>NC_134038.1:139964259-141164259 GCF_965140245.1 Athene noctua | reverse complement strand
CACACTGAAGTCCTAAAATCCAAATTATTCTCCCTATTTTAGTCACTTCTTGTACAGAAAACAATGGAACACAGACATTAAATTTGTTCAGAAAAGTAAAAATTGCACCCTGGTTATTCAATCCTTTAGCTCATTTTTTCAAGAGGTAAATGCTTATTCCCAGAAGTGGCTGGAAAATCAGAGGAAATCATATTTTTTTTAGTACAAGACACTAGTGCATGAAAGTTGGGTTTTTTTCATTTATTTTTTATTTTATTTCTCTCACTCTTTCTGTTCCTTCCCATGAATAAGTCTCTGAAGAATTATCTATAAATTATCTATCACATTTTTGTCATCATATGATTTGCTGGGAAAAGTCATGTCTCTTTTACAACCGAAGAAATATTTCATAAGGAAAATCACCAGAAAAAGTATTTGAGTGCTTATTTGCTATAAATAACATATCCTTACTTTTCATTAGAACATTCAAAGTATATTTTCACATCTAAAAAGTTCTGCTGCCAAAGTCCAACTTAAAAAGCGTGCTGGAATACATCATATCTTGTACTTGAAATATAAATGGCATCCAATTCTCAGATGATTTTAACAAAATTGTTTATTTTCTATTATGACAAATTAAAGCAAAAGTTATAATTTAGAATCACTATAATTTCACTTGAGTTTACCACAGGAGCAATCCATGAGCCAGGGTTGGGACAGAGTGCTTTGTTATCCAGAACAGGCTTTTGAAGATGGAGATAACATGCACCAAGCTTAGTATTATCCTTCGTTGAATGACTGACTTTTATTTTGCAGTTAAAGAAACCAATCCCTTTCAATCATGCATATATGATAGAGTCAAATATAGCTTTTTTCTTATTCTCCCAAAACGGCCCATTTCAATTAACAGAAGTCTTTTTTTTTTTTTTAAAAAAAAAAAAAGAAGACCTCTAAGTAGTATATATATTTGTAATGCAAATTTAAGAATTTTTCTAGCAATGGGAATAATTCCATTATAATTTGCATTTAGATCACTGAAATAGTTTAAAATTCTTGCCCTTTTTCATGAAACTTCTGCATTTTTGTCATCATTATTCCACCTTGGTATGCAAGATTCAAAGTGTCCTTTCAAATGAACGACCTTCGTAAATAAATTCAATTTGTAGTTAAACCTCCTGTTCAAAATATGTTCTCACTGTGTCATTTTCTTTGAGGAGCTGAAACTGTGAATAAGCATGCTAACACATTAACAATTACTGCTGGTTTTACTAGGCTTTGCTGTACTTGTTAACCTAGATTGATTCTGTTAATTATATTGCACTTACCTATGGGCTGTCTTTTCAGACACTGTAGTTTTGAAAGTGATAAAGATCAGTCCTGGAGGGGGAGAACTCATAAAGTTAAAAATAAATAAATATATTGCAGTTAATCTAAAAATCTACAAAACACAAGAAGATTTCTCTAGGCTGTAATACAGTATGTGTTTAATTTTTACAAAGCTACTCTTTTATGTGTAGAAAGTGGCAAAGCAGTTCTGTGAGGCTGCTCATCAATCTTCTGATGCTAAATACTGATGCCTGGATAATAATTATTACTTGTTCCAAGAGGATCTCAGCGTAGTTTTTCCTATTCAGAATCTCTAGAACCCTGATACTGTTGCATGAGTTGTACATTTTACATACCAGAGCAAGTTTATAAATACCAACAAATTAGGTCTTACAGAACTTGAGCGATGTATGGAATCTTTTCATTTTATAGATGAAAAAAGCACAAGAGCCTAGAGGTTAGCACTGGTCAAATTACAGAGCAATATGTCAAGGAGCTGGTGCTAAAGTTCATGTGGTGACCAAGCAGAGTCATCTCATGCCACTCTTGGTGTCACATTCTCAGCCTTCGTGGACCCAAAACAAAAGATTGTCTTGTAAAGTGTGATTCCAACTCTCCAGCTCACTGATGTGAACAGTGCTTGTGTGACTGCTATTTTTAACTGCTAGTCACTTACCATTTAAGACCCATATATGAAATATTGCTATCGAGCCATCATCAGAACAAATGAGTCTTGTAGGTTACATCTGGAATAAATGAGGCAGTGTTCCAAGCTCCCCAGGAAAGCCTGCAAGGGCTTCGCGTGGCTGTTTGGTTGATAGCCGTCTTGGAGTCTTTTCCCCTTCCTCTGTTGATTGATGCTGAGGCACTCTGCCTCTCTGTACTTCCACACTGAAATACAAATGTTCAGTCCTGGTTTTACAGTTCATCACAGATCAGTTACTAATTTGCATTAATTTATCAAGTGGTAGAGGCCAAAAATCTTCCTCAGATCTGTTTCATTGTTGGACAGTATGAAGGGGACAGGACAGTTGTACACTCTGGGTGGGATATTCTTCATGCAGCTTGTTTTATATACTAAAGACGCCCATGCTATTACTCTTTTCAAAGCTGATACTGCTTGATCTCGCTGAAATGCCTCTCTGTGTTACTAATGCTGTTATGCAACATGGAGAATTTGAAGGTGGTGGCTCTCCCATGGACAGGTTTCTTTAACCCCTCAAGTCCCATTAGCCAGAGTGACAGGCTGAGGGCAAGCTGGAGTTCCTCTGCTCTTTCAGGCATCACACTTTGTGTCGTGAAACCCTCTGCAGATGGAAGTGGCACTGCTCAGCATGTTGGTCCCCCAGGGCTTGCAAAGCCCTGAGTGAAGCCTGTGCTGGGCTCCCAGGGCTATGTGTGCCACTCGCAGCCTCCAATAATTATAACAGAAGTGGCAGCTCTGGAGCACAGTGACATTTACTTAAATGGTGGACTTTCTTTACTTTAACTTTCCTAGATTTGAATCATTTGTCATCATTATTTCTGAATGAATTTGCAAATGTTAAAGCTATTTCATGGTTACCTTCTTCATTAATTTCCAAAGGACAAAATCCATGATGTGCAACTGCTTGTGACCGTACACTTTATTCTGAACTCATCCTGCCGCTCCGGAGCATTATTGCATTGTCTCTGACTCATTGGAAAACAATTAGCAGAAGCGTCTCTTTTTCTAACTAGGTCAGGCACTATGGCGTCTCCTTTCAAATTTTGGATCTAATTTTGCATTTACTTTAGCAATTAGGAACACATTGGTAAAAAATCAGAGAACTTCACTTTGAAAAGGCCAAAATAAATACAGATGCTGTTGCAGGCTTGTGTGTTTATTTATGTTTTGGAAAACTGTGGACACGGAAGATTCAAATTTATATAAATGCATTGATCATTTATTTTCTGTGTAGGACTTCCTTTCACAGAAGACTTAAACATAAAAGCTCTTCCTGCCTCTCTGAAAGCAGGTGATCACTCAGAAGAAAAGATTTTGAGTGGAAAGATTCAAACACCTGATGGTGCTTTAAAAATCCCACAAAGATATTTTTTCATCCATGAAAGCAACAGCAGAATTAACAAACCTAGTTTACTATGGTGTTGTTTCCTACAACACTTTACAGTCATAGCCTCAGCTCCACTACTCCTTGCTGCAATATCATTAAACTACCTCTTTGTCTCTTAAACCCTCCCAAGTACCATGGTCTTTCTCCTCTGCCTCCTGAAAACTGTAGCCTTGCTTCTCTTAGAGTATTAATTCAGGTTTCTTTTTCCTCTGTTTAGACATGGCTTTTTATGAACATAGGGTTGAAGTTGGCCAATGGGTAAGGTGAGGAGAGCCAGATGGACACCACAGCTGCAGAAGTCCCAGATCCTTCAGAAATCAGGCTGAAAATCAGACTGCTGTACTCTGTGACTTGCAAACTGGGAATTATTTGGTATTACTTGTCAAACTGAAACATGATCTATATATCAATGCCTTCCTCGAAACATAAGCAGAAAATAAGCTCCTTTGATTTGACCACTTTTTTTATTTTTTTTTCCCCTGAAAGGAGGGAGAAAAAAGCTCTCTGCTTATTTTACCTCTTCCTGTTTTCCTGTGCTAGCCTATCTGTGATTGTTTAGATAAGGCGCAGTGTGGACCAGTGTCGGGGTGGCGTTTGAAAAAAACAGAATTTTGGCCTGCTGTTTTCTGCTGGCTTACTGTGTGATCTCGAGGCAGTCACTTAGTTTCTCAACGTCTGTTTTCCCTTCTTGTTCAGACTGTGTCTCCTTTGCATGGGGGGCTGTGGCTCTGCAAAGTGGGTGAGCCTATGGGTGAGATGCTGGGGCTGTGGGAGGAGGCGGAGGGACCGTGGGGTGAAGGTGTTGTCTTCTGGCAACAGCAGACTCTTAGACCAGCTCAGCTGCTCACTAGGCCACACTGATAAGAGTGTTTAAGAGTTTACCTGTTGATTTTAACTTTGGGGTAAATGTAGACTCACTCGGAGTCCAGGCAGACATAGAGGAAGGCTGCTCTGCACAGTGCCTTTTAAATATTCCCCTTAGCTGGCATGTGCAAATTTTCAGAGAGTAGATTTTCTGTGGGGCAAGTGAGAATTCAGTTTAATTGAGAGAACTGGCTTCATGTCACCTGAATTACTACAACAAGTTTGAAGTTTTTTGTGTAAAATGATCTCCAAATTTCTTCCATGAACTCCACCAGATAAAACTTTTCCAGATGAAGTGCATCTTAACAACTAGATTTTAACATTGCTTTAAAAATGATAGTGAGCTTTAGCACTGAAGAAATGGGCATTACTTAGCAGTGACTGTTAGAAAAATTAGAGAAGAAAGTTTAAAAAAATAAAAAGAAGTGTCCAGATCTGGGACGTTGTCTTTTCTCAGCATCCCATTTCTAGTCAAGCACTCTGAGAGGGGTCAGAGTACAATGGGAATCGAAAGCTATGGCCACTGTGGGTATTTTAAAGATTAATTTCCAGAAGTCAAAGGTTATGATTTATCTCTTTATTACTAAGAGATGTGACTATAAGGCTTCGTCAGAACTTTTGGTGAGCATGAGGTTGCACTTATGTTTTATTTTCTCTTGCTGTTAATCTTTTAGCTTCTTTTCAGAATATCAGAAAAAACTTTCCATTTGAGATGATAAATAATTTTGTTCTAATGTTTGCATTTGTCTGTGACTGCTGAATGCATAACTATCTTTTTTTGTTTTGTCTGACATGGCTCAATGGCTTTGATGAACTCCCAGTCTGTAGCTTGTCTGAGGGTTTAAATGCAAAGAACTGGTATTTTAAGCTGAAACTATTCTTGACAGAGCACATCTTTGCAATGGCTCTAGCACAAGAGAAAAATGTGATTTAAAATTGCCATTTTTCTGCTGTACAACTTTGTTATGAGCTTCAGTGGTAAACTTTAAGTTCAAATGCTTAAACACTTGAGTTATGCAACCTATCCCTCCACCTTTAAGAGTCTTAGGCTGAAAAAGCACAAACTGATGCCAGTGATGTATTTGAATACTTTTATCTAAAGTACACATAACCTTAAATAAAGGAATATAAATTTGGGGTTGGAGTAATTCTTGAGATTGTCTCTTCTTAGGGAAGACCATTTTGTATAAATCAGAGAATGTACTATGACATCCTTTGTCTGTCGAATATCATAGGTGTACACACACACACATTTATACTCAAGTTGTAGTTTAGTGCAGCTTTTGGAGTCTGGCATCTGATATGGCTACTGAAAATCTTGAAATTTTATCTCTAGCAAACCCTCTGAAATATTGTGCAATACCATGGTTGGTTGAAAACTGAAAAACAAAAAGTTGGGACCATGCCTAACTTCTACCTTAAAGCAATGTTTGTCAGCAAACCCAGTTGAGTAGCATGCAATCTGGCAATAAAGACAAGATGACCACCGTATAGCTCTTGTAGAGGACCTATAAAAGTCTTCTTGCAACTCTGTTAACCTTAGAGGGAGCCTGAATGAGCAGTATAGATTATATATCAAACTTCTTGATTGCTTTTGGCCAACTCTATAGAGTTATAGATCCATATAAATGTGTGTAGGTGCTCTCCCGCTGTACTCATGCAGCCATTTCTGGGGTAGTGCTGTCTCAAGCATCAGATGTTTTCAGCTTGATAAGGAAAAGAACCAAAGTTTGCATTCACAGGGACCTGGGTCTCTGAAAGTGCTGGTAATGCTACCTAGGACATTTTTATGTAGAACGTTTGTTCTGAAAGTTCTTGAAATTCTAAGTATTTCATAATGCCCATACCCTTCTCCTTTAGGTGTGCACAGACTCTTGCAAATGTAATTGCTTCAGAAGCTGAATAAACCTGTTCTTGCAGTGCTGGTAGATGCAATACAAGCAAATGCTAATTCTGGAGGAACTTTCTTTTCTTTGACTACAAGTTTCTTGGGAATGAAAAAACTTTATCCAGACTATTTTCTCTTTTCTTAGTCTTGTCATGTAATATAGCTCAAAGAAAAATATAGTTATGTTTTAAACAAACAAACAAACAAGGGATTTCAGGTAAATCACCATATTTGTTAATGTCTTCTTTATTACATGTTGAGAGTTTGACGCCAGGTTTAGTAAATGCTCTTTTAATAGGTATTTATGCTCAAAAATATGCATGAGTGAAAAGTACAGTAAAAGGAACTATCTTTGCTTTGGTATTTGTCTGTTCACAGTCCACTAAAACTCTATCTATAAATCCCTAACAGCAGTTTGCTGTTGCTGCTACTTTAAATTAGCCTTAATGAGGTAAGTCAAGCCATTGGTGTCTAATTGGGCTTTAATGAACTGAATTCCTCAAGATGAGATTTATGGAGAGTTTACCTGACACAAACAATTGCACCAGGGAACTCCTTCTCCTCTCCTCCCTCCTCCCCTGCAGCAAGGAAAATACACGGAAGACATGAAACAGCACAAAGCTGAAACTACTGCATTGCTGTAGCCAAAAACATTCCCAAATTAGCCAGGAATCTCCAGTAGTAGAAGGAGGAAATACGTGCTCTTCCTTGCAGATGTTTCACCGCCATCCTGACTATATGCTTGTTTTGGTCAGTGAATAGAAGAGCCGTCAAAATATAGATGCATTGCAGTCGACTGGGATCAATCTGCTGAAAGAGCCCAGTCCGATGGTCCAGCACTTCCCCATGCAGGAAACCACAAATCATTAGAGATTAAGGTCACTGGGTCATTAGGAAAGGCCCACAGGTTCATCTGCAAAATATTATCCTCCCCTAGAAATAGGCCAAGACATAACAACAAAAATAGTTTGAAAACGCAAAAGGTGTTGAGATGGAAGAGTAAAACTTCTCTGCATCAAGCAGGGAGCCTGAAACAACCTCCAGTTGTTACTGTAAGGATATAGGTAAAGGTGTTCAGAAAGATGCAACTTGTTCGGATGCTTTGGCCCATCACCTGCTTTCCCAGGCCATGGCTCAGTGTGGAAGGCTGCCTCCTAATTTCCTCTTCCTACCTGCACTTATCTTCAAAAGGACATTTATCCCGTAGACACGTTTCAAAACCGTTTTCGCCAGTGGTTCTGAATTTTAAATTCTTTGTTTATGCTCCAGGTAGGGCTTTATCTCCTTCAGTATACAGATTACTTTGTTGACAATTCTTATCCTCTAAATGTCTATGGCTACATTATAGGTAAAACCATCCACGCAAATGCAAATCCAAATGAATATAGCACATATTTGCATGTGTGCTGTTAGCTAGTGATATGAAATGTTCAGCTAATAAATTCTTTAATCAGAGCTTCAAATACAGGCACTGTATTTCCTATCACCTAAAAGTAAATGAAGAATTTGTACCGGCAAGGCTGTCCCTCTATCTGTCTTCTCAGTGGTGAATTCTGTATTAACCTAATACAGGTTTTACAGAACATCATAGCCTGCTGTGGATCCCCAAGGATATCTGATATGACATCGAGCATTCAGAAATCATGAGCCAGGCTTAAAATATAATTGGATTGCCATAGGATCAGGAGGCTTTCTAAATAACGAAGAAAAAGCCAATATGTAATGTGTGCATCTTTTAATTTACTTCTCTGTTTTTGAGCTTCTTGTTGGCAGCAAACTTAACTTTGCAAACACAGGGGCTAGAAACTGTCTCTGTGACAAAAGGAGGGAGGGAAGAAGGGAGGGAGGGAGATGGGAGTTCATCATGACAGGAGTCCAGAGCTCCTGTACTTTCAGAAAAAGAATAGTATCATCATATTGGACCCTGCAGCAGTTTCAAGGCAAAATGGGGATTTCCTGGTGCTGCAGAAAAGGGTAACTCCTCCTACAGTAGAACAATTTTGAAAAGCATGCAAAGACCCAGGAGTTTTTCTGCCAAAAGGAAGATGATCAGACCTCCAGTAGCTTTTTTTTCTTTTTTTTCTTTTTTTTTTTCCTGCCTCAGTGGCTCCAGGCCATAGAGCAAGTTTCTACTGTGAAAGTCTGGAATAAATCTAAATCTCTTTTGCTTCAGATAGCAGCTCCCCAAACTGCTTAATATTAAATACCTGGCATCAGACAGAGTGCAATTTGAACATGTCTTCAATCAAACTTTATTACTATTAAGCATGGAAGGCATAATATCTTTAATACAAACATTACTATTTAGAAGCTGACTTGCTGCCAAGCTGCCTCAGACCTGCCTTTCATATGGTTTGCTTTCCTGGGGTCTTAGCTCTCTTATACAGCCTCAAGCTGACATCCCCACCAGGGACTGTGTGCCCTTGATGGCTGGTAATATGGGAAGGCTTGGAGCCCAGCTGTAATACTGAATCTGCCATAACTCAGCTGCCATGAATATGTCCCCCTAAATTCCTCATCTGAAAATTAACAGTGTTTGCATAGCTCAGTACCTGCATATCTAATACACATCTATATACTAGGGGCCAAAATACTGATATCATATTAATGGTTACCACTGAGCAATCCTAGAGCCTTAGGAGGAGAAAAGAGAGAGAAATTACATCAACTGAAAATAAAGGAAATTCTGGTAAAGTGATAATGTATTTAATAAGTCTCTGACTGCTTTTGAATAAAATAGCATTAAAGAGAAAATATTTTATATCTACTGGAATGGTCTAGCTCATCTTCCCATATTGTTTTCTTTTAATAATCTGCTTAACACATACAGGCCTGTTGAGTTTTCTTGCATGTTAGAGGTTTTGTTCTTTTCAGTAAAGGTCATTAAAGTAGCAATTTGTTCTGTGTCAAATAAACTCCTATTGCAACAATTACTAATGGAGAAAATGATGGAGAAAGGCCATGATTTCTAGCTGAATTGTACTGTAGTCCCATATTTCCATTGCATTGGAATAAATTTCATTGCATTGTCTATGTAGATAAAGCTATGTACACTGTAATAAAAACATTTAGCACTAGCAAACAATAGAAGAAATTAATGCTAACTAAATGTAATCTGAGTGCTTGTTAACATTTCAGAAAGAATACTTGACAAAATAATATCACAGTTAAAATCTTGGGTATATAGTAGTTTTCTTGTGTTCTCACCCATAATGTGGGTCTATGCTGGTAAATACAGCAACTGCAGAAAATTCTCTTAAAGTTGTGAGAATCCAGATCTCTCAACATCTCTTACATATATAAACATTGCAAGTATTAATTCATTTGATTGGGATGAGCCTTTTCAAAAAACCCTTTGTGCCTGTTTTGGGATTTTTAGTACTTCATATAGGAAAGATCTTGATATTCTACATGCAAAAAGATCTTTATCTTGGTTTAAATCCTACAAAATCGCTGCTGGCTCCTGATTGATACAAAATGTAAATAGTGCTTCAGCCTGGAATTTAGAAGGGAATATTACCCTATGTATTGTTTTTTGGACTATTTAATGTTTCCGCTAAAGTGATGTGTGCTTTCAGTATACAGGTACAGTTTTTAATTTATTCCTGCTCCCTGGCCAATGAAGAGCAAAAACCATCAGTCTCCTTCCCCCTAACCTGATGGAGTCCACCCAAGACGGAGCCCAAGAACATCTGATTTGCACATTTACTGTGGTGTCTTCCATGGATTTATGGTTCCTCATGTTGCCACCATCAACCTATACCAGGAAATGCTCAGACACACAGTCCAAGGGTTAAGTGCATTTTTTACTATATCAACCACTTTCATAAATGCTGTTTTTGAGGAAACATTAAATCTTACAGTGTGAGTAAATATTTTACCAAAGTTTTCACTCTGCTTTACTTATATGCTGCAACAGTTATATACCATGTTTCGAATGACAGTTCTCCAAACCATTTATTTTTGTACTGTAAGTGCATTTATGAAAAGACAGGCTACCTTTTTTGCTCACTTAAATGTCCTAAAGGCATCAATGGGTAATTTTTCAGACACTGTTAATATTTTGTTGCTTCTACAAATGCAATTAATTACAAAACTCTTTTCAAGCCCTGAAATTCTAGTTCAATTACAGTTATGAAAATGTATGGTGAAACTGCCTTAATGTTTTTGTTTAATTAATGGCTGCATTAAACTATCTAATTTCCTAACTGCTGTCATACGCAATCTTTTGCATTGACATTTAGAGGAGTGTTGATGGAGGCTAATCTCTCTGCACTTCCTCTACAGGCACTGGAAAGAAAGGGGCCCCTTCAGAGATAATATTCAGAGTGTCTGAAGTTAAGCTCCTGCTCTAAATCACTTTCCAAAACCCCCGATGGTTGACGCACCTCTCCATTGAAGTGAACTTTTGTGAATTCCCCCTTTGTCATTGAAATATGAAATGCATGTACACTATACAGGAAAATGAATAACCAGATAAAATGCTGCCATTGGAACTTCTCAAAAAGTGATGCTTTCTGTTTCATTGAGTCTCTGGAGGTTGTTAGGAGTCTATAGAGAATGTTGGAGTCAAACATCCCTTGTAATATCTGGATTTTTAGGTCTTTCTGATGACAATTTGGGTCTAGCACAGTCTCTATGAATGCACTAGTCATCATCACCTAGTAATTTGTTCCTCAAAAAAGAGCAGAGCTGGGAACTAATGGCCTGCAGAAGACCTGGTGAAGAAGGAGAAAGACAAAGTGTATGGGCAAATATGATTTTCACCTTTGAAATTTTAGGCTGCTTCAAAAGGTAATAAACCTAACAAAGAAATCAAGCAGGAACTGGTGATGTTCCCCAGGGTCCCTACTGGGTGCAATACTGTTCAACATCTTAATTAATGACCTGGATGATGGGACCAACTGCACCCTCAGCAAGCTTGCTGATGATACAAAACTGGAACAAGTACAAACTGGAAATATTTGTAGCTAAGAAATCCCTTAGAATTCAAGCTGCTGCAGGTACCAACAAATGAGAACTAGGACAGGTGACTGACACCAGTCCAACTTTGCATCCTTTTTTTGTGCTCTTTTGTAGCTGTGTTTTGGGATCAAGAGTTTAATCCACTGCTGCTCTGTGGTCTTCTTTAAGGTGGTTTTCTGATAAGTGGCTTCTCAACAACTCTGGAAAACAGAGAGCAACTCCCCAGGAAACAAAATGCACCAGGAAGCCATCTGACTTTAGAAGCCCTCTCCTTGAAAATAAAGGCAAACCAGGATGGTTAGTATTGGGCCTGTGTCTGCCAAGAGTAGCAGCTTCTTGGTTTGGGAAAAGGTGACGTTGCACCAGGATACAGGCAGAGAAATCATTGCTGAGAGTCATTAACACAGCCCAGGCAGAGGGTGGAGGGCAGAAGACAGCCCACAGCTGTGGACACAACCCCACTGTGTCCTGTCCCTGAATTCATCAAGAAACTTGGAGGCTGAAGACCTTTCCTCACTAGGACTGTTCTTTTGCTCCAAATTAAAACAAGACCTTGGTCCCCAGTTGAAAATGTATTTAATAAGGAGATCCACGCTACTTTCTTTAAATTCTTCACTGCATTTCCAGACAGATTATTACAGAATTAACAGCATAAAAGTAATCTAGGTTCTTTACTAGTTTGAAGCATATTCATAAGGTTCCTGTGATTTGTCTTCTTAAAGATGATCTCTTTGTGGACCTTGTTAAATATACTGTTAAGTGAATCACAGTTCTAGCTGTAAGTCATTTCTTTATCACAGTACAGGTAACTTGTGTGGGTAGCTGGAGAACACCAGTAGAGGTGCTTAGACATTGGATGTTGGGGACAAGTGCTAATAGTTCACAGTGCTGGATTTTGCCATTTTGTTTCAGAAACTGGAAACTTGCCAGTTTGTGAGAACACTCTAATTTTGGAATATAGCTATGAAAGCTGAGAGTCTGAGGCCTCTTATGGTCATACTAAGAAAGTGGCAAAGTGCTCCACTAAATGTCTTTAAATACGAAAGACAAGCTCTCAAAGGGAGCTGGCAACAGATAGAGATTCATATCACAACTCACAGCTTCTTTGAGCTCTTTAGTGACCATGTCTAAAACCACCAAAATATATACAGGGGTGTGATAGGGACGAGTTCAAGTTTGTCAGAGTGGAAGAAAACACATCTACTTTCTTAAATAGCACCTCGAAGTGGTTCTTTTTCTTCTGAATATTCTTCCAAAACTGTCTTTCTACAATACGCTTTAAATTGTCTGTAGTTACTTCTTGGTTATAATGAGAAAATTAAAAAATGTTAAAAAAGAAACTTGATTTGACTCCATTCCACTTACACACGAAATGGTTAAGAAGAAAACAGCCAGAGCACACACTGATCCTATAGCTAAAGCCAAGAATAATTTTGTCTGTGACCTTCAGGATCCAATTCAGAGAGGCATAAAAAATGGTGCCCCGGGAGAGCACAGACATCCTATGGATTTGTAAGTGCTTTGGGTTGAATTTAGTCTGTATCTACGTTTTTTGTTCTGCAAATTGAAGTAATTTCTTTTGAGAATAAGTCCATAACTTTCTGTGTTGCCCTGCTCTTGTGGGCTTCTCATATGTCTCTGCTCCCCTTTTTGCCCCTTCTGCCCTCCACCCACACAGTCATCTTCTCCTGTTCAGTTTGCCCCCTAGAGACAGTGGAGCTCTTGGCTGAAGGCCATTCAGTTCCTTGCCTCTGAGAAGTCACAGAAATGCCTCTGAATATTTTGTTTGGTGGCAGACCCTCTCCAACAGGATAGATTTGTTAAGCAGCCCATTGCACAGAGCATACTGAGCATCTGGCCCTACCACACACCGACTCTCCTTGGCTGCGGATGCTTCTGCCCCTGCTCCTGCCTGAGGAGAGCATCATGCCACAGCACACGTGCATGTTCTGCTGTGGTTCAAGCACCTCCACCCTCACGAGGCTGAATTGTCCCAAGGCAGCCTGAAAGGTTGCTCTGTATCTCTATTACAGCTGTCCCCAAGGGTCTCCACAGTCTTATCAGTGATTGTTTAAAGGGCTGTGGATTTAATGTGGGTCAGCAGCTGGAGGATTAGTTGACCTATTTAACCTACTTGAGTGTCCCCTATTTTTGTGTACTTTAGAGTGAAAACCAACTAAGCTTCCCTGGAGTTTAATCTACTGCAGAGAGTGTAAACCATATCTTTTAAAGTTGGTTTTGTGTTGTGGGTTTTTTTGTTTATTTGTTTGTTTGTTTTTTCTGTTTTCTGTCTGGAGATATACAGTAGGTAGAACAAAACTGCTAGGCACAACAATCTCCACTTTCAAACACGAGGTCTTAGGAAACCTTCAGGTTTTCTCCTGTAGTTTTTGTGCTGCAGTTCATGTGGAAGGGCACTTTTTTTTGTGATCCCACCTGGAATACTGTGCTTTGGGGCCCCCAACATAAGAAGGACACAGACCTGTTTGGCGTGAGTCCAGAGGAGGCCACGAAGACAAACAGGGGGCTGGAGCACCTCCCCTGTGAGGACAGGCTGAGAGAGTTGGGGCTCTTCAGCCTGGAGAAGGGAAGGCTCTGGGGAGACCTTATAGCGGCCTTCCAGTACTTCAAGGGGCTACAGGAGAGACGGGGAGGGACATGATAGGACAAAAAAAAACAGTTTTAAACTGACAGAGGGTAGATGTAGATTAGATATTAGAAATAAATTCTTTATGGTGAGTGTGATGAGACAGTGGCACAGGTTGCCCAGAGAAGCTGTGGCTGCCCCCTCCCTGGCAGTGTTCAAGGCCAGGTTGGACGGGGCTTTGAGCAACCTGGGCTAGTGGGAGGTGTCCCTGCCCAGGGCAGGGGTTGGAACTAGATGATCTTTAACGTCCATTCCAACCCAAACCATTCTATGAGTCTATGATGACCTTCTTTCTGTGTATGCACCCTCCCACATTTCTGCCTAGTTTTGTGACAACTAGTGCTCTTGGAGTGCTTAGCAGCCTGGAAGATGGATCCAATTTAAACCAGAATAAGGCAACTGCAGTTATGTGAGAGGAAGCAAAATTAGTTTATCAAAAGCTTTATCAGAAACTACTGGCCAATTACAGGGTGCAATTAATTCTTTCCGTAAAATAAAGCATATAACCATAAATAAATACTCTCTAGCTGGCCCTATTGTCATTAATTTTTTCTGGCAAAAAGCTTGTCCAGAAAACTGTGATAGGATTTTCCCTGGTGCCTGTAACAAAGTCAAGGGTAGAATATCTGGGTCTTAGAAGTCTAAGCCTAGTGATTTATCCAATAGACCACACTGCCTCTATGCATATGTTGAGAAGAGATTCTAAAATTTCATAACATGCAGAAAAGGAAAAAAAGAGACTTACACGTGTTTGCGATAAGTAAGAAGTGTTTAATTCTGTATCCAGGCCTTTCCATTTTTATATAGGTGATTTAAAAATTTTGGCAGAGATCCTGTCTTTTCACTGCTCAAAAATCAAATACGATTGTTGAGCAGTAACAAAAAAGCATTCTCCGTGAAACTTGGATCTGTAGAGACTTTATAAATGGTAAGCGTGTGGTAATGGAAAAATGGGCTGTAATTGCTGTGGACTTTCATTTTAGCACTGGTTACCTAAAACAGAAGCGTATGCTTGTGTTCACCGAAATGAAAACTTTTCTGCCAAACCATTTGGCTCTTAACTTTAAAACAAACTACAGTATGATAGATGCTTACTCTCTATGCTCAGTGCATTAAAGAGAAGGGAGAAAGGTTACCTTTAAAAAAAAAAAAAGTCATAAAATTAAGAGCAAAGAAACATGAGTCAAAGTAGCTGGGTACAGTTAAGTTTTGATCTTCAATGCAGTGCAAGCTTGTTATTTGAATGAACCAAAACTAGCATATTACCAGATTAGTCTGGACTGAGAGAAGTCAAGTTCAGCACAGCTATTTGCAGGTATGCTTTTGGAGTTTGTACAGTTGGCTGATTAATTCTACCTGGTACAATCTTCTTGTATAGTTGAGGCCAAGGGAAGGAGAACATGAAGATTTAAGGACATGCTACAACTGCATGTCTTAAGTCGCTGGTACTGACAATAATATGAATCTTAGCACATCTGATGAGTTCATACATCATTTAAGGGTCTGGAGCACATGTCGTACGAGGAGCGGCTGAGGGGACTGGGGGGGTTTAGTCTGGAGAAGAGGAGGCTGAGGGGAGACCTCATCGCCCTCTACAGCTACCTGAAAGGAGGTTGCAGAGAGCTGGGGATGAGTCTCTTTAACCAAGTAATAAGCGATAGGACAAGAGGTAATGGCCTCAACTTGCGCCAGGGAAGGTTTAGACTAGATATTAGGAAGCATTTCTTTACAGAACAGGTTGTTAGGTGTTGGAATGGCTGTTCAGGGAGGTGGAGGAGTCCCCATCCCTGGAGGTGTTTAAGAGTTGGGTCAACATAGCGCTGAGGGATATGGTGTAGTTGGGAATTGTCAGGGTCAGGTGAATGGTTGGACCAGATGATCTTCAAGGTCCTTTCCTACCTAGTTGATTCTGTGATCAACTGGCATTATAGGAACTGGGTAAAATTAAAGGTCAGACTAGTCCAAAATCCTGCTTCTGACACTAGCCAAAAGCAGATTCCCAGGGAAGACTATGGAGCTGAGCATAGGCTATCCCAGCCTGCAGCCATTGATCGCCCAGGGACTGGCTGAATCAAATGTAACGTCTATGCAATCCCTGCATAGTCTTCCTTGGAATCCCTATCAGTTTCCAGTATCCACAGTACTGCAAGACAGATTCACAGCCTGCCTATGAGTTAGATGAACTTCTTTTTTAAAACCTCTTTTTTTAAAACTTTGCCTCATATAAGCTTTATTAAGTACCCTGCAGTGCTTGCACTGAAGACAGTAAACAACCGATTGCTAGCCACCCTCTTCATGCTTCTCATGATTTACTAGATGCATATCATGTTTCAACTGCCCTCTTTCAGACTGAGGAGACCTCATTTGCTCAGCCATTCCTTATGTGGACACTGCTCCACTCTCATTACTCTTCCTACCCTTTCAAGTGGAGGAGGGAGTGGAAGGTAGAAAGATAAACCCATGCAATATTCAACTTTTGTGGGAATACATGACAGAGATGAAGAAGAGCTGCAAAATTGTCACATGTCAACGCCTTGGTAAAATAAGAAAAAACCTGCATAGAATGATTACACTTTACAAAGGTGGACATACTGGAACATCAAAGCATTTGAGGAAAAGTCATGTTAAAGCATATTTTAGTAATAGGCTGCTACACTTGTACATTGAAAATGGGATTTTGATTAATCTTCCAAGTGGTAGTTTATTAAACCAAACTAGAACAGGTCTAGATATATTGGCCTGGCAGCAAACCAAAACCAAAAACTCCCCAAACAAATCCAAATCCCTTTGCCTAAAGAGTTTAGTTTAATTTCAATGAAGCAAATGTGATATTCATCAAACTTCAATATTTGCAACATAATTTTTAAAGCCTAAATGTTACTGTACATTATGACCTCAGAGGAGGTAGTGCAGAATTTTAACCAAACCAATTGAATAAATAAAAGCAAATGCTTATTAACTTTCTAAGCAAGATCTTTTAAAGACAAAATATACAGGTAGCAAACCAACAAATCCTGACCAAGTATTTCTGCTTTTCCCCAATGCATTACATCATACTAGTCCATCTGCAAACTGCTAAATAGATTTGCGATAATTATTGCTGGAGCATCTCTTTCTCAGGAAGAAAGCATTGATTTTATTGTAGTCATTGTTAAATTAAAAATGCAGATGCCTGCTCTGCAAAATGTGGAACTGGATCCACATTTGCTGCTCTTTGAAAAGAAAACTTGGTAGACAGTTTGGGTATAGCACATAGGCAGCAGAGGCCCTCTGAGTAGTTGATACTAGTTCTTGCTAGATGCATGTGTGTGCCATCCCAATAGATGGATTCTGCTGTTTTTCCCCCAATATAATCCTCATCATATGTTCATTTTGCAACTCCACTACCAAAAAACTCAATCATGTGTACCACAGACTGAGTTCAGAGAAGCTTAACTACACTAGGATTTCGTTTGGGTAGTCAAATACAATAGAATTTAACACATCTTCTGCATTCTCAAGATAGCAGTGTTTTTAAATAGGAAATAATTCCACAAACTAGGAAGTGGCAAAACAGTAGCTTATTACTGCTGACCATATCACCTTTCAAATTTAGATTTTAAGAGATCTTTGGGGGTTGTCCATTCTGTCGAAATCTGTGTTTTATTTTTTATTGTGACCCTGCTTATTTTCACAGCCTTTGTAATCCTAATGTGTTAAATAAACACTTCTTGTCCAGCCACTGAAAAAACTAACATGCCAGATGATTTGTAGCTTTCCACCTGAACTGTTCTCATGAAATTGGGATTATATGCTTGCAGGCCCACACATGGTAAATGGTCTTGTCTTGGATTGCCTACTATGCTTCCAGGACTTCTACAGCAGCATCTGAGGCTTCAAGAGTAGCCTGAGTAAGACCAATGCTTCTATGGTTAACACTTTGAAGTGAAATTTAGTAGTTTAACTTTTACCTTTACAGAATGAAAATATAAAAATTACCAATTATTTGATGTCCATTTCTCGCTCCTTCTTTTACCCTGTGAAGTGGATGTGAACATCTCACTTCAGCTACTTACACAGATGCAATTTAATCAATTAGGTTGCTCACATGTACCAAGAAAAATAGCACTGTCCTTGTGTTGTTTCTGGTTGAGGTAAACGTATAAGTAAACATGTAACAAATGCTGAAAATATCCTGAAAAGAGACAAGACTAATTATCCTCCCTCCATACTGCCATACTGTATGGTAGTGACCTGCTGTAAGTCATTTAGATTGGACTGCAAATTAAGTCCAAGGACCTGCCTTCAACTCCAAATAAATACCTACACCTGTAGATCTGTAAGAGAAGAAAACTGCAGACTTAACTGCAGTTAACTTTACTGTAAAATAATATTTTATTATTAGATGATCCAGTTCTGAGTGATACTCACATAAAAAAGTACGACTGACCCCAGCCTAGTTCACCAATGGGGCCTTCTTCATAAAGCAAGCAAGGAACTCCTCCTCTCACCTCCCCCCTCCAAGATTTTTATTGCATTTATTTGAAGTTGATGGTTTTAACTAACTTCCATCGAGTTCTTGGTGAACTCTTTTCTATTCTGAAGCTCCAAATTCCCACAGTTAGTTGCTGAATCACCAGGGACTCCTCTGTCTTCGAACAAGACTGAGTGATGCAGCTGACACAACTGGTACATACAACACAAGGGTAGCCACAATGAATCGCTTATGTAGCGTGTTCAGAACACGGCATGCGCTGCCATTAGTATGTGCAGAACGAAGAACTGCTACATTCATTTCAGCTGGTGAGGGTCAAACTGGACAGGCACAAGTCACTGGTGTATGGAAAATAGCTGAGAAGACACTTTCATTTGTGCTGGCAGAGAAAAAACAGGCTTTTAATAGCATGATTTTCTTTTTCATAGAAGTAAGTAGCAGTAAATAAAAAAGGGTATTTGTATTTCCTAGTGTTCACAGCTGACACAAAATAGATATTGCCTTTGCAAGCACTGATTATGAGTCAGTGGTGACTTCTCTGGGGTATGCTGTGAAGAGAGGACTGAATCTGCCTTGCACGCTCTTCCTTAGGGAGAGAAGGATCCTCTTCCATTGCATTAACTCTTGCAAAAAGTAAAGGAGCAAAGGATAATAAATAGTCTTTTTCCTGTGCTGATGTAGGGAGCCAACAAAGGAAACACACTTCTTTGATTCATAAAAAATTGGCCTTGTTATTTTAAGCAGTACAATTGGTTTAGATTTTACAATGATGTTTGACTGGTCAGGACACTGTTTCATCTTTTCCTGTTGGGCATGAGTCAGTTCACATTAAATTCTCACTGTCTTTATTACTGTGAAGCCATTGCAGAAGGTTCAGGGTATATACTTAAGAGAAAAGAAATTGCTGTAGTTATATTTAATTAAAGTTTAAATTGAAGAAAACTTGAACATGTCTCTGGAATGCTTCATACAGATTATCTAAAAATATAAAGCTTTCATAGTTTCAGTATGCAAATAATGTTTAAGAGCTGTACAAAATCTGGCTGCAAAAACCTTAACATATGAACTATGCGATGTCAATATTTATTAATTTGGTGCTCCAGTCTGGTTTTCTATAGCTACTGAGAACCACAGATGAGATCATAAGCCAAGATACCCATTCTACTCATTCAGACCTATTCCAAAATCAATCTGAGGCTCCTGGATCTCCACCCACTCCACAGCTCTTGGTTGTCTTTCACTTCACATTGAGTCTCTCCATTTCCTGCAGTTGCCAGCCATCTGTGAGAGGAGTTAAACCATCTCTTATCAGAGTATGCTCCCCAGTTTTCCCTATGCAAGGCAGGTTGCCCTTTGAGTTTTGGAGTAGATCTCACTGCTTCCACAGCACATCCCATCCAGGGAACAATAATCCCACATCAGGAATCCAGCTGCTCTCCCAAATTATATTGAACTGTATTACCACAAAGCCACAGGGCTGTTCAAAACACCCACTATCAGCCAACTCCATTTCCCTGCCAGAGATCAGAAAACAAGAACTAACTCGGCCTTCTTCACTCAGTGCTTCCTGCAGTTCACCCGCCTGATTATGCTGGGGTCTGTCCACATCTGGTTTGCAGCTCCTCTCTCATTGGCTTAATTGTACATGCTTACCGATATCCTAGACAAACCACAAGGAACCACTTGTATAAAGCTAGATAATGAAGAATGGAGAAAAGAAAGACAAAGAAATATCCGCATTTTAACAAAAATAAATGTAAAATCATCTTTATTTCTGCATCACAGGAATAAATATAAATTATCTCTTTGCAGACGTTGCTAATTATACCCACGTTTTGGTTTTTTTTTTACTTACAAATCTGCAATCTTCACTCTAAATCCCTGACTTGCCCTTAGCAATAACTTATTTTGAAGAAAAGGAAGGATGTCAGTGAGAGCTTGGTTTTGGTGACACTCAGGAGAAACATACTGCCCCTTTAATTCTCTAACAATATCCTTTGGGGTGACTCGCTACTTACACTGATCGTTTTAGTACTTATTCTAAACAATAGACTTACCCATTTAACAAATTATGTTAAACTTTAGAAGTCATCACTTGGGGAATGTTGACTTTGTTGCTCATCTAAGAAGTGGGACAATGATGCTCTGTGTTGGAAAAGTCCAATGTGGAGAAAGTTTCCCTCCAGCTCTTGCATGTGCAGTACTGCAGAAGTGCTCCAAGGACTTTACAAAGCCTTCCTGACAGCAAGCCATCAGAGATAGTTGTTAGGATTCAGTCCATAGCCGAGCACAGTAAATAAGATGGACATAAACACTAGTCCATAATGATCTTGGCTTCTCTGCAGGAGCTATGTTACGGAGACCTGACCACTCTTCACTAGGGCAGTGTTGATCACAACTATTGGAAAGTTCAGCCAGGAGGTAATAGTTGTCAGAATTACTGGGGGGAAGGCAGGGATAGGGAAATGGGTATGAAAAAGATAGCTGGAGGCACTTATTTTAGCTACTGGAAAAGGCAGATTATAGGAAAAAAAAAAAAAAAGAAAGCCTCATTTTCCTTTTATATTGTGTTATTTAGAAAAGAGCAAAAGGCAGCTTAAAGTAAATGGAAGGTAAATACAAGCCAGAAAGAAACACTCACATGCACAACATGTCAGTGGCCTGTAGGATCCACCATGGCACCAGGTCAGTCAGCTGCTGTAGCTTCCTTTGTAGAGAGGCCAACAATACTAAACCTGTTGTGTGGTAAACCTGACACATAGTGAAAGCAACAATTTCTATCTGCAGTTCCCTCTGCCTGACATATGTATGGCTTGCCACATGCAAGGGAGCATGTAATCTCTCCTGCAAGTCTTAATACAACTAAAATTTAGAAACCAGACTATTTTAGTCAGGATTATTTTATTTGGTACTGTACATAACAGTACAACCAGTGAGACACACCTCAATGATGTAATTCAATCAATCTGACATTTGTTGGTCTTACTTAAATTTCTGACTATCCCCAGTCATAGAATCATAGACTCATTTGGGTTGGAAAAGACCCCTAAGGTCATTGGGTCCAACTGTAAACTTAACACTGTCAAGTCCACCACTAAACCATGTCTCTAAGCACCACATCTACACGTCTTTGCAATACCTCTAGAGACGGTGACTCAACCACTGTCCTGGACAGCCTGTTCCAATGCTTGACAACCCTTTTGGTGAAGAAATTTTTCCTAATACCCATCTAAACCTCCTCTGGCACAAGTTCAGGCCTTTTCCTCTCATCCTAACGCTTGTTACTTGGGAAAAGAGACCAACATCCACCTCGCTACAACTTCCTTTCAGGTAGTTGTAGGGGGTGATGGAGGTCTCCCCTGAGCCTTCTTTTCTCCAGGCTAAACAGCCCCAGTTCCCTCAGCCGCTCCTCATAAGACTTGTGCTTTAGACCCGTCAGCAGCTTTGTTTCTCTTCTTTGGACATACCAGCACCTCAACATCTGTCTTGTAGTGAAAGGCCCAAAACTGAACATGGTATTCAAGGTGCCTCACCAAGTACAGGGGGATGATTAGTTCCCTAGTTCTGCTGAACACACTATTTCTGATACAATCACACAGGGTAGCTACATCCTACAGTCAGTACTCTTACAACCACCAAGGATGTCAAATAGGAAGCTTGGGTCATAGCCAACGTAAGCAGGGACACAGCATTTCACCACTACCCTCGTTTCTCACAAGGGTGCCAACTGCAGCTGACACACGTGGGCTCTGCTCCTCTCCCAGCAGTCCTTCACAGCAGAGCTTGGAGCAGGGGGGCTGCAGATGTTCACCCATCTGACAGAGCCAGCTATTGTCTTTGCCTCAAGTTCCTGCAGGCTGGCAATTAAGGCAGAAATCTGTAAATCCACAGCACAGTTAGCATCTTCTGGTCATGGTGGTGATTGGATTAGGGGAGAGAGGGCTGTCTGGAAGGACCGAGTACTGGCCTCTTTGGGGATTTAAACTGATCCCCCAGCCAAAGGAAAATGAGTGTGGTGGCTGTGGTTTTCTTTACGTTAACATCATCTTACAGTTTGTCTTAAAACATAGGCATAGCTGACAAATCTTGTGAGCAGGACCAAAACTAATTTAGCATGAAGCCTGCACTTTCACCCTTTGAAGTCCAGGTTTTCCTACTCAGTGTCAAGGTGAAGGGACAGATTCACACAGTGATGTTTCTCCTCCTGCATTTTCTTCTTGTTTCATGTGAATATCAGAAATACTGGAACCTAGAAGTTTTTAATAAATCTACTTATTTTCCCATGGGAATAATTGTACATTTTAAACACATCTCCAGAAAAGAGAATCTCATACCTTAGAAAGTCAGATACAAAGATTTTATTCTCCGGATTTAGTTAGACAGGTAAAATGAGTTGTAGAGAAGTTTGTGGTTTTTTTTTTTTTTTTTAAAGGTAAACTTTATGAGTTGAAAGTAATACTCTGGCTTAGAATATTTTGTGCCAAAATACAACAAAACATAAATGATACAGGGTTTAACATACACACTGTTTGGCAAGAACATAGCGAAGAGGTTAAAGAAAAGCTGTCATTCTGTAATGTAAATCAGATTTTTCCTTACTGTACTTTAGTGGGTTTTACTTTTTTCTTAAACAATAAAGATTAGCTAATAGACCTCCTTGCTCATGTTTATATATAGTTTGAAGAATCCTTCAGATGTCATTTTATACTGGATGTATCTAGCTGTGCTGAAGCTGTATGCAATCTAATATGTACTGAGTTAACCATACTCATTTTTTGACATGATTAATCCATTCACATTTTTTAGCAGAGTAAATGGTATAGAAATAATTAATTTGCAAATGTCTACTTGGTAAAGTGTAGGGGCTTTTTGTTTTAAAAAAATGTTTACAACATGAGGAGAAATTTTCAATAGCCACTAATACTCTATTCTCAGAAGCAAGTTGGATGCATACCATGTCACTCATCAAAAAAAAAAAAAAAAAAAAATTCAGCCTTTACATTGTTTAAGGGCATTTGAAACCATTTTCCTAACTGTTACTTCAAATTCCTCTACTAGCCAATCAAAGAAATTCAGAACTTCAATCCATACCCTTTTTGTGCCACATGGTGTTTTGGAGGTAAGCAAAATTTGCTCTATACTCCACTGGGCTGCAAGACATTCAGTATTATGCATTAAAAAGCAGCTCAGCAGGAAGAATTACCTATTGAATCACAAGAATTCTGCCCCTGATTAACACTGAAGGAGTGTCTCTGTGTGATGTGAGGAGGCACTGAATTACTAACACCTCCTAGATGCAGTGAAAGATTTGTGACTCCTCTCCTGAGCAAAGAGATTGTAGGAGAGGACTGGATTTCAGCCCAGGATGGATGGGAGAGTTTGGGTTACTAAAGATGGGGCCATCAAGGTGTTTGGAGTTGCTACAGCCAGCTGACTGCACTTAATTGAGACATTCATAAGAGATTTTAGGCTGAAAAAAAAAAATAAATCAGAGAGGGTGTAGCACTACAATTTGGGCTGATAAAAAATGGTGAGCTGCAGTCCCTGCAGCTGAAGAAAGGCAACTTAATTTGGGGTGGGTGGACAGTTGTTTGCAGATTCTCTTACTGTAGTCCTGGGTAGGCAGGGGATAACAGCTTGTAAACCCAAGTTGCTGCAGAGCCTCAAAAGTTGTGAAGCTCTGCTTGGAGCAGTGATTAACAGTGACACTAATCCACCGTCCTCTGAATATAGCAGAGTTTTAGGAAGACTTTAGGGTTAATGAAAAGATCAGGGTGGCCCAATTAACTTGATTTCTTGCTGCTTCTACAAAAAACTGCTGAGGACCAGGGCAATGTAGCTCTAAGTACTTCTGGACTTGATAGGAGTTGTTGCTTTTATTTTAGGATTGGAGTCAGCACTGCTTTCAAATATGAACCAAAATCCTAACAGGATCCCTGAGCTAACTTCAAGAGTTTCAGAAATCATCTAACCATGCCTCAACTGTGAAGCTTGAAAGAAGCAGCAGTCTCTTCCTGAGCTTCAGCCTGGAAGCTTAATATATGAGCCAGCTGTTATGAGCAGCAACAAATACTCTGCACACCATTTGTAATCAGGAACGTTTCTCCCTACTTACATCTTCATGTGGCAGGGGTCTCCCATGGAATCCTGTTACTGAGCTGCCCTCAGTTGAAATGGGCCAGAAATCATGAGGTTGGTTGTAGCTCAGACGAGCAGAGCTCTCAGGTTTGTTACAGGGCTGAGCGTAAGGAAAGGGTCTTTTGTTATATTTAGGGATAGCGTTTGCATCCTACCATCAAAAACACAAATCTGACCTCACTGACCTCATTAGACCAAGAAGCTGCAAAGCCTTTCCTGCTCATGCCAGCCTGAACCCTAACATTAACACTAATCCTGAAATTAAAACTACACCCAGACTAGCAATCCCTGTCAAACTCTGAACTAAGCACAGCTCAGTGACTCCTGCTGGTGATGACATTAAAAGACACCTAGATCAGGGCAGCAACACTGACTCAGTGATTAGTATCACCTGATCTTTCACCTTGCCCATCAAGAAGCCTTCCTGTAAATCATCCCTTATGCTTC
This sequence comes from Athene noctua, assembly GCF_965140245.1. Classification (NCBI taxonomy): domain Eukaryota; kingdom Metazoa; phylum Chordata; class Aves; order Strigiformes; family Strigidae; genus Athene; species Athene noctua. Next base: position 141,139,438 of record NC_134038.1, on the reverse strand, counting down.
ACCAGCAACCCCTGCCACACCAAAAGCTAAACATGGCTTACTAGCTCCCATTTAAAACGCATTCAAAATACTCTAATATACCCTTTTAAATCCGACAGTAACGTGGGTTCAACCACCATGTCACCTTGACTTCTAGCCCTTAAAAGTATTTTACCCTTTAAACTAAATCTGCCCAGCTGCAAGGAAAACACTATCTACAGGAAACCAACTGGCATCAGGTCCAGCTCTAGCTCAAAAAGCTCTTTTCAAACACAAGATTAATGCCAATGTCATAACTTCCCTAGCCTGACGTGGCAACCTAACCTGAAGTCTAACCCTTGTCCTTATTTCCATGCATCAAAGCTTTTCATTTTCAATCCAAATGTTATTGAATGTAACAACTGTAACAAAACTGGATGTGCTTGCAAATTATTGAGTCTGAGTCACTACTGAGCATCAAATCAACAAACTATTCAAAATTTATATTCTTGAGACCAGTAATTAACTTTGAAAAGGTACCTTTGGATGCTAAAGAATCTCAAAGGTACTTGTTCAAGATGGAACAGTTGCATTACCCTGGCCAGCCTGACAGAACACTGGATGGGATGGACAGATTTGGCCTGGAAGAAGACAGTGCAATGAAGATTAAAGACAATATTAATCAGCTGCCCTTCCAAGTGTTTCAGAGAATTTATGACTGAACTTTAGAGAGAACATTGTCATGCGGAAACATCATTAAAATGAGAACGACAGTAATTAAGTGGATGGAAGCATCCTTTTTTCTTTATATATTCTTTGATGGAAATTATATTTTGATAAAATGCCAGGGAGAACAATGTCTGCATCTCACTTTCTGAAGTTGCCTAGATTTATGATGAATATGCTTACATCTGAAAAAAATGAATCTATGAACAGATACAAAATAGTTTACAAAAGCTACTTAACATTACATACACACATAGGAGTCCTAATTCCTGCAGTTACATAGTATCAAGCACGGATAATTTTTGAAGGCAATGTAGCTAGTTCTACAGTTAGGACTTTGTCTCTTAGTCTGAGTGGATAACCGAAGTTTGCAATAAACTGACTTGTTATGACTCACTATTTAATACATTCATATAAATGCTTTTTAAAAAATTTCTTACTCTGTCCACATAGCAGTAATTTTCAGGCTACATATCTGGACCCCAGTTTACTATCTTGAGTTAGAGAGACTGGCAAAGTTCCTGAGTGAATTCACTGATTCCCACAAGAAGTGACAATCCTCACACAAAGGATTGTCATAGGCTGAAGTAATTCATGTGATGAGGGAAGAGGCAGCATATCTCAGCAGGAACTATTTTATTTGATCTGTCATCGTGGAATGAAGTCCATTCTGCACTGCTTTTCAGATTCTTTGCATTTCTCAAGTAGAAAGCAGCCTGCTATAATCAACTAAAATGTTTCCTTGGTCGACTGAAGCTCCCAGCTGATGGAGAACCAAGTGCAGTTGGTTTCCATTCAGCTGCTCCTTAGGATATTTGACAATTTTGACAGGCTGATTAAGAATTGTGTTGTTACAAAATGACATTTTCATATATTAGCATAGTGATATACGTATCAAGAGCTAAATCTCTTCAATTTTAAGCTTTCTTTTACCCAAAGTGTCCAAGCTGCTGACAAGTCAGTCTGATACACTATAGTCATGAATAAAAAAGATCTTTTATTTTTTAAATATAATGTTAATATTGAAAAAGCAGAGCTGAGAACAGGAATTACACATAAAGATTAAAATATATTGGAAATCTCACTGTCTTCTTATATCTTCTGCATAATCTAGAAACATGGCACCATGGTCTAGTTAACAGCAGCTGAGTGCCAAGACAGAGCATGTGTGTTCTTTCTCTACCAGTTTAACAGAATCAGTTTAATAAAAGTAGAGGATCAAAGAACTTCAGATGAGACAAAAAAGAACCAAGAAACACCCACTGTCAGCCAAGTCACACAGATCCATTACACAGAATATATAAGCAACCAAAAAAGAGAGAAAAAATGTTTGCATTAACCCAATAGCAGTCAGTTCAGAAAGTCAATTAAGAAAGCTTAATTGATTGGTTTATTATGGTTTATTGTGCAAGTAAAGAATTCACACTAAAACTCTTTGATTTCTAAAATTAAGTGTGAAACAACTGTATAAATGTTAAGTAGCTTTAAGAGTAAATTAATTTGTAGTAAAATAAATTATCTTAATATTATCAATATTATCTTAATTTATCCAATTCCTTTAAGGGGACACTGTAGCTAAAAATGTTTGCTGTTGTTAGACGGTGAAATACTGGCCATCAACTTATTGCTTACCTTGTTGGAGACTACACCATAAAAACTAATGTGTCATAAGTCATTCCATGATGAATCTTTTTTTTCTCTTCACTAAAAAAAAGGATGCAGTGAAGATAACCTAAATCAAGGCTTGAATCCTTGAGACAGAAGATTCATAAAAGGTATTGTAACAATACCTCCCTGGACGTGATAACAGCTATCAATTCCAGTGAGTCCATGCAAAGCATCTGTGCAGACATGAAATTCAGCCTGTGGCTTCAAGCAATTGCACTAAATCAGAGCTTGTCCCAAATGCAAATTTTCTCCAACACTATGCTCTCAAAATAGTACATATTTTTCTCTCTGGAAACAACTTCAAGATTGTGCCCAAACCACCTTACTAGAAATAAACTGAACAGAATGAACACTTGTGCTGAATGAAGAAATCATACAGCTGTCATAACCAGTTATTCATTATTATTAATACATTAGGACCATGAAAGTGAATAATTAAAAATATGTTTCTGCTTCAAAAAAAGATTAACATACTGAAGGGCCAATACTTTGTCCTAGAATGTAACTTAGTTCACATAACTGGTAACAAATACTGAATTAGTTGTCTTTACCTCACAAGTATCTACAGAAAAAAAGATTGGTGAGAAGTCCAACCTATATCAGTCCTCCTAGCTGTCTAGATTAAAATCGCAGTTTACAGAGAACACTAATTGCCCCTCCTGCAGCAATATGACCCAAATTCCTCTCTAAAGTCACCTAGTGTAGTCTTCAAATCTTTTTATTTAACTTTTTGGCCTCCAGATCACATGGAACATCAGGCAATTTATTTCTCAAACTCTATTGATGGATTTCCAAATTAGTCCACCTTCTTTAGTTACTAAAGTAAAACAAAACATAGAGAAATATAGGCAAGACTCAAACAACAGAAGATTTGACTAAGCTTCTAAATTCACAGTTAGTTTTTAAAGTTAGGTCAAGAATGGATTTCCATATACCCAACAATTACTTTTTTTGTTTGCTGAATAGTTTACACTGTTATTGCAGAATAGCATGAAAGAGACTCTGCACCCCCTTTATTTACAGGAAACAAAACCTGATTCTGAATGAACCTGACAAAGCAACATGTGTGGCCAAGGCCAGAGTTGAGACCAAGCATCAAGGCTTCTTTGGACAGAACACACATTAACTGAACATCATTTGCAGATGTTCTTTATCCAGTTGGATTCCCTGGATTTTCACTATCTCTACTCACATGAGCCATGGCCAAAACAAACAAGTTGTCCTTTCCTCAGCAAAGTGCATTTGATGGTGCTACACGGCTGGGAGGCCTCCAAAGCAATGGTTCTCAGCATTCCAGCTGATTAGCTCTTCTAATTGGCTCCGTCTCCTCCCATCCTAGGATCTTCTCATAATAAATCTAGTTAGGAAAAGCTGCATAAAATGCATTATCAAGGAAGTACCAGGGAGATGATGTGAAAGTAACATTGCTTTTCATTCTACATTCCTAGCATAGAAGACCAAGAGTTTATTTCCTCTTGGCAGACGTAGAATGTAAACAATCTTTCTTGGTCATTTTGCAGCTTGATCATCTGTTTTTATGTGGTTTATATCCTGTCTCATCATTAGCAAGTATTAGGATGGAAAGCACAAGAAGAAATAAACAAGTTGGGCTGTGGTGGTCTCCTTAAAGTATTAAAACCTCTCAAGGATAGCCTGTTTCACCTTGCTCACATTCCCACTTAAACAAGTCACCTGAATTAGGATCAGAAAGACAAGTCATGTCAGAGATTTTTTTTGCCAGTAGCACATATATATGCACTATATATACTTCTAAAGATCATGCAGAAACTATTGATTAAAGACTGTGTTACCAAAGGATCCCAAGACATTTGAAATGCTTTATCTTTCTTCTTATGGCAGTTTATAACTCCTGGCCTTTTTTACAGGCTTTTGTAGAGTGTGTGGGGGTAAGAGGTACAGGTGGTCTCTAGATCCTTTTAGATTAAACATCTATTGCAGTTACCTACAGTCACTAAGACTGCTGACCAATGCAATTACCTCTACTCCACTGTCATAAAGGCCCAACACAAATCATAGGCTCTTCTTTTAGAGGGCTGCAGGGAGAAGAAAAAAGTTGACGCTTTAGATAAACTGCGAAGTCTCCAGTATTTGGAGTGAAATTATCTGAGATTATTACAAGGTGGCCCAAGTGTAGGATAATGTTTAATATAGCTCTGGAACCCTGATCCACAGTCTAGGACCTGCCTCCTAGGTTAAAGCTTCTTCAGATATCTGAGGTTTCTTGCCTCTTTGAATGAGATATAAAAGCCTTCCACTTCAGAATGGGCTCAGTTAAAGCAAACACACTTGTCTGATACAGTAGAAGAAAAGGAAATTACTATTAACCAACTGTGAAAAGGTTCAGCCAGTTTATTTGATTCTCTGAAGTCCTTCATGCAAAATAAATGCATGTTCTCAATAAAAGTTTGCAGCCAGGAAAGCTCAATTTCAAGTAGGAACTGTAATGAATTACAGTACATATTTACACATGAATTATCTTCAATGATAAACCACACATTTTTGAACTTGAGAAAAGCAAGATACACGTTAGATGCAGTATTACAGAAGTCATACAGATGGTTCTTGTGAAACCTAGAACAAACTGAGCTATAGGAATCTCCAAAGAGCAATACTGTCTGAGATTAAATTTCCATGTTTCTTCCTCTTTAAACCAATTCCCTTTAGACACATTACATTTTCCAATGTGATTCACCTGTGAATGTAGCTGTCAATTACAGCAAACTATTAAAACTACTGTATATTTTGGATAGGAATTATCTGACAGAACTTTGTCCTTGTTACATACATTACTAACAAGGCATAATGACTGCATGTGACCTTGGTATAAGGAGTTAAGAGTTTTCATTTTTAATTTCCTGTACCTCTCTTGTATTTTTCACTTGGTTATTTGGAAAGCTGGTACAAATAAATATTGAATGACTTGGCATAAAATGTGAATCAAGTTCTGTAATATCTAACTTTCAGAAAGACTGAACAGACTCATGGATTTTTAAAAAATTATTTCCATGTAGGGTATTTGAAATACATTTGCAGTTCTGTTTAAATAAGAAAAATGCAACAACTAGTCTATAAAATTCCTTCCCCACTTGATTGATCTATTTCTAACTTTCCTGATACTCAGCATGCAGACAAGCAGCAAGGATTAAGGGAGGCCTGAAAAAAGTCTTCATGAAGCAGAAACGGATATTTAGAAATGTGTCAGACCAATGTCACAGAGCTGTTTTCCATACTTACACATTCAGTTCATGTAGCTTGGTAACTGTGAAGTGAGTACTTGACAAAAAGAAGGGGAAAAAAAAAAGATAAATCCTCGCTCTACTTGAGTTTCCAGGCTTGGGAGTTGGCATGACAACTGTAAGCAAGTAGTCAAGTCAGGCACCAACTGAGAGTAAGAAGCCGAAAGAAACCAACAGAATCAGAAAAACCAGGAATACAGAGAAGTTATAGGAAAACAAATGATAAAGTGTGGACATCAGAGCTTTAGAGGTGTGGGCAGTAGCACAAAAAGTGAGTAACTATGTCCCTGTGTAGCAGTAGGCAGAGTATCATATAGCTGAGGTGGTGACTAGCTGTTTCTCCAGCGAATAAAAAGATTGTGCTACTCTAGGCAAAACTCCAGCTCTGTTGTGTGCCAACAGAAATAGCTGATCAGGCTGCACAAGAGCAGTTTCATAGTGAACTGTAAGTAGCGATACATAAAGAGCTTATTAATCCTCCTTTACTGTTGAATCAAGTTTAATTTCCAGAAAATAGATATTTATGTCTAAATCAAATGGAAGAACTAAGAAAGTTGTCAAAAATAAGGAAATCTGACATTTTATGGATAACTCTAAATCACGTAAAGAAAGAAAAGAAAAAAAACCAAAACAAACCCAAACAAAAAGGTAGGTTTGTGATTAAGAGGAGACATGGTAGGACAGGTTATTCTACATCTTCCTCTGCAGTTTTTACTTTGTTATTGTTACCTCAGTATTTTGACACAATAAATTCTCTTCTGTCTCCAACTGTCTGGCAAGTTGGAGAGTAAAGCAACAACGCTACTCCACAACACTGTACACATAGACTTGCAATGGCCTCAGAAACCATTCTCTGCTTATACACTGGCATCACTGTCACGCATGAGGACAATTAAGGCCAGATTAGCCCACAGCAGAAATCTTCAGTCACGTATTTCCTTATGCAAGCTCAGTTTTTAAAATGTCATAATTTTAATAACCTGTTTCAATTGAAATTATGATCTAAAGTTGTTTGGGCACAATTACAATCCTATTCCTTGCATTTTTTTCTTTCAGAAACTTGGTCATTATTGTCATGTTTGTCAACTGACTAAAGTCTGTGTAATTTTTATTCCACTTTTTAAAACGCATCTATTTTAAACACAAACATAGCAGTGGGTTTAATGTGTCTTTTAATTTCTAGCCTACTAAGGTTTTTTTTTTTTTTTCTTTTTTTTCTACCAGAAGCAAGCCTTTAAAATAGGAGCAAGACCAGAAACTCTCTCTCACCAGACAGGGTGAATCCCTCTGCCCCAGGCAGCAACGCCACTGCCACTGGCATTTCATACTTGAGATCTCTAAAGCCAAAGGAAGAGAGTCCCACCTGTACTCCAAGCTTCCTTCCAAGAATCCCATTTTGTGTTTATTCTGCTGGTGGACTTGACAACACTGAAATGGGAAAAAATTTTCATTGAGATAGGAAGTTTGAAAGCTTCTCACATGATAAGACAAAAAAACTTTATAGCCTTTACACCCAAGTAGCAACCAATGGGAATTCTTCTGTTCCTTCTGCTTGAGGTATTTATTTCCTATTAATGCAATTATTCTTTTGAGAACCGATATTTGAGTTTGCTAATTTTAACTTGCAACTTTCTAAGTCTATTGTATTCATAATTAATTATGCCATAATATAAAACTGCATTGTTTGTTACTATCAGGAAAAGGATCACCTCCCAGTGGTATAACACTTCTTCAACACACAAATTATATTTCAAGTGATATTTCAAGTATGAATAGAACAAGCAGCAGTCCATGGACAAAGGTTTTGCTTATTTCAGGTAAAGCTGTCTCAAGGAGGAAAGCTGGAGAGGACAACCCCAAAACACAAAGCTGTTCTTAACATAGGTAACACTGGAGAAGAGGGGAAGAAATTATCTCCTTACAATTCTGAAATAAGGGAGTAATCAGAAAAGGTTTTTTACCTCACAAAGGTTTAATACCGCTTAATCTTTTATTAGAAACTTGAATGTGCGTAAACAGTTCTATACTATATACTGTGCATATATATAATGTATGTCATCACTATAATTCATGCTGAATGTTAAACCCCTTGCATCATGGTTATTATACAGGGTGAAGTACTCAGTAATTACTGTTTTAAAGAATGACCTGGTTCAGATACACTTTTGTTCTACAGCATGAACAAAATGGATGTTGTAACTGAAAAGCCACAACTATTCTTTCTGCACCTTTATTCTTGTATTTCAACTTTTGAACACAGTAATATTACCATTGGGAAAAAAAAAAAAAAAAAAAAAAGACGACTTATTTTGTTGGACGTTTCATTTTTATGGTAATGTGGCCTCATACATAACTCAAAAAATGCTTACAGGAGGGACTGAGTAAAAATGTAGCATGCTGACAGACTAGCACATTAACTGGTGTGAGGAAAATGCAGTAATGGTAAAACAAATAATGCCAGCTGAAGAGCTGGCCCATAATACAGCCTATATTCAGCTTAATAGAGGAATCACTGAGGCAGAGAAATCAATACAAGTCAAATATTCTGTGCTTACTGCACTCTCCCTTGAGAAAAGTACATGTATGTTATACCACAGACACAAGTATATTGTTCCATTAGAGATTCCAGCTAATGAGCATTTTTTTAAAGACCAGTCTCCATACTTTCAGGCTGGATAGCACTGGCTTGTGTTAAGCAAGTATCCTGGTGGCACTAGCATTTACTTTCTTTTCTCACATGACTGTACAATCAACAGTAGGTCAGCTATAACTAGCCGCCGCAATATAAAATTATTTATGAAAGAATAAGGACAACCAAATAAGCAGTGTACAGTAATAAACAACAGATCAGAATTACTTAATTCCTCAATAAGTAACCTGAAAATACCATTAAAAATATAAAACAGGATTTTTCCCCTGTGTTTGTAGTTCTCCCTTCTGCCCCTGTTCGCTTCCTCTGCCTCTGAAACCAGTTTTATGAACCTACTTTGATTAAGGATATCTGTAACATGATATGTTTGCACTGATCCTATAGACTGCTGTTAACAAGCAGTCCATCACAAATGTGGCTTCTATTAAATTTTATTACTTTCAGGATGTTAATTTTGGTACAGGCTTAATTTACTAATTTTGTGCAAAAACACTACCCATCATGTTAGACAAACAGAGGTGGGGAGGTGGAAAAAAATAAGAGTTAAAACAATACTGACAGAACAATGCTGATGTAGATATCTAAATATCCAGCATCAATCTGAAATAGCCTCTTTTTGACACTTAATTTTACAGTGACTAATTGAACAAGACTAGTCACAAGCCTTCTCAAGACTCCAACAACATGTTATTCTATTCACATTATACCGGGCTACAGAAATAAAAATTGTATTGTTTATGACTACAGAAATATATATTCTAAATCCAGTGTGCGACAGAAGAAATATGTAACCCTTCTTAATCAAAGAAAACACTCAATTTAGAACATAACTCAGCATCCACTGTCTAAGTAACTTCAGACTTCTCAGAAGATTGTGACTTTTCACGCAGGACCATCAGTTATCATGGTGATACCTGGGAGAAAGTGAGGATTGTTCTTCACAATCTGATATGGAAAAGAAAAATAGTTAATATTTAGCTATTTTCTTTTATAATGTATATAGAAAAATATAGTACCACCATAGTTCACAGGAGTATTAGAATACTTCAAATGTTAAGAACTTGTTAGAAATGCATTAAAATCACAGCAAAATAGACTATGATTCTAAAAGTTAAACGTTTAGCTGTTAAGAAATTCCAGAATTTAGATTGCCATCAACCGTGACAGCATTTATGCACATATATATTAAAACAAATTCTGATATTAAGTATTGTATAATTCTTTATGAATGAGCAGGGATCTTGGGGTAGTGGCATGGAAACTCAAAGGCTTGCGGAGGTTTTTATCAGCAGGACATGAGAGTGAAATTGTATAGGAAACAAGAACAGGAAGAGTTAAGGAGAAAAAGTATTTTTTCAGTCCGAATCCTTAAATGCTGCCACAGAGAAGTAGATTCTATCTTTGTCTCTATCACAGATCAACCCACAACACCACCACACCACACCCCCCCCACCCCCCCCCCCCAACTCTGAGTCCTTTATTTCATGGCTGTGTAATTTGAAACATCTGGGAAGTCTGATTTTCAACAGAAGTGACCTCTAAATTAAAGGTGCAAGTTTAGTTAGCTGAAGCTACGTACTAAATATTTAAATACTACATAAATTTTAATTACTTTAAAACAGGTGATGAGCCTCTCAAATTAGACACTCAAAAAATACTGAGCTCTGTTTCTCACTTAACCACCCCCAAAATAAAAATATTTCCTTGTTCTGTCACCATGTTTTTAAGATGAGACTTCTTAATTACAGTGGTGAAAACAACAAACATGCATATTACAGCAGTCTATATAGCCTTTCCTGCTACTGAAACTGCTGTAACACTCATCATCCTTCCTGCCCTCCCTGCCTACATTCTCCCCTTCACAATATCCTTTTGGGGTTTATGAATTACTTTTTTCCTCAGACCATTTGTCAAGTTAATTTTGAACTCTGACCCTATCCTCTAAAATCTGCAGATCCTCCTCTGTGTAACATTGCCAGCAAATCAAATAAGCATATTCTATTCCATCATCCATATTTTTAATGACAGATAGTAATACATAGCAGACACAGGATAAATCCTTGCAGAACCAAAGCTGATAAACCTGACAAGTTTTAGAGTAATTACCAAGAGAGATCAGATGTAAGTTTTCCATCCACTTTTAGCACCGCTTTTACAGTTTTATCATCTAGCCTTAGATAGAACCTGAGAATATCAGAGTAACTTCTTATTTATGTCAGGTGTTTTATAACTCTTTCTTCACCAGCTCTATACATTAAGCTACGTGTCATAGCAAGCCTCTCTTTTGTCCACAGGGAGAGACAAAATCACATACTCTTCTTTGGAGCTAACTGGAACGTAGTCAGCTAAAGTAATCTGTAACCCAATACTATGAAATATAATGGAATACTACCAATAAATCAGCCATTTTAAACAAATCTCAGCTACAGCAAGAGCAACAGCTTTGATCCAATATCACATTTCATCATGTGGTATTAAGTACAGCATAATCAAAATGCAAATATTTATAAAAATAAAAGAATGCAAGGACTACAGTACTTTTGCTTCTATTTCACTTTTCTAGGTCCTCTCATTTTAATTAGTAAATGTTTTGAAAATCTCTACAAACACTTTATCAAGGTATTTATACAAATGAAGTGGCTGCACAGGGCAATTCCCAATACAAGATAAAAAATATGTATTTCTCTGCTTCAAAGACTCACCGTCTGAGGTGTTAAGAGAAAGACAGAAGGTTTATGTCTGCTCCCCTAAATACACATATATCCCCAGGTCAAATTCTATAGAAATGCTCAGTGCTTAAGACTGAAGGATCATGTAACACTGCCTTACTGCCCACTTTCACTCAAAACTACGACTCTTAGTACCATGTATCACCATATATAGCAAAAATGTGGTATTAAGAATCAGAGACAAAACTTTACAGATTTCTCATTGAATCTAGAGGTGTCACTGTCAACATATGATATAAAAGTTAGTGGAGAGGGATGAATGAAATGGCCTTAAGTGATTTCAAACCGAGCATAATTTCAAGCATACGAAACTCTCTTCAGGCACTGAAGGGACTTTATCTGGAGTTGGGTGTAGATTTCTATCACTCATATCCAAGAAAGAGTAATTAAAACAGAGATGAGACACTGGCACCTACAGTGGAATCAAGAGTCTGTCTATGACAGCTTAAACCAGCTTGGACTGTTTATCACAGCAAAATAGCCTGAAGGGATAAGGCTGGGCTCTCTGTAAATATCAGAACACTAAATGCCAAAAGATAAGTAGAGTTTTTTACATTAAAGGATAATTTAGACCCCCAAGAATAAATGCATACTGAACAGGAAGCAGTTATGTCAGAAATTGGAAGACTGCCTACTACAGCCAGAATGTTCTCAAAGATGCTTCCAGTAGCAGCAAAAGGAGCAAAAAATCCTTAAGTAACTTCTCAAAAGGATGTGAATGGATTCATATGACATACTTTGATAGCAGATGACTAAACCTGATGATTCAATCAGTCTTTCTAATCAAAACTCAGTCATGTGCTTAAATGGTTTCTTAAAAACCATCTAGAACTTGAGGTCAGGCCTTGGGGTGAACACACATGAGCACGTGGCTCTATTAACATCAAAGGTATGCTGAGTCATTCCAGTTCAGGGTCTAGAACATAGTTTTCAATTATTTAAGACTCATGTGTACTAATTATGAAACAGGAGCTGGGAGCACATGTTGATAGCCTTGATGACAATTTTTTGATACAGGTGACTGACAAGCTAATTAGGTGCTCTATTGGACCTGTTTCTATGAACAATCAAGAACCAGTTGGGGTTCTGAAAGTTGAGGAGAATTTTAGCTGCAATGACCATTAACAATGTGGAGTTTAAAATCCTGAGACAAGTGAGCAAGATAAATCTTAAAAATTACAATCCTGGCTTTCAAGAAAGCAGATCTTTCCTTGTTCAGGGATCTGCTTGGCAGAACCCATTGGATACTACCATGAAGGACAATGGGGCCCCAAAGAGCTGGCTGATTTTCAAGGACAACCTTCTCAAAGCACAAGAATGGTCCCTTCTGACACTCAGAAAAACAAGCAAATATGGCAGAAGACCACAGAAGATGGACACAGAAACAGACTACTTGGAAAAAGGAAGACATTGCCTGAGTGTATAGGGATGAAGACACAAGAACCAAAGCTCAGCTGAAGTCAAAACTAGCTAGAGATGTGAAAAGCAAAAATGAGGAAGGCTTCAATACAAGTAGCAAAAAAAGAAGACTAAAGAAGAGCTGAGACCATTGCTTAACAGGGCAGGGAATCTAATGATAAAGGAAATGGAAAACTCAGAAGTATTAAATGCCTTTGTGCCTCTGTTTTTATTGGTAAGGTTTTTTTCTTAGGTGTCCCAGCTCCTTCATCTTAATAGCAGAGTCTGTGGGAGCATTGCCCACAACAAAAGATGATCAAATCAGGAACCACTAAAGCTAATTGGATATATACAAGTCCATGGGTGCACATAGGCTGCATCTGAGCTGGCTGATTTCATTGCAAGACTTCTCTCTACTATCTTCAAAAGATCATGGAAACTGTGGGAGGTCCCCAATGACTGGAAGGCGGCCATCTTCAAGGAGAGCAATGAGGATCCAGACCATTAGAGGCCACTCAGCCTTGCCTCTGGTCCCAGGAGGGCTATGGAGTAAGTCCTCCAGGATGTCACTTCTGAGCACATAAAGGACAAAAAGGTGACTGAAAACACCCAGTGTGGATTCATCAAGGACAAACTAGGTCTAACCAACCTAAATGCCTTTTGTGACAACATAATTGGCTTAGTGGAGAGCAAAATATGATGTTTACTTTGATTTTAGCAAAGCCTTCAACAGTGTCCTGTAATATCACTACAGCAAAACTGGTGAGACACCGGTTAAATAGTGGATGGAAAATCAGTGGGACTCTCAAACCCGCTGGATTATGATCAGTAAGACTAAGTCCAACCGGCAGCCAGTTACTACAGGTAACCCCCAAGTATCAAAAGTGAGTCTCTACCCACTCTTTAAAATTGTTTAATACTCTTTAGCACTCTTATTAACAAGCAGCACAGTGGGTCAGAGTGCACGCTCTGCAGCTTCATGGATGGTAACATACGGGGAAGTATGCGATATGCTGGGGGGCAAGACTCATCTTCAGAGGGACCTCAGCTGGCTAGAGAAAAGAGACGTTTGAAACCTCTTGAAATTGAACAAAGACAAATGCAAAGTCCTGCACACAGGACAGTATAACCACCATGCCACAGTACAATCTATGACGGCTAAGAAGCAGCTTTGCTATAAATTACAAGGGAGACCTTACAGGAAACAAAATGTACGTGAGTGAGCAGTGTGCCCTTCCAGCAAAGAAGGCCAACTGCATATCGAGTTGGATTAGCAATGGTGTAGCCAGTAAATCAATGATCACTCCCCTTTATTAAGCACCTGTAAGCATGTGAAAGTACCATGTGGGCTTTAACATCCCAGAATGGCTGAGGTTGGACAGGACCTCTGGAGGTCATCAAACAGGGTCACCTAGAGCAGGCTGCCCCAGGACCACATCCAGGTGGCCTCTGAATATCTCCAAGGATGGAGACTCCCTGGGCCACCTGTGTCAGTTCTCAATCAGCCTCACAGTGAAAAAGTGTTTCCTGATGTTCAGACAGAGCCTCCTGTGTTTCAGTTCGTACTCACTGCCTCTGGTCCTGTCACTGGGCACCACTGAAAAGAGCCTGGCTCTGTCCTCTCTGCGCCCTACCCTCCAGGTATTAATATACATTGATGAGATCCTCCTGAGCCTTCTCTTCTCTACGCTAAACTGTTCCAGCTCTCTCAGCCTTTCCTCACATGACACATGCTCCAGTCCCTTAACCATTTTAGCGGCCTTGGGGTCTTAGGTATTAGGTTTTGGCTGCCCCAATACAACAGCAGCATTGACATATTGCAGCAGGTCCAGTGGAGGGCCACAGATGATCATGAGGCTGAAGCATGTCAGTGTATGAGGAGTGACTAAAAGAAAGGGATATTTTTAGCCATAAGACAGCTTTGCTGCCTTCAGCTACCTAATGGGAGGCACTGTGATGACAACTCCATCCTCAGAGAGTTGACAGAGCCCTAAGCAACCAGATCTAGTTGGGAGGCTGGACTAAATGACACTGAGTAACCTGACTTCTAACCTGATATAGGTCAACCACAACAAACTGTGAGTATTTTCCATTTTTCTGCATATCTATCAGAAAATATTTTACCAGTCCTGGTTCAAGCGCTATTTTGTTTAAGTGCTATTTTGTTTAAGGGTTTTTCTGCTACAGACTCTCCAAATTCCAGAATGATAGGAATAGAAAAGACCATCTATCACACTAAAAACATTGCAAGAGAGTATTACCCATTATGAAAGAGATTGCCATAAGTACACATATCCTTTTATGGAGAAAGAGAAGAAGAAAATGTCTGCAAGAACACTTGCCTGATTTGTTACCCCATTATGGAAAAACTGGTCTAACAATACTGCAAAGATTCAATATATAAACAGATATCGTGCAAAAGAATTGCAGACACTGCAACAGCTAATTGGCCCTGGATAAGCTACATAAGCATTTATTTTACATAAATTACACCACTCTTATCCTGCTACAAGTAGGGTTCTCCTCTTTCTTACTGTCACAGCTGCTGAACTACACAGAAAGCATGTACTTCCGTTAAAAGAGTTTCTCCCTCAGGAAAGAAGTCATGGATAAAGCAAATGTATCAGATTCAAGCAACCTAGGTGACAAAAGCTAAGTAAGTGTAAGTGATTCATACTGGCAGAGATCACTACACAGAAGAACGTGCATACCTAACACTACATTTATTGTTATGAAATGCTAATATTACAGCAACAACAGCCATTATTTGATTTGCATTTAATTGTATAGATTGAGCTAGCTGATTTTCACTTGCAGACAGAACACGTGAATACATTGTTACCTGTGGATACAGCTACAATTTGTTTCACACAGGCTACACAGTGAGACCCAAAAAACAGATTTGAAATCGCTTAGGCAGTAAACTAATATGCACAAAGGAACCAATAGCTATAATCAACACGAAGTCCTGAAACTGCCTGCCCAGAGGGTGTCGAAGAGGCACAACCTACACTATGTGAAATTCAGTGGGTTTTGACTGTTTGACAGAGAATGCACACAATGGCAAAAGCACGTCTAGACTAGCATCATATGTCAAAAAACCACAAATACTTTACTCAGATGTTTAATTCTGAAGAGATTTAAAGATACGTGCGATTGGCAGAGCCTTGTAGGCCACAGACCTCTGTGGATGATGGGACCAGCCAACTCCCAAACATCTGGTAGCTTTCGTCCCATGGAGCAGAACAGGCACGTAATATTAACTGCTAGCCTGGAAGTCGTGCTTCATTTCTGAAGAACTGGATGTGGCAAGCAACATTTCATTACAAATGAACACAAACCATCATATCAGGAACAAGTTTTAGTTAAAATGTTAATTACTACAGTAAGTGCAACCAACATAAATTATACAATATAGGTGAACTGTGTGTGAAATTTCAATAGGAAAAAAAATAGCACAATTGGCACTAGAATTCTCATATTTTCCTACACTATGGTGTTTGTCACTGACATATAGAATAGCACCGAAATTGGTAACCACTTAAAAGATGCTTTAACCCATGAGCTGCAGGAGCTGCTAACAAAGACACTGACGGTGTATGAAATGTTTTGTTACCACTGTGCAGTGTTCCACAATACTTTTCCCTCTTCAAAAAGCGAAGATATTTACAACAGTATAAATTCATACACTAACACTTTATCAGCTAGAAAACAGGAATGGTGTAGTAGCTTTCTGGTTTTCTTTATGCTTACTTGCAGGGAACTTAGCATGACTCATGGAGTAATGATGTATACCACAACTTCCAATGGCACTGTAAGTCAAATAACTCCAAATTAAGATTTTATATTGTAACCAACTAAACGCATTGATATACCAATTTACAGAAGTGTTTTGTCCTGTTTTACATGGGAATTCTGACATTAAAGTTGAATAGTTTGAAGTTTCTATCAGACCAGATAGCTCACTGAGAAATAGTTTGAAGTTAACATTTCTAGAAACATTTTGTACAAATTCAGATGAAAACACTCATGATGTACAGTGGACAGAATAATTGTGTAGACCAAAGAAAAATTCCTCTTTTGAGATAAAGCTCCAGTTCCACACAACTAGCTGCCATTCCTGATAACTACATAAAGCTATGAGATATCAACCCTTAAACTTACCAGTTCAGCACCAGTTCTCTTATTCAGGAATCAAGAAAGAGTAATTTTGTTTAATGATAGTTTCTCATGGGGATATTGCTACAGTCCCAGTATACACTGGGATAGGCTACACAGAGCATGCTGCTTCTTTCACTCCAGTTTGTATTCTGCCTACAAATATGTGTTCACCACTTTCAACCACCAGTCCTCTGACCAGTGCCTACATAACACCTCTTGAAAAAACAACCAAAAAGAAATTCATAGAGGTATTTGATCTTAGGTATAACAAACATACAAATACTATTTAGCCAAACAATACTTATTTAAGGTCAGTTCTCTCATAATCATCATAAGAATAGATGTCTGTTCTTGGCCCTTAAAAGTCCTTGTACTTCAAATCTTAATCATGAAGATGTATTTTAAGATAACCTTTAAAACTTTTAAGAATTGACCACTTTTTCATTCTCACTGCCCTGTTTTTCATAGTTGGATTTATGCTTTTTCAGTCTGGGGTAAAAAAGATTACTATTTCTCAATCATTAAAAATTTCATTGTGTGCTAGGATAACAAGAACTACTGCAGCTGGAAAGTTCCTATTCCAAAGCGGTAAAGCAAATGTGGCATCTTTTATCCAAACAGATGGGTTCCTAATGTATTTTGAATAATAACTTCCTATTTGAACTTTAAAAAAAATCTGCAAAAAACCCATTGTATTTCTTTTGTTTATGGTATAAAATATTTCCAGTCTGAGAACAAGTGTGTGATGAATTCGCTTCTAAAGAATCACTAGTAACATTTTTTTTTTATTAAATTCTTGTCACTTATTATTCCCCTAACCCAGTGAAAATAATAATGTTGGCTAAGTGCTAGAAAGCATAAATCACAAGCAATACATAAGATACAATTTGACTTAAACCTTTAGTATTTGCAATGATGCATGACTAGAAAAAGATCTAGGGTGCTTCTACAGGAAGGACAGTTCATAAATTGCCCTTAGAAGCTTGAGCATATTTCAAAAGGAAAACCCAAAGGGACAGAAAATAAGCACAGCATTATACAGAACGGTGTTCTAAAATGTCAGTATTTAAAGTACACTAGAGTGAAGCAAATTTGTCACAGGGAAAAGTCAATTAGGCTTTGTTCAGAATTGAAGAAAACTTTAAGAGCCAGGATATCTTCCTTTGCACTGTAGTGGCTTCACTGTAGAGAATGAGGAAAGAAACATACAGTCTTTGTAAGATGAAAAGAAATCCCTCTACTTTGTCCTGAATATTAGACATGATGTGAAAGATACTGAAGAGAAAAAGCTAGCAAATGAAAATATATTCAGTAAGGAAGACACTGAACTAAGAGGTCTTGATTCTTAACCCATAGACATTCGAATCATGAATGAATGCTGGATGGGCTTATTTTATAACCTGGGAAAAGAAGAAAAAAGGCTACTAAAAAATTCCTCCTGTGAAATTTACTCATATTTATTTCAGGAAAAAAGTACCTTACAAATCAAGCATGTACTGCTTGAAATAAAAAAAATAATAATCAGACCAGAAACTCCAATTCAGTAGAGAAGCAGACAAACTTCTGACCACCCTCAGAAAACAATGAAGTGACAATTTAGGACACAATTTTAAATCAAGTTAATCTTAAGAACATGATTGTCGATGACAAGATAGTGCATGTCTGCAGAAGTTGGCAAGTTCTGGAATTTGACCACTCTGATGTCCACCACTTTTGCTTCCAAACTTGATACAATATACTATGGTGCCTTCCCCTGTAAGAAGATTTGTGGGTATAAGTACTTAAGCTTATTAAGACTACCTATGCAACTGCCATTTCTCACAAAAAAATTTAAAAATCTCTAGCTTTAAATGTCGCAATCCCCTTTAACCAGCTCATCTTGCCATAATCATATTCCAGCACATTATTGTTCACACTGGGTTTTCCCTATGAGCAAGCTATAATTCAGAGCTGCTAAATTCATTTCAGAAGATACTCACAAAATTCATCCACGTTATCTAAAATATCACTCCCCTGCCTTAAATATGACTTCCCACACCAGCACAATGCACCTACCACTACACAAAGATTCTTCTTCATAAGGCCCAGCCTCAGATAACTACAGGAGCTAAGAATCAAGATGCTCAGTGATGTTCCTTTGATGAAGCCAAGCCTTATCCCTTATCCTCAAGGTTTTTTCAGACTGCCAGTGTGCTTCTGAAGCAGATCTGTTGATCCCCTCCACATAGAACACTGTGCTTCATGCTCCAGAGCAGACTTGGAGCACACTTCATAGTCTTCAACCTCTAAACAGCAGGACCAGATCAGAGTTGCTCAAAGTAACACCTCTCCATGAAAGCAACAACAGGGACTCAGCACAAAGTACCATACCACGCTACCGTGGCCACTAAAAACAAAGCTTCCCTGAAAGCTATCTAAATTCTGCCTTCTGGTGAGAAAAAGGAGGGTGGCTTGTACACTGTTTTAACCCAGAAGTGAATGCAAAGTATGAGCAGCTAGATACAACTTCATGTGATAACACAGTTTCTAATGTATTTATTAAATGTGCAACTATGTATTTTGAGCATTATCTTCTTTCTTTAATCATCCTGGACAGCCTTATAGACTCTTCACATCTAGGCATTACCTTCTACCCGTAGATACGTATTCACCCCATTGGCAACATCTTAGGAAAACAAAAAATGCCAACAGGAAAGGAAGGCAAGTCACTGAGTGGATGGGTACGCAGCCTATTTTGTTTTCAGTACGCCTTCCCACACCTTTCTTTCACTCTGAATTTGTATGCTGTTGAGAGAGAAAATACTTTAAACTGGGATTTAGTTTTTAAAAGCATCTTAATCACACTGGTGAGCTGCTCGTGGAGCTGGAGCTATATTCAACTGCATCTTCGCTAGAAGCTTTGTCAGGAACCTACCAGGCAGGATAATGTAGAGAAAGAATGAAAATTCATACTTTGATGTACTATAGCTGGCTTAGTCCTCCAATCGCCGTTTGCTTAAAACAAAACAAAGTCCTTAATCTGTGGTAAACCGTAACTATTGTTTTTGGCAGGTTTCTAAATGCAAGCCAAAAAAAAAAGAAAAAAAGAGGGGGGGGGTGGGGGTGTGCCGCGGAGGGCGGACGACGGCCAGTTTACTTGTGCTCCCTTCCCCCTCCCCGATGCGCCGCTCTATCTGCAGCCCATGTGGCTGGGAGGCAGCCACAGCCGGTTCCAATTCCTACTTTCCCACTTTGCGCCCCTGCTCGCTGCCGGGGCTGAGCCGAGCCAGGACCGGCCTCGGGCTTCCTCCTCCCCCCCTCCCCGCCCCCCCGCCGCGCCGTCCTCCCTCTCCCCCGCTCCATCCGATCCTCCGGTCCCCCAGGGCACAGTGTGGGAAGTACGAATTTCCGCTGAGTTTTCTCTGCAAGTTTCGGAGCTCGTCTTTCTCCCGCTCCCCGCTCCGCCCGCCGCCCCCCCGTCCCTCCCTCCCTCCCCCCTGCTCCGCCCGCCCCCTCCGTCCCCGGGAGAGCCGGCGGAGCCGCGGGCAGCCGCTCCGCTCCGCAGCTCGCCGGCCGCACGCATCCCCGCCCACCCCCCGCGGCAGCACCGGCTCCGGCCCCGCCGAGCCGCAGCCTACGGGCCGCGAGGGGCGACGGAGCCCGGCCGGCGGCGGCCGCCTGCAGCCCTCCCGGCCGGCCCGGGCGAACCCATGGTACCGGGCACCGCGACCTGCTGCCGCGCCTGCCTGCCGGGCGCGGAGCTCAGCCCGGCGCGGAGCAGAGGAGGGGCCGATTAGCAGCTGCGGAGGAGGCGGAGGGGGGGATGCCGGAGAGACACAAAGCCGGCGGGGGAAGAAGCCCACGGCTCGTCCCGCGATGGGGGCGCCGCGCCGGGTCCGCCTGATGGGGCTGCCGCGGGTACTCTGGGGCTCCGTCCCCCTCTTCCTCCTGCTGCTGCCCGCGGCCGAGCCCATCTGCCCCGAGCCATGCGACTGCCAGCAGCACCAGCACCTCCTCTGCACCAACCGGGGCCTGCGCTCCGTGCCCAAGGCTGCCGAGCCCCAGGATATCCTCACCTACAGCCTCGGGGGCAACTTCATCGCCAACATCTCCGCCTTTGACTTCCACCGCCTGGCAGGGCTCCAGCGCCTGGACCTGCAGTACAACCGTATCCGCTCGCTGCATCCCAAGGCCTTCGAGCGCCTGGGTCGGCTGGAGGAGCTCTACCTGGGCAACAACCTGCTGCCGGCGCTGGCCCCCGGCACCCTTAGCGCCCTGGCCAAGCTGCGCATCCTCTACGTGAATGCCAACGAGATCGGCCGCCTCAGTGCTGCCTCCTTCTCCGGCCTCGGCAGCCTTGTCAAGCTGCGCCTGGACGGCAACGAGCTGGGCTCGTTGGGCGACTCCACTTTCTCAGGGCTGCCGAACTTGCTCTACCTGCATCTGGAGTCCAACCGCATCCGCTGGCTGAGCCGCGGTGCCTTCACTGGCCTGGCTAAGCTGCGCTTCCTCGACCTCTCGGGGAACCAGCAGAGCTCCCTCCGCCACCCGGACATCTTTGGGCCACTGCGCTCCCTCCACACCCTGCTGCTGGCCAGCAACAGCCTGCAGCAGCTGACCGGGGGGCTCTTCCAGCACCTGCCCGGCTTGGCGAAGCTCTCGCTCAGCGGAAACCGCCTGGCCCACCTGGCCCCGGATGCCTTCATGGGGCTGAGTGCGCTGAAGGAGCTGCGCCTGGAGGGAAACCTGCTGAGCCACCTGCCCGCTGCCCTGCTGGAGCCGCTGAGCAGCCTGGAGGCACTGGATCTGAGCCGCAACACGCTGACCACCCTGCACCCGGCCACCTTCGGCCACCTGGGCCGCTTGCGGGAGCTCAGCCTGCGGGACAACGCGCTGGCAACTCTCCCCGGCGAGCTCTTTGCCTCCAGCCCGGCTCTCTACCGCCTGGAGCTGGAGGGGAACGCCTGGAGCTGCGACTGCCGCCTCCGTGGCCTCAAGCGCTGGCTGGGGGCCTGGCACTCCCAGGGCCGCCTGCTCACCGTCTTCGTGCAGTGCCGCCTGCCGCCCGCCCTGGCCGGCAAGTACCTCGACTACCTGCAGGACGCGCAGCTGCCGCCGCCGCAAGACGGCGGCCCCTGCCACGACGGCGCCGCTCCCTCCTCCGGGTCCCCGCCGCCGGCGGCCGAGGAGCAGCGCCCGGCCGCCGAGGGCCTCGGCAGCAACAGCAGCAGCGACGGCGGCGGCGCGGGGCTGCCCCGCGGGGCCCCGGGGCCGCCGCCCTCCGCCTCCACCGCCCGCCTGCTGGGGGCGCCCGAGGGGGCGGCGGCGGCCCCCAGGGCGGAGGCGGCGGGCAGCCCCACGCCGCCGCTGCCCGCCCGCCCGGCGGCCTCCGGGCCGGCGCTGCCCAGCGCGGCGTGGCCCCGGCGGGCCGGCAAGCCCCGCTCGGTGCCGGCCGCCGGGGCCCCGCCGCTGGTGTCCGACCCGTGCGACTTCAACAAGCTGTTCCTCTGCAACCTGTCGGTGGAGGCGGTGGGCTCCAGCTCGGTGACGGTGCGCTGGGCCGTGCGGCCGCACCGCAGCCCCCGCCTGCTGGGGCCGGCGCGGTTCCGCCTCCTCTTCGACCGCTTCGGCGCCGCCGTCAAGTTCCAGCGCTTCGTCTACCTGCCGGAGCGCGGGGAGCCGGCCGCCACGCTGCGGGAGCTCCGCCCGGACACCCCCTACCTCGTCTGCGTCGAGGGCGTCCTCGGCGGCCGCGTGTGCCCGGTGGCGCCGCGGGACCACTGCGCCGGGCTGGTCACCCTGCCCGAGGGCGGCGCGGCGGCGGCGGCGGGCGGGGCCCGCGGCCCCGACCAGCAGCTCCTGACGCTGGTGCTGCTGGCGGTGAACGCTCTGCTGCTCTTCGCGGCGCTGGCCGCCTGGGCCTCCCGCCTGCTGCGGAAGAAGGTGCTGGGGCGGCGGCGGCGGAAGGCGGCTCCCGTCCACGTCCGGCAGCTCTACTCCACCCGCCGGCCCCTCCGCTCCATGGGCACCGGCGTCTCCGCCGACTTCTCGGGCTTCCAGTCGCACCGACCGCCCCGCGGCGCCGCCTGCGCCCTCAGCGAGGCCGACCTCATCGAGTTCCCCTGCGAGCGCTTCATGGACAGCGGCGGCGGCGCCCGCCACGGCGACGACCACCTGCTGCAGCGGTTCGCCGACTGAGCCCGCCGAACTACAGCTCCCGGCAGGCCCCGCGGGGCGGCGGCGGGGAGCGGCGGGCAGCGCGGCGGGGCGGCCGGCGGGCTGTGAGGGCAAGGCGCCGGCCCCGGCCGCTGCCGCCCGGCGAGGGCGAGAGCTGCGGCGCTGTCGCTGCCTTCAGCCGCCCCTGTCGCAGGCCGGGGCCGTCTGTGCGAGGCGGCCCGACTCGGTCGCCTGTGCTGGGAGGCGACTCCTTCCTCAGAAGTCATCACCGGCCCAAGCAGAAGCCCGGACTGTGGCCGTAACCCTGCCTCGCCGTGAGGAGAGCAGAACGGCGGGAGCTGCGGTGAGCAGCAGCTGGTGCCTCCCTTGGGTGAAGTCGGAGCCGTAAATGCAAGTGCGGTATTTTACAGGTGGTTTTCTGGGGCTGCAGTTGGGAACAACGGTTAGAGTGAGCGGCCCGGCCCCGCGTGTGAGGACGCTTTGAACAGACCTGTCCGAGGCACCAGCCCTTCCTAATCAAAAATTTGGACGGAGGAGGGTCGAGGGCCACCTTTTAATGTTGCCGTTAAAGTGCGTGCAACCTGCGAGTCGTCCGGAGGGCTGGCAATGCGTGTCTTGTGCCGGACAGTTTGAAGGCTGTGCCGTGTTAAGTCAAGCCGAACGTGGGGCGATTCAATGTGCGCGAGTGCGTTTTCATACTTTTTTGTAAACGGGAAACGATAATGCAGCTGGTTAGTTTTGCAGGAATATATTGCTGACACCACTAGGAAAAACTAACAAAGTTCTATAATATGTTTACAAATGAGCTATTTTAAAATTGTTTTTGAATAAATACTGCTCGGTACTTGTACACAGTAACGTGTGCTGTAGTTGTCCGGGTCCGTGATGGTCGGTACATCACTGACCCTTGCATAATCCATCTTCGTTTCTAAATGGGTGGATGCAGAGGTGAACTGTTGATGGAAAAATAATATCGGTGCCTTCAGAAACAATAATAGGTGAGAATATTTCAGGAATGTGAAACAGCCTTTATCCTAACAGGCAATTCTCTTTTAGCCTTAGCCTACTAAAGTTAGAAGCTTTATGTACCTCACTGTGAAATAAAACATTTTTGTATGTTAATCTAGATTCCGTGTTTTGTGTAGCTGAGTGAGTAGTGCTAAAGTTAAACCCTTATGCAGTAGTATATGATTGAGTTGTTTTTGTTTCAGTTTGATTTTTATTTTTTTTTTTTAATTTGAATTCTGCTTTGGTTTTAGAGCAATGCTAATCATTTTATGATCAGTTGCTCTCTACTTTCTCAGACTTCTACTTTCCTAAATATTTACAGAATGTGGTTCTGTTACTATGAAATATGGTGGTTTAGTTTACATTAATAATTCTCTCTGTGTGGTCTAGAAATGAGCTAATTAAAAAGATCCAAACTGGGGTTACACTTTAAATGCAAATGTTTTAGATGGAGTTTGGTAAATTGTTGGGACCATTGATACTACTTCTGCTCCTTTGAATTTAATGTGCAACCTCAGATGAACTCTTGTGGAACTGAATGGCTTGAAGGAAGTGTTAGTGGACTAGGGAGACATTTGTCTCAATATCATGCATTCATTGATGACCCGAGGTGTTTGTGGCTACAAGTTGTTTATTACCATAGTTGCAAGTACATGATTTGGGTTTTTTCTTTTTTCTTTTTTCTTTTTTATAGATGAATGAGTGTTTACAAAAGACACCATAGTAACTAGTACCTTCAATTGAAGTTCAGTGACTGAATGGAGAGAAAAGACCATATGTTCTGGGGGAATTTTGTTCAGTCTTTTAATTCAAATGGGAGGAAATGAGAGAGTGTAGAGATTGTTTGCCTTTTAAATGGAGGAAAAAAAATAAGTCTTGATTCTTGAGTCAGTAGCAAAAAGTCCTTTGGGATTTAATTTTGACAGGTGGTAGTTTTTGTGAATATAAGGGGCCAAACTCGATTGTCAGCATATAGATTAAAATTCATAACTCATAGCCACAATGTTGCGTGGAATTAAAACTGAAGGAATCCAGGATCGAGTTTTATTTTTTGCTAAGATTCTTAAATTTCTGTTCTTTTGGACACCTGGGTGCTTTTGGCCATTTATGACTGACTGTGGAATACACCACTGTTTGTTGTTAGAGATGCAGTGGGGATTATTGAGTAAAGCTGTGTATCACACTAACATTAGCTCTATCACTGGATATTCTTCCAATGGGAGATGCATAGATGCTGTACATGGTTATAATCAATTATGTCAATAAATCCATTTGCTGAAAGAAAATTGATGTCTTAGATTGTATCTCATAATGCATCGCTCTTCAATCATAAACTGCCTGTAACTTCTTCATATTACTAGCGCTGCTGTTTCTTAGGACTGCAGAGAGTGCCTCCTTCATTCTCTCATGTCTTTTCACCACACATTACGTTTTCCATCTTGGTTGTAATATGTTTGGACAATGTACCCACTAAAATAATTGGTCAGTTCTGAAACAGGTAGACCACTGTCCCAAGATAGACCATTAAGGTGCCATTGCATCAGTGAACTAATAATCCTTTATAAGCTAAGTAAGAAATGATGATAGGGATAATACCAGTATTTTATGCTCATTGGAAGTTACAGTTCTGAGGGGTTTTCAATATTATCAGGCTAATGATATCAACATGTCATGTTGAGCATATGTGTGTTGTTCTAATTAAGACTTCGCTGCTTCTTTTTGAATTTATATAAACATCTGGAGAACAGCTAGAATGAAATGGAAATGGCTCTTTGTTGCAGCCTAGGAGAAGTGGATATATAGATCTACACAATAACAACAACCAAAAACCTGATGGTTAACAGAATGAAGTTGGTGACTTCTTAAGAGTCACAAGTTCTGTAACTCTAGGAATACTTAAGCTTTGTCTGCAGATGTTACTTGTAGCTTTTTTGCAGGGGGGCAGTTGTACTAGCAGGTGGTCAAGGAAAGAAACACCAGTGACATTCAATGGCCGAATAATGTAGATATTACATGGCTCTATTTTTACCGGTGGTAAAGTATATATATCTGGGTCTTTTTAAAAGCAAGCTCCTTTCTAATGAATGACTGTAAAAACAGTCCTTTCTAAATGGATGAATCTGCCATCAATTTGTGCTCAAAATGTTTGTCATCTAGCAGAAACAGAGTTGTACTGCCCTGTCCTCTCCTGGAATCCATGCAACTTGGGAAACAGTGAACTGAGTGCTGTTCTGCTAAGTAATTACCGAGCATGTTATCTATCAAAGATTGAAAATCACCAAACTACTGTCCTATCAAATTAAGTGGGCTGCTGCTGAGGGGTCTGCAAAAGGTACCGGGGCTTCCCTGGTGGCAGCACTGCTTGGTTTAGCAGCCGCTGCCCACCTCCTGCTCCCCCCCCAATCCCTGACCCCTCACTGCAGTCAGCTGGCATGGTTGATTGTGCAGCTGGAACTGCAAAATTGATCCTCCTGGAAAATACCCTTTCCTAGTACCTCCTCTCCCCAATTTTTCAGCCAGATCAGTTTCTTGAATTCTGTTTGGCTCACATAAGTATTGGAGGTGCAGAGAGAGGAAAAAAACAGTCAAAGATGGAAAGCTGCTTAAACAATTTCAGGTAGTCTTGACACTCATTTTGTCCACAGTCTTAAGAAAATCTAGACTATACACATTAGATAAAAAACCCTATGTAGAGGATATACCTTTACTGGAAAATAATTAATGATTGGTAAAACTGAAAATGTTTAATACTTTGCTTGTGAGATCCTAGAAACATTGCTGTTATAGCACAGGGCTAGAGAGAAGTAATCTGAAAAGAACAGGGCTATAATGGTGTCGGGGAAGTCTACATGTACATGAAAAACCCCTGTTGAAAAGCACTGTTTGACTATCAGAGCACATGTTAACACAGTTGGATTTATAAAAATATTGATTTCTTTATGCAGTGCTATCTTCAGTTTTCACAGTGCACTGCAATTGCCACATTTTAAAATGCTGTCATCATCTGAACCATGTTATTACCCTTACAGGAAAGGACCTGGTAAATTATATGTGTCTCTTGTGCCTTTTCCTTTCAGCTCTTTCCTGGGAGAGATTTGGAAAATGAGGAAGTGGGAGGAAAAAAAGCATCTACTCCTGTTCCATCAGGATATTTATTTAACTAGTAAACTTACATTTAGATTGTAGGGGATGAAGCCACAAGAAATAATTTGTTTTCATGACAGCATATGTATTTATAGAAAACTCCTTCAGTGAGCAAGAGAAATACTGCTTCATTTCCCAAAACCTGGCTGCTCACACTAATTCATGTTTCTCTGGCCACCAAGGGTGTGCATATGTTGTGTGAGGTCCACAAGTGAAGCTTTGGTTAAAAAAATTATTTTAAAAATTGAATCAGCCAAATTACACAGTGATGTACTTGATTTTTCTTCTAGGCATCTTTTTTGAAATGAGTTGCTATATAAATCTTAATCTATAATCTGATATTTATTAAGTAGAAATGGGAAATAAATATAAGGAAACCATGTGTGTGCTGGACCTGGATTTGTTCTTTTTGCTCCATGCTAAATATAGCATAGTTTTGGCAGTCTGTCCAAATACTGCTGTTGTGTTTTTCTCCATAAAAAGTTGAGTTTTCTCAAGACCATGCTTTAATTCCCATAGAAATTAAATTCCCATAGAAAAATGGTCAATTGTCTTTAAACACAAATATTTATCTTAATATCATTGTACATTAATTTGTTTATATAGATGCTCCTTGATATGTTTTTTTTAAATAAATCTGTATCATTTGTTTTTACAAACAAAGGCATAAGAATTAAAATTAATAATACATTATGAACAAGTAGCTGGAAGAAAACTGCCTAAAAATGTACTAGAGGTATTTACTAAAGAAGAATCTGACACTTCAAAGAGGATTTATGAGTATTTATAGTGTGATGTGTATCTCATTTGTTGTTGGATTTTTAAAGGTACATTTATTTTTAATTTGATAATCTATTTGTGATAATTTTATGTCATTGAAACAAGCTGTTTGTCCAGAAATGGGGAGGTCCCCACATACATAAATCTTAAAAGTTATTGAGTGTTATAAAGAAAATCGGGGTACCGTTAAAAGTGTTAATTCTTACTAAAGTATGACCTGGTTTTGCCTTGCAAAGCTCATTGGAAGATGCTGCCAGGCAGTGTAGCCCTTAGCTAATACATTAAATGGTGTCTCTTGACTTCAGATAGACAGGTGTAATCCTATTCCTTACTTTACCAAAGTTTTTTTAATGTTCAGACAAACATATTCTCAAATTGCATTATTATTTTTCCCCAAAATATTTCAATTTTTTGTGTATTCAGTATTTTAAAATACTTCACTGCTCTTCAGAGATCCATCCATGTGGAACTTGTACCAGGAGAGAATCTGAACAAATGTTACAGCAATGTGTCAGTCAACATACGTATGTCACTTTGTAATGTAGCAAGTGCTCAGAGGTTGTGAAGTAAGGGGTAATTTTTTATGATCTTGTGAGAATAAACGACTAACAAAATGCTCATGCAGGGCCACAGCTGTGCCTTCTAGCTATGGTAAATGTATTACTGTAATATAGCACCTTACGCGTCAGTCTGGTCTAATCTAGTTCATTTTGCCATGTGAGACTAGAAAAGATGCTTGATTGTGACACCTGAATTTCAAGGAAATAGAGTAGATAAGCTTTTTATGAAGTCCTTGGCAAAAATCCTGTTAGCCAGAATTTTCCTGATTCATTTAACTTCTCATGTGTGTAATTTGTTTCATTGGCATTAGTTTAGTATATGTTTACTTGTAATATTTAGAAGTAATTTGAATATTTGAGGAAGGCCTCGGTACATATAATAGATAAAAATCATACACAGAAAAACAGGGACAAATTTTCTCAATGAGAGACTGATTTATCTCATAAGGGACAAATATGTCAGGGATGTTGTCTTTAAAATAAACCTGAATGCCAGTTTGAAGTCAAGAAAGGAATTCTCTTTCCTTGGAACCTGAAGGTAGGAAGGTTGTAAGTAATTACGATTCTTTCATTTAATTCCCTGCCGATAAAAGATTGGCACTATGTTAACAAATTATATTACATGAGGATATGCATGTATCCCATCTAGATCCAGAAAAGTTCACTGAAATTATGTCTGTGCTGTCACTTTTAAACTAAGGGATTCGCTGTTACACTGCTGTAGTTCATCCTGACAGCGAGAAAGACCTCTTTTGAGATGTCCAAATGCATGTTTTAGTACAGTCTTTAACTTCATCTGTCATTGTACCACTGACATATCTATCACTGTACCATTGATATTCTTTTTCCTCCCATCTTGCTGAATATTTAAATATTGAAGTTAAAATTCAGTTTAAATTCTGAAGTTACTTAGCCCTGTAGCAGCCCCTATCTGACTACTGTAAAACAATTTGAAATAGGGAGAATACTCAGTGGTGATACCTATCAGATGAAAGGTCAGAAATCATTTTACTCTAGAGGAACACACTCAGGAAAAGCATGCTTTCAGAAAAAAAAAAATGTTTATAACTGAAGCATAACATTGTTTATTTGCCATTACTGTGTCATGATCTAAATCTTGAACAAGTATCCGGCAAGACAAGGGTCGTATGTTAGATTTATGAGACAATTTTGAGTGTTGCTCAGTACATATAGCAGATGTTTTAGCCTGCCATATTTTTGCAGCAACAGCTTGATCCTTTTCCTGATTTCACTCTGTGCAAGTGAAAAGATTTCAAGACTCTTAGTATAGGTAACCATTGATAATAGGTCTGTGGCAATGGCATTCATTGTATTGCAGAACTGTACTCTTAAGATTCAGCGTTCATCTTAAAAAAGAAAAAAAAAGATTAGTTCTCAGATATGATCAGCTTGGAGAGATGAACCTGAATATTAACTGGCATGGAAATGTCTTCCTCAGCTGATAATTACAAGAGAAGAGGGGATCGTTCGTGGTCATTGTAGTAGGTTGTTAACTCTGAAACCTAAAGATGCCAAACCAAACACAAACTGTTTCACTGTTGATAACATTACCATAAGGACCCAATTAACTCATTTTGCCCCAAACCAGACTTTCCACTTGTTGCCTAAAAAGATCTATTTATTATTTTAAATATTTTGCCAAAACCTTCAGTTTTTCTTTCTTCCAGTAGTGCTCCTGCACTGCATATTGACAGTATAAAACTCTGCAACCTGTTGCAAATTGATAATGTAAGAGTGGCAGAAGTAACTCAGAGCTAACTGTACTCACTGAGTTCAGTAAGAAAATGAATGAAGTAGTAAATGTGCCAACATATCTGGAACTGGCCAGTAGTTGCTGTAAGCCTGGTGCAGGTGCTGGCATCCTTGCTGTACAGTTCTGCTGTGCTGCTTGTGCCTTCCACCTGACTGCACTACCTTCTAGCATCTTACTCACTGGCAAAGGGTTTTCTCCAACAGATTGGGGACATTCTGTTCAGCCTGGTATCCACTCAGTTATTTGGTTTTTCTTACTTCATTTTAAAAATTCTATATAATGGGAGTTTTTGTTTGTTTGTTTTATCTGGTTTGAAATAAGAGATAACAGCAATTTAAAATAGACTCTGCTCTTAGAAAGAGAAGGAAGCACTACATGAATTTTAAATAAATCCTGCTTAAAGGGAAGTTATTTTATTCAGGAACGATTTGTGATTGTAATGATTCACTAGGATCCCACTGATACTATTCCGCTGGCACAACGGAAAGTGCAGAGGCTTCTGGTTTTCCTGTCAGGATGTGTCCCTAAGAACCTGAGACTGCAGAGGTCCATCAGGAACTAAAGACATCCCTTCCTTCCATTTCTGTGCCTCAAATGCAAAAGAGATTGAGGGTCAGCACCTTTTTCATTGGAATGGATAAGAACTTTATATATTCTATAACGTATATATTGACCTAAGCTGATTTTGTAACTGGAGAGTTATAAATAGGTTTCACACTAAAGACAGCATGAAAAAAATGATATTTTTTGAGACAAAACCTCCTTACTTTTCATCTGTAAAACTGAACTGAGGACAGACTGAAGGATCTGGCAGTTTGCTGAAGGTGTTAACAGCTCTTTGAGGTGTCTGTAATATGCAACTGGGTACACTTCATTCCGTTAAAATAGTCTCTCATATATTTTATTTAAAGGTATTTAGAATATGTCCCAGGTGGAAAATGCTAACGAATTCCAAGCTGTTGGCTTGTAATGATACAGACCTACTTAGATTTTGGATTAATTTGCTGTTTATATTTGCAAGTGCACCTGAGGCGTTCCTAAACTTCAGTCTGACAGTATGCTTTTGTCCAACCTGCTAAAATCACTTACCATTCCAATTAGCACAACTGTACCTGCCATTCTCACAGCTTTTTACTTTTAGCTTTTTCACTTATACCGTGGTAGAAAATCATCTTAGTTTATGAGCTCCCAGGCCTTGAGATATGCTTATGAAACAGCAGAAATGACGGTTTTCCCAGCCTTCCAAACACAGAAAAACTCTTAACAACCAACACAGGTTTTTTCTTTTTTTTTTTTTTCTGTGATAATGTCCTGGTTTGAGTGAGTGGTGGTTTTTTTTTTTTAGCAGGGGATGGGGCTACAGTGGTGGCCCCCTGTGAGAAGCTTCTTGCTGCTCCCCCAGCTCCAAGTCAGACCCACCTTTGCACTGAATCATGTATTTAAGAAGGATA
Organism: Athene noctua; assembly: GCF_965140245.1. NCBI lineage: Eukaryota > Metazoa > Chordata > Aves > Strigiformes > Strigidae > Athene > Athene noctua. Next base: position 141,108,018 of record NC_134038.1, on the reverse strand, counting down.
ACCTGGGAGGAGTTGTGGGAGTCTTGAGGAGGACATTTGTGTGAACACTGAGGCCAGTGGAAGAACAGAGAAGGGGGGGAGGTGCGCCAGAGCAGGGACTCCCCTGTACCCCGTGGTGATACGGCAGGGCCAGCCCCCTGCCACCCATGGGGGTCCACAGCGGAGCAGATACCAATGTGGGAAACGTGGGGAGCCCCACGCCGGGACAGGTGCCTGCGCCTGAAGGAGGCCGGGACCCCATGGGAAAAAGCCCCCGCTGTTGTAGTTTGGTGCTGGGAGGACTGCAACATGTGGGGTTGACACCATGCCCATGGGAGTGACCCACGTCGGAGCTGGTTTGTGAAGGGGACTGTGCTGGACAGGGGAGGAATGCCAGAAGTTCCTCCCCACCCCGAGGTGGAAGAAGCAGCAGGATGAACTGCACCCCCCATTCTCTGCTCCCTGTGCCTCTGGGGAGGAGGTGGTAGAGATATCAGGGTCAAAGCTGAGCCCAGGAAGAAGGGAGGGGTGGGGGAAGGTTTTTTCAAGATGTGGTAATGCTTCTTATCGTCCTACTCTGTGAAGTGGTGGTAGTGTGAGTGTCTGTATTAATGTTCTTTTTTTTCTTCCCCTAATGAGTCTGGTTTTTGCCATGTACCTTAAAGGACGATGTCATCCCTCTCTGTCCTTACCTCAGTTCCCTGCATCTTTTGCTTCCCTCCTTTCCCCAGCGATGGGGGGCAAGGGGGGAGTGAGAAGTGTCTTTGCTTATTTTTCCCTTCTCAGCACTGGAGGGGAAGAGGGGAGTGAGTGGCTGTGTGGCACTCAGTTGCCCTCTGAGCTCAAGCCACAACAGGTAAATAACTGATGGATTAGAGCTTGGCAAATACACTACAATGTCCGAAGTCTACCAGTAGTGACAGTAGTGGCAGGACCCCAATGTGTGTGGACTGAAATAATCATTTAGTGGTTCAGATTGAAAACTCTACAAAATTTGGGCATGTGCAGAACATCACTAGAACTGATTTTATACCTTTAGAACTTACTAGTTATTTTATTGTGGTTTTTATTTCCCCAGAATGTTGTCTTCCCTGTTCTATTTTCCTTGTCCATCTGGCTAGAGGCTTTTGGATTAATACAGAGTGACTGGAATATGTGTTTAAGGATACTGAGTATCCAATGTGTCTGAGAAGCTGCAGGTGCTTAGAAAATTTGCCAAATACGGGCTTCTAGAGGCATTCAAGTTCAACATTGTGGTCATTGAATTCGTGTGTTATCATCCCTCTTCATCCTGTTATCATGGTTGGCTGACTTTTGTTCCTCTTTGTGATATGTAATGAGATGTCTAAGTTTTGTCCCTCTTACACTGTGTTTTGACCTGCTACTGACTACTGTAGCCACTCAGATTGCATTTCTCTCCAGAGCAGCCAGTAGATGCATTGCACATTATTTTTTATGTAGTATCAATGAAGTACAAGAGAAGAAGGATTATGGATTTAGAAAATGTGTTTCTTGCCTAAAGCTTTACCATTCAGTTGATGATAATCCAGGCAGACAGCCCCAGTGATCTATAATTTGGTCTGATTCTTCAGAAAGACTGCTGCCTCTCTCCTGAGAAGGGAAAAGCTGTCAGATTTCTCCTATTCTGTATTTGTGATTTTTCCGGTTTGGTTGAAACTAGTTTCCTAAGTTTCTTTACAGAAGGAGGTAAAATCCTGACATACAGGCCAGTGGTAGAGCTTTTATCACCTGTGTATGTTTTCACATCAAAGAGCTGGTGTAGCTACCTATTTTTCAGACAGTGCCCTTAGGACCTAAAGTGGTTAAAACCAGACAGGAACAGTCAGAAACTAAATTTTTATTCATTAATCTGAATATTGAAAACAAGAGTAATTCATACATAACCAGATGAATTCTGAATCTGGCATAATTCTTCTCAAAGGCACTAATTTCATTTTAGGCAGCTTTCTCTCTCTGGTCCCCAAGGGAGCTGCCTAGCAGAGCGGTCCCTCTCTCCCATGCCACCCCTCTGTGTGCTGCTGGGATTAGCCTGGGTTTCTCAGAAGATTTTGGAGGTTATTTGCTTCTTGTTTTGTTAGTTTCCTGCTGTATAATAGGCCTCATCCATGTCCCTTCTTTCTTTGCCTTACTAGTTTTTTAAACATCAGGATTACGGTCACCGGGTCATTACAGAAACAGAGGTGATGACCTCTGTGTGTTTTGAAGTCAGGAGCTACAACTGATGCTTTAGCTGCTTAACTGTAATGCTGAAACATTTTAAACAATCTTTGTTTCACAATTACTCTGCCCTTTTTGTGTCCTCAAATTCTCAATTTACTCTTCTAAAAAAGTGTTTTTCTGACTCATCTTTTTCCATGTAAAGTCATTTTGCCTGACCCATAAATATAAACTTCCAAAAGAGCAAATACTTTGCGTATGAAAGGGTTGGAATGGCATCTATTTGCCTGAGGGGACAGTAGCCCTCTCAATATATCTAGGAAGACTTTATTTATTAACCAGCCATTTAAAACTACATAAAGTTAAATATCACTTTGCAAAAGGAATTGTTTTGGAGAACAGCAGGGATGTAACTAAAACTATGTTTATTATATATGACTAACAACTACAGATTACAGGATTATGGCATAAAATGACAGTTTACTAATCCTCCAGATTAAATTGTTATTCCGACAATTATTTGTTTATCAGTGTAAATCCATTATACCAAACTGGTGTAGCATAGTGGATCCTAAGGCAGCCCAGTTTTTGCTAATTTCAGTAGATCTACATCAGACCTGAATGGGAGCCAATCTTTCTGTTTTCCTTCTTCCCCTGCAAAAAGTAGCGGTGGATATTAAGAATAATTAGTGGTCTATTTAAACAGGAGTCGGATTAAACAAATCAATTATTGATCTCTTTCACGTAACTGTGAAGTTATATTCTCATGATTTGTGACACAGTATGTGAAACAAATTAATTTCTGGAAAAAGTTCATCTGTGATTTGTCTAAGCCCGTTACACTTCTTGGAATATCACACGGAAAATGAAGCTACCAAAAGGAAACATCTGTTTGTATCTAAAAACCCAAACATTTCTGAAGTTTAGCAACATGCATTCTTATTGGGGCTGCCACCTATTATACTCAGCTCTAGAGCAAATACCAAAAGGATACTTGAGGTGACCTTTTGTATCAGATTAAACAAAATGAGAAAACATTTGGCAATCAGACTTCCTCTGCTAGGCCATGGGAAACAGCAGAGCAGAGGAACAGATACAGTAAAAACATATTAATTCAATCTCATTTGCTTTAGAAGAGTCCAGCAGTGAAAAGAACAACTTACTGTGAAAAACCTGAGGTCTCTGTAATTTGGCACCTCTTGAAGTCTGTCTAGATTCTCCTGACAAGGGGTATCTCAAGCAGCAATAAAACGGGAGGAAATGAAGAAAAACAAAGGATTAGAAAACATTATGTGGGAAATGGTTTTCTTTCAAAAGCTATTTCTTAGGAAGAAAATATCCCCAATGGACTGCAGTTTTGGTATCAGTGTTCTTGTTGCATGTTAACACACTGGTTTTGAATATTTTTTTCCACATGTTTCTTTAAAACGCTGTATGGATTTCAAGGTTCCTTGTGCTTGTGTAAATCTGTGACTCCTTTGTTTGTTGGTATGCAGAACAAAGCTGGGGAAGGAAAGCATTTGCCAGCAAGGTTAAGCTAGCACAAGCCAGAATGCTGTTAAACTAATAGTCCTGTTTGCTGGTCCATGCTCATCCCTTAAATCTGTCCATCCAGCACATGCTGGGTAACAGCACTACTGGTAGTATATATTGCTGCTCCTTGGCAAAATCACTGGATTGTTTGTTTGCACCTGTGAATGACAATGCACGAATAATGGGAATAGTCAGCTGGACTAAGCAAAAGACGGATCTATGATCAGACCACATCCCATTCTAAAAGGTGAACAGATAAAGCAGTCATTAGGGAAGGGAGAATAAAAGCAAATGATAAACTGTTATGGTGACTGTGAGTATTATGCAGTAGGTCTATACACCAAGGCCTTACGAAAGGAGGTTCAGTTTTAGACCTTCAGTGCACTAGGGGCAGTTTGGCTTGGTTTGCCCAAACTGGTTATTCAATATCACCAGTGATTCTCAAACTGTGGCAGCCTGCCTCCGGGCTGCCTCACTCCTTGCTGCTGCTGCTTTCCGTCCACAGCAGTTGCTCGTGCTCAGATCTTGGAGTCCTTCCTGTGTGCAAGCACTCAACCCTTGCAGACTCCTAACTGGATGGGGTGAAAAGGACAACCTCCTTCCAAAGCCTTCCAGAGGGGAACAGCTGCAAGGAGAGTGGGAAGGCATGAGGACACCAAGGTTTCCACTGCAGCCATGTGTGGGCAAGAAGCCCAGAGCACAAACTGTATCTTAAAGACCAGTTTTGTGGCCAGTAGTCAGGGATGGGGAAAAAAGAGAGGGAATCTTTGCCTGGAGACAAAACTGCAGCGACAACAAGGATGACAGCCAAACGAGGGCTTGGCGAGGAAAAAAGGTTGCAGCATGCAGAACCTTTGACCGGGTTATGAAAATTCAAGGCCAGAAGTGTTCATAGGATTGCTTTGGCCTGCTGAATCGTTCCATTCTTACATCCCTGTCTAACAGCCAGGAGATAGAGATCTGTGTTTGCTTGGGGTTTTTTCAGAAGAAAGGAATATGAGTGTTTCAACACTCTCTCCTCTCCCCCCCTCTTGCCCATTTGTGCACCAAGTAGTCAGAGATTGCTAGTGACAGAATTTTTCTTGAAAAAAACCTGGCCCACCCACACTGTAGGCTGTTAGCTCTAGCAGCAAATTCTCATTGTTTAGCAGTAAGCAGGTCTAAAAGCAGTTTCAAGAGGATCACAGACTCTTTCCTGGCTCTGAGGTACTGGAAGGAGAGATACCACAGCCAAGTTCCACCTTTGCCAAACAGCACTGCTGCTTCTCCATTTCTTCCTGCATGCGTTGCAGTACTTCATACTCGCTCTGCCAGGCACCTGGCCTGAGGCTTATGGCTGTGGGTTGACGCTGTTAAATCACAAGTAATAGCAAATATCGCATGTCTTGGAAATAAAAGTAATTTCTACAAAAGCTGCTGAAAGTCATGGGAAACTTGTGCCGCTGAATGAGGTGTATGTGTAAGCTCCCGTCATGGTAATGGTGGTGTTGTCTGGATGTTGCAAGATAATTTTTAGCAGATGTAGGTGGACTTTGCATGGAGTTGCTCTTCTGCTTACATGAGAGATGGTGATATGTGGGCAGGTACATAGGATTAAACTCAGTTCTTATTTCAGCCACAAAGCAGGAAGGTAATTGAGTCCTGTAGGTGCTAGGTGGTTTTCCAGACTGAATGGGATGATCTTCTTCTGCTCTTGCTCGAGGTCCCATTCAGAGTTTGCAGAGGTGTGGAGAAATTCCCCTCTGTGGCTGACCTGCCCAAATTGGTAGAAAAGCTCTTGGGGAAGATTTGGCCCCTGGAGAAGTTGTTTCCTAGACTGAGAGTTTGACTGGTGGTGAAATGTACCCCTGGAAAACCTGATGGGCTCAGCTCAAGGCACACAGTTATTTAAGTATCCCTTTAAACAGTTGGTCTACTCACTGCAGGCACCATGCAGACTTTCTGCATGTATCTGTCTGTCCTCCTCAAACCTCCTGTTTTTTCTACTCAGCCAGAGATCAGTCAGAGCCAACCCCCCCTATAGACTCTGTGAGGCCAGAGAAGCTGACTGAAACAGAAAGCCGTACTGGATGTCCAAAATAGTAGCTGAATTTTTGGAACTAGGGATAGAGAGAAGCAAGCACAAACATACATATATTTCTTAAAATGTAGCCCTTATGATATTTTTGTCTTTGTATCATTTTTGTTTTTTTCTTCTCTCTCTTCACTTTTTATGTTCACCCATTTTTCTGTCTTTTCCTCCAACTTTTTCTCTTAGCTCTCTGCTACTGACATTGTTCCCACATATCTGTTAGAGCCCTCAGTGTTCTTTCTGGCTGAGTGTTCATTAACCTTTTATGTTGTATTGCAGAAAAAAAAACCCAACAGATTAATTATATTTTGAAGATTCCCAACATCTCTGCTGACAGATTTTCTCATGGTAACTTTTACGCGTTTCCTGAGCACAGCTTCTCTCTTCTACTTCCTTCATCAAAAACATGAGGCTTACAGACAGACTCATTTAACCCCCTTGAAAAATCTTGGTTCAAGCATGTTTCCTCACAAGTTCATCCTTGGGGATGCACAATTTACCTCCTCAGAATTTTGATGTTGTCGTACATAATTACAGAGTTGATATATTAGGAATATAAACAAGCTAGTCATTGATATGATAATGTATATACAAAACGGGATGATACCAAAAACCTCAGTACATGTATTGTCTGCCTGAGTTGCCCTTGCAGTCTGCAAGGTCCATTGCCTTCAGGCCTTTTCTCACTGTATATGGTTCCTCCTGAAAACTGTGGAGCATTTCTAGGGTAGCTAGTTTTCTTTGACCCTTTTCTCCCTGTTTTAAATGGACCCCCTTTCCCAGTGCAAAAGCACACATCTCTTTCTCTCCCTTGTCGAAACATCGTTATTTGACTTGGTGAATGAGTTTATATGACTCCAGCATAAAGTTTGGAAGTATATTTATTCTGAAATTAGTAATTTTCAGTTTCCAACCACTTTCACAGACATAGAAAAAAAAAAGTTGCTTTATTAGGTTTCAACCTCCCTATTGCTTAAGGAATATCCAGTTCAGTAGATGATATTTGGTTTAAAGACTGACTGTAGATTCCTGTGTGGCAAAATCATGGTCAGATACTGAATGCTGTTCCATAATTATGTCATAACTTCAAGTGGAATAGACTTCCACAAATTATTTCAACAGGAAAACATTTTAACATGTTAACAGGCCTCAAATCCTTAGGGCCTGCCTACCCTCATGGGTTATGTTGAAAGGAAGCTGCTTGAGGAAGCTGGGGCTTACTTCAGCACAGATTTCAATAAATAATAACACATCTCAGCTGAAAACTAGTTTAAGACTGTTGGTTCTTCTGGTTTTTTACTGTTAACATTAACCAGGTAGATTAATTTTAGGAAAAAGTAGAAGGAAAGTAATTAATACTGGTTTTAAAACTGGCTTAGGTAGCTGAATAGGTATTTGGGAATATATCTGCTTGTTAGGATATGGAGGTGCAAGTAGTACTGACTGCATGTCTGTTTGAGTACCCATATACTAGTCACCATGTCTGGTCCCGGAATGCTTCTTCACCTCTCAGCTCAGGCTGAAAGCCCTATGGCACTTCTGATGAGAAGAGGCACTGCCTCCAGGGCTTGCCTCCTCACTTAATATTTTCCTTGCAATTGTCTTGTTTCTGTGGCAATAACTTTCATGTTACTTCCTGATCCAGTTTTCCTCTAGAACCTAAATAAGTGTCACCTCTTTCAAAGTACTTAAAGAAACTAGATAGTTTTCACCATGTTTTCTATCAGTCAGGTTTTGCTAATAAGTAACATAAACTGAAATTTCTTCATCAAACTAAAGAAGTTAAATAATAGAATTGGTGAGAAGTTAACATCAAAACCATCTAGACACAGTCAGAAACTGTCTAGGCACGGTCCTGGGCAACTGGCTCTATGTGGCCATACTTGAGCAGTGGGGTTGGACCAGATGACCTCAGAGGTCTCTTCCAACCTCACCTCTTCACCTTCTGTTATTCTGTGACTTAACTTTCAGCCATATGCATCTGCAGTATTTAAGTAGTAACTGAAGCTTTTTTCACCCAAGCTACAAACAGAATTGCTAGCTGAAGACATGTTTTCCCCTAATCACATACACTAGAGTACATGTGCTGCTGAAGTTCATTAAGTGAAAATCAAATACACCCATTGTCTAGACACTGAATGACTAGCAATGGTGGGGTTGGTTAGTCAGTTTTGTTCTTTTTTCCCCAGAATTAAAATGTCTTCTTCATAGTCTTTGATGGATTTCATCTTTGTGACTCTTAAGCCTGTTCAGATTACTTTTAGCAAACAACATGTAGTAAATTAAGTCATTCTTCCTATCCATCTACTGTCCATAAACAATCACTGCTTTTTCCATGCAGTACCTGAAAGAATTCAGTAGATTTTTATTATGATCAAGATTTCATCCTGCTTCTCAGTGAATTTGAGGGTTGATCCGTGTTTTAGTATTCAAATATTACAGCTAAAACAATAGTCAGTATTAAAAATAGCCATCTAAATGACATGGAAACTTCCGATCAGGTGGCCCCACCTTTGTAATTACTACTTCTTCCTTGGAGTAATCTTATCATCACGACAATTACAATCACCTTTGGTAAAAACACAAGCGTAGACAACCACTGACACTGGGTCACGTCCAATTTAGAAGTCACCAGAGTAATTGCCAGCAATTTGCCCAGCTGCAGTCATCTGTGCTTTTAATTTAATTTTTTTGGCGTCAATTCTCCTTGTAGTTTCGCTTTGATCAGTGTCTGGGAAGAAGTAGTAAGCGATGATAGTGTTGGTCTGCACTTGCAGTTACTCAGTTTTGTTTTGGAGGAGGTTTTTTGCAGAAATACTGAAGGGAATACAAAAATGGTTTTCATTTACACCTCCCCCATGCCCTTTTAGAGCCCTCTCACAATGAATAAAATATTCACTTTTTTTTCCTCCCTGGAGCAGCATAAAGAAGCCTCAGCAACACTGTCAATTCCAGTCATACAGAAATTGCGGACATTTAGCAAAACAGGGGATTTGGTGTTCTTTTTAATTTGCTTTCAATAGTTCAAATTGTACTGTCTTCTATCTTAAAAAATTCCCTGTGACTGAGAGGACTGGAAACATACTTAAAAACAAAGAAAGAAAAAAAAAAAAAAAGAAAAATCTCTTCTGCAAAAATGTGGTGGGTCAAGAACTAGATAGCTTAAGGAAAATAGCAACATTTTTGTAAAGTTGTAAATGTGAAATGCTGTCATGCAATTCTGACTGTAAGATTCATCCCCAGAAAATAGTGCTACATTAAAGAAAGAGGGTTGGTTTTTCAGATGAGGGAAGTCTTAGATATGAATTTTAATGTTTAGCTTCCTGATCAAAATGCAGACTGTAATCTTGGTCCATGTGATTTTCTGGCTTGATGTAATGGGTTCTGGACAGTCTTGACAATCTCTCCATATGTTGCAGAGTCTAGAATCAAGTCCCCAGGTTCCAGATAGAGCTTTTCTTCCTCTTACCATCTGATGAGACATGTTTGATTATGTAAAAACCTTTGTGAATAACAGTTTCTGTAAACAGAATTTTTCTGTGAAGTGACCAAGCTACATATGATTTTAAAAAGTGTGTTCAAGGGAATTAACCTTCTAAAGTAATTTTACATGTACATTTGTGCTACAGTTAAAAAATCTAGCTGTCTTGAAAAATCATGTTCAAACATAAAACATTTGAGGTAATTTAATAGTTGGCACGTAAAGTAACTGCAATTTGATGTTCAATTCAAACCAGATGTTTATTTTTTGCAAGAAGTCTATTCTGTTGTCAGGGGAGAGAAAAAGCATTCAAGGTTACAGAGCAGACATTTCTTACTGCACTTGATTAGAACAAATTACCAAGAGCTGCACTTCACATTTGAAAGACTGAGGCGTTTATGATCTCAGGCCCCAACAATTAAAGAAAACAAAAATAAAGGGATTGAAAGTATACATACTGTGAGCAGTTAAACTGCAAGAATGTTGTGGATCCCTTACAGCTGGATCCCATTTGAACTCAAAAAGTTTAATAGCATAAGCCTGCACATCTTCTTTTCCACTTCTGAGGATCATCTGCCAGATGGAGAAGCCCCCCCCTCTCATTTCCTTGCACTGTACAATTGTGTTACGGAATAAAATGACTCGATGTGCTGGAGCAGAACCAGTACTTTTAAACCTGGGAAAGTTATATAGTTCTTAGAGAAGATCGGTTTTGGTGTAAAGGAAACAAAGGTAATAAAAAAATCCAGCTTCAGTAGTTAAATGCTTGCAGGAAAGTTATTTTATTCAGGAACCAAGCAAGCCAGTAACATTGATGCAGTACTGAAATCTGCCTTTCTGGAAATTGGAATGCATTAGTGAGATCATGTTTTAAGATCATGGAATCTTCAAATGTGCCGAAAAGTTATTTCTCACTCATCGTTTAGAATGCTAGGTCTCCTGTTGTCATGCTAATTAAACACTCAACAGTGGCTCCTCTGTACATTCTCCAAATTTATTATTTGGAAATAAATTTAGTAAGGAAAGAAATAGGGCAAAAAGTAATCCTTGTTCAAGACAGTAGGGATCCGGCAACAGGGCTGAAAGAAATCAACAACATACTAGATCTTGCTGTAAGAGGAACTGCAATTTAATGCTTTTCAGACTCTTGCTTCTGTCTCCAGTCACACACAGGGTCTGTAGAGACCGTCTGTGGTGCATTAAGGAATGTACAATTCCCGTCTCATGTCATAAAAGTTTGCTTCCCAGGAAGATACTAGTTCTCCTGTTTGTGAGACCCTTCATGCACATGAAAGGAGAGGAGGCGTTGCTTTTTGCCATGTAGTTTGACAACACTAATTAAATAAAGATATCCACAGTGCACTGAAGAGCATTCATTACAGCCCTTTCTGCAGAGAGTGCATGTGTGCGGGGGGGGCAGAATCACACAGAAGCCAAATCACATAAATGCGTGTTAAGTACATGTGCTGGAACACCACCAACTCCAGCTCTGATAGCAGCTCAAGTCCTGCTGCTGACCCTGGGCGCTTCGAGGGGAAGAAGTGAAAAAAAGTCTTTCAGATAGTCAGCTTCGTTTAAGTGCAGCTCACAGTCTCAATGTCCAGAGATGAAGGGGAAGGCAAAATTGGTGAGATGGTCACAGGGTTTCTGTGCTTTTTCTGTCTTGGTTTAGAGTCAAACAAATGCATTCTGCAGTAGAACAAAAGCATGTAGGCTTCCAAAGCCTGAACAGGTTATCTTCAGATGTAATGCTGAATTAGCCCTGAAGCATAAGCCTGCACAGCATGATGTGTGATAAGCATCAACTAACTAACCTATGCTAGAGAGGATGGGAAACTTTGGTGCAGTTAAGAGATAGAGAGGCTACAGAGCTGCTGCAACAGATCATTACAACAGTTCACTGGCTGCTAATCCATCTCCCTGTTGCTAAACAAACCACTTCTTACCTTGTTCACTTTCTTTATTTCACAGAGCATTGCTTCTGGCAGAAGAAAACACCCCTCGCTTGAGCCACAGTGTGGTCAAGTTTATAGAAATAGCTTTTCACTCCAATGGTGTGAAAGAATTATATGTGATTTTTGAGATAAATGTTCTCAGTCTGTTAAGATTTTAAAGTCACATTGGTAAGAGTGAACAACACTTAGTGTGTCACTATAAGTTGTAAAGAGACTCACTGGCCTGTTTCAGAAGACTTGAAAGGAGGTATGTTACTTTTATGTTTAGCGTTCTCCAATCATTCTATAAGGTATTTCTTCAGTTTAGAAGTAGAAAGATGACTTTGGTAACTTCTGGTCCGAAGCTCCAGCTGCGTTTGAGATAGAAACTGTTTTTCTAGCTCATCTGTCACTAGTAATAAGATTTGTGCAAGCTGAAAGATAGCGGTGGAGCCCCATTGACCCTACTGTGGCCAAGTACTGCTTACTCAGTATTTCTGCTTGTGAACATAACATTGATGCTGTCGGCTTACAAGTGCTAGTGAGCTGTCTGTCCAGGTTCAGCAGTGGATAAAATAACTGAAGGTATTGCTATTTGGCTTGGTAAGGGATGTATGTATGTATATATGTATGTACTTGCTAAAAAGACTTTCTTGGGGATGAAAGAGCAATGCCAATTATATATATAAAGACACTGAGGTTGCAAAAACGTAAATAAAAGCCTATGTATCTACATTGCTGTATATTTCTCTGGGACTACCATATAAGAACATCTTTGTTCATGGGATTCCAGGTGGTATTTGTGTCTAGAAAAACTGTCCTTTTTTAACTTGGAGGGGGATTGTCTCAGCTGTGCAGGAATCACCAAGCATGTGTGAAAGCAGCAATACCCATGCATTGCCACGCTCTGCCCTCTCGAGAGGAACTAGAGTTTACGCGGGCGGCAGGAGAGCATCTGCAGGGTACCCACAGCCCTTTCAACGAGCTGTAATTGCAGTAAATCGTGGATTCCGGGAAACCCGTGTGGTTTGTACGGGATGCGAAACGCTGCCGGCCGCACTGTTCCCGCCGCGGCCGGCCTCGGCTCCGCTCGGCTTCTCACCCGAAGACAGCTAGTACCACCCAGTGGTGCTGGGGGTTATTACAGCTTTGCATATAATTTGGCTTCTATTTCGTAAAAATACCATGTTTTTCTTGGTAGAGGAAGAAGCACTGCAAAGCGAGACCAGTAATATCTATCAAGAAGCGATCGAATTTCGTTGATGCTGAATGTCCTTCCTAGAGCTAGAAGCAAGAAAGCAGTAGAGGGCCACAAAAATAATTCGGCAGTACCTCCTTTGGATGCAAATGGATTGCTAGTGTTCGAGTTGTTCCAAACTGGTTTGCGCTGATTCTGCCAATACTTCTGCAAAACAACATGTGTATACTAACTTACAACGTAGGGGTGTCTGGATACCCACAAATTTCACACAGCTTCAGAAAAGTTGTAATGCTTTGTTGTAAGTCAGTGATCACAGCTTCTTTGTAAATGAGAAATGAAAACATTATTTAACGTATTGAAGTCTATAACAAGGTTTCAAAGATAGTTCAAGTGCTGTAAAATCCTCTTAATTCCCCCCCCCCTCCCCCCATGGACCTATAAAGAATGAAAAAAATTATTGTTCAATATTGCAAGAATGAAAAAGGATGTAACTGATCATATGCTGTAGTTGACATTATCATTAACTGCATAGTTCTGTTGATATTAGAGTCACAGAGCTTTATTATGTATTTTGTTTACAGGAAGCCTTCAAGTCTGAATCTATTTTGCCCTTTTTTTGAATGTGCCAGGGCACAAAGCATGTTTCAAAAGTATAATTGTTTCCTATATTGATCCTGAAAATAAAATCTTCATGAATCCAACAGATGGTTTTCATGAAACTCTAAAAAAAAGGCAGCAAAAATTACAAAAAAAACCCCTTCATCCTAGTGTATTCATTGTATGATTAGTTAGTGTGTATGAACTGTAAAAATGAAACCAGAAGCAAAGCTAAAGTAAAAAGGAAATGTATTGCAGACAGTGAAAAAATACTTAACATAGTGGCTTTTCCCCCTTTTGTATCTTCATTTTGCAGAGTCTAAAGTCTTCCTATTAACATACAAAAACGGTCAATAAAATTTTTTTTATTTCTGCACGGCCTTCATTACAATCTAAACCATTTCAGACTTGAAGTAAATATGTCAAGTCTGGAGGTTACCAGAGAATGCGCTTGAGATCTTTGTGCAGCAGTGGAGTGGTGGTTTAGATGATCTAATAGGGTGGTTTTTTTCATCTATAATTTTCAGCGGCTTTACGATTTTAAAAAAAAAAAAATCAGAACTTATTCATGCCCCCAACCTTTCACTAGGGATGTGTGTGGACATATAGGGTTCTGGAAGATAATGTTCTTTTCATTAGACTTTTAGTACAAATTTCAATATCAGGCCTGGTCATGAAATATTTTAACATGATCCATGGTGCGATACTTTAACTTTCTGGTTTGGCAAATTAAAAAACCCAAACAAACAAACAACAAAATAAGATAAGGAGGAGAGATTCATCCACTACTCCAGAACAGAATATACCTATAAACTATTTTTTTTTTTTAATATGGAACTGTTGAGCTGAAATTATTTTATGTTGCACATCATATTTGATGTTTATTTTAAGTATGCAATTAACATTAGCCTGTTCTTCTTAATTTCCCAGAATCTATTGACTCCCCTAAGAATGGCAATAATCCCCTTTGGTTTTGTTGATGCATTTCTGCTTTTGTGCTATAGTTAAGAGATGCTCATTTCAGACCTTGGACTGATATTTCAGCAGCTAACCACAGGGCAGTTTACAGGGGACTTCCACCAGTGCTGAACAGAGCACTTTACAAACACTTCATGCAACACATTCCCACCAGAACTAGGTTAAACAGATGGTTAGTAAGAGACTTGCCTAAAACCTATTTTCTTGTTACTCTTGGTCCTACTATTGTAGTATAAATCCAGGTGGAGTTATCCCATTCAGCCTTTAAACAGGTGGGAACTAGGAATGTGGAAACATGGGAGTCTCTACATATTTTGTATGGTGCTCTTTTTGGAGCAGTATGTACTTTTGCAAGCTGTGTAACAATTTGGTATCAAGGTCAGCAGGTTAGAAAGGTTGGGAAATTTCATGATTTTGCTGTTTGGGGATCTTTTCTTCCCTTTGAGATTGCTAGCTCGCAATAATCCACAGATGGGTTGGTTGGTTTGGTTTTTTTTTTTGAGTGGGAAGGGAGCTCTCTTGCAATTCCTAGTAAATAATTTCACCTGTTACTGTAGATCAGTCCTTCTCCTTTTCTGTCCCTTTGTTGTTTATCTGGTTTAGTTCCTTCCTCTCTTGCACCACCTTGTGCCACCAGTATCTGTGAAGACAGGTCTGGGAACTGACCCGGTTGATGTGTAAACCAAGAAAAAATGGGGGGCTTTCAGCTGGATCAATTCTGTAGAGCCACTTTGCCATGAGAGAGGTGGTAATGGCCAAGCAGCATGAAGAGGGGTGAGGGAGGGAAATATCCCTGTCTGCAGCACCATGGACTAAGGCAAATACTGAATCACAACCCTGCCTTAAAACATACTCAGGACAGGTTTTAATCCAAAAAATAAATCTTTTGTGTCTCATTTTCATGTTAATTTGCCTGCCAAAACTTCTTAAAACTCCTTCCTTACAAGTCTTTAACTCTTTCATGTCTCCCCTCACCCCTTTGTCCATTAAGTTTAACTGTGTAGTGGGGTCATAAAGTCCAGTATCCTCTCAAGTTCTCTTTGTGTTGCTTTTAAATAAGTCCTTTGTATATTCATTTATAAATGCTTATTTTGGTAACTATGTGCACAGAAGATTACCCGGTTCCTCACTTCAGTGATGGAAATAAGATTGATTGCACTAAAAGTCAACAACAACAGACAGGCTAGGGAGGCTGCCATGGGAGGCCCCTGTGAAATTTCTTTTAACTTTGATGAGAACAGAGCTTGGGACTAAAATGGCTGATGCAAATGGGAAGGACCACTATCCCTGGAAAGGGTATTATAACCCCTTGGGGGTAAGCAAGTGAGGGCAGCTTTGTTCAGTAGTCATCATAAAATGACTAAAATATGCCTTTTCCCTTCTTCTCACAATAAATGACCTGGAGTTTGATCAGTGTTATTCCTTAAGAAAATTTTTTCCTGCTCACCCAGATATTATTATTCCCACTGGCTTTAGCTGAACCATTTGGGCAAGCCAGAGCTGCAAGATTTGAGCACTTTTGGCATGTACGATGTACATTTAATAACATGACATAATTTTAAGGCACTTCACAGATGTTAGTGAAGCCTCCTGCCACCTTTATGAAGTTAATGGGTGTGATAATTTGGGAAAGGGTGGGGAACAAGGACCAGGACTGCAGTTTAATACTCCAGAAGTGATTTTCCATAGCTTTTCCTAAAAAGCCACCCCCCTACTTTTGCTGTGTCCTGTCCGGGTTGGTTACCCATGTCCTTCTCCTTTCACCTCCCACATCTGCTTGCTCACTCTCCCAGCCCTGCCCTTGGCGGTGGCTGGGTGGTGGCGTTGTGAGTGATGCAGGTGTCTCCTGCCACAGAGTCAAACTGTCTCCAATTTGTGGATAATGAAATATGATAGCTTTGGGTCAACAGGTCACACCATTAACTAAATTAGTACTTTTAAGTGTTTCACATGTGTGGGGAGAAAAAAAATATGCCTGTTGTTACCAGTAACAGTGGTTGTTGAAACACCTTAAAATAGTAAAAGAATTTTCATCTCTTAGGTTTACTATTCTGATTTTCCATTGTTTACACATGCCAATATATTAGTCAGATTTATTTTAACTCCTTTTTCAATTCATCTCAGAACGATAGAGTGTTGCTGGGACACAAAAGACTTTTCATGCACTGCTTTCTGGAGAGATCGATTTTGTTTTAACTTCTAACTTGGAAACATATGAAAATAAATAGTTTGTGGGTAAATTTATCCTGTTAGTTTTGCTTTAAAATAATTCTCACCATTCCCAGCCTGGTGAAACTTTCTTGGGGGGGTTATTGATTGCCCAGGAATTATAATCCAGGCTTCTGCTTATATGTGACAGTCACAATGGGCTAATTATGTTGTCTTTTTTAGTTTTTGTTTTAGTGTGATCTTTGTTAATTGAATGAATTAATTTGGTGCTCTTTTGTGTTACCATTACAGTCCTTCCTATGAGTATTATAACTGTACTTGCTTCATAGGCTCTGGGTAATAACTCCATGCTTTATCCCTTTGACCTGGTTTTTGTGTTTTCCTTTCTCACAGGTTAGTTATTATGATTATTACCAAGGAAATGGTGACATGGCCAATAAATCAAGTTCCTGGTCAAGGCAAATGGTCGCAGACGATACATTTGGAGCCTCCACACCTCTCCAACTTTTAGTTTCCCCAAAGAACAGAAAGGGCATAAAGACATCATAAATATCCTTAATAATTCTTATTAAAAAGAGGAAGAAACACATAATAAATCAGTTTTGAAACTACAGCTGGTGCAAAATAGGAAAAGATACAAACCTGTTCCTGATGTAGAGCTTGTGATTTGATCTGAGGGGTTATGTACACCCATCTCCTGTCTGACGAGAAGGGAAGGTGTGAGAATCTGGCATCAGCAGGCGTTGCATGACTTGCCTCCCTCATTAGAGTTAGCCTCTAAGGATAGGCTTAACCTCAGAAGTGTGAGTTTTAATGTCCCATCCAAAGTTATCATCATTAACGATGATTTATCCACATGAATATTTGGTTCATTTTTGACTTTTGCGAAGTTCATGGCCTTTACAGCTTCCCATTGTGGTAAATGCTGAAGCCTGTTTGCACATCATGCAGAAAGGTGTTTTCTTCTGCCATCTCAGAGTTTTGTCAGCACTTAACTTTGACTGAATGCCTCCTTGAGTTCGTGTTATGAAAGAGATTAGGAACTTAACTTTGGCCTCTGTTCCATGAATAATGCATTATTTTATACACTGTTCAAATGTCTCTTTTTTAAACTTGTCTTCTAAGACGCTGCCTCACAGCTTTAAGTCCTGACTCTCCTGCGGCTCTAGTGCATGAGGCTTTTTTGTTTTACACATATAGGAACCAAGTCTATTAGTCTTTGACACTGGTGAATAGTAGATGCCTGGGGGAGTTTTAGGAGAGGAAAACATGTAATGATGCTTCCCTGCAGACACTCCCAGCCTGCACCCAAGATGGTGCCTGTAGATTTTTCTCCATAAATTTGAACTCCAAAATGACATAGGTAATTCTGGACATCGCACAGTCCTATGGCTTAAGAATACATTGAATGAAAAAGTATTTCCTCTTGCTTATCTGAACCTGCTGCTTGCTTGTATCTTTAGACAGCTTTTAGTTCTTGGATTAGAAGAAAATGAACAATCTTTCTTTCCCTTTTTAACTTTTTCTCATCGCTAATGATTTCATTAGCCTGTACCATACCACCCTGCAGTCAGGTCTGGAGAATCTGCCTCCTTAATCATCCCTGATATGACAGCTGTACCTTAGCATCAGTCACCATTGTTGCCTTTTCCACACCTTTTCTAGGTCTTCTGTAACTTTTCAGGTGAGGCAGAAACAGAACTGCACAGCGATATCCATTTTGTAGGTGCAGCACTGGAACATTCTTGATTTTATTCTTTCTACCCTTCCTACTATTTTATGTAATATGATCTGTCTTTCTTAACATTTTCATACAGCTATTTTAAGTTCAAAATCTCTTTTCTGAGTAGTTATAAACTGTTCAGAAGCCTCCATTTATATAACTGATGGCTGCTTTTTCTGACTGTCGTCTTGCCATTTTCTTCACCCAGTTAGTATCTTCTGATGTTTCTGCAGTTCTTCCCAGTTGTCCTTTATTCTTACAATTTTGTTGCCTCACTACCCACCCTCCTTTTTACATTTTTAGGAATCTGTTAAACAGCGTAGCTCCCAGCACCAGATTCTACCAGAATATTTTCCTTCTATTGAGAAACCTGAATATTTTTTCCTACTATCTGGAGAGACCTTCCCTCTTGCTCTGTGGCAGTTTAGCTTCTTCTCCAGTCTTTGGTGAGAGACCTTGTTTAACATCTTCACAGCAGTCTTCTTGTGAAACTGTCTGCTTGTGGCTTGCATAGGCATACACTTCACTGGGTTAAAAACTGGCTGGATGGCCAGGCCCAAAGAGTTGTGGTTAATCGAGTTAAACTCAGTTGGTGGCTGGTCATGAGTGGTGTCCCCCAGGGCTTGGTTTTGGGACCACTTTATTGGCCCAAAGCAAAGTTTAACATCTTTACTGATGATCTAGACAAGGGGATCGAGGGCACCCTCAGTCAGTTTGCAGATGACACCAAGTTGGGTGGGAGTGTTGATCTGCTCGAGGGTAGGGAGGCTCTGCAGAGAGACCTGGACAGGCTGGAGCCATGGGCTAAGGCCAACTGGAGGAGTTTCCATAAGGCCAAATGCCGGGGGCTGCCCTTGGGCCACAACAACCCCCAGCAGAGCTACAGGCTTGGGGAGGAGTGGCTGGAGAGCTGCCAGTCGGAGAGGACCTGGGGGTGTTGATTGACAGCAGGCTGAACAGGAGCCAGCAGTGTGCCCAGGTGGCCAAGAAGGCCAATGACATCCTGGCTTGTGTCAGAAAAAGCGTGGCCAGCAGGGACAGGGAAGGGATCTTACTTCTGTACTCGGCACTGGTGAGGCCGCACCTCGATTCCTGTGTTCAGTTTTGGGCCCCTCACTACAAAAAGGACATTGAATGACTCGAGCGTGTCCAGAGAAGGGCAAGGAAGCTGGTGCAGGGTCTGGAGCACAGGTCGTACGGGGAGCGGCTGAGGGAACTGGGGGGGTTTAGTCTGAAGAAGAGGAGGCTGAGGGGAGACATCATCACCCTCTACAGCTGCCTGAAAGGAGGTTGCAGAGAGCTGGGGATGAGTCTCTTTAACCAAGGAATAAGCAATAGGACAAGAGGTCATGGCCTCAAGTTGCACCAGGTAAGGCTTAGACTAGATATTAGGAAGCATTTCTTTCCAGAAGGGGTTGTTAGGCGTTGGAATGGGCTGCCCAGGGAGGTGGTGGAGTCCCCATCCCTGGAGGTGTTTAAGAGTCGCGTTGACATAGTGCTTAGGGATATGGTGTAGTTGGGAACTGTCAGTGAGGTTAGTGGTTGAACTAGATGATCTTCAAGGTCTTTTCCAACCTAGACGATTCTGTGATTCTGTCTTTCAGAAATTCAAGCAAACAATCTATTGTATTTTCCTTGACCATGGGATGACTGGTTTGTTTCATGAACTCTTAATATATCCATGAGGTATCAGAGACTTTTCTTCCCTATTCCCTGTGGAATTGTTCAGCTAATCATAAGACTCCTTACACATAATTTTATTGCATCTTCCACTGAAGCCTTTGCATACTTCTTCAAGCCACAAAATTCACACTTTATTGCATATTTTGCAAATACACTCTGTATGCTGTTGGCTTGGAGAGTCAGGTTTCTCTTCCTCCTTTAGGAGAAGCGATGAGTTCCCTTCCTCTCTTGGCCAAGGCATTATTCTGTGTTTCAGAGTCTAGCTCAGGTCTTCTTCAGAGCATCTCCAGGAAAACTGCCTTTGGATTCAACTCGTAAGTGTCCTATTACTAGAATTCCTTATTACTGTAGCATTTGGGATGTTGCTGTATGAAGCAGATATATATGCTCAAAGAGGCATCTTAGTTTGAAAGTATAAGGCAGTACCAAGCAGATCAGTCTATAGTTGAGTTTATACCAACGAGAGCTTTTTCTGATTATTAGATTTTTTTGAATGAAAAGTGAAAGCCTGTTGGTGAAATACTGGATTTTTCTGAACTCCCAGAAGAATGAAGCAAATTGAACTAGGAGTGAAATTTGGCCATGGTCAACAAGGTCAGGAGAGCAGCTATTTTCATTCTGCATGAGGCTTGTACAACAAAGAGGCAGTGACATCCTTTAAGCTATTTATCTCGAAAAATTGTGCCGGTTTTGTTCCATAACATACCTTCTCCTTTTCCCTATGAAAGTATTTTTTGCTGTCTGTGCAGTCCCAAGACTTGTTTCATGTGCCTGTGGGAGGGGTATGAGAGCTAAGGGACATCTAAAAGAATTGCAGCAGGTTAGTGTAAAACTGAGGAATTCCTCAGACAACATTTTGGCACTGGGGAGGATTATGTCATTTACCCAGGGGTCGGATTTAGGTTTAGCACTTCTCATTGTTTCCATTTGCTGCAATCTTCAGAGGAGACACTATGATTATATATCACCAGACTAATTCTCACACTTTTCCGAGAAAACGGATCTAAATGGGTAGAAGAAACCTAGGCACTTAACATCTTTCCCTTCTTAAGTCTGCAGCTAACCCTTGTGAGTTCATGTTTGCACGCATAATGTTAAAAAAAAAAATATGTGAGCTGTCTCCAGACTTTCTGGGCCATTTAGGATGAATAAGCGTAGCTATTCTTGGAAAAAAACTTGTGGCATGGCCAGTGTAGACCTCTAAATGTCCATCAGCAGGCGAGATTGTTTGAGAGCTGTCAATGGGATTCTGTGCAGGCGGAGGGGCCTGCCACACTGAGCCCATTGTGGGACCCAGGCCTTCCCCCTCTTGCAGGATGAGATCTATTTGAGGACCAGGCACTTAACGCAGTCCAGTTTGCAGGAGGTAATGAATAACCTCTCATCCTGCTCTTTAAGGCCCCCTTTCGAAGACGCTTTTTCTGAAGTTTCAATGTAATGTCTGGGGGGAGGATGGGGAAATATCCATAATCAGTTGCCTGAGTTTTATTTTTATCGAGTTTTAGGAGGAGAGGGGGAAGGAATTCTATGAACCTAAATCTGGTCCCTTCATCACACAAGTGTGAGTACAAATATGGGCTGTCTCCTCGTTGTTCAGATGAGCCCCATGCTCTGAATATGCCTTGGAGGGAAAAGAAAAAGGCTTCCTATTTTAACCTCCATCCCGTCACACTCACTAGTTGCTGTATTTCAAACTCTCATGCAAGAACATCTAGAGTTGTCTGGAGATATGCAGATAAACCGCATTCACAAATAATAACAATAATTTATTTTAAAAATCAAATCTCTCACTTTGTGAGTGATGGAGAGACACTGAATCTTTAATTTCCTCCCTGAAAGGCTATAAATCCCTTGAATGAGGGTTTCTTTACACAAAGAAACACAGCACAAAGAAGTTACAAGGAAAAAGAAGGGAGTAAAATGCAGGCCAATTATGCTCTAGCTCTGGAGTGTTGCTGCCAAGGCTATTTATTTTCACAGACAGTGTTAATTTTGTATGCACACACACAGCTTTGCTTGCTGATACCACAGTGAATTTTAATTTTGGAGAAGGCTCTGGTCCTTGTCACCCTTATATTCACCTCCCTATTTATGAGAAATGAAGATGTTTTTGACTGGAGATCTCCAGGTTATTTTGTTACAAGTGTTTCTTAGATTTATGTATCACCATCTAAAAAGGTTTGCAGGTGATCCTAACAAAATCCTTCCTGAACAGACACACAGGCGAAGTGGAGTTGAAGCCTTCCCTCTGGGTAAGACATAGGCAAAACAACCTCTTTGATTGAAGGTGTTGGATGAAGATGAAGTCTCAAAGGCAGGCCACTGAGGTGATGGTGACATGGCATGCTGGCCTGGCATCTTCTCACCAGCTGGCTCTGTATGCCTACTTTTCAGATAACTACAGAAAGAACCTAGCTAAATAAGGCCATACATGACTTCTAAGTGAATCATTCTGTAGAGCATGTCCCAAACCTCTCTCCCCCTCACTAGAAAATCGTTTTTTGCACTTGTGGTGCAACAATTCTAAAGGACCTTAGCAGTTCCCATCTGGCATTGGGTTCTTTAGCTACAGCAGATGTTAATTATGAATTGGCAAGGCAAAATGCTGACAACCCAAGAGTGAAGGTGCAATAAATGAAGCTTTACTGCAAGGATTTGCTCAGTATTCAGTCTCTCTTACACATGCAGGATTGTTCATAATTATTTTTTCCTTTATTATAAGGCATTCTTTCTTGTCATGATGATGTCCAGTCTTCTGTGATTTAATCATCTTTGTGAAGCAAGAATAGCAAAAGCAGTGTGATGTATCTATTTAACTTAGTTTCTGTTTGAGCTTGATTGCTTAAGTGAAAAATTTAAACAGTTAAATTTGGAGGGAGGACAGCAAAACACCTGTTAAAGCTCAACTTTGTAAATAAGGTTAATCTGCATAAATCACTGCATTGGATTTTATGTTAATTAAAGCTTTTGTGCCTTCAATACACTAATTGAGGTGTGGAATGTCTCATTCTCCAGCCTCTTTTGGAAGGAGAACTGCAGGTGCTGAACATTTTTGAAAAGTAGGCCAGCATGGTGCACCCAGAATCAGAAGCCTCTTTGAAATGCCTGTTTCTATTTACTCAACAAAGCTCTTATTTTAATCATGGTCTCTCAATAAATTTAACCTTGGACTCTCCTTAAAAGCTCAGTGAAGCCAATATAAGATTCTTATGAGTTGGACCCCTACTGAGGGACAATGAGGTGAGGAATAGTATCTGCTAAGGAATCATAAAAATGTAATTTTGCCCTTTTTGATAAATAAATGTACATTCTTTAGCAGAGTCTCCAAACTGTCAGTTGAATATGACATGTATGTGTCTGGGAAGCTATTGCTTCTTTTCACAGGAACCACACCAAAGCTTGGGCCACCAAATAAAGTTTCTGGTTTTAACTTTCTTTAAGTGTGACAGTGGTTCAGTTTGGGAAATGTGATTTCACAACATGTGAATTTCACAAATGGAGTTCACCGTGATTTAGGTAATTCTAAAACTGCGGGGTTATTTGGGACTGCTCTTTGAAATGTAGAAAGCTTCATGAATTCTATGGTAGCAGTCACAGGCAGGAACTGTGAGAAGGTTTGGATGGACCCTGGGGATGTGCGTTATTATTTGCTACTATTTTTGGTTGAATCCCATTGTTACTTTTCAAAGAAATAGTAAATAATTCCTATAATTACAAATTGAATTAACATAGTTCATACGCTTGCAAAAAGCTCAATAGAATACTTCATATCCACACATCCTGTATACATCTGATATATTCAAAACCTTCTCTTCAGATATGTGATACCCCTACGGCACTAAATTTTTACAATGGTTCTGTGTTGTTTCATAACTGCACTACTAGGATAATAAGTGTCTTATCTTGAGACTTCTTGGGCATTTCTTACAGTGAAATTGCAGCCAGTCTCTTAATGCTTAACTACAGGTGAGATCTGGTGAACAGCTGGTCAAGATTTAGTGTGATCTGAATTATTAGATCATATTCAGTGGTTTCTTTAAATGTGAAAGATGTTTCTGAATTTCTGTTCCCTGTGTTGTCTTTGAAACTTCATGACCAAACACTTCTTCAGACATCAGGCCTCTGTGGTGAAGAACACTGGTTTATAAGAGTGCATTGCTGTCAAGCCACTGAAAATAAAAGCTCAGAAAGCTGGGTTGTGTTTCAGTAATATTTATCTAACTTTTGTCTGATGGAAAACAATTAAATCATTTGTGTTATTTATACAAATGAGGTTAAATAAAGTGTGGTTCATTAAAATTGAAGACATTTATAGTGCAATCTCTGTGATGCCATATGGAACATTATCTTATCTAGATACCTTATCTAACTTGTCTAAACACTAACTATAAATAAAATTGCGGAAACCCATTAGATCTTACCTTTCTTACTCTCCTAACAGAAATCTGTTGTAGATTTTTCTTTCATTTTTTGACTGTTGTTATTTAACTGCAGTTGGGAATTTCTTTTGAAAACCTTACCTCCTTTGCTTGCCAGATTAAAGAAAATCAAGTCCTTTTTCAATGGTTTGAACCATACAGAACAAATTGTCCATAGGCACGAGAGGTATCATGCAATGTGCTTAGCTCATGTAAAAGGTATGAAGTGACCTCACAGCCACCCTGAAGTCAATGACAGTGCTTCAGTGGACACCATGAGAGCCAAGCTGTCTCTCTTTTGTGGTTTTATCTAGTGATTTCTATGTGGGTGGATGAGCTATGCCCCAGCTGGGAGCATCAGCCAACTGTTGCCTCCTTAACTGTACAGGGAAGGGGAAGAATACTGCCTTTTGAATCCACCTTGTCCATCTGCAAGGTGATGGCTGCTGTAAGCTGTTTGTATGAAGATAACAATCCCGAAAAGTCTGGGTGCCAAGTTGAGCAACCACATGCTGTTCTGGGGAGTAAATTTGGGATACAGTGCTGGGAATAGAAGGGAGCTACAGTGACATGTGTGTGAAAGGAAGGGAGGCATTAGTGATGATGGTAAATATACACCAAAACAAGCAAGTGTTTTTTTGGTAAACAAATAATGACTGTCCACTCGAGTCAGAAATAAACTCTTCATCACCCAATTTTGAAATGAGACAATTCTATATGTGCTTCTCTGTACACACGGACAGTATGTGGATAAGAGGAGAGTCTTTGAGGTTGATAACCCATGGCTCCCTGGCATCGTACATTTAATTTTCTTGGCTTTTGGGTCAGTCAAAGGTGACAAGAACCATGAAAAGCTCCTCTTCAAAGCTATACCTGCCAGCCTGGAAATCCAGAAGCTACAAGTCAGTCACAGAAAGGCTGAGGAAGGTACATGTTTTTTCCCCCAAACAGGATTCAAGACTAAAGCTCAGTTAAACAGTGATTGAAAATTGTCACCTCTTTCAAGTGGTTTAAACAACTTCATGATCTTTCTTCTGTTATGAATGATGTGATGTTTACATCCCAGAAGACCACCACCTCATCCTTCTATGGACTTGTAGAGAGGCAGAAAAGTGGTCAGAAAGACTGAACAAGGCTTTCTGCTTCCTGGACTGAGAGATCTACGTTTACCCTGCATCATACTTAGCCTTCTACATCCTACACATGTGAAATGAATACAGATAAGATGTGTTGCACTACTCTTTTTGCTTGCAGCCTGTTATAATGTGAACTCTTACCTGGTGGTGGTAGGAACGGCTCAGAGCAGAAGTGGACAGAGCCATCAGCGTCACTCAAGGCACTTTGGTGGGACAGCCTCTTCCTATTATCTTCTAGACAGAAACTCTCATAGGGATAACAAACTTCAGATTTCAGGGTGGTCATTCAAATTTCTTCATGTTCTGTTTTTTTCTGACTTTGCATGATCTTTTATGTAGTAATATGTGCAATTTTCCTGCATTTGGTAAAGGCCTGAGTCCATGTCTGAGGAGCTTCTGACTTAGGGAGTCCAATCCTTAAAACTGTGTGTGAATTTCTTCTTACTCCTGTAAGCAATCACACTGGCATTTAGAAGTGTTTGAGTCCTGTGAGGGAAAACATGGGGTTTGAAGTAACCGCTTCCTGTATGTTTCTACTTACTGGAGTGTGAGTACTGTGTATTTCTTCTGTAGCAGAAGTTTTCATCAAGTGCTTCTATGCTTTTAAACTTATTTTGCATGTATATCTTGCCACATTTTAATGCTCCATCGATCCTATAGTACTTTTTGACCTTTCAAGAAGTCAATACTTGCTTTTCAAAAACTTATGATAGAATCCAACTTTTAAAGAATTGTAAAATAACTGAGAAAAAAAGTCCAGTGGTTATTGCAAAGAGAAGAGAAACAGCTCTGGTGTTTCTGACCAAGTTATGGAAAGTGGGTTGATTTCCTCTCCACCTGGGATGAAGGCCTGGAGCTTTAGTCTTGAATCTTGTTTGGGGGAGAAAAACACATACCTTTTTTCTATTTCTTGTTTTTTAAATTGCTTCTCAGTCTTCATCAGTATTAGAATTTTTCTAGGGGAGAGAGAGAGGCTGGATGTTAAAAAATATAGCAGAGACTCTCAACATGAGATAGGGCAAATGAATTTATTAAGCATACCCCAGCATCCAAATTCCAGCGCTGCCCTGATAGGTTTCTGAAGTACCCATGGCTCTAAAGGCTACAATTGTTTCTAGCATGTGGATGGTGGCAGTGCTGGAGTCTGAAATCAAAGTGGATGCAATTTGGTCCCTCAGTTTGCTTGAGATGCTCCTCTTTCCTCCCTGCTCTAAAGTCTATGGCTGTTAGAGTCCTATCTGTGGGTCCTTCTTCCCTTGGTATTCATGGCAGCACTCCCAAACTTAAGCCGTTCTTGGCCCTCTTTGGCTTTTGTGTAGCTGGCACAACAGATGGCCCAGGAATATACGTGCTTTGGGGCCTCTCACATTTCAGCTTCCCCTTTCGAAATCCAAACCCTCATCTAATATCCATAATCCTTCATGTCAACTGTTTCACATTAAAAAGAGATATATTTTTGGTTTGCTAAACAAAATTTCCTAAGGGCAGACCTGCTAATGATTAGCTGATGTAACAATGCCCAATAAAAGCAACTTGTAGTGGTGAAGTAAATATTACCGCACCCAATAACCAATGGAGTAATTTCATTGTTTGCTGATTTGTAGAATTCAATTGTGAAAAGTTTTAAGAAGATTAATGATGTAACTCTTGCATTCACCTCATGAATACTTCAATAACTTAGACAGATTTTACTAGCAATAACCCAACCTCCACCATCTTTCATTTGAATATTTGAAAGTGCTTTACACATGAGTCTCAGAACACCATGATTGCACTAGTTTTTCCTATGCTGTCTCCTTAGTGTACTGTTTGTTTCTTCTCAGATCATTCAAATTAACAGGCAAGGTTAATGGCTTAAGACATAACAGAAGTTGAGTGGAGCCATTGTTTCCTTTCTTCTCTGCGCCAGCCCTAACATTTCTCTGAGTGTACATAAACTGGTCTACAGCGGGATGCTGAAATGTCCATACAGCTCAAAAAGTAGAACTGAACCCAAACATGAAAACTCACTGGGACATGAGGTGTGGCATCAGCATCAGGTACAACAACACACATGGTGGTGTCAGTCTAAAAAGAGTGACACTGGAAGGGAGGTATTACTGACATGGTCTGCTGGGTGGGTTATGACCACAATGGCCAGAGAGCCCACACTTTGGTTTCAGTTTTGAACCTGTGGCTTTCTCTTTGTCTTTTTTTTTTTTTTTTTTAATGATGTTTTCAAAGCAGAACATATTTTTACAGAGGTCTACCTGAAAAACATGGTATTTCATTTCATGTTGCTTTGATGGGATTTCTGTAAGCAATCAGTAGTTTTAAATAGTGGGTTTTGCCAAAGCTCTGTGGGTCTTTAGATTTCAGGGTCAATTTGTATCCAGTTCTACCTGAGAAAGGAGAATTACTCAACTTTTTACCAACTTTTATCCTAAAAAAAATGTCTTGGCGCAGCTGCTTTTTTCCACCATTGCAAGCAGCCCTGTCATAATAAAAATAACTGTCACAAACTCATTTCTCTCTTAAGTTTGGGCAGGATGTAACTTACCTCATCTTTAAAGAATAACATTGGAACTCTTGCTCCCACTATTGCTCTCTTTGGAGACCAATATTTATATGCAAAGAGTCAGCTCTTGCTGCCGTACAACTTTTTAATGAAAGATCTAAGTTCCAAGGGTGAAACGCATACCAAATTTTATTGAACCTGGAAAGAAAGGTTTTCTCATTGAGAATGCCCAGAATCAGTTTCACTTGGGCAAAATAATTACCTGCAGTTGTCACAGGTGAAAAGTATTAGCCAAGGAAGTACATGTGCCAGTCTATTAATTTGCTGAGAGACTGGGTAGAATACTTTGAACTGGATTTCTCTGCCTATTGGAGAAAAAACCTGAGTATGTCCCTTGACTGATTCTCAAAACCGTATAATTAATGACTCCAGAGAGAGTGAGAAAGTTAGAAAATTCTTTGAAAGGGTATTCTGAGTTCTGAAATGACATATTTTAACATCAAGTAATCAGGAGATGAGATTCCCCAGCTCATTTAAATATTCAATACTTTATGCATGATGATATCAATCATTCTCACAAAGCATAAGCTCCTGGAAAATCTCCTGTTTCCCCTTACCTTCAATTTTTACAGTAGGTATGCAGTGCGATTTACTACCTAGGTCTGTGTATGGAATTTCTATTGACACTATGAGAAGTGTGCGTGCTCCCAGTCACAGGTACAGTTTGGCCATTGGGCAGTTCTCCTCCAAATGAGACCACAGGGAACAGTACCACACTGGGCTGCCAAAGGAGCTCTAATTTCCATGATTTTGTACAACTGAGTACTCTTATTTGCAACCTTCCAAAAGCAGTAAAGCTCTAGTCAGAATGTAATTCCTAGGCTAAAACCAAAGAAGCTAAGGAAAACCTATAAAACACTACCACAACCGATTTTATTTATTTATATTTTCTTTGCAAGGCTGTGGGTTTGATTAATCTTGAGTTTCTCCAGGATAACTATTCCAGTATTGTTATTTTGCTATATGTCCATGCATAGATGGTCTTCTATACAATTCTGATTTCAACTCAGTTCACTTTGGGTAACTGCTGCTAAGGACACTTATTCTGGAGTAACTGTGTCACTAAATGCTCATCTGTAGAAAAGTCCAGAGACTTTTTTTCCTCAGATCACAGCAACGGTGAATGACTGTTGTCAGTTGGAACATGCTGGTCATAAGGTAACTTAGATGAAGCCAATGCTCCTGAATTTATCTTTCTGCCTTCAAGCATACTTTGTTTCCCTGGCACTGGTCTGGATTTCCTACCTGCAGTTAACTCCTGATGGATCTTCATATTGTCAGTAGGATAGAAGGAGAAGTCCTATAAACACTATGGCATAATTTCTGTGCATGTCTTGTTCATGTGTGTCTACTTTAGAGTCACTATATTGTAAACATAATCTGTCCAGTCTACTTGCTATCTAACTTCTTCATAGATAGATAGTTTCCTCTCCTAGTTTACATTGACCTGTATTCTCTCCAACCACCATCACTTTAATGCCTGCCCTGCCAGCAGCTTCTGTTGCCTCTGCCTTTCCATGTCTCAATATTCTTTCATAAACTCTTTAGTACATTAATCTTCTCAGAGCTCATGTTAATGTTATCAAATGCATCCCAGCTCAATTTCAGCCTTTGATTTGGTAAATCTGCTGTTCATCCATACTTTCAAAGGCTTATGCTCTTGCAGCATTGAAATAAGCACCTGTTGGTCACTTAATCATCAGTGTTATGTACCATGCAGTACTGGGAAAAAGACATCAGAGTAGGTGAATATTATCTGATGTTGTATAAGATTACTTGCCTGCATTAAAAGACATAATCTTTGGATTACTAAGAATAACATTGCTATAATAGTTACTTTTTAGTATGGTATTAGAGAAGAGGCCCCAGTCTGTACCAGAACTTATTTTATGGTGAGAGATAGCGTAGGATATTATAATAAGTAAGACAGAAACACATGCTCTCTTGTGTTTCCTGTTGAATCCAGAATCAGAAGAATCTCACACCCATGCAGGAATAAATAACAATAGTGCGTAGTAATTCAGTGCCTAAGCAATGGTAACTGGTGCCATTTTAGACACCCTGCCTGCCCTTCACCTGCCTTTCCAAAGGGTGCAGATGTGCTGTAGAGTCCTGTGTCATATTTGCCAGCCTTAAGCAGATGTCTTGGAACTGTAGGGCATCAAAGGCTACTTTGCATCTATTGCATTAAGTGCTTGTGCTTTGTCATTTGGATTGTTCTTTATGTACTCTGAGTCCCAGTTAAATGCCTTGGCCAAAAAAATGGTTTTTCTTACAAAGATGAAAATTCTCCTATCATTGCACCTAGCATGGAATTTAGTTCTTCATTTCAGAAGGTATTGCAATGGAAGCAAATTTTGCTGAGTGCTTCTCAATGACATAATTAAAGACATAATATGAACATGAAAATTACGCGTCTGCAAGACAAATTGAAAACTTTCTCTCCTCCCATCATTTGAAAGAAAATGTGGAGCAAAACATGAAAATTCTCAACAATCCCTGTTTTGTAAGATTGCAAACATCTTAAGTGATTTATTATCACGCTAGGTATTTTCTTTACCACACTTGGCTTTGAAACACTCTTTTAAATACAAACATACCCTCTATTACTTGCATGGTGTAATACCGTAAGCACCAGGGTGCAGCGATAGTGGGTGGGCTCTTTTCTTTTTCTTGTTAAACACAGGAATTCTCTAATGTTGTAAGTACCAGCACACATGAACAATCCATGTGGGATGGTCCCGTTCTTCCACTCCTCTGCTGCCTCTCTTTCCTTTCAGTGAATTCAGTAAAGCCTCATTGAATGTTGGAGGTGGAAGATGAAGTCATGAAAATCAACACACCTTAAATCACTGGGCAACAAAGGAACCCTGTTGATCTCCCCAGACTTTTCCGCCCAGGAATGAAATCCCACATGAGGCATACCAAATGCTTCTGCTTATAACAGAAGTGCCGATTCCTCTTTTTGGGCCAAATGCTGCTCTTAGATGCATACATGAGGCCCAGCTGAGGGTAATGGAAGCCAAACAGAGCATCCGCTAGCAGAATTTGACCCAGAGATACCAGAGAAATTCCTAGTCTTAGGAGTTAATTGACTGCAGTTGTGACACTGAGGTTGTTACAGCAAAAAACGATGTCCCCCCACCTTGGTAATTTTGCTGTGAAGATCTCCCCTATGGCACAGGCAAAGGCCTCTCCTGTGTTTCCCCCACTTCCCATCTCAAGCAGCCTAAGCTGATGTGTCCAATGTGCAACATTGTTTCCCCCCAAAAAATCTGTTTTAATATCTCTGTGATTATGCACTCTTCAGTAAAATGGGACAAGCAACACATTTTCATCCTGAAATGTATTAGATGCTGGGAGAGATGTGAAGAGCCAGATTCTCTGCTGCATTGAGACATTTCGTACTGTTAGAACAATGGGACCAGAATGAAATGGATCTTCCCACCGTGCAATTTATTCTGTTGTTGGGAAATCTTTAGCCCCAGTGGCTTCTGCAGCTGGTGGCAGGCAGAATGCTGAAGACAGGAGATGACAGGAATAGTATTGCTGTTCTCTGCCCTTGCGAGCTCTTGATAAACAGCTGGTTTAGCTTAGAGCAGACCCAAGGCCTTTTTTTGAACTGCTCATGATCTGGTTTAGATAAAATTAGAACTGGAAAGCAGAAGCCAGCTCCATTGTTATCCTTTTACCTTATAGCTGCAACTGGCAGCTGTAGGGTACTGCTAAAAATGCTGAGGGACTTGCTGCTTATCCCCATCAGAGACACAAGAGGCTGCGCTGTGCCTGCCATCTCTGCAGGCAGCTTCCTATAAAGAAGTGCTACCTCCCTCTCTGATGTAAAAATTAACTCTGCTCCTAAAGAATCCTGATTGTACATGTGCCTTTGGGGGCAAAGAAACACCCTGGGTGCTTGTCTGCAATGGTCTGTGGGGGGGGGAGCAGACTGGGTGTCTCCAAATTCACCAGCCTACATGCTCAGTCCATGCTGTCCAGGAGTGTTAGAACCATGGCTTTGTGCCTTGCGTGTGGATGGGGAGGACTGTGCTCAATTCTTCCTCGATGATGGGGCAAGCGTTCTCTCTCTTCTTCATCCAGCCCTTTCCTTTCATGAAACTGGCTGGAGTTTTGTGACTGCTGCCCATCTGACTTCCTGAAATTGTCTGATGGTTTCAAAACTTATTAGGAGGAAGATACAGATGTACACTCACTCCCCTGCATACAGCACACACGCATTGTTTCCGTAGGAAACTGGATCTAACATAATGAGAAATGTAGTGATTTTTGGTCATGTTCTTAATGCTGGATTTACATTAGTGACACCAGTAATGCTGCTCGTTCATAGAGATATGACAGCCCCAAAGGTTTACTGCTTTTTGGCTCCCCCGTAATCAATTACACCAGGGGGAAAAAAAAAAAGCGAGTTTAAACTGCTATCAGATGAAAATAGCGGTATTTTAAAATCACTTTGTGGTGTATCTATCACTTCAGAAGGTTCTGAGTAACCATGAATCAAGCCTCGAACCTCTTACCACATGTTAGGAGACCATCTAAATCTTCTCATCCTCTCAGTGAAGAACAATGGCTTTCATTTGAAGAGACACTATTAATGGCAAAATGGATTTTAAAAAAAAGAAGGGGAGAAAAGGAATAATAATAAAAACCCCTTCAATCACTTGACTTACAGATGCAACTAATTGATTTGAGGGTTGGCTGGGGAGTGCCATGGCAGCTAGTTTGATGTAGTAATTAATGCAATCATCCTTCTTTGTTATTACTTTAATAAGGTAAACACCCTGTTAAAATAAACTGAAACAGTTGTCTCTGGCCAAGAGCTTGCAGTTGTGGTGAGCAGCATAATAACCCCACAATGTAAAACTTGGACAGGAAAGAATGAATTACATTAATCCCTGAAGGTTCTTACTGCAGACATTTGAAGTTTTAACTTTAAAGTTGGAGTGGAAAAGGAGATCTGAAACTTGTAGGCTATTCACCCTGTGGCTCCTGAGAGAAAGCAGTGTGTGTCTGCTCGAGTACCCTGAATCCTACTAACACGGGCTGGAGATAAGCTCAGTTTCTGCAAACACTCATGCTTGTGCTTATCTGCACTACCACAAATAGTCCCATGGTACTAAAAGTTAGGCACAGGCATAAAAATCAGCACTTCACAGGTAGGTTTTGTACTGTATTGGAGTGTCAGTGTGAAGAACAAGGGTTTCAGCTTTGGTTTTAACCTAATGACTGTTTTTTAGAAGTAGTTCCAGCAAAACCCACTTTTGGTAGGGTGATTCAAAGGGCTCATTTTTTTCTTTGGGTTGTCTGCTTCAGACGTTCATTCTAAACAACAGCATTTAGAAGGATAGCTGCACCCTGTTAAGGATCCCTTCAATAAAAGGGAGTTGCTGGAACACACAGCAAACTGAAGAAAACCAGTTTACCAGTGAATAACAAGATTATTTTTCCCTCCTATTTGCTTGCAACGTTTTAACTGTCAGATGTGTGTGACTCAGAATTTAACTCAGATATTTGAGATATGTCTTACTTTCTAAATGCCTTGTTTTAGTGGTTTTACCTAAAATACATGGGCACTCATTTGGACTGAAATCTTTGCATGTGGCTTGAAAACTGTCAAATATTTTTATACAAAACCTATCTGGCTTCTTCGAGAAGTCCCATGTGACCAAACAATTTGGATTTCTTCTCAGTTTCTACTCTTTCCGTTGACACCTCAGGCGTCAATAACCTAAACGATAATTTCCCAGATTCCCATAAGATATAGATCCAAAGATGAATTATATAACTGGAAATGCATGAGTAACTCTTGCAATGAATAATGTAGTTTTCAAGATGGTGAGTGCAGAGTATGTTGTACTAGGGTAGATTTACAGTGTGAATGGGTAATAAGGGGTTATGTCAGCCAGCATAAGGTGCTCAGGGTGACATGGGCAAAATAGTCTCAATTTGTGGAATTTTTACTTTATTATTTATTGCCAATTAACATAATTTTCTGATTACTGATTAAGGTACTGAGAAAAAAAAAAAGCGCACCAACAATCAAACACCGAAGTAAACAGCTTTCCTCCCCCTTCCCAATGCTCATCTTAGGTCAAACACCTCCCCTAGCCCTGCCTCAATGCAGCTTCTCTCATTGCTCACGCAGGTTACACTTGGTCTGTTGCAATCCCTTTGGTGAGGCAACAGGTTTCTGTCTGCCATGCTGGGTGTGTTGGTTTCTTTAGGCATCTGCAGGCTTTTTGCTGGCTTCCTTCTGCTGCTCTTTGCCTTTTATTTGGGTCACCCTTGGCTGTAGTCCCTGATCCCATGTGGGTCCCTCAGAGGTGTCCCCCTCTATGTCAGGGAACGCCCCCAGCCAAGAGCCCCTCTCTCTCTGGCCGCCTCCTCCACAGCATCTCCAGCCCCACGTCTCCAAGTGCATCACTGTTTTTTCTTAGTTTCTCACAGGCCTGGTTTCTCATCTCTCACAAGGCTGCCACTTGCTTTCTTAAATATGTCGGAGCCAGGGCACCACGTGCTCCTCAGATAGGCAGAAGTTTTGGCAGGTAATGGGTTGTTTTCACATGTTTCATAGGTGGCTGTGCTTGGCACTTGACTCTTCACAGCCTTCTTCCACACTGGTCATCCCCTGCTACCAAATCCCTGCCATTTATGCTCAAAGCACAGGGTCCCTCTGTGGGCTGTGCTGTCCCTTCTGTAGAGGCTTCCATGCTGCTTGGATTAGCCTTTTAGCAGGAAAAGCTTCAGAAAGTTGAAGGCTGCCCTTGCTGTACAGAAGAGAGAGATGCGTTATTCACATCACATGGCAGTGTATGCTCTTTATAAGCTCTGGAGCTTTACTCCAACTGAGCATTTTCTTGTACAATATTCAGTTTGTCATTTCTACAACAGTTGAAGTTGATAACAAAAATAGCACAGTCCACAGAGAAAGCAGCTGATATATATATGTATATAAAGAGTGAGGATGCTACTTATGGCAGCTCTTAATTCCCTTGTTTTCATTCTGTGCCCAGAATTCTTCATTCACATTCCTACAGCTGCATCTTCATACTTGGTTTCTTGCTGAAGAACAGATGACAATTTAAGGTGTGTAGTAAGGTTCATGAGAGGACAGTGAAAATTGTCAGCTCTGAAATAGGAAAGTGAAGAAACCACAAGTGCCAATCCCCTTCCCTGCTCTTTGGGTAGCATTGCAGGAAGGGTAGCTGCCAGCCTGTTGAACCCAGGGGGTTTTTCAGTGCCCTCTCCCAGATGAAAGAGTGACGCTGAGAAAGGGCAGCCGTTACGTAAATGAGGGCAGCATTTCCCTCTTGCTGCTAACCTGCTGTACGGTGGGGTTGCCATCAAACTGGGGAATGCTGTTCCCCTTTCCTGCAAAAAAAAACCGATTGCCCTGTCTCCTCTTTGTGTGAGACCTAATGGCCGTGCAGCCACGGCACTGGCTGAGAGGGCAGGAAACAATTCCAGCCCTTTTGGGGGTAATTTTCCCTTGGCTCATGGGCACAGTTTGCCCTGTAGCCACTTGTGTTAGGGAAGGAAGGAAAAGCAGCAGCAGCACCGCTTTCGATAGCGACTCGCAGCGACACCGGCACCAGCCGCCACCCGAGGCTGGTCCTCGCTGGAACTCCCCAGCGGCCCTAGAGCCGCTGCCACGGCCGGGCTGCCCGGGGCCAAGCGGCGGCGGCCGCCTGAGTTTCCCAGACGTGCCACAGGGGGGCA
Organism: Athene noctua; assembly: GCF_965140245.1. Lineage (NCBI taxonomy): Eukaryota > Metazoa > Chordata > Aves > Strigiformes > Strigidae > Athene > Athene noctua. The sequence goes on along the minus strand of NC_134038.1, from coordinate 141,072,646 downwards.
CGGCCGGACTGGGAACGAGCCGAACCGAGCTGAGCCGAGCCGAGCCGTGCCGAGCCGAGCCGAGCCGTGACAAGCCGAGCTGTACCGTGCCGAGCCGAGACATGCTGAAGCAAGCCGTGCTAAGCTGAGCCGAGCCGAGCCGAGCCGAGCCATGGCCAACCGAGCTGTGCTGAGCCTAGCCAAGCCGTCCTGTTGTGCCCAGAGCCGCTCGTCCCACCGTGCCACGGCTGGCTGCGGCCGGTCCCGGTTAGCGCACGTCTGGCCCTGTCGCCGCCGGTGAGTTACCGGTGCGGCCGCCCCGTCCCGGGGAGGATGGCCCGTCTGTACCGGCCGTGCCCTGACGCCCGCCCGCTGCTCAGCCGGTGTGGCAGTGCCTGGGCTGCCTGCCCCAGCAAACGCACCTGCCGGAGATGTTGCAAAACGTGCGGCCTCTCTGGCTTTGTCCTCGGCAACCTGCCTGTTTGGCCCGGGTGGGAGTGGGGCTTATGCCCGCTGGGGCTGGGGCTGGTGGCAGGTGAGGGAGCAGGTGAGCCGGGCCTTGTAAAGCTCACGCTCATTGCCAGCTTGGATGTTTGGGAGGAGGTGGCAAAGGCCTTTGCAGTGTCCATGAGGAAGCTGGAAGAAAGAAATGTCTCCTTCCCGCTCTGCTGCCCCAAAGATGCGTGAACATGGGGGATGCTTGCTGTCTGAAGAGCAGATCTTTCTCAGGTGACCAAGGCAAGCAGAGAGGCCTTTTTTCCCCTCAAAAATCTCTTGCACTTAGTCTACTCATAGCCCCCAGTTCTGCATGTATGTACATGCATACAGGGGTAAACCACTGAGGACACCAGTGGGACGGTGCCCCTGGGGCGTGTGTGTGCGTGCAGGGTCTTGCACATTCCCCTCCCGTTATTACAGGTGAAGCTGAGGCAGAACGGGGCCCCGTTAAAACCAGGGGGTTTTATAGCAGAGTGAACGGGCATCGGAGAGCAAACATACCTCTGAGGAGCGAACATGGAGAGGACCCTGTGCCAACTGTAATAATCAGTGTGACTAATAGGGAACACCAAGAACTATTCCATTATATCATGAGACATTACATCTTGCTTGAAAAAACTGTCTTTGATGACATGCAAAGGGTTGGCAAGTGCATTTTGGGGAATCCTCCTTTATTTCTTCAAGGATTTCAACCCATGGTTGTGGTGTTATGTGTGATTTAACTTTCTCGGCAGTTAGATTGAACTTGCTGGTATGGGTTTTATATATTCATCATTTAAATTTGGGGGAACAGAAGATGTATGAACTTATTTTAAAAGGTACTCATTTATAGTTCGTTGGAGGAATTAGAAACGGGGACTTTACCATAATTTCACCATGTATTTCTAGACCTCGCTCAACATGCTATAGCTTTGAAAAATGCCAAATATTAGCAAATTCCGTTTACATTTAGTCTCATAGAGCATACGGAGTAATATTTCTATATAAAGTATTGTGATATTGACTCCCATATTTTTTGTAATTTTAATATCTCAAGTGTCAATCAGAAAGGAGATTGTTGCTTTTATTACAACTAATATAGTAGAGCAAAACAAAGAACTTTTTAGAAAATGAATATGCTCTGGGGAAATTCAATAAATCTTTCTTAGAAGAAAAAAAGGTCTTACATATTAATATATAAAAGGTTGCTATGTATTGTGCAAAAGTTGCTTACTGCTAAAGGAGTAATGCATTGTAAATCAACAGTAGGTCCCATAGCACATTATGGCATATTTTATTGGGTTTTTACCTTAAGGTAAGGTCTTTTATTAAGAGTATATAAGAGCACAGTCTGCTGAATACCTTGTTTTTCACAGTGCTCTATATATAATGGCTTTTTTTTTATTTGCTTCATTAAACATTCCTGTAATTAATGCATTTAATGGGAATCCAGCAGTAACAAATATAAAATTTATTGTGGTTTAAAAAAAAAACCCGCTTTGGTTACTAGATTTTCCATTAGCAAATGGCGATGACCAAATTCCTCAAAATATTTCTGCAGTCACCCCAGAAATCTCCTGCTAAAACAGGTGATGTTTTCAAATGTGTAATGGGAAAGAAATGCCACATAAATAATCCTTGTGAAGGACTTAGTATAAGTGTAGAGGGAGAGAGCACCAAAAAGTGTCTTTTAAATAATCCCCAAACCCCCTGTTTCAAACTTGATAAGAAGACATCTGTATTAGGACTGGAGCTTGCTGGGTGAGTTATTAGGTGTTGAAAGACACCATCTAGGAAGTCTGACCCATCAGAATTTGAATGTAAAAGGCAAATGACAACTGAATACATGAAAAGCCTTGGAGCCCAGTCCCAAAGCCCTCTTTCCCTGCCTGAAAAGCCCGTTTATCTTCGGATGAATAAGAGTTACAGAATTGGAACCTAAGGAAAAAATCGGTGGTATCCGTGGCCAAGGGAATGTCTCCCTCCCACCCGTTTGATTAGAACCATGTGCACGTTTGGCTAATGAGACTGCAGGGCTTTCCCCTTGCCTCTGTGGATGATTGTGGCATTTTATTTGAATGCCGATAATGGTTTCCCATTCCCGTTCCTTGCAGGCTTTTGGTCTGGGCAAATAAAAAAAGAGATGTCAGAACTGGAGAATCTTTTTACAGCATATAAAAATCTTCCCATCTAATCCAAGAGGAAATCGTAATGTGAAGAACATCGGTGTTTTAATGGTCTCCTAATGAGGACGAGCTTGGCCAGAGCTTTGAAGAAGACAAATGGAAAGCAAAACAACTCATTTCTCCTTGAGGGCAAGGATTACGATTTCTAGAGAGGACTGCATGGATATTCCTTCAGCAGGTAAAGCTTCGCCTGTCTGAAGTGTCCTGGCAGGTCCCTGATGTACGGGCTGTTGGCAAGAACAGGAAAGGGGTGTGGTAGGAAAGCGGGGGGCAGTAGGAAAGCGGGGGGCATGCCCACATTTTTTGGTTTCTCTGTCAGTCTATTCCTCTCTGTCTGCTGCTGGGGAAAAGTGAAGACAACTATATTTACCTAAATCCCTGGGTAATTAAAGCACTAAATTAAAGCCTGAGAAGCACTTGAAACTCTCTGATGAAAGAGCCTGTACATGGACAGCATGCTTGTAACCTTACGTGTCTGAGGTTCTCCCTAAGGTACGGGGGATACACAGCAAACACTGTGTACAGCCACAGATAGGTGATCACATCTAATTTAAAAACCCTCATTACTCCCTCCTGACAGGCTTGGATGTTTGCCTGCCTAGTTCCAAGGCCAGCGTCGATCCATTTAAAATTAATATTTTTCATTCCTTTCTCCGCCGCGTGCATTTAAAAGCTGTCCTTGGCTTCCCCTCCCAGCTGCTGGCTCTGATCAACCCAGCAGTGGCTGACGGAGCTCCGCTTTGCAGCACCGATGGGATCCTATTGCTCTCATACCACGTTAGAAACAGCTTTCCTGGAAAAGGGACTGCCTTACTGCTGACGTCTTCTATGGCTTTGGCAAGCTGAGGGGGCTTAATTTCCGATTGGGAAAAATGGGTCTTTCTCATCCCATCCCAGAAATGAGCTGTGAGTGCCAGGGCCCCAGTGGGTGTTGTGCTTCCTCCTGCAGCACCGTCCCTTGGCAGGGCTCAGCCCTGCACACTCCCTGCCCTCAGCCGGGCCTTGCAAGGGAAGGAGAAACGTTTTTGTGAGAGGCATCAAAACGGTACCTGGTTTTGCTGCTGCAAAAGGCCTTTGTACAATTCTCCTTGAATGTCATGCAGCATAACATGGCATAAGAAATTGCTCTCCTGAAGATATGCAAGAAGGTTTTTCTAAGCAATTAAATATGTGGGTTCTGCTCTGGAAAGCAGTTGTAAAAAGAAGGAAAAAAAGCATTGTTTTAATCAGCACCTTGGCTTTCCCTCTATCTGCAGGGTGAGGTTTGCTGACTCTCTGAAGGCAGAAAGCAGGTCATGTTTTAAAGCTACTTTTGGCTTTGTGGGCTTTGTAGGGGGAAGGACAACTCTGAGTGGAGCCTTGCTGGTGGGTCAGCACCGGAAGTGTGGTACCCTCAGGTGGATAAACCTCAGAGGGACAACGGGGCAGCACCACCACCACTGATGGCACTAACTGTGGACATCATCTCACTCGCCCGGGGGTACAGCTTCACTACCATGAAGCTTCTCCACCCCATTGCCTTCCCCGTGCTCTGCTCCCACCTGCCCTCGTGGGGCTCTGCACACAGCAAGCTGCATGGCTTGCAACACCAGTTTGCTACTCTGACAATGTGATAAATGCCTTTCTGATGCGTTTTTCCCTGGTTTTAGTCAAGTCAGGTTGGCTTGAGGTACAGTCAGGCAAATGACAAGACCCTGGTGTAGCTCAGCTCTTGCAGTATGGTGTCAGGAGATACCAGCAGTGCCAGAGCCAAGCAGGTCAAGTACAATGGGACTCCTGCAGACCTTGCTGCGAGCACAGCCAGGATGCTCCCACATAATATTGCTGTGGAAATGTGGGGCTGTGGGTGTCCCTTCAAGCCCTCCACCTCATCTTACAGAGTAGTAGGACAAAGAGGTAGCAGGAACACCTTCACAGAGGGCTAATAGTCCCTCAGCTGTTTAAGGGAATGAGTTTAGTATTGTGGGAATTAGGTGCAAATGGGGTGTCAGTCAGTGCAGCTTGCACCTACTCCAGCTGAATGTTAAAAACTTTGTCTCTAAAGGCAAGCCACCATTGCAGCAGAACAAAATCAAAGCTACTGCTCCCTCATCCTCCTGGTTCAACTTGTGAAAACTGCCTGTCTTTAATTCTGACAATTTAACTTCTAGATCAAAGTGCAGGGAATAGCTATAGCAAAACACTGATTAAAAAAAAAAAAACAACAAATGAAAACAATGGCCAGTGTTGTGATACCAAACACATTCCTACGTAACCAGAGCCCATGGTCGTGTCCTACTGCGGACAGTTCCTTTTTCTCATCCATGGCTACATGTTGTCTTTGCAGCACAGCTTCTTGAAGCTAAGAAAAACTTTTACTAAGCTAGAATTGGCTCAGCCACCTTATAAGATAGAATGAAAATGGTTAGTGAAACAAAGAGAAAGTGTGAGGAGGATATAGAGTCCTTCCATACAAAGCCTCTTGTCTTCCTATGTGATCCATTATAATCCAGAGGGCCCCAGATTTAAACTAATCTGTTTCTGCCTTTATTTATTTTTTCTTGACTCAATTTCCTACATGAACTGGCCAGTTATGTCAAGTATTTTTCTTTCTTTTAACTTGACTTGCTGTCGGCTAAATGCAATGCCCTGTGAAAACACCTGCTGACCTGCTGTATACACACTTGCACACACACACATGCACCATGTCTACCATCTGCATCTATATATTGTCTATCTGAATATATTATCTATGCCTAGCTATATCTATATCATCTATATCTATATCCATACCCATATCTCTATCTCTAACTCTCTCTCTGTCTCTATATATCATCTACATCTATAATTTGCTTTTACAGTGGGGCACACAGGTTGCAAATTCCTTGAGCCTCTGCAAAATACACCTTCAGGCTCCCCTCTCTTTTGGGGAAGGCAGCTGCCTCCTTGCTTCTAATTCAGGCAGCTCTGGCTTGCTCTGCCAGCAAGTCCTGGGGGAGTGGGTTGATCAGGTTCACTAATGGTCAGGCTCTCATGGTATTTGCTTACCTAACATAATCAGAACACGCGTCTTAAATATTTTATCAGCTTTGCGAGGTCATTCTCATACCGTGGCATTGTGTTGCACTGGAGAACAGAGCAGGCTGGAAGAAAAATGGTGCTCGAGTGCTGCGGAAAGAGGTTTTTAAGCAAATGGCAAGCACTAATGCCCTGCTTAGAGTCTCTAAAACAAATGTCTCTGTCACAGCAGGGCAGATGAGAGGCAAAAAGAAGTTAAGGCAGTTGCAATAACAAAGCAGACCAAAGAGTTGAGCAAATGTCCCCAAACCTTCAGTTGTTGGCTCTGGTCTAAAAGGTGGTGGTGGTCCTGGTTTAACTTTGACCCTCCTTTCTGACTCCTGGTTAAGTTTTTTACTCCTTTGAAACCAGTTCTCAGGAAGTTTTGTGTTTAATCTTGTGCTTATTCCCTGTGGGCCAAGCTCTCGACTGACTGTGAGTAAAACATTTCTGTAAAGAAAGCGGGTGCGACAGGGTAATTTTGGGGTTGTCCCAGAGCTGGAGTCTTCTGTAGTGGGGCCTCAGCAGCCAGTAGCTATTGCAGAGAAGAAAACTGTTTTTTGCTCTAAACTGGCGCATTGCCTGCCTTCAGCCAGGCAGTGCTGGCTCCAGAGTGGGCAGGGAGAGATGAGAGGTAGCTCTGTACCACAGGTCTTTGCTAGAGCTGTGGGTGGCAAGGGGAGCATAACCAACTGTGCCGTTTCTGAGCCTGTCCTCAAGGGCTGTGTGTGGGGAGATTCCCTAGGAGGGGGTCAGACTCACTTCAGCTCTTTTATGCTGAGAGTCAGTGTGATATCAGAGAGCTTTGCATCCTTGCATGTTCAACGTTCTCTCTATCCCAGTATTTTTTAAAAATCACCCCAAAATAAAAAAGCACTCATGTCTATCTGCTTCTCCAACCCCCTGCTGAAAGATTTCTTTGCACAAGACCACTTCTAATTTCTCAGCTCTTGCCTCCATTTATTTCTGGGGTCCTTTGGGTTTGACCCCTCCCCCACCCCCACCCCCCTTTTTACAGGGGGTGTCTGCTTTCTCCAAATGGTTGTTCCTGTTACATTATGCTGCCTGCCTTGTGGAAATGCCTTTGGGTACATACAGTGCCTGCTGTGCTAGTTTATCATCCCGACCCAAACTCTGTGCCATTATTTGAATGTCCTTACAGCAAGTAGCTGAGGCTGCAGCCTGGGTTCGTGAGAAATCTGGGGGCAGGTTGAGTGGCAAAGTGGGTCTAGCCAAAGCATGAGGAGCTGGATGTGGCAGGGTGAAGGAGTTTCTCTGCACCACTGCTCCAACTGGTGTAAGCTGGGGCAACCCCTCTCACTGATACAGAGTGTCCTCAGCTCAGTCTAGTTCTGGCTGCATCCCTGCAAACGAGAGGGGAAGGAGCATGTGCTCACACTGATTCATTTTTTGTCTAATAATAACTTTGTTATGATGTCCAGAGCAGCCCAGAGAGAGCAATAGTAACAGTGGACTGCTTGGAAGAGGAACAAATATTGTGATCAGGTTTGGGAAACCATGAATCAGCTGTAAGGACAGTGTTACCTCAGCCTGAATACATCTTGCTTAGCTCACATGGTCAGGTGTAAATACAACTGTGTGGACAATAAAATAGTCCTGTGATATACCTTCATGAGAAGCATCTATTTTTACAGATGTGATGAACCTCTTTCAGTATTTGGTCTCAGAGCAAGAGCCCTGCTGTATAAATACAGATTAAGCTCTAGCATGACAGCCCTACTTTAAAGGCAGTGCAGGAGTATATGGCCTCAGAAATGGCTCCAGCTAATGTCATGCCTTGATATTTGGGAAAAATGTCTGCTGTACCCCCTTAAAGAAGGAGCCATGTGCATCCACTGCTCCATCTTCCAGCTTTTACAAAGGGAGAATGGGAACAGGGGCATGGCTCTGCCTCTTTCCTATCCATTTTAGGAGGGCGAATGTTCTTGGACAGATTTAGCCTTTTAAAAACCAGGGATGAGCAGCAGAAGCTGTGCCCATGCCAGGGCCTCCAAGGGAGCAGCACAGTCATGCTTCATGGGGCCAGTCTCCTGCAGCCTGACACTGGGACCAAGCCCTTACGGGCAGGCTGGTCCCCATATCTGAGGCTGCATCTCTCAGCTCTTGGACCCCATCGGGTAAATCCATCCTGGGACTGCGAGCAAGGTCATCAAGTTGCATTAATCTAAAGCTGACTTTTTCACTGGAGAGATGGGTTCATCCTGACCAACTTTAGATTACAGTTTACGCATTATTGTGCCAAGGTCTGTATTGGACCAATTTATAGTGAGAAATGAGGTTGGCAAGATAACAGGGGCATCACAATTAGAGCTAATTAGCCCAGCAGGAAATCCATTTCCAGGCAGCTTTTGGCAAGAGGCGAGGTTGGCGGGATAACAAGCATAGAGTGTATTTTGATATAAGCACACTCCAGCTGCAAGGAAAAGTAAAATAACAGCTTGTCTCATCCTTATGCGGAGGCCTCACGTCAGGCTCCACCACGTAAGTCTTTTTGTGTGAGGCTTTGCAGCCACCCTTCTTGGAAAAGCTTCAGAGAACATGGTCTTGCAAAGTCACCTCAGCTGCTGGAGGGCAGCAGTGGCCTGTAAGGTCTGCACAGCCCCTCACTCCTACTACCAGACAGGAGGATGCCCAGTACTGTGGTCTTCCTCCGATTCTGGGGAGATGAGAGAATGCAGCTCAGAATAGAAATCACTGAAGAGTAGCTTGGTTTAATTGCAGGAGTTATCCATACTGTAAAATGTCCAGGGTATAGGCACAACCAAACTACTAGAACTATTTGTATTTGAGTGCTTTATTATATTGGAATTGGTGGTGATATTATTAACATTTGTACAAATGCACAAAATTCCTGTCTCTTCTAGCTAGAAAGAGATGTAAAAATCTGACCTAGTTGAACAGTCTCAATGAACTCATTGTCCATTTGTAACAATAATGGGTTCACAATGCAACAAAAAGCTTAACATAAAATTAAACATATTAAATGCTGCAGCAAGTATTTACACTTGTGTACCAAAAAAAAAAAAAAAAAAAATTATCTCCCTCCGGTAAGGAAGGTGGTTGCTTTACAGAATAAAACAAACAGACAAACAAACACAAAACCTTTGCATACAATACAAACAACCTCAAGCCCAAAACTTACTGTGACAGCACCTTTTTTTAATATAATATATATATATTTATATATAAACTTCGATAGTTTAGGCTTACTCCAAGCAGTGCTAAAAGTTCCTTAAAACCAGGACAACGGCAATAGTCCAAAGAAGCAACGTTCACCGATGAGTGCTGCCCAGTGTTTGAACGGAGCTGTTACAGAGAGGGGTACAGAGCTCACGGCCATGGGCTGGGAAACACTTGAGTCCCAATGATAAAGTCCTTGGCAAAATGCTCAGTGGCAATTATTCTTATTCAGGAGAGTGAATACACATTTTGTGCAAAATAGTTTGTCTTGTGGAAGCATAGTAAAGGTTGTCTCTGACAGGGATCTTGCAATCTCAGCTCTGAGGCATGGGGAAAAATTTCTCTGGAATTTCCTAAATTCCAGCAAGGAAAACATTTCCCTTGAAATGCCCTATCAGCCCTCCGACCCCCCTTGCTTCCTGACAGGGCTGCAGTTTCTGCAAAGCCAGAAGAAGCTTTCAGTGTTCATTCAGAAGGCTGTTGCACAGATTGTTAGTCAAGAAAGAGATTTGAGTCTGAGTCTCGTGGCATCAGATGGCACGCCCTTACCGTGGGCTTCGGGAGCAGTTCCACTAGGTGAAACATCACTAACATTTAATTTGCATAAATATAGAACTGGAGATCCTGAATCCCAGGTATTACACATTGGTCTAAATACAGCGAGTTGCAATTATTGATTCCAGTCCAAGGAGAGCATGGGAAAGGATCAGATTTCCACTTAGAGAATCAATCTTGTCTGTGAGCGTGTGTGAACACTGACATTTTTGGCCTCATGCAGTTTAGGATTGCTATAAAGTCATTTTGAAAGCTATGGAAAACCAATAATGGCAAGCAATTTAGCTCTTAAGTGTAAAGCCACTGATAAAATTGAGATAACTGTAAGCTCTGGAAAAAAAAATATTATGGATGTAAACAGTCTCTTTTGTCTTTGCAGTAAGATGATTATTTCAGATGATGAAAAATTGAACTTTTTTTTTTTTGGTGTTCAAATCACTTGAGATTTTATTGCTTTTATTTGTCCTTAGAAGTTTTTAGTCTCTTTTCTTCTTTTTTTTTTTTTTTAAAGGTGCTGTCCCTAGTCAAGTTATAAGGCAACATATTTTATTGATTCAGAACTCTAATACATAGTATGGCCACTGTTATCACTGCAGCTTCGCAGCTACCGTGAGCTGGACAACAGTCAAAGTGCATGACAATGCACAACAGAGCCAGTCTCCTGACCTTATGATATACAGGACACTTTGGTTCTCGGGATGAGAGATTATAAATGTAGCTTAGATGCTGCCTCACACACTTTGCATAATAAAACATTTATATGCTGTCATGAAGAGGGTGTAAAGTCTAAGTCACACTGCAGACTGGCTGTTCTCAGCTTCTCTGTTCGGGCAGGTGTGAGAGACAAGTTGTAGATATGCCACCAGTGAAAGCATATAAATGTATCTGGTGCAAATGTTTTACAAGAGTATTTATAAATGATTCAACAAGGGAGAGCAAGAAAGAGAGTGAGAGCTAAAGTGCAATTTTAAAATAATATAAATAATTGAAACGTAGAAATAAGATACTAATTAGTTGTAACTGGTTTTGTTTTATAGGCACAGTTTAGTTTTTATGTCTACAGATCAATTTTTTTTCTCTTCTTCCCCCTCCAGTAATTTTCTCTGATGTATAATGGAGTTTCAATGGTCTAAATCTAAGGAACACTGCTTAGTAAGAGGACAGAAGAGGCAATGATAAGGCAGTATAGTGCAACTCACTATGTGATATTAGAAAAGAAACAAGGATGGGGTTAGGTCTTCCATGGTGATGTATAAAATCAGCCTTAAAAAAATAAAAAGGAGGAAAAAAAAAAAGACAGGCTTTCCAGTTATATGTTGACCCATGCTTTCTAAAATGAGAGAGCACATTTTCCAATACAAAGGAAACAACTGAAGGTTCATAATTTGTTTTGTCGTCACAAAAAAAAAAAAAAAAAGAAAAAAAAGAAAAAAAAGCAGATGCTGCTTTAAGGAAAACATTTAATTCTAGGAATTTCTGTACAACTGACCTCAGCAAGCTTTTCCATCTTAGATGGATGACTTCTGCTTGAGACCCTGAAAGATTAAGATGTACACACACCTAGAGTAGTTTATTGCAAAACTAATATTGTAACTTAAAAAACCCAAACAGCTTCTGTACAAGAATACTGTTCAAATGGAATGTGTTAAAATAACATTTATTAATAAATACTTTATAAAATTCTATGTGAATACTAAATTAATAGATTCCTGTTTTAAAATTGCTTTGGTCCTCATGAATTTTCATAAATTCACTCTATACGCTTTTTTTTTAAAAAAGGTATTAGCTGCTAAAAAGCACATTTTGCCTAAACTAAAAGGCTAGTTTTCAACACTAAATATTGTTGCTTAAAAAAATATGAATCCTCAAAAGTTGGGCATTTAACAACAGTTATAGCTGGCTTGTTAGTTAACAGGACAGAGTCAGTTAACACACTAAATCCACACGCACTGAGGCACTGAACCATTGACTTTCCACTATTCAGAAGATGGGCAGCAGACATTTAGCTTCGTAGCAGGAATTAACTCCCCAACAGTGTGAAATTCTCCATAAATCACCATCATCATCATCGTCGTCCTTATAAAACACACCATGATAGCACACAAACTACTTGTCTCCCACAGGCAGCGTTATGAATATGGCTTGCATAAATTGACTCAGGGAAGGGGGACTGGGGATGAAGGACCCGGATCACAGCATAGTTTCTTTCCGATTAAAGTATTGCAGTTGTCCGTGGCTGAGATTTACAACGTGCTTCTGATGTCACGTAACGAGAGATGCCATCCACAGAAATGCCTCCTGCTGAGCAAGGTGCCGGCCAAGGCTTGCCACCCTGCTACTGCCTGGGAGAGCGGGAGAGGGACGCAGTCCGAGTCATCTGCTGGCAAGCGGGACGGGGCACAGAGCCCGGCGAGCCCAGCAATGGGCTGGATTGGCAGGGCAGGAGGGAAGTGGAGCAGTCTCCAGTAGTAGCCCGTGAAAAAACAGGGTTTCTCCTCGACGGAAAGAGCCCGGGAAGTGCATTTAGAGCGACGTGCTCAGGAAGAGGCCGCTGCCATTGGCCACGCTGCAAAGGGACATTCCGGGGACAGAGAGACAGGGGCTTCTCCCGCAGCCCTTGCTCAGGCAGCCTCCAGTGCCCATCCAGACTGGCAGCTTGAGGAAAGGCTGCAGGATCATTCCCCTGGAAAACAAGAGCATTTTAATGTGGAAGGAAATCTGATGAATAATATAAGGTGCCTGGTATGGTTGGTCCTTTTACCGATGATATAGGCGATATAAATATGCTGCATGTTGTCTTGGCCTGTGAACCTGCGACAGAGTTACAAGAAGCAATAGCAAATAGCTTTTCATCCTTTACTTATTTCCACATCACTAGCAAGGATTATACCTAAAGGCCAATAGTATAGAGAGGAGACATTTCATTGTAATTACACATTTAGGCCAACATGTGTGGTTGGCTTGCCTAGTTAGCATTAAAAAAAGGAATAATTGAGCTATATATAATACACATCAGTCAAACTGTCAAGTTGCTGAATTTAACAAAACTTAGGCAAGGTTTTTGTATTTTTTCTTTTTTTTTTTTTTTTCTTTTTAATGTAGAGGCTTTCAGTTTAACAGCTAAATATTTTAATTGAGGAGACTGAATAAAATGAAGCTAAACCGTAATTCTAGTGCAGTGTAGCTCAACTGGGTATTCTAATATTACCAACATCTTTGATTTTTATTTTTTAATGTATTTAAGTACTATCCATATAGAGGGAAAGTTTTTTAAATTAACCCTGCGATGGCATTTTCTTTTTCATGGTGAATGATGAAATTCAGACACAGGGGAAATGCTTATTTGGGTTTTTTTTACATTGTGGATACTCAGCTGGAACGTTTTGCTCAACTGCATATTTGAAAAAAGTTCCCTTGGGAGCCATGATGAAGCAAAACCATTTAGCTATTACAACTGGAGGTTAAAAAAAATTATAGTTTCAGTATTTAAAACACTTTAAAAGTATATGTTTGTCTAAAATATAATAGAAAATCCTTTACATTTGTATTTTTTCGTAATTTTTTTGGTTCTTAGACTATATAATCAAGTCAAGATTTACACTGTACATTAAAAATCTTCTTTTGAATGTATTTGCATAAATGGAAAGCTAGCTGTTAAAGAAAAGAATACTGATAAAAAGTTAGTTACTAAGATAAGAACTAATTTGGAAATGAATGATCCTCAGAATTTTGCTTTCCCTTCCAGGCAGGCCCTGCTCCTTACAGTGCCTCACGCTTCAGTTGTTTCACTCTCCCTCCTGCACGGAGAAGAGACAACCTTTTAAAACCCACGACTCCTCTAAAAATCAAAGACACAGTCTTTGAGGAGGAGAACTTCACTTTAGAACAAAGTGTGTACAGGGCTAGAGGATTTGCCCGGAATAATGTGAGTTAGTTTTTGCTATTTCAGATGTAGCTCAAAATGTTTGAACATTTATCACCAGCTCAGAGTGCGCTCCCTGGGTAAGCAGCGGGAGGTTTTGCTGCTGACAGATTTGAGAGCAAAATCAGGTCCCAATATACAGCAAGGCAGCGTAATTAACTGGCATCATCTCAGTCTGATTTTCCCATCAATCACTGGTACCACTCGGGGATGCAAATCAGTCCTGCTGAGGGGCAGGCCCAGAGTCCAAACAAAAACCTTAATTGTGGCACAAGGCTCTTTTCCAGACCCTCTTTGCAGGACTGAATTTTATCCAGAGTGCCCTGGGATTTGCCATTCTTGTAGCACATTTTAGCGGTTGCCTGCCTTCTAAAAATTATTTAGCGTCCTAATGAGACAATTCCTTACCCGTGGTAAACGGGCATTAAGTGCCATTGAAGTCAGTGAAGCTACACTGCTGTCTGCCAGCTCAGGATCAGTCTGTGGATGCTTAAAGGAATGCCTGCAGAGAGCAGGTCTCTCCCTGGGAATTAAAAATGGCGTTTTTCCAACCGGTCAGAACCGTTACGCTGATTTATTTCTCATTTATAGCCCATGAAACCTGAGGCTGTTAGCTTTCATTGCTAGAACAACGCAACCGCGCTAGGGAACAGAACTTTTCCAAATTATTATATACTACATGGATTTTTCTATGTTAATGACTGGCAGTGCAAAAGAATTGCTGTGATTCTCAGGTGTTGCTTGCTACGCCTCTACTGGGCCACAGAAGCTTACAGGGCTGCTAGCATCAACACAGCTGGCTCTCAATCCTGCTTCACCTGGGGGTGCACTGCTTTCGCCTTTTGCTGTTTATTAAAAACACTAAATCAGGAGCATTTCTATTTTTTAAAAGCCAAACGCTCAGCACAGCCCAGCTGTGGGTGATAAGCTAGTGAAAGCAGCAGCCGCGCCAACAGTTTTTAGGTGGGCTTGAAGTTTTTGCTTGTTCATCACTGTTCTTCGAGAAAAAAAGAAGGAAGTGAGAAAGCCTTGGAATGAAAAAAAGAAGAAAAAAAAAAAAAGCTAGGGGATCAAAAGGGTTTGGGGAGGGAAAAGGAAGGTGTAAGAATAACTGGAGGAGAAAAAGGCCAGGGTAGGGGAGAGAGGAGAAGGGGGAGGGCTAAACAAAAGAGCACGTTATTTGGGCTTGATTTTGTCCTGATAGCCACATGCTATATAACCGCTTTGAAAGAGGCTCTGAATGCAAGATGGGGTCTGCTGATAGCACAACGCTAACTCATTTTTTATTATGCTGTCAGCAGATGCCCTCTCTATATATTTATAGCCTAATTACTCCTAGTTACCTACGTATGACTCTGTTTAATACTTTTCATGCCTCACACTGGCTAACAAGCTGCAGTTTAACACAACTTTGTATTTCTGAGGCTTCAGGCTAGATTGGTGAGAAGGAAACATGACTATGTACAGAAACAGTTAGGTTTATAAACAAGTAACTGGTACCAAAAAAACTGGAGAAAGCACCAAAGCATTTCTCAAGCTGATAGCATATTAATTGCATAACTCCCTTTTATGTAACTAAGTATAAAAGACATTTTAATAACTATAAAAATGAAAGCCAAAGTCTTTCAAGAACTGAGGAATCTTCCAGGCTTGAGTTACGGTTGCAAATGTCCTTAGCACAGAGGACGCTTTGATACGCTACCACACTCCCCTAGCAGTTTCTGATCAACCACTTTTAAAGGATGGGGTTGATGTCTGTTCTGTGGCTGGCGAGCTGGGTGAGAGTGGAGCTTCCCACGACGTCACTGACGGAGGAAGATGTTGTGATGGTGTTGTGCTGGATGACTTGCTGCTGGGAGCAAGCTGGGACCGGGCTCGCAGGAGGACTGCTCTCAGGACCTGGGAAGGGGGCGAGGGCACAGAGACAACACACATTCATTTTTCCATCCGAATTAACAAGCCCAGGCTGGGTGACACTCCTGGAAAAGGGATGTGCTACTACGGCAGCAATACTAACAACCTGAGGCATGCACAAGTCCCAGGATTTCAAAATACACTGTTATCCAACATGTTGTGTCTTCTGACCTTTTGCAGTTTTTGGTATTTTTTTTAAGCCAGCTTCTCTGAATTCAGGAGTTGGGACCTTGAAAAAAGTCCAAGACCTTAATGATTATGAAAAAATGTCGGGATAAAAAGTCCAATATCTTAAGGTCTATAAAACCAGTTGGGATGCTTAAATGCTTTATTTGCTCCAGAAGGAATCAAAATTGGAGTACAGTGCACT
The DNA here is from genome assembly GCF_965140245.1 of Athene noctua. Classification (NCBI taxonomy): domain Eukaryota; kingdom Metazoa; phylum Chordata; class Aves; order Strigiformes; family Strigidae; genus Athene; species Athene noctua. The sequence continues at coordinate 141,057,006 of NC_134038.1, read as the reverse complement.
GCAGCACAGAAAATCTAATTCAAGCAACAGTTGATAGGCATGTAATGCAATTATGTATTTTTTCCTTAGAGTACTGTTAAAGAGCCAGATGCATAGTGATGCAGAGGAGACAGAAATGGGCTCTATTTTAAGAAAATGCCGCAATCTAGCAAATATTAACTCTGAGGCTTTTCTGAGCCATTCTAGAGCCAAGCAAAGACTTTGTCCCTAAATTACCACTCTCTTAAAATGCATCAACTAGACAGAATTGATTCAATGTCTCCATTAGATGAGGTTTTTTTGGAAAAAGAAAAAAAAAAAAAAAAAAAGGAAAAAAGAAAGGTAAGAGTCAAAAAAGAGTTAACAAACCTTGAAAACCTGCACCACGCCTGGTCTGCACCACGGTCAGGGCACAGTACCATTTTCGCTGGAGGGGACTTTAATGTTTTCCTTTTTAACTTTCCTTTTGAGAGTTATTTTAAGGTGCTGGCAGTGGTGTGCCCAGGAGGACTCTTGCAGGTTTGGAGCTGTGAGTTCAAGCAGGATCCTCCACGGGGGAGCAAGCGTCCATCCATCTGCATCTCCTTGCAGAAGGGAGGGGAGGGGAAAGCTAGCTCTGCTGTGTGAGCTGCAACCAGCAGTTTCGGTTTTGAGTGGGGCTGGATAAATTAGGGCAGGAGATTGGATGGCTCAGACGATGTTTGAGAAGACAGGTTCAAGTGATAATATGACTGACAAGGGGTTCTGAAGGGAAGAATTGGAAACTTTGCTTTCCTGTGAGGTGTATGGAGACAGTGCAAACATACCAGCTACTTACTTAGATATCCTTGCGATTCTTTCTGCATAGCTGTTATCGGACAGTCTTTATGTGTTAACAATAACTGTTTCAGCTGTGCTACCTCATTTTTCAGCATGGAAACCTCGTTCTAGAAAAGAAAGAGATAGTTTGGTTTGCCACAAAGCTTAAACCAGGCTCTTCTGCAAAGTTTAAACCCAAAACCACAGAAACTGCTCCATAACTTCGGAAGAACTGAGGAAAAGTGGTGCTCGGTACTTGTGTGCTGCATTTATGTTAGCATTTGCCAGTGACATTATTTTATAACTTATTCTGAAGGCAATTTGGCTTCCAGATTTGGTGACATAAACTGACAAATGAACTAACTTCACAGCACCAGAGGTACTGGAGGCAATGTTTTAATCCACTCCGGAAATATTCTGGCTCTCTGCATCAGAACACAGGGGCCAGACCCGTGGGGGCAAATGGCAGCCTGCCCACTCGGGGAAACAGTGTCAGGGCTGCTGTCACCTACACATGACACCTAGAGCTCTGCTACAGCTGGCGCCTGGGTGCTGCTCACACCTCTGTGTTTTGGGGAAACATGTTTTGGGGGAGTGCCATTAAACAAATGGTCTTTCTGCCCATGGCAGCACACGGGCACACCTCTGGATGGGGTAGAAGTACCGTGTCCATCATAAGAAGGGCAGCACTGTAAGAAAGGCTTGTATTATCATATTCAGGGTATTTTCATCTATTAATTTAATTTTCTTTACTGGTAGACTGATCTATTTACTCTCCTATCTCTCTGGCTTTGGATGGGGGTTTAGCTACATGCCCTTCACTGAAAAAGTCTTTTACAGCTGAGTTAATGCCACTTCCAAAAAAAATCCCCACAAAAAGCAGTGACAAGAAAAGAAAATAAATACAACTCCATGTAGCGAAGGCTTCTAAATCCCAAGACAGCTTTTTCCTGGCTTATCCTGCTAAAATGTAATTATTTCTTTAATTGAAGCACACACATCTCGATTAATCAACTTTGATTATGCCCACACTCCCGCTAGGAGCTGGCTGTGCGGGGGCAGCCCAAAGGCGGTAGGGCCCGTCGGCACCGCCAGCCCCTCCGAGCACAAAGAGCCCCTCTGTGTCCTCGGGGGTGCAGACAGTGGCTCGCACCTGAAGCTGCATGTTTGTCTGGGTGAGCTCTTCTGCTTTCTTTTCCAGTGACATCACCCAGACCTTCCTCTTCTGTCTGCAGCGCGTGGCGGCGGCTCGGTTCCTTTCCAGAAATTTCCGCCTCCTCTCATCCGGGTCTTCATCCACCACCCTCCTTCGGCGACCTCCAGTCGGCTGCGGCGGCTGTATCGTCTGCGTGGGCTGCATCTGCTGCGCTGCTGGCGAAACCTGGCGGGGAAGAAGAGGTTTGGCAAGGGGCGGTGAGGGGGTGAAGTTACAGAGGGGGATGCTGAAATGGGAAGGGAAATCTCACACGCTTGTACTGCTCCCCAACAGGCACAAGTCAAAAAGCTGTGCCAGATGCCACTGAAATTAGCTGCTGGCAAATCCTTACCATGGGGAGATTTTTTTGAAATGATCCTCTCAATATTAGTAGGGAAAATATTTTCCCCCTTACAGTTAGTTATTAAAAACATTAACTTAGGTACTTTCTCTGCCACCACCTATTTCAAACCTGAAATGTCAAGTTTCTCTCAGCAACTGTTTTAATCAAAGCAGAGGACTGTAGTGGCCTTATTTCTACCTCTCTCTCTCTTTTTTTTTTTTTCCCCAATTGCCTCCAAAATTTTAGGACATTTCTATTTCATCTTTTACTGCCTCTGGAGACAGGAGCTGCCGCACTCTTTGTACCTGAGTGGAGCTGGGAAGCCACAGGCTGGAATCACACAAGGCCAGCAGACCTTTGTGCCCCTCAGCTGTTGGCAAAAGAAGGGATTTAGGTATCTGAACTCAAACTTGCATTTTGGCGTCCCTGCACTGAGTGGAGAAGGGATATTTCCCTTATCAGGTGCTTCCATTTGACACCCGTAGATGCTACCCTCCTTTATATTGAGTAGCCTGGTTTCGACAGTAAAGGCACACCACATCCAGCCCCGCTGCTACAAAACTATGGAAAAATCTGTATTTATGCTTTTTCAAGTGCAGGATAATATTGATCCTGCTCCTGAGAGTAACTGGCCTGTGCCATTACAGAAAAGGCATGTGGTGGGGGCAGCCCCACGCAGTCTGTGCTATGACTCCTGGGCAGATGAAACACATGCCCATGTCCCTATCAGGAACAAGCATCAGACTTAACGTTCAGCTGCCTGGGAATAGCAAGCTTTTGGACAGCTTTCCTGCCTCTCTGGACAGGCCACGGGGCTCTGGACTGCGCTCAGGGCTCAGCCCAACCCAGAGGTCCCAGCCGGAGCTGCTGCCGCTGCTCCGGCACAGTCTGGAAAAGTCTGGAAACCTGAATTGTTGACTCAGAATTAACCCTCTTGTTCTGGCAAAGACCCAAACCTCTAAGGTGCTTCCTTTTGACTCCAGGGAGTGGACGTACTCAGCACTTTGTCAGGCTGAGCCCTGAATTTCAATTGCGGCAATTAACATGTGTTTGCCTAACACCTCTGTCTGTCTCAATTAAATTGAAATTAAAATGATACTATCGTCTTGGAAGGTCGCTTTTCTGTCTAGAATCTCACCACAAAGTGCAAAGAAGAGCTTGCTCCATCTCCCAGCTGACTTGTGTCAATTAAAGTGGCAATTTTATGTGTAATTATTCTGTGCATCTGATAACGCTTTTTGCATAAAGCTGAATTATTCCCATCTTTATGTTGCACAGTCAGGGAATCTCTCTAGCAGGAGCAGAAAAATGTTTTAAAAAAACAACCTTCTAACAATAAATAAGCCACCCCGCACTTTCTGACTGATTTTTAAAATTTCAGCTTGTATTAACTCTGTATGTTTGCTGGTAAAATCTCCAACCCTCTGTCCACGCCAGGAGTTGGAGTCCCAGGGCTACGGGAGGTGCAGTGGCTGCAGCCACCAGCACCACGCAGGACTGCCAGCCGCAGCCTCCACCCTCAACAGCACCCCCAAGCTGCTGCCACGAAATCGCTGCTGTGGGATACCAGCTGCTCTTGTCCACCAGGGCCAGGCACGCCACCTCTTTAGCAGTATGTCTGAGGGCAAGGCCTCAGAGATACTTTTTAATGTCAACATCTCATCAAAGGCCTTTCATTTTCTCACATACACCTTTCCAGACTTCAGACATCTGTTATTTCTGTTTCCGGACACTAAGAGCTTTCCTTAACTCATTTCTCTCCTTTTCCATTCAGTTTTCAAAATTCTTGGTTCTTAACTCTCTCAGTGGGGTCTGCTACACAGGCAGAAAAAGGTTACTATACAATTTTTTTTTTTTTCACCTTCCTATGGTCATTTTCTCCTGAATAACTAGTGAGTCATCTTGTTTTTACAATGTAGCAGTCAGTCTTTGGGCAGTCAGAGGGCGTTTTCAGAACAACAAAATCTTCTCTCCATCTCTGGCAGATATTAATTATAAAGGCTGCCATTACATCACTAATAATGACATGTGGGATAATCAACTGACTCTTACTGGATATCTCTTAACCCTAAAATCTGTTAGGCTATATCTTAGTAACTGTCTAAGCATCATTCTCTAGTAGGATTTCGCTGCCCTGCCTAGGGACATAAGAAAGAAAATGAACATATATTAAAATTGAGTGGTTTTTTTTTTTTTTTTTTTTTTAAGAGGATGCTAATCATGTATCCATAATGAAGACAAATGTAGGACAGCTAAGAGAATGGAACAACATCCACACCCCCACTCTGCTTAAGCTATCACTCTGGTAAGTTTGATGTGAAGAAACCTTCATGGGACCAACACAAGAATAATAGTATAATTTTTGTAGTAGTTGAGGCAACATAGCTATGACTTGATAAAATATTTTGCTTTCTCAGAAACATACCTATTGGAAGGTGATTTCTACTTTTATGCTTGATCCTGCATTTCTCCCTGTTCTTTGCAACTTACCACAAAACTAATACCCATTCATTCATTCTACGAAAGCATAATTCATTGGGCTCCTGTGCATCAAAAAGGTAGCTGAAAAGCATGCAATGAATTCTGACATTACAGAAGGGTGTGCTGTAGAATAACAACAGTCTCGACATGGGAGCACACAGCTTACAGCACCGTGGACCATGCTGTCATTTGACAGGTGGTTTGGAATGAAAGAATCTGGCTCAGAAGAATAAGGAGGTTAATAATTAGTAAAACGCACCATAAAATTAACGACTGTTGGAGCAATCTGACCCCCCAAAGAGGCCATTACCATGGGAACTATGGATGAGTTTAGAAAGTAATAACCATGTGGTTATTACTCAGCAAATCCTTCTTTTCTCCCCACTAATGCATCTGTTCAGAAATCACGATTGCCTTCGCATCACAGGAGCAGATGTGCAGCAAGATGCTGACCCTAGAATTCCTACTCCATCACCCTCTGTTCCCATCCTCTTGGCAACACTTACACCTATGGACAAGACGAAGTCCTCCTTGATCCCTGATGGGGCCTGTTACCTCCAGTGACATGCTCTGCATGGCAAAGCTCATCTGACTGCGCAGGCCCGACTCCAGAGACTGTGTGGTGCTGGGACACAGGGTGAATCTGACAGAGCTCTGTGGCTGACAGTCAACCCACCTACCCTAGTGCCCGCATCGCTTCTTGCTCACCTGCAAGTCTTTGGGGGTGCCTAGCTAATGGGGAATACAAAGCACAAGAGGTCTAGGCTGTCTCAAGTGGAATAAGTGTAAGAAAGAGATGGACCTGCTTGAGAGGGTCCAGAGGAGGGCCACTGACTCACTGATCTTACCCTTAAAACCATGAGGTTTGCTTTCCCTGGTAGCTGCTTTCTCCTCACCTGTCAAAAGTGGTAATATGCATGTTTTGCAGCAGTGCTCCATACCATAGTATCTGACTCCCTCACCTGCATTAACATGTGTATCCTCCCAACCCCTCAGTGAGGTGTCAGTGCTACTACTCTTGTCTTAAAAGCCTAAGAGAGGTTAAGTGACTTCCTCCATCTCATCCGTGGAGTCCTCAGTCTGCTAAACACAACTTTATCCCTACTCTCTCATGGATCTCCAAGACAGCCATCAGGTTGCTTTTGGTTTCTCTGTTATGAGATAACCTCTCTTTATTGGAGTTTTTAAACAACTCCAAGGAAAATAACTCATTAACAGATGGGAAAATAATTGAATTCACAAAGTAAAAACTGAACTAAACTTACGAAAGCTCTGGACATCTTCTCACAGGGGAGTCTGCTGCTCTCTTATTTAGACTGTTTCTCTAAAGCTGACAATTCATTTTACATTAGCAAATGGTTTAGGGAAATCCCATGTGCTTGCAGCCTCTGCAATAATAAAGCTAGATGTTAGTAAATAGTTAATGTTGTGGGACACTGGGATGTCAGCCAAATCCTCTCATTTTCTTTAATGTTTTCTAAGAGCTTGTCTGAAAGGTATTTGCAAGCAACACAATACTTCACAGATTGAACTTCTTATGGCTGGCACTCCTCTTTGTCCTCATTCTGTGCACTGCCTGCTTGTCTTCTTTAAATTTGCTCCCCAGACCTAACATGTTACAGTCACTGCCCCCAGAGCTTTATTTTTCTTGTGCGATCCTGATGCAGAAGCCTATCGTCTTAAGACATTAATAGAATTCCTCTTAAAAATTACTCTGCTAAAGTAGTTCATTGGTTCAAGAAACATTCAGTTCAGATACTGAATTATCCAAATTGCTGCAGCCAATATACCTGGTCCAAAAATTGAGACCTCCATCTCGTTCAATGGAGACCTTCACTGAGTTCTCATCATTTGAATAAAATTCAAAATTGCCTTTCTGTTTCAAATCTCTCTCCTTGGACTGGCTTCACCATCTTTTTCTCCTGTTACAACATCCACCAACTATTGCCCTCTCTTTCAGTTAATTTTGGCCTTCTCTCACACTCTGCAGGTGGGGCTGCTATGCCCTTCACAGGGTCTGGATAATTTCTTCTTTTCCTCTAAGCCAGTGTATCATACCTTAGAACTACCTCTATCTCCAGTCTCGAACACACACACATAGAACACATACAGCTATTTAAATCTTGGCCTGAAAAGTTTGGGTTCAAGCACATTAAGCAACACATAATAAAAATCTCCAAAATAAACCTCATCCATAAAAGGATTTGTGGCAATATGCAGAGCTTAGAGCACTGAAAAACACTGGAGCTCGTTATAAAGATACTACAAATGTCTAGCAAATTAAGCAGCAAAGCAAGTTGTTGCTTCATCCTGTTTTCTGAATAAAGTTTGCGCTTCCCTACCATCGATAGCAGACATTTATGAGTAGCCTGAGGGACTTGTATCTACCAAGACATGCATGCAAGAAGAAACAATACAAGGATCAGACTTTAACTTCACAGAACAGCAAAAGTCAGTGATGCCACATGGCATGAAGGTCTACCTGTGCTTGTCCGCCTGAGTGCAGCGGGGGGTGCGGCGAGGTCTGGTGATGTGCCGGGTGTGCGTGAAGGTGCGAGTGAGAGTGGTGGTGGGGATGATTCTGCTGGTGATGAGGCTGAGGATGAGGATGGTGTGCAGGATGCTGGTGCTGATGCGGGTATGAGTGATGAGGTGGCAGTGTCTGATGCTGATGAGGATGTGAGTGCATATGATGGTGTGGGGTCTGGTCCTGCCGTGAGCTCATCATTTCCATCATGTGACCCATGGTGTTCATATTCCCGTTTGACATGGCGGCAGGATGATGAGTCAGTGCTGCCTTCAGTCTCTGGAACAGAACAAGGCAGAAAATTCAACATTCACACATGATGATCTGAGCAATCAGAATCAGATTTCTGCTGTTGTAGAAATGGTGCCTCGTCCTGTGTTTTGAGATTTGTTTAGGGTTTTTTCTTGCTGTTCCCTTGATAAAAGGCATTTTATTTCAGTTTGAGAAAGAACATATTCTTGGGCTCTTGGGCTCTAATCTAGATTTCCACTGTAAATATGTAAAGATATAAACATTCAAACTGAAATTTAACAGTTACACATTTCCTACTGTGCTGCTGAGGAAAAATAACTGGCTCTCATCCTTTCTCTTTGGCCAGCTCAGTAGTGTTAGCTTCATCAAGCTTGTAGTCTTGTAACTTTTAAAAAGGAAAGTCTGATTAAAATAAAGGTGAAACAAAGTTCCCTTCTTTTTTTTTTTTTTTTTTTTTCTACAGATATTATTTTAAAAGAGTCATTGATAAATATATTGCATTGATGTGTTTTTTAAATTCAGGCTCAAATATATTCTACAGTTGTACCAGTACCCAACCTGTTCTTTCATCAGAAAGACAGGAAAATAATGAGGGTCTGATCCTCTTTCTTTGCTGGAAAGTCTGCTGTGTTGTTATCAGATTCTAATCTCTCTCTATGTTCTGTACTCCTCATGTTTTGTACTATTACAAGATTGGACCCCGGAGTCCTGACCAGGGAAAAACTCTCCTTAATATCAATGGGATTCATTCACTTTTACCTGAACACACCAAAGCACAATGCAAAGGGCTGCCACATTTTGGACTGCAGGATATAACCCTTGTGTATTAAGGCAATAGCTGAAATACAGAACAAAAAAGGTACCCTTTTAGTGCAATTACAGAGTTGTCCCAAAGCTGTGAGCTGTACTGGCATACAGACACCTTGCTAGTGTCATCCTATCCTTGAACTAGTGAAATCACTGGCATGCTAGAAGAGTGTGCCAAAGATAGACCCTGACAGATATCAGCTAGAATTGCTCCTTCCAAACCCATAGAAACCTTCTTTGCATCCATGGTTCTGCATCTTGCCCAATTTAGAACGTTCTTCACATGCAGCCACCCAAGACCTCTTTAACTCTTTACATTTTTGAAGAAGCTTGATTTACTGTCACTAATGCAAGTAATTAGTCAGCAGAAAATGGTAAGATAAAAATGGAAGGAAGGAGGTCCATGGCATCACCTGATGCCAGATTAGCATGATCTGAATAACGCATCAACTAGCTCATAATTCATTATCCAACCAGAGGACATAATAAATAGCAGAGACCTCATCAGTAAGAGATGCCACCTATACAACAGCCAGCAAGAAACAGCAGTAGTACATGGAACAGAGGTGTGCCTTTCCCCATAGTAATATCTGTGGGTCACAGATGATAGTCAGAATATCCTACAAGCCAACATGGCTAAAATCTGCCAGTGGAGGAGCAATAGATTGAACTGCATTTTGGTTTTGTCTTTAAAGCAAAGAGAGTGACACTCAGGACACTCGGAACCTCTAGATGGGAATTTCAATCTACTTTATACTGAAATAGCACCTATCTGTGCAACTGCACTGCAAGGCCACAGGTAAAGGGTCCTGTGTTCAAAGCTGCTGCCCTATGGTGTTTGAGCACCTGGGAGTGAGGAAGAAATAAATTCTTAAGGAGAAAAAATAAAGACAAATATTAGAGGAATAAAACCAAGGTTGTGGAAGGCAAAAAGAAGTAACAGGGTCAGTTCAGAGTGTCATCCTCAAATTTTTGTGTCTCCCTTGTTTTTGCAGATATCATGAAGGTCCTTTCACTGAGACACTCTAATAGATCCATTAATCCAAATTTGGTCGGTTATTTCACTAATGATCAATTGGCTGAACAAGATATTAAAAATAAAGAAAAGAAACTGTTGCAAAACACATCAGTGCCTCAGCAGGCATGAAGGAAAACTAGACTGATGACTTTTAAGAAGTTTCCTTAAGAAAACCTATCAAACCATGACCGTACTACAGCATGTGTCACAACCTGATGATCTTCTCAAAAAGGGATCGATGAGATTAAAGATCTCCTTCCTTATCCTTAAAGTCAGAATGTAGCTCAGTCTAATATCAATAGCAGTAACCCATCCTGGGTATAAAATGGAGGATTTGAGCAGCTGTCGTCCTTAATGTTTCTGAATTAAAGTGCTACCCTGGTTACTGCAAGCAGCTTTTCACAATGCTCAGAATAACCCAGGTGTTACCCAGGAGTGTATTAGGAAAAAAATATGGAAAGCAACACATTAGTAAGTCAAGTCGTTCTGCATGTCATTCTGCTTCAAAACTCGCTAAGACCTTTTCCATGGGGCTGAGCCACCATGCAGATCTAAGCCAAAGCACCAACAAAAGCTGCTGTAACTTTGTTTTCTGAATCAAAATGCAAAACAACCAAGCTCTCATTAGCCAGCAGTTTTATGTGATGAATACCTAACAACATCTACCAATGCCATATTTGTCAAAGACCTCTGAAAGTGAACTACAGCATGTCTTATTCTAAACTGCAGACTTTCAAAGCCAAAAAAGAAAAAAGGAGGGAAAAACTTAATCTGCGAATAAACATTTTTTTTTCAGCTGTAAAAACTGTGGCTTATTAGTGTGGCGTGACTTCAAGGAGAATAAATTATTTTGTTTTCTTTCCATAGCCCCTTCTACCACATCCATTTATTTGAGATAGCAAATCAAGAGAGACAGTGAGAGGCCTGACATGCAGCTGGTTTCAGTCAATAGGGGTCATTTCCATTTGGTCTGTGTATTTTACAGGCTCCTTGTTCACTGTTCCCAATGGGAGGGTGGGCCAGCTGCCCTGGATCCCAGTCCTGGTAAGAAACCAGCTCTCCACCTCATCCCGTCCCAGCGCAGCAACAGCCATCGCCCGGTCCTCGACTCCCTTTAACTTTGTGCTTAGATCAGCTCTGCAGCAGTGAGAGTCCTGACTGTGCACACACCCGGAGCAACTTTTATCTTCCATTAACCAGTCAGTGCTGCCCATCAGAAACATTTGGGGAACGATAAACATCTTTTTTTCTGTTTGGTCTTCAGCAAGATCAATTGTCTTGGATGTTTTAGTTAGAGCATGGGGAAGGAAATTCACCAGAACTTGGTGATTTTCTTTGCATTGAGTATGTGTAGAGCTGGAAGGGCAGGCTGCTTTTTTGTTATTGTTCTTTTTATATGTGTTAATTGCAAACAGCTGTTTTAGTTTAGTGTCAAATAAAATGCAATGGCATCAGAACTGAGCTTACTGGACTGACTACATTAGCAAAAGCCAGAACCCAATCCTGTGGCCCTTCAGTTTTTCAGGAACTGTGTGACTGACTTCACCAGAGCCTGCGAGTACCTGGCAGTTCGCAAATTGGGGCTGAAACAGAGGACTCACTGCTCACATCTGCTCTCACCAAAACCCAAAATTTCTGCTAAGCTCAGTGGCAGTGGTTTTTAGGGCACAATCCTTCTTCTCTCCCTTTTACAGCGCAATTTTCAAAAAAATCCCCACCAAACTTCAAGCCAAGAGGAAATGCAAATGCTCGTCTTACCTGGTTTTTGGTTCTTACTGATTATTTTTATTATTTCATCAAATTAACATAGTGACTAACATCAGTTACAGCTGATTTTCCACTCAGTCCTGTTGTTTCCATTAACGGCTATCAGCGACACAGACAACATGATAAATCTTTCACAGAGAATTGCCTCCGATCAAGTGAATAAAGAAAATTCCCTTTTGATCCTACAGAAAGCGAGAAGCACATAAACTCTCATCTTTGATGCTTAGGAGAAAATAGAAACAGTGGATACTAATGCTCCGTAGGTATGAGTGTTGCATTCCCTGTACTATTGCTCATGGTAATAACCCTAACTGACACATTTACTCTGAAGTCACCCCACTGAAATATGAAGTTGACACCTCTAAGACGCTATCATTGTACCTGGAATATTGGGGTTTTTTTGGAAACAGACAGTTTTCACAGTGATTCCTCCATCTAAAGCCTGACATCATGGTGCAGTGAATTGCTTGATGTTTCCTTTTATCAATATATATCATAATTTATTTGCTGAGCATCTTTGGGCAAGCTCCAAGTCTGCTAAAAATGGGCTACAAGCATTTCAGATCATGAATGAAAAATAGTATCAGCTTCCCCAGTACTTTGTAGTTCACAATTTCGATGTTTTCTTATTTTTCTCTATCATGACTTGTATTTCAAGGTTGCCTTGTTTTTCGCCCCACCTATTTTTCTCCAAAATTGCTAGTGAAAAACAGAATTTTTTTCAGTTTGTTAGAAGAAGAAAGAAAAAAAGATAAATAAAACTCTAAATTTGAAGGTTGCTTTTCCCCCAACTGAAAACTCAAATAATTTGGGGGTTTTCATATTGTATATAAATATTTATCATATTTATATCATGATATAATTGTAATACAACAGGCTATAAATATTACATTATAAGCCACAATCTGTATATGACAATAAAATACAACCTTCTCCCATTTATTCTTCAGTGGAGAAATGACAAAAGTCTCCAAGTTTACAGATGTTATTACTTGAGTGGTCTGTGTTTGCATCAAACAATATGCTATTATATCACCCAGCTGAATTTTAGGTTGGGACAGACATGGAGTGCTGGTTTTGAATAGGATTGAATTGTTTTGAATAAGTATGCATTGCTGCACTCAGAAAAAAAACCTCTTCCCCTTCTGGTCCACGTGCACAAATCCCACTAAATCACAGAAGAGACAAGACCAGCTGTAGCATCAGCTTAATGTCTGCTATATTCTTATCAAGAGATTACATCAGACCCCTGTAGGCAGAGGGAATATGATCTCAAAGATATTTTCTTGCACTAGTGACTGTGATTCTAGTCCCTGTTATACAGGGGTGGAATAAGTTCCCCACAGGGGATAGAAGAGACTAGAGAGGGGTGGGAAATCAGAAAAAAATACAGACATCAAGCATCCCCACAAATCTGCAACTAGGGAGAAACCTCAGGGTAAAATTCTTGATAAACCAAACTTCATGGCAAGGATACCATTGAGTTCAGTGGCACTAATACTGTTTTCTCATCTGTGGTGGCCAAGTTTTAATTTTTACTCATGTTCCTCTAAGCATCATACCTAAGATGAATAAACAGATTTAAGCTGGTGGCAGCTAAAGCTGCAAGTAGAACTTCACCCAGTGCATTTCAGAGCATCACACTGAATTTTATCCTTTCCTTCAGCTATGACTGCGATGAGAGAACTTAAGCATAAATGTCACTCAGGTCTTTTATAGTTGGCTGCTTACAAGCATTTCACAGTGTAAATAACAGAAACCACTCTGCAAATGTTCCACTCACATTCATAAAAGCAAATTGGAGGCGATTCATCTCCACCCAGTAAGTGAACTGCAGATACTTACGAGCACATTTCAGGGACTGGCAATTGGAAAGTCTCTGATGCCACATTAAATGCTTGCTCCCGCATTTCTTGTGCAGTAAAATACAGTCCTGCGTATTGACTGAAGGAGGAGTGAGAGGTGTGTGAAGGACATGAAGTCCAGAACCAAAGTGACGCATTATACTAATGTAAAGAGAAAAAGGGGATGCATTTAATTCACAACTCGCCAGTAAACAGCGCCAAACTGCTAATCTTCTAATTATTCTCAGGCTGTTTGGCAAATCTGAATTATACTTTTCCCTTCCTTTGTGCTTTCTTCCCTACTTAGTTGGATTTTGTAACAACACCAACAATGGATCGCCATCCAGCCTCCAGTGCAGTTTAGCCTCTAACAAAACCAGCAGATTTGCTCCCTTGTCCTTCCAAACACAAACTGAATTAAACTTCAGCAGAAAGCAACGAGAATCAACTGCAAACAATCAAAGTGGCAATAAAACTAATAGACACCATGCTGCTTAAGGACGGGGCAGCTGCAAGAGTTGTTTCAGTGTCCCTGAACTTGAGGCATGGAGGAGCTCTGAGCAGCCACACTGCCTGGTGACATCAGTCCCAGTGACACCTCTCCTGATGATTGCCAGTTTTTAGTAACCCAGTGCAGGTCACAGCCAGGGTGGTCCAAGGGTACTCTGCCAGAACTGCCATCTTCTGGTGACAGTATTTTGTTGAGAACGGCTACAGCTCCAAGGGACCGCAGAAAACACAAGTGAGTTTACATCTCCTCTCCACCCAGCAATTTCCTCCTGTTCATCTTGCAAAGGAGATAAGCATCATTACCCTTGTGCAATACACCACCTTTTGAAGAATTAGAAATCGAAAAATACTAAATTTTCAATTCCCATTCTACATGCATTTTTAATGAACATGTAAATCATAATCAAGACAGAAAACACACTGAAAGTATGGTTTGTGCTTCTGACTATATATTATTTCTTGCATGAATCATTTCTCAATGCATTGTTAAACAACTGGATTTGATTTGCACAGAAGTCAGGAAATGTAAAGTTCAAAAATTCAAGCCCCTAATTCCTACCAAGTCTAAGTCAATCCCTGCATGTATGTCCATGACAAGGGATATTTAATTATGTAATCACACAACAGACAGCAAAGTGATTTATTACTGGCAAATGGTGTCATATAATTTCAACATACAATACCAATGGAAGGATCCAAAAAATACAACCAACTTCTGCTTGATTTCCCCTCTGTGTGCCAGAGTCCAAAAGGAAAGCTGCTACTTAGCTGCTACCTACCCCTGGAGGGGCAGTTTTCTGACAGCAAAATGCCTAACACTTCAGGGATTAATTGCCTGTGCCTGCTATCAGTAGGCAGGCACATATTTCATCACCATCCTAATTCTACAAATTGACAATCTTTTGCTTAGTTACTCTGCCAGATTAACCTATGGGATATTCCCATGCATACTAGGTAGTCACCTATGGAAAACACAGAAAAAGGAGGTGGCAATAAAATCACACACTGCTAATAGCACCCTGCAAGGCAGTGAGAAAACCTGGGCTTGAGAGGACCTGAGTCTATACTGCCTATCTTCCAGATCTATTCTCTAATGCTCATATTACAGCTCATTCCCAAACTGAGAGACTAGGGATTCCTTCTTCACATTGGACATAAAACAGTTTGGCAAAGCCTCTAGCAAAGGGGCTGCAGTTCAGGTCTTCCTCATTCCTGCAAGCAAATGCCGTAACTAGGTTTCTAAAATCATGTTCCCATCTTCTAGTACAATGCAAGTGGGAAGTGCTTGTACAGTGCTTGCATTGTGCTATATATATCTTGCCTGAGCACACAATGAACATTTATGAATGTATTAAATGAGAAAAGTGGGAATTTATTTCAGAGGAAGTTTGGGGAAATTCCTATACAAGCCAGATAAGGAGCAAATCCTCAAATCAGAGGACTCTAACACTGGAAGGAACACTGTGGGTTTGGATATTTTAATCTGTACTCAGAGATCAGATGGGATTAGCACCATAAAATTCTCTCTGCAGTATACTGCTCTGAAGCCTCAAGACCCCTTAAGGAGTGACTTCAGTTTCTTGCCGAGGATGCAAGTTGCTTGCTTTCCTCTTCTCTCTCACCAGCATAATATACACACCAAGGACATAAGAAGGGCAGGTTCAAAGTCTTTCTCTGTCAGAAGATTTCTGAACTTTCATCGCCCACCTCTCACTAAGGCTGATTATGATTAAGTCATTCATATTCAAAGAAAAATGCCATCCAAGTATATAAAACTTGGGTGGGTTTTTTCCTTCACTGGTGTGATTTTTGAATACTCGTTTTTCCTGGATGAAACCCAGCACATTTAAAGGGCTACTAGCAAGCCAGAAATGGGATACATGTGCACTTAAAAGTGCTTTGATTTCATCCCAGATGTGCAGTGCTCAAGGGCGTACACACACACACACTGACTGTGTAGAGGATACAAGCTGATCTGTAGATTTTGTTTCAAGATTACACCAACCAGACTCTGAAACGTAAAACCAAAGCCCTGACCACTTAGAGCCATTAGGGATCCCAGGGCTCTTTGTGAAAGCGTATTCATGTTCATTAGCCTATTGGACTGAATGGAGAATTCAATGCAGGTAATTAGACGTTGTCTCATTACCACCTAGTTTCAGGTGAAATAATTTTTCTCCTGCATTTCTAAAGTTAACTGATTCCTGAAACATTTTTAAAGCAGTCATGGATTTTTTTTTTTTCTGAAGAAATTATTAGATTTTAAAGTACAGTACAGGAACATAAAAAATGAGAATGTTTTATGGGTTACTTCCCCATTTTTTAAAAGCTGATTTTCAGCATCTGACTCAAAAAAATGGATATAACATTTTAATTCATCAGACAGCTTACGATTATCTGCTTATGAAAATGTAGTGACTAGTGACTTTTAAACACATGTACTCAGGTATGGCATGTAGTACACAGATACAAACCATAAAGAGTGTGAACAGGTTCATTTAGTGTCAATTTTCACTATTATAAAATAAAAATAATTTATGCTGAGAGTTACCTGCATAGTTATCATGAATATTCAGCATTCAACATATCAGTGTTGATATGTACTGTCCTTTTACACCCTCATTCAATGTCTTGTATGCCCTCCCACCTTTGCCCATATTCTCCCCATGACTTCATCCCTCAGGCTGCTGCCCTCCACCATGCCCCCTTTGTTCTTCACCTGCAATGCCATCTCCCTTCATTGGTACACAGCTCAAGTTGCTGCCTTGTTTTTCATCACCTCACATGTATCAGCTCCTTTTAAGCAGCAGTATCTTGGGTCAGACGCATTGAATTTCAAAGCCACTTGAGGCTCCGGGAACAGCAACACCTCAACCCTCTAGCAGATACTAGCTAGCTACTCTACCAGTGCCATGAGTTTTTTTAATACACTTTAGGATAGCTGCAGTGTGAAACAATAGGTAAAAAGAATCAAACCTCCAACTATTATTTTTTATTGGAATTAGTGATTTACCCTAATAGGCTTTACTTCGTGTTTGAAGGGGCTAGGAATGCATCCCCACGCACTTCCCATGGCTCAGCTGACAAGCAATGACTTACTAAAATGCAATATATCAGTGAACCTCTTGCACACAGTATGCTTACTTTTCAGCAATAGTGCTTTTCAGAGCAATCTAAATCAAATTTTCAGAGCAGTGTGTGCAAACAAAAAAACCCAACCTTCCCCAGGGAAGGGAAGGATGCTGCCTGCTTGGTAAGCCATTGACTCATCCTGTCGTTTCTGGACAGCTGGATTTGGCTTTCCTAAGACACAGGATACAGAATAAATTTGCACAGGTCAGGGGCCTGGCTAGACCCACAATTGCGGTGGCTGTCACACGAGCAGGATTTCCTTTCCAGCACCAAGTGACAGGTACAGAGTATCCTGCCTTGCTTGACAGTGGACTCTTCCCTGTCCCTCCTGCCGAAGGGAAAGACGGCAGAAATAACAACTTCAAGGCAAATTCCTGGCAGAGGGGCCTTGTTTGGGGACAGGCAGGCAGAGGGTCCCCACAACACCCTGCACCCTGAGGGAGGCAGAACGGGTCATGTGTTGGGGAAGCATTCCCCCCAGGGACAGGGCAATGCTAAACCCAGACACCTTCCCACGTACCAGAAGCAGCTGCCAGGATCACAGAAACAGGCAATTCCTGCACACCGGTTATCTGTCCGTGCTCACTGTCCTTCACAGCATTGACAAGTCTTCCAAAAAGCACGTCAGGGATTGGCTGCTCCCGCTACTGCCCTACCTTCCTTTTTTTAATACTTCTTGTGTACTTTTACTGAGTGTGAGAGAAAGGCATAAATACCATCTTGTTTTGGTGCTTAACACATCTTCCTGTCTCCTCACCCGGCCTTGCCGACAGCATTATCCATCTTCCTGACACCACCATTGTCTGATTCATTTGACATATGCACCAGAAAAAAATGTCATGTTCTGAACAAGATCATAACGCTGTGATCTCATTCCCTTCTCAGACTCCTCAGCTACTCCACAGCACCTCACATTTCTTGCTTCTTTAGAAAGAGAGGGACTGTGAAGCTTTTCCAGCCTGCTCACTGGGAAGCTTATAGAGGAGATGCAGTGGGGGAAACCAGGCCAGCAAAGGCACACAAGCACTTACAGAAGTATGTTGGAAATCATGGTAACACCACAGAAATTTCAGCTACGTATGTCTTACCTAGAGTGTGAAGCAGCAAAATCTTTCTTATCTCCTATTACTTAAGATTGTTGAGGGACTCTACACAGATATGTGTTATTTCCAAAAGGGAACAGCATTTTGAGAGGTGATGGCAGGCACATTCTCGCTGTATTATGGTAATCATGAGCCCTTCTGTCTCATCACTTTCCTCTCTTTCAAAACAAAAAAGCCTCATGCACTACCCACCTCTGTGACATTCAGAACTAAGGGTTATGATGAAGTTATCCCTTTCGGCAGGCACACCAGTAAGTCAGTGTAAGGCTTCCTGATGCCTCGTCTCCATAGAATCATAGAATCACAGAATAGTTTGGGTCAGAAGAGACCTTTAAAAGCTATCCAGTCCAACCCCCTTGTAATGAGCAGGGACATCTTCAACTAAATCAAGCTGCTCAGAGCCCCGCTCAGCCTGACCTTGAATGTTTCCAGGGATGGGCCCCTACCTCTCCAGGAAACCTGTTCCAGCACCCTCATTGTAAAAAAATTCTTCCTTACATCTAGTCTAAATCTATCCTCTTTTAGTGTAAAACCATTGCCCCTTGTCCTATTGCAACAGGCTCTGCTGAAATGTTTGTCCCCGTCTTTCTTAAAAGCCCCCTTTAAGTACTGAAAGGCTGCAGTAAGGTCTCCCTGGAGCCTTCTCTTCTCCAGGCTGAACAACCCCAACTCTCAGCCTTTTTTCAGAGGACAGGCGGCCCAGCCCTCTGATCATTTCTGTGGCCCTCCTCTGGACCCTCTTGAGCAGGTCCATGTCTTTCTTACACTCGGGGCCCCAGAGCTGGACACAGGACTCCAGGTGGAGTGTCACCAGAGCAGAAGAGATGGGGAGAATCACCTCCCTCAACCTGCTGGCCATGCTTCTGGTGCAGCCCAGGATATGGATGGCTTTCTGCGCTGTGAGCACACATTGTCAGCTGATGTCCAGCTTTTCATCCACCTGTACCCCAAGTCCTTCTCCTCAGGACTGCTCTCAATCCCTTCATCCCTCAGACTATATTGATACCAGGGTTTGCCCCAACCCAGGTGCAGGACCTTGCACTTGACCTTGTTGAACCTCATGAAGTCCATGTGTGCCCACTTCTTGAGCTTGTCCAGGTCTCTCTGGATGGCATCCCTTCCCTCAGGAGTGTCAACAGCACCACTCACCTTGGCGTCATCTGTAAATTTGATGAGGGTGCACTCAATCCCACTGTCTATGTCACTGTGAAGATACTAAACAGTGTCTTGTGTTTGGTTGCACCTCTCACTGACCTTCGTGTGTCTTCTGTTTCAGCCACAGGAGTTCAGAATTTAAGGGCAATTAAGAGATCACTGTGTGCTGGCAGCTGAGGCTTGGGCAGTCTCACACCAAACACATGCTCTCCACTCCTACAGCCTCTGTTCTGCTTTTCCAGTGAGCCACAGGAACGTCAGCATCCCACTGCTGCCTACAGCCTTAATAACCCATTAGTGGCCTGGCCAAATGAGTTACTCTCTCATGGCCACTCCTCTTTGGAGATCTGCCACAGGAGAAAAGACATGGGCGAGGAGGGTGGAGGCAAACCAAATGAGTAGCTTGTGTGGATGGGGGAAGGGGGAAATGGGGTAGAGTTGGAAAGGAAAGGTTGAGGCAGCTAGTTTTTTCATTTTTTCCCTGTGGTTAAAGCACTGACAGATAATTTATCACACATTTTGATGGTGCTCCAGCTGGCAGAAAAAAGAGCTATCTGTTTATTAATTCAATTAGCCTGCTTATTTATCAGTGGAGAGCAAGAAGGTGCAGTCACAGACCAAACTATGCCAGTCTCAGACCACCTGCTGTCATGCTGAGAGGACAACCAGGAGTGGGAACATCCCGCCCCAGCTGCTCTGGCTAGTGCACTCATCACTGCATTATATCAGGCCTCCTGAGATAAGAAAAGAAAAAAAATACAAAATTTAACAGCATACATGATGCACATCAATGAATACACAAGGCAGGCTTACAACTGGAGCCGTATGGCTTTACTGCCACCAGTTCAATGCCCTGAAAGTATTTGTTATGTCTGACATTCTGCCCAGAACTGATTTTTTAATTCACTAAAATGGATGAATACACTTGGAATTTCGAGGTCAGTGGGGATAGTGTTCAAAATAACTGTCGTGGTTTAACCCCAGCTGGCAACTAAGCACCACACAGCCACAATACAGCACCAGGCTGTGGAGGGGGTAGGAGAGGGCAAGGAGGGTGCTGCCCATTTGCCATCATTGAAAAGGAGACGTTTGGGAGAGAGGAAGAAAACAGAGGGGGGAAAAAGGCTGGCCTTGGCCACAGAGAAATGCCCCAAACTAGGAAAGCATTCTGGAGGGCTGGGATAGAGGTGAGGCTGCAGCAAGGCCTCCCTCCTCTCTAACTGCAGGCAGCGCTGAATTGCTTTGGTTTTGGCCAGTGCCAGGTATTGACACAACTTTCCTCTGACTTTTCTTAAGTCTGACCTGCTCCATTCATGGCCCACTTCTTTGCTCTATGGGAATGCCTATCTAGGAATACTAGACTTTTTCCCACTCACTAAAGAATCTAAGACTTCTGACTCTTGAAGTTCCAAATTCCACAAATGTACAAAATGCTGCTTGAAGCTATCTGAGATGAGGTGTTTCTAACAACACAAAATATGTGAAAAAATCCATGATGGTAGAGAGTAATTTCCCTATAGCCAAAATACCCCCTTAGCCCCAGAAACAGCAGACTATAATATCTACATTATTTCAATGCTCTCAGAAACAGTGTTTATTTTTCTCTTGCTGCTTTTCTTTAAGTTTCTTTAGAGGAATTCTTTCACTTTCTGAAATCTTGCAGGATGTTTCAAGGTGGGACACCACATCAAATTAGGATGGCAGCAAATATTTCCACTGCAGATGAACTTACAGGAGCCTTTAACAAAAGGTTCACGAGAAATGCATCCCCTCTGCCCCCCAGCTCCACAGCCAAGTTTGCCTTTCAGCCACTCCTGGCTGATGATGAGTTTAATATTCTGAACCAAGATCCTGCTTGACAGATGATTCCACTACCACCGATAGTTTAGGCCACATATCAACATTTTATAAATTCTTAATTTTCTCACTGCAGCCATATTGAACAGTTTTGTGCAAATGAGGCTTATAATTACCCAGATAAATCAGTCCAGTGCAGTATTTCTTAGGATCTTTCTCAATTTTCTCCCTGGAGGATGGGATCCCATCTGCTTTGCTACATTCAGGCTAATTGAAGGGCACTGACTTTTCCAAATGGATTCATTAATTACTCCAGCCAGATTCTCTGTGGGGTTCTTGTTCAATGGGTGACACTTGGGCTGTACTATACCATCCACCCATGTTTAGCAATGTTGCTCTGATTCTCAGCTACGAGCTAAAACATTTGCAGATGTGTTGGCAGGAATGGTTCTGGCCTTAACTGTACAGTGTTACAAAACAAATGTAATTCCACTTCTCCTTTGCTTCTAATTTAATATGCATTCAGAATCTATAAATATTGTAACCATGACTGTTTCAATATGTTTTACTCCTTGCCATCATAAATATAAGCAACAGCCCCAAGGAAGAAACCCTAAGTTTACAGGTATTGCATTGCCAACAGCAGAAAAAGACGAGAAACAAGCATTACTGTCACGTTGCAGAAAATCTGGTATGTGTGGCAGCATAATGTGAAATTAAACTATTAAACTATTAAACTTAAATGCAAAGCTGTCCTATATAATTCCGGGCCTGTGTTGATTTTATTTAGTACAGCAGCAGCCTGGGTTTTCAATAAACTCATGTGTAATCATATTGCTCACTCAAACATCAGGCAGATACCACAGAAAAATAAAGACCCCTCTAAGCAAAGGCCTAGCTTAGGTGGGGAAGGTCATGGTGGTGATCTTCAGATAGGGGCAGGCAGAAGGGAAACCTCCCAGCTGTCACGGAGCCTGGCTCTGCTGGAAGGTTTATCAGCTTTCCCTAATAGCAGGCACAATTTCATGCTACTTAAAAATTTTATATTCCCAGTGCTTGGTTGGTTAATTCAGGTCTATGAGGCAACTAGCCTGGAAATCTGTGACACAATCTGCTGTGAGTGAACAACAAGCCTTCACACTTTCCAGGAATCCCAAAGCATTTTGTAAACATCAGACCCAACTGTGGAAGTTGCACAGCCTCTTTGCATGGGTCCATGCTGCCACACTTCAGGCTGCTTTAAAGATGAACCCAATGTCACTAAATGCGGTGGGAGATCCAGTTTACAGATCAGTGAACTAAAACTCTGAGATTGCCCCAATACCATAGAAACCCTTAGTGGCAAAGCCAGAAACACAGTCCAAGAGCCGACTTGCTTACAAACGGGGAACAGTCCTGCTCCCTTTAACTCTTCCCTGCTGATGGTATTGTGAGTCCCCAGGATGCAACATTTCTTGTGCCTTATTAGAGGTAATAACTCTACTTACATCTATGAACAGACAATAGAAAAACTCTATCTATATATATTTTAGCTTTAACTATCTGGTTGCTTTGGGCAGTTACTGTCATGCAAACAAAAATCTAATGATACAGCTCATCTAACAAATCAGCGAATGTATAATTCTTCTCACATAACATGTCATGGACTTAAACAAATTACTCAGATAAGTAGATCATGTACATAGGGATGTAGATAGGGCCATGGGGGCATATGTGGGGATGTACTTTTCTCTACAATTAAATAAAGAATTTCTATTCTCTGCTATCCTTTCCTTCTTAGCTCAGCAGCTGTGCTTCCCCAAAGTTCTGACAAAGATGGACTTCATAAGGAGCTTCATTTTTGGGACAGACCTCACAACTTTTCCCTCTGATTGCCAGCTTATCTTTTCTAAATGAAGTACCCCTGCTCTCTCAGCAGCTAATAAATTCACTCCTTCACTGGGCAGTACAAGCTATACACTTTCAAAGAGAAAGTCTGAAGCAACTCTGTCATCACCTGGCAGAACAGAGTTATTCTGAATTTGAGTGGTTGGTTATTTGATTTTTTTTCCCTTCTTATTTTGTTTGTCTCTCATATCTCCCTGGTTTATAAACAACTGTTCAGCGGTCAAAAAACAGTCCATAAATTGTTCACAAAGAAAAGTAAAACTAAGCAAGGAGCCCGTCTTTTTTCCTGCTTATTTGGGTGGGTTTTTTTTCTAGAGTCAGTGCTGGCAGACAAAGTGCGGCAGGCAGGCAGGCAGGCAGCCCCCCTCCCCTGCCCTCCCCTCCCAGCTGGATGGTGACTGGCCGGGTGGCTGCAGGGGAGCTACGCTGATATATGTCAGCTGAGAACCTGGACCCGTCCATCCGAGTCCATGCCAGCACTGCCGGTTAGCACCGCATCTGGTTGTGTTTGAGTTCTCAGAAGCCAGCCAGAGACATTTTTGCTTAGGTTAATACATTTTATCACCTTTATGACAGTGAAAATCTATAGCTCGAGCACTCTAGTTCTTAACGGGGGTGTCCAGGACCTATGAATCATAAAGAACGTTTTTGCAGTGAGAAGGACACTCCATCTGTTTTGCAATGTAAGAAATCAGTCTAGACATTACCAACTTTTAAAAAACAACGTTGAAAGCAGCTCACTAAAACTTTTCTGAATTATTTTTATAAAAATTCAGAAACAGCTCTACATGCTCAAATGAACTTGATCATAAACCAAAGACAGTAAGCTAGTTTCAGCCTTAACTGTGGCAGAGCTATACCTTTTTATTCTGGAGCTGAAGAATATGCCATATTATATACACCAGTGAATTGTAAAGTAGTTGATCTTCTGTGCAGCTGATACGAGTAATTGATTGGGCTTTCTCCTTACAACTGCCTCACCTTCTCCCTTCTCCCTCTCCCATCCTTCCTCCCTGCCCTAGAAATGCCTCAGACCACAACATCCATCAAGTCACATATGCAATTCTAGCAAAGAGCTTCACGGGACAGTGAACAGTGCTTCATGTTCACTGTGTATTTAAGTACTGCAGCCAGAGTTTTGCTCTGCACAGCTCTGAATCAGACCATAAAATTATTTCCTATCTCAAGCCCTTTTCTGTCGCAGTTGCTTGAAGAACCACATTACTATTTTAATTCACATTACGTCTGAGGTGGAGGGGAAAATACAACGGGATTCAGTGGCAGCTAAAACTGCCTGCAAGTTTAAAATTTTCCCTAATTCTTCTCTATCAATTTTATCGGGTTTTGGTTTTTTTTTTTTTTTTTTTTTCCTGTTATAGTAGCGTTCTGAAACATTTTAGTAAGATTCAGAGATGACCTCACTCGTTCCAACATCTTTATTTTTCTAAAGGAGGGTCTAATATAATTTCACCAGTCTTCAAAGTCCATACTTCCAGAAATGTTTTCCATTATCTTCTGACTGAAAACCACAGAGGCACAGATGAATGTATCTTTTTGACCTTAAAATCACTATATTTTGTGTAAGAAGAAATGTTATCAAGAGCAACATGCACCTGACAGGATTTGTCCACAAAAGGAATAATAATGATTTATTTTTAAAGTGTTTCATAAACTGGTACATGCTTGGGTGGATCAAATTATATCCACTTAAACTAGGCGTATACTAGTTTAAGCCAGAATTAGACAAATCTCAGTAGCTGCTTCCAGAAGGTATTACTATTAGCCATGTTGATTTAAACATGAAATTCATCTTTGTCCATGTACTAGACATACTGTTATTTATTTTTCTTTGGTCTTTTCCTTTTGATTATTACTGGAAAATAAGTAAGAAGATACTTTGAAGTAGCAAAATTGTCACCCATGATGTCAAACTACGCAGCTAATGTCACAGCCTATCTACAGTGTTGCATCTGACAACCTACTTTCTTCAAAATTTGTTTCTCTCACACTGTGGCAAAATAGGATAAATTAAATATACCACAGCAGAGATATTGGAATAATTCGCTTCACGTATGCAGTTGTTGCCCTGGGACAGCTGAGTAAACAGCTTGCAAAAGTCTGTTTGAAGACTGCCAGCTAGTTACACCCATAATTTCATCTCTATTAACAAAAACAACTCAAACTGTCGCAATGCTCTGAGTTGATTACTGAGCATCTAAATCATAGAGTTGCTTGAGTAACCCTCTGCAGCAGTAAGGTCTGTGTTTTGATACCCATTCAATACTTTCCACCTTGCTGATTAGCAGAATAGCCATCAAAACCAGCAAAAGCATAGGAAAAGATACAGAGAGGTTTTGGCAATGTTATCCCAAGACTGACAGAAAAATAGTTGTGTAATACTGTTCAACACAGTGAGTCAGAATAAGTCTTATAAATATGTCCTTCTGAGCTGGATATAGAACAATCCAGGGAATGAGAGAGTGATCTGGGGAAAAAAAAAAAATCCCCAGTAACTGTTTTTGCAAATAATACCATAGTCATGTTCAAATAGCTGGTGTTTCTGGTGCAGCGCTCAACACCAGATCATCAATACAGATACCTGCACAGGCTTATTAAACTTCAAAGTGATGTGCTGACAAAACCCAGAAGACTGCTTGGGCTGTGACACCAGAACTGGAATGGAAAACAACAGCTTTCTGGTGACCCTCTTACTGGAAATTTGAGAGTCCCTCACTGAGACTACCTGAGTGAGTTATTCCACAATAAAGTGTGGGTCAAGATATTGCCAGAAATCAGTACTGGCAGCTCTGCTACATGACTGTAATGCACAAAGCACAGAAAGAGCTGACCAAAGCCTTCACTAGTAAAAAAGGAAACTCTGTTACACATGTCAATCTGCCAATGGAAATAATCCGGACTGGAGGTAAATAAAAAAGAAATACCTGGGAATTATCAAAGAGTGGCTTGTACAATTTTCCAAATTCAAGTGACAGCTTTGTAGGATTTTAATACTTCAGTTTAATTTCTATTCTTCCTTTTAAGCTTCATTAATCAAACCAAGCAAAAAAGCTTGTATGAAGACTCCATGGGTTAACATCATACTTCAAATTTAGGTCTATTGACTCTGCTTGATAAAAAAAGGGTTCACTAATACAACATCACACTATATTACAGAATCAGAAATTTAGACCAAGGGAACCTAAATTTTTCTTTGTGGAAACAATATGATGGCTATTGCACAGTGCGGCAAAACACATATGCACTGCAATACATTTCAGCATGGCATCACATTTAAGCAATTGTTGTGCTACAGTACATTGACATTCACTACTGTGATCTATCAAGTCCTTTGTAACACATAAAAAAATGGTTAACACAGCTACAGCATAAGAAGTCTACGCTTCAGCAAAATCTGAATGACCACCACTCAATATTTGTAGCAATTTCCAGTTCTTTTGATGAATTGCCCTTATAAAAATATGTATTTTTAAACGTACTGAGTTTGATTAAGTTTTTAACTGCAAAAGGCCTGGCAAGACAAATGAAGACTTCAGACAAAGATTTTAAAATTATGCATTCAAAGAAACATGCTCCCTCCTGTTCAAATTTGTCTTTCCACATTGTCTTAACATATTAAGAAATCTTAACACATTAAACAGAAATTGTGCAATAATTTTAGAGATTAATGACAACAGTGGGAGAAGACAATGACTTTTCATTGAGAAATTATCTGGAGGCACTTTGCCTCCAGTATCCAATTACAAAGAAACCACAGAACACCTTTTATCTTCCCCTACTTCAATTTCTTCTTTAAAATACTGTGCTAAAGCAGTATCCCAGACCAAAAAACAGGAATGAACTAGATAACATGAGCAATCTGGATAATAGGCTTTACGTAGTCTACAGAATTCGAGCATGATTGTGCTTATTTCACAAAAGCTATGTCTGTGTACATTGCACTCTGAATTGCATAGACTATATGCAAGAGGTGCAGTAAACTGAACAGAATTATGTATGCCTCTGTGTGTATCACTCCACCAAAACCAAGTTTTTCACTACGTTATGGTTCTCCAATACAGATGTCCCCATGCAAGCCTAAACTCAGCCCAATGTGAAATTCAACTGTTCATGCTAATGGTGTGACAGAGTTTATACGCATTTTGCAGGTCACCTTGCACGTTGCTCTGATGTGGTTTTGAATTAGCGTTGGAAGGACAGTAAGATACGGTGTTAGATTGCAAATGATGATTGCAGCATTTAGGACAGTGAAGGAGAATGGGTGATTTGCGTTGTCAGTGCTTGCACACAGCGATTACAGAGGTGAATTGCTGCATGTGTGTCTTGACAGTAGTTGAACTGAGCCTCTCCATCTTTCCCTTCATGCTTTTATTGACTGGACTCAAGTCTGTACATTTGTGCACACACCCATGTGTGTGTGCCTTATTCACTGTCCCCCCTCTGACCTGCCCATCTGTGAAACCTTCCTGTGTGCCCCTGTTCAGCCCCTCACAGGTCCCTGGGCAGGGCTCCTGCCATCTCAGCACCTCATTCTGCAGCCACTGCAAAGCAGTTCAAGGTCACTAGGTGGACAGCAGGCTGCAAGCACAGTGTGTTATTGCTACCATGGCAGTTGAAGTGGAAATATCTGCGAGGTTCTTCACAAGCCCAAAATTTCCATAAGGTTCACTTCCAAGCGAGTATAGAGTATACGGATGGAGTACGAAAACAACGGGGGCGCTTGGTAACGTTTATAGTTGTTGTGAAGGCAGCAGCTGAGTGAGAGCTCAAAGAGTTGGCACAGGATCTCCTCCTCCTCCAGCCTAGCAAGGAAAAGACATTACAAGAACAGGGGGGAGAAGGCAGGGATCTACCACTGTGGAGGAGCTCAGCGCTTCAAGAGTTACAGACATGCCGCCCATCAAGAGTAGGACTCTGCTGTTGGACACAGTCAGCGCAGCGAGTGAAATGATTAACCAAAGTTACAAAATAAGGAAAATAAAGCACCAAAAAGCTGTGACCCACCCACTCAAACACATATGTGAAACTATAAATCAAACACTAACCGCCCAGCAAATAGGCAGCTGGCACTATAACGTTACATGCAGTGCCAGCTAAAGGCTTCCTTATATGTTGTGGGTTAACTTTGCTTTTTAAGGGCTTTGCCATGAAAGAAAAGCCTTAAAAATACATGTACATGCACTGAATTGAGGAGAGGAGAACAAGAATACAGAAACTCTAAGAGAGCAGCAACGCTACCCTAACATCTATCAGCTCCCACCATTACCTTCCTGTATAGGCTTAGTGAAGAAAGTAAAGGGAATTGGGTTCAGCATCTCTGCCAATCTGTCATTTCAACAGGAAGCACTTTCTGCCATGCAGTAATAAATGTTTCTTGCTGGCAAATTCACTTTTTTACCACCTCTAGCGTCTCACTAGGACTGGCGGCAGACAACTTCACCAAACCTTAAAGAGAGCCTTTTATAGCATCTACATAGTGTCTTCTATTGTAACAGCATTAAAAAAACAAAAAACAAAAAACAAACAAACCAACCAAAAAAAACCCCCAGCAAACCTTTTAAGTTCTCTCTTTTCCAGTGTCATTGGTGAACTTTAATGAAATTCATGGTCCAAAAGGCGAGTTTTGTTCTGTCTTTCCTCCTGAATATATTGGCAAAACAACAGCTGTTGTACAGTGCTAAGGCTGTCTCCTACCCACCCCCTGCTTTGGCACCATTCACTTGGATGTGTTGATTCATACGTAGGAGAAGGGGAAAGCACTGGACCCACTGGCTGTAGAGCGTAGGAAGGAGGTGCGTCTGCCAGCAAATCTCTAGACTTTGATCACTCCTACTTATTTGCCTCTGTCTCCCTGCCGCACTCATTTTGCCTACAGTCATCCCACCTTGGCAAGGATGCTTGCAAAAGCTCATAAGCCAAGCATAGTCAAGCCTAGTTAGTATAGAGATGGGAAACCTCCAAGGAAAACCTAGCTACCGCAGGAAGATATCCAGCTGGCATGCTGCTTTCTTTTTTAGAAAAAAACAGTCACCCAGCATTGCACGGTGGGTGGAATTTGGTCATGGAAAGCACCTTTTCTTCTTTCAAACTGAAGCCTGGGTCACTTATAATCATGGACAACCATAAGCATTTACTTAGAACAGTCACATGAAAACAGATATCCAGGTGAAAATCTAATCTGATCCGAATTCTACCTCCTTAAAATTATGTCTGCAAATCGAAAAAAGCATCCTCCTTTCCCATTTTAAGATACTGAGTGGATTTGATTCTCTCTCTAAAAAGCTACAACATTTCACCTCAAAGTGTTATAGTATAAAATGCCATTCAAGCTCACTAAAGGCTTTGGCATGAAATACAACACATCTAACTCTCTGTAGTCATTTGGACCCCTGTAAAATGCAACATCCCACCACCTGAACAATGAAGACTGCATTTTACATAAGTGTAGAAAGTCAATGTCAGATGCTTGTAGAGTGAGACCCAGTATGTCCTGGAACAGTGCTACCCAACTGGTGGCCGACAAGACATCAGAAGGTGTTCCTTGAAATATGTGGAAACACATACACATGTTCCTGTGCAGCTGGGAGGTCAGTGTCTGTAGACTGTAGCCAGGAGTCAGTGCCTGATTCACATTAGTGCCTAGTTAACATGTTTGTAATTAGAGCAGCAAATAACATTTCACAAAATAATACTTAGTTTACAAGAAGTGCTGCATATCTCATCTCTCACACCACTACCACCACCACCTCCCCTGCCCAACAGCTAAACAACAGTGGGATGCAACATTGTCCACAAAGTTTGTTTGTAACAGTGAGATGCCCTTCCAGTTTAAAAATGTGAAGAATCACTGCTTTACACAAACATTTGGGGGATGTTTTAGTAAAGTTTTGTGTTCCTGGGTCATTCTGCCAGTGTGAACATCTCCCATTTTATGGGATTTGCACCTCTGGGTTTCAATTCTACCACCCACAGTCACTGTAATTTCCTATTACTTCAGCATCCGCCCACAGGTTCTCCGAAAAATATATTGGGCTCTTCAGGCACTATGACAATAGTGATACATAATAATTACATTACTATTCATTTGCATACCCACCCTGACTTCTCCAGCAACTCCTGAGCTGGGGCAGCAACAGATTTGAGCTTTATCAAGAGAGCCACACTTTTGCCCTGGTGGTGTGCAGGGTACGCATGTACAGAAAACCCCAGCTCTGTTATCACCGCATACATTTTCATTTCCATCGAAGTGGGAAACATTTTGTTTTCAGCAAAGTGTGACTCAGAAGCCCACTTCTTGATAGAAAAGAGTCTTTAATATTTTTTTTTTGTCTAATCAAAACCATGAAACAGCCACATTTCACCCAATTTGCTCAACATCATGTGAAAGTGTTTGCAACTGTAAGCAAAGCATTAAAAATATCGTGAACATTAGCAAGGGGAAGATGGGAACAGCCTGGCAGGATGGTGGCTGACAGCTGATGTTTATTAGGACTGGATGGAGCAGTAAGTTAACAAAACCTGCCACTTCAAAACAACCAAAACCAAACATGTCCCAAGGATCAGAATCCAAACTGGGAAGGGGAGGGGGTGACAGAGCAGGCAACCCCTCCCCACGACTGCTCTGACGGCTTTTGCTTTGGGATATAGCAAATCTTAGCACACAATGTACCAGAGCCTCATTATTGAAAACATGACAGCTTGCTGAGCGTACTAGTACATATGAAGTTTATAGTAACACCATATTCCTGAGGAGTTCTCAAAAAATTTGACTACAGGGCTTGTATTACAGAACTATTGTCAATAAACTACCTATTTAATATGCCAGGGCACCTAAGGCAACCCAAGCCCCTTCACTGTAATACAGAGGAATACTAAGCCTGGGAATTATAATGATATTATCACTGTTGCTGGGTAGTAACAGGCAAAATACTGACTTTCACTGATCTCAGATTGTTAAAAATCTGTGAGTAATTAAAATTAATGTGGAAATTTCTGCTAGACTGCTTAAGAAATAAAGAAGCTCCTTGCTAATACTGCTGACTGAAGATAAGTTAAAATTTGCTGAGGACATCAGACCATGAGAAAAAGAAAAAGAATAATTAAAGAAACAGGTTGGGTTTTTTCAGTGGCACATGCTCAGCCTGTCATGGACTGGCACACTCATATGCAATATCGTCTTTTAGAGGCTACAATTTTTATGATCTTTTACAAAGAACTATAGCTAGAATCCCAGCTGGGGGGAAAACATTGATCACAACATGCAAAAATGAATAGAAACAGAACTTTTACTGAGTGATACTGCAAGGTTATTTAAAAACTCTTTTTACTGGCAAATGTTTGTTATAGCAGAATCGTCCCTTTTTTAGAAACTAAGAATAAAATTAGAGGTAATATGTTAATCTAAACATGAACCAGAACTGCAAAAAAAAAAAAAAAATTTCTAGCATTTCTTGGTAAAATTTACCCTCGCAAAAATTATTTGATCCAATTTTAAAATTTGGGCTAATTCATTTGGAAACAGTGACCTGTTTCTGCTTTCATCCAATCAAGGAAAAAAATTCCCAGTAGGGCAAGGGTTGAACCATTTTACTTTTAAGTTTATTTTTCCTTGTTGTATTTAATGTTCTAACCAGACGTCCTACAAAATAAACTACAACAAGCTTGTCTGGACATTTAATAAGGGCCAGATTCAGCAAACACCAGCTAGTAAATTTAGCATTTAATGGGTACAATTCGTTGGCCTTGTTTTGTAAAAAGAAAGACACATATTCAGGGAAGGATTTTACATGCAGAGATGTCTCAGACAGATATTGCTAAAGTGTACATCAATTTTCATTTATATGATTTAATTTTTGGATGTGGTATCTTTACTGTGTAGATACTTGCACCTTTTCAACTTAACAACAATTATTTTTCAATATTTCCATATAGATAATTTCAATAGATTTATTCCAGCACAGCATTCTCAAAGTCTGAGAGGGTTCACCCAGAGTCTTTTTGATTTTTGGCTACAGAGGTCAAAGCAGGACATGGTGAAGACCCAAAGTACCCACTTCCCTTCTGAATGTCATTAGAGTATTTTTGTACTTTGTAATACTTAAACAATTAGATCATTGTGAGGATACATTTCTTTGCTATTAGTAATATTAATCTATCTCCATTGGTCAAAAGAGCCAAGTTAAAGAAGGTAAAAAGAACCTAGCTATTATTAAGAGATGAGTTTTCAGTATTTTTGTTCCAGACTGTGTGGAACAATGGCTTTAAAACTGTCCATGAAAGCACCCAGCTAATGTGGCATTGAGGACCTGATCCCACTCCCAGCAAAGTCAGTGGAAAGACTTCAGCAGTGCTTGGACCAAGCCTGTTACATGAGGTGAATGAGTAATAAGAATAATACACAGAATGATTCACATTTAATAGGACTATTGTCAAAATACAATGCAAGCAGGAGTTTTGAGATCCCTTGAATGTCTGTCAGTGCATGTCTTTTCACATGACTCTCTTTATTTCTTACTGCAAACTAGATGGTAAAGTAAGAGCAAGAAGTTGGCCCAACTCACCACTGATCACCAGCAAATGACCAAACTCAGAGAGTTAAGGCTGTTTTTCCTTAGCCCAAGCTGGGTTTTCCAGGTCCTAGGGGAGTTAAGGGGAATGCAGGGGTGTTGAACAGGGCCAGGACACAAGGTCAGACTTAGGTGTTGTGGTCAGATGCTCTGGTCAATGCTTTGCACATATGCTGCTCCCACTGCCCCTGCTGCAGTCTGGTCCTCCCAAGCCAATCCTTTAGTCTAGTGTTGGGAACACGAAAGCAATGATAAAGTTTGCTCAGGGAAGGCTGCAGAACGGGGCTGAAGGGCTTTCTCATCTCTCTGCTGCTAGTAAACGTGTTTGCCTGTGAGAGTCTAAATCGCCCCAATCAAAATTAGTGCTCCCATGTGCCACAAAGTCTGGGCAAATGGTAGTAAAGCACAGTTCAGCTAGAAATTAGATCCCAGGCCAAGAAGGACAAATGCATAAAATGGAAGTGGTGTAAGAATCAATCTGTTTACCCGCTTGCTTTACCAGGATCAGAGTTATAAAACAGACGGTAAAGATCTTAAAAGGGACCTTCTGAATTCATTTAAACAGGAAAAGAATAGGAAAAGAGACATTTTCATCAGTTACATTTGAAGCAAAAAAGAGAAATTAAAAAGGAAGAACATAATCAAGTGCATTGCAATGCAAAGATATTAAATGCATTGCACTTAACAAAGACATTCAGGGAATGACCACACATACTGCAAGTTATTATATTGTTTGGATTTTTAAAATGTAATTTTGACAATGCAATTGCTTTAACTGTCTCTAGTGATAGCAAGTGCTTATAACCATTGCTTGTATTACAGCAAGAGCCCTTCTAACATCTGAAAACAATAAACAGAGCACTGAAAGGCAACCTATGCTTTCAGCTCTTTTTGATTTAACAACCCCAAGCAGCACTCCAATGAGTAATACTGGAATAGCCAAAACCTGACATTATCTCATGTTGTTGCCATTGTCTAAATGAATAGTATATGCTGAATTTTATAAAGAGCTTATGAATAGTAACAGACTGTATAAAATATTTATCTATGATAGAAAAGGTAAAAGCCACATGATACACAAATGGGTAATGGTGATTTATATAATGTTCACTTGAATGTAAATGACCCCACTAAATCTCATTATCCTAAGTACAGAAATAAATTCCTAGGTGACAACTGAAATGTGGAAATAGCAGAAGCATTATAGAGCTCCAGTCTTCAATTACCCTAGGTAAAGTATGAAAGATTTTTTTATTAAATGACAAAAGCATCAGAGAAAGTAGCAAGTAATATGGTAGGTAAAGACTTCATAATCTACTGCTTTGAACTTCTTTTCATATTAACAGGAAGTGAAATCTGGGTCTGAACTCCACATAATAAACTTGACTTTGTTCTCACTGACATCAGCTCCAATTTTGCTTTCAGCCTTCATGGGAATGGACTAAGTGAAATAAAACATGAAACAAATTACTATAAATATGTATTTACCAATTGTTTTTTAACACGGTCTTCCTGAGGTGTTGAGAAGTAATAGCAGAATTACTACTAAGACTCTTAACAGTGACAGTGACTCTTAAGGGTGGGTACTCTCCTGCATGCATGTGCATATACAGACAAACAAAAAAACAGGTAAAAATTTTAATATAAACATACAGCATTTGCTCTTTCAAAGCTCAGAGACAGATGAAACACCTTGAACTTCAATGAAAATGAATGTGCAATCCCACCAAACCTTAAAGTAGACTCTGGCAGGTATCAGCTCCTGCAGAGACATCTTCTGTATTAACAGTCAGGTTGCACAGATGTAGCAGGTACCAGTTTGGCCCATTTTATTCAGCAGCAATCCCATAAAAATAGGATTTATCTTACTTCCACAACAAGAAAATTTGTCTAATCCTGTCACCTAAGCATCCTTTATAGCCTATGCAAGGGACAGGCACTTAAAGAGAGTGATTAATGCCACCCAATTTCTGACATTTCTTTTAGCCCATCATGCTTGGGACATCTGCACTTGAAATGCAGCAAGTCAGAAGGTGTGCCCAGCTCTAGAGCAGAGAGAGGACTTGGTAAGTTATAATTTGTCTGTATTCATAAGCACATAGGTTTGTACAGTCCTTCTGCATTGTTGTCTAGCTTGATTAATTTTGTATACTCCTGTAAGTATCAACATTTCTCCTGAAGGTGAAAAATTGAAAGGGAAAGATGTCTCTTTTTTAAAAAAGATGGTAGAAGACATGTTTTTTGTATTTTGTTCATATAAATTAGAGAGGAGCAACACCACTGGGTTTTACTCTGTATCAAGCCCAATACACATCAGCCTCTCACCTCCTCCTCCTCCAAATAAAACCACGCAGTGATATTTTCATCTCAGTTCATATCAGAAATACGATCTGAGTTTTTATGTGTGGCAGAACAAATACAGAAAAAGTCCAGCAAGGCTGCAAGCACGTAAAAAGGGTGAGACCCAACTTTGTCTCCACATATGCAAGTGGGGTTGTAATCAACTTCTATATACCTGAGAAGTTCAGATACAAGACACAGCTGTCTCACAGATGCACTTAGCAACCTCAACCTATATTGCATGCACCACTGAGTCGATCTGTCAAGATCAGGATAAATACCCATGAGAAGGTTGCTTTCAATTAAAGTGCCCACTACTCTTCCAGGTAGTTTTGAAACAGACACAAGAGTAATTCTTAAATTGAATTCCTTTCCTGGGTTAATTGCATTCTCCTGGATTAGCCTCCGGCTATCTGTATCTATACCATACAGTTCATGAAATAAACACCCAAACTCCCCATTTACCATTCTGGCTTTTATATAAACAAAGCCCTCTTCATTTAATCACATGGATTGTTTAGGTTGAATTAGGCAAACCAATAATCTGCAGAGGTTTATTCAGCTCTGGCAATTACTTACCAATTTTCAAAGAAGTTTGGGGAAAAGAAAGGGGAGTTTGGGTATGTAAACAGATACCAGGACTCTTCTCTCAATTCCAAAGGAAATTTGGGATTGCAAAGGAGAGCAGAGGTCCAGCCCCCAGTAGGGATTTGGGTTGTACACCAACTGCTCTGATGAGGGACTGCTCAACCCAAGCAGCTTTACCCTGATTTCATAAACCTGCACCTCCATCGAGCTACACAGAGGTAGCGAGGCGGGTGCTGGCTGCCTGTGAGCTGGCTGTGAGTCAGGGCACTACCGTCTGTCAGGCGGTGAGGAGCGAGTGATGTTCCAGCCAGGGCTTGCAGTCAGTTCTCAGAATATGATTTCAGGGACCCGTCAACTGGAGCGAGAGGCCAAGCCCTGCTCAGTCGACGCAGACTTTTGCTTCCCTTGTTTGATTCTCCCTCAAATCTCATCCCCCAGGAAGGCCTTAGGTATGAATGCTCTCACCTGAGCAGATTTGAAGGGAAGGGCCACCACGGACTCATCCCCCATCAGCTCTTCTAAAAGTTCCTTCCCCAAAAGCACGCTGGCCTTGTCATGGTCCCCATCATGACATCATGACCACAAAACAGCAGATACAAGAGATGCCCGCTACCTCAAGTTCTCTCTACGTATCCCCCAAAACACTAACAAGGTCCCAAGGACAGGAAAGACTCTGTCTACCTCTGTACTGCCTCAACACTGTCCTCAAACCAGTGTCCAGCACTAACCTCACAGAGGCCCTGGAGCTCCAGTGAGGAGAAGAGGCAGATGTGAGGCCACCAAACCTCCCATCATTTGTGCATCCCCCGAAGGGAGAGTCAGTGATCAGTGAAAGGCAAGGGATGACCATGGTCTCTGTTTTTAATAAGGCAGAACTCTTGCTTAAGAGGAAATTGTTTTATGGACCATCTAGGCCTGGTCTTGAAACCTTAGCAACGCAGTGTTATAGACCAACTTTGCTAACTTAAACCTTTTGCCAACAACAGAGATGTTTCCATGAAACAAAAGGAAAAAACACACCTCATGCATAGTTTAAAGTCACTTGTAAAGGGAATGTTTTTGGCTTCTCTCCCAGTTACTCACTATGTGAGTTCTACAACTTGATCAGAAAGAAAAACTAGGGGAAAACAGGGCAATGTATTGTAGTTACATTCCTCCTTTTGACTTTAGGGGCTTAAGAAAGAACAGTTCATAATTGTTCCAAATAACTGTTGTCAAAATACTTTCCTTATTTTGGCAATGTAGACGTTAATTAATTACATCTGTGTGATTCGGGGGGGAATCTCTCATTTGCCTGTAATACCTCTATTACTTGAACTAGGCACCGTTAGAAAGACATCAGCCCCTCTAATTTGATTTCTATGCTGGTATTGTATATTTATTCAGTAGCTTTGCAAACAGACTTAAGCTCCCTTGTGTTGGAAATATTAGTTACAGAATGCCTTATAAGTGAACAGTTTGAACTGATGTATGCAGAACTGTGTGAATTTAAGAGACCGAGACCTCTGGTTGAAAACCAGATTGAACTGCTGGTGACATCCACATAAGTTTCCCCATTTCCCACCTTGTCTAAGTTCTCCTGTTAAAAAAAAGATCCAGGCTAAATCCAAAAGCCATGAAGAACTCCCAGGTCCAAATCTCAGTCTCTTCACTGGAAGAGCAGCTAAGGCAGTGTCCTCTTAAGGCAGAGGCCCGGGGAGAGGCAGGCAGAGGGATGCAGTGCATGCTCAGAAGGTGCCAATACCTATCTGGTGCTTCTGGGAAAGATACCAGTAAAAAAAAAAAACTGGAATGAAATGGTTTCTAAATGGCAGTGAACACCAATTAGGGAGTAAGATCTGCTCCTTACAGAGGTCAGAATTAACCTAAAATTAGGGTCAGTAGTCTAAAGTATATATCTCGACTATTTCTGCACAAGGCAAACCATCCCATGTCTTGGGGATGAATTACCTGCTGAAAGTGATTACAGATTACAGGAAGAATTTAGTCCAGGCTGAACGAGACAGCTCATGCTAGGTGACAAGAGGCACACCTTTCATAGCTCAGCTGTCTTCAACCCTTAGACCTGGCAGTGACAAGTTTGATGTCCCAGTACCCCAAATTACACAGTCTGGAGGCCCATGCCATTTTAAGCAGACATACATGCCATAAAATCTAACCTGACATTAGCCTGCACAACACAACCTGATTTGCTGCTGTGCCTTAGCCTACCTGCAGGCTAACATGCTTTAATGCTTCATGCAGCCAAAATGATACAGTAGCTTTTATTAACACAATTAATGCCAATTCATGACAAAGAACGCTGGAACTATTACCCCTACTTAGCTGAATCCCTTGGGAAGATATCCGAACTGTTTTAGTAATTAACGGCTCACCATAATGCAAAATGATAACAGAGACTAGGAAAGCTTGCACAGGAAATCACTCTTGAAATAATCTTCTGAGGAGGTATGTTTGTTGTTCAAAACACATTTTCCACAAATAAAATCAAAACAAACCCAGAAGTTCTGCGTGGGATGGGAGGAAAAGGGAGGGTGAACATATCTGGCATTTGCCCATTGCATTGAAGCTCATCAAATAATGGACGAGGAATCAGAGCTGACATCATGGCATAACCAACAGTCTGGGACCTATTTGCATGTGGTTAGGAACTAAGTTCTCCTCTGCTGCTGATGTCATTTGACAAACTTGCATTAGTGATGTGGATTGGCAGGATTTCCTTTTTTTCCACATAATAAACACCCATGGCATACCGCAGGCCTACAGGAACCTGGGCATGTCAGGAACACTGCGAGGATGCAAGGCATGGGAGAGCAGAACAATTCACACTCCAGGGCTGCACATGCACGGGCAACGAGCGATGACACCCGCTGCCATCCTCTGTATGTGCCGGCCAGCACTCCTTCATCCCACATTCAGTAACAGCAAACAGGGAGACATTTATAGAGTCATCCTATTTAATAAGCAAATACTATAGTTAGCATGCAAGAGAAACAAACAGGGTGATTCCTCTTTCACCCCTCCAGGCAAAATAGCTCAAGCCGCATGAATGCGTACAGCGTGTAAACCAATTAGGCACGTAGCGCAAAAGCTGCTGTGGTATCCAAATACCCCTCTGCGTGACATAGGAACAACCAACACCAATTTACAGTCACATTTGCTTTCCTATGCAATTAAACCAAACAGTCTTTTAAGTAAAAAATCAACTAAAAGTAGAATTAAAGTTTACTGTGTTTCTTATTTATAGCTTTATTTTATGCATAGTGACTATAATACATTTTTTCCAACACATACTAGGATCATACACTGAAAGCTTGAAAACATCCTGACAGTTTCGATTTCAGGGTACTGTGACAAGGAAAATCTATGTAATTAATCACGCTAATTCAAATGAGAATTACTTTTTGGTTGAACTAGTGTTTTTACAATTGCCTCCAGACTTTGTGCTTTTCATTAATACTATTAGTGCTATGGAATTACTTACTCCTCATTTTATATATGCTTTTCTGTAAGTCAACTAACAAAACTAATTAGTAGCTGTGAAAGAGCATATTGATAGAATAAAAATATATAAAATAGTTCTGAGAATTCTCAGGCTGAACTCTATATATCATGGCGTTTTGCTTAGTACTCCAGGCCCTGTTCCCTAATATAAATAAACTTATGTAAAATTGAAGGTTTTTAAACTTGCCTTTAAGAGACCATACACTTCCTGAATGAACCATTTTTAAATTACACATAAACACATGTAATCAATCTTTACTACACAGCTAGGAATTTGGCATATGGTTGGGGGGTTATGCTTTTATTTTTTTAAAGCAGGCACTTGGCACTTGTAGATGAAAATGTACAGTTAGCAACAATAGCCTGGACTAAGGCAAAAAGGAAATTTTACAGTATCCTGCAATGACAGCACCACTGTAAGAGTTAAATAGTCCAACAGCAGCAGCCGTACCCAGTGAGGCCTAGGCAGAATTTGGATTAACAGCTTCACAAAACCAGAGCAAAGGTGGGGAACATTTTCTGGCTTTACTGTTTGTAAAGATTATGGAGCAGAACCACACCTGGAGCAAGTGGATGAAAACACACTGAAGTCAACTGAACAGTGACAATTTACATTTGCCTTGGGAATATAAAACCACGTGTGATTTGCAAGAGTGGCTAAAGATGTTGAATGTACTGTGCTGACGTTTCTGTGCACTCCCCATTTCTGTAACTCATGAGTGGCTCTTCCCAAACCACAGGCTGCTCAACCATGTCCCTAGCAGGACTCTGAGCTTGTGGCAGGTAAAGCTGCAGGATACATGGGAGGAACAAGGGGGGAGGTTTCCAAGCACCCACAAGATGAGCTGGGGACCAGGAATTCACTGGGATTCATTTACAGCTCGTCCTGATCACCTGGAGATGGGCAACGGAGACCTGTGCACTGGTGTGGTCCAGGGGAACCAACCCTTCTCTGCTCTGCGAGCACGGAAACTCACCAGTTCCCATGTGCCCCAAATCGTTCAGACTCACCTCCTGTTCCACTGCCTGGGGGCACCAGTATCTCAGGGAATTTCATCTGGGCAGCTCTGCATCCCTCATGCTCTGAAATCTCACCTAGAGCAGCTATCTGACCTGCTGATGATGCAGGGTGTTACAGCAGGAGAGGGAGAGAGGCAGGAAGGTTATGCAGCAACCACACACCACTAAAAGACATTGTATTTCTCAGCAACAGCCTCATACCCTCTCCCACCACAGGATCAGTGTGTTTGGAGCATGCCATCACACACCTCTGGACCCACATGCCTGCTCTCATCACAGACGAGCGTAACACAGCCTCATGCACCCCATTTCCAGGGACCTGAGAGGCCTGCATAAATACAAAAGCAAATAAAAAGGGGGAAGCTGAAGGATGCAAGTACACATATTTAAAATAAGATTCCTCAAGGCTTCCAGAGATGCATGTAGAAATCTTAGAGAGCTTTATTTTTTGGAAGCTGCTATCATGCAGGTAGGAACAGATAGATGGTGCAGGACATCACAGACCAAGACATAATCCTGCTCCAAATTACATTCACTGATCCTGTACTAGCATAAGGGTGATTACACCTAGGACAAGCAGGTAGCTTGGCTGGGACTGTTTGGTACACAAAAATAATTTAAATTGCCCTGGACAGAGGCTGACAGGCTGATCCCAGGAACAGCAGTTTATCCATCTCCACCAGCTCCCCCCCCCCCCCCCCCCCCAAAAGGGGACTTCTCCCTGAACTGTTTCTTTGTAAATTTAGTTCTATATTCCTAGTCCATTATTTTCCTCAAAGTTTAATTACTTCAAGAGAAAAAAAAAAAATAGGAGAGTGCAGCAAGGAGAAAAAGAACCTCCTTAAAAGTGAAATCAAAGCTGCGGGAACAGCACTCAAAGCTGAATATCCCTGTTTATTTACAGAGCGGGTACAACACAGACAACAGCAGTCTGAGCCCTCCCTGGCTACCTTGCCAGCTTGCTTCAACGCCGATTTAGGCAGACCACCCACACTAGGGTATCGCGGGCTCAGTGCCCACGCAGTCTTTGGCCCTGCTTCTGAAGCTGCCAGTAAAGATGCCAATTAGGGCCAGCAGCAATTTGGACACCTGTCTGCTCCAAACTCGCATGAGACCACCAACTAACGCTTTACATGCAGGCTCCAAAGCAGCTATCACTTTCCAGCTCAACTTCTGTGGGCTGGATTTGAACTACTGACCTGGAAGCAAAATGCTCATTTATGCTTGGGCTGCAAAAGCCCTGAGTTCCTCCCCCTCCACTTTCTGACTCTCAGCCTTTCCAAATTCAGACAAAAACAGGACACAGCCATTTGGGAAAGAAGCAACGGCCACCAGAAAATATAATTAAAGCATAACAAGATTGGGTTTTAAAATGCACGTTAAGACAAAGGGAGGTTTTGGCGGGAGTGAGGATGATGGGGGAGGCAAGGGGGTGCTGACAGGTGGCCAAGGGCAGAAGGAGGAGGAAGGAGAGGGAGGGGAAGCAGAGCGCCCACTCCTTCCGGCAGCCCTGCAAGTTTCCTCTTGCTTCTGCCCCATAACCTTTCCTTTCCTAGAATAGAGTCAGAGGCAAATTACACCAAAGGACAGAATTGGAAAGAAGCACAAGCATTTACTCTTTTGTGTCACATTTACTGTGTTCTCCCAATAAAAGCAACTTGTGCTGTAAGTCCAGCTTTCAGAGCCTGAATGTGGCTATTCGAAACACTACCCGGATACTTGCTTTTTGCCCACATCTCTCCAGACACTCTTTTCCTTTTGCAGGGTCTTTATACAATTAGGCTTTTTTTCTTTCCTAGTTTCAGCTTCATTTATTCCTCTACTCCCATGTAATTTTTCGTTGTACCATCACTCCCTCTATTACGGAGGCTCATACTTCTCCCTCCCTCTCTCCACATGCTGCCACAGTCCCAATTTCCCAGCTGGGGCAGAGAGGGCAAGAAGCATAGATATTAGTATGGCCAGACCAGGGCAGGCCAGTGGCAGCTCTCAACCTCTCATTTGCAGCTCCAACCCTTACTCATAAGTCAGATGTTGTGGGGGCAGAAAGAACAGAAATTATTTTAGTGTTTGGGGAATGAGTAGAGCAGAGATGAAAACGCCTCTGATCTCCTGTTTCCCCAGGGAGGACATACACATGCTGTCCTGCCTGTCAACCCAGGGTGAACAGACTTACCTCAGGTAACCAAAAAAATGGCTAGATTTCCCAGGGAAGAGGCTCTCCAAACTTCCCTGTCTGGCTCACCAGCTTCTACCTGATCTTCCTGTGCTGGGCAAAGACTAGAGTACTGAATGAAACACAAAGCCTTTCTAAAACTTTTATGATTTTAGTTTGATAACACTTGTGGCTCAACTCACTACCTGTGAGGTGAGGAAAAAAAAAGATAAAAAGGGTGAATAAATGTTGGTGTTGGCTTGATCAGAAGCTTCTGCAGCAGGAAAGTAGTACTGAGTGTCCTGCTTCCAGAAACATCAGACGATGTATCAGTCTGATCTCAAGGTTATGAGCAGCTGCCTGAGGGGAAGAGGTGAGATAGAAACACACTGCTCTGGTAAGTCTGGGTCAAGAAAAGTGGTGGGTTCACTGCCACACAATGGAGCAATGGTGATCATGAGCAAGAATATATTTCTATATCAGTCAAATTCATTGGGAACTCATGCAGCCACACTGGGAAGCCAAAGCAGCAAGAGGTGGCATGGGATGAAAACAGAGTCCCTTTGGCTCCCGCGCTGGGTGGTGAGGCTGGGATGGACAGTCTCATTTGAAATAGCAGCTGCTCCAAGTCTACCCAGGTTTGTGAGCTTGGAGAGCCTTGTGGAAAAAGGGCGAGAAGGGCTTGTTCACCAGGCAGGTTTTTCCAAGTTCTCAGAGCTCTAATTATGATGGTGGGTGAGGAGAGGCGATTTGCCAGTGTACCCTTGGCAACCTGTTTATATGACCTTTAAAGTTAATGCAAGGAATAGGTAAAATATGAACTGACATATGGATTTAACAAATCTCGCACTCCTTCAAACGCCCCTTTGCTATGTCACCCGTCCACTGCCCAGCTCTCAGACGCGCGCACCAGGATATGCCATACTTATATTTGTAAGAGTTCCCACTAGGTATAAAGGTGACGCCAATAGGAAGCCATTGGTCTTTATAAAGTTGAGTCATTTCTTTTGAAAAGAATGAGGGGGAAAAAGCCCTTTGATGGGCCAAACACTGCTTCCCCTTATGCGGGCATAAATTCTGAACATCAGTGAGCATTACAAAGGGACTGCTTAGGATTTACGCCACATAAGTCAGAGCAGAATGAGGCCTGATAACTGTTTATTTTTTTTTAAATGAAGGCTTTAAAGTAAACCATATGGATTTTCACTTATATTAGATGTGTAAAGAGGTCTCTGTAGAGCAGTTTGTAAAAGCAGAGAAAGCCATATACTGTGCATCAGACCATACAGTAGAGCCAGGAATGCAGCTAGAGCACTGCGAGAGGCATTCAGCTCCGCAGGCAATGCCCGTGGTGACTGACTTGGGCAAAAGCACTGTATTCCTTTAAGCACGAGCTGGTGCACCATGTAGCAGAGAGGCTGTAGATTCAGCTGTGTTCTTACCTCACTTTCCCTTCTGCAGTGACCTCATCCTGTTACAATGCTACTATTCATGCAGATGGGGTGGAAGACTGCATACAAAAGTTTCATTTAGGCACATAAACATGAATATTTAGCCTGTTTGATTAGAAATGAAAGCCAAATACTTCTACTTTTTGCAATCTGGGAGACACTTTTTTATTTTTTAGTAATCTTGATTTTACAGGCCAGCATTGAAAACCAATATAATGAATCACATGTAATAATTTCTCTGATAATCACGTTAATATGCTTGTCCTCAGTGATCCCACAAAAGCTTCTTTTGCTTAAAAATACTAGCGAGAGAGGGAAAAGGAGCATATCCAAACATACACCAGGAGAAGATAAAACATTGATTAAAAAACCCAACCCTGATTCTGATTCTCAGCAAGTGTAAACTAGTGTTGCTGAAGTCAGCATAGCTCCATAGTTACCATATTTAGCCCTTAATGAAGCTCTAACCCCAAACTGCTAGTAATCTATATATATATGCTATTTCACTACACGGTTGCTGTGTCCCTCTCTGTGACTCGAGGCGTTTTTAACTGTGCATAACAATAGTGATGAACACTGAATATTCCACCATTAAACTTTCTGAAGCTCAGGAGATGAGTGCTTACTCATGCCACTTGTACCAGTCACCTGGCTGGAGAGCCTCGGCTGCCCCCAGTCCCATGGTGCCACCAGAGAGCCATTCAGAGAACCTAATGTTAACCTGTAATTAGCTCTTAACTGAAGTGCTCCATTAACTCTACTAGGAGCTTTGGCTCCTGATTTAGACAAGTGTCTCAAACCCGGCTATGTAAATAAACCCTGGGTAGTTTTCACAGCTAGACCTGACACTCCACCAATTTCCAATGGAGAAGATGAGCAATTAAACCATTTTGCACCCTATTTCCTCTGCTTGGCAGTTCTCAGCCA
The DNA here is from genome assembly GCF_965140245.1 of Athene noctua. Classification (NCBI taxonomy): domain Eukaryota; kingdom Metazoa; phylum Chordata; class Aves; order Strigiformes; family Strigidae; genus Athene; species Athene noctua. The sequence goes on along the minus strand of NC_134038.1, from coordinate 141,012,842 downwards.
TAGCTACCTCCCTGTCGTGTCAACATCTCAGTGTTGATTCTGAACTACTCCATGGGGTATAGTAATTTGCATTGACTATATCTCAGGTACTTGCATGGTTACTACCACAGGGCTTAAGCGGTCTTACTGAATTCTGCCATCCATGGTTTTATCTCTTTATAGTAAAAGAGTTTGTATTACATGTTGCTCTGTATAAGCAATCGCACAACACAGCCGGCGGGAGCAAATTGCAGCAAAATAGGGCTATTTACAGAGACTCTGACACTTTTCACTGCTCCAGAGTAAGAGCACTCCAGTTTTGCATGGGTGTCCAATAACACTTAGAGTCTAAGTTCAAATAAACACATCACAATTCACACACATAGTGCATTCACTATGACAGCTGTTCATGTGTGGCCTAATCATAAACATATTACAAGTAAAAGGAACCATTTAATTTGTCTTGGGTAGTCCTAGAGGTTGTTCCCATCACTGATACATAATTTTCTTTGGCCCTGTTCAAGTGATCCCTGATGCCCTTCTGTGTTCACCTTGCCTTGTTACACTGTACATGTATTTGCAAATTCCCATCCTCCTTCAAAGGTCACATTTCTGTCTGTAGCTGAGATTTCTCTCAAGTTTCTTCCTTCCCCTTTGAAAGTTTCTTTGTTTTACATCCTTCTTTGATGGTCTTTACCTTCATCCTCTCCAGCTTGTTAAAAAAAACCACCAGAGGACTGAGTTGAATTTCTGTCCTGTGAGCAGTTTGGGAAGGGACAGAACTGTCCACCACAACTCAGGAACTGTCAACACTTTAGGTGTTGCTGGCCAACACTGGCTAAGGAATCAGCAAAATAGTTTGCCGCTCTTCCCTGCTCTCCATCCATGACAATCATTTACTCCTTTCCTAACTACAGTCTCACATCCTTAGACAGCCTCATCAACATTTGGAATCTACCGAACCTTTGCACCTAAATCCCTATCTGCTGAACTGCCTCAGGTTCATGAAAACATTGCCCATATCAAGATAAGAATAATGATATGACCAAGATAATGCTTAGCTCCAAAATGGGACCTTGATGCCCATGGAGAGTAGCAGTCAAAGCAGACTGAGGCTGACAATGGGTAAGCATCAACATAAAATATCCTGGGAAAATTATCTCCTGTGATTCACCTGCTAAATTAAGATCTTGTATCTTGCACTTCCTGCATTTGCAGTTTTCCCACTTAGTGTCGAAGAGGTACAGGGTTATGATGAAAAAGGAGAACAACAGACTTGGACTCCGTAAAGCAGATCTGAGAGAAGATTTTTGCTATAAATTTGCTAGCCAGTTAATTAAACACATCTTTACAGGGATCGGAGTAGCTATTAATCTCAAACCAATGATGTTTGGAATTTTACAAGCAATTTGGTTTGATAATTTACACAGACTCCTTCAGCTGTCTTGCTGAAGCAAAGTCCACCAGTAGCATTCATAAATACATGTTTCTGAATGGATTCTGGATCACTCTTATTCCAGAGCAGTGAAAAGTGTCACAATTGCTGTAAATAGTCCCATTTTGCTGCAGTTTGCTCCCACCATCTGTGTTGTGTGACTGCTCGTACATAGCAACACACGATAATAACTCTTCTATTATAAGAGATAGAGTCAAAAAAACCCTCCCTTCCTTTCATGTTTGTCAGCCTATGCTGAGGCACTGAGGGACACCTAACCATGTGGTGTGTGTTGCAAACCAGCTCTCCTCCTTCACTGGCTAGTGGGAAACTTTCACTGGGTCCCTACACACATTTTGGCATCTGGTAAAAGTTTAAGAATTCCTCATCTTCCACCCAGAGAATCATCTTTCAAATTGAGATGAACTCTCAAAAGATGACAACTTTGACCCAGAAAACATCTCAAATGCTGCACTTGCAGAAAACTGATTGTTGCAAGATTCCACTGTGATGATGAAATGAATGTTTGGGAAGACCCTGAAAACTGCAGAAAATAAAAATTTGGCGTTGTTATTCCATGTAAATTCATCCCCGACAGATTAGATTTTACCCAGTGGCACTTTCAATTACATGCCTCAAATAAGGTTTTAATTTAGATTTAATAAGACAGTTATTGCATGCTAATTAAATACTAATGGATTATTAAAAACATATTTTCTGCAGGTTTAACAATCCTGTAGTAAGCACATCTATCTAAACCTGAATACACATGGTTTTAATCAGTCATTGGAATTAAGTTAAAACGTAATTGCTGAAAGTTGAAGTATGTGATTGGACTCAAGAAGACAATTATAGTATGTCTATTACACAAACATGGATTTGATGGAAGAATTAATAGGCAATAATTATATTTATCTGTTAAATAATGGTATTGATTTAAAAATATTCATATGTCATGTATTAACTGCATTTAAATAAAAAAGTATATAGAAGAATAAATACATTGCATTAAGCAAATTCATACACAGGACTGGTCAGTAAATTGCATTTCTTTTAAAAATGGTTTTTGACTAAAAGACATTTCATTATTCTTAGACACAGATTTTTGCTTAGAAGTAGTATAGTGCACTTTTTATATACTGTCTGTTAACAAAAATATATCTTTATCACTTGCCAAGAATGATGTCACATTTTTAGTCTTTGGCCAATTCCTTAGCCAATTGGAGTCTACTTCTGAAGCATGTAAAACTATTTATCTTTCAAAAAATCTGGCAATCTCATTGAACACTTCTACACATATTGATGTATTAGGTACCCCTAGCAACCCAGCAAACGGAAAATAATCTGAAGGATTATTTTAACTAATGAGATAATTCAGTAGTTACAGGTATTGTAATTAGCATTGATAAAGACATCCTTAAAAAAAAAAGATTGTTTAATGACCAACCATTCTCTGTTGCTCCATATCACAGAAGTCACAGTAACAGGCTGAGCCCATGCCGAGAAGATACAGGCAGTGGAGGAAGCTCTCATCATGATACCTTTAATTAATACTTGGAACTGGAGAATGTCAGTTACTGAAGCAAACTATACCCACTGAAGCTATTGACAGTTTTTTTGGATATTCTTACATTTCTCTGCACTGTTGACACAAGCCTGCAAATATAAAGCCATCATGCCCATCTTTCTGCAACACAGGGATTACCAGGGTTTGTTAATCTGTTCATGGTTTATGCTCTTGGCAGATCCCTCTTAAAAGCTTTCACAGAACGATCAGCTTAGGAAGGGAATAATATCCCCTTAGTTGCACCAGCACAAAAGTGGAAATGAAGACTTTCACAGCAGGAACCCCCTGTTAAACACCTTGGCACAAGAGATGCCAACAAAACAGTCAAAAACTAATCACATCAAAAAGGAAAATTAATTTGGTGGTCTCACTGCATATGCCAGTTGTGAGCACTTTAAAGCTGCTCTCTGTTTCTGTGCTACGGCAGCAGGACAACCGCTGGGAAAAAAAAAAAAAAAAAAAGGTGTTGCAAGCCAGACTAGAGGTACCTTGGCAGGCTGTGTGGGTGAGCTTGCATCGCTCCTGCCAGCACTACAATTATTAGATGCTATCATCCCCTTGCATTCACTAGTACATGCAAACTTTTAAAACAAACAAGCAAATCAACCACACAATGAAGTAATGGGCTGTTTTGCATCTCTCCTGGCATGGATACAACCTCATTCATCTGATAGCCATGCTACTGAAACCAAAGCCCAGAAAACTCAAAGTCAAACAAATGAAAACGCATAGACTTATTCTTGTACTCACTCTCCCAGACAGCGCAGGAAAGGAGAGACAGTACAGAACATTTGCAGCAGTATCTATGGGATGACAAGCACTTAAAACCATTCCACAGCACAAGCTCAGAGCTAGCATTTGTGCCAAGTTTCAATGACATGCTTCAGTAACACGAACTGCTTACTGTTGGGCTTCATTTAACCATCCTGTTTCTAGCAGTTCTCTGAACTATGGATTCTTCTTCCCGAGAATACAAAAGCCCAAGGTATGAGTTCATTGCTAAAGAACGAAAGCATCTCAGCAGCCCAGGCTGCCTGGTGATTTGCTGAGCTCCTCTGCGCCAGTTGTGAGTTTTCTTCTAATTTAACTGTTAAGGTTTAAGCTAAAAAGAATCCATACAGTGAAGCACTGTATCTATGCAAGCATGACCCTAATCCAAGCCAGGAACAACTCTCCAATAAGATTTTTTTTTGTTGTTTAATTGAGGAGAAGTAGTGCTCCTGAAACACTACAGCGTTTGCAGTGAAGACTGAGGTTATTTGGGGTTTGTAGAAACGTTGTGGTTTGGTTTCACCTTTAGAAGAGATGTAACTAAAGCACCTTTTTTCGCTTTTTATGAATCATTAGACAGACAACAGGCTTTTTCCCACAGAAAGCCACATCTGCCTCAGTGCTCCAAAGCAATCTGTAAAACTTGCCTCTATCACTGACTAATTATTACTGTTGAGCAAATGTTTTTCTAATGCTTATATCTGAAGCCATCAGACAAACTATAATTTGTGATCAGCCTTTGTATTTGGTAATAGCCTAACGTGGTGGAGTCAGAATCCATTCATTAGCTCTGGCAGGCAGCTCCAGCCTTCTGTGCAAGGAGCAAAGATTAATGCAGACATTGTACTCGGGGTGGCCCTCGTACTGCGAACCCCATGGTTTCAGCTTCATTTACGAATCCAGAAATTTTTTTTTCTTTGCTCATGAGTAACACTATCAGTGAATTAAAGCAGAGGTATTTGTAACGAAACTTAACCATGTCAGACATGCCTGTTTTTTACATTATTTACACATAAATTAGGATATTAATCCTACTTGGTTTAAATTATATGCCGCTAGCTGTTCCCTGTCCCCAGAAATGCACCGGGACAAATTTTTGATTGGAATGTGGCTGACGGGTGGGAAAGGAAATATTGCAACTTAGTAATGAGAATAACGCTTAAGTGCAAAATAGTAGCACATTCACAGAAAACACTTCAGAACTGATGAAATTCAGGCATATCCTTTGCTCTATCTTCTTCAAAATAGGCAACCCTGTCATAAGACATACTGTACGTTACTACATTTCTAGCTTGCGCTTTCTGTTCTTAGCTAACAGTTTATTTCTGGCTTTTTGAGGTGGTTTAATTTATGTCATACTTTTCATCCTAAGTATTTGTTCCTTATTGTAATTTATCTTTTGACACTGAAGCTCATGCTGATAGGGAAAAGTAATTTAATCGAGCGATTTAAGGCTTAATTCCCCAAACTACTTGAGCATCTGCTTAATTAGATTCTGAAATCACACTCTGAAGAAGCACAAAGACTCATAGTCTAACTGTGAACTGGGATGTTTATTGTCTGGGTTGTCTGTTTTAATTTCACTCTGTATCTGCCATCTATTAGTCAGGCACAATATCTAAACATCAGTAAACATTATCTAAATTGAACTGTAAATACAACACACAATTATTCTGAATTAAAACTATAGTAGATTGCAAGAAAATAAGATATCCTGAAAATACAATGCTTAAACAATCCACGCCTTTCTGGATGTATTCATTTAGCTTAAAAGCAAAACAGAGATAGCATATCTCTTGCAGAGCTCATCAATGACACCAGACAGACTACCCAACATGTCTTCAATAGCATCTTCTTTTACTGAAACAAAAGGACTGAAGAAAAAGAAGGCATTCAACTTGACTCCTCCTTCTATATAGAAAATATATATTCTCAAAATGCACATCATTTGGAAGGAAACTGTCAGGAAACTATGGGTTTGTCCATAATTTCTTAAATTGTGTTTGTTCATAATTCCTTTATGTGCAGAATTGACAGGAGTTACACTAGTGTAATAAATTTACTTTTTCTCTCCTTTCTTCAAAGCAAAGGAAGTTAAATTCCAGTCACAGTTATGGCCTCAGGGAATCTAGGGTTTCGCTAACACAATAGCAGTGCGTTTATACAGTCCAAGACACCCCAGGAAAGCCATGAGTAAATGTCAAAATATCTTATTTCTCTCATGTGTATGTTTCTCTATCTCATAGTAGCTTTATTTCAAGCAAACTTCGTTTACAGGTTCCCATTCCTCTGAACTCAGTTTGCATCACCAGAAGTGTATCTGTAAAGTCTAGAGTCTTCTCTGATTGTCCTACTGCATGCACACTCCCAACAGCCCCCTGCACATTATAGCTTCCCCTGAGGGTCAGGAATCTTTCCATTGCTCAGGACAGAATTAATGTGTTTGGGAGGCCAAAAAAATCCCCACACCTTAGTGCTATCCAAGAATAATGCCTAAAGAAGTAATAGCTGCATCCCCTGTGGCCACATGGGATGACATCATGGGTCCTTCCAGACCCAGAGCTGCCAGTTCCCCTGGGCCTCGCCGATTCAGAGGTCTTCCTGAATTGAACATACAAGTGATTTCTGCCCTCCAAACATCACCGAAGCCATTAATCATGACCTCATGGTACACACAAGGAGGAGAATGAAAGTGCCAAACTTATCTTTTAAGTGCCTTTTGCTCTTTAGAAGTATTTCTAATAGAGGCAAGACATTTCTGCTGTGCCTATTTCTCCACTGTTCTTTTAGCAATCATCAAAAAGCCTCTCTCTCTCTCTCTATATATATATATATATATACATACATGTTATTATAGAATGAAAGGTAAGAGTACTGATCTAAATGCATCAGAAGCTGAGCTTTTAAGCCGATGAGGTGTCAAAGCCTGCTCAGCATTTATACACTGTCAGAACAGAGCATGGAGCATGGACTTGCCCAGGATCAGAGACAGGGAGCAAAATTAATCTAGGATAACCACGTGTCCACCTAAGTTCATAGAAAGGTTTTGTGCATGCCACAGTGCATCAATAATATACCTTTTGTTAGATGTAATAAAGTCTTGGCAAAGACAGGTGATGACTCAGGAAGCACAAACAAATATAGATTGAGAGTCTCCCAAAAAGTAAGCAATACAACTTCAGTCTGTTTCAAGTTTGAAAGATATATTACCAAAATCAAAAGCAGCAACTGGCAACTGGTCTCTCCACCATCCCAATTTAATTCTGACCATACTCTATTAGTGTTCAGAGATGGCTTTAGCAAAGTCCAAAGGCCATCAAAGACGGATAGTTCGGAGCTTCTACCCTGACAGCTCACAGATCATTTCTGCCCTAAGGAAGCTTCTGAATATAGAGAAGAAACACCCTCTATGAAGTTCCCAGAATGGAAATCAAAATATTTCTCTGAGGATGTTTTTCCTCTACTCTTGGGTTGGTAACCTGGTGAGCACCTTCTCACTTGAACTTTCTTCTCTGGGCACTGGCGTGGGTGCATGCTGACAAGTTGCTGACCATGCAGAGGGTCTCAGGGCAGCCGGGGCAGCTGGCTCACCTCTGAAGGCAATGCAGGCAAACCTGATTTATTCTGTATTTTAAAGAGACCACAAATATGGACACCAGAAGCTACCACATCTCAGCTGAGGAAACAGATTAGACTGTTCAGCCTCTATGCTAAGAGCGTGTCTGACTGTGCCTTAACAAGAGGGTTCCACTGTGCTGCAGTGGTGAGCACTGAAAACCTGAGGCTCTCTAGGTGCTGTTAGGAGCTGACACGGGAGGTGTTAGTCTCGCCTGTGCTGTTGGGTCTCATGTTGCAAAAGGGTGTGGAGATGGCAGGCAATGTGGAAAGCAGTGGTCAGTGTTGGGTGTTCTTCATCTCCTAAGCGTTGGTAATGCATGGAACTGCAAGCCAGGTCAAATACCTGCAGTCAAAGGACACCATTTCTATATGTTCTGGAGGGGTCTTTTCCAGTTACCCTAACTGAAAATGTGGCTTTTCATATTCATTTGAAGAAAACAACACACATACTACTAATAACTTAGAATCATCAAAAAGTACTATGCTATTAATGTATCACACTGACATGTCTCAGTAAAGCTTTGGAGACAGAGGGAGAAATATCAGTGGAAGTCAGTCAGGTTTTATGGTGGTGGTGTCCCTAGGCCAAATCCATCCTTTGTGAAACTGTGCTGACTCCATTAAAGACACCCCAAGGATGAATTAGACTCACTACATCTTACATTACATAATGAGATCTGTATAGGGGAATTTCTTACAGTTTTACTGCTACAGCGTCTAGTGTTAAATAGGATTTGTACATCCCTAACTTAAAATGAAGTTTCCAAAATATTTTAAGGCATACATCACCTAGACTACATAAAACTAATTTATGAAACAGGTTTCCAAAACATACATGCTTTGGTCTTTGGGCTGGGCTGTTTCACAGTACTGCTATCTGCTGTTCAGTTGCGTTCGAAGTCCCGCTCAGGACAAGACTGCCTTTCCCAGCTGAAAGAAGTGAGCCCTAAAGATGAGAACATAAAAGCTGCTGATACCTCGTGATCTCCAGAGAACAAAAAGTACAGTCCCCATGGCCAACAATAAAATGAGCCATCCACATGCTGAAAAACTCTTCCCAGCAAATCTGCCTGAAGCCATCTTCTTTTAGATACCAGAGAAATAAAATGCAAGGCACAGGACTTGTCCTTTCCACTATGGGTTAAACCTGGGTAAAACTGGTTACATCCAATGAACCTGAAGGAGGAGGTGAAGTAAGACTGCCTGTATGGTTGCAAGCTCTGTGCTGCTTTTGAGCTTCCAGAACAGAGCTCAGCTTGACATTGAAAAGCTTTGTAGAGGTTGGTCATTCTCTCAAACTTGACACAGTCATAAATCCAAAGCACTGTGCAGCCAGGCACAGAGTTGTTTTTTTTTCCAGGATGAGAACACATCTGAAACAACACGCTCAGACAGTATGGTATTATTTACTTACAGCTGAGCTTAGGAGATCGGGTAGCAGCCTCAGAAATTATCCCAATTATTTGAAATTGCAGTATCGTGTAAGAATTCTGTCAGGAGAGAGGAGTGCAAGAGGCAGAGCGGTGGGAAAAATTACGATGGCTTTTTTTTTTTAATAAAGCAAAATGAACCAAGGCAAGTATTCAAAAATAAGTTACTAAAAACCATTTTATAAACTAGCTTTAAAATCTCTTAATAGCATTAGCTTACCTTCTGTTGTGTCTGAAGAAATATATATGAACCAATAATGTTCTCATGAGATTTCATTACTGAAAAGGCTCATTAGAAAAGGCATTAAAATACTAATTACCTCATAAACTATTTAGTTGTGTACCCACTGGGATAGTACTTATGAGTGCTCAAGCTCTTCATAGATCCAGCTAATCAATTAATGCTCATTACAACCAGAAAGAGTATGCAGACTGCAGCATGCAGGAGAAATAAATAAGTCAGAGGTTAGCAAAGAAAGTGACTTGGCTGTAATTGAGCCTTCCTTTGTAACACAACTGTTGTCTGCTACAGTTTAATTTTAATCAGCCTTTTTGGTACTTCTGGTAATGTGACTCTTCTCGTCTCAATCTCAGCTATTGTTATTGCTCCTTGAAGTACATAATTTATTATGGGAGATACATCAAATGCTACGTGGAGATTCAAGCAGACGGGTATAGCGTTCAATGATACCATGCTAACATTACCTACTGGGTGTGTAAATGAAGAGGAGAGCAGCTTGGGGGTGTGTCTTGGGTGGTTTTCTCCTTCAAAGAAGAGGAGCAGCCAGAGACACAGATGCATTGCCTGCTTTCCTGCATGTGCCCCCACAGAAACTAAAGCCCAACACCAGCTCCTGCCTACCCTCCACCAAGGCTCGTGAAGGGGCAGAAGATGTCTGCGGATGAGAACTGAGCTCTCACAGTGTTTTACAAACACTGTTGGGGAAAGGAGTCCTGCTTTACGACCCACAGAGACAGCACATATGTTTTTTCACTTCAAGAACACCAGGACTGTGGACCCTCTCTCCTCACTGGACATAGCAGTCCAGTATTGACACTGGAAGCACCTGGAGCCTGGATGGAGCCTGCTGCGCTCCTCTCCTTGCCTTTTACCTGGGCCCCTGCAGGGAGGCTCCTGGCCTATGTGCTGTCACCATTAGCCTTGCGTGGATATAAGTCCATCACTCACGATGCTAACATCCCACCGAGAAGCAAAGGATGGAGATCGACCTGCAGGCAGCCCATGACTTCAACAACGTGCACATCATGATTTCTCTTGTCCTGTAACAGCCAGGAGCTGGCAGTGTCCTTCTTTCAGACACTTTAGAAAATGTAGCCCTCTACATTACAATCTACAGCATCTCTGGTTAAAGACATCCAGAACTTAATCCTAGTTTATCATCCCCTTCACACATGCAGCTCAAGACAGCTTCACTTCTGCTTGACACCTTGAAAATCTCTTCAGAAAGCTCTTATATGTTTCAGAGAAATGCATGTTCATGGTCTCTGTTGTTTTCACTGTGGAAGGGACAAACCAAAGATGGGAACCAGTAAAATAAGGAACTTCAGAGCTACTTCATCCAGATGGTCATTGCTCAGGTTGTGGTGGTCAGGAGCCCTAGGGCTCTAGGAGGAAAGCACATGCTGGATGGATACTACAAGTCACAGCGATGTTATTTAGAATTTTGTGGGCAGTATTAAACTAGCATTGTATATACCAGTTTTACTAAAACTAGCATAAACACATCTTGAATTTTAAGTGTAGTAGAAAGAGAAGTTTTGCTTTCTAAAATCTTCAAAATGGGATCAAGCTACCTTGTTTTCTGAAGTGAAGGATTTGGGTATCCTTGAACAATCCCAATAACCACAAATTTCACCAAGGGCAACTCATTCCTATTTTAATTCTCAGCAGCGATGCAGTAATATACCAGTTTTCGCATAAACCCTAGATTACCCCTGGGAAGTCTTTATGCAACTAATTCAAATATTGCTTGGATCAAGTTTCCAATCAAACTAAGCCACCACTAACATCATTTAAAAGACTGACAACTCTCTGCAAATTGATGTAGCAGAACAAATTTCCCATTCTTCATGCAAACAGTAGTCATTCTAAATGTTAGTAAGTGGTTTTTGGATAACACATGGATTTCCAGTTATTTATTGTTCTTCAACATTCTAAAATATTTCAGTAAAAGTGGTTTCTTAACAAAAGATAAGGTAATGCAAAAATAAATAGATGGGCAAAGTTAGCCAAATAGGCATAGAGAATATTATGCTTGCACAGTAAAAGTGCGTGAAATGAAGGGGAAAAAAATCCACCAAAACCACTGAAAATAACAAAAATTGCACACATGCACATGTGCACAAACACGCACACCTACAGACATCTGACCAACAAAGCTGGAGCTCTTCAGATTGTTAGCTGTTACTATTGCCTACCACTGCCTCTTGTTTAAATGAAGTATTCGGAGACTCCAGATTTTGTACACATCCAGATATTAATGTTTTGGCAGGATTTTTTAATTTAAGAGGATTCCTAGAAGATGAAGTTAGAGCAATATCTATTACAAAACCCAAATACATAGTTTTCTCTCTGACACACACACACACACTGCACAACACCACCAGCCTTCAGCGCAGCTGCACACATCCATCAGATGGAAAGCAGATCAGGACTTCACCCACCCTTATCCTGGGTATCTCCTGGCTGCTATGTTGGCAGCCAAAATGAAGTTCACGCTTAACCTCATGCTAAAGAGCCTCTGTTAACAGTCAGGGAACACAGTCCATCCTCTTTACATATATTTCTCCTGAACCACAAGCAGCACATAAAGCAGACTCTAGTCAAATCCAGTAATGATGCTAGGTATTTTGGGAAAAAAAAAAAAAAAAGGCAAAAAGTTGGCACAGTAAGGAAAATGTCATACTTTGGTGTATAGTGGTGTTCTGTCAGAAGCCAGACATATTAAAAATATTTACATAATTTAAAATAATTTGTACAGGTCTAGTAAAGTCTATTTTGGGCTTTGGGCTTTAATAAAAGTTTAAACATTTGCTAGATCCCGTTGGACTTCATGTGTAACCTTGGCATTTAAGGGCAGTATTGAGGATATGCCATTACTAAACTTTTCATATTAGTATGAGTGTGAACTGAAATACCATAATAAAAATATAACAATATTTCTTGCGACTTGAAAACAGCCCTGGACTTCATATTTATTTCCAGATGGGAAACTAAAAATGTATTCTATGTTTGCACATGTATACTCAGAGGTGGCTTTTAGTGTAATTTAAACATTCCAGAATAATGTGGCCTAAATATAACAACATGAATCATCCATCAGTTTCAAAGAAATATCTGGCAATTTTTCATTATGAATCATTAGGGACAGGTACCAATATCTGTCACTGACTGATATAAGAGAGTCAAAAACTCCCAGTGATTGCTTGGTATGATGAATCAATTATAGAACTATTCTGATATTATTTTGGGGTTTAGAGAAAATAATTTATCTTTAAATATTATGTAATGAACACCTATAGGAAGCACAGTTGAAAAATTAAGTCAGAAAAAGTTCATATAAGATGCTGGAAATGTTGGCAAAACAGTGTGCAAAAAGAAGAGGCAAATATATACTGTATTCTAAATAAAAGAATAACATTAAAACCAAAAGCCAAAACTAACGAAATGTTTACCTGGCAGTATCAAACTCTGGAAGGTCCAGAGCTTGCCTAAAGGAAAATTTTCAGATTCAGAAGTATAAACTAGGTCCTCAGTTGATGCAAAAACCACACAGTTCCTTTGAAGTCAATGAATTTAAGCAGGTTTATAGCAGCTGAGTATCAGGGTTAAATTTGAAAAGTTATCCTTGACTATACCAAAAATGTTGCCTCTGAATTTTTAAAAATCAGGGTGAAATTCTGTTTTAAGCTCTTTATGGGGCTTGTTTCCTTTCTGAACAGTTATTTTCAAAAATTAAGAGAGGAAAGGAGAGGAGAGGAGAGGAGAGGAGAGGAGAGGAGAGGAGAGGAGAGGAGAGGAGAGGAGAGGAGAGGAGAGGAGAGGAGATGCAGTGAAAAGGTGGATATTTTGTTTTAAATCATTTCCACTAGACTGAAAAACAAAGCTACAGGAATCGCAGCTGCTGCTCTTCTACCTTACAAAAGCTTTCTCTTTTTTTACAACATAATTTTAAGATCAGGCTTTCATGAATGAAAATGTAATATAACGAAGGTAACAATCTTAAATTAAAGCACTTTCACCCTGGTATTGTTACTAAATTACTAATTTGATATTAAGATTTTTAGAACATTTTTCATTATGGTAATGAGTTGGTCTCAGTGTGACTTTAATATATAAATAGGAGAAAAAATAGCACATCCATGACTGGAAGAGGGAGGTTTTGCCTAAATTAAATTCTATTCCTCAAAGACTGACAGTCTTTTAGGCAAATCTTTAAAGTTCGTCTTCAGCTGGTCAAAGTCCATGTTACTCTTGCCTCTGAAACACTAATGGGAAATTGTTCCAGTTGAATATCAAGTATTCTGTTGTCTTCTGTGCAATATAAGTTAAAAGGGGGTAAGCTATCTAAAGCAGAGTAACTGGGAAGTGCCCACATTGCCAGTGAAATTGCAATCAGTCCTCAGCACACGACCAACAAGCTGTGAGTAAAGACTGCTCAGGTCCACTGAGGGTCTGGTAGCTGGGCTATGTATTAATTATAGTACAAGGAGGATACAGAGTGCAGAGGACATGACCAACTACACTACATCCCATGCACATTTGGGAAGATTATTCATAGCATTTCATACAGGAAAATCTCAGATAAACATTACTGGCCGGCAATCTGCTAGTAAAAACCACAAGCAGAGCAAAGTTTGCTGCGTAAGTCTTTCCAGGGTGGGAGACCCAGCCTGTCCCAGTTTTTAAACTACCTCCTTGATAATTCTCTGAACATAAATAAGAGAAGTTGCACTAATTAACATCTGGAAGACAGTATATAACCCTCCCACCACTGAAAAGTGACACTGGCCACGTCTGACAGAAGAAACAACAAATGCTGTGAGCATTTCCTCAGACTGAACACAGCTTGTAGCAGTATTTCAAATATGCCGTGATCTTAGAAGGAGCTCTACAGGGGTATTCGTTAGTCCTGGTTTGGATATGGTTGACATTATGTGAAAGTAAGTGCTCTCCTGAGATTTCAATGAAAGCCACAATGCCAGGGAAGCTGATCTCACAAGGCTTCCATCATCTCGGATGACAGAAGTCTCAGAAGATCAGTTAATTTTTGTCATTCTGAGCCAAAATCTCATCAGTAAAGTTCAGGAAATTTCAGGGGCATTAATTCCAAACACAAACTGTCACCTTCATTTGGATTTGAATCCTAAATTTGAACCTGCACCCCCTGTAAGCTTGAGGAGTTCAGAGTCACCCCATTCTTTCACTAGTCCTGAAAAAACACTAGATTTCAACAATTATATTGACATTACCAATTTTAATAATTAATATTAACTTGAAAAAAATAAGTATACATAAATCTACTCAGACAGAAGTTGTGTTTTCTGAAAGTGGCAGCCAGAAATTCTTCTGTGCTTGTTTCAGCTCTTCCACTGACAAATTGTGTGGCCTCTAGTAAGTCACTTCACTTTTCTCTCAGTTCAACAGTCTAAAATTATTTATTTCACAGGAACACTATCATAATTAATAAACTGCTTCATTAGCTACTGTATAGTTTTAGAAAATGCTTTTTAAGCCTGTCCATAAAGAAGAGATTTATTGCCATGAGAATTTAACTTCCAGCTCTTGTGTTCTTGGTGGTTAAAATATGATACTGGTAAAGTGTGTAACACCATCCCCTCCGCCCCACAGCCCATCGCTTGTCATGAGATGCACACATACATCCCTAGCAAATGCCAGGCTTAATGTGCAACAGCCTGAAGTGCAAAACAACTTCCATTATTCATGGCTCTTGCAAAAATCTTGGAAAGTGAAAGCTGTATGTACTGCAAGCAAAAGACTGAAATACATCTATGCAAAGCAGAACTTCCCTGTATCACAACCTTGGTTTTATTTTTATAATTTCCTTTTTCCCTGGCTTCACTGTCATAAGGACTTGCTTTTACTTGCAACAGCTCTCAATGACACACAACTTTACATGAACAAAACCTTTTCTGGAAGGGATGGTTCAGCATCGTCACTCTCGTGTATATGGATGCATCTGACAAGTTTCAAAACTTTACAACACACAAAAGCCAGATATTCATGTGTTGGGCTAGATGATAGCTACAGCAAGCAAATATTAGGATTGTATTTCAATTATTGCTATGGTTACAAAATCAGGGTGGACACTGGAGGGAAAAGGAGAAAGAGAAACAAATCTACAAAGTCGGTAAATCCTCTGAGGAAAGAGAGGGTGGTGGAGAAACAGAGGGGATGAGAAAGGGTGAGGGCTGGTGGGTGGGGGAGAAAGCGAGGTCATTTTAACACCCAGCTGAATCAAGGCAAACAAAATAATAAAAATCCAAGTTCTTCTAGGGAAATAGTGCTGATAAGATCACCACAGGATAAAGTGACACAAAGAATGAAAAATGCAAGGAATTGTTACAACTTGTGTCTGCAACAAGCAACGCAATTTGTACGCACTCGGGAGAAGCGAGATCAAATATTCAACACTTATTCGCAGCAGCTATGAGTAACTGAACAGGCTCGCTTCTCTGTTGCACTTACTGAGCCACTGACAGCTTAAGAAGAATTAGTTCCTACCCAGTCTAGTTCATAATCCAGCATTTAGGCATGACGGGTACAAGGTCCTGTTTCAGTAAACAAAACAAAATATGATTAGCTTCACTCATCACGATAATACCTTAATCCACAGCAAGGCATACTGTCTGCAGCTACTACCCGGGGAGGATTTTAAAGTGTAGATCAGGAGCACACTGAAAGGTTGGCTTTGGGGACTTTAAAACATAAACACAAATGTAACAGGAGACACAATTTCAGAACAGTGAGTTTTGTCAACAGTTGCAGAAGCACCGTGGTTTTTAACTATTTAACAGTCCCTTCCTTGAAAACGTTTCTCAGTTACCAATGCAGGAAATTTTTTCACAACTCTTTTTTGAATTGGAAGGCACATATTTTTTTTTCTTATGCTTCTTTCATTGCTTTATTGTGAAGGACAAGATGAGCAATTGCTGTTGAAAGCTCTGTAGAGATGCGACATTTTTCTTTCTGCTCAGTAGTCCAGAATCTGTGTGAAGAAAAGCCTTCTGGCCCTGAAGCAATGCGTGGTGCTCTGCTAAAGTGACTCTTTTCTCAGCCAGCTTGACAGGAAAACATGGACTTCAAACCATTTGTTATATTTAACAAAATATCTTCAGTCATGAAGTCTTAAGTATCTAAACCTAAAGCTTCAGTGGTTCTGATCCTGCACTGACTGCCTACACCAGCCTCCTGCCTGAAGTTAATCAAAAAACTTTTCAGACCTGGGCCCAGAGCTGGTACCCAGAGGGATGTCCTTCCCAAGGCCACCAGCTGCTCCAGGATGCCACCACTGTTAGGGCAGTGCTCTTGCTTCTGCATCCAACGGCTGCTGTAACAGCTGAGCTGAGTACCAAACCAGGGCTGAGAGTAAGAGCTTACTCCAGCCGTTTCTCCCTTTGCACCAGTTGCACCACCACAACTCACAGGCACTGAAACGCATGTGATTTGTAAAACAAGAAGCAGCAGAAGACTCCAACCAAACGCAGATCCCAATCTGCATCTGAGGAAAGCCGGCCACCTTTGCGGCTGAGCCTTTCCCACCTGGCTGCCACACTGTGTTTCTGAAGAAAGCGAGTGGTGCCTGTCTGACAGCCATATGGAATGCATCCACGTCTCCGCAGCCAGTCCTGCCTTTCCGCTGGGATGGAGAGCTGAGCAGTGCTTGGACTGGGATTTTCACAGCCACCAGTAGGATCTGAACCTTTTAACTCTCGTTATGTCGAATAAAAACTAGTTCTGATGACAACTGGCTAACCACAATTTCTTTCACCTCTCTCCTCCTCCAACAAAGCTGTCCAGCATTCGTAGGTAAATTATGAGGTTCAGTTAATATGGATATTTTACCATTATGATAAGGAACACGCTCATCACTGGTTTATTACTTTTTTTTTTTTTTCTGGTTATATTCTCACTCTTGCATCTGATAGATACTTTCAAATTAATTTTCTTATTGTTACTGTTGAACCTGGTAATGCGTACAAGGCAAAACAAATAGCCTACAACCCTGCATACTTCTGATATGGAAATAATTTCTTTTCTTTTTTAAAGAACCATAAAGATTCTGTCAGGAAGGCAGGCACAGCCAAGCCACACATAATACATTTTATTTAAATTTTATAAAACTACGTATCCAGCGAGGGACAGAGAGAGAGGGTAAAAGAAAAAATTAAGAGGTCAAATGGAAAACTGTATTTTTAAGTTCAATTATTTTCATTGCCAGCTCACTTTTTATGCCTCCTTTCAGTGCTCATAAATCTCTACAGGTAAAGATAAATGCCTTGCAAAATTCAGATAGAGGCATCAGCTCCACCAAAAAGACGTGCTGTCACGCAGCCTTCCAGTGGTTTAGTGCATACTATTTATCTCTGACTCCAGTAATCCACATGGTATGGCACTTCCGAATTATAAAACCTTGAATACTCTGAAACTGCAAAATCAAACTGTATGTAAGCAGTATATTAAGGCAAAGGCACCGCCAACAATTCTGAGTTCATAATATTCTCAGCCTATTGAACCACATGTTAATATGCTACACATGCTATTCTGCATATTTTTACCATGTACACTAAGAGCTGTATGTTTCCTCCACTTTCCAATGCAATATATTTTAATACAAAATCAATGTGTGTTTTTGGTGCACAGCATAAAGGTTTTATCCGCTCAGTTCTGAATCTAAGAAGAAAGCAGTATTGATTTAGATGTTCACTCATTCATTTACTAGAACAGTTTTAAAGCATTAGGTGATAACCTAATTGAGAGGCACACTGTGAGGGAAACTGAGGTTGTTGTGATAAATTAAATCAGTTCTGGGATGTCATCTACAATACTTTAATGTCTGAAGGAATGTTCTCCTGAAAAAATTAAACTAGGAAACAAGCAGTTTGGGTAGCGGAGTGCGGCTTTCTATAAATGCCAGGTAATACAACCTGATTAAAATACATATAGATAAATTGCTTATTATAGAACACAACATTAATGTAACACATATTCTATATGTGTCTGTAGATGTGCTTGTATATCAGACAACATCTGTATTTATCAGACCGTCTTTCGTTTCCTACTACAAACTGATTATGAACCAAACAAGGGTGTGAATCTTTTGCCATCTATCTGCTTTCTCCAAAAGACCTGGCATCACACATCACCCATACTGATATTATTTATTCATATTTATTTTACAGAAGCAAATTGTAACACACGTCACCAAATAGTGTTATGACTGCTGCATACCAAATCATGCTTGAATTGCTCAGGTATATACTTTTATGAGGCCAGAAGGATTTGGTCTCACATCTAGAGGAGCCTGTCCTACATTCTCTCATTTAGGCACAAAGAAATATGGGCCTGATCCATGTGCCATGGATTTGAATGGCTGATGGATCAGGCCCACAGGCACCCAAACTTCTCCAGTTACTACAGTCATCAGCTGTAAGCAGCTTAGATGACTCTGCCTAGTGTTCAACACATATTCTTCACAGAGTGGGGCCAGCCAAAGAGAACATAAGTACTGCTGGATGCACCAGCAGTAATAGCATTAGCCGAATCTGGGGAAACCTGAAATTCCTTCTTAATGCAGGATGCAATCCAGTAAGGTACTAAGCATCCTCATTTTTGATTTTTTTTAAAAAGTCGCCAGAGTATGCGAACTCTCATGCTTTGAGCATGAAGCAAAGTGAAATAGTTAATAATAAGAACAAACATGCCTGTAATACAGATGATTCAGATTTAAAAATCATGAACTTACATGTAAGAAATAATTTTGCTCTAAATACTTCCTACATTTTTTCCACTTGTTGTCTATGCAGAGTATTAATAGAGTCATACTCCTCAAAGCTAAAGGAAGAGACTTTTTACATTACATGTGTGCTCAAGCAGAAATGAAGTTAAAACTAGAATATAGAGTATTAAAAAAAACCCAACCTGCTCTGGAAAAGAAAAAAGGTCCTGGAGCTCTGAATTATGCCTCTTACTCTTAAGAGTTAATATGTGTAGATTTTTTCCACCTCTGAAAGAGTGGCAGAAAGCCCCTGAGAAGCAAAGGCACTGCTTGTTCACTATATTGTGTTTTGGAACCGATAGCAAATTCTGCCTGAAAGAACCGTGCCTTCATACATTAGGTTTAGGGACAAAACCTGCTTATCCAGATTAAAAAGTAATTTGTATTAATGTACGGTTTCAGCTATTAAAGCACAGAATTCTCACCATATGCACCAATAATTTAATCTTGTTCTTAAGTAGCCTCATACTTCCAGTAAAAAAAAGGCAGGGGGTGCGAGGGAAGAGTAAACTACAGAACCTTTAGTCCCCAAAACAGATGCCAGTTTTAGATTTATTCAGCCAAGGAGTATTTAGCTTGGCTCAGCTACGCTTGCACTGAAAAAACACTTGCCTATTCCAAAAAGTTTTTAACAAGCTCTGCTGCAGATGCTGTTGCCATTTGGCATGTCACCGTCACTGTGTGGTACAGCAGAGAGAGAACTCTTGACCACAGGTTTTCCTTGGCTGCGGGACCCAGCTTTTTTGGCTATCGCTCTTCTTCTGGCCAACTGGCTGCATGTTTACAGAGTGTGGTTTTAGACGGGGTGTTAACAGAGGTTGGGTTAACAGTCTAACCCAGACCAACAGTGAGGCAAAGGCATGACCTATCCAAACTAAGGCAACAGAGATAGAATAAGCTTGTATACGTTGTTGCTCTTTACCCAGAGTCTCTTGCATTCATCATACGTATAGACAAGAAGATTTTCTTTTTTTTTTTTTGCCTCAGGATAGATGACAACAACTTTAAAAGATGTACCAGTCATGCAAAGTAGAAATATATAAAAACATGTGGTTGCTTAATCTTTGTCGGCTTGATTTCATTCTCTCACTTATGACAATTTTACGTTGGCAAAATGCCATGTAAATAAGTTCAATGAAGTTACTCTTGTTTTTCACTATGATGAGATATCTTGAGAGGATAAAAACCCTACAGAGTTACACTGCAAACTTCTGTCCTCGTATTTCCACTAGCCAGCAAATGGCAGTTCCGAAAGCCTAAGTGTTTCTACATTGATGAACTCAGTTCCAGAGATTTTAGTGCTGAATACCTCCATGAGAGTGCATATAAAGCTGGGGAAAACTTACAAATGAACACTTGTAGTTTAGTTTACCTACATTAATCCTGCACCAGTACATATGCCTGAGAAGTCTTGACCCTGTAACACATACGACAGCTTCAGAAAACACTATGACATTTGTCTCATATAAATAAATAATTCCTGTCCAAATTCTGACTCTTCTTTTTGACAGCAACACCCTTGTTGCATTCAAGCAAAAGAAAATATCCCAGTTTTATATACATTGTTTGCTCTGCTTTTCTAACGCTGCCATAGATACACCATGAGCCTACCTGGAAAAAGCAAAGATTATGTACGCTCCCTCCACATCAGACACTTTTTTTCTTCATTCTTCATTAACAGACAATTTTATTTAAGCCAAGTTGTGGAGCACAGACACCATCAGAGAACCAGCCAGACCATTTGCTTAAATTCTACATATGTGAACCAAAAATCTTATTTAACACAGTACAGATCAGATAGCCCACCCTTCACTTCAGTCCCCTCTCACCGAGAGTTCAGCTAGGACTACAAACATCTTGAAAGTTCATAGACACAAAGGCAATTTACTGCAGTGTATGAAAAAAGAGTATAACATATGACTAAGAATGAAGTAAGCAGTGTCTGGCTACATCCCCGACTGTCTGGGTAACCAGTATGCAAGAGCAATATAAGAAAAGAATATATATATATTTTTTTAAAATTTTCTTTTTTTACCATTTTGGCTTCTGAATGCATTGGGGGGACTTGAGGTGAAGCACATGGATTATTGAGGTTCGGCCCCTGCATCCCCATGATGTTGGAGTTCATTGACATTTGTCGCTCCATCTTTTAAAAGAAAAAGAAAAAAAAAAAAGGTTTGAAAAAGTCTGGAGACATTTGCAAGAATTTACGCTCAGTTTCTATTTAAATGGACTCAGCTTTATTTCTTCAAGTCATGACTGGAAAAATAACAATCCGTGTTGTGAATTGCATGTGATTGCATGTGTGTATGCACACAGGCGTGTGTTTCATCAGAATCGGCCCTGAAAACTCACAGCCAATTATAAAGAAAAGGGTTCTTTACTAAACAAATGTAGCAGCCACCCAGGTTTGCACTTTTTTGTAATGATTTTCTCCCTTTCAGTATAACAACACTCAGAGTTAAGTGGTTTTAAAAGCATCACTGTATAAAGTTGTGGCTTCCCCTGTCAGTGCAGCCCGACTTAGCTTGTTAAAAGCATAAATAAAAATCTACAATCTCAACTATACGGAAAACAAGTTGGCTCTTTTTCCTTCACTCGGACTGCTCAGACGAGAAGAGTTTTCCATATATCTTGTAAGAGAAGCTTTCATGTACTGCTGAGATAGCAAAAACCAAAGCAGAACTCCTCCTGGCTATTCAGAGCCCTTTCTGCAAGCTAATCTCCCTAGGCTGGGAGGGACACAATTTTCAAACAAAACCTAATGGCAGTAAGGTCTGGATAAAATAATTTCCTGGAGCATCTTCCTCAAAAAGAGGCAAGCCCTATTACACCACTAGTCATTGGTAGTGGTGATAAGTAAGGTTATGGTGCCGCTTTCAACTAGAGCTGGGCACCCTGCCTTGCTTTGGGCCAGTCCTCTGAATCTTTGGCTCATACAAGAAAGAAGCTTTTGGATCCTCCTGAGCTATTCCAAGCAGGGGAGGTATTTTTTGTGCCCTGTGATGAGGTATTGACTCCCACACTCCATGATCCCAGCAAGAACGGGTGCTGGGCCTGGGGGAAAGGACAACATCCCGTTGGCAGAGAGAAGCTGCCTCTTGCTGGGGCCCCTCACCCTCTCCACGAGGGAGGAGCAAATTCCACTGTTATCTCCTCTGCAGCCCTTTCAGGAGGGCTGTGGGGCAGGAGCTGCACCCCAGGGCAGCCAGCACTGATAGGGTCTGTCTCACCTCCATGCTCATGTCTCTGGAGCTCTCAGACAGAGCCCACCACCTTGTCTGCAAGCTGAGCTGCCCAAAGGGCTCCCCGGCAGCAACCCAAAGGCCCTGAGCTTACATTGAAGCAGGATGTTTGCACCATTTCAGGTTCTTCAGGAATCATGCCAGAAAAGAACTGCCACGATGACCGTCTTAGATTTTTTTTTTTGTTGAACTTCCTGGTCAATATTCCAGGAAAGCCTTATTGACAAGTTATTAATTAATAACTTATTAATGACTGATCAAATAGCAGCCAAACCTGAATATTTGTAGCCCTGTGGAGTGTCCCCCTCACTCCAGCAAAGCCAGAACAAGCAGTGCTTTCCTCTCTGCCACGGTCAATCACTCTCAAGTTGTCTTCCTGAGAGTATCGTGGAATGAAACTGAAACTTCTCCTTTCCCAGTGCCCTCTTCCTCATGCCATCCTTACTCATCTCCACCCCTAACCTGCCCAAATGTCTTATATTGAAAGGGTTGTTAAAATAATTTAAGAATTTGAAGCTACAATTGCAAAGCACCCCTTTGTCTCCCAGACGATGGGAAATATTCCCATCTCTGTAGAAATGAGTGTAAGATGAGCAGTGATCATAACCAAATTCTAATTATATGCAAGTTACCAGGCTGGAAAAGTAAGTCACATTTCTTTCTTGTTAGCTGGTTATCTCCCACAAACAATTGGATTACTTAGAGTTCACTGACATAACTTACGTACATGGCTTTTTCAGTTTTGTCTGACTTCAGTAAAATCTTTTTGTTTCAGCACAGACATACTGATCTCACCTACATGACCAGGTGTGAGAACCAGAAATTGTAGTCTTATATAAACCATTTCTAATCACTCTCATACTAACTAACGTGCCATGAACTGCACCAGAAATACTATTGTGTAAGATGAAGCAGTGAAAAAGGTCCAGTTTCTTTAACTCATTACACCTCAATTTTTTAGAAAATCCATCAGAATTTCACCTCTTCATAGGTTGAACAGAACAAAAAAATAACCTTCTTCCCCCCACCAAAACACAAGCCAAAAAACTTACAGGCATGAGTACAGCAGAAGATCCAGGCATGGTAGGGTTGGGTAGGGTTCCAGGCATAGAGGCAGGCATGGGCTGTCTTTGTCGATTGTGTAGGTGCAGTAATGAAGACAGAGAACCTGGTACAGGCCTAGGAGAAAAGGAAAGAAAGCTGTCATGGGCTACGGAGACCAGAACAAGTCTTATCGTGCCAGCATTGCTAGGCACAGGCAACTCTAGACAAGCAAGTGCAGATAAACCAATCCAGCATTTGTCCTCTTGTGAAGAAATCAGTAGAACAGAAAGTTTTCAAGAAACAGATGAATCACCTTCACTCTACTATTTATCAGCTAAGGTACTAGTATAGTTCATCTGACAGAACATAAATGTAAATGTAACAGCCAGTCTCAGTCTATGCACCTCTGCATCTTACAGTGGACAGCAAAAGATTTCTAGACAAAGCAGGAAAATTTCCTGGCATGTCATGTCGGTCCATTGCTGTAAATTCAGCCCTCAGAAACAAAAATATGGATGACAGTTTTGCAGATGATGACAGAAAATTAAACACTCTTAAATTAATTTTGAAATTTTATCACCTATAAATAAACTACTCTAAAATGAGTATTTCGTGTTGCTCTTGATACTCTCTCCTGTGAAACTCTACCAAGCCTTTGTTCCAAAGCAAGGTTCCTTATTTTACCAGCTAGCATGTCACCAGGGCACAGAAAATAGAAAAAATAAAAAAAAAGAAAGAAAATTAGCAAAATTACATTCAGATTAAGTAGCTTGTAAAGGCAAAAAGTATGGCATATAAAAAAGCTAAGTGAGTTATTTTGGCAAAAGAAGTTCAAAATATTTAGAAGGATTTTTCTAAGTGCAGCACAGGGAAAAGAGTGCATGTGAGAAATCAGGCCCACTCACAAAGAATAATCATAAAATTAGGGATTAAACAAAGATGGGACTACTCTTTGAAAATAGCCTTTAAGAATGTGGTCTTGGGAATCAATTAAATTAATTTTTTTAAATTTTGTTGTTGTTGTTGTTTTGAAGAAGGTATGAGTTGCTTGAAGTTTGGCATAAATATAACTTGTTACCTTTTGGAAAAAACATGAAAATAAGAAATCTTTCACATGCAGTGCCTCAACAAACATTGCTAGTACAAGTTATCATGTTACCTTCCCTCAGAGCGGGATGCTCTGCAGTATAGTACATGGTTTACACTGTCTATTAGGCGGGAGAGATACCCCTAAAGTACGAGATGGACCAGAAAGAAGGGGGCATAGTCCAGAAGGGCATCTGCAGGGGTGAGCATGGAAAGAGTCTAAAGACATCTGGAGATTGTAAGCATCATGTTGATTTTCAGCCTTGGCAGAAACATCCTTTGCTTCAGTGACAAATCCACAGCTAGCCATGAAAGCCTCAAAATTGGGCTGGGCTGGTCAGGGAAGCAGAGTCATAATCTCAGAGTTGTGAGGGAGAAAGCAGTCGCTTCTCCCACTTGGTCTGAACCCTGTCACACCAAATGATGGGGCTTTACTTCCTACCCCTCCAGTTGTGATACTGTCAGTCATGAATACATACACCCCTCCTCTAACTTCAACTGTCACTTCTATTTATCTAACAACAAGCAAAGAGGCCAAAGGCTGCGAGTAATGGGATTAACAGGCATCCCCTACGGAGGAGATCATGTCCAGGCTCCCAAAGTTGCAGTGCCAGCTTCTTCTGACCTACCAGTCTCGTCCTCTCCTGCCCAGAGCTCAAACCAATCTATCCCTCTAGATAATCCCCTCTTCCCTAAAACTCTCCAGTATTTCCCATCCTTGGACTTTCAGTCCTTCAACCCTCCGCTCTTCAAGCTCGTTCCCCCCAGCAACATTTCTGTCCCAACAAATGCCACCTCAGAGTCCTTGCCCTGTCCACTCCCTCATATCCAGACATTCCTGCTCCTCCCACCCCTCTGCCCTCAGCTGCCCTCTCTTTAGCAGCTGCACATGACTGAACCCATCCTTTTGTCTTGGTTCTCTATGGAGAAAAAGGCTGTGTTTTGAAGGATGTTTTAAAAATCCTCCCAGACACATACAGTACTTATTCAGAAAGGGGAAAAAAAATCCAAACAAAACAACAACAAACGTATCTCAGATACAGACAAGAAGCTCTTCCTATGCCTTCCTGGTTATCTGCTGATGGAGGAATATAATGTACTTTACATCTTCATATTCCCCCCAAAGAAACTCAAGACGATGTCTCCCAAATACATGGTGTAACCCTGTGAGAGGGTGCAACAAGTGCTGTGAGGGAGTACAAATCAGCTTCTGGGACAGGAGACTCTATGGTCAGCTCAGCATAAGGTGAAGACTGGGATGCTGTGGAGGTGGTGTTAAGTGGAATGGATGTAGTGCAGAAAAAACGAGCTCAGCAAATAAAGTACACAGTCTCTGACCCATCCTACTTTCCACTTGAAACACAGCTGCTCCATGTACCAGCACTCATTCACACAAGAGGACTGACAAATCGTTAGTACAGGGTCAAAATAGCATGCAAAGCAGATTCAGTGACCCTTTGAAAAGAAAAAAGTAAGGAGATACTAGGCTGAATGTGAGGAGGACAATGATCGCAGTTTGGTTTCCAGAGGCTGTGGTGACCCCCACAAGCAGAGTCCACTTCCCACTGGCCCATTCTCACTGCAACTACAGCCCTGCAGAGCAGCAGACAACAAACTCAAACAGGTCTTCTCTATCTCATACTTTAAAGTCCCCGTGACAGCTGCCAGACAGAAGGGCTGAGACCCCCACGCTAGGAGGGCTGAGGCGCTGAACAGAGCATGATGTAGCCCTGCCCAGGACGCACCCTGGGTTTCCTCCCAGGAGAATGGGCAGGGAGAAGTGGGCAGGAAAGGAGAAAGCGCTGGGGCACTCTCACACCTGCCCTAGGATGAGACTAAGGAGTGCACCCACCCACCCACCAAAGCTCTGGAGCCCTCTGGGTCCACTGGCTTAGACATGGCCTATGGAAACTGTGCTGGCTAACAAGAGCAATGCATTCAATAAAATTATCACTTGAGTTTTCAGTGGGGCCAAAGTAAAACCAGTACCACGACAACAGCCCCCCCCCCCCCTTTATTAATACTGAGACTGTCCCACATATAGACTCTTTGCACAATTCACCAGTTTCATAATAAGCTTAGGTGTTAGGCTGTTTGACAGAAACTTACTTTGGCCTGACCTATGCAATTTGTGCAAGTGATTCTCATGGGACTGCACAGTTTGAGTTTTGCTTATATGTTCTTGAGCCAAAAAAATTTCCAAAATTGCTTTAATGAGTTTGGGAATATGGGACTTGGGCAAAAGGGAATTATTGGTATTTATTAAAATGGCAAAGAAGCTTCCTTGCTGTCCCCAGTTTCACCTTTAACGCTGCTTTGCTTTGGGGGTCTGCATATGCTTTACACTTAGCTAGAGGAAAAAAAAATAAAATCCTCAGTACTTCAGGTATTTTTTCTTGCTATACTCCAGCTAGTCTGTTCCCAAGTGTGTTTTTTGCAAAGAGGTGCAGAACAGTCAGAGAAACCTTGTGCTTCGAGGCTGACCCTCTTTTGTCAAAAAGTCTGCACCGGTTCTGCCACCAATAAAAGTGCTATATAATGCATACCAGATTCTGCTCCCCATCAGGGAAGCTGACATTGGCCAGTACTCATAGATACTTCTATTCCTTCCACATTGAATACAGATCATTGATTAGCATGTGCTCATGTGCACTCACTTGCACAGAACTCAGGGAATGTATATGGCACAGAACTGTACAGGCTGAGATACTCAATTTGTCTAAGACATTTCTTCTCCTTCCAAGGACAACACAATCTCTTTTGTTGTTGCTTTCTATCCTGCAGCAAAGAAAGTCAGTTAGAGTTTATAGTTGTTATTTTTAATGTTGGACACATCGACTCTGCTCCTCTCTTTGTAAATGCTGAGGAGGTGCTGCCTGCAGCCTGTCAGCCAATATTGCTGACTGAGGGATTTTAATTCCTTGGCACCTGTGTTGCTAAATAAATAGGGTTGTTGGGCAAACAGCCCACAAATAAAGGACAGATAAGATAGAGAACTGGCAAGTGCTCAACCTCAGTGAAAATCTGGCCATCTGTGGGGTTTTTCCCAAATTTAAAAATTTTCATTGTGTTCCAGCAGGAGCCTGCTGCTGGACACGATGAGGTCTCAAGTCAGCATTTGTACACTGTCTCTTTGGGTGTATATGGCCTGGATGGATAGCGTTACAGTGGCTTAGTAAAATACCACGTGTTAGCCAAGCTGCTGTAACTGACCACGTTGGCTCCCCTCCCTCTGCATGGTCGTGCTAACACCATGAGTCATCCTTACCAGCATTTAAACAGATGGGCGGTACCCCGCTAAGCCATGGTGACTCGATCATGTTCCATCATATGACTCTACCCAACAATCAAAGATAACTCCACTAATGTAATCAAATATGTATGATATATACTTTGCTACGTGA
Organism: Athene noctua; assembly: GCF_965140245.1. Taxonomy (NCBI): domain Eukaryota; kingdom Metazoa; phylum Chordata; class Aves; order Strigiformes; family Strigidae; genus Athene; species Athene noctua. The sequence continues at coordinate 140,985,223 of NC_134038.1, read as the reverse complement.
CTTCTTGATTAATTCTAAATATTCTGTCTGCTATGATGCAACATCTATCTGACCCAGTTTTCTAGACTGTCTGATGACTAAACACTACATTCATCTATTAAAAGACTAGGCTTCCTTTAACTTGTAGTCTTCAAGGACAGTTTCTGCAGATAATTTGCTGCTGAGGTCTCATGAGATTAGGTTCATACTGACCTAGACCATTCAGGGCTACATGCAGAAGGGCTGATGCTATTTAAAGTATCACTGTAGTATGTTTTCTATTATGGTAAAACACTCTGGGTCAGTGGGTCTTACCATGACCTCTCACCTGCTCCTTACTCTCCTTCATGTGGCATTCATGCAAGGTCAGCAAGAATACCTACACCACAACCCAGTTTGTTCTACTTTAGTTAGCTCTGATGTGGAAAAGCCATTAAGTATATGGAGTTGCACTGGAGCAAAGGAACTCACCTCTTGACTTTCTATGGCCTCCAGACCCAGTCAGCTCACGCAGGAGCAACCCAGAGGTGGCTGGTTGTGCTGTGGCAGTTTGCCATGTTGGGTCAGCACTGGCTCAGGGATTCCTGCACCACGCTCCAGTTACGCAACACAGACTTGCCCAGACTTTCATCATTTTTATACATATATATGTATGTACATATATATATATTTATTACAACAGTGCCTAGAAGCCTTGATTTAAAAACTGTGGGTGAGGTCCTGCCCCAAAAAGCTTATAGACCCAGAATAAAATGAGAGGGAGCTAGTGGAAGCAATAGGGGGACACAGGTGAATAAGGCAGCAATGATACCATTATGAACAATGTAATGAGGAGCAACCACTGCATACCAGCAGCCTGGGTCTTTTCAAGTTATGACAGTATGTGCATGCAGTTTGGGTGGCTTTCAGGCTGAAGCACCCAAGCAGCGTACCATGCTGAGAATCAGCACAGTTGGCTACAGTCTACCCTCTGAATGTCCCATGAACAACCAGGTATTGTTGCACTTAAACTTTTCACTGCTATAAAGTAAGTTCACTGGAGCATGTGGTTCTACAGACCAGCTGCAAACTGTTTCCACAGCAGCTACTAAGGCTAGGGTACCTGACCCAAGTGCTGTCCCTGGCCTTCAATATCTGAAAAATTCAGTCAGAGGGCAAAAACATGGAGGGAATGTTTTAACCTGAGAGAAGTGTACCACATAATGCCGCTTGCCGCTGTTGTTTGATCCACAGTGCCATCATTTAAGTCTATCAATCCAACCATAGATTTTCTCATTTGTCGCCCATTATTTGAGGTGCTCCCTACCCCCAAAAAAAGTCAGGCAGTTCTGTCTAGTTTCAATTTATTCATTTGTCACTCAGAGGAGGAAAGAAAAAATAAACACATAGGAAAGCAGCAACAAAGCATCAGACAAGTACTTGGAATACCTCACATAGTTGCAGGGACCTCACCTGACCTGCCGTATGCCATGTTTAACAATGTTTTAATCACAGCATCACCAAAGAGCCAAGCTTTCCAAGAAGTGGGAGGTTTGTGTCGCCAGGTTTTTTAGACAGCCAAAGCATATTCAGGGGAAAAGAAAATTGGCACCTAAAATTAATGGCTCCCTGCCAACCTAGTAAAGATCCTTGTTTGTATTTCTCAGACAATTCAGACATCTGCATGATGTGGGTAGATTATTATTATCAGTAGCAGACATTTATACTGTGGTGGTGCCCAAAGGTCCCAGTCGGGACCGGGACCCCATTGAGCCTGGCACTGTACAAACACAGATAAGAGACAATTCTTACACAGTGTGTTTACAATCTAGAGACACAAAACAGATGAAAAGTAGAAGAGGGAGACAGAACACAGAAGCAAATAAATATGCTAAAGAATTGGAGACAGTTTAGTGGCACTCCTCTGTTGTTTTCTTGTTTCTCTGTATGTTTTTTAACTTGTATGCTCAGAAATGACAAGACTTAGGAAGTTTGCAAGAGGAAGGGAGTAACTGAGACACAGAGAGGGCGATACTCTGGAGAGAGAAAATTGTGGCTCATAACTTAGCGGATTTGGGGAGCATCCAGACAAAGCTATGCTTTCTATAGAGGTTTTTAAACAGAGTGTGCATATATTTTCATATATGTGTTTCCTTAAGGTATTTTCCCAGTGCTGGACAAGAACAGATTTCAGCCTGGGAAAGAGAAACTAGCTGAGGGTAAAGACACTGGCAAAGTGAAAGTGATGCCTGACACTGTAATGAGAAAGTGGAGGACTGAGATAAGATAAGGCTAAACTGCAAAAAGTCTTAAAGACAAGAAGCTTGATTCAGAAGAGAAGGGAAAGCCCATATAAGTGTTTGAGGAGAGCTGGCACAATTAAGATAACAAGCTATACATTGGCACAGAGGTCGAAGGAATTCAGCAACAAGCATCATAAAAGGAGCAAGATGCAGCATACAGATATGAAATGATATGGACAAAGTCAAAAGCAAGCAAAAAGATGTTACTTCTCAATTCACATATCACTTAATGTCACATAAGAAGCTGTTAACTGTAAGCAAAGCAACCCCATCAGAAATGCACTCTTGCTCACTTGATTTAATTCACAGGGACAGAACATCTAACTGAAGAGAAAGAATAAGACAAAAAAAAGAACAGGGGATGTATATATATACACATTAAAATACTAGAAACCTGTGGCAAAATGCCTCCAAAATTTGTTAAGAATTCTTTAATTTTCACCCAAACTTGTAGGAGAAAAGCCCCACAAATCAGCAGCCCCACTGCTGTAATGCGTGGCCCAAATTCTATTTAAAGATTTAGCCAATGATAAATCTTGCCTTTAGAAACTCCAATTGTGGTAATGCCACCTATATTTCCCGAACACATGTTTAAGGAACCTCTGCAAATTCAGCATAAGTACAAGGACCAGCAAGTCCTTGGAAGCCTCGCAGAACCCATTAACATTTGCCTTTTGGCTCTTACAGGTCTCAGAAACTGCTGGTTTCAATCTTTCCTTCCCTCTAAATATTTCACTGGGTCTTATTGCCTGACCCATTACAAGAAAAATAAGAAAAGCTAGAATGGTTTCTAAGACTATAACCTCCTCAGAGAAGTTTATGTGCTGCACAGTGTTAAGCACACAGCTGGAACTCACAAATGATACATGGAGGATAATGGCATAGTTAAAGCAAAACAAGGAAACACTGCGAAAGGCAGGTTCAAGTGATTATAAAGAACTAGCTCATATAAAACCACATTATTGTAATAAAAAAATAAAAAAGTGAGATAAAAAGAAAAAACTGAAGCATAAACATGATCTGATCACAAAAGCAAGGAATGATGTCAAACTGATTCCATTGTCGTCATGGTCTCTCAGCTCAGACAGGACTAAGCTTAATTCTTCAGGAAAACAAATTATTTTGCATCATCACAAATAAAGGTGTATCAGTTTTTATTGAAGAAAAAAAGGTAGCAGTAATACACAAACGTACCAAATGGCAGCTGACTTAAAACCAGGCATAATAACAGCAATAAAGCCTACACAAACACTTTCTAACATGTGCATTCTTTTTAAGGGTCAGGCTTAAGACTCCACCCTGGCAAGCAAATTCAAGAAAACTTGAAAATTTAAGGCTCATTGAAGAAAAATGTCAGCAGGTTAAAGAGCTGGAAAGAAACCTAACGCCAGCATCCAGACAAAAGTGACAATTGAACACCAAGTAACTCTTCTGATAGGTTTGTGCTACCTAAAGGTGCTGGAGCCTTCATTTGCTCAAGTGACTTCACTCTCAAACACATTACAGAAGTGTAAATAGTTTTTATTTGGCCTTCATAACTTTGCATCTGAAAAGAATTGGATGTTGCAAAAAAGAAGGGAGAAAAAGCTCCCTTTACTCTTAGAGGGCTGAGAGGATATTTGGAGAGCTCTCTGAGTACTCACTACTGACTGATCCATATACTGGAAATGTGGTAAGCCAAATTTCTCAAAATTCTCTATTTACCCTTATTATTTGGATCAGTGCAATTTAATATAAATACTAAGATAAAAGAACCCTGCTTTATAGTAAAAATGAAAAAAAAATCTTTTTGAAGTGATTTATTTTTCCTTTTTTTTTGTTCTTTTTTTTTTTTTACTTCCCAAACAAAGCAGAAGTTTGTCTCTGAAAATAAGATGGTGAATTACAGCAAAGTCATGAAAACAAAGAACCAACAGTTTCTCCAGTGCAGGCTTGTTACCATGAGCTAATAATTCCAGACTTTAAGCAAGCTGAGCCTCTTTTTTAATAACTGCATGCCTCTAGGCAAAGTATTTCTACTAAAAATTATTGAGGCATGGAACAAGGCAAGGTGTGTGAGCTAATGTTGGATTGTTCAGTTACTAAACCAACTCCTATAGCAATGAGCCTGCTCTGAACTGACAGATTATTTCTCTGTATACACTTGTATAAACACACTGCTTAAGGTCGAAATCTGTGTAAGCTTTCTTTTCAATTAAAATGTCAAAGATGACAGCACATGTTTTCACTGTCCTCCACAGGATGATGGATGCCGCGGCAGCAGTTTCAAGCCCCTGTGTTTCAGAGATGTTTGCCTGCCTGGGTGTCTAAGAAAGATGTACTTGCTGATCTTATATACCCGCAGGCAGACAGGACTGCTATGGAGACCTTATGCTACGGATGGCTTAACATCCTTTGACTTTTTCTTCCCCAACATCCCCCCACGTGCTCCCACATTAAATGCTGTAAAGTTAGAGCGGGAAGGTTGTTGTGCCCAAAGAGGTTGAGAAAAAGGGTCCTCAATTAAAACACCAGATTTCTACTTAAGTGACAGGCCTTAAATCCCAGGCTGGTTTCTGAGGCCAATTCACTTCAGGCACCTACTTTAAATCCCAACAGAAACACAGTTGTTGTTAGTAATCAATAGAAAGACACAGTGCACCCCAAAAGGAGCTTCCAGCAATTTTTCAAAAAGAAAATAGGGTGAATCTGAATCTTTAATTTCTTCAGCTCCATATCCACGAAAATAAATAAAACTTTATCCATCAGCTTCTCATTCATTTTTGTCAGTCTAGAGCTTGTACAAAGACAAAGACTGGCTCCAAACATTGCTGGATCAAGACCGTGTGGCAATACAACTCATAGCACACATAGCCATAATGATACGGTTGGAGCTGGAGAATCTATTTGGTCACAATTTTTCTAGAAAAAGATTGACTAATGAAAAAAGTCTCAGTAAGAGAAAAACACTCCAACATCTGCCACTGGCAGATTTAGTCTGTCTAACTCTGACAAGACACAACTGTGCTGTATGCACTACGGAAAGTAGAGTTTGCCCACAGTCACTAGTGAAGAAAACAAGTAGGTATATACACGAGATGATTTATTTACTGAGATTTAAATTCTACTCCCAACACCAAAAATACTGTAAAAGCAACACACACAATAGAAATCAAGAAAATACAAACGTGATTTCTTAAACAAATAGCAAATAAATACAATAGAAAATTAGAAGCTTGGAAAAGTCTCAGATGACATATGACATCAGTGGCAGACCAAAAGCCAGCTCTTAATCCCGTCCTTTAACAAGAATACCATAGAGATACTCTGTGCTTTTTAACGGTCATTGCTTTGCTAGCACTTCTGCCAAGCTCTCTCTACAACCCAGAGCAAAGTTAATACTTGTGCGTGGCCCATCACAGTCACAGCTTCAAACATGCTTGGTGTCTCAAAGTTTCTGGTTGTTTCTGTGGGTGGCAGCGGGGAAGGAGGGAGAGGAGTAAATACATGCGGGTGTAGTGTCAATTATCTGTTTAACATGTAACCTCCAGGTGTAAAAATATCTTAAGAGCTGCCAAATAGCTACATTATCTCCAGCGACCCTCTTCCCACCCCCAACCCACTTCACTGATTCCTTTCAAACTTTCATAAAGATCAAAATGAATATATGCCAGTTCCTGGGAGGAACCTTTGCATGTGCTTCATCTCTTAAACATGCTAAAAATCCCATCAGACAAAGGATGAGAAGCACGGGGAAGAGGTGAATCTCGAGGCAGAAAGAATAAATTTGTGGAGAACTGCAGCTGTACTTCAAGAGAGATCAGCTCTGAGACAGTGTTGTCTGCTCTCATTATTTAAAGAGCTCATGTTATGTTCTCTGCCTACCTCTCAATGGGATTTACCACTGACTGAGAGCATCAGTTGGGCAAACAGGAATCCCAAACTCAACTACAGCATTTTTTACATAGCTAAGGCAAATTTCACTGAAGGGTGGAAATCATGTTAGCTGCTATTTGCTAATAAAGTCCCCCAGAACAGTCACCCTGAATGGTGTATTCCAGAAATGACCCACAGGAATGACAGAAGCACTACAGGTAGGCACTGCTGGAGATTTCACCGACACTTAGATGCTGACACAGGCCAGCAAAGGTTTCCAGCAGCATGTAAGGGGAAGAAGTGATAGCTAGTGAAACCCATTGTCCACTCATGTGCAACCACAGATACATAGGAAAATTTCTCTCCCTACGCATGCATGCACACTGAGACAGTAAAAAAGAGCAGGCATTGAAAAAAAGGTTATTTTTGCAACAAAGTGTATATTGTCATGTAATTTCCAGTCACTATCTTGCGCCTGCTCCCTCCCTTTTAAGTACTGATTCAAGAACGAACCTGCAGCTAATTTTAAGGTTGGAGTTCATTTGTTTTCACATCAATGCAATTAATTTCCACTGGAAAATGCATCTCAGGCATTCAATCAAAATAGGCCTAAAATAATTCTGAAAAGCTCATCTGTCTCCAATCTATATAATGTTTTAAAAATTGGACGCATGCCCTGCAATAACATTGCACTTCACAAAGCTTAAAGCTCTAAACTTGAGGGTATCAGTTACATTGAAACTGTAGTAAATTAAAACATCCAGTTTCTGGTTTACATTGATTTATAAATATCGACAAAACTACTATTGCAGTCATTACCACTTTGGGTGCTCCGAGTTGAATTTTCAACAGTTTAGGGTTATTTTCATTCTTATTGTGGCTACAGTAGCCTTTCTAGTTATAGCTCAAATTCCAGATAATATGTAAATCTTAAATCTTAGTTTTAAAGACATGCATACAAACCAGCCAATACTTATAATAAAAAGCAGCAAGTCTAAGTGGTCAGTAACATCAGATACCAAGCACATTTTTTCTAGACTCTCTAGCTTAAAGCAGTAAGGATACTTACTATTACAATATGTTTTAATAGAAGCAAGTGGAAATGGCATAAAATATGAAAAGGCAAACCTCTCTTTTTTTTTTTTTTTTTTTTTTTTTTACGGGGCATTTGCTGTTCTCTTTTGAACCGTTCTTTGGAATGAGAGAATCAGAAGCGTATTCAAAGCTTTTCTCCTAAACAGCTCTGCACGTTAGTCTACCTGGTGACCTTCAAAATGTACTTGGTTATGAGTAAAATATCACTGAGGAAATATAAACCTGAGAAATAAAGAGAGCTCACGAGCTGTAACCCAGTTAACACAATAATTTGAGAAAACAATAAGAAAAGCATGAACATATCAACAGCAATAGAGCCAATTCTCAATGGTGTATAGCATGCAGCTTTGCCAAAGACAATGGATTTAAACCAACTGGGAATCTCACTCATGCGCACACATGCACGCACACTCCATAAACACACAGTACATAACATGCATTACATCTAGTTGTAAAACAAGCTTTGACAGTGATCTATGTCTTATGCTTCAAAAGAAAACAAAAATCCCCACCTTACACCTTGACATCTGTGGACTACTACCGAGTAATTTCTCCTGACCCCTGGTGGTGATTAGTTTAGGAAGCGAAGCAGGAGGATCACCATAATACTCACAACATTTCTCCTGAAAGCCCTGGCCAAATTCTACCCTTGCTGCTCTTCTTGTTACCATAACTGAAGCCAATATGCTGATCTACAATCCAGATTTCTACTATTCTTTGCATTCATCATATTTGCCTTGTGCAGCAAGGGGAAGTTGATCCTATTGTGGCAGATGTTCTTGGGGCACAATGCTCTTGCCATTGAGGTTCACAGGAGTGCTGCTAATACAGTAATTTAGAACAGAATCAGATCCATAAAGATGTATGACACCTATGAAGATATTTTCCTAAATTACACCCTGAAATGCTGACTTATGTGTGTTAATGATACACTACATCACATTAAGAAAGAAAGTTTATTTTACATCTTCACCTTCCAATTTGTACTGATGTTTCTGGTTTAGTGTTTCACAGCTGTTTGGGTTTTTTTAATTTTATTTTTGTCTTGAGAGACATGTTGTCTTAAGGAGGAAACATTCTCCCAAACCAGAAGTTTGTGTTGAAGATTAAGACAGCATCCACTGCACAAATTTAGAATAAAGGGTTTAATGATCAGTAGGCAGCCATGCAAATGCTCAGTTCATTCTGTCAACTTCCAAGAGTCTGCAGTATGAACTAACACACTGTTAATTTTTTTTTTCCTGATTCCTTATTTCATGTCTTTAACATGAACTTAAGTGTTCATACATACTCCATGAATAGTTTTGGTTTGCACTGTTTCTTTTGTCCTCCACTATCCCTTTGAGAACTGCCACTGAAACAGTGCTTTCTGCCATGCTAGAGGAAGTAATATAGCAGCATTACGATCAGCAGACTCAAAAACTGAACAAGGTGAACTTTGAAACTCTGAGGATATGGTTAACTTTAAGATTTTGTACCTCACAGTTAGTATTACAATTCAGCAAGGAGGAATCATCTTTGCATAAAACAGTTTAAAAACTCCAGGCTAACCAGGCTAGAAGGACCTCTCAAGCTGAACGGTTGAAATAATGCCAGTCATCTAGACATGGCCCGAATCAACAGTAGTCACAAAGGTCCGAAAACAGTCCTTCCAGGAACATGAGCATCATTTCAACGCTCACTGACTGCCTGATGCTGCAAAACTGAGCTCCAAAGCACCGCTTTTCAGTGAAGTGCCACTATAGCCATTGGAATCAAGAGCAGCATTTGCATTAAGAGTTTCCAGATTTAAACTGTGGGAACGGGTACTCTGGAGTTGTCAGTGGAAGGCCTCTGACAACGTAATTTGTTTCTCCTGCTGGCCTGACAAAGTCGGAGCACGCTGACATTCAAGAAACATTAGTTGATTTTGTGGGTTTTCTTCTTTCTTTTATTTTTTAGAAACTAGTTGGTTGGAGATGTTGGGAGGGCAGAGGAAAAGGGCTGTCACCTGAGGAAGGGGAAGAGGCAGAAGGAGAATGGAAAGGAGATGACGTGCCCTTTACTAGATGTCTCCTATAAAATAAGCAAAGTGTTTGTCACACTCATTCCCTGAGACACGCCAATACAGTGCAGGTGAACATGTAAAAAAATGTTAACTTTACCTAAACAATGAAGTGGCAGCTCCACTCAGTTTACAATAACATCAGATCTATTTGATTTGGCCCACAGGGAGCCGCCAGACATTGGACTGATCTGGTTAAAATATCTCAAGTGTCACATAAATAGGCCCAGTCAAAGCCTGTTGCATCACCTGCATTTATTTTTTACTGTTAATATTTAGCAATGGAAGAAAGATACAGATCTGTGCTCTATACACTTGCCATCTCCAACAGTATGATCTCAGCTCAGAGAGCAGCAGGAATTTGCACAGCAGTGAGTATGGCTGATTTCCAGGGGTCGGAAGCCATGGCTTACTCACTCCACTCTGTGTTTTCTGTTGTCGTTCTGTTTTATTTTTTTTAATAGGAAAGGCAAATATGATGAATGTAAAGAGTAGTGGCAGATTGCAGGTCAGCATATTTCTGTTTTTTTCCCCTGGTCTATTTTGCGAAATATCAATTTAGCCCTGGCATTAGTCTACCAGATAACAAGTCCTTAAAATGGCTGATACATAAAATTTGATGAGAAACTGAATGTTTAGGAATAATAATTCAGATGAGTACCTTTTAGATCAACACGGAAATCTGCCTTTATCTCTTTCTCTGTAGCAACATACCATCTGAATCAACATTACACCTCGTATAAATCTGGCCTGGTCTATGTAGGATATGTAACAAAGGTAATCTGTGTCTGAAGAGAAGAAAATGCAGCAGTATATATGCAAGACACTGCATTTGGCAGACACATACAACCAGCTGTTTGTTTTTTAGCTTGTGGCTATACATCTACTGGGACATCCCCCACCCCTGTAAACCTTGCTTAGCTCCTGGTCTTATTTCCACTGTAGATTTAACCCTAAACCATGGATAAGCGCAGTGTTTGGGGTTTAAAGTTAAGTGTCATTTAGTATCATTTCTGACATCTCCATACATTTTAACGAGCTTCTTTTTCACAGGGGATTTGGGATCTGATTTTAATTTGTGGTAGGGTTATGGTCACAATAAATGTCTATTTCAGATATTCATGAAACGTCTCTAATGCAAATGGAAATAGAAAGTGGCTGTTTTCTTGTCATTTCAAAGCCATGTATGTAAAACACACAGTACAGATCTGTTCCACATGTAAACCCACTATTGATCCACCATTGTGCCCTGGCTCCTGCCCTGGCAGCTGGCACCCCCATGACAAATAGTCTCAGCAGGTTTTATAACTTGCATAATGAAAGAACAGGTTATGAAATCATTAGCACCTCAGCTGAGGCTGCCACAGGGATGCCCCTCTGTGTTTGCTGCGAAACGTTTCTTTGGCAGCTGCATCCTAGAAGATATTTGGATGTTTTTGCTTCAGTATCGCCACAGAGAGTGGTAAGTAAATCAGTATTTTCATTTTCTGAACTTAAGTGGGGGGGTGTGGAAGTCTCTCTGGTTGACCTCTAGACTAATTCTCTCCATTCACACGTGCCTAATTCTAGGCATGAAGACCTCTAGGAAACCCAGGTGTCTTTAATCACACTCCCAGCCCTACACCTCCCGCACTGCCAAGGACCAGGGCCATGCCTAGGGAGGCTGGAAGAGATGTCATCTTTGTCAAACACCCCACGTTCCAACTCCCCTTGTCCTGCAGGCAGCCACTGCGAGTGGTGCTCCAGAGCGGCCCAAATGCAGCTGAGGGCTGCCCTCCCCTCGGCTGGAGTCCTGTCTTGGGGTACAACGCAGAGCCCATTGGCACTTTCCCCTCCATAAATGCAAGCTCAGGTGAGACTGAGTCAGTACAAGCAGCTGAAGATAAACTTGCTTGCCCCTCCACTGAAAAATCCACGTCCCCCAGCAAAAAGAAACAAATTCTACTGCTGCTCACTGGTGGTCCCTTTAGATGTTCCTTATTCCAACCCTTCTTGCAGGTTCAGAAATACCTGTGAAGCTTGCCTTTGCAAATGAGCAACATAGCACAACCATGATCTGGCTCAAAGACAATTGGTGGCCCTAAATACCTAAGAATCCAAATCTAAGAAAAGGAAAGTTGTGCAACTTGATGGAAAGCACCAGCACCAGGTGGGGAGGGGAACTTGTAGGAGGCAGTGAAATTTTACTGGCTTGAGACACCCAGGGATCTGGTCCACTGGTATTAGCAAAACTGAATTCCATCAGTTTTACCAACTGCATGAGATAGAGCAACCAAAGAGAGGACCTGTGTCAGGTTCCTGAGCATTAAATAAAGCTAGATTGCGTTGCTGTTTTTCTGAATCAAAGCACCAGGTCATGATTTAAGTAACTGAGGCGCTGGGGCTTTTTAAAGCAGTGTAAGTAAATACCTAAGCTTAATGTGATATAAAAAGCACCACAACAGAAAGGACAACTTAATGTAGTAATGAAAATCACTTACCCTTAATCATCCTTGAGACAGTGTTTTTACAACGCTACTTGATTTATTCAACTAGCAAACATGCCTCCTTTGACTTCTCTAATAACAGGCCATCTTAGCCACGCTTGTTGGGATGTGAGTTTGGTTTTTTTTAATCATCATCCCAAGTGCACTATTTAAATGTCTTTGATGCTTTTTCTTTAAAAGAATTTGCTAAGCAATAAATCATATTTATTTGCAAAGAAGACCAACAAAAAAAAAAAAAAAAAAAAAAACACCAAAAAACAAGCCCCAAACAACCCAAAACATTACTAGGAAAGTTTGCAAAAATAAGAGGTTTGGTCACAGGTGTGTAACTAATGTCGCACATTTCTAGAACACATTATTGCTCAAAGACTTACTGAAGCCCACATTTATTGCTGCTGACAAGCATGCCACTTAGTGTACGAGGTTGTATGAAGCATTGTTTGCTGTGTGATTTATGATGGTGCCCTTACACTAAATAGGAAGGACTGTAAACTACCTGTGCTCTGCTGAGCAGCTCCACGCTTCCTCTTGCATGGAAGGGCCTCAGCTTCTGGAAAAGCTGGACAATTTCTCAAGTGAGTACACTCTTGTGACACTGAGGCTAGCCAGACCACAAACTATTTTATTATGTTGTGCAAAAACCTATGTGCAAAAAACCCCTCTTTAATTAAGATAGAGCAACCAGCACTGCGGTTGTAATTACCTTGGACTGCTTTACCCACGGGCATAATGAAATAAAATTGGGCCCTCTATATTTTTGTTTTTAAACTAAGTAAACCCAAATTAATTTATTCAACTCAAACCAGACAGGTTTCTCTTTAAAAGGAAGGCATATATGGTTGGAGGGGCTGGTGCAGGAGGCAGAGTGACATGCCGTGATGACTGTGAACTGCAAACTGCTGGCAAAACATTTGGCTTGCCGTTGGTCCGTGGCCAGTATTTTCCTTTGTAAATGAATCCCACATCTTTTCTAAGTTAAGCGTTTTTTCTTCTCCCCCCTCATTTTATTTGAAACATATTTTAAATATTTTTGTTTTTATGACGTTGTGGAACATGATACAGCCCCCTCCTAACCCCGAATATGGGAAAATCAATTAAAATTTTGACATTAGGAGCTATGATATAAACATATGGTTCAACTGCTCAGACTTCTTTTTCTTTAAGCAACATATCAAGGATCAGCGCAAAAAGAAATAACCAAATGAGAACTCCACATTACTGGATAAAAATTATACCAACTGAAAGTGTACCACAGCCAGAACCTTGCTACTTACCAAACACCAAAAGCCCTGTAAATTTGGCAGGTTTTGACAGACTTCCACTTAGACTTAGGATTACATATTTTTCATTTGTGTTCTTTTCTGAGGAAAATGTCCATTTAAAAAAAGTCATCCTGAATGCTGCATTTAATAATTAATACATTCTGTCTCACCCAAAGGACCTTCATTTTATGACTTAAAGAATGCAACATTAAAATGGAGTTTTATATGTTTCCTCATTAACTTCAGACTCTTCCCTAAACAAAACAGAAGAAAAAATAATCGAGAAATTTCCCATCAGAACAGAAATATGTTTTTCGAATGAAATTATCATTTTGGGCATCCAGTCACACCTTCCCTACTAACCACCAGTCCTCAGGGCTATGTGACAACAAAATCCCTTCCAGCTTCCTTTGGTATTTCAAATCATCAAAACCCCAGACAGACAAAATGATAAGTCACTGAAATTCCAGGGAATACAGGCACCGCTCTTAAGGTGCTATGCACAAGGTTCCCGCTGAAGCAAAAAAGAATCTATTTCCCAGAGGTCTTGAAAGATTCGAATTGGTGTTACAGGCAGCTTAAGGTGGAGAGTTATTTTGAAACTGTCACTGGCGAGAAAACAAGCTTTTTCAGTCATCTCTAATGGACATCTAGTCTCCAGTCCTGCAAGCATCTAGCTACATGAATCTACATGCCCTCCTTTAACATTCTTCAGTTTTACAAATCTTACAGGATTTCTGCAGCCATTGTAACTCACAGCTAGTTCTATGGATGGCAGAGATGATGAAAGTATTAGCAGAGACCTGCAACCCACACTGAGTGAGGACAAAGATACACCGGAAAAAATTAAGTTGCAAAAGCCTTTTCTGCACCAACCCCCTTACTTTTTGTAGTATGAACAGTGCCGTGCTTGTGTTAGAAACGACAGAAAGCTTTTTCTAGACACTTCTGGTACCAACTCAAACTCCAAAGTTACATGAAGATAGAGACTTCAATTATCTACAGACTACGGGTGAATTAAATGTACTTTATCACAGTGAATTCACTTGCATTGTAACAGATTTGATTTATGCAGAAAATTGCAGCCAAGCTCAAAAGCTAGAGCTGGAGGGTTTTTTTTCCCAGTCAAATAGAAAACTTACCATAAGCAGTACTTTCATGTTCACCAAAATTATTAAATTCACTAATAAATTATATTTTATAAATCTTACAAGTGGAGAAGAATAGATATTTGGAAAAACATAGGGTTTTAACATTTCTAAATATTTCTGTTTGAAATTACATACTGATTTGGAAATTTACCTAGCTCATCTTAAAAAGTTAATTTTCTTGTAAACCTAAACATTTTCTTTGCTCTTTTTTATTTGCACAGTATAAATTAGAAATTAAGTCAAGAAATTACTATTTTTAATTTCAGTCCCTAAGTCAACAAATTTGTTTTTCACACAGAACTAGTTACCATTACAGGTCACCTGCCAGAAAAACATCAATGACACAAAAGTAACCTTAAATCTGTCAGTTTTTCTTCATTTCCTGTTCTATTAAAAACAACCTAATATTCCAGCTAATTCCTCTCCTTTACATCTTCTCTCCTAGATTTTTCCTAACTGATTTTAACAGCTAGGTAAAACCCCTGAACACCAATATTGATGTATTAATGAAAAACAGAACTAACACTGATATTTTCAAAACTACCCTACTTAAAGACTGATTCATTAAATTAACTGGGTAGGAACACGGTTTTCAAGTCAAAGGGAAAACAGTATATTCTACAGGAAAGTATTGGACTTTTTGTTTTGTTTTCCGAGGGGATTAGCTCTTCCAGCCAGGAAGTTTTTACCACACATCCAGATTCAGTGATTTGCTCCTGGTTGGACAGTGGTACAAAATAATCTTTGACATTTACTGAAGTGTCAGTAACAGCACTTTAAAAGGACAAAGCTTCTCTTTATTACAAGAAAAGAGGATGCAAACAAGGTGAATGCATGACAGTAAAAAATATGTCAGCAGAGTGGTGAGAGCAAGGCCGTATGCTCTAGGCCTGCACTTTTTAAAACTTCATAAATATGAACAGTATCCTTCTCTAAGCCTTTTAGCTCAAGATGAATATAAGAGTCAGCGCAACTGCACAGGCTTTTGTCAGTGAAACTCACGTTCAGTGCCTGTTCCTCTGTCTTTATGTTACATTCCATAATAAATTATTAATTTTGCAATAACAAAATAACTGAGCATGCAGAAGGGCAAGACACAATTTTACACATGATATTAGTGACAACATATTGGATAGTCATTAGTTAATGGACAAATATGAGCACAGGATAAGGTATACAGGGAAAGGCATTGCAAAAAGGCATTAAAGTGCCATTACTTTTTATAGTGGGAACAGCTTTTGCTAGCTAAGTTCCTGTAAAACATACCTTTGAGTTTACAGAGATATTACCAAATGGATCACACAGTGATGGACAAAGCTTGTCTCCTAGTTTTGCAAAACATGCTGAAATTTACCACAAAGACCCAGAAGTTTTGCTTGTTATAGATGAATTTCCCTATTCTTGCTAAAAGAAAAAACATTTTAAAAAGTGATACTTTAAACAGATGACTGGTTTGGAAATACCTCAGAGATGGATTTTCTCACAGCATTTTAAAATTCTCTTGCAATTCTTGGCTATAAGCAGAAAATACAGATGCTTAGTTGAGCAGGGAACAAAACTTCATTCAGCTGTCTATAAATTGAAAAGATATCTGGCTTCATTTTGGCTTATGATCCAGCCAAAAATGGCTGGTTGTCAGGATTCCTGTTTTATCTTTGTGTGTTTATCAGGCATCTCCTAAAACTTAGGTGACTGTAATTTATAGGGAGAAATCTAGAAAATTAAGCACCTTGAAGTTTATTTCATTCTCTTGACCTCTTAGATGAGATGCGTACATTCTTCTCAAAATAAGGTGGACACAAGCAGGCACAGGACATGCTTTAGATGACATTACGTTCTTATCTCACCATTTGCTTTTCTTATTGCTTTCTCCTCATCAAAATTCTTTGTGCTTCCCCCTCTGTACAGAGAGCCAGTGCTGCCATCATTGCCCAGTGCAGGACCAGAGACAGTTTCAGTCAGGAGGCACCTCTGAAGGTGACCTTGTGCAAACTCCTGCTCCAAGCAGGGCCAAATGCAATATCTGAGCAGGCTGCTGTGGTCCTTTCCTAGGCAAAGTGTGAAAATCGCCAGCAACCGAGACTGCACCACCTCTCTGCAGCCTCTTGCTGTGCCTGCCACACTCCTCCTGTGGGAGCCTTTCTTTCTTTAGGTCCCACGGGAACTTCTCTCTCTGAAACTGTCAACTGTTGTCTTTTGTCTTAACGCTGCAAAGTGGGGCAGACCCTGTCTCCTCTGTAACTACCCCATAAGTAGCTAAAGGCTGCAACTAGATTCCCCATTTGCCTTCTCTTCCTAGGCTAAATAAACTCAGTTCTCCTGATACTCTCTCCTTTCAATCTAGGAAAGATGTCCATAATGGCATCTGTCCTCTGTGCAACTCACCCACGTTCCTCTGCTACGGTGCGATAAAGTCTTTGAAGGCTCACCCAGGAACATGTGCACAGCTTTGGAGTGCCCATTTGCTTGGAGTTATTCAACAGTTCAGACAGATTTCATCCTAAAGCGCCCTACACTTTGGCTGGGTGCAGATATTTTTTTTCTCCCCACAACAGAGATCTTTCTAAGTCCTCTGGGGATTGTTTGGGCAAACCCAAGTATCTGACACTGAGCCAATCAGTTAATTATTATATCTAATGTTTGTCCTATTTGATAATTACTGTGCACAAGAGACACATGCCAATGCAGATATGCTGCCGAAATCCAGTGCCCCTGTGCTCAGCGCTGTGTGGGGAAGCAACAGACTCATACCCTTTCGACATCCAGCTCAGTAAGTTCCACATTCCAAAAAGTCCTCTTACTGGACCATTGCTCCTTTAAAACAATTCTCCCCAAGATAAAGAACTATCTTTTAAGGGAAAAAAAATGAGATATTAGCACTGCTGCTGGCAAGAATTTGTCCCACCAGGTGACACCAAAGTTTAAAACAATTACTGAACCTTGTTGAAAACTTTCCAATCAACCACATTTCACTTTTCTAAATAGATCTTTATAAATCCATGCTTTTACAACTATATACCCTTTTTTTTTCTGTAATATTAATTTATTTTCTTTTTATATTTTTATAAATGTTGGTGCTAAGGTTTTGTACTTTTCCTGAAGTATGTTGCAGCTCTTTCATAGGGCACTACAAAGTCTTGTCAAAACAGTTCAAACTAAACTAAAAAATGGCTAAATCAATTACTTAAAGGGAATTTGCTACACATTGTTTGTTCATTCAGCATATTACAGTATCTACTGAATTGCAGTAGCTGCATCAGGTTTTGCTCTGAATGGAAAAAGTTCCACACTGCACAAGATTAGCCAATAAAAAGCCAAACAAAACTCTTAAGTGATGCACAGCAACATCCCCCTTTAACTGTTGTTTAAATTTTTGCCCAAGATTTGAATTCTCATTCTGAAAAATCTTGAAATGGCAGGTACAGCTGAGGGGTGCTAATACAGTTTCAATTTCAAAAAAAACAACCCTGTCATTCAAATGTATATACCTACATCACTGCCTTAAGTCATGCAACTTGGAATCTTATTCATGTGATAAATTCTTTCCATAGGATTCCTTAGGAATAACAGAAGTTAGTTTTGCCTCAGAACCTCAAATATGGGGGGGGGGGGGGAAACACGACACTATATACACACACATGCATACAGAGATTTCTGTACTAATCTGCACTTTGTGCAGCACATCCCTGTTTCATACCAGCGGCCACAAGAGATACTTGTCAACACTGGATTCCAATGGCAAGGGTCTGTTGGCTCATGCAAACCATAAGCTGAACCTTAATTTCCTCTTTATTTTGATTTTTCAATCTTATTTTGATATGAATTTACTAAAGAAACTCACTTATTCAGAGTATGTCAGAAAACTAAAAAGTATTCAGAGCAGTGAGAATTCCTACAGTTGTGCATGATAGTACAAGAAAAATACAGCTCCCATCCTTAGCTGCAGTGAAAGAAAAGTTCACTTTGATCTGGAAACCAAATGACAACAAAGAACAGTACTGGAACTTTTTTAACATGATACTGAGTGCCCTTGAACTGAGGTCAAGGGAAGATCTGCTCTAGTATGTTTTTTCTGTTCTGGTTTTTAAGACTCAGTCTGGAAAAAACTGAGTTAAAATTGACATATAAAATTACTGGTCCTGATGGGCTTTTCCAGTGTGGTGAAACCTTCTACCAGTATTATTTTTGACAGGGCTTGTGATAACTAATTGAAATGTAGAGAAAACATAACGAACTTTTATTACTTGCCGCTGCTGCTAATGGGCACAGATTTATCGATCTCCAGAAAACAGCACCCATTTGAACCACATTGCCCATATTCTTTATGGTCATGGAGCAGCACAAGAGCTGTAGATATCTGCAGTAAAACCCTCCATCTTGTTATTTATATGAATACATCTTGTATTCATACTAATAAAGAGCTTTAATATGTTTGACTAATGGCTGCAATTTGCAAAACATCCTGTGATGCTCCTGAATGAAAGATACTAAGTTAAAATAAAGACCACCACACAAATACATCTTGTGCTGATCTAAGAGACAATTCTCACTCTTGACTAGTAGATTTTACCAAGACAATGGCTGGTTTTATTATAATGTGCAGAAGCTTTTCAGTAAAGTAAAAGTTAGATGTGTTCAGTACAGTTACTCATTTTAACATAGGAAGCTGATGCTACAAGGAAACATCAGGACATAAAATAAAGAATGGAAGTGGGGATGGAATAAACAGTGTTCTGTTAAGTAAACCATACTTTCCTGGCTCTGTCAGGATCCAAAAGGCCTAAAAAGCAAAATGTGTGTCACTGGGACTGAAAAATAATTCATGTTATTTGACAATCAGGGCCTTAAAAATGTGTTTGGAGGAAGTGAAATGGAAGATGGCAAGCACTGCAACACAGAAATTCCATGCCACATTTAAAAACAAACACAAGCACCCACGTAGAGAGGAAATCACCCATTAATACAGCTCCAAGGTTCATCAGTCTCTGGAGTCATTATGGCTGAAGAAGTAGTTTTTCAGGAGGGCACATCCCAGAGCCAGAGATGTTGAAAAATACATGGGTGCTCAAAGGAATGAAAAAAGGGTAGTTTTACAGATTTTATCCAGGGCCCATCAAGGCAGCACTCCCATTCACTGCAATAAGCTTTGGATCAGGTTCAACACACAAACGTAGTCCTCCCTCATTAGCATTGGCTGGTCACATCGGAAACTGTTTGGGCAAGGTACCCCACCCATAAACAGAGCACTTGGGGAGAGTACAGTAGTAAGCAACAAATAATTTGTCTCTTTGCCAAGATTAGGGGTTGTGTCTCCTACTTGTTCACTCTCTGAGACAATAAAACGAGGGCTATAGTAAGGTAATATCTCTGAAACAATCTAAAAAGGAATGCCATGTGAGTGAGAAGCAAGAGGACAAGGGTTCCTTCAGTTTTGATGTCAAAAGTGGAAGAAATGAGTAAGTGATGGGGTATAGAAAGCCACTAGCACATGAATGCAGAGTTTCCATCAGCTCTTTTCTCTGGGATCATGTAAGTAGGAAAAGGAATAGAAAGGAAATAAAAACGTGAGTGTAGGGAGTTCCGCTATGAGAACTGCCACATCAGCTAGGTGGAAGACAGAGATATGCAAGTCCCTTTGCAGGAGAAAGAGAGCATAAACACAGTTAAGTGGATATTAATGGATGCTAAACAAGGATGGCAAGCCTGCTCTGAACTTACAAATCACATCCGCATTAATACCAAATGAGTTCATTAAGATTAACATTATTATGATGAGTATCAAAGGGATTAAAAGAGATTATGGCAAATAAGAGAGTCAGATAGGAATGAGATGTAATTACCTTCGTATCTGGTTTATCTATAGCTGCAGAGAAAGACCCAACATTCACTTCACACTGGAGGAACCTAACTCACATTTTGATCTGAAGTATAATTTTCGGCAAAGCTGATCTCAACAGTTTGGTCTGAACACAGCCCAGGCATGTGCAGGATGAACAAAAGAAGGGTGGGAAGGCGAGCAGAGAGAGACAGGGAGGGGCAGAGGAGGCCCGCTCCTTCCCCAGCACCCTCACCCAAGTGCAGGAGAAAACCTGGTCTTCGTGCCCCCCATGTCCAAAATGTGACATGAGGCCTGACACAACCTATGCCCAACACCTGGCCTGCTCTGACTCCAGCACTCGCCACACCAACTCTGAAAACTTCATTGGGTGTCACAAATATCAGCCAAGTCTTACAAAAATGTTTAAGGCAAATAGTCTCACTGTAGAACCAGGAAAACTGAAGAATACAGGGGCAGAGAGATCACATTCAGTGAAATAAAAATAAGCTCTCGGATTTTTACCTCTTACTTTTGTACCGCAACTGCAGAGCCAATTCTTTTGTGCATGCAGAGACCAGCTAAGAAGCACCAAATTATGGCTTAAAATCACACATCTTATAGAGCAGATATTCTGCCAATGCACACATTCAACAATGCAGGCAAAGATGTTAATTGGGATCTTTGTGGGGAAAATTTACTGGGAGTCTTCCAGCCGGGCTCTGCTCTGAGCAGATTGCCTTTCTTCACAGGCTGACTGCGGACAGTTGGCTCTCCAGTGCAAACATCACTTCCCAGCTCTGGTGTGTTTGGCCTCGGGTTTGTTTGACAGGTTACATGTGCTTCTGAATGTATCTTCTGATGCTCATTTCAGAGTGCTGTTAACGTTTCTCTTGGCTGCTGTTTAAAAATTTGGTCCCTAAAGATATCATCCTTCAGTAAGAAAATCCTGTTGCCAGAAATCTTGGCCTCAAATGTTTTGAGGCTGACTGTCAGCGATGTTGACCTCTGACCATGGAGCTGCAAGTCCATAGGTAAACCTGCACACTGGCTCCAAGGTAATGCAAGATGGGCAGCTAGCACTGGAGGAATCCAAAAAGGGCAACTTTTTTTTGCTGTTCAAGATGAACATACATTCCAAAAGCACCTGCCAAGCAAAACCACAGGTGTCCAGCTCTCACCAGGACAGTTACATCTCATTAATTATATGTGTTGTTTCACATACACACACGTGTGTATGCATATGGAATTGACAACTGCAACTTTTTGAAAGGAACCTTTAAAACTGTTTTTTCTGGGGTGCTGTGTTGAAATCAGCTAAGTAGCAGAAGTAAATTTTAACTTAGAGTTGCAATGCACTTCTGTAAGGCAAGAAGGATTTACATCTTTACACCCTCTACCTAACTCCACTGAGCATGAATCAGTAGGATGGAGAAGATGAAGTTCCTTTGTGAAAGTCACAAGCACAAGGCAAGGTCACTAGTCAGTCCATACTGGCTAAGGTACCCAAATGTTCTCCTTTGCTGCCCTCCTGGCCAGGTGAAATGTTAATAGCTAGTACCAGACAAGCGAGACTCCAATCCTCTGTGGAATGCATCCCAATGCACAAAGACTTCCAGGCCACACTGCACAGCGTATCTTCTATGTGCTTTTATAAGAGAAATAGCAAAGATGCGTTTCTGCAGAGGCAAAGATAAAGCATGCCAGTCTGTCATCCTCTGCCCAGTCAGTATCTTGCCAACATGGCTAGACACTATCCTAGGACAACACTGACGGACTTTTCCCGCACAAACTCTCCAGCCAGAAAAGGCAGGAAGGGAAAGAGTGAAGACAAGTCCACCTCAGCATCTGAAGCAGGCAGGCAAAGGGAAGAATCTGCTCTGCTTTACTCTGATGGTCCGTGAAGCTGCACTTCCCAACATTTCTAGGAGAAAATATGAGTCAGAAATCCTACGGGAACTCCTGCAGCAGCACAGCTCCCTCCACAACCCACACATCCTCAACAGAGCACTGCGCAATCTAATCCATATGGTATATCTGCACTGCAACATGGGCCAGAGCCGGGTGCGGCCTTACGTTAGGCTCTCAAATGATAAAAGTTTGGCACGTGAGCAATTGTTTGTGCTTGAGCAGTTGACTGAGGAGCTTGGAAATCAGGGCATTTAGGAAAAACCTGTGAGTGAAGTGCAGGTACATAACAGCTACACACAAGACACCTTTGCAGAGGGGTACCAGAGGGAAGGGAAGGCAGGAGCTGGTCCAGGGCTCTTGCCTTGTTCAGACAGAGATGGGGAGGTTTTGCCATCACCGCAGAACAATGGGTTAATATTTTGCTCAGTCAGGCCCCAATATAGGTTGTAAAAAAAATCACCAAACCCTCAAGAGTGTGTTTAAGGCTATCTTTAGTTAGCCAAGCAAATCTGTGGTCCACTGCTGATCTAGTGGACACCAATACAGTGCTTCCCTCTGAGACAGAAATTCTCTGAAGGGGTCACTTCTGAGAGCAGTATATTAAGAGCAGACAGCTCTTGACACAAACCTGATGCAGAACTCCTCCGCGCAGAACAGGTATCCTGAGGTCATCACACACACCTGGTATCTCACATTCATCCCACATCTAAACACAAGCAATGCCTGAGCAGAGGCTCAGTCAGTGTTAAAACTCTGTGTGGCCCACCCTAAGGGTAATGTACTCATGATGAACTTGGTGAAGAGGTACCTTTTCTCCCTCCCACCTAGACCTAGAGGCTGTTAGCTACATGGAAAAAAGACTAAAAGGTTTGTAGAGAGACAGACAGATTTAGTAAGACAAGCACAGTGCTCTGTCCCACAAAGGAGATCCACATGTGCAGATGCCCCAACTCCCGGGTAGTTCTGGAGAGCAGAACCATGACAGGAGGGGATCTGCTGTCCTCAGCAGTCCCAGCAACGGCAAGAGAGCAGTCCATCGAACAAGCAACAAGCCCACGGCAAGCTAAGCATCAGGACGCTGCTGACAAGCATTAGGGATGAAACGCTTCTCAGGATGAACTCTGCAAACTACCTCCCTTAAATGCTTTATTTTCTACAGCAGATTTCCAACTGTAGGAGCCTTTACTCACTCTGCTAGGCAGAGGCTGAACTGCTGCTCTCTTCGTACAGTTTCAAATTCACCAGCTACACCCGAAGAACCACCCCTTTTTGTCTTTGCCTTTCTTTTTGCTCTCTCTAGACTTTTTGTGAAAGAGACACCGAGTTTCAAGCTATTTTAAAAATATCAAAAAACCTGGTGGAAAATAATTTGCAGCTGTGATAATATCACATTTTTTAAAATACTGTAATATAGTTTTACTTTTAATAATAAAAGATAAAAAAGGAGAGTCTGTGAATAATTAGAGAGTGCAGTCTGAAGCCAGTTACAGTCACTGCAATTGATAATAAACTTAAAGCCCCTTGACAGCAGGTAAATGCTTTGCAACCCTGACCCCCTTCCTCTCACATTACTTAACAACCCTGCAGTTCCAGCATTACATCACCGTCCAAGCGATTGGTTCCTGCATTTTAACTCTCTCCCTGTCTCCTCCGATTAGGAGCAACACAATGATGGGGCAGGGGGGGGAGGAACAACAAACCACCAAACTTCTCTCAAGTTTGCTGTGCTCCTTGTTTGGGTTTGGTTTGGTCGAAAAAGCAGCTTCTGCTGCTAAGAGTCGAGGTTACACGCACCAGAAAACAAACTCTGTCGAAGTGGGAGAGAGAGTGGGAAAGGGGGACCAGGGAGGGGAGGAGGAGAGGAGGAGGAAGGCGGGGGATAGGGGGGGGAGGATGGGGGGGGGGGGGGGGGGGGAGAGGGGGGGATGGGGGTGAGTATATAGAAATCAGAAAAGGAAAAGAAAATTAAAAACAAACCTCATGGACATCACTGAGCCTGAATTCCCTGCTGAGGTGCAGAACATGAGAGCCCTGGAATGAGTGTATGTAGAACTTGAGCCAAAGCTTAACTAGCCCGAGTGAGTCATATCCTTCCCATTTGATTCCTGTCCAAATGATGATGTAATGCTCTGGCCCTCTCCCTGCTCGCTCCCGCTCGCTACACTACCTCCCTCCTCCCCTTTTCTCCTTTTTAGCTCAGTGCTGGTGAAGTCACCATTTAAATCTGGCAGAGCTGAAGCAAAAACTTCAATGTAACCAAAACAGCCCCAGGCCAAGTTCCAGACGTACTGAGACTCAGTGGTGCAATTGCCATTGGAAACGAGTAAACAGAGAAAGAAACAGTGCCGCCTCGGAAGGGCCTGCGCAGCTGCCCGCCTGATCGCATCGCATCGCATCGCATCGCATCGCAGGGAAACCCAGCGACAGGGCTGACATGATTGACGGGGGCTGCTCAGAAGATGCTGCACACAAACTCGCATGGACCGGGCTTTGGGATTCTCCGGCCATTGGGAAAGGAGGAGATCAAGCCAGAGACGAGGAGGGTAGCAGAGAAGCCATGAAGCGGACACAGCGTATTTGGGGGAGTCTGGGGAGAGAATGAGTAGCCCTGCTTTATAGGTTATGTGTTAGGCTGGGATTTCTCTGCCCTAGCCGCGCTGGGCTGGAATCAAGCCCCGCGTCTTTGAAGGATAACTATGGGGCTGTTTCTCTGGTGCGCCTGCAAGCACACAGGTGCAAGGCACTTTCCTTCTCCTCTACTTACAAAGTACCAGAAAAGCTCCAAGCCGTACAGCACTGCAAGCTTACAGACTTACACTGTGGTGCTGCTGCTACTGCCAACCCTCTGTTTAAAACAACGGCCTCCTGGTGTTTTATCTCCCGAGTCTGATATTCGTGATTTTTTTAAGGACAGAGAATGTTTTTAAATGGAACTTGTAATAATTTTTCATGTGCACAAGCCTAAGCTCTTGTGGTACAAAGCTCTTTGCTGCATTGTATTGCAGTTTCTAAGTCCTGATGTTAAATGCTACAGTGACTGTGGCTGAAATACCTCCCAGGATCCCCCACCGAGGGTTTTTTCACTGTTCATCACTCACAATTAATTGTAGTCAACAGGGTACAAAACAGCTGCTCCACAAAGAATGCAAAGCCTAAGCAATAATAGTAAGACGTGAAAACGTCTAAGCACACATGCCATCCCTCAGCAATCCAAAGCCTAACACTTTCAATGTCAGACTGCAGAAACGTAAGCATTAATGGCACCTGAAAACCTGGAGAGGTATTTAAAAGTGACTCCTTTCTTTGTAGATCAATAACTATTTTACAAAGTCACTCACCCCATGTTTCACTGAAGTGAAATTCAGTTTTCCAGCAGTTAATGGACACACCTACCCCCAAAATTCAGAAAACAATAGGAAAACATCAAAGTCAAGGTGTTTTTTTCCTTATAATGATGCGGGTTTATAGAAAAAGCAATTTTTATTGCCTAGCAGCATTTCACCAAACAGGTTTTTTGGGGGGTGGATTCATTAATTGATCAAAGCAGTGATGCAACAAATATTATTGTAAAGTATCAAAGTCTCCTGCTGAGGATATTCTTATGGTTATAAATTATCCTTAGAATATATTTCTATGGATCAACTCTGTTAGCTTCAGTCATGGTTTAGTCTTGAACTAAAGCAGTTTCAGTCATGAATTCAGATTGGTTTTGTTTAAGGTAGATATGATTTTTACAGACAGAATGAGAGGAGGAGAAAACCAAGGGTTTATCCTATTTAATTAAAAAAACAGAGTTCTCTGCAGAAGGCTGACCTGCTGGATGACATCCTCAATTGATATTGATGCTGCAGCCACTCAGAGTGACACCTTTATCAAGCAAGGCAGCTCTGAATTAGAGGTGATCAGCCATAATTATTACTGGCGCCACTGAAGCCTGTGGCTTGACAGCATCAGATGTGGTTGTTATAAAGTTTGGTCCATTGTGTCAATGGCCTGTATAACTCATTTATGTCTGAATTACCAGCTATTGATTTTTTGTCTTCTGTAATGTAATAAAATAAAAGTTAGATCATTCCTAAAGCTTTCTTTTAATTCTAGCCTTGCTGATAGTTTCATTTTAAGCTCAGCCCACTTCTCTCTCTCCATTAAAAAAAATATGACTTCTAACCCTTTTTCTGTGCATGTCTAAGAGGTCATCTTCCCTGCCTCCTTTTTATTTTGTCCTCTTACATTTACACTGCTGGATTACAGAGCTTCTGTTCATCCAGCCACTGGCATTGCTATAAACATTGTCATGGGCCCAGGACAGATCCCTGGCTCAGAACAGCTTCAAACTGATGGGGACAGTAGCTACAACTGAGGCACAAACTGAAATCCCCAGGCCCACCTTTGGAAGGAAGGAAGCTGCCACCAAAGAAAAAACAATTACCCAAGGATATGCATCCATTCCTGCAGCCTTTGTCAGTGAACCAGCCTCTTCTCACTCTTCTGAAAGACCCACACTTCCACCACCCTGTTGTATTCAGATCAAAATGCAACCAAAAAAATGATGCAGGAGCTGCAGCATAGTTCAGTGTCCTCCGGAGGTTCAAGCACTTGTCTGACAACTTTCCAAAAGAAAACTTTATTTACCAGAAGCAAGAGCAGACACATTGTCCATCTGTGAGCATCTTAATCAAAATATTACAGGAGCAACTACATTTGTATGGCAAATGGCCCTTTTAATTATTATTACTTTCATAGACACAAACTCAAAAGAATTAAACTGCCTTGGAAACAGCCTTTGTTTTACAGAAAGTTTTTTCAGGAGTTAGAACATTTTCAGAAATTAACAAGAAAGATCCAAACAGCCTGAACTGCTGGTCATTTTAAAATTATGTTTTTACATCATGTAAAGTCCCATTTCAAGAAGCAAATTCCTTTAAAACAGAGCTCATGCTCCAAAGGAGTTAAAAACTTATTTGTACTTGCTGGTGAGCATACAAAAGGTTCTTTCCAAGCAGGTATTTCCAAGGCCTATTGATTTTTTCTTCCCTCTAACAGGAAACACTGTTTTCCCATTTTCCTTCCTGTGACAGACCAGTTAATGATAAAGAATGTCCTGTGCTCAGAGGAAATTCCACTTGCATGCAAGAGCTCCCTCTTTATCTGTTTACTTGTCTGTCTTTTCTTTCTCCCCCCACTCCACCCCCATCCTTAAATTTCCATGTTCAGCCATGCTCAAGAATAGGGCTGTTGTGATGAGAGTTGTGGGATGTTTTAATTCTAATGGGAGCCTTCTTCAAAGTAGCGCCCTGGCCAACACAGTTATGACTCCAGCTTAGCTGTCTAGTTCAGGAATGCTTGCAACACCCTCCCTGCAGCATGTTTCATCCTTGGGGAAAGGGTGGTGGGGCACACCACAGATGTTTGGTGTAACAGAAACTTGACAAAAATCACTGTTCCTGCTGAAAGTTTCCAGTCTGAACAACCAGAAAGCTCTGTATTTGGAGAGCCCAAATGTCAGAGCGCACTGGGATTATCTCAAAAGCATATTGTAACAAGGAACTGGGTGTACTAGAGTTGAGATTGCGGATGGACAAATCATCAGTTCTACATGCATTTTAGGTGAGTGTATCACATACTTTCATACCAGCCTTTTGACTGGTAGACTGACTTCTGCCTGTTTCAATCAGTGGCCCAAAGCATCGGCAAAGACCCTGTTGATGAAAGCAGTATAGCCTGATTATTTTTTTCTCCGCTACTTGGCTCTTAAAGAGGCTTGATTAAGAAAATATTCTGTAATAATGGTCCTACATTGAGGAAAGTCTCATTTTCATTCTGACATTATTTTTCATTTCTAACCCAAGAGCCTTACAGTCCCTGTGGAATTAAGGAGGCCAGATAATTTCAGGGTTAAATAAGCTTTAATGACTATCACATGTATGGAACCTTAAACCTAGTATTAAAAATTATTTTTTTAAAGTGGCATCTCTTCCTTTTTTAATTTAAAATAACCATCCAGGTGGTTTCCTAAGGATTTCTTTGCAAATTGCTTCCAGTGAACCTTTTCAGTTACAGACCACTGCAAACCCATGTGGTGTTATTCAGTGTTCTGTTCAACTTGGGTGTCCGGTGTTTTTTGTAGTGGACAGAGGAACTGTCTGCACAAGTGCCTGCACAGGGAGACTGTGAGGTCTGAGCAGGTGAGTTGTCACTAGCAAGGACATGAGAATGCTTAGGTCCATCAATTTCAGCAGAACTAAAATAAGGCAGGGTTGAGTGGATTTTTCAAGTTGCTCATAAGATAACAGAATGCATGTTCTGAGGGCACCTGGGTGCTTTGGAAAAAGCCCTTCTCCTCTAAGAAGACTCAGATCAAAGTGCCCAGCATTGTGCTATATCAGTGGTAGAGCTGTTTTTTCTATGAGCTCTTCAAATTGTTATGAAATAGAATATCTGGAAATATCATTTGTGAGAACTGCCCCAGATTTCTTGAACATAAGCACTGTAAGAAACTAGACTGGATTAAATCTAAATGAATCCTGGAACAAAGATCTCCCTCTCTCACACATACGCGCAAGTGTGCTGCTAAATTAGAAACACCCTACTGAAAATATTTAAGAACAACTAGCAAAAGTTTGGGTCCAACCACTCTGGAGACAAAGGTGTGCAATGGGCATGGTGGCTAGTAGACTTCCTCACAACATTCTGGCAATGAATCTTAATCTAAATCTTTAAGAACAATCTCAGCATAAGAAATCCTTTCCCGACAACAGTCCTAAGCATGTTAATGCCACTTGGGATTTTGTGCTGCGGACACTCAACCACTAGGAAATGGAATTGCCTGCTTATTATATACTCGCCAAATAGCCGTGGGCCAGTGATGAGCGGCTGACCTGGAAGTGAAGAGCTCTGTATCCAATTACGTATCACTGAGTCATCCAGTCTGAGTAGCCAGCTATTTTATTACAGCTGAAAACCACAAATACCTAAGACAAATAATGTAGCAATTTATGCAAAATAATAAATAATGCTTTACATTTTAGTAGAACCTTTCACCTTTAAAGATCCCAAAGCACCTTGCAGGCCAGCCATAAAGTCATGCAATGCAATCACCTTTCACATGGGAGATGGCAGCCAGCCAGCAAATGGCACAGGAGTGCAGAGGGGAGATGTTGACTAAGGACAGCAGTAAACAGCTGCAATTATTTTTAAAATGCCATGTAATCTTTAATGCTCATGCATAATGAACAGGAGGTTCCCTTCCCCCAGTGTGATTCTAATTAGTCTAATGGATAATTAGAACGTGCTGGTTGAAAAGTGGAGCCACTGCTATTTTTAGAGTTGCTTGAAGAAGCCTTGCCATCCATATACCCTAAATATTTTGACCCCAGATCTCAGATATCTTAATCTTTAGTGTGAAACTCTACAGGCTTTATCTTAAACCCAGTTTAAAACTTGTATCACATATAGTCACATCTCAACTCTTATAACAGGAAGAAGGATCTGGTTCTGATGTTCTTCCCCCATTATGCTTCTAACAGAGAGAAAAGTAAACTGGAAATGCAAAATCTGGGTTAAAAAAGCAAACTCATATGCTGTAATTAAGTATGTGCTGTGAAGCACAGTATGGTAAGCACTGAATAATAGTACAGATTAGCACTAAAACAAATTTTAGTCTTTCCCTGAACTGTCGTCTTCATGCATTTTGGTAGCCCTCATCTTTATTTTTCAGCATGATAACAATAATTAATATTATAATAAAACTTTTTTTTTTTTAAATGGCAAAGATCTGGAACTCAGTTCAACAGAAAAAGGAGAGTGCTGGGACTCAGATCACCCTCATTACAGCACCATAGATTTGTGGTGCTATATGATAAAAATGTACACAAGATAACTTTGCTTTTGAAGATACGTTCTCTTTTGCTAGCCAATAGTACAACATTTCCTCCATGAAAATGAACAGCAATAACTGACCACTAGGAAATGTTTCCTGGACTCTTGCTGGACAAACTGACTTAAGCTTTGAAGTTCCATGAATTATGGGTAGCCAAGTAATTCTGCTGGTCCTGGCTCATCCTCCAGCACAGTGTTTACACCATACACTTGCTATCAGGATGATGAGAATTCATGATTCAAGTGGTACCATTTTTAACTTGTTTCTATCCAAAGATCTGAATTTAATTTACATCCAGCATCTTGACACCTAAACTCCAGCCTCTTTTAGTACAGATTAGAATTTTTTGATGTTTCTTAAAACCAAAGTCTGTAGCACAGACTGAGATGCATCCACAGCTAAGGGCCAGCCTGCAATTCTCTATTTACAGTGACTCCCATTGAAACATAATGTAATGTAAAGTTTCCAGTGTAACAAGTAAGCCATAAGAATTAAAACTCTATTATTGATAACATAAAGCTATTACATGATTAGACATTTTATTTTAAAACAGGAAAAATGTTCTCTTTTTCCTTTTTTTTTTTTTTAAATGGGAATTAAACAGGAAATCCTAGTTCAGTTTCCTTCATAGTAACTTCTTCAGTCACAATCTGAGAGATCCTTTCTGAATCAGGCAAGGTCCATCTGTACCCACTTATGTTTTTAGGATTTACATACTATGTTTAGTCCTCCAGTGCTTCTCTTCTGGAAAAGTATGGCTATCTATTATCTCTAAACATATTAAAAACAAACAGATCTCTCACAGACACTCACACAAATCCTTTTAGGACTCTGAAAGGAAAACATCTGCATTTTACTGACGTCAGAATTGCACCACCAGTTTTACTGTAATGATAAATGAAAGAGAAATTATTTCTAACTTCACTTCCACATTCTGTGGTGCAGGATGCTGCTTTACTTTTAACATCAGTTTCTATGAATCAAAACATACAGCTTTTCTACTCTTGCATAAAAAAAAACCAAAGTCCACAATAAAAAAAATTTACCTACAAAACATGCATGTACACTGAAATACCCAGTGGGTAAGTACATATTCCACAGAAACTGTGCCTACTAGATTTACACGTGGAGGAGTTGTCTGCTTGGATACCCTCTAACGGTAGCCTATTCCCATCACTGTACAAAACCAAATGGTTGTGCTTGTCCTGCAGCCCATGCTGTAAATTCTGTACTGGAAAAAACGCACTGGCATGCTGGCATCTCCGGTGACTTTTCACATAAGGATAGAAGATTAATTTTCTGTTGAAAAATGAACCACAGTCAGGTCAACTTTTAAAAACCCCAACAAACTAGACTTTTAAGTTGTTTAAATAAAAAAAAAAAAAAATTATTATGGAAACAGGATAAACAGATTAAAACAATTATGACTAACCCATCTGAGAACCTGCAGAGTTCACTTACAGCCCAAGATTCCCTCTAAGTGGACACTTCTGTGAATATAGCTGAATGGTTTTGATACAAAAGAAGCAGCGCCTAAATCAGTTTCCCCACTTAACTGAGATGTGTCCCTTCAGTTTTTAACCTCCTAACCCTGAGCCTTTACTGTTTCTCTCTTGTCTCTTCAAAATTTTCCCTTTTTTTTTCCTTCTAAGTAGTGTGAACTTAATTTCTTAGAAATTAGAAATTTTCTACTGTCTTCATCCCCCATGTTCAAGCTTTTGTGTGTTAATTATTCTGCATGGAGATGCCAATCTGAATTCAGCTTGAAACCACTTCAGGGCTTATATATTCTTGTAATTGCTTCATAACTGGAACATATGTCTCACCATCCTGCACGTCAATAGTTGCAACATCGCTTTCTCTGGCTTTTACCAATGCAATTTTACCTCTTTCATATCTGTCCAGACTCCTGCTGCAAAGACCTTTTTTCCAACCCTTTGTGTTGAACATGCCAACTCTCTCTGTGTACCCCTTTATCAGCTAATCTTTCCTCCTGAATTTACTGTATTTCGAGACCCTTCGTAAACAACTCCCCCCACCTTCCCTAGCATGTTTTCATCAGTATTAAAAGTTAGCTCCAGATCAGTTCACCAGGCCAGTCTAATACCTCCCAATGCCTCTGGAAAGTCATCTTCCTGATGCATCATTAAGAGTACGAGTACCTAGGAAGTGAGCAGACCGCCACAGAAGCTTGCTGCCATTCCATGACTGCTTTAGCACTATCCATGAGCCCTCCTCCTACATAGCCATTTCCAGATGATGAGCTCCCAGCTTCTTCTTCTTCTTCTAGAAATTTTTATTAGTCCCCCCAGGCACAGCCTTGCATTTTTTAATACTGAAATTCATTCCATTGACATTACTTCAGTACTCAAAGCTTATCCAGGTTTTGTTTTTTTTTTTTGGGGGGGGGGGGGTTGGTTTTTCTTTTTCTTCTCTTTTTTTGTATGATATCCAGGTCCTTCTCTGTATTGCAAACATCTCCAAACCCTGCGTCACCAGCAGTACTTGCTATATTTGCATTATCGTCATTAATGAAAGCACTAAGCAAAATCAGGACTGTACTGAATGAATATTGCGTAGCTCTGCAAGCAGCCTCCTCCGACCTCACACTTTCCTTTTCAACACCACCCTGTTCTTTCCCCTCCAGCAAACCCAATTTTTAAGCATGCTGAATGAAACCTACCTGCCCTATTTCCTAGAGCAGATTCCCCCACATTAGCTCTAAATGCTGAGCAGTCCACAGCTGTCAGCAGCTTTTACTGAGTGAGGATTTGTCAGCATGAATAACAGCACAGGACAAAGTTTATCCTTATTTACTGATCACTCCCAGCCCTGCCTGAAATTTCTCTTAGCTGACAGAATGGGACAAGTAACCTTTTGGAAACTTTTGAAGAGGAGAAATGTTTTAATTACAGTGGGGATAAGTAGCATTAATACTACTGAAATATTTAAGCAACTTTTCAGATGTCTGCTGACTCTCAGCACTTTTATCAGAGGAATTTTGCATCTGTGCCCCACAGACCTGAGAAGCCCACTATGTCACTGCATGCCGTTCTGCTCCAGTTACACTCATTATTAGGCAGTATCATTATGTAGAATTTTTGGTGTTCCTAAAAGGGATTTCAGGAATGCCACAGCAAAAAATGGATGGTTTGTTTACTTGATTAATGCCATGATCTATGATTACAAATCTGTCTACTGTTGCTTTCACAGGAAATTATTTCAAGAACTTAACTTCTGGGTGTTGCTTAACATCCAGCACCGACTCCACTATAAACTCATAACATGATTTATCTGGTGGCCAGCATGTGTGGGAGGAAAGATCTAGGAGTCTGACAAAACTCTTCACTCTCTCTAACTTTCAGGCCATCAGATGTAGAAATGTAGACCGTTACACTCCTAAGCCTGTTTGTAAATCCTCAGCCAATGCAAACTATTAATACTGAGCTAAGTGAGTGCAAAATGAAAGTGATTAGGCACATCCTTTTAAAAAAAAAAATTATACGCACATGTTTTACTAGCTCTAAACGTTAAACCAGCTGATTACATCATACCAACACAGTAAAAATTACTCCAAGGTAACCTAGGAAACTGTTTTTACTAAATAACAACTGCATCCCTTCATTTAATCTCAGTTCACACAAAATGCAAGTTTAGCTCAATCTCCCTTCACAACAATCTCATGCTGTAATTCCACACTGTCTGTTCAGACCGGCTGGGATGCTCTTGCCGTCAGTTTGTAGGGCAAAGCTCTCCGGGGACTGAAGCAAGGCTTGCTCAGATGAGGGGCCCTTGTCTGTTGTATTTGCTGTTCTTGGTGGCCTGCCAGCAGACCCAAATTTGGCAAGGTTCAGAGCGCAAGCTACAGTTGGGTGGCTTGATTATCATGAATGTTATTATTTTTATTGGTCGGTTAATATGTTTTCACTTTGCTGTGTTTTAATTTTGCTTTGGTTGTCCATGTTGGCTGTTCTGTGTTTCCAGCCTGAAGAGGCATACGGATGGGCAGTCACCACAACTCTTACCCAGGACACCTCGTACGATTCTTGTTCCTCTGTATTTTGAAGGCCAATTCATGAAATATCCATTCAGTTGCATCTGATTCCTTAGTTGATCAGCATTTTCAGAGTGCTCGAACAAAAAGGTATTAAATACTTGCAACTACTCTTAAAGGTATTTAGTCAAACTGGAGCTCCTCAGGTAAACACAAAGCAAAACAGGAATTAATTCTGGGATGTGACTGATGTGATTTCACCTGCCTCGTTAATGTGTTCATAACACACATATATAGGGGCATATATCTCACAGACACCTAGATAAAAGATATAATCATACAGAAAGCATTATACATATATTATATGTGACTATGCAAAATGATAAAGCTGACTTAAAGGAATATTGCAGGATAAATGACATTAAAACTTATGTTTAAAGTTGCATCTTCATTTTCATTCTATCTCCCTTTTTTAGATACTTTCAAAACCTTCCAAAACTTTCCCTTTTTAGGCTGAAATACCACAGGCCTAGTCTTTGCCAGATAATGAATATTTTAAAAAATATTTCCTTAAACCATTATGTCTCTCTTTTATAAGGACAGTGAAAAGTGTAAAGAGTCAGTTGAACAGTCAGAAACCCTGGGAAACAAGAGTTGAACTTTGCCATGAAAAAGGTCCACTAAAAAAATGCTTTAGAGTGCATTGATAAAAATTAGATTTTACTTGGTGAAGCCCTTCAAAGTTCTGTTTTGTTTAGGCCAATTATGTTTTCCATGAGTTTACTTGCTAAGCTTTAAACTATGCACCTAAGAAAAACAACTCTATTTTTCATTTCAACTAACCTGGCTTCCATAAAAAATTTATAGGGACTAAGAAAAAGGTCTGTAAAGTGCAGAGTGCTAGTGAATTTAGAAAGACACACAGATGAGAGACAGACTGATATACAGTCTGGAACTCAGCTCAGCTTGTTCTCAAGAAATGTTTTCATATAAGAGCTTTCTGTTTTGTCTTCTTCACACATATATTTGATCTAATCGGTTGGCTCTCCTAGTCCACGATACCGATTTTATTCTTCCTGTTCTCACTTACTCAGCCTACTCCAGGCTACATCTGTGACCTCCCCAGTCCTTCTGCTCCCTTCCACCCCATCTCTTCCCCTGTAATAAAAATACCAGCCCCTTGAAGTCTCATTCTTCTTTTTCCTGAGGAAAAACTCCCAGCTCAGTTCACCAAACCACTGTTCTTCTTTTTTCAAATCCCACCCAACTCATGTCCTTCATATTGCCTGTCAACATTGAGCTAATAAGCAGAAAAACCAGCACAAGGAACCATCTGAGTAAAATCCCCTCTTAAACATACCACCATTGATTTAAGCTTTCTATCCTGCATACAAATCTACTCTTGCTCAGTAGTCTTGCCTCTCACTCAGTAGTCTTGCAAACAAAATTATCTCATTTGGCAATAGCCACGTCCACTGTACCTTTACAAACTGCTTTAAAAAACATGTTTTTAGTATGTGCCAGGGAACATTGTAGGCAGCAGGTAGTAAATGGGACTGAAGGGTCATAGAAGGGATGTAAATAGAGTAAAACAATAAGGATCATTTTTTCATCAGAATAGTCTTAATAACTAAGAAAATTCAGAATTCCTATCTTTTACAGTCTAAACTGTTGCTAAAAATGTTTTTCAAACATTTACCACAAGGTGCCAGCAGTTCTTTAATGCTTTTTTATTTTCAATTCCTGCTGTATGCATTCAAAGCAGGGGTACAATGATGCAAAGACTTCAGACTGGGAAGTCATAAGAGGTATTAATGACAGGATCAGAGAACATTCATAGAGAAAAAGATCCCAGGTATATATTAGTACCTTCAAAAGAAAAAAAAAAAAAAAGTCAGGTTTAGTAATTTGTACAGAGGTATAAAGCATGCCAGTTTGTGGTGGTTTGAGGTTTATTTGTGCTCTTGAAACCAGACCAACTATACTAGTCCAGCATATAGTGAGGATACTCAGCTAGCAATGTCTGTTTTGCCTAGATCTTATCCCCTACAAAAATTAAAGAAGGGGATTAAATAGTTTATACAATATAGCAGCAACCACTCTCTTCAGATTATAATCCCACCTAATACTGGGAGGCGTACACAATACTGCTGTAACCTACATAGTGGAGGTGGGTGTCTCTCTTAGAATGAGAATATGAGGTGTGTTATGCAAAGCCTTCTACCATTTGTAAATTTATTAATAATAAAATATCGTTAAGAATTTATTGCAGTCAAATGGAATTGTATTCTAGTTAATGTTAGCTGGATAGTGTTGATCCTCACTACTGTTAAACAACCATGTTGGTGAATATTTACCAAGTATCAAAGGCAGACTTTCAACAGTGAAATCAGAGTAATTCAGTACTAAACCAGCAGAATTTGTTCCTTCCCAGTCTGTTTTATTACATTTTCAATCATATAGCTATAACATGAAAGGTTATTATACAGATTACCTGAATATATCCATACATGTTATACACATTCCATTAAGTCTTAATATTTTATACATATGCAACTCTTTCCACTCAGAGAGTGTCACAAAGCAATTTACAAACAATATACGCAGAACTAACTTGACACATTTAATGCAATATGGTCTCCCTTCGTAGAGATACATGACTAAACATCCCCAGTGAGTAATATGGATAGCAGCCATAACAGCCTCAGGCTGTGATCTGGTCTGCTCTCATAAGCTAAACAGGGTTGGTCTTGGCCAAGTGCATTTGGGAGCCCTCCAAGGAAATCCCAGGGTGCTTCAGGAAGCAGAGCTGGTGATTCAGTAGGTGGCACACTTCCCCTGGAGTCAGCACTGAACCAACCATTCCAAGGGAAACCTTGGTAGGTGCATCACAATTAACCAAATGGGATCTCAGGCAGGATCCCTCAGCTGAGACTGGTTATTTGTGACACTGTCATGATTTATGAGTGATGGTATGGATTCTACAATTAAAAGCAAAGGAGTTGTTGCTGCTGAGCAGTCCTTTCTCTGCAGAGCTCCTTTAGTTTGGAGGAGTTGAAAGAAATTATTTCTAGCTTTTTCAGTTGCAAACGTTTTGTTTCAAATGGAAACCATCTGTAAGTGCTGCTGGGCT
Source organism: Athene noctua (assembly GCF_965140245.1). Lineage (NCBI taxonomy): Eukaryota > Metazoa > Chordata > Aves > Strigiformes > Strigidae > Athene > Athene noctua. Next base: position 140,948,337 of record NC_134038.1, on the reverse strand, counting down.
TCTTGATCATCACCAGTTGAGCGAATTTTTTACCTTCTACCCACTTATTTAAACATAGATGTGTGAATCCTTTCTTTTGCATCAGTAGGTCCCACCTGAAGTACCATATCCACTTTTAGGTACTGTTTCTAGGTAAAGGTGGGTTAGCCAGAGAGAATGCTTTGGACAGCTAGAGAAACACTTTGAAGTCTAGAAGAGGACTAAGGACAGACAGAACAAGCTGGTCAGTCTACAGAAGACCAGACAGAGGGTGGACATAATACCTTTTCAAATACACAAGAGGTTGCCGAAGACAGAAAGATGTAGTATCTTTTTCCCTATCTATATTGAGTAGTGCCAAAAATAAAAGGGGCTTTTATTTTTGCATCAAAGAGGGTTCAGGTTAGACTGAAAGAAAAACTTGTCTCAAAGTGAATACAGTTAAGCACAGCAGTAGGATGTGTGCTCTGCATTTCTGGAGGTTGTCAAAAACACATTAGAGATATTTCTGTCAGAAATGATGTAGATGTTATTTAATCCTACTTTGGGCAGAGGATTGGATGAACACTTGAAGTCCCCTCCAGCCATATAGCTCAATGATTCCATAATTTTTATGAAAGCAAAAGATTTATAGCTTTGGCATTATAAATTTCTTCCTATTTATATTAAGTTTAAAATAATAATAAATCCACTCCACCTAAAAAAAACCCAAAAACTAAAACACAACACATTTGATAGCCTAAAAAAACTGCCACAGTTTTAGGGGGATGACAGCAAAAATTACACATTCTTTAAAACTTTATGCAAAATGAATCCTGTGATCTTGCTCTTTTATATAGATATTGCCTGAGCTTTCCACCATTCTTTCCTTGAAAAGTCACAGAGAAGAGCAGAGTTTCACATCTGAGGCAATAAGCAATGCCATGAACGATGAAGAATCTGCTAATGCTTGGGGAACGGACAGATCATTTTTTATTTAAAGACAAAAAGGAGGAAAATAGGGGAAAAGGGAAAAAGGAAGACATTCCCTGAAGTGTAAGTATGACCTCAACAAACAATCAACATCAACCAACTTTTGCTGGAGGCTTCTTCATCAGTTGGGTATCTGTTTAGGTGCTGAGTTCAGGGCAGTTTGGGTCTCCCCTCTGGAGTATACGTTATGATGCTGATATTAAATGATAACCCCTTTAGCTGACGGGCCCTATCGTACCCTGCATTAAAATAGCTAAGGATGAATATAATCTCAGAGAATACATTGATAAAGTCCAGTTTAAATACCTTGAAACTTCCCTTCCTTTCCCTGTTTGTTTTGGTATTTTTTTCTTTTTTGAACAAGGGCAAAAAAGTACAAAGCTGCTCAGTAACTTGGATGATCTGGCGGGAAAAAAGGTTTTGCCAAATTATTTTTTAGGGAAGGCCATGTGGGTAGATTGTTGTCACACAGGAAAATGATGAACAGGCAGCATATAAATGTAAGAAGAAGAAAGGTTTAACACAGCCAGAGCAGTACTGGCATGTGGCCCTCAGAAAAAACATGCTTTTTGGTCAGGATGCCGAGTACAAGGATCTGAGGCTGCAGAGGGGAAGCCATCCTTGGTCCTTTGATTGGTCCCCATGATCATGAGAAAAGGACCTAATTTCCTGCAGTAAACATAAATACTTCAAAATATTCCTGATCCCTTCAACAATTCCTTTTCTAATGCAGAACTACAATATAGCCCTTCAGGTTTTGCTTGGCAACCTTTGTCAAAGCAGAAAATCCCCTGAATGTCAGCAAATTAAATTTCTTATAAACCTTAAAATGCATTTTTCTTATGATTTAGGGAAACAGTTTCAAAATGTAGATAGGATGACATGTATCTGCTAATTGCCTTTGTTAGTTTGCAGACACATAATCAGATTTGTTAGAAAAATAGCCTCACAGGAGAAGGCATAGTTTATTCTTCAATGAATGGCTCTTAACTGAGATTTACAGTACAGACAGATTACAAGCTTTACTTTCTCCACAGAAAGAAACAAAGAATGGAGCCCTTCTAAACAAAATATTCAAACAATTCAACAGCCTAAAGAAAGAAAAGCCTCTCTTCTTGGCTAGACAGTTTTGATACCTTAATGACTGTAACATTTTAACAGCTGTGGGAAAACTGACATTAAAAAAATACCCAGCCCAGAAACATGGTCTGTGTACAACATCTTTGAGCTCTTATGTTTTATTAGCAATTTGGATTCATTACTGTTTTAAGGAGGAAGGAAGGGAGGTAGATGTTCCTGAGAGCTGTTTCTCTAAATGTATTAACCAGAGATTTCCAAGCACGATTTAATATAATACAACCTGATCCTCAAAAACTGGCTAACGGGTGAGATGTCACCATTTATCTCTTCATTGAAATTCATGCCCTGACACAAGAGGTCAAAGCAGGTATTTGAGCCATCTTCCTTATGAAAATGAGATAACCTCCTTTCATCCCAAAGCCTGCTCTGATCTTGCTCCCCCTCTCCCTTCCAGCGCAATGCTAGGTGGCAGCTCACGGTTACCACACTGTCACCTTCCTTTTGAATTATGATGCTCTGAAAGAGCGCTGTAGTATTTAATAGCCTGAGATCACAGACTCTCCTGACACAATACTTAACCAGGTTAAGTTCTGCCTTTCTTTCAGTGTGCTCATTATTTGCACATGGTCTATGACATCCAGGGAGAATATGTTATCACACAAGTTCTCTTTTCTCCCGCTGTTTGCTCTTCCATTGTATTTATCACCCTCACCTGACAGGTTCTCGACTGTGCTGTCAATTTTGTCAAAAAAAAAAGAGCATTAGCACAGATTTGGGAGGCCCTGTTCGCTAATCTTTTAGGAATCCTAAGGTGCCCTTTAGGATTTAAAACAAACACTGAAGCCTGAAAATGACTTATGTTCTGAAGCTCAACAGCCACCTCCTGATTATCCCATTAGAAATCCCTCGAAGTCTGTGTTCAGACTTCATCAGTCTCAACTAGTCAGACCTCAGGGTGGAGAAATGGACATGATGAGTGTTCAGAAATATTGCACAGGGAGGCATTGAGAGAATGTCTTGTAGTAAGAGAGTTTTAGGGGAGTAGTTCCACTTAATTACCGCCATATTGAAGCTGTGCTTTTGGGAGGGATATAAATAAAGTAATTAACAAGCTGAGAAACAAAATGCACTTCTTTTGCCCTTATAGAGTGTTGACATCCCAATTTTGTTACACTTGAAAGAGTTTGTTGCTTTCTTTTTAATACCTAGCTTCCTCTCTCAGCTCCCTCCCTCATTAGGATAGGACTGAACAGCAAAATGAGATTTTATTATTTGAATATATTATAAATTTTTTTTTCCCTAGGAGGAAGGCCAGCAATTATTCTTTTAAGTAAGTCATATAGCTAACACAGAAAAATCCTCTCCTTTTAGTAACAGTTTACATCCAGACCATGGGTATTATATCCTCTTCTGCTGGTCAGAGAGCCCTTCAGGGAAGAACACAGCTCTGGATCAAGCAGCATTGGTGATGCCCTGAGTGGGAGAGTCCTAAAAACACCAAACGGGTTTAGGAGATAGTCCACATCCAGAGGAACATCCTCCCAGTGCAGCAACCCTTGTATCAGTTAACAAACTCGGTTACCTTTCCAGAATGTAAATGCCAGCTCCTGTGTCAATGATAGTTAGGTTGTTACATTCAGCTTCTTTCAGAATTATTTTTCAGTCTCACTTCATACAGTGTTAATTTTCTCATGTATGCTAGATGCTTAAATACCTGAAATGATGATGATCTCTTTATACCAGAGGGAAGTTTGCAACTAAAGTAGTCAATAAAACAGCCCTTCCCACATTTATCCACATTATCTTCTTTCTGTGTGCATGCCCACACTCCCTCAACTGAACACATTTTCATAAATGAGAAATGTTTGCTCCTCTGGCTTCATCAACTTCCCCAAATTAGGCAAACGATATAAGATCTGACATATGGACTGTTATTTTAAATCTTTCACCTCAGCTTCAAATCAGCAGGGAAGAGTGCTTCACAGCAACCTTCCCCATGAACCTCCATCACACACCTGACTAGCATCTGCTTCAGTACCCTACAGAGCAAAGAAACAGATTACTTCAATAGGGCATCAAATTTGCAGCCCCTCACAGAAGCCTCTATGCTGAGTGGCCTTCCAAAGTTCGTTTCCCGAAGAATTTTTTCTTTCACTAATAGCTGGAGAGACCTTAAGTATCATGCTCAAATTGCCCTAATCTCACTCTGCTCTCACCTTTTAAAATCACTGTTAGTGGTTGGCCCCTGGCAACACAACAGTATTTTAACTCCAACTTCCATGCAATAAATAGCTCAGATTTCCTTTAAAAGGAACACATACACACAACAGACTAGGGGTGCACAGAAGTTTTATGCATCTAGCAGTTTTTACATATTCCACTGTTATTCATTTAAGGTTGACCAAGTGGTCCTCAGGGGATGGCATGCACAAGCATAACATTATAAGTGTTAATAGGAAACGGATCTGAACAAAGAACCGCATTTCCCCATTATATTGTGTTTCTGCTTTAGTACATCATGTTAGTTTCCTTCACAGCTGGCCGGTTTGCCTGTTGTTTCAGGGGCAACTATCATTTGCTCGCAACTTTCTTTTTTTCAGTGTATTTTATATGCATGTATAGGCATGTGGGATTCTTGCTTTGGTTTTAATATAAATGGCTTATCTTACAATGTGCTTTGGAAAGATCGTAACATAAAATGGGTAGCAATTCAAAAATGACAACAGAAAAATATGACCTGTGCTGCCATGCTAGAGAGAAAAATAAGAGTCCAGTCAGCATAACATGTGATTGAAAATATAAATCAATTAGTTGCTTATTAATATAAACAAAATAACCAGAAAGGTGCAAGGCAAGTTCTTGCTTTTTGTAACTCAAACTCACTTCAGTAATATTCTGTTGTTTATGAGCCCTTGAACTAATTTCCTCCCTCCCAACATGTATGCAATTTGTCTGGCAGAATAGCTTTACCCTTCCAGTGGCAGAAGGAGAAATTCCTCAAAATAAGCACAAAGAATACCAGAACATGCACTTTGGAAACTGCCTTGTGGAAAGCCAGACTAAACCTCCTGTGGGCATATTTTTAAAGACACCAAAGAGTCAGGTAAGCATGCATGCTCCTGGTGCTTCTGTGGCTTTGTGGACAGTCTTGTGGCAGGCAGTGATGGAGTCCATGCACGCGAGCACCACTGCCTGCTCCTTCTGCAAACACAAACAGGGCAGCATGCCTAAAATGCTTCCAACGTGTATGAAATGACTAACACTGATGTACAAGACCAACTATATACTGGCAAATCAATGACCGCGCTTCCACACTTCAACATACAATGTCTCAGTTAAAACAAGGGTTTTTTTTTTTAAAAAAATCCAATGTTCTTGTACTTGCTGTTTTTTCAAGAAACAGGCACCACCCTTTCCCACTGCACTCTGCAGTGAAGTTACACCCAGAGCATGACACGGCTGTAATTAGTTTCTCCCAAGCATACACCATGTCAATGTGCAACTTTGAAAAGAGAAAAGTCTTCCTTATTCTCAAAAATTTGCTAGCCAAATAACACCACATTTGTAGCACCATGTTTTCATAGGAGAAAGGTTCATTTCAGCCTCTAGAAAAGTTCCACCGGTGACAAAATATCCCAAGCTCTTCAAAGCAACATTTAGTCTCTCAGCCAAGGTGTATTCTTTCCCCCACGTTCCTTGCTTTTAAAGATCTATTTTCTAAATGAGGCATGACTCCTTTCAGGATGACATCTTGTGAAAATCACTTTAGGGTACATTTTCCCTTTTAAGGAAGCAGCTTAGCCACTCCTTTATCCCCAGAATATATACATCCCATCCCTGTGGGCAACAGTTCTCATCAGCAGTGTTTCCCATTCCTCACATCTGCTTCTGAGAGAAATCCCAGCCACATCAATCAACCTCATACATGCATAGACTAGGCAAAAGCATTTGTTGTGCTTGCAGTGCATGGTATCAGGAAAGATACTAAGTTATCAGAAAAGATATTAAGCTAGAGAAAAAGCATTTCATCCACATTGTCCACTAGACACCACGGAGTCTCTCTCTCTGATCTCTAAAGAACATATGCCAATATTAATAACAGTGTGGGTAAGCAATGGTTAAAAATATTCCACTAAATTTGGGAAGACAGAAGAACCTTTGAAAAACTAGAACTTTTGTTGTTTCTCATTTTCACAGAAAAAGTTTGCTTTCCACAAGAATGTCCTGATTTCTTTCCCCAGCCTAGCAGAAAACTGACATTTGCAATACTGTTGGGTGTTGAATGAAAAGTCAGATATTCCCCACTGAAATTTTTGGCTTTATTTATTCCTGAAAAAAATTTTTTTTTAAATAGAAATAGATCCCATGGTTACACCACTCTGCTGAGACAGCCAGCCTGGTTCATACCACAGCTCAGATCGAGCTCAGGAAACTACACTCTCTGGTGTAAGTTCTAAAATTTCTAATAGTTATTACTTGAGTACACTATTACCTGTCATGTATGCTACTTTGGAGCATTAGTGATGCTAATAGTGATCCTATTACAGGGTTTGCAGCACCAAATTGCTCATATTTCAATGTCAAAGGAATCTTAAATTAAGCATGCAAAGCTCAGCTGCAGTTTGAAAAGTGTTTTGGAACCTAAGTATGTAATAGAAGTGCATGGAACATACAGTAGAAATTTGCACTCAAGTCATCCAAATTAATTATTTTTCTTTTAATATCAACAATCCATTACACTAGAAACTAATCTTTAGATTCAATAGTTTGATTATGTTGTGGGTTTTTTAAATACATTTGCTTTTAAAAGAGCTGACATGAAACTTGCTTAATTACTGGTGGAATGATTCTAGAGTTCACTATGATTTTAGTGAACCATAGAATGGAGAAAGAAGTGTTTTATGGATTTTTCTAAGTCCCTGTAACCTGACAGAGCAACTACTGATCTTCCTGCTATGGAAGACATTCAAGACATTCACTGAACAATGAACAAGTTGTGTTCATTTTCAGCAGCCAAGGCACTTCATTTTATAAAGAACAAGTACCCAAGGAGCAAGAGGTTAGTTGAAATAGGTGGCAGTCAATATTCTTCCTCTTTTCCATTATGGAGTCAGCTAAAGGACCAGGTAAGATAATTAAGGAGATTATATGGTATGCAATGCATTGCTTAATTTTCTGGCAGTTAAACCTGTACTATATGGGTGATGAGCTAAGACCAGGACTACTGCCTGAGTGACTTCAGCCCATCCTTAACTGCAAACTGTACAATAATCTCACTAAAGCCACACAATCTTGAATTTACCTGTAAAAACAGTCTGCAGAGCAGAAAATTTAAAGGACACTGGCAAATTAGTTAGGAAACAATACCTTCAGAAAATTAATACGTCTTTGGCAAGCTGTCTATCACTATAGTGAATTTACTGTACTTTTTGGAGGACCTATATCATATGGTCCATCATAAGAAAGTTAGGCATTGACTTTTAAAGAAACAAAAAAACAAATTCAGAGATTCCTAATTTTCTGTGTAAATTCTATTGATGAGACTTTTAGAACATACATAACTGTGAAGTTTGACAAATAGGATTTGGTAGCTTCACGTCTTAGGCATTATAGAACCGAAATCCTTTCTGAAAGTCCTCTGAACTTCATACATTCCTCAGATTCAGCATTACAAATTATCAAAAAGATTCTCACCTTACAGGACTTAACACAAGCTAAACTGAGCATAAAATCTCATTCATATGTTTTCAACTTTAAAATTCTGCCCAGAGCCTTGGTAACTACTATCAGGCACTTTGCAATGTAACAGTGACATTTTAGGAGAAGTGCTGTAGGGAAGAAATGTGATTACAAAATCCCCATGTCATAGCAAATTTTCAGATCAGAGTTTTCTATGACTTCTATGTTTTTAAGACAAAAAGACCTCAATAAATCTCAAATACTAATTTTGCAAACTTAAGAGATGAGGTCTAGACTTTACTGTGATGGTGTGCCTGTGTTTTTACAGTACAGTTATCTCTATTTTTATGATATGCCAAAAGCATCAATATCCAAGCCTACTTTCCCTACGAGCATGTCTGTAGTTCCCCAAGCCAGTATCTGCTTCCCACTCCCTAAATACATTGCCTCTTCTTACCCATACCACTCAGAAAGAAGCAATACCTTTACCCGATGCCCAGGGACAAACCACACAGATTACTTCTTTTCAAAAGGATCTTCTGCAGCAATCCTACTCACAAGCATAAAGTACATAAACACCACCACATGTAACTACATATCCTAGTTACTCCCAGTGAGTTTTGTCTGTTTTGTATCAGATGCTGCTTATGTTACAGGGTCTTCAGGACAAGGGCTGTCTATATCATGTGTCTTCCACAACAGTAAGCACTCCTGGTGCTCAGTACATTAGTATCATTTATACTTAAAACTGGTTTACTGCAACTGCCCCGTTTTAAGAGACAATAAGCACAGCACTCTGGTGCCTAATTTTGACCTTCTAAGTCTACTCAGAAATTTAATGACTATTTTGTGGATATATGCATACCCTGAAGAAAATCACAGGCATTTTATAATTTAATTTGTTCTTTACTATCTCTCTGTAAAGTTGATTTTCCCATACTTGCGGCTGCTATCTGTGCCCCTTTTACCTCCAGTTGCAATACAGCTGTCAGCTTCTTCCCCTAACCCCAGAACTGAGACTTGATATGGCCTTAACATTACCTCTTGTTTTAATCAGCTTGGAGCCTGAGAAACCCAGCCTAAGTCCTCCTGGGAGCACTATGATCTGCTTGTGGGCCAGTGGGCTAGCCTCATCTAGCTGTCTATCTGATACCGTCTTCTATATTTCTGTGTGAATCAGTGCAGACGTGCTCTTTTTGGTGCATGCCAGAGTCCTCCAGCACAGCTGTGAGATCTGAACGATCTTTTATAAAGAAGATATAGGATGGATTAAAAAAAAGATACACACACATGCACATGCACTAGGTGCAGAGCAAAAAGCAGTCAGGGGGCCAGTCATGACAAGGGGGCATATTTGAGAAGTATTTCCAAAAGCATTATGCATAGAAATTGGCAGCCACTGTTATCTATGGCTACAAAATGTTGTTATCTATGGCTGCAAAATGTTCTGATGCAGTCTTTGAAACTGGGCTTACTTTTGGACTCCTAGTACATGAGATGATAATCCATATATCTCAGTACAGGGAAGGACACAATTGGACAACTGCCTACAGAGATGGTGGCGAGCCAGAAGATTGGCATCACATTGCATTATTTCATTAGCAGTAACTACTGGCAGTGCTCAAGCTGCACATGATACAGTCCTGTCCGTGTACCTTATTTTGTGCCTATTTGTTTAAGAGGTGATAGGCGCAGAGTGAACGATGTCAGCAGTAGCTGATTTAAATGCATGCGAGAGTCATAAACCAGACTATTATACCTGCTCAGTAAACGGCCTGGAAATTATAACTAGCAGTTGATCATTCTGCTCAATCAGTGTTCAGTGTGCACAAAGAGATTTACAAATACAATAAAGCAATAAAAACATCTCCCAGAATATTTCAGTGAATGAGCGCATGACTGCACTAGCAGCTATGCCAGCATATATCCAACCAGCCTGTTTAAGATGGCTGATTGGTTCCACTATATTACACAGGAGACTGGCCAGCTAGAATTTTGCAAATTGAATCATTCAAGCAAAAACTCAGAGCCTCAAATGACAGCGAACTATCACACCATCACCATAACATGAGACAGACACACAGTCTGAACCAGACCTCTGGATGCTATGGGTAAAATAGTGGGAGGTATGAACTGAGGCTCTATTTTAGATCATTTAAGTATTAATCTGGCAAGTGGCAAGGTGTATTTGAAGATCAGTGTTCTGATGATCCTTCTTACTAGTCATTTATTCTGCAGGGTATGGAAAAAAGCCTAAACTGCCAAACAGGTTGCACTGAAATGATGGGGAATCCTTCTAAAGAAAGAGATATTGAATGTATGTCAGAACACAAAACACAAACATGAGCTTCGTATACATTGATAGCTGAAAAGCCATGTCATAAAATGACAGTAAAGAAATAGCTTAAACATGGCAAAGAACTTGGTTTTAGAAGTAAATATTTCAAGGTAAAAAGCTACGCTGATGCCAGACTTGGATTCTTTTGGGATTGGGATTGATCCAAGTAGTTCTCACCATAGTCTTGGATTAAATCTCTGCTGCACTGGCTGTAGCTCACAGAGTATGCCGAGGCAGTTTGATGCTATGTAGGTCAGGCTCTGCAAGCAACACAGTCATGACAGTAAAGAGGTCAGTATGGACTACTCGCTCGACCTCCAAGTGACACTGCCCACAGAGATGACAGGAGCTCAGCCAGCTCCTTCAAGTAACATGAACCACAGAATGGATGTTCCCAGCCTGCAGATAACAGTCATAGTTGGACAACAGCTGCAAATAGTGGAAAAGCAAATCTTGCAGTCATCACAATTCATAGCCTAGAAAGTCTAGTTAATTAGCCCAGATATGATGGCCAACTAAGTCCTAACAGTTATCAGCCTCAAGGAAATTACAGCATATGAAATTATTAATTCATCATGTTTCATTAGGTACTGCATTGCTGTGCAAGATCACATTTTTGGCTTAGTGGCCTGCTAGGAAAACCCAGCTGCTCAGTGTTAACAATTCAGTCAGTAGCACTCTACCCTCTGAGTCAAAACTGGCTGAATGTCAACTGACTACAAGTCAAAACCTTGTATTGGTATTAGCTCTTTGGCAGGGCTCTGCAAGACTACATTTGAAGTCCACACCACTTAGAATGGCAATTATGCTCTTCCACCATCATTTTTCATAAGGCTAATAATTAGCACTTTATTCTCAATGTTAAGTATCAGTTCTGATAACTTTTTCTCTTCACAGAATCGTTCTGTAGATGAATTAGGTACCATATTCCTCTTAATCCCAGATTTTAAACTGTTGATGTTGACTGGCCTACCATCTACTGTGCCATAGAGTAGTCACACAAGGCTTGCTCTGTGTCATACTAAATAACTGAAAGGACTGAAGGTGAGGGGTGGCGAACAAAATAAATTCTGCACATCATATAGTGTGGACTTCCAAAACTTACACATGAAATGTCCCACTGCTCTTTGATGTTTGAATACCAGAGCGGCAGACTGCTTTTCTGCAAGGCTCCTTTGCTATTAAGCTAAACTTACCTTGACCCAAACCCAGGGCAGAGTGCTGGGAAAAATGAGAAATACCATTCCTTTCAGTCTCATGCCCCAGGCCAGACGCTCAACCATCAACAAAACATCAACTTTTACCTGTGCGGTTGAAAAATGGAACAGGCAAAGCAGCAGGGCCAGCTACACAGCTGTCCTGGAGTGCAAAAGGAAGAAGTCTGACACACAATAAAAGCAAAGAATAAAACCTAGGTGGGAACCATCCCATAATTCACCCAAGAATACATCTTTGTCAGAAGTATAAATCTCCTACTCCTGTAAGGATTTCAATGCACAGTCCAACTTGTATTAATATCACGTGTAATTGATTAGGTCAGACCTTCACGTGTTGCACATACGCTAACACAGACTCCTTAATTCCTCATTTCAGTGCAAGCACAGATGGAGTCCAGTAGGCAGGGCTGAGGTAACTGCATATGTAAATTACTTCTGCATTTTCACATACATTTCTTCTGTATGCAGCTGCAAACTTTTTTTATTTTAACTCAACCCAACAATGAGAGTTTTTCAGGAATTCAGTAAAATATCCCATCAAATATGTTCTTTCTTAAATAAAAATGCTTTTGTCTCCACAGCTTATTTCTTGGATACTGAACACCATTTGCTGTCTAAGTCGCATAACTTTCTAAATAAGCGTGTTTTCTTCAGGTCATAAATAATGTGAAGGGACATGATGGCTCAAAGCCTTATAAATGAATGTGCCTGTAAGAGGAGCAGAACAAGGAAGTATTTTTTTTCGCATGATAAATTAAATGAATTGGAATCCCAGACTAAAGCACTGTAATAGAAAAGGGATGTGTAAAGATGTCAATTAAATGCAAAACCCAAATCCTTATTCTCTTCTGGATTCAAATAAAATATCCCTTCACTCTGTAACTCCAGAGCTGTGATTATCTGATTAGCATAATCTACAGTGTCTGAATGAAGAAAACAGCTACAAGAAAACTGCTCTGAAGAAGCAACCCAAACATTTGAGTAAAATCATTGTGAAGTTAAATAAAAGAGTGCAGTCACCTCTCAATTAGAATTTCTAAAGGAGAAGAAGAAACACTTTCAGACAAGCATCAAACAGGATTATAACAGAAGATCAAAAATACATCACGTGGGAGTTTAAAAGACAACTGATAAAAGGGCAATTAAGCCATATAAAGATGTCTTACATAGATAAGCAGGTATGTCAATAAAGGCTCACTATATAAATATTGAGATCGACCATACAATAATAGCATTAAACGATTGCATGCCTTTATTTTTGAATGCTTTGGTTTATAGAATCCCACAGCTAGTCTGGTTTTGTCTTATTTCATTCAACCAGTAAAAAAGCTGGCCTTTTCCCCTACTTCTTTTTTACACATTGCACATCTATAGATACAGCTCATCTTTTTTTTTTTTTTGCAAAGTTGTTAATTGATTTTCTAAGCACATAAATAATTTTGCTTTTTTTTTTTTTTTCCTAGAATAGTAAGAGAAATACATTACAAAATTAATGGAGAAAACCAAAACCAAACAAAATCAAAGTTAATCAGGATATGAATGAATAATCTTGGAAACAGAAACATGATATATAAAATAGTCAGCAGGCTACTTCTTTTATTTTTTTTTTCCCTTGCAGAGAGACAATTTTTACAAGTTAAATTAGCCAGTGGGCGAGTTTCCTATTGTTCCCTGAATTCAGCAGAAGTACTCTCAGAAGTGAAATAAAAAAAATCATTAAATGAAATAGAAGTGCTGTGGAATTAATGCAAAATGCGTTTCTTCGTTCACAACTTTTACTGCCTATATAATTCCATGAAAAATAAAATGTATAGTATATTTTGTTTATCTAATAATAAAGTAGAATAATAAACAACAAAAAATAGCTTCTTCGTGCACAGAGTGCCAATTATTTCCTTCTCTAATTTCTACTGTTAAAAATTTAAAAGTAAAGTTTTTAATACTGGTGCTTTCAGAACACTATGTGCTACTCACCACTGAATGTGTTTTGAAGCAGATACTAATGAGAACGTTTCATTTGGGTCCAAACTTGGACAATTTCATACAAGCTTAACATTACTTAAGGAAATATCATAACCAAAATTAGTGATTTAGCAAAATTTAGCAAAACAATATCAGTGCAAGTGTACAACAAGCACCATAACCTTTACCATCCTGCTAAGTATCAGTGCAAGTGAGTAATGGAAAAATAAGAGTCTCTCAAGATATTTGCTTGACACGTGTGGAAAGATATTTATTGGAAAATAAACTTATTTAACTTGCACGGGATGTACTGCCCCTCTTTCTTAGGCTTTGCATATAACGCATGGCAGATGAGTTTGCATTGTGGCAGACTTCTCCAGCTGGCCTTAAATATTATGGGGGATCCAGGCACCAGATGGAAAGTGGACCCTAACATATACAAATAGAAAGAGAGATGAAAAACCATTTAGCAGCAAATTCTAACTTGAAAGAAAAAGTTAATTGAATGTGTTGTGCTTTGGCACAAAAGGTTAATGTCAACGGGTAGATCCTTTTAAACCTAGAGGCCTGGCAACTGTCTGGGCCTCTTCAGCACAACAAGCGTGATGTCTTATAGCCACTGTACCTCCTGCAAGACCAGCCTGGCTGACATCTTTTGATATCACCACTGATTAGATCTTCTTTATGCATGTCCTCCAAACTACCATGCTTCTTCCAACTGCTATTAGCCAAAGTTCTTGCCCTGCTAAAATAACACTGCTCCAGCCCTAGACGGAATGCTTAAGACATAAGAGGAGACAGATTTCAACCCCTGACTAAAGGATATCAAGTAAACGGAAGGTGAATAAAAACTCCAAAAGACCACATCATTCTCAGCTACTTTAATTGTAAACACACGCTGAAACCATGTCTTCTTCAAGCGTTACCAGCTAGCTACTTAACAAACGAAAGCCTTCACCCAGAAGTGATAGTACATACTAACCCGCTTTCCTTTAAAAAATGTAACATAATTCCCTATCTGTAGGGTCTTCAGCATTCCCAGGAGCAACAAGAGAGCAGGCTTGATCCTGCCTTGCTTCACTAAGACAGCTATTTCAAAAGATTATAAAACCAGCCCTCCAGTCTCCATGGTCTATGTGGATGCAACAGCAGCTGGGCAGCCAGGGAAGCCTGCAGCAGGAAAGTCTCCTTCCACATCCTCACTGAGCCGGTGGCGGAGATGGATTGCAAAACCACACAAAAGAAAAACAAAAGTACAGTCCTCTCAAGTGAACAATTCTTTGTTTAAGTGTCCCCCCATCTTGGTGCCCTGACTCCTTCCCAACAGTTTTCCAGCAAAAACAATGTATCTCTGACAGGCAGAAGACTGTTTCCTTACCCATTTCAGCAGCACGCAGGCTGCTTGCTTAGCTTGCACCATGACTTCCACTCTATTATCTCTGCTTTCCTGTTGTTTAGGGAAACCTGCAACAAATGCAAGGCTAGGACTACAGTCCTAATGTCCTTGAGTGAACTGACAACTGTTAACCTGAGAGAAAGCGCATGAAGTGACAGCCTTCACAGTTTTAAAAAAACATATCTGACCACCTCAAAGTGCAGCTGCACGCCTACGATTCACATTGCCATTTGAGGAATGTCTGTCAAAGGGGGAACATTCTCCCCCGGGTGCATGTGGGACACGGTAAGGCACAGCTCCTCCAGCCCCTGTGCTCTCTGCATTCAAGGGGGAGACGAGGCAAGAGGAAAGAGAATCTTGCCTGTCTTTGATATTAAGGTAGCGATCGCGTCTGGCTCTCAGGAGGACTGCACAAGGTCTGGGAAGGCTCCTTTCACATCCCTCACCACCACGCAACCTTGTAAGGCCAGATGGAGGCTGGCCCTTAGATGAGGATTAGCAGTGCTTAAAAATAGCAGCTGAGACGTGCAAACAGACTGAGTTATAACTACTAAATTCCAGTGTGAAAAGAAAGTGTCAGCTGGCAATGCTGGAGCTCCGCTGTATGGGCAAGAAAGGTGTTGGAATGTCCATCTCCCATCATGGCATGCAGACGAACAGTCCTGGGAGCCTGGGATGCACTACTGTAAATGGCACTAGAGACTAACACGTATAATGCTGCTGCATTACAGAATAAGAAGGTGCTCAGCAATATTAGGGATGCACTAAGAATCCTCCATGATGGCATACATTTAAATATCATGTTGACACAGACAAAGATGAAAAACACCAGAAAAAGCTTGTGCAGCTGCACCACAGGACTACAGCTGCACCATAGCTGTGAATACTACCAAGATAGAAATTGTTAATAGTTTTTACAGGTATATAGAAGTGTAGAATGCCTCTAAGGCAACTAATCAGACTAATTTTTACCTTATACTAACATAACCCCATTGGCTTCAGAGGAGTTCCACCAGGCGCACATCAGTGTGTTTATTATTACTTATGTTATGTTGGTGTCTACAGGTCACAAACCATGAAGACATGAAAGAAGTATTCCCAACTCCTGACCTAAAGCAAGAGAGAGAACATCTGGTTCTCTGACCCTACCCTCAGGATTCAATAATCAAGAAGCCAGAGATCAAACTGGGAGCAGTACCAGAAGCTAAAAATACTTAAAAAGTAAATAATCTGTTTACTCAGTATGGATACTTATTTGGCTTCTTCTGAGGTTTTAGAAACAAGTGCACTGTGTCAATACACCATTTGATATTTTTTGTTTGAATTTAAAATATTCTGTGATAGTAAAGTTCACTTTGTTTCAAAATGAAAATAAACATTCCCCAGGATAGCAAAAATGCATCTGGAAGTTGGTATCCTGGTCTGAGTTTCTCTCTTATTAAAAATGGCTGAGTGGATATTTGTAGAAAATGAGCACAAGAAAATAGTACGCCAAGAAGCAATAGTCCAGGTAAATTTCTCAAGTAACTCTATCTTAGTAGCTAAGCTAATAAAAAGCACTTATATTTAGGCTTCTATCTTATAACTGAATGCAAAATTTCAGTTTTACCTTATTAAATATGGCACCAGATAGACTTTGGTATGTTATCTAGACAACGAGAGGGGAAGTACTCTGATTTCACAATTTGTAACATCTCGTTCTTCACAAGCACCTTGATCTAATAGTCTTCAGTTACTTGCAATTTATGGAGAAGACTTAGCGCTCATGCCATCCCTTGAATGAAAACAAGGCAAGCTTTCTCCACAATTCACATTTCTGGTGTCATACTGGGGAGACAGCAGCATCAAGAAATACTGTGAGGATGGCAGCTGAACATAGCTGCATTTCAAGAGATGCTGTTCTTTTTTCACCTAAACATCTGGGTTCTTGCACAGACAAGGGGTCTTGTAAATCCAAGAATACTCTTGCCTCGCAGTAAGCCATGTCTTGCACAGCAACACCAAACCAGGAAACAGTGAATGGCTGACCTAAGCTTTGTGGTCTTAGCATGCAAGAAAAATTGGGATCCACTGTGAACAGTATATCCTCAGGTGAACTGAAGTCCAAGGCTTCCCAGGCTTTCTGAGACCAAATGCAGCTTACCCCATAGACAAGAAAGGGAAAAAAAAAAAAAAAAGAGACAACACAAATGGCTATTAAGCACTGAAACATATCTGTAGCAGGAGAGAGACTTTTTTTTTAATCTACCAGTTCATATTACCTTGAGCTGAAATCTCACCAGACTGCAAGATCAGGGGTGGCCAGTAGTTTAACAGATGACCTTAAAAGGGGCTATATATTTTAAGAAATGGCAATGGCAATCCAACAGATGCCAATAGTTCTTTGTCCTTCACTGAGAGATTTTCCAAGGATCTCACTGACCAGTTTAAATTGCCTCGCTGGTATTTGTAGATGGGAATTATAAACTCATACTCTAGTCTCAGGGCTGGGCAACATCCTTCCACCTCAGTTTGTCTTAGAAAAATAATCAACTTCTGCCGAGGAATGGCTTTCTAAGACCTGTGAGTAGTTAAGACATGACTGGATATAAAGACTTGTAAAGCCTCCCCAACAGGTACTCAAAGGATTCCTGTTTTGACAGAGAGTCTTTCTTACAAACAAGTCACAAAACACTTCTGACCATTATGGAAATGGCTGAAAGCAGTGTTACAAAATCCTAAACTTCTCCTGAGTCTTTATCTACCACATCCACTAAGTCTTGTCTGAGTAGGGGTCTTCTAAGTAACCCTGTATAGTGTTTCAGTCCTGGGAAAGATGGTATATAAATATCATTATTACGTAACTGGTCCATGAAATCTGGACAGCTCTCAAAAAGATATGAAGGCTAATTAGCTCATCTCTGTGTCCAGCTAATCTCCTGGGAGAAATCCTAAGCGGTACAAAGCACAGGAGACCATCTCCAGCATTTTCACCTTGAAAGCACTAAAGTCACATCTGATTAAAATGCCTAATTGTTCCATTAGGAGATAATTATTGTCAGGCTGCTGAACAAGGTGTTTGTTTCCATAATTGTTTTACCTGGGAAACTCTCAAATCAAATTAAAAGTTTCAGATTCAGAAAAAGCCCTTTGTAAACCAAATAGTAAAGTAAAATTTCAGCTTGACCTATAAAAAATGAAATGAAATAAAAACCACAAGTCAGTAAATGCATGATTCTGTTGTGCCAAACTGTATGTTAGCATTAGTAATAGCTTCTCACTTTCTGCAGTTTTAATTATGACTCAAGGGACTGGGAAAAAGAGAGGGCGGGAGAGAATGTAACCTTTAACAGCCTCACTGGTTGCTGTCCCTACCTTTACGGCTGTTGAACTAAAAATCTCCACAGGCTAAAATTCCTTACATTGCAAATAAAATAGTTTTTCCCTGGTTTTTATCAGCCTGGGTCCCACAAGGAACTGACAGCCGGTTTATGTCAATGAACAAGAGTTATTGTTTTCAGATATTCCGTGTTCAACCCCCCACCCTCCACAAAAAATGGTGAGCAACTGAAAGCAAATGTTACTAATAACAAACAGAAGGCCCCAAGGTTGGGGGGTTCTACTAAAGCAGCA
Source organism: Athene noctua (assembly GCF_965140245.1). Lineage (NCBI taxonomy): Eukaryota > Metazoa > Chordata > Aves > Strigiformes > Strigidae > Athene > Athene noctua. The sequence continues at coordinate 140,930,102 of NC_134038.1, read as the reverse complement.
TTTGGGGGTATAACATATGGTACAAATAGGTTTGTGGAAGATGCTATTCCACTGTACTTCTTTATTGAAGTAATTCATCCATGTCACTGATGCTAGACCTACCACCATGAATCTGAAGTGATGTGACCAGACTGTCTAAACTTCCAATCTTTCTTGGAGTCAACCATCTAGGAAGGGAAGGAGCTATGGATTTGGAGGCTGAATCTCAAGAAGATAATACCACACTCTCTCTGGCACAATACAGTAATTCACAAAAGGTCTGGAAGAAGATGAGGAAATCCACTTGGGCCTCATTGTGACAGACACTTCCACTAAGGTGCTTGGTGCTTTCAAAACCCAACTTCAGAATCTTTCCCAAGAGATGGAAAGCAAATGTAAATAGCCTAAAATATTAGAAACTCTTGTACCAGGTCATCTCATCTGGGAGAAACCTTCCCTGCCTGGCTCACAGATTTGTCACTACTGATCTTGTGAGATACCACAGTGCCAATCTATTATGTAGTTTGTGGATGAACAAAGTAAGAGAGTTTACTGGATTTCCTGTGTCCCTCGGTGTCCATGATAGTGAGACCACGTGACAATCTTCAAGTAGATAGAAACTGTTACATGATGCATGCAATATACTATATAAGCAACTGGGAAGTCTTGAGGATGTGTTCAAATTTTAAAAGAGAGGTTTCAACTAGAGGCAGTTCAAATATTGAATCTGGAAAGTATTATAACTGTTATGGGCATGGCAGGGTTGCTATTTTATTAACTAAGCTCTGTTTCCAGCAGCCACTAACACAACACAATGAAGTAGATAATAAGTCAGGAAGATGAATGATCTTAGAATAGAAGAAGTACTAGAATAGACCATAGCAGTATATTAATATTTCCTTTATTTTTACTGAAAACCCCAAATTATATCCCAGGGAGATATTTCAAGTTCAGCAAGGAAGGAAAACTCTCTGGTCATTTCCCTTCTGAAGCAGTTTAAAAAGATAAAATGTTTGAGCTGGTTAGGACATTCAACTGAGTCTCCCAGAAGCTTGTTCTTGGACTGACAAAACAACACTCTTGCTTTTCCCTCCACTCGATTACTTTTCTTCGTACTGCAGAGTGTGGCCATCTTATCTCAAGCATTGCAAGCCAAATCTCAATATAGATATAGAAAATCTCATGAAGGATCACTGAAATCAAAATTATTATTGGTCAACATTACCACTTTGAAAGACGACCCAATTTATTCCTAAATTCCTACCTCAGAGGACTAGAGATTCAACAGGTTACGAAACCTTGAGGAGCCAGAACAGAATGAGAGATGACATGATCACTGGGCAGGGAGAATTTTAGACAAAATTCCTATTGATTTTATGTACCTTCAGCACCTTTACTTAAAATACTCAGAATAAATTAAGGTTTTCTCCATTTTTCTATGGCATTCAACCTATAGATTAAAATAACAAAACATACAGTTTTACAAAAAGGAAAATAAGTTACAAATATCAAAGCTTTTTAAATGCTGCATAAAATGTCTTTACTCTCCCAGATCAACATTCAAAATGTAACACATTAAAAAAGAGAGAGCTCTAGAGAATTCTGTTCATCAGTATTAGTAAAGTTGTCAGTTAACTTCAGATCTGCTAGTACTACGTCACTGAAATAAAAGAATTTCTTAGTTTCTACAGAGTTATATTTTTAGATGCATTGAACAATTGTGAAAACAATTTTGCAATATCCTCCCCCTCTGAAAAATGCATATCTTTGTTTCCCTATTTTTTTAAAGAAACAGCATTGAAAGGTATCATTTCAAAGGCAAAAGATTTTAATTAAGAACAGAGAGACAGAATTGTTGGGATGACAATGTTTAATATGAACATAAAGGTTTGTATTGCTCTAATGAAGAAAAAATTTATATTTGCACACTATAGCAGCATAAATTTGAAGTCATAAAACTGGGTATAGGGAAAAACCCTGAAGCTCTGCCTAGGAACTCCAGTAAGCCCAATAGGAGAAGCATGCTAGCATATCAATAAAATCACAACATTTCATGCTGTAGGTGAATAAAATTCAAAAGATTAAACAGACTGTATAAACAATGTAATGTATTTCTGAGTTTTGAATTTTAAAAAAGACTTTTCTACTAACAAAGGTGAATTTTTTTCCTGCTGTCTCAACAGCATCTCTGTTAGCCAGCTGAACAGTCCTGTTTATTACCATGTATCTGAGAGCAGCATGTTTCAATGTAAGTGGAAATGTCTGTCAGTGTGTGGCATCGCAGATCAAAGCCCTGCCTCGGTACATGTACCTTCTCATCTCTTCTCATCGGGGCTTCCAATTTGAGATGGAACAGAAGGAGCGCGAAGTCAGCTTCAAACAGATGTTGTAAAACGTCTGGTGGGAACAAGCTCCCCTCAGGAGCATTCAGATCATGTGGAATAGCATCTGTTAACTTTCATTTGAAAGTCTCCACACTGGAGAATCAGAACACAGTGAAGGTAAAAAAAAATAGGAACAGTAATGGAAGAGATAGAGAAAAGGAAGGAAAGGATTGTGGATTTTATGGTGTGGGGGGTTTTTTTATTGAACTGCTCATTTCTCCTAGTTTTGCAATATTCAAGATACAAAAAATTATTTCAAAGATAATATTCAATTTGAAAAAAGATGGGTGGTTATAGCAAGTAAAAACATGCCCCAATAGTCATAAGGGTTCTACATGTATCCCAAATTTAGAGAACTTTAATCATTCACTACTTACGTAAAAACCCAAATATGTTTTCTACTTTCATTTACCAAACAAGGCTAAAATCCTATTTAAGTCAAGAATAAGACAATGTCACCAAGGTAAGCATATGCATTAAAGAAATAGCTTTTTGTATTATGCCACGAATTAAGTCCCCTTTTTTTAAGATTTTTTCGCAGGTATATTTCCCAGCAGGTATTTAGGTGTGGGTTACATCACACACAAAGGAACAATCTGATTCTAGATCGAAGACCCGTGAGCACTGCTGCCACATGGGAGTGATTCCTTGTTCCTCTTAGCCCTCATATCACTACAAAACTCATTTCTATCCCACCTTTCCACCTTCATAGTTTAGAAGCTTAAACTTTTCCTTTGCCCACTGTTTTGGTTGCTGATCTTTGTTCAACTCTGAAGAGGTGCTTCTAGCTCCAAAGCAAGCATATATGGTAGCACTTAGGACACTGGAATCAACAGCCATCGCATGTCAGCTAAGGAAATAATCTGTAAATCTGTTTGTCTTTGGTACTGGACTCTCACTTTTCACATCAATACCATTACTAATCAGCACAAGGAATACACTTGACTTTTTTGTCCTAGAACATCACTATAATTTGATACATACAGAAAAACAGATCTATGCATTTCAGTCAACACAAAAGAAATGGAGCAATTGAAGTTTTAATGACATAATGAGAAAGAAATCCCCCAGCCAAGAAGAGAGACAGTCTAGCCATCTCAGAGGAAAAGCCTAAGCTGTAAAATAAAATTCATTAAATTCCCTTCCCTCTTGGCAGTTATACCCTCAGTATAAAAGATAGCTGGGAGACCTAAGAAAGCCAGTTCTAAACATTTTTAATTTTGGGGGTGCATAACCTAACTTTGTGTAAACTAAACTCAAACTACTTTCCACCTGTGAAAGATCTTACCCTCTTTTCCTCTTAACTTTAAAGGCCACTGTGGTAGGTTGACCCTGGCTGAACACCAGTACCTACCAAAGCTGCTCTACCACTCCCCCTCCTCACCTGGACAAGGGAGAGAAAATATTAAAAGGCTCAAGGATTGAGATAAGGACAGGGTGATCATCAGCATTTACTGTCATGGGCAAAATAGATGCGACGTGGGGAAAATTAATTTATAACCAATCAAATCAGAGTAGGGTAATGAGAAATAAAAACTAAATCTTAAAACACCTTCCCCCCAGCCCTCCCTTCTAGCCAGGCTCAGCTTCACTCCCAATCTTCTCTACCTTCTTCGCTCCAGCAGCACAGGGGGATGGGGAATGGGAGTTTGGTCGGTTCATGACAAGTTGTCTCTGCTGCTCCTTCCTCCTCAGGGGGAGGACTCCTCGCACTGTCCCCTGCTCCAGCATGGGGTCCCTCCCACAGGAGACAGTCTCCCACAAACTTCTCCAAGGTGAGTCCTTCCCACAGGCTGCAGATCTTCATGAACTGCTCCAGGGTGGGTCCCTCCCATGGGGTGCAGTCCTTCAGGAACAGACTGCTCCAGCGTGGGTCCCCCACGGGGTCACAAGTCCTGCCAGCAAACCTGCTCCGGCGTGGGCTCCTCTCTCCAGGTCCTGCCAGGAGCCTCCTCCAGCGTGGGCTTCCCAGGGGTCACAGCCTCCTTTGGGGCTGCTCCAGCGTGGGGTCCTCCCCGGGGTGCAGGTGGAGATCTGCTCCACCGTTACCCTCCCTGGGTGCAGGGCACAGCTGCCTCACCAGGGGCTGCACCACGGGCTGCAGGGGAACCTCTGCTCTGGTGCCTGGAGCAGCTCCTCCACATCCTCTTCACTGACCTTGCTGTCTGCAGTTGTTTCTCTCACATATTCTCACTCCTCTCTCCAGCTGTAGTTGCTGTTGAGCAGAGTTTTTTCTGCCTTCTTAAATACATTATTCCAGAGGCGCTACTCGCATCACTGATGGGCTCAGCCTTGGCCAGTGGTGGGTCCGTCTTGGAGCCGGCTGGCATTGGCTCTGTCGGACACAGGTGAAGCTTCTAGCAGCTTCTCATAGAAGCCCGCCTCACTACCAAAACCTTGCCATGTAAACATGATACAGCCATTCATTTCAAATACTGGATTTTTCCAATCATTAATGGTCTTTGTTGAGCAGAGCATGTGAAAAAGGATGTATAATCACAGTACTGTATCTTAGTTTGATCTACGATAATCTTCTTTTTGTTAAGGCAATAATAATACTGCAATAAATTAGAAGTAATTTGAAGTATGCTTGCTGCATGGTGCTTAGACTAGGCTGATACAATACCCTAAAGGTATTAAAAAGACAGAAGCATACCGGGGGGGAGGGAGCTCCATAAACACAGCTGTAGCACCTCCTTTCAGTCAAGAATTCAACCCAGCACTAACCAGACTACTCAGCTGCAGACATCAATGTCCTGTCATTAGTCAACCTCAGGAAATATTCAGCATTTGTTACCCAATCTGCAAAGACAGGAAGTAGAGGAAATGGAAACGCTGGGGGAGGGAGAAGGTTCTGCACTTTAGTAGGTGATGGAAAACAGTGAGAACATTACTGCTCTGTTTGTTCAATCTAGTCATCTAGGGACTTCTAGAGGAACAAAGACCTTTATCTCTTTTTGTGGGAATAAACATTGCAGAGACAGAATTTGAAGACAAGTTGTGACCTGAGGACAACATAGAGGAAACTCCAGAGCCAGGAAATGTAAGCTGTGTTGCTGTCTTCTTCCAAATAGTCAATGTTTTAGACTTAGCTCCACTTACAGGGACAGATACAGATCTAAAGCCTATTGAAGTAAGTGGAAAGACTCCCATTCACTTCAACAGGCTTTAGATCACAGTCAGAGTAACAAGGCTCAACCACCACCACCACCTCAAAAGCCGTCCATAGTTTGAAGATGTTAAAGGATTTTTTTCTTAAGCAAGTCCCAAAGCTTATTACTGATACTCTAGGAGTACATCACAGACAGAAAAGCATCACAAATACTATCAAATGGATGACTGCAAAAGGCAAGGATAAATGCAATACGCTTGAGGCACTAGCACATGGGTGGTAACTGAATTTTGACCATTGAAAAATACGACAGTCTAGGAAAGAACAAACTTCTTTGAAGAATTCACAAGCTTCCTACCCTTCTCTCTCCTCCATTCCCATCTCCCACTGCCTACGGCCCAAAACACATGCAACCTTGTAAATACATTAACATTTCAAACTTCAAAGAGCTTTCCCTTGCTCAGTTATTTCTCACATCTAGACCTGACCTTCTCAAACCTCTGTGATCTTCCTTGTAACTCAAAAATTAGCAGAGTATGTGATGGGAGGCCTTAATGAGGTGTGGGCAGGAAGGAAGGTGGTCACGCTACTCTGTGAGTGGCAACCATTGCATCAAGGAAGCTTTAGTCATCTGAAGGGGAAGCCGAACTGCTTGTTGAGGGATCTCAGTTCCCATTTTTAATTGTGTGGAGGGAAGGTGGTGGTTGTGGTAGGCCTGCTGGTGTATTGTGAAAGGCCATGGTAATCTAGAAGGATCCCTGGATGTAGTCACCCACAGAGCCCAAATCTGAATTTCAGAAGGTCTGATCTGTAGAGTCATCATCTGCAATTTCAACGCAACTCAATGAAAGCTGCAGGTGTTCACCTCCTTTGGAAGTCAAATCTCTAAATATAGATTTGTGAACCTTATGTATTGCCACACACACTTTTAAAGTGATGCATCAGAAACTGGTAAAGAGATAAACAGCTACTCTCAGGCTCTTCTGTCAATTCAAATTGAGCTTGGATCAGTAACAGCTGGACAGCTGATTGATAGCCTCATTTAAATGACTTTTCACAGAGGCAATGCTATAATAGGCATTAATTAGATTCTCTTGTGGGGATACACAAAAAGACTAAAAGCCTGGAGAGAGCATTATCTCTTACAATTATCTGAAAAGAGCATAGGGAGTAAGCTATAGGGATAACCTAAGGACAACCCTACCTCATCCAAAATTCCTCCTGGGTTATCTGCGGAGCACGTGTTGCGTGATGCCCAAGTGCTTCATTCTAACCTAAGCAACCGCTTGTCAGCATGTGGCAGCCCCCAGCATGGTCCATAATCACATTTGGATATGTAATACCAGGACAACTAGAAGGGAACCGTTTCTTCAAGAGCCAGAGGGATTTCAAAAGGCTAGTATACAAGAATGCAAATCCATATGTGCTCTCCCTCCTGTGCTTAAAGGAAAACCTGTAAGCAAACTTTTTGTAGGTGTTTTGTTCACTTTCTTTTCTAAGGAAAACAATTGCTTGCAAAAATCATATTTATCAGACAAATGTGTCTCTGCACTTCTGTTCATGAGGAAGAAGCATGGCTGGTTTTGTTTCCTTCTTTTCCTTCCCTTTCTATTTCTTTCTTCAAAAAAGAAATGACAAATGGTTGTCTTTTTTCGTTCCTTTTAAAAAAAAAAAATATAAAAAATGTATTTACCAGTTACAGCAGGCTCAGGCTATTGATACTTAAGTGTCTCCCTGGTATTAAAAAAGTGTTCACAGGTCAAGGCTGAAGCAATAGTTTCCACAAGAAGAGGTAAAATTAGATTGTCTTGCTGTTATCGTCTTAGCATATTGAGGATCACATTTTAAATCTAACATTAATTTGTGAGAATAGTAATTAGATACGCTACCAGAATACAAGAAATTATCTTTACATTTTACTTTTGTAGTAACTCTTGTTATAAGTAATAGGGCCTAGGATAAGAACAACTTCACCTGCAGCAAGCAGGTGCCCTTCCAGAAGAACAATACTACTAAATAATGTTACAGCATTCCTCACACCCTTCAACAGCACAACGCCCTCAGCTAAAATAGGGTGGGTGTCACAGGGTTGTACTCAGGATTAGGGTGGGGTTTTTTATTAGATGTGTACATGTTTTTTCTTCCCAGTGGATCTACTGCACAGCGTGATAGTTTCATTGCCTGTATGGGATCCAGCAAACAGAAACATCCCATCACATACCAGCATCTGGATGGGGGGGCTTGGCTGAATGTTAGACATCTGCAGCAGGTAGGTCCAGGGGCTCCCTCCTTTTTGACAGTAACAGCATGCTGTTATTTACCATGCATGCCAACATCTCCTCGTTGTTAGCATTTACAAATGCAAAAGACAAAAATTAAAAGAAAAAAAAGAAATAGAATATCAAGCAGAATATACCACATATTATGGACAATACATCCATACAAACTCTCTACAATTTTCTATCCTTCCAAAAATCAAGAAACATCAGGTAATGTACAAAAAAGCATTAATTAACCACTTCTGTCAGGTAGGACTGAGTGAGCACAGAATGCACTGCAGTGCTCCCAACCCCTTCACTTTGAGTGGAAAAACAAAGAAAACCATCTTCAAAACTCTATGACAATGTGGGTTTTGATTCAAATTCTTTCATCCCAAACCCATCTCCCCTCTTAAAAAAAGAAAATTCAGAGAGCAGATAGGAGCAAAACCTTCCACTCCCAAAGAAATTACCTTGTATCTAGGAAGAAAAGCAGCAAACAAAACCTCACATGCCTTGCAGGACATGGGAGTGTCTACATTTGCCCATTTTTTTCCTTAAACTGATCACAAGAAGTTTTCAGAAGGGTGCAACAGACATTCAAAAGGCATGAAACAACTGTCAGAGGGTCCTTATATTAAGGGTCAAGTTGAAAGGATATTCCCTCCAGCAGTATATTTCGATTTGGAGCCATCTCTTGATCAGAAACAAATGCTCCCCATAGAATCTGTTTCTTTGAGCTTCTAAAAATAAATTGATCTGTAAGTGACTGTACTATAACACAGTGAGTCAGATCAAGGAGTAAGAGCAATTTTTAGGCTATGAAGTAAACTTTACCCTGAACTAAAGGCTATCTCTGTGGACAGAAGAGACAAGTTTTCTCAGCATAATAATCTGGGGACATGGAGGAGAGGGAGGAAGGACAGAGGAATCCCTAAGTGGGGGAGGAAAACCAGCACCTATGAGCAATGTCTTGCTCTTCTGTGATGAAAATGCAGCAACAGTAGAAAAAGATAACAATAACTAAATAGCTAAAAAATAAAAATAACTAATCAATCAAAAAGGTTTTTAAATTTAGGTAGAGCTGAAGATACAGTGATAAACAGAAGCGATGCTGTGGCAGGAGCTGCAACATAACAAGCACAGAGGTTCATGTATGAGGCAGCAGCCGTGGGAGACACAGAGGGGGCAATCTCTTAAATTTTGACACCAGCTTACAGCTCTTTATCATCTTTTACTTTATTTTTTGGCTGTTAGACTGTGAAAGATTTCCCTCTCCTGTCTTAAATAATCCCTGTTCAGAATGGGCAGTAATGTGTGTAAGCAAGTTTTCAAGCACACAAAGAGGTTAGCAGAGGCTATATAACCTGGTTCATGCTTGCAGAACCTCACAACTTTTTACACCTTTCCTGTGGCAATCATTCTGGTATAAGGAGCAGAAATCAGGCACTTCCATTTTTACAACTTACACAAGCAACACCAGTATTAAGAGGCAACAGTTCTTCAGCTTTAAGTTAATAAATGCAAAACAAATCTTGTAACTCCTGAGAAGTCATTTCCGTTATCAAGGCACATCTTATTTCTACAACAAATCAGAACTGTATCTTTGTTTACCATGATACAGTATTTATTACTGTTACAGGAGATACCATAGTATACCTGAAAATTACAAGGAGAGTGATTATTGCACGTGACTATTCTGTGACTCTTGATTAAAAGGTGCTAGATCATTTGGGTTTGGTTTGCACAACTACATGGACTTTCAAAATCCAAAACACACCATTAACTCCACAAAGGTGTTTTTCAGATCATATAACTTGAACATCTGGACTGCGGCACAGTAGTTAATATATTACTATCTTAAAAATAATATCATAATCTGTTCACTTACAAGAAAAAATATAATTTCTCAATAAATAAGGGTGTTGGAAACTTCATACAACATAGCCAGTAGTTCATATATATGACCTGTAGGTTTAAATCCGGAGTGTTTTTCAAAGACTATAAACTGGAATATTATCATCTAGTTGAAGAGCTATATACAAATATTTAGAAAACCACAAGGGGGGACCAAAAGAGAGAGAGAAAACAAAAGCTAGCTTAAAACACCAACTTGGTGCAAGGTCAGATATCTTCTTCTCAAGTGCAACTCTCAATCAGGCAGTGATCTTACTACACGTTAAGTATTTACAGCCCCAAAGAAGTTTGCCAGAAGAATCACTTCTGTCAGACAGGCCAGCAGGGTTTTGGTTTAATATAGTTTGAATGCTGCCAAGACTTTGCAGGATAATTCAGCATCTTTCTGTGCTGATGTAAGCATAAATTAAGCATAAACTTAAGTGTAATTCTACAACGGGAAGTGTTGAATGCTTCACTGTGAATTAAAGCAACAGGTGCCTACCATATTTACATTAACCATTATTAAAACTTCTAAGTTCTACAGAAAGGGACCTGAAAACTGTGGCAACCTGTAAAATTTAATAAAGAATTCTTCTCAGAACACAAAATGTTCTATAGGCCAGATTTTCATATATATTTAAGTACCTTTTATGAAGCCAAAATGGTGTAAATGGGACATTAATATAACCGAAATTCCATCCCATAGGTGAATTCTAAAATTCTGTAGAGAAGTCACCAATCACAATTAAATGCTACACTTCTTTGAACAGAGGTTTCATGAGAAATACTTTTATTATATCAGGTGCAGATTGTCCTTCCTTGGTACATTTATTGATGCATACTCTATTTATTACGGACTTATTTTTGCAAGAGAATTTTTAATTTAACTTTTGAAGTATGATGTTAAAAAGAAAATCTTACTTTTTGTTGTTACAGCTGTAACATCCAACAGCCATCAGAATGCAATTAACATTAGTTCACTCGCACAGGGCAGAATGATTTAAAAAAAACAGCATTCTTGATCGAACTTGTTGAGAGCAGATACGAATAGGGTAGCTGGCACTACAGTTTTGTTCACATCTGACACCCAATACAGGGCCGATAAGTCTAGCAGTTTGGCTGATTTCCTTGTATGAAACCAAAGCAGAAGAAGGGTTTGGATAATAGTTTATTGGCTTTGGTCACAGAACAATGTGGCTGTCCAGAATTCTCTCCACATCCTCAAGTTGAAGCATGTGTGAAGTTTTAATGCTTCTTTTACTTGCAAGAAGGCTCTTTGAGCACTGGGTAGTTACAATAAAAGAATACTAGAACTAAAAAGCATTTGCTAAGGAACAATTTCTCAGCACCTCTGATCTACAGACCACATAGATATAGTGATGTTCTGACAATAACAAACAAGGGGCTCCCTCAATATTTGCTGTCTTGATAAAACCCCTCGAGCTCAAATGGATTTGCAAAGCTCCTTCATGCAAAGGCTGGGCTCCCTCAGCTCCCATATTTCGACCAATTCCCATATTGTTTCCCAAAAAACATCTCACGTGCTCTTGTCACCTAACTGGTAACCCAGACCTTGCAATTCCCCCTAGACTCCTGTGTTCAGAAAGGTGATGTGCACCACTCTGGTGCACATTAGATAAATGTGTCAGACCTTTCACAGTGACAGAACAGGATGACATCTCCAACAGGGAACTATCAGCAGCATCGATATGTGTAAGGACAGTACACTGTGTAAGTGCTACATGCATTAAGTGTGACAAGCTCCAGTTGAGTAGTGGCCATTTTCTGACCTAGCGCAGCAAAACCCATGGAGCTGGTAATAGATATGTCTCATGGAAAAGAACGTGATGTTGACAGGCTTCTGAGAGTAAAATTGCAGCAGTCTGTTTGAATGTTTTGTATGTGTTATATTCACAACAGGCTGCAAGTATTCTCTCTCATTTTCCTCTACAAGTGTATTTTGTACATCGTTTCTCATAACTAGTAATTTCCATTTACTTCACAGGATTCTCTTGCAATTCAGTGATACAAATATATATACAGAAAAGAGGGGAAAATATAAATGTCTGATTCTCATTGTTAGCTGGGACCATTTCACTGTGTCAAGGGCAGCACGTAGCTCTCCTTGACTGGTTGTAGGAGTTGGAGCAACCACTAAAATGTGTGAATGTTATTGTAACACTTAGGATGTCATAGGCCAGTTAGAATCATACCAAGTCAAATACTAGGTTTTATTGCCCAGTACATTAAAAGCCATAATCTCCCACAAACACTTACACAGTTTGGCACAGAAACAAAATTAACAACAAAGTAGAGGCTTCTTTCTTCTGGCAAACAGTGTTAATTTACCTAAAAACACACCCTGTGCTTCTCTGTACAACTGGGCGGGTGTTGGTAGTTAATGTGATCAAAGGTTTTCTCATGTCTGTATCCATGGGATGTCTTTGTTGTATGAGCATACTGATTTTATACATCTCTTCCAATTGTTTCCTCTCTCCAGAAGATAAAGTAAAGCCTTGGAACTATATCTCCATGCTATGGCCAGCTGCTTCAAGAATTCACATCCGTGAATTCTTTGTAGAATTTCTGTCTGATTTTCAGAGAGAGATACTTTCATGGATGTGAAGAAAATGGATACGCAAACACAACTTGAAAGATATTATAGGTAGACTATAACTCAAGATTTGAATGTAGCATTCACTGCTCCCACATCCCCTCCTCTTCACACATGCTCCCACAGGAAAACATGCATAGCTTCAAATGCAAAGTTTATAATTGGGCTTGACCTCTAGGATCCTGAACACTTTTGATCTTGAACTCAGTCAGAAGCCAGTTGTAGGCCATCATGAAATTACCACCCACCCAAGGAGAAATGTTACCGCACAAGTTCTGCATCAAACAAAAAAAATTAAAAATACAATTCCTCCACTCAAAAAAATCCATCTTCCTAATACGTCTTCCCAGCTGTCACACAACAAAACTTTGAAGAAGATTTGTTTTTCTGAGACTCTCTACATTATCCAAGGTCTTAAATAGATCTCTCTCTCACTGAATCAGTTTCTAATCTAATATGCAGCTATCTCTTTCCTATTAATGGTTACATGCACTTCTTCAAACCCATATAGGAAGGTTATCAGCACAAAAGGTTAACACTTTACACCATGTTAAAAGCATGGATCCCTCCTAGGGCAAAAAGACAAAGTTCAAAAACAGATTATACTGTTTACCCTTTAGTAACCCTGTGAGTGAGGGCAGTGGCAGTGATAAAAGCAAGCATTAACTGTACCTAGCACTGACCAGCAGAAGAAAAGAGCACTAAAGATGGACCAGGACAGCCACAGGATGATAACCTACAAGTCAAGAGTGACTCAAAAGGGTGTAGGGCCAGGATAATGTCTTTTAAGCTCCACAGGTATAGCTGAAAACTCTTCTCTAGGGAAAAGTACATGGCAAGTTGCACCATGACCACCACTGCAGACCACTGGCAACCATCAGTGCTAGTGTTCTGCAAAGCCCTCCGAGGCTCACATGGGAAAAAAATAGTTTAAAAAATACCTTTTACATGTCCATTCTAAACTGCACTACAGGGTCTTTAGGTATCGTCTATCTGGATTTTGGCAAAGCCTATCCTGATTTCCCTCTGTGATTTTGCGAAATAAGGGTTGCAACTCAGCATGAGCAATGAGCAGAACACCATGGAGAATAAAACTCTGAAGAGAGAAACAATCAGTTAACACTAAATACTTTTCAAAAAGTCTGCACAGAAGCCAGCATGCAGAGAGCTTTATGACTGCAGCGTGTCTTTGGTCTATTCACAAATATGGGGAAGTAATAATTATTTATAAAAATCCCATAAAAGGTATCCATTTTTTTTTACTCCATAAATGAGTAATGGCTCAATCATTTAACACCCATGAGTCATAAGTTTTCTCTTGTAAATAGGATAAGATCAAATCCCATGGCAACATGTTCAGTCATATTTAAGTCTTAATTGTATATTTTTCCCCTTTCTTCCTTTGCCTTCCACCTTTAGAGCATTCTCTGCCCTATACTGTTCTCTCATTTACAAGGACTTCAGTCTCATCTACAGTACATCAAAAAACAGACCTAAATTTTTTAAGCAAGGACATTAAGGAAAGAAAACAAAACCCACACCAAATCCCTTCTAGTAGAGTCCACTCATTCAAAATGCTCACTGTCCTGCTGAATTTTTATGCAATAATGTTCCTGATTGTCACAGATAACGGGAACACTGACATGTCAGATTTGTTTGGTGAGATTTTTTGTTGCTGCTGTTATTTCCCACCACACTCTTGACCAAGGGGAAAAGAGAATTGCCTGTAGGCTTTAATCATGATGTTTTACACACAGGCTGCTAGTGAGATACTGTGTCTGGAAGGTAATAAAAAAAAAAATCCTGAGAGAAAATATTTTGGATTTCATTGCTCCCTTGCTATGTCTATGCTTTGGGGAAGAACAACCAACAGCCACATTTTTCAATGCCATTTGAGCAGGGTTGAACACACAAATCCCATTATTGTTAATGGGATTTGTGCACATAATTCTGAATACTTTGAACACTCTCCCGTGAAGTTTCTCCCAACCCCTCAAGAAGCAGGAACAATTCTATGTTATTTAAACATAATCTCACTGACAGGTAATTTTGTGACACAAAATTTATTGCTGGCTTGTCCTTTGAGGGCATGTTTCACCATTAATGTTTCCTTTTAAAAACTCCGGCATACATTAAATGCTCATACCAAGCTTCCTGGTGTTTTCCTTGGAAAATCTTGCTTTCTGTGGTATTTCGCATTATCCAAATCCCTCTTTACTTCCCCCTCCTACTCTTCGAATACTCAGGACACCCTTGAAAATGAAATATTTGATCTCCAAAGACCCTACTGGTCAAATATCCTTTTAAATAAACCCTTTACAGTATTCACCTATTACCTCAGACATTCATGTGGTATAAATTTTAAATAAACGTCTACCAGCTTGCAATTGATCAAGTGAGCTAGAGGCCATGAATTTAACATGACTATTCCTGCAGGCTGCCTCTTACAACCTACCATTTGCCACTAGACTTCAATGCAGTCATTAACAAAGCGGGCCATGGGCTCGCGGTCCTACAGGCTAAAAGGCTATCTCAGATATCAAGATACTCTGCTTTGGCTTTCGGCCCTTCTGTAACAGAAGTGGCTTTAGCTCATCTGCATTTATGTCAGTGAGTCATTTGGAGATCTCAGACATACCTCTGAGATGGTGAATTGCTGAAACAGGTCGTGCTATCAATTAACATGAAAAACAAAGTAATTTCCTACATGCGAACAGACGATGGGACTGGAAGGAGGAAATTAAAAACGCCATTAAGTCACATGGTTCAGCAAGGCTGGAGCACAGCTATTGCACAGATCACAGTCATAACACATTAGAAAGGCACAAGCTAGGACTTGATCATGGAGGTTTAACGTACATCATCATTACCTTAGAGGGAAGGCTCTCAAGTTCTAATAAGAAAAGTATCTGATGAGATGAAAAGTTAAGAATAGGACCTACGTAGCTAACTTAAAATACTTGGGGTGTTCTTGTGGCCACAGTGCTGGGAAGGATTTCAACGAATAAGGCTTGCACTGTCACTCTGCCAAGGATGTCCAGCATTACTCCGAGACAAAATAACTGAAATCAGCAAATGGTGCCGGCATGATACTGTACATACAGTCTCTCCAAGACACCTCCTGTTGTTCCCAAAGCTTTACAACACTGCAGTTCCTAACAAGAGATTTGCTTAATTTCTATCAGCACTTTCAATTTTAAAAATATAAATTTCGCTTAAAGGATTATTATTAATAGCATTAAGTAATCACCTTGGGGCACAAGCCATTCATCAGGTCAACACTGTGTAACTAATTGACAAAAAGACGGTGAGGCGAGTTAAGTGCACAGTGCCACAGGGAAGGACTCGACTTCACCTGCAGAGAGAGCAACTCAACACACAATAAGAGAAAAATGAAATTTCTCCTCCATCTTCTCCCAGGAAAGAGCAGAAAACAATATTCCCTTCAGTAGAGCACAATTAGAAGAAAATAGTCCCATTTTCTAAAGTACAAGCAAGACCCTCATCAGTTTGAACGCCTTATTTTCCCACTGCCGGCCACTCTTAAAAATCAGATCTGGCAGCTGAACTGAAAATCCTGCCCATGTAGTTCTCCCGGCTCTTGCCCCTACTGGCATGCGTTGCTTCTCTGCAAGACTTGGAGGAAAACTCTGGTGTAATCCTACCTCGATGTCTCCGCTCCTGCTGCCTGGAGACCACTGGAGAATGGAGGTTATAGTCCTCAGGCAAAGTATGATAGAAGCTGAAAAAGCAGCAACTAATGTAGGAGAAAGAGTTTTACAGGTTTGCTGCTGGGACTCACGTTGCTGCTGATGACTTGAGAAACAGCTGCAGCTTCTGGCTCTCAGAAATGCTGGCACAAGCTTTGTAAGACAAATCTCACACAGGGCATCAGAGCTAGATACAGTTGATCTTACTAGACTGAATTCAAGCTTCCACTAACATAAATGAAAACAAGGCTAAGTCCACAATTTATTAGAAAGAAGTAACACTGAATAAACAAGTAAAATACAATATATTTTATGACAAGGTGTTTTCTCCCTTGTGGAAAAAATTATTTCCAGATTCAAACATATCACAGTAATGTATGTTTCTGCAGTAAATACCATAACTGCAGCTGCTGGCAAACCTGCTTTCCAGAAATCATTGCCTTCCCCATTTAAAGGGAGTCCTAAAAGGCTGACTCCAGAAAATCACACAGTATTTCCATTCTGTATCATCTTGATCATCTCCATCACCACCATAAAGCTATTAGTGCGTGCACACACACACATGCAAAAGCACACCAACACACACACATGCATAGGAATAACTAGGGCAATGGAAAATACGTTCCATCTTTGCTCACTTATTCCATATACAGGCTAATTTCTAAACCACAGGGGAGCAAATGTTCTATAAAGCCCTCTTATCCTACAACGAAATACCCTTGCTAACTAAGAGTTAGCAGCACAGCCATCACTATCAAAAGCACTAACTTTTAGATTAGTAGCAGTTGGCGACTCAGTCATCCATTTTTCATTTTAAGGAAACCTTTTTAAGACTGCAGTCTTATTTTCAGGAGGACTATAAATGCACTTCTCATGTTTTTATTTTATTTATTCTGCCCTGGGGATTTGGGTCCCTCTTTGCAAGCAATAAATTTTTCTTTAAATCTTTTTGGTAATAATATATTTTAAAATGAATCAGACAAGGGGAGCAAAAAATGCAGGTCTCCTCTCCAAGCGTTTTGGCAAAGCATCACTGCTACGCGGTGTTTGTAATCAACTTGCAGTCACTAAGCAGAGTGCTAACGACCTCTGCCAAAATGAAAAGCCACATGTGTCAAAACATGGCTTTCACCCCTCTGCTCTGCACCACCCCCACCTTCCACGCACGGCCACCTTCCCCTCGCCACCATATAAATTAGTAAGCAGGAAGGCAAGACGGAAAGACAGACAGACAGAGACGCTACGGCAGCTTTTAAAATTGTTGCTGTAAAGGATTTATTTGAAGGTCTGAAGGGACAGCACTCAGTGCTTGACAGAATGAGTTACAACAGTTGTGGGGGAAGGAGAAGGAGGAGGGGGAGGAGGAGGAGGAGGAGGAGGAGGAGGAGGAGGAGGAGGAGGAGGAGGAGGAGGAGGAGGTGGAGGAGGGAGGGAAAGCAACTTGGGAGGAGAAAACCTCCAAAGTCTCGTGTCTAAAATGCTCTTGGAAAATTGCCAGTTACCAGTTCAGAACAATGTTGACATTTAGCCCTTTTCTAATCAGCTTTGTCTGTCACCCAGGGCAGAGATTCCTGCTGTGTGACAGAGCTCTTCTGCCACTGGCAGTGGCGTCCTCCTGCCAGTCTGCTCCTCTCTGCCCACAGCCAGCACTGACCAGCACCCAACCTGGCACCCTTGTGGTTATAACCACCCCACGGGTTTTAACTCCCCAATAGCAGGCTGGGGTATGCAGCAGCTACGGGCTGGGGCCGATGGGTACAGTTGGGTACAGCACCTAAGTAACAGCTGCCTGCAGGAGACTAAACTACCACTGATGCTCCACAGTTGGGCTCCTGGTAGAGGGCAAGGCAAGTGGAGAAAAGTCTCATTTTAAGACAGGTTCTATTTAAAGAAATTCAGTAGATGCCATAAACGGAAATATCTCATATGGCAAACAAGCCCTCTAAGACAGATAAATTCAAGTACAGGATTGTAATTTAACTGATGTTGCACAAACCTGCAGTTTTACTTGTTTATCAGTTTCTGGCTTTGAGCAGAGAAAAAAGAAAAAAAAAAAAAAAAAAGAAGAAAAAAGAACTGCAGGAAAGAAAGTATTTAATTGCTATTAATAACTGTTCCCATTATTTACAAATCAATTCAACACTCAGAGCTCTGACAAGTTCCGTGTCATTCACTATGCAGACCAGAGAAGCACAGCGTGAGGCTGAGCTACATCATGTTTCGTCCATCATCACAGAATAAAAAAAAAACAGCTTGGCACAAGCTAGACCTAAACTGCTGTCAGCTCAGAAACATCAGGACTGGAAAAGGTCAGAGAGTACCATGGATCTGGCACTGATAGAGTGAGGTAAGGTACGCTGCACAGTGATAGCCTGCCTTAGCTATCACAAAAGCAAGGACAGTAGAGGAGGAAAGCACTGCCAGCCCAAGGCAATGTGCTCTGCTGCAGGTGGCTGTCATCGTGGACACTTGGGTACCAATCCCACTGACATGTGGAGGGAGTTCCCTTGCAACAGGAGGCAGATTTTGCTTTCTTCATCTTTACTGCAGATAGGCTGCTTAAGGATGGTAGTTAAGCAACTGACTGACTTAAACTCAGTTCTCTAGCTGCAGTGATTGAAACAGCATTAGGTTTGTCCACGTGGAAGCAGATGTGACTACATGAACATCAAAATTAGGTAAATGCAGGATTAGGGCTATGGCTCAGTAAATGTAAGCAAACTCATTTTCAGAAGTTATTTAGAAATATAATCAATTAATTTTCAGTGAAATAAAAAAAACCTTTAAAGCATCATCAAACATCTCAAGAATATCCTTCAATTCAGTGTTTTGAAAGATCTCAGGCAGTGAGACTACTCACAAGTAAGTTTGTACATCTTCGGTTCTTGCAAAACAGGATATAGCTCTGAGGCAGTGAGTTATCTCACCGTGGGCTTCACTACAAGCAGGTAAGTAGTGCTGCGAAGTCAGCGGAACGTGGGAAGTTTGCACATCCCAAAGTATTTACAGTGTCCGGGCAGGATGTCCTGAAACTGAAAACAGCTGATTTCAGCTGCATCAGACCTGGAGATGGACCTAGCTCTTGGAAAGGCTGGAAAGAAAAAGCCCCTGTGAAACATAAATTTGCTACAGCCTCAAAAATAGCTTTGAATTAAATCTTACACCATGTTACACTTGCTCCCTGTTTTCTGACAAGTTTCAGCCCATGACAAAATTATTTTCACCAAGCTTTTGACAAGCAAGATACAAACCAAAAACCATGTGTCCAGTTAGAGATTTCAAGGCAAAACAGTGGGCAGGGTTAAGGTTAGAGAAACGGTGTTAAATGGGCAGTGATGGTGAACAGGGGAGAATGAAGTGCCGCACTGGCTTCTTTTCCACCTTCAGACATAGGTCCTGACGCTACAATAAGCACCACACATGCCAGTTCTTGACTTCAGCTTTGAGGAAGGGAAAGAGTAGATCTGAAGTATAATTTGAGAGGAAGACGTCAGCTGTGGCAAACGTCATTCTTTAGAGGAACTTTGGTTCTTTAAAATACATTTTTATATTGTTCCCAAATCTGTCAGCATTTATCAAAGTCACCATTTAATAAATTTTCCAGAATTCATCTTCCATTTTCCAAAATTTAAACCAATAATTTAGCTTTATTCTGCTCAGGATAACATGGTTTAATTCCCATATTTTTGTTTCTTCTAACTTTCAGGCTTATCAACCTTTTAAGAAGCAACAAGAACAAAACAAAGGAAAAAAAAAAAACACATTAAAGGCACTTGGAAGAAATCCACATCCTGATTCCAGCTAGAGAGGAAGGGCAGACATGAATGTAGAAGAAAAGCAGAGGGGGTTTAGGGAAATCTGTCTAGGACAAGATGAAGAAATATAAGAAAATATCTATGCCCCTATGTCAGAACTGATAAACAATTCTCTCGACCAGTGACATAGCCCAGAAAATCCTGTGTTCTGTGCTATTTTGTGTTTCAGAGAACACATTCTGAAGACAAGGCCAGAAAGAGACTGGTTTAGAAAAAAAAAAAAAAATATTGTGGTAATTCTGCTAAACCAAGCTGCCAAAGAGAAATTCATTTATTCAGCACAAAATGTTCTTTCAAGGTGCACTGCCTTTTAAAATGCAGATGCCAGGGCTCAACTCTCACAAAAACAGATAGTCTTGGTAAATTTGATTATGGCAACTTGCTCCACAAGAAAGGATGTAGTGTGTAAGAGAGAAGTCTTAGCTGTGCTGAAACCAATAAAAGTTTTGCCAATAGCTTCACTCAGACTAAGAACCAGATGAAGAAGTTGACTTCCAAATCATTTCTTCAATAAAACACTGAGATATTTATTAGGTCTACATTAGTTATCCTCCAAACCCTCCACACAAGTTTTAACACATACGTTCATTAAAAAAGAAGTATTAATTTATGTCCCAGCCAAATTTCTTGTACTTTCTTAGTGCATTACTATGCAAACACCACGCACATGGGACTTTGCTTTTCAAGACTTTTCCAAAGCTGAGAGGTGGAAGCCTTTTACCATGTGTTCGCTAGCAGGCTGTTCTTCCCTCCCTCCCTCCCACCCATTCCCAAAGGCCTGATGACTCTCCCAGTCAATTCCCCTCCAGGCAAGGGAGGTTGGACACGGGTCCCTCAGCAGCCTGCCAGCGTGTCAGCCAGACAACATCCCTCCCTGCCCAAAGGGGCAGGCTGTGCTCAGCTGTAGCACTCCAGCCATCTCTGCGCCAGGGCAAGGAGCATTTACCAGCTTTCTCTTTTTTTTCATTTTTGTTTGAAAGAGCAGGGTCACCATCTTTTCCATTCTGTCACCTCCTGTGGGTGGAACGCTCCTTAACTGGCATAGGTAACAGCAACAACAAAAAGCAAGCACCCAATTTCAATGCGGTCTACCTTTCACACCAATGTGGGCAGCAGACATGCTTCCAGGAGTATGCCAAAGACCTTGACAGTAGCTAACATCATTGACACTTCTCACACAACTCCCCTCCCCACAACTGCAATTTACTACTTCTAAATACAAAGAAAATACATACACATTCTGTACTTATAGAAATATCAGGAGTTAAGAGGCATCAGCAAAAGTCTCTATGATTTTATTCATGTGTAAGTAATTGCTAGTGAAAACAGACATCCAGGTAGCAGCCCTCCACCCTGGCACAGCAAACTTGGTGGAGATGGCTGCCACCACCATGAAAATGAACTCAGAACTTCACTGGGAGGTCCACACCAAAACTGTAGAGTGGTATTGTGAAATCTCAGAGTTAGGTCAAACCATTCTATAAGTTTATCATTCATCTATAATAGTCCATTTGGTTCTGCCACTTGCAAAAGAGATGTGAAAAGCTACAGAAGTAGAGCTAGAAAGTAACCACAGTAGAGAGACAGATGTCGAGAAACAAGGTAACTGTACTGCCAAGATGATAACAGACCCTTTCTGGCCTTCTATTACTATGTCTTCAGTTTGAAGAGTTCGAATTATTACTGTGAGCCTCACCGTGTCTTTCCTTTCTTCAAATACTGGCTCTGGAAGACTTTCATGCTCCATTTAAAAAGAAAACTTACATTACTACTGCTCATGGACACGAAAGCATGACCTGAAAGCATGTCTCAATATGCCCCCACAGGGTGAAGAACCAGATGTCAAACAAAAGGAACACCTACTTGATTAGCAATTTTATTAATGTTTGTGCCTGATTAGAGCCAGAAAGATTAAGAACAAGCAAACATTTTTTGCTCTTACTCAAGAATTTTTGGGTCATGTTTTCAAGATTTTTCTCCAATTGTAAGGGTTTGAAATGTCTTGCAAATGGGAGATGATCATCTCCTACAGGCACAGAACTGTGAAAGCTGGGGCTTCAATAAATGAACCACAAACTGCAAGATGTGTGAGGAAATCACTTGTGGGTAATGCTGTGACAACGAGTACTCTAGTTTGGGCACCCAGCTCTGATGTCTTTCTAGAGCCCCTACATTCTCAAAAAAATATATTTTTTTAAATCTTACATATGAAAATATAATAGCTATTCTGATATCGTTCCCTTTATTGGTAATACAAGGAACAACAACAGACTTACTTTGAAGGAATGCATGTTTTGTAAAGCAGTTTCAAGCAGTTCTTTTCTTTCTGAAAATAATGACATGAGTGAAAGTTTCTAAAGTTTGCTTTATTCTTGCATCGATATATAAACAAACAGCTCTTCGCAGTGTCCACGTAAAGCAGACAGAACAGCAGCAGTGAGGCCGGATTCAGGTCCAGAGTATTTAAATGACCAGGTAACACAGCCAGCCATTCAAGTAGCCAAAAGCAAAGCGGTACTACAGTATTGCAGCCTGTATTCATAAGCTCCACATCCATCACACCACAGCTGAATCTAGGAACGAGCTCTTCTCATACGCTTGTGCTGGTTTACTATTTCTGTACCGTACAGAAATAGACAATGGACCACATTCAATCCTATTGTTTTTTCTGTGGGCTAACTTTGGCTGATTTTGTTGCAGTACTGGCAATTTTACTTATCCAAATATAATAAGAAAGAGTGAGAACCTAAATGATTGATAGCAGTGCTCATTGAAACACTAGCAGTGTTAGGAATTAGTGCATTCTCTCCCTCCTTATAATGATCCAAAATTCGAGACTGTGACAAAGAACAAGCACGAGGGAGGGTCTGGCTCGTGCCTTCCTTTTCAGCAGATGCATCCTTGGGAATAATTTAAATATCATATTTCAGGCTTGTTTTGCACACAGAGTGGAGTGGAAAGTAACTGCTGTTTTTGTATTGAAGGCAGGGGGTACGGTGGGAGAATAGTTTTGCTAATCCTTCGTTTCAATCTAGTTGAAGCTCCCTATAGCCATGAGCCCAGAAAGGACTATTGCCTGCTTCCCACACCGAATGACCTGACTCCCCGGGAAATCTCTGAACTGCATTTCTTTCAGCACCTCTCTGACATTGCCTTTTGGCAAGTTGTCCTAACTGAGACCTAGTGCATTATAAACACTGCATTGGGACATGCAGGTTTCTACGAAAGGGGAAGGAGGCTTCCTTCTTGACTAGATGCCTGAGCTCAGCCTATGATTTTATGTGGAGGGAGTGGTGATAGGGTGGAGGGCGAGAACCGATAAATGCATATGACTGTGAAACATTTGGAAACACTTGAACACGAGCACTTTTCCATTCTTACTCCCTCTGCTGCTTTCTCCCAGCGCAGAGCAGTGGTGGGTGAAAAGCTCAGATGAACTCTTGAAGTTTCCACTTAATGAAGACAAAGGGACAGTTCCAGGGAAAACCCAAAGAAAACATCTTTCTCAGTTTTTTCCCCTTCCTTTCCTTTCCTTTTCCCTTTTTTGAGCTCGGTCATCCCTCCATCCTATAAATAGAAGTTTGGACTCATTATTCTTTCCTGCTCCCAACATAAACCTGTTTACTTACTGCTAGTCTGAAGCAAGTGTGTCAGTCCCCTATACCTCAAGTGTACAGGTCCTGCTCCCTGACACTTAAAACTCTGCCTCCCCTTCATCCCTCCTGAGGGACATAAGGGAAGAGGACACTTCCCTGCTGGGTGGCAGTGTGGTGAGTTAGCCTTACTGCCCTCCCTTCTCCAGAGCTGGTACTTGGTGTGGGGTATACAAACTCATACCTTTCCGTTGTTTGAAAGGAGTGAAGTGCAGCTGCTGACATTTGGCTTTTATATCCAATACATTCATTTTACCACAGAGATTACAAGCTCACAGAAGGCCAAACAAAGTTGTCAGGTAATATGTTCACATGAACCTTTCTCTTTTTTTTTTTTTCTCTTGAGTTTCTTTTCTGAATTTGCCTTTTTGCCAACTTTAAATTAAAAAGTGTGCTTAGCAAAGTAAGATGCTAGACAGCAGCATTGCATCACTCTATCATCTATGGTGTCCTAATACATGCAGCACTCAGACAGGCAGATACGGGTATTTAGCATTCCTCAGGGATGGAGGGAGGGCTGCTCAGTGAATCAGGCCTATATCCTGTGGTACATAAAAAGCCCACAAATTTCCTAATACAGAAGCCAGTCAGTAATTTCTACCTGGAGTGTATTTGAGAAAGATAAGAGAGACCTCACTTAATGCCTTACTGGAAATTCAGGGTCTGTACCAGTACAGCATATTCCCCCTCTCCCAGACTAATGTGCACAGTCAGCACTGAAATTCTGTCCAAGCCTCGGTGGGGAACTTGAACCCCTTGACCTACAGGCCCAGAGAGGAGAGTGCAACCAAGTCCCTCTGACAATAAACACAGAAAGTATTAATAAGAATAACTCTCTGGCACCAGCAATCCCAGCATCTGTTTTAGACAGAAAGAGGATGCCTGGTGAAAAGAATATAGTGGTGACAAAGGGTTAAATAAATGTGAACTGGGCAGGATCCTGCTACTTGATTCTTTTCCATTGTTTGCTGATGAGGTGCAGGCCTTGGCTGTACAGAGAGAGAGGTCTTTAAGAGGACCCAGAATCTGGGAATACACTGCTTTTAAATGGGGAAAGCTGATCTTTAGAGACAGTGTCCCTTGCCACTTCATTTTTTTAATAATTTAAGGCATCCATATTTTATGTAATCTCAATTTTAATGTCAGCAAAACTTGATTACAGAACCTCTAAAAGCAAATTGTCAGAAGAGGACAGTGCAGTCTCCTTATTTTAGTAGTCTTGACGAAAGCAGGGGAGGGAGTGACTAGCAGCCAGCAGGCTAGAGGCTAGCACAGCAAATAGGTACTAAAGAAGGTTCTCAAACTGGTGTAAATGCTGTGCAGACTGTTACCTGTCCAACTGAGGGCATCTCTGAAAGGCTGCTGCTAGAAGGAGTGGAGTGCTTGGTCTTGCTCCCAGAAGCAGAAGCCTTGTATTCCACATTTAATACTAGAAGTTGTGAGGGCACAGAATTAAAGCTGTTAACTCAAAGGGAATGTACTCTCCTCCTTAGATTGCTACACTTTCCTAGAGGGACACCAGTAAAATAGACGGGGTGAACCAGCAAAGGCACTTGACAGCCAGCATGTCTGAAAGGTCAGATTAGATTGAGCACTTAGTCTTTATCCATTAGCAGAAGCTAATAAATCAGGGAGACTAGCAATCGCCAAGAAATAGCTGTGTCTTTGTAACATAACCATGTCTTAAACCAGATTGAAAGGGCTCCAGGAAATCTGAGGGCTCTAGATAATACTCTAGATAATGTGAGAGCTGCTTCTCAATGACCTATTTGATAACCTTCTCCACATAAGGATGTTTACGGGCTGGGTGGCAACTAAATGTTTAGCTATGCTGAGATGACAACTTTACGAGGTAAGAAAAATAGCACAGTGTTTTATTGTTGTTGTCGTCGGATGTGGGTGCAGCTTTGAAAGGTTGCTGCAGCAGCTCTGTCAATATGACTTTTTGGAAATAATGATTTTTCTGGTTAGGCCCCAGGCTGCATTAATTGTTTGGAGGGTGTTATTCTTCATCTGCTGTTAATAGCTTGTTAGAAAAAAACAAAAGACATAAAGTAGTCTTGGAGCAATCTGTTCTAAGAGCCTAGAAAGCACACCAGGTGGAAATTATTTTAGAAAGGGTTTTTATTTTGAAGGGTTGCTGAACAATCTAGTGTTTGTATTTGGTGTGCCCCTGCTCACAGAAGCTAGGTATTTTCAGGGTATAGCATAAGAGATTTCTTCTCTTATACCTTTAGCTTGGTAATATCATACCCTAATGAGAAGCTCACGTTTGTTGGTATGATAGCACACACAGCATTTTTCTATAGTCTCTAATCAACTTTCCAGCTGCCCTGTGAGACCACTGCAGACTGTCCACTGAAGGCCACAGAGGAGCTCATGGAGTTCAGCAGACTCTTTCCCTCTTTTAGAGGGAAGAAAAAGAGTTCCTCTGGATGTATGAGAGAACTTAATTACCTTCCTTTCTAAAATGCTCTGTCTGATTTAAATAGTCTGCATGGATACGCCTCTAACATTTGCTGTCGTAGTGTCACTTTTATCTGTTGTGTATCTGACTCGCCCCATGGAAGGAGAGGGGTTAGGGAAGCATATTGCTTTCATTTTACTTCTGTTTTACAGGAATTATGCACACTGGCAGTGCTTCATAACTTTCATTAATGGAAAGGAATTAGGATGGAAAGCTTCCTCAGAGTCTGTCTGCCACTAAGACAGTTTGCATAGCCCAGTCTAGGGAAAACAAGGAAAACACACACACAAAAGATGATGAATGAATGGATACCTTCTAAAGACACAGAAGAAAGCATGTAATAGAGCAACTGAAGACAAGGGAGAGGATTGTAGGCTTGTACTTCTCTTGATATAAAACTCATTTTTTGATATTTTGCAAAGAATGGGGTCTGTTTAAGAGTCTTTGGGGGATATTCTAATAGAATTAATTAACTAGAATGAGGAAGGAAAAATAACTGAAGCATAATACTTTTTAGAAAGAAAAATCAGTGTTTGCAGGATTTGTGAATGTCTGATTCAACAGGACATTAACAAATTTATTTTAATGGATAAGGAAGAAAGGGAGAGAAAGAAAATTAAATTCCTCATACACTTGAATATGTTGAACTCCTTTGAAACCAGTCTTAATGTTTACTAGCTCTTGTTTTATCTTGATTTTGAAAAGTTAAAGGAAATTACTTTTTGTTATGTTTCTTATGTGTATTAGCATTCTATTACCTTTACAAAACATGTCTGATTATTAATTTCCATTTCAATTTATTTTCTGCAGATCATAGAATCATAGAATGGTTTGGGCTGGAGGGGACCTTTAAAGACCATCTAGTCCAACCCCTCTGCCCTGACAAGGACTAGATTGTCACAATGTCTGGAGAAAGTCTAGTATAAGCATTCTGATTTTTCTCACTCTGTTTAAAGCATCTTCTGCAGTACATTTGAGCTTCCAAGAAATTAAGAGTACATTATTTCAAACATGATGACATAATACTATCCTTCTTCTCTATTTCTGTGGCAAAGAACCATATATTCAGAAAAAATCCTGATGTTCAATTACATCAACCATCCAAGATGTTGTATCAGAGGAACCTATTTACTTTCTGTTCCTGTAATACCTAAATTCCTTTTAACATTCCTGTAAGGTGAAGGAGTATTTTTTTCCATATTTTACAGTTGGTGAACTAAATCGAGAGAGGCCAAGAATTTTGCCAAAGATCATAAAGGAATCAGTAGTGAACAAGAAACCACAGTGAACTTTCCTAGGTCCAGGCTAGCACTTTAATAATTTCTGACACTCCTTTCTGTCCATCATCCAACATCCACTTGATTTAATCTATTCTTTGATGGATTTTCTGTTGTTCTTATAATCAGAACGTGTTTTCCCCCTTTACAGTGTCTGTTCTCTAAAGAACAGAAGACTTCTGTTTTTCTTCATCTCTGAGTGATGAGGGCAGTGTTAGAAGTAGCAGCCATTTTCCCATTTTAACCTTCCCAGGATACAACCCTCTCTTCCCAGTTCCATGCAAACATTTTGAACTACCCCGTCAAGCCCCATATATAACAAAAGCGAGAGAGAGCAGGGAGTGTGCCAGTTCTGGTCTCCACAGAGCAGAACAGTCTCTGTGCATTGGTGCAGATGGAGTCCCACCACTTCTGAGAATTAGCAATGGCAGCTCCCAGCATTAACACCTTGAAACAGCTTTGCATTTCATGAGCAGTACATCAGCCACTGCTTGAACATGGTGATACAAGGGAGATTCCTTTACAGAAAACAAGTGGTTTGCTACACTTGTAACTAATATTTAAAAAAAAAAAAAAAAAAAAATCAACACAGATCTTTCCTCTCTAATTGCTTCTCGAAAGTAAGCATGAGAGCAGATCTTCAAGCTGTTCACCCCAGGGAGAGGAGGAAAGCTTCTGAATTGCCAACTGTGACCCATGGAAGAACAGCAGTCACAAAAAAGTCTCAGTGATACACACCCTTGGTTTTCAATCAGGTCAAATTGAGAGCCCTGTGTCTGAACATGCTCTCTGCCACATCAGCCCCAAAAGTAGGGGGGGGGGGGGGGGGGGGGGGGGGGGCAGTAAAGACAACAGAGCAGCCAGCTCTACACAAGGAGCAGCGAGGAAAGCTGTTGTACACACAGACACATCAGGACAGCTGTTGGGGGAAACGTGCTGTATCCACTCAGGCTAGCAGTCGTGCTCCAGAGCCAGGAAGCCGGGCTCAGTTGCTGATAGCCAGGTGGCTCTGTGCCAAAAAGCAGAATGGCACGAGGTTTGCATTTCAGTGTCTTGGAGATACTAGGAAAGGGTTGGGGCCCTAGGAAGTTCTTCCTTCAGGAAAGGATATAACACAGACAAGATCTGTGGGCCTGATCACTCCCCCCAATGCCAGGAAGACCTCCCAGAGTCCTAGAAAATCATTGTTACACAGCAAAAATGAGGAATCTGATTCATTGAATGATCCTGGTGCTAAGCCAGTCATTTCGTTCCCTTTGGATGTAAACTGCATCACCTTCCTGAAATTAGCTGCAGGACACAGGCACATTTGGCACTGTGCACCTCTAGCCAAGTCTTCTGGAGGCTTCAGGACTTTCATTCAGTCTCTTTGTTCAGCAAATAGAGAAACTGAACACATACCAGTCTGCACCAGCTGAACGTCTGTTTGCTCCACACATAAAGCCTATCTAACACCAGTGAGTGTTTGTGGACGAAAAGCTGCACACACATCTATTGGTTTTAAGAAAAGGGACTGCAAATAAAACACCTATTTTCTTATCCTCACATACGCATGCT
Organism: Athene noctua; assembly: GCF_965140245.1. Taxonomy (NCBI): domain Eukaryota; kingdom Metazoa; phylum Chordata; class Aves; order Strigiformes; family Strigidae; genus Athene; species Athene noctua. The sequence continues at coordinate 140,901,377 of NC_134038.1, read as the reverse complement.
CTTATCATGCCAAGTATTTTAAATGTCAGCTCCTCAGGATTATCTCAGAGCTGTATGACCAATTCCTAAACTATGTGCATCAGTGGGAATATCTGTGGTTCCACAGCACATCCAAGCTCACCCCAAAACACTGCAAATAAAAGACTGTGGGTTTAGGATTGTTTTTTAAACCAAACATTTATTTTAAAAGATAAGAAAATGGCTATTGTCACACTAAAAGCTGAAGACAAAATTACTATATATATATATGGTAGTTTTTAAATATATCACTCATTTATATTTCTTTAAGAGAAAAAAAAATTGGCTGTAGTTGCAATCAGTCTTAATTCATTCTTTATTGCTGCTCTGGTTCTGTGTTATTTGAGCTGGTTTAACTGTTAAAAGCGTTTCAAATGTTCACATGGTCTGCATTAGGTTACAGAAGAAAAGTAAGTACAGCCCACCAAATGTAACTTTCCGAAATGTAAACCACATGAATTTGATTTCTTTGTGGTACAACTTTAATTGGGTTCAGAGGTCTTTCAGTCTTACCTGTCTATCTGCTCTCTGATGGCCCAACCTGATAAAGCTAATATAAAGAATCTGCAAATGTGATCCAAACTGATTACCCTCAGTTACAGTACATGGCTTTATTCTTGACAGTAACAGCCCTTTAACATAGCTCATTTTTAGGCTGCAAGTTTGAAACCTGAAGCTACCATTGAACCGGGAGTGGAAATGTCACAACTTGTAGGAAAAGAGTATGTCCCCTCACAACTCTGCAAAAATAGAGAACCGGAAGGAAAGAGAGCATCTAGGTGCAAACATAAGTGATCTCATATGCTAAAAAACCAACAGGAGCATGTGTACGTATGTATGCCTTGCCCTGTCACAGCAAATGTCAAAACAGAGAATGCATCCAACACACACTACATGATACGAAGCAACTGCAAACAGAAATTACAAGAGAGCCCAAAATCTTCAGAGATTGATCTTCAACTTATTTTGGATCGTATTTTTTTTTCTTTTGACAATACACTCTGTTGCCTTAATGACAATGACTCATTTACTCATCAACTCTCCTCTCTGATGCACCACACTGTGCCACATATATGCCTTCCTGGAGTGAAACAATACTGCTGCTTCCCATCCAGAAAAGCACATCATATCTCAGCAACAAGGAAGGCACTGTACAACAGGTATACTCATCTCATATCCTGTGACCCAACTTGTAAACAAAGACCTGTGTCAGCTTGTGGGAGCAGATCTGGAATTAAGCAGACAGCTCAGGAGAAATGTAGGGAGAAAGGGAGCAGCGTGCTGAAATACTACAAGTCCCTTTGCCTGCGTAGCTTGTTTTCTTGGTTTTGGAAGGCACAGCCTCAATTTTGAAAAAGTAGCATGAAAAAGATTCATAGAGCCTATACTTCTTGGGAAAAGACACCATAGAAAGCAACACTCAGCAGACCCAGTAATAAAACAACTAAACCCAATATTGAAAATTACTCAACTAAAACTTCCTCTGCAATTCGTAAATTTCATTCAAGTAAGTAAATCAGTAACAAGTAAAAACATTACAGGTCATCATCTAGTTCAGGCAAATTACATTCTCTTTTCCCCACTGGAAGACAAGAAAAAAATAATAATTTGAGAGTCAGTGTAGTAAATTTTGCGGGGTTAATATTTTTCATGCCATTCCCCCAAAGCTGTTGTTGCCTTTGTCATTTTTCTACAGTTCTACAGAGCACTGTTCTGTACTGGTAGAACAGTTCTCCTAAGTAATTTCCACCGGTGAACATATGAGCACTAACAAATGAGGTCCCTTAATTAGTTCCAGGCTTTTCCAATAAGCAGTGTTGGCAATACAGCTTTTAGCTCTCTGTCCGTCATACAAATAACAAGGCAGGGCCTGTAAACATGGCAAGGGTGTCTCTATTTTCCTGTTCCTGTAATGGGCAAGCAGGAGGAGTAAGAAGGAAATGTATTCCTCACTGGTGGGTTTTTACTGTCAACGTGGAATAGTTTTTTTGGCTTGGAGTCATTTACACCATCTTCAAGGACACATCTTACAACTTCCCAACTTGGTCATAAGGAAAATTGAACATTTCCAAAGATGTTTCCTCCAAAACAAAAATTGATTTTTTTTTTCCCCTTGAGGTTTGAAATGTGGTTTTTTGCTTTTGTTCTCAACCCGTTTTCTTTTATATATGGGTTTCTGCTTCCCTCTGCATTTATGGGTTCTGCTTGGGTCCAATACTGTTTCTAGCATTTGCTTTATAGGAGTTAGAGCTCCACAACCCTTGATGTTGCATTAACGTGCAACAAAAAGCTCCATGCTACTAGGCTGTGTACAGAAAAAGACCAGACTGGAAGGGACCCCAGCTTTCCCCACAGAGAAATATAGTTTCACTTGATGGCTTCTGGAATGAACTTTGCCTATTATGTTTTATATAGATTTTGAATAAATCCTCTGAGTCACAAATTTCTTATTGGAACAATAGAACTATATAGAGGCCAGGGGAAAATTTGGAAGCAAGTATGGATTTTCTTCCTTGTCATGGAGCCCAGAATCCATATCTTTCTCCACATCCATTTAGTATGGCACAAAGGGAACTCACTAACTGCTTTCTTCCAGCTTTCTTTGCTACTTCACAGTAGAAATATTATTCTGCTTCCTATTTTATTTCCCCACAGATCAGAAACAATTCAAAGACACTCTAGGTCTCTTTCCTCTGGACCTGCAAAGGACTGTAGAGAAAAAAGAAATTAAAACAGACTAAAAAGGAAATTAATTGTAAAGAGGTAAAGTTTTCCACACGACTCTTCCATTTGGTGTATATATTAACTGGCTCTGATTGTGTAATCTACTGACCACATATTTTCAGCATGGGCTTAGTTTAATACTTGTGCCATGTAACCTCAGACAAACAAAATCACTCAAAGCAATCACAAACTGAGAAAAATAATAGGAAATTCATTCAAATTTGGTCTCATTTGTTTACCAGTTCCAGCTCATGCCTTCAAATGCTGTAGCAGTATTTCAACCAGGATCAGCCATCCATAACAGCCTGACTGTTGAAGTTTAACAGACCTTCTTGTTGAATATCGAAAAACTACTACTGCCTTTTGCCCACTTTCATAATGCTTATTTACATGTGCTGCCCAAAAAAGTTACATCAACAACTCGTAGGGATAATGAATTAATGAAGTCCAACATATCCAAAGAGACATTCCTCCAGGCACATTAAGTCAGCAGTTCATCTCTCCAGGAGCAGTTACCAGTAACAGCACCAAAACACTTGATGATAACACAAGATTTACCCATGAGTATGTCAGGAAAGCTTTCTGAATGCAGTTCTGCCCAGATGCTCCAGGAGAGCATCACCATTCAGATCTGAGCATGTCTTAAACATCTTCCTATGCAACACATGGGACAACCCTACTGCATGTTACAAGCCAGAGACATGTGGTATGAGAAACCATTTGCCAGAAAAGGAAGCTAGATATTCAACTGTAGCTAGCACTTGCTTAAAAGATCACAGGCCCCTCCAGACAGCACCTTACAGCTGAAGAGCAGTGGCATGGTTGCTCTATAGACACCAGAGACAGCAGCCTATCTAAGATATGACAAGCAACATCTGCCATACAAGGACTAATGTAAAGGGAGAATCTTCAATAATACATTGCATAAATGCCCAGCTACAGGTGTGAAAGTGGATGCTCACAGCAGTGTGAGCTTGAAACACAATAAGCTAAGATTTAAGCAACCTGGAAACCCAAATCATTACTCCTTAAGAAATTTCTCATTGTGTTCTCTATTTGCATTCTTTTTAGGTCATCTTACTTTCAAAGGTAGGGTCATCCTGTCTTTGCCTGGGAAATCACAGGCATTTCTGTGAGAGAAAAAGAAAAATATATATTTAAAGACTTTGAGGCCCTGAACAAAAATGCTTAATGCCGGTAATGCTGAGAACAGAGCTCTAAATGAGCACTGAACCATCTTCACGGACAACTGTGAATTCCTCAACATATACAGTGATATAAAAAATGTCAGGTTTTAGTTGAATCCACACCAAGGATCTTTAGGGTTTATTAGATGTACATAATCACTCTTAAAACTGCCATGAACTGAACAAATGGTTCAGAACAATTGCTCTGCGGAGAAGTCAGGATTAACATATCTGACTTCTAACTAGGTCTAGAAAATTTTAAGTTGCTTGAAGAAAACTTATGAAGAGCAAAAGCTACTATTTTCATTGAAGAAATCATGGGACTAGAAGCATCAGAAAAAATTTCGTCTAGGATCATTTGATGCTAACCATGCTTTTTTTTTAGTCTTACAAAAAAGAGCAAGAGATGAGGAGAACAAAGGTATAAAGACACAAGCAAGAAAAGGTAGCAAATGAGCAATAGGCACTTTTAAAAATACATATATTAAATGTTTGATATGTACACACTGTATTTCAATTTGTAGGGTTGAAAAGAATGTTACTTTGAGCTCTTACATTACAGCACTGGTCAGCCTGGACACTGTGGTAAAAGAATTAAAGTAACATAATATAAATCAGAATTCCCTAGGAAGTATATACAATTCTCTAAAGACTGTCAAATAAGCTAGGGATTTGGATTTCACTCATTTGGAGAATTGTCCACTGAAAACATTTTATTACTTCTCCAATTTTTTATGGACCCTATCAGAACAGCTGTGATCCACTTCACTTGCAGCAGAGGAAGCTGCTAATAGCTCAAAGATTGCCCCCTTCATTTCATAAACCAATTAGGACCTGAATCTTACAACTGGAGTAACACAACCCCTTCTTTTACTGGCAAAATTCCACTTCATTTATGTGACCTCAGAATAAATGTCCCTGTTGGCAGAATACAGATGCTCACAGCAGCAAATGTTTCTAAAACGCACTCTAATTTGTTTCTTCTTCCAAGGAACGCTCTTCCCGCACGCATCAAAATGAACACTTCTCAATCTACCTGCAGGTTCTGTCTAGACACCAGTTCCTCAGCAATTTTTTAATAAACATTGCTGAAAGACTTTAAAATTATGACTTACCATGTAGAACTTTGCTAGAAGGTCTCCAAAATGACAGAATTACTTAAATTCTTTTTTCCTTCTAAATCAAGCATCATTTCATCTGTTTAAAAGAAGTCATTTTGGTGATGTTGTCATCTTAGATCTATCTATACTTTTGATTTAAATTGGTCTGTTTGGGGTTTTGTTGAAACGTGTATTTGGTCTGTCCATAAGTACAAATAAAACCATCTATATGCCTTACATGGGACCATACTGTACCACCGATTTCAAAAACTCAACTCATCAATTAATAGGGAGGCCTACTTTTACAGGTGGTAAAATAGGATCTGTACACTTTACACATAGTCTATAATTTCTGTGGTTTTCCTGAGCTATTGTCATTGGTTTTCAGCCAGGTACCAGCTTAAAAAAAAAATAACACAACATTAGCACTTTACTAACTTACAGTATGCTTTTATATCCCTTTGAAAGCATTCAAAAATACACTGGCAAGACAAGCCATGTAAAACTGAAGTGGTTTCTGTTCAGCATATCAATGCCAATTCCCTTACTGAAACAGATAAAAACATCACTTCTTAGCGAGCAACTAAATTTTTATCGGAGATCTTTGCACATAAAGTTTTTCACTTTTTACTCACTTGTTATAGCCATTGTGCCACCACTAGCAAACATTTAAGCCCCCCTCCAAGCTGACATGGTGTGAGGCAACATCCCAAAGCTTGCTATTTCTCTGGAACCTGAAAATTATTCTCTTAAATAAAACCAAAAGAAAGAAATAATAAAAGAAAAACCCTTACACCAGACAAATTTTTTGAGTTAGTGTTTTACTGTGGCTTAGTTACCTGTCAAACAGGCTGACACTTGGATAAAACACATACTAGAATCATGCATCATGGCAAGTTAAGTGCAAACCTGTGATGAAGAGCAGAGCTATGCAATTCAGCTGTGCAGAACTCTAATGATCACTTCTGGTCTAGGAAAGCTTGATCTGCCACATCAAACCCACTGCAACTCTGAGATCCTCTTCCATCCAAAAATGATTTTACATCTGTTTTAGTTCAAAGAGTCATATAAATCAGAAGCTCTGACTATAAATTTTGATAACACCTTTAAAGAAGATTTATACAGTGTATTTATATATATATTTATCTCTATATATGGGAGGTACGTAAGAGATTCCAGCCACTAAAATTAGGCAATCAATGCCATATCCTCCAACTTCTGTATATCATATTTAAGTCCTATTTATTACTTATTCTGATGTGAGAGCCAACCTACGCCTGTGAAAGCTTGGTATTTCTGTTCAGATACAGTCATGGGTGCAGTACACTATTCTGACCTTGATTTCCTATAGTTCTTGGGCAGGACGAGCTTTCCAGATTGGAAACATCATGATCTATTTATTAGAAACCACTTATATAAGAATTGGCTTGAATGTGGTTTCATTGCCTATCTGAAGCAACCATCAGGAGAGGGAAAAAGCTGGTTTCTCTTCATAACTGAAGGCAGCAATCCTACTAAGAGTCAGTAGCTAGCGAGTCACACAATATCACTAACACTTTTTTTTGGTCGTCTTGCTGTGAACAAGCAACATTTCTAATAAGCTTAGGACTTTTGTCAAGTAGAAAGTATGAGGCATAAAATACTGTGTTCATTAATAAATTTAACCAACATGTGTAACAAGTGCATAACTTTCAGGGTAACAGTTGACTTCAAGTCAGATAAGAAACACACTGAACTGTCTCCATTCCTAGTTGTCAGGCTATTTATTACCTGGCTAATGATCCTCCTTTCAGTCCCCTGAAAGTCATCTTGATATATGTCAGTATTTTCCAATCCCTCCCTAGACCTTACAGTAAGAAAGACTTTTTGGGAAGGCACAGGAGTATGTGGCTGGGGATAGAAGAGATGTCATGAGCAATCACCCCTTTGTGCTGTGTCTGACACACAGATCGGTACTGTTTGCTCTTTTTCTTCCTGACTTAGCAGTGTCAGGAGAGATTGAGTCAGCAGCTCCTGAACACGCCGATGCAAACAACAGGGGAGGATGGGGAGCAGGCAAGGCTTCCAAACATCACACACAGAGCGGCACGGTTCAGTCTGCAGGTCAATGTGTGGACCTGGGCACCAGCTGGCTCAAAGGGATGAAACAGATTGAGAGGAATCCATCTATCAGACTCCATTTTTTTCCCACATCACACTGTCTACTAGTTGTAAGCTACGAAACAAATTGTTTCTGTGAACAGCTCACTTATAATAATTTCCTAAGTAATTCACCCGAGCTTCCCAGAGACTTGTGGCTACTGCGCACATGTGGCTTGATGGGTTTCCATGTAAGGTTGGCCAAGGTCAGTGTAGTAGAGGGGACTACAGAAAACATGTCTTAGCATAAACAGAAGAAAAAGAAGCAGAAGCATCAAACAGGGCCTAAAGTCCAACTTTGAGTACAAAGAAAACAAATACTTGGACAGAACCACACTGTCAGATGTTCCCATTTCCCACCTCTCCCTTTTCCTCCCCTTCCAGTGATCTAACTGATGTTAAATCCTGTGCAACCAAGGCTACAGAATGGACGTGATCAAATAATAGAGAAGTCATTTGATTCACCTCTCACTGCACATTTCTTCTCATCTCACAACATACTGTGGTGCTTCAGTTCAAATACATGAGTTGGAACAGAGGCTTTTATCCCAGGTTTCCTAGAAAGGGAAGTGGTCTTTGAATTTAATAAAAGCACATAATTTCACAGCTTCTTTAATGCCATGCACTCCTCCAACTTACCAGGAGCTTAAAGAGATACTTTCTCTAGCATGTGCAAACACCCTTCTGAGTTACCAGCCAATTCCAAGTGCCTTCCAGAACTGGCTGCATTATGGAAGGGTTTTTGCCTGTGAACATCTCTTATAGGAGTCTTTTCTCTTTCCTCAAGCTATAAAGGAAGATAGCAGGATACTCTGAGAACACAACCAGCAGCTGCAGTCTCAGATAGCTTGCTGCTATGGTAAAACTCCTGTGTTTGCCACAGAGGAGTTCTGTCCTTCTGCCACCTTGGTTCCCTCAGATTAAGACTGTATCTGAGAATTTTTTTAATTTTCCAAATCTCCAAGGCCAGTCACAACAAGTCTGCTCCTCATTGTGTCACCAAACCTCTGTTGGTCTCATTACATGCAATTTTCATGACCATGCCATTTCCCATACCCCTCTGTTTGGAAAACATTCAACCCCTTGAAAATATGATAATCTGGAAGCAGAGAGAGACGTATGGCATCATGAGAGGGAAGAGAGAGGAACAGGAAGGAAACGCATAGGTGTTAAAATGAATGCTGCATGTGGGGACTGAAAGGCTGTCCTCCCATTGATACCATGATTCTTCAGTACATACAGGCACCAGAGGCATCTTCCAAACCCCTTTTGTTGCCTTCTCCTACCTGCTTGCATTTCACCAAATGTGGTTGCAATTTTTTCCTTCTGATGCTGTGCCAGAAGACCATCTTATCTTGATTAAAATGCTCTACAACACTTTGAAAACAGATAATCTACATCACATGGTTAGCGCTCTATGTCCACTTTGGAGCCTGAGTTCACTGAAATTGGACTCATGTCTCCCTCTCCATTACAGTACAACATTAACAACTTGCTGGTTCTGTGACAACCCTCAGTCGTTCTGTGTTCCCTTGCAGCTACAGAGCTGTACCAGTGAGTTTCAAGCTGGAATAATTACTAGTTAGGTTTGCTACTACCTTGAAAAACAGAAGCAGGTTACTTTCTTCAGGAATGCTAAGCTGTTAGGCTGCAGCCACCTACAGTCTTTGCTGGTCTGAAAAAGACATCTTACCTAGCAAAAGATGTGCCCAGATAAAGCAACCAGAGTACGGTGTTGTCGCCAATTTGTCTGACCGTAATTTTCACATACCTTGCTGAATAGTCAGTCACTGAAAAAACTGAGTTATTTTAAAAAATAAGACAAACACTGCTATTGTACAGCCTAGTTCAGAGTCCCATATCTTCAGCTGATTCAGCTTATCTGCCTTTCTATACCTTTGACAAATGTATGTCTTGTATCATTTTTTCTCCCCTTCCTCCATATGCCTTACTGCTTTTCCTCCATGTATCTTATCTCTAAATGATGTGCTATTAATCAGCCAAAGACTCCCTTCATTGCTAAGTGTTCCTCAACTGATTTTTCATCAGCGCAAGTAGTTACTAGTTACAGCATTCCTCCCACATGCTAAAGGCTTGGGGGAGAGGGAGGAGGGATGGCAAGAAGGTTAAAGACTGCCTCACCACATAAATACTATCTGGGACCTTGATACCAACCTGCCAGTTTACTGTAATGATAATGTTGCTGTTTGTTCTCAACCAAGGTACATGGTAGGAGGAAAGTGGGACTGCATCCTGTCTTTTTTTTAAAGTTATTAACCTTCATGCTCTTCCCTTTTCTGATTAATCTGGCTGGATGCCTGTTCAGTAGTAGATGAAGCTTAATACCTGAAACAATGTGTGTATATACACTGTGCCAGTAAGGCTTGCCCAACAATGCTCATTCGTTCATGTTTTCCCATGCCTTGTGTCAATATCTCCTTTTATATGCAAGCCCCCAGAGCCAGAGTAGGGGATCGGAAAAAAGAGAGGCATGGAGAGAGGGAGAGGCATGGAGGGAGAGGGAGGAAAAAAAGGAGAGAAGAAAGTAGGGAAAAATTACATCCCTTGGGAATGTCAGCTGCTGTGAACTCACCCACTCCTCACCATGAAACAAGCTGTGTGCGGGCACAGGTGGGTCCCATTCTCTGTTACTAGAGCACAGCCCACAAGCAGGGTCTAAATGAAGACTTTCATTGCTGTTCCCTGTTTTCATTGGAGTAAGGCCATCACAAACATTTGCAGGTGGCTTGGCCACAGTCTGACACTAAAATATTTGTGGTTGTGATAAAAATCAGAATATTGCTACAAGATGGTTCCATATAACCTTTAGGGCTTGATCCTGCTCTTACAGAACTCGGAGTTTTACCCAGTTGCTCTCTGCTGGTTTTATTGCTCATTAAACAGCATATTCCCTGGCACAGTTCTCCATGGTAAGGACTCATCTACCCTTTGGGGCAGCTTCAGATGGTTTTTTAAAAAAAAAAAAAAAAAAAAAAGCGGGGGTGGGGGGGCGACTCAACCCAAAACCACTGATTTGAGCACCTCAGAATTTGGGCTTGTTAAAAAGCTGAACCATCTCAACTTTGTAAGGCCAAACCAAACCCACCAAACTTTGCAGAACTCAAACATTTTCCAAGTCCGACTGGATTTTTCTTCAGTTGCCTAATATCAAAACCATTGTCCAGTCTGTATTCCTCGTGAATGACTTTTGGATATAATTCTTAGCACATTTAGAAGGATAAGATGAAGATAAATGAAAATGACAAGATACGTTCTTTGAATAAATAAAACAGGCACCACAGGGAAAAGACTGAAGGAAAAGAAGACAAACAAGGATGCTCACCACTTTGGCAAGGAGATGAAGTAAAAAATGCAGCAATTATCTCCTAGGACACACCATGAACAAAAAACAAAACCTCCTAGGAAGTGGGAAGAATGGGGAACAGAGTATGCTGCAGGTCACACCATAAGTCTCATTCACATACCAAGTCACACAGAGACTAAAACGCTGACAATTGCCTCCCAATAGAGCAGCTTTAGACTCAGGAAACATGTGATTTAATCACAGGGGAGAATTAAGATATGTCATGACAAAGTTTCCCAAATGACACACCACTGACTAGGAAATAGGCCTTTTTATCCTCAACCCCTCCAACTTTGGAGATTCTAATCACCATGGCCCCGAACCAACGCAAACCTAAAACCTGACTGACAGGGTCTTGCAAAACCACATGCAGTTTTTTCTCATTATATAGAAACAATTGTTTGGAAGCCAAGTACAGTCCCATATAAAACACCTCACCACTGGGTATTAAAAGTTGTTTGGGGTTTTTTTTGGTTTTAATTAGGGTCATAATTACCACTAGACTTATTAAGTCACAATTTGAGCAGAGGCTTAATCATCCTTAACCCAAATAATGGCATCAGCTGTTTTTCTTTCTAAAACTGAAAAGGAAACTGTTTCTTCCTCCCTCCCTCTCCCCACAGCCCCCTGTTCTTGAACAGAAAGGGACATATATGAAGACAACAACTTTCTTGGATTCACAGGCAAATAGTTCTGCACATGAAATCTTGGTAAACAGAGTGGTTTTGTCAATATGTAATATATACAAAGGCACATCTATCAAATATGTTCACCTGACCCAAACTATCAGATTTCTATATTAAGAACCAAATCCTGAAATAGTAGTAAAAAAGAAAATAGAGGAGCTTTGCCAGGGGCACAAAACTGGGGCAGGGGATCAAATCCATGTCCTGTGTATGGCCCTTACAGAGCAGTCAGTAACACGGACCATCCCTGCTACCATGGAATTGAGAGACGGAGAGCCTGTGGTCTACATCCTCCCCCAGCCGTCAAGAATCTTGAAAGAAAACTCATGAACTGGTTTTTGAGTTTTCAGTGCCAGGATTTCACTTCTTGATTTTACTCTGAAGAGACTGCAAGTTGCTCATCAATTATTTAGACAATGACTGGGGACAGAGACTGCTTTTGCACTTATCATATAATGGATGTGACCAAATTACAAATGACAGATAATGAATCTAGGCTGCTGCTGCTGCTTTCTGAGTTCACTGATATATCTTTTTATCCATATGTTTTCATGCATGAAACCCCCAAAATTCTTAAGAGTTGTGTGATGAAAAACTGTACCCTCAAACCATCTGGGCAGTTTTTCTGTAATTAAAAACAAGTTATTGTGACTTATGAGTACCTCATGTTTGCTGGAAGTAACCGAGTGTAAAAAACATGGATATTTCTGTTCACACAGTTCTCCAAACATGAGCACACAATTGGCATTCAAGCCAATACAATAAGCATCCATACTTCCAGTTTATGGGAATAAATATGGATCCATCATCACAAATTGAGCAACTGTTCATCGAGGTCTCTGTGCCAAACTCCATTTATCTTGATAGTCTTTTAATTTTGTCTTCTAACATTCCTCAGTTAAACAGAGTACGTAGGAAATAGCCCAATCCCACTGAGCACCCAGAATTCCCATTGAAGGAAGCAAAAGGATCAGCTTCAGAAATACCTTCTCTTTCTTCCGAGAGCAGTTATAGAAACACCACGAACTTTGACTGTAAGCAGATAAAACCAAAAAACTGGATGGAGAAAGAAGGACTTCCCTGCAAGTACAGCATTCTGCCCCTCTTGAACCAAAGTGCCAGGTCTGGAGTTCATGCAGTAACCTGCCCATTCCCCCGCAGCCTGCAACACATGCTGCAGGGGTCCTTGCCACATGCCAGCAGCATCAAGTGCAAACTCCATAACCTCAAGAACCACAGGGACAACATCTGGTCCTGCATGCAGATGCTAGAGCCAGAGACCTGGAGAAATGAGAAAATGGAAATGGACTCACCCAATCTGTCGATTTGTGGAAGGTGCTTGTGTAATGACTGAACTGGACTGTGGAGATGGCATGGCTTGTTGAATCACAACGCTGGTGTCGTGGTTTGGCATCCTTGTATTTGTCAGCTGGTGAGATCCAGGTCCTGCCATTGCTCCTCCAACTGTGTTATGCATGGAGATATTCTGTGAAGAGAAGGGAAATGGGAGATGGTGGAGGAAAATGAAAAAGAAATTAAATGAGAAGTAATGTCTTACCTTGGTTTTCTGTTCTATAGGAATACAATTAGAAATCTGAAAATATCAGCAATATGAAAAGTTACGGGCTCCTGGTAAATCCCAAGTCAATAGATCTTATTGTAACTAACAATGATAAAGAAATGAAAAATAACTATTTACTTTTATGGGGCAATATACATGGAAAAATACCTGCAAGCTGACTAATCACTCTTCTGTGATTCTGACTTGTGATTTACGATGGGGATATTTAGCACATATTCTCCTAACTGAAGACGATACATATTTTGTTTGAAAACTACTTCTGTGGTGAGTGCAGGGCACCTTGATTTACTACATGGGTTGTTTACTGTGTACTAGGTCTGCTTAGACTGACAAGCACATCAAGTTTTATAGTCCCATAGTAGCAAACAGTACACGGTACATCACGAAACAACCATTTTCATTAGACTCCATATATTTTGTAGAGTTATAATATCCCAGAGGCCTAGAATAATAACACTGTATTTGCACATACATAACCTTTTCTTCAGGTAACTTAGAGCCCTTAAAAAGTTCTTTAAAAAAAAAAAAAAAAATCACAGATAACTCATATCCACAGTGAGAACAAGCCACGAGAGATCAGGATATTACTAAGGAAGGAACCATGGAATAAAACTTCTCTCCTGTTATGCCTGCACACACAATACACACTGCTGCTAAACCGCAGGGTTTGACTTGGCCCGCGTTTAAAAACAAACAAAACTCTCAAGCCAGAGATAACCCACAGTGTATACATATGAAAAATATGGTAACCTTGAGAGCATTATTTTTCCTATCAGGCATCAACGTGTGGATTGTTAGCAGTAAGAGGAAAATAAACTTTCCATTGTCACCTCATGCTAGACTGAGGAAAAGGGAAAAAAATACCTTTACATGCACACTCTGCCACCAAGATTCACGCAAAGCATCTTTCTGACCACTGCAATACTCAGGATTGAAAACTAAAGTTAACTTTCATTCAAAATTCCAATTTATCAGGAAACATATAAAACCTGCAAAATAATGATAAAGCTGGTAAGAAAGCAAGCTCAGAGCTCTGATCAAATGTGGAGGAGAGGCAGACAACATGGTGAATCCCAGACCTAAAAGAAAGATTGCATTCTGAACCAAAACAAGAAGAAACCCTTTAGATGACATTCCTCATGGAAAAAGAGCCAATAATTAGATGACTTGCACTGAAGGCCTTAGCTGTCACCCCTCTGTCTCCCAATTCTTATATATTTCAGGTGATCTCCGAGGGTAGTGTAGACACAGGGATCTCTGTTTCTTTTACAGGAGTTGTTTCAGTCTTCATAAACACATAAAGAGGCAGAGGTGCTGCCTATAGCTGTATGGTTAGACCACTCACCCAGTATGAAGAAGACCCAGCTCTGAGTTCCTCTTCCAGTAAATAATTTACACAGTATGAATCAGGTCCAGCAGCTCCACTATTCACTTAGGAGCATGGATTGCAAGAAGACGACAGACCAAGGACTTTAATTGTATTTTTTCATAGCCCAGTACTATGTCATGACCATCAGGCAATAAGAGAGAATAACCTTAGATATATGGAATCTTTTCCAAAAGGAGTTCTTCCTCATCTACCACATTCCTATTAAAATGTCACTTCTTCAATAGATGAGTGTTTTCTGTTAAAAAAAAAAAAAAAAACCAACAAAAACACCCCCCCCCAAACAGCTAAATCTAGTTCAGGATTCAAAACTGCACTGACTTTTTTGATCATGCAAAACCAGGTCTAACATCTATCCATCTGCAAGTAAATCTTTTAGTGCTATCACTTCTTAAAGCTTCTCCTTTATATTGTGTGTGTTTCAATTAAAACATATCAATATGTGATAGGTACTTGTTTCAAAGTTCACCCTCATTTAATTTCTCCTTTATACTGCCTCCACAGTTTTTGAGTACTTCCAGATATTTCTGTACTGCCCATTTTTCCTTCAGTAGTATGTTTATTAGAGCAAATATTGAATTGCAAGACGTATATACAGTACTTGTACTTCTGGGTCCATAGGGGAGCAGCAAAGAAGAAAAGCATCAGTCACCCACAATGAGTTTACTCTGCAGTGCTGCAAACCACCACTTGCCACTGCCAGCACAGATCTTCTGCCTGCACATGCCTGCCTTGCTTCCAAAGAGAGCTGCCTGCACAAAGCCAGATCACTGGCATGAAACTGTCCAGGATTCAGAAAGCCTTTCTCTTGATTACAGATTTCAGACCACAGATGTCCAAGAGCTACAGAACACTGATCTGCTACATGGGAGGATCTTCAAAGACAGTGCCGTGAGTCCAGGAGGTCTGGAAAGGGACAGGATTTAAATGCATCACAAGCTTTAGGCAAGTGGTACCACAGTACTTGCCCAAATTTTGACTGGATTTTGTAATACCATCACACAGCAGAACTTAAAAGATTTAATACCAGATTCCTGTGTTCCCAGATTCAGTATTTCCATTTTCTTCTCCTTCTCTTTCCCTTTTCTCCTGTAATCCCAGAGCTCTCTAAGGTACAAATGGTATGAATTATGATGGGCATGATGGGCATGAAAAGTTCTGTTTGCACATAAGACCTTGTAATAATTAACTTACATGCACAAACTTGTAACACTGTTTCAAGGTTTTAACAATTTCCAATAAACTGTATCATTTCAGTAAGTGGGCTGAATATATGATGCATGGAAAGCAAAACCAAGGAAAACCTGTCAATGCATCCAGATGTCAATTTTTCTGGGTAATGCAGGCACTGTTGTTGGGCAGGAACTGTACCTTTATACTACACTGCCAAGAGAAAGCCTAAGATTTCCCAACAAAATGTCAAACTCAGCATGACTCTCACATTCATAAGAAAAGGATTTGGCAATCTCAGAATAATTTACATTTGTGAGATGCTTGTGAATTTACAGAGAAGTTCAAGCAAGTTCATACTTAATGACAATGCCTATGCTTTGAAAGACAGCAGAAATGTAATGCACAATAGATCCTGACACTAAGCCTATCTGATCTATTCTAGCCATATGCGTCACAACGTGCAGAATGACTGTATCACCAGCACAGCAAGACTAGGCTCGTTGCATGTGTGTTGCAGTCTTCAGAACTCCCAAAATGGCCTTGCTCTGTTGAGCTCTGCACCTGACTATGAACGGATCTGGATAGAGTCTTAATGAGCTCCTTGCAGACTCAACTTTGGGCCTTTATAGAAACAGAAAAATTCAGAAACATTGGCCGAAACTGAGACCTTCACTTTATCGTTGAACTGTTACTTGGCTAGGCTGCTTCTAGCTCTACTTTTAAGGAGTTCTGCATGCCTTCCACCAGGGATCCACGAAGAACATCTCACTTTGAGTCCCCTTTTCATTCTCCTCCAGCTCTTAAAACAATGGTTAAGATTAACTGATACTAGGTGGGGAGCTCCCAGCACTCCAACTCAAGAGTAGTCGTCGATAGAAGCAATGACATGGACAGAGCTCTCACTCTGCTTTTAACACTCCCCAGACCTGCCCATACTGTGGGAGAGTATGACACACACTCAGAGTTTTCTTCAAAGATCTTCACAACTGTCCTTCAGCATTAGAAGAGGGCATATGAGCTTATTACCTATTTTATTAAACTGAAACTATATGTTCACACAGGGAACAGGCCACCCGCGTGCCAGGAGCTGTAGAGACATGAAAGACATACCCTGCCCTTAAGATTCATTTAATGGATCCTAATTAAGATCCAATAAATTAAGAAGAATTTACTTCCTCTAGGACTAAATTTCATCGTCATCAAAGTTCCCAGTCACTCCCACTGAAGCAGAAACCAGGATTATAACACTGAGGAGCTTTTATAGAAATGCTCCCTTTGCCCATTGCTCATACTGTACTCTCTGCAATATTTAACACCCAAATAAATAAAACAAAAATGAACAAGCCATATTCACAAACTGCTTTTAAATCAATGTGCTCACTCTCAACCTTTCCAGCTGCAAGAGGAAAGGGAAGAGATCATCATCAGTTTGACTTCTCCCCAGTTACACTGTATTCCCTATTTTAGCTTCAGATTTTCAAGAAAACATTTGAGCATTTTTCTCCCACATGCAACCATTTAACTTTGGATAGGCAACACACTTCTTTTTTCTAAAGGCTAAAAACTTCTTGAAGTCATGCTTCCATGTTCTGGTGGAGAGGATTACACATCACTCCACAAGAACACACACCCTGTTGGCAAGCACAGCAGAGAAATGACGGCTCCACAGACACAGGAGAAATACACCCCATGACTCCAGACAGTCACCATTTCCACTAAAGCCCGATTCTTCCAGAGAAACGCCCATTCATGTCACACAGCACCACCTGTATCACACATCTCCATCTACTGAAGGCAAAGGATGAAGCGGGATCCATCCTTTTTGATTTATTGTAATATTCTGAGTTTCAAGCAGAGGTTGCTTATGATTTTAAACTATAAGAGCCAGTTTCTGAACCAAAGCCAGCTTATATTTTCTCACTATTCTTTTTTTAATTCTGAGGTTTAATGAAAATTGCAAATACTTGTTTTACACAAAGACTCATTCAGGATTGTTCTGAGTGAGCTTTTAGATCAATAGACCTGTCACCTATAGCCAATTGTACATAAATATATTCTCCAGACTATTATATAAATTCTAAAGTCAGGAGGTATTTGCCATGAAAAAAATGACAGAAAATCCAATTCATCTAAACAAAGACAAAAGCACTTTTTTGCATTTTTTTGTTTCCTGCAAAAAAATCATCTAACTACATTTTCCCAAGCAGGAACTTTAAATATTTTTCAAATAATTCAAGAGAAAAGACATGAACTTAAAAAAAATAAAGATAGAAATCAAATACACAGCAATATTTTTGAATTTATATAGCCTGACCTATCAATTAATATATTTTAACAAGATGAATATTCTAAGATGCTCCACATTTAGGCATTTTACAGTTTATGGGGAAAGAAAACATGTATTTCTAGCCTAAAGTCTTCTAGAAGGCTCTATAGACACATAGCATTCAGGGAAACCAAGATACACATTTAAATGACAACTACATCTGCACTTTTAAGAACTGTTCAGTAGCATCTTGCCTGATTATGGAGATCATAACTTCACACTATATATAATACACACATGAGCGGAAGCCACCAGTGACATACTCACCCACTGCACATGCTGCTTACACAACTAAAGAACCTGCTGGCTTAAAAACTTGGAAGATGTTGTAAAGAAAATTATAGACCAGATGTGGCAAATAATGGCAGGCTTCAAAAATATTTTAATTGTATACAATCTCCATTGAAATTACTGAGCTTCTATGAATTGTCTTCTGATGGAAGAAGATGATCATCTCAAAACAGAAGTTATCAAATCTCTCCAGAAACAGCATCAACTCATTTATTCTTTCATTATTCAGATCAGTGTATAAGGAAAATGCCCTCACATCAGCCCATCACAACTGTTTCATCTGTTACTAGCATACAACATCTGAACTGCCATAAGCACAGAACTAAGCTTGCTGTCCACCCAAGGCCAGGAAACAGCAGAGGAACTAGGGAAAAAAGACAGAGATAAAAAATGAATCAGATTACTAATGCAGTTGAACGATTACAGGAAAAAGAAAGTCTATTACAAAGATTTAAATTTAAAGGAAAAAAAAAAAAAAGGAAAAGTTCCCTTATGCGAGAGATGGGAGAACATAAACTTGGTGGAGACTGAAATGCAATACTTTTTCTTTTTTTAAACTGTAAGAGCTGTATAGCTTGAATGAGAAAAAGCACTAAAGGAGAAAAAACAATACAGAAAATATCTGCGGGAAAATGCCGTGTAGCAACGTTAAGCATAGGGGCAAAGCACTAGGAAGATCTTACTGCAGACTACTAAAACCCATTTAACTCCCTTACATAGCAAGAGGTATGAAGTCACTGAACAAGGTTGAAACATAAAAATACAGAACTGATGCCAAAGGATGTATTCCTTAAAACATTTCAAAGAAAGGTAAGTGCTCACTTAACATCTACCAGATAAAAATGGCACATTAAAGAAAACAGCAGGCATGATATATCACAGAGTGCAGAAGGACTCCTCCCTGCCCTCAGGCCCCATCTAACGTCTGCCCCTGCACTGGACACAGCTAGCTAGCCACACAATGCTGGAGACTCAAAGGCCATGAGCAGTAAAGGTATATAGGACTTCTTGAACCCTTGGCACCACTGCTCAGTCAAATGTTATCAACCTCATCTCCTTAGGGTAAAAATGTAAAGAAAGGTTAAACTCCATACTCAAAAATAACAAGTAATGATAGGCAGATGGGGGAAGAAGGGAAACATTGCTCTCACTGAAATCATAAAGCTTTGAATCTGTACTTATCAGTCTCGGCCACTGGTTTCCAATTTTTTGGATCACAGACCTCTGTCAACCCTCTGAATTTCTCACAGAGCACTCTGTGCTCTTATCATAAATTGTGTAATTAAGGCAAGATGGTTCCACAGACCAGCTGCAGATGACTTACCACAACTTTGCGACCACCAGCAGTTCACCGACCAGAGTTTAACTGCTGCCCAAATACTGCTTCAGAGCACCATGACTAGAATTTCTTGACAAAAAAACATAGCATTTCTAAAGGTATCTGGGAACTTCAGTAGTCCAAGTCCTTTTCTTCAAAATGTCTTCAGTCTTTTGGGGCCTTAGTGAAGAACTACTGTTAATTAATAGATCAGACTTCTGTACTGGGGCTGACAGGAACTTTGCAAAATTTTATCCTAAATATCTATGCTGGAACATGCAAGTGTCTTTTTATTTTAAATTAGGATGGATTATTCTTAAATGTAGACATGGTGGTGGCTCCTGAAGAGGCATAAAGAAAAAAACCCCCATAAATAATCTTTTTGTCTTGTTTTCTTTCAATAGCTGTTACTATGTTATCAGAAAAACTTTCTGAGATACACTGAATGAAACCTCAAGTCTGCTAATCTCCAGCAAACTATGTGGTGCTGCTAAGAAGCATGGCACAAGACACACGACAGACATATGAAGTGCTAAGCCAGTTATAAGCCATCTCAAGGCTGCAGCAGTCACCACCATAACTCGAAGTCCAAAGGGCCCATTTAAGCGCTACTAATCCTCTTAAGGCCGTTGCCTGAAGGGTGACAACCCTGCACAAAATCTCCACAACACAGCTCGTGCTGTGGGCCAACCTTTGACATGCCTCCACTTGGCCTCTGCCCCTTGAGTACCCGCAGTGCGGAGTCACCTCTTCTGGTCTCTGCCTTGCACCTTCTGGGGAAAAATGCACATTAATTTCCTCCAGGGTCAAGTTAAGCCTCCCTGCCTGTCCTCTGCTTCAGCTGCTGGTTTAAGCACATGCTCTGACCTCTCTGATACTATGAACAAAATGCAGGAGATTTAGAATTTTTGGTCTTTTATCAATTTTTGTGACATGATCTAATTACAGACATTCAGTGGTGCCCTCTAATTACCAGTAGAAATGAATACTGAAAGATGACCCTTGTCTTCCACAATTCCCTCCCCTCTTCCCCCACTACCCTCCTCATGCCCTTTTCATGTCTGTCCAGACTATACTTTTGACATGTGAAGCCTTCTTTAAATACACAGTAAGTAATATATGGTATGTACCAGATGTACCCATGATAAACCATGTACTAGGGGAAAGGAAAAAAAGTAATGTAGAGGAAATGCAATGAACATATTTTAAAGGAGAAGGAAATTTTGAAAGACTGGTCTCACCAGAGTTTGAAAGGAAGTAGCTTCTCTATGGGAAAAGATGACATCAGATTGCATGCTTATGTCTTGAAGTTTCCTAGAGATATCTCCCATTTTCCTCAGGGTTGCTTGTTTCATACACAATTACTTGCCCGATATAGCTATTTAAGCAACATTTAGGCACAGAGCTGCTTCTGTTCAAATAAATATCAGTAACACTAAGTGTGCATAGCCCAGTTCTCAGGGTCACTCAGGGTGTTTTGCATTGCTACTACCACACTACGTCCTGCTAATCAGGAGGCTGCAAAATAGGGGGAGCACAACCGGCTGCCTGGCTCTACCCAGTTCTGTCGTACTTCATGCAAAAGCCATAAACTGACTATTTCGTCTCATCCAAGTTGCCTATTGTGACATTTATAAACAGGAATCTGGCAGCATGTCAATGGTGCAAACTGATTTCCTTTTCTAAATACAATTTTAAAAAGCAAATAAACAAGGTTATGCCTGCTAATGAAACATTATATGCCATGCTGGAGCTAGTTTTTCTCATATGTATTCTCTAGAGCAGATGGAACACCAATAAACACAAAACAACAAACCCGTTTATAAAAAGCATGTTTATAAGAAAATACATTCTCCATAGAACTTTGTCTAAGGAAAAACTGGCTTATATCTGTAATGTTATCTTGGGGACCCAATTATGGTCCCATTAGACTGCTGTAAACAAGGGAGCTTGCCATGAATTTCAAATGGAGAAGCGCTAGTAAGAAACTTGAAAAGGAAGAAAAGAGATTTGCCAGTATACTTACTAGGTGTAATTCCTAGAGGCCCTAGTTGAAATCAAGGCCTTATTGTGTTAAAATCTGTATAGACACATTGATGGACTACACTTGCCCACAAGCCTTAGAGTCCAGAGACAAAGCAAGGAAAGTGGAAGGAAGAAAGAGAGAAAAGTGATTTGTGTAGCCAAAAATCAGGACTCAATGGAAGGGGTCTTTTTTCCAAGTCCTGTGTCTTATCCTCTATTTTGCACTGTTTCATCTAATACTTATATATGAATTCAGAAAACCGGGAAACTTTACATTAAAAAAAAAAAAAACAACAGAAAAGCACAGTATTATAAGCTCTACTCTGAGTTTTTTCCAGAACTATAATTTCAGACAGAAATGCACGTACAAAGTGGGTACTCAAAAAACCTTCTCAAAGTAGGTGCATGTCAACTTTTGCAGGACAAGCAATTAGACATCCAAAAGCAGCTGCCAGATCTGGAGGCCAGTCAGAGGGTAGTTGAAAACCTGGCTTTCCTTTCTTTATTGTAAGGAGTTTTGTTTTTACCCATCATGAAACAGAAAGCTGGGGGGGGGGGGGGGGGGGAGGGGGGCAATCCTCCAGGAATTGCTTTAAACAAGCCTTTGATACCGCTAACTGAAGGCACTAAGCTTTTCAACATTATGCAAACCATTTATAATCTGTTAATAGCAAATTCACAGAGACAGAACTTTGGCATTTAAATTTGTTATATTTTATTTAAAGCTTCTTTGAAATTCTCATCATTGATTTCACTGGCATAAGTTATTGGCATCATGCATGAGTTACAGCAATGGCTGCTTGACTGCATTCAATGACCAGAACATTTTTTAGACAGAGCAGTTGGTAAAGGAGAGCAAGGATGGTAGCAACAAAACAGCCAGTGATTTTCCATTCAGGCAGTTTCAAGCAGAAAACCAGCAGGCTTAACTTTTCTGCTAAGAAGTCAAGTGGAAATGCTGCTACCCTGGTAATAAAATGCATCGCCTAAATATTCTTTTAACCCCAACCCACTGCAGCAGCTATGTTGGGCCAGGCGGGCTAGTACTACATGGGGACTAAAACAAAATGCTGGGAAAGTTCCAGGAGTCAAGACTAACAGTGGTCTCAAAAAGCACCCAGACAGACCATCTGGTACATACAAGGGATCACAGGTCTAACCAGTGGAGTGGGATGACAAGTGAACTGGTAGGAAAATAGTTCTGATCAGTGAAAATGACACAAGAAACACCAAAGTATCAAGACAGGATCAAGTTAATTGACCATATCTCCTGGGAAGCAATCACAAAGGCAAGCATGCAGCATCCACAATAATTTCAGACAATTTTAGTTGATATTTTGGGAGAGGAAACCTAGTTTAGTCTAGATCTTGGACCAAAAGAACTTAAAGAAAATTAGGTGCATCAGTAGGAAGCATTCAGACAAAATTAATAATATTTATTGCCATATGAATTTAAAATGTTAGGGTTTAGGAAGGTAATCAGACTGTCTACATAGAAAGCAAAAAGTTAAATACACTTCTAGCTAGGAAAAGTTCACTTCCAGTGAGTACAGCAAGGGCTACAGACAAACAGGTATTTCAAAAAAGAGTTCACTGAATCCTCAAAGATATTTCTGACATTTCGCAGTCTGGTTAAGGAGAAAAACACTGCCCTTGTCCTTCTCTGCCATGGTTTCAGCAGTTATCTTCTGCAGTGGCAGACAGGCAGGCAAAAACATTGACAAGACTAGGAGAACAAAAATGCCTGCAAAAAACAAGTTGACTGCCCAGTGATGAAGGCATGTGACTTTGGTCTTAAAGCACAGCTTGCTGGAAGAAGAGATATGTTTAACAGGAAACAAACCAAATAAGCAGGCTGGTGTGGAGTTGGGACACACAGCTTCCCAGGACTGGGACAGCAGAAGAGATCAGAAATATAACTCCTTGGACTCCAAAGGTCTTCTGCAGGTCAGGTACACCAGGAACTGCACAGCCATCCTTTTCCTCAATCTGCTACAGATCTACTGCATAACTTTGAGCAAATTACTTCACATTCTTCTGCCTTACATCTAAAACAGGATGAGAACCTTCAACAACTACAGAGTGCTTGGAAGTGACAAGAAGTGAATAGCTTTTGGAGACAACACAGTATATCTAAGAAGGCAATATAATATAGCAGTGACAGAGCAGAAGGGTGTTTTTTTTGGTGAGAACAACTCCACAGGACTTTAGAGTACCATGCATTTGAATTTCAACCTCACAGAAATACAAGAGATCATAACCAAGATGCTTTAACCAGTACAGGAGAGAGTTATATGATTAATAAAATTAGAAGAATAGCAAGACAAAAGAACGGTTCTTTGGTGACTAGAAACAGGAGAACAGAGAATGACATCTAAATTAGTAAAAGCAAAGAATGACTGCATACTCAAGTCCAGATAGTATTGCAGGGTCTATTAGAAGGGGAACTCATTATCTGCAGAAAATTTGATCCAGCTAAATCATTCCTGGCTGTACATCCAAATCTGGACACTAAAAATTGCAAGCCATTTTAGAAGAGTCGGGCTAAAAATCTTACTGAGGTTGTATGGCAGTGATGTGGAGGGGGTGAATTCTCAGTATTGCTCAGTTTCTTTTTTGACTGGACTAAATGGGCAAAACAACCACCAACCTGCACTATATTTGATAATGCTACCAGACTATCATCCAGATGTACATGCTTCCAGTCACATTAATTAAATGCAGTGTGGAGCCATCCTGAGGAAATTACATACTGTTCCTTTAGAGTACTACATGCTTCTGAAATGCCTTGGTGAGGCCTCACTCCACCTGAGGAGACACAACACTCATTTTCTAAGTAATAAACAATTGGTCCTCTGATAATGGCGTGACCCAGACAGATGGACAACTTCATACAAGAAGGCAAAACACAATTCAGGCAATGGAAAGCAGGAGTTTCAGCTGAGTCAGGAACAAAACTGGGCAGGCATGCATCCTTGAAGGACAACCTAGCTGCACATGGAGACCTGTTACTCCAAGTGCTTGCCTCCACACAGCAGCTTTTGCCTACAAAGTGGATTTCAGTGGGATGTTTACAACCAAAGAAACTTGATACCTGAAAGTTGAGGGACAGAGAAGAGGGTTGGGAATGCAAGCCTGGAACGAGCAGCACCATGATCCGGTTCTCAAAAGCAGCTAGCTAAAAGGGTATCAGCATTAGAGAGCATATTACCCTTGGACACAATAACAACACTGCTCATTTTAAACCCACCTAAATTACAGTTAGGTTGGAAGTTACTACTACACAAGATTCAAAATACAGCTGCTGTGGACTCCAGGAATTGCTGTCTGGTTTTTCTTCATCATCAGAAGACCACAGAAAGGACTGTGCTTTGGAAATCCATTGGATCACACTGTCTAAGCATAAGGAAATAGGTTTCCCAGCAAGACAGTCCTCTGAAGGTGATTCTGTGCATGTTTTAGCCTGTTTGCCAGTTCTCTAAGAAAAATTACAGGGGCAACTCCTGGTCACAGATGGTATTTTAAGACTTAAGCTGAAGATAGCTGCTAAAGAGCATAACATCCATCATTCCTGGTGATTAGTATATAGGAAAATGCAATGCAACTTCTGCGTGATAGCCTGAAATCCATTTCCTAAACATCTCATAACTGAATGCTTGAACTCATTTCAAATACGTGGTACAAATTGTCAGATTTGGGATCAAAGGCTAAAAAGCCAGTGGTGTTTGTGACTCAATGCAAAGTCTCCTTCAAAACATGGGGCACCGTTTCACATTTCTGACACACAGTTGTGAAAGGGTTTGCAAAGCTGAATCAGGTGAGTCTGGATTGCTAGAGCTGGCCCAGAATTTTGCCCACAGTTTCCTACTTTCAAAAGATCCAAACAAGAAAATTGATAAGTTTGTCTGGATTTACTAATTGTGTCCCTTGTAGTAAGACCAGAAATTTTAATCCTCCCAAGATTTATTAGGTATTGTCAGGGATGTGTATGTAAGTTTAGCATTCAGAGAAAAAAGCTATTCAAGAAAGAAAAAAAAAATATATATACTCTGTGAGGTTCAAAGAAAAAAATGAATAAAGATTTGTGTGATAGTAGAGAAGATTCTTTGTTGTTCTTTTAGATAATTTGCTTTAAGACAGAAATATGATAGTCTGAATTTTAATAAGATATGGTAGAGAGTCTGTGATGTAGGGAGTCCAGAATGATTATTCTTCCTTCAAAAAAGGACAGACAACATACTACCCTACAATACTTGGTCTGTCTCTTCTTACAGTAAACATTGCTAATGCTCCTGGAGAGGGGTTGACCTTGCCAGCCAATTACATTATGCTAATTTGTCTGTTACTATAACTCCTACAGAGGCATTCACAGCTCAAAGCAGGACAGAGATTTATATTGTCTCTTCCAAGCCGCAGACTATGGACGTTAATCTTTCTCTCTCCTTCCAGTTACAACTCTACATGGCAATATCTACATGCAGCACTACTGCACATTCAAAGCAACAGTTATTGCCAGCTTTATTCAACTTAAAAGACAAGCCGTGGTCTGTCGTACCTTGCCCTCTTAATAACTGTCACTCTATCTAAGAAAGCATATGCTTGGTAACAGCTGTTTTCCTATGAAAACATATGGTTTCTCATATGCTTTTGAAAACACCACAGGAATGTATTCGCTTGCTAGATGCTAGTGCCGTGTCACTATATCAAGCAACAAAAGTCATCGGAAGGAACTGCAGTACGTTTTCTATGTTATACTTGCATATTACAAAAATACCTATTGTTTAAAAGCAATAAAAAAATCATCCAGCTGAAAAGATTCAATGTAAAAATAAGGCTCGGTATTTAGGAGTTATATGCACTACAGCGTTACTTAAAGATGGGATCAAACATTGGTCTTCTATGGACATGTAGCAAATAACATGCTTCACGCAAGCATGTTAGAGTCCCTATTGTATCAGGACAAAAATACCCTCATGAGACGTGGCTCTTCCAAGTGCTGGAAAAATCAGAAGCTTCCCTAACATCTTTCTGTTGAGATATGATAATCAGAGTATCAAAAACAACCGAGTCACAGCAGTTTATAATAAACTACTGTCCATCAAGCAAACCACAGTAATGACCTTTACATGCTTCTCTCCCTCCCTCCATAATATTTAGGGCAAGCTAAGGGTACTTGCATGGCCAGTTACATGTCAGAGGAGATAAAAAGAAGCTAACTTGTTGGGCTACTTTAATACACATGTGTCCAGTCTAGGGCCAGGCTAAACTGAAAGCTACATATTTCGGTAAATAAAATTTCCAGCTGTGGTTTTGAAACTGATTTCAACATCAATCAACATAGAAACTGACAAAAATGCAGAAAGTGTTAAAAAGAAGGGGAGGTTACAGGTCAGCAGGAAAACAAGAAAAATGCAAAAACATCACTTATGAGAAGGTCTTACAGAAATTTCCCATTGTCTCTAAAAATATTTTCCCGGGGATGTTTGTAGAAAAGAAAGAAAAAAATTACATTCCATTAAGTTTATGCTCTAGCACCAACATTACCAAGAAAACCACCCAGGCTTTACTGCAAGACCTTCTGAACATGCCAGTATCTCTAGGTGCTATTCCAGTACTTATATAACTCCAGAACTTTTACACCTGTGTCTTTTTGGCAGTTAAACACAGGGTCACTCCCAAAAAAACCCCTCGCGCTGAAATGTTAGTGTTTTATTACCTATTAACAGTGAGAGGGCACACACAGAAGTCCACGCAAATCTGTATCACTGACTTTACAATTTCCAGCAGATCATGTTGCGCTACCGGCTGCAGTTAATGGCCTGAGCCACAGTCCAACTTTTAAGAAGGCGCTTTAAGCACATGATGCACAGAGGTCAGGAAAGCCAACAAACAGCAAGAACTAGTGAAACTCCTGTGACAGCTTGAGGTGCGGCCCTCAGGCATCTGGTCGGCCCCTTTCCATGGGTTACGATTCCCTCTGTGCAGTCTGTGAAAAGTAACACTTGCCCGGTGGGCACGTATGTCGCTATGAGGATCTAGTATTTTGCAACCTACTGGCAGATGTGCAATAAACCCATACTGACCTTCTCTCTAAAAGCAAGCAGCAACCAAAGAATTAATAAGATGCCCTGGGCATAGGAGACATAAGAAAACAAGTTGATTCCTTGTGCAACTGTTCCTTCCAGTGAGGATCTAATGCACCAGGGACAAACCTAAAAAGCCCTCCGAGGAGATTAATACAGGATGTTTCACTTGGAACGTAGGAACTGTGTCTGAAAGTGATATAAGCCAAGGAAGGGAATGGAAAGACATCTGACAAAGGACGCTTTGCAGTTAGCACATAGATGTATGACCTTGTTAGCGTGGTTAGACACCACAAGAAAATGATGAAATCAGCTTTCAATACCAACTTTTTAACAGCACCCAGTGCTCTCAATCCCAGAAGGTAACTGAGAAGACCTTTTGCCTAAGGTGACTCTTGCAAGCTCAAATAAATAGCAAGGTCAGAAAGGAAATATTCCTTGTCATGAAGCCAAACAGTTTATATGTGCCATTGATAAGTTCTGCAAAGATTCAGCATAACAGCACAATGAAATCAGATTTGCTTTTTTCTGTACCCAGAAGAGGAAGGGAAAGAAGGGGAAGGGAAGAAAAAAAAAAAAGAATAAAGTAAGGTACAGCCTGCCATTCACAGGTTTCATATCCTGCCAAAACCAACAGTATTCTCATTTGACATTGATTTGTTACCCATAACTCCAGTTATGGAACTCTCCCCTGGAAAAGAAGAGAAGAAAGAAATGCTTGATTTACAAATACATGTCCAGTTTTTCCAAATGTATCAAAAAGCTTTGTGTGATAACAGATATTTGCATAAGGCAACAAAAATGAAATCAACTGCTTAAGATATCATACAGCACATAGCATATTAAAAATTAATAAAAATTTATAGAATTATCTTGCTCACCTACATTTCTCTTTAGAGTAAGAACATGGGGTCTTCCATGAAGCCAGTTAATTTTCTGGTAATGATCAACACATGATATATTTCTGAGGTCTCCAAAATTTAATTTTCTAGTAATTTTCCAGCTGATGAACAAAAGGAAACTGCTCTTCCTGCATAATTAACTTAGCTTATACTCCTGTCATTAGCAGTCTATACAAGACTATATCTGTACTATCTGTAGAACAAAGTCTCATCTATGATCTTGCTATGCATGCAGGCCAAAAAAGAAATTAAAAAAATAAAAAATAAATTAAAAATAATCACACTACAGACTCCCAACAACTTCAGCAAAACTCATCTCATACTAGAAGTAACCTAAGATTACCCCATTTTACATAAGTATCTCCTCTGTATTAACCAACATTTTAAAAAGATTTAGTAAAGGCAGAGCACAGCATGTAAGCATTTTGATGCTGAAGCTTTCCAATCAATTCAGTGGGTTTACATGAGCAAATCTGGTCCCTTTGTGAAGTTTTTAAAATTTTCCGATTGCAAGAATAACTTCTGGTTATCTCTTTATTAACTATTACTGGCAGAAGCTTATCTGCTTGATAGGAGAGAGAAAGAGCATTTAAAATTACCAGAGTACCACATCGCTTTACATCCCAAAAGGGGTGAGGGTGTCTAGCTGACACAGCTCATGGAAGCTGAAGTGACAAGGATCTGATCCAGACAGTATATATACAAACAGCAAGTTAGGTTCCTTAGCTGATCAGCTCTTTCACACTGTATTAATAGTCTTTGAACTCTGGAACAAGTAGAGATTTTCTTATTTTCTTGGAAAACATGCTGTGGTCTTAGGCTTCTAATTTAATCTTGTTGGCAATATAATAGTTACGGTATAATCCCTCACATTATAAAAGTAATTGCCATAATCATAACCTACATTAAATTATTTCTTTTCCAGTGCAGCTGCAGTGCTTTCCCACTCCCAACCTGCTGTCCTATGGCTGAGGAGACAAGAAGGGGCAGAAAGCAGAGCTCACAAAACAGTACTACAGCCCATCCCTCTCCCTTGCCTAATAGCAAGTGACTCCCCATCCCAGTTAATAAAGAGCTCCTTGTCCCTCCATTATGCAGTGTAATCTTTAAAAGATTACATTCTCATTTGGGAATGAGCCAAGAGCCAGTGGGAAATTCTCTAGTAAATTGGATAGGGAGACAACAATATGAAGGGCAGCTGGATGGGAGCACATTTTTTTCAGGGCATTCCTATTCCTGGGGCCCTCCGGCATTGTTAGAAGTCTTGCAGTCTCGGCTCTTTTCACTGCTCTGTTGTCAGGATAATGCTATTCAAGAAGAAGGGGATACAGATTAGCTGGTTTGAAGATGGAATGTGAGGAAACGAATATTGAAAAGTAGTAAGAAAAGAAGGGGAAAGCCCAATTATATTTTTAAGTCTTACCACCTTACACAAAAGCAAGGGAAGAGCACTTTGTTTTAAAACACTGTATCAAGTGTTATCAACTACAATAGTAAAATATGGTTTTCTTCTTCCCCAGCTGTCATCAAGAAGGCAATTTGGGTACTCCATCGCTAATAGCATATTAAGAAGTACTTTGAAAGGAACATTTCCTTCACTGCCTCTTTCCCCTTGCCTGCACCTTCCAACAGATGCACTTGCTCTGTGGAACCTACCTTCCACCCTTTCACCCCACCCTACCTGTGATCCAGGATGGAGAAAACCAAAACAACACGGGGCAGGCAGCCCTATCCCATTTATCCCTGCACATGAAAGGATGCAAGTGAATGAGAAAGGCAACTGCATTTTTGATTTTTGCTGTGCCTTTTTTTAGGGAGGGATGGGGAGGTGGCAGTTTCATTGGCTGGTTGGTAGGTTTGAGGGGGTGGGTTGTTTGGTGGGGATTTTTAGGTTTTTTACAGATATATACACACACACACTTTTATTGTTCCTCAAAAGTACTTTCTCAAGATGTCACACAGATTATGTATCCAAAAGACTGGATAGGTGCCTCATGTTTATTTAGATAATAATGGCAAAACTACACTACCATCACAGCACCACATTTTGTTAGAAAATACAAAAATATCATGAAAATTTTTTAAAAAGGGGAAAAAGCTATAACAAATTACTTTTTTTTTTTTTTAAAGAGGCAGATCTTTTTTATTCCACCAGAAAAATAAGTTTTTAATCATAACATGAAATTCCAATCGTTATTCCCTTTCATGTAACGTAATTAAGTTATTTATTAGTAGTAAGTAAAAAAATAATTGTCACAGCAGGATATCGGAAAGATTGTTTTTACCCTTAAATTACTGTTCAATCAACTACAACTTTCTTCACCTGCAGAACTCAAGTAACAACAGTTACCTATAGGCCATGGGAGGCAGTAGTTAAAATACATTAAAATGGAGGATTGTTTGCAATTTAAAATCTTAGTGTTGGGAAGTCCTGATTCAGCAAACTATCTCTATTCAGCGAACCCCTACACACATGCTTGAAGTTAACCACATGTTTAAGAGCTATTGAAGTACATGGACTTTGGCCCCGTTTCAGAAAATCAGTTATATACACGTTTAACTGGCTGAGATGGATGAAGCAAAGAAAAGAAATTGGGATAAGAGAACTGTACCTGAAAAAGATTCCAGCCAAACAATAATCCACAAAATAATAACTTATGTGCAGAGGTGTAATACACTTAATAGCTTTCCTGGTTTTCTTGAAACATGTATGTTGGCATTCACATTTGCATGAGTTTACTGTATTGGAACAAAAAGCAGCATAAATGGAACGGAACTATGGTAACTTTGCCATCAGAGAAGCAGCAAGGGACATATACTTAGATTGCAGAGGTAAGACAAGAGTGGGATGAGAGAGAGAGATTGTTTTATAAAGACCACTGAAAGCAGAAACAACAACGTCCAGGCTGACTCTCCCTTTTTCAAATAAAAACTATTCTAATCCCCAACATCAACTGAGCATCTTCATGTCTCCTCTTCTCTTGTACAGCTGCATCCCCTGACATCTCAATTCAATATTAAGTGGAGAAACTAACTCAATTTTCCTGGGTTGGAGGGGTGGTGGGGAGAAAAGGAAATTATACTTCCACACTCCTCTATCTCTGTTTATCCAATTCTGCTAACAAGTACATCACAGGAATATTTTAACACCCCACTTGTCAGAAAACAAAGAACTGCCTTTTTAACGTCCGCCTCATGTGAGTGCTGTTCTTTGTTTCGTTCATCTTTCTCTCTCACTTTTACAGCCTCATGGTTCAAGTCCAGTCCCACAGCCCCCTTCAGCTTTCTTCATGTCTGTGTAATGTTACCTTTCCTCTTCTTTTGCGTGGATTTTCCTTTCCATTTTCCCCACCAAGTCTGACCCAGGGTAAGAATAAGTCCTTTACATAAGTGAAAATGAAAGGTACTTTTTTATTTTGTTCCTTTCTCCCCTTCATCAACCCATACTTTCCAGTCTTCCTCCTTTCTCTCTCCCCTCTACCCCATAAAGGTGTTAGGACATCAGGGAGGACTCTCCCAATGCAAACGAGAAGGGACTGGCAAGGTAACTTATCTTTCTTTCTACCTTGATAGGAAAAAAAAGAACATAGGAATGGGGTAAAAATAGGCTTCCAGATAGAAGCCCAGTCTGCAGATGAGGCTGCTTTTACCTTTTCTTCTAGGTGCCATTCCCCAGTGACAGTGATGAAGCCAAAAGCCAGCTCCCTTTCTGTGACTACTTTGAATTTCCCTGTGCTTTGAGAAGCCCACAAACAGTGAGAAAATACCACCCCCACCTCAGGTGAGGGAGGAAGGGGTGGAAGAGCAAATAACTCTTAAATGTAGGAGGGGAAGCCACACTGCCCACAGACACACACATACTTTAATCTCTGTTGAGGAGCAGCTCAGAGACCTACTTAACTACCAACCATAGGGTACTTCTAGCTTATTGAAAGGTGCTGTGGCATGGAAGTCAGGGACTTCCATTATCACAGGCATTACACTTACAAACTACACAGCTTAAGAGTTTGACATTGTATCTTAATGTTTTTTTACTGCAGTTCCTTTTGCAGATGTCTTTTATTTAGAAAAGGAATTTCTAACCTTTAATAATAAATACGGGAGCAAGCTACAACTAATGAAAAGGGAGAACACAGGGTTTACACAGCAAGCCAACAACTTTCCCTAAACACTACATTGTACAGTTTTACTGAGGCTCACAGAAAAATCAGCAAAACCCTCAGAAAACAAATTTCCAAATAAAAACTAGGACAAAATCAAAAGGGGCAGTAGCCATTTTCTGGAATTCCAAAGAAAGAAAAAAACAACTTCTCAAGCTCACAACAATTTTCCTATCCCCATTAAGCACACTTTTCCATTAAGAGTTCTCTTAATAATAGTATGCTACAAATGATCATTAGGCAGGAAAAACAGATCAGGGCAAGGATAACAAAGATGAAAAGAAAACTGCTGAGAGTTCACCTCTGCTGTTTATTTTGAGGCACACTTAAGATTCAAGTTGGACTATTCTAATTGTATTCAAAGATTTAGTTCTCTTAAGAACATAAACAAAACTAGCAAGGGCCATCAGCCAGAATAAAGCTTTTCTCAATCATAGAGTAAGGTCAGCTTTTATTTATTCTTTTATACAACAATCTCAACTCCTCTCTGTTGACTTTTTAATTTTTAAAAAATGAGAAAATAAAGTTTCTTAAGACTAATGGCCTATTTCTGCAGGGGCAGCTGTTTTAGCATGCTCACATATTTTCTATCTTCTTTTGGCTGTGCTTTCCTTATCAAGTATCTTAAAGCTTTTACACCTAATCTAGGTTAGCATGCTCTGGTTAGCAGCTTGTATCCATTGAAAGGCAAGGCAATAATCCATCTAGGTTTAGGGCATTTTCATAGAACTGATGCAGAGCTGTGTCAATTTTAATGTCATGCTATGGAGAGTGCATGCAGCTCTCTCCACTTTAGAGGATTAAAAGTGACCTCTCTTACCAAAATCAATAAGGGCAGCTTGCTGTGACTAATAGGTTGTAGAAATTCAAAAGAGACGGTTTGTAACACTGAGTTCATTCTCCCTGTGTCTCTCCCCACCCAGCCTCAGACTGGCTGGCAGAGCTGCACTTTGACATGTACATTCACATGGCGAACCAATGTCTGTTCCCTTCCCAGGGACCAGACTGAGCCACACACATACACACATTTCAGGGGAGAAAACAAGCTGATATTTATTTGGTAAGAGAGGACTTGGCAGCTTCTGTAGACAAGCACGTAAGAGAGAAACTAGAATAAGGAAACAGTTAAAATGTACAATTTTTTTGCTCCCTAGTATGGGTTTTAAAAGGCCTTATTTTTACGTATTATCAGGACATGAACAAGTACCCAGATACTTCACATCTTCTCAAGACCACAGGTTTGGTTTTTTTTCCAGGCTCTGAGTAAAGGCTTTTCTCCCTTCAGATCTTTGCTTAGTTGTAATAGGTTAAAAATTTAAATTCCATTAAAGTCAATGGAACTGCCCCAGAGATGTATGAGGCTATACATCCAACTATAGCATTCATTAACTGCCGTGGCATGTGGTCAGTTGTTCTGCCTTCTTTCTTTTCTCCACTACTCCTTTTGTTACTCCAAAGTACTTCAGGTTCAACAGTCAAGTTTGGGGGCTTTTAGAAATAGAGTAATTTTGTACAGTACTGGAAACAGGTCATGCTACAGAGTGCACACAACTGGTGTAAAGCAAGTTTTCAGTTTTTCGGTTTCATATCTTATAAGACTAAAGAATACCAGCAACTCAGATCACGATCTCCTACCTTATGGCGAAAATACCCTTACTCTCCCGAATGTCTCTAATTTCCAATTTATTTTGCTTGAGGTACAAATTAAAAATCCTTACCCATGGTTCATAGCCTGTGGACATTTTCTCCGCATAACAATCACCATCATTGTCTTTATGCCAAAAAAACAAGACTTGCCTTGAGGGAGCAAGGGAGAAAAGGGGCTGAAGTGGTGGGAGGAACCCAACTGTAAAGGTTTAGGAGTCCCTATGGAGGTTTATAAATAGACGACTGCCATGTGCAAATCGTGAAAGAAACTCAGTCAGCAAAAGAGCTGTTGCTGTTTTGAAATCTTCTAACTACGTCTATTTAGGCAGTAGACAGAGTTATAAACAAACAATAAATCAAGAAAATATTAGCATTTGAATTTTGGCAAGATAATGAAACATGTAGGGGTATAATCAGCAAATAATAGGAAAGATCTGCAAGCGAACCCACCAATTAATGATAAATAGGACTTGGCACGGAATAACTCCACCAATGTGGATCTCATTAGATGGCTGTGGAACCTGTTCCTGCAGCAGCCCTCTCTGAGTGAGGGAAAGGTGAGGTAACCAAAATGTCAGCACACCCACCCCCTCACAGCTCTCGGGCTCCAGGATTGTAACCACCTGGGTCAAAATGACAACCTTATGCTGCCGTGAAGGCCATGCCATGGTTCAGTCTTTAACCGATGGGTTTCCTCATCTCAGCTTTTGGACCTTTTCTCTGCAACTCCATCTCAACAAAGGCAACCAAAACCATGCAGCTTTGCTCTCTCTGGAGAAAGAGAATCCCTCTCTCCTCTGTTCATCTTGCTTTATTAACGATACCTCTTAAAGAAGGAAATGCCCCTAAGCAAGCGATACCACTTAAACAGATAAACAGATTGCACACCAGGCAGAGGGAAGCGAGAGGGGGAAGAAACCCTGCCTTATTAGACTAGAAACAGACACACCATATTAATACAAAGAATCAGCATATGGTTCTAATAGGCTTTCTTAAAATGATTTATCAGCTGTGATTAAGCCCTCGACCAGCATGTCTATCTTCATAAATAAAGTAAAAGTGCACCTTGCTCTGAAATATATCAGCAGTATCTTATTACCTACCCAACCATATAGGCTGCAGTCCACTCTGGGGAGCAAAGAGCTCGTGTTTAATAGCAGAATGTGTGCTCTAAAGAGATTGCCAAGATTTAGGGGCTTTACCTAAGAGATAGACTTATAAAAAAATCCACTACAGGGAAGGTTTATCCCTTCATCATGTGTCATCCGGTCCATGCTGCTGAAATCTGAACTGGTAACAAGAAAGCTGTGCCATTAAAAACAGCCATAGGAAGACCATGGCAAAATGCACAACTATTCCATGTTGCTGTGAAAGAAATGTCAGAATGAAATCAGGCAGGCCTCCTTTTTTTGGGGGTAGCCAAAATATACAAAACACAACAAAAACCCAAACATTACAAGCGGGTGACTCAACTTCTTTGGGAAAGAGACAATAAGAAGCAGAAGGAAAGAGGACTGTCCTGACTGAGCTCTGCAGAATGATTCATCAGCTGGAATTCAGAAGAACATGGAAGGATTATGGTTAGGGAGCTTTAGCTCAATCAAAAACGTATGCCCTCAAGAATTGCCTTTCTGCATGATATAGGCACTTACTGCTGGAAAAACATTCAGGTTTTCTCTCAGAGTATGAGGATCTAAATCCATAAATCCATTCAAATACAGTCCATTGCTACAGAAGAAGATAAGACAGACCTGCCTGCCAGCAGAAGATAAAATGTTGTACCAGCAGCAACAAGCCTAAGTTAAAGCCTGTTCCTCTGAATGTTTCTGCAAGGTCATGTTACGAACTCTGTTGTCTTGACAGCTTTTCTGCACTGTTAGGCAGAAAGTGTCCCTTTTGTAACACAGTTCAGTGGGGTAACTAAGCGCCTGGACATCGATACACACTCGAAACAGGACTCTCAGAGTCTGGGGACTGAAGTGCCAACTGCAGAATTGCCATATAAAATATAACACACCACCACATGTCTACCATGAAAGAACTGCAAGAAAAGCAGTTAAAATCCAGCAAGCCTACCCATCTGGAGAGAGGAGCAGAGCATTCTTCCTGTCTTTAGCAACACTGAACAACAGCTGATAAATCTTTAACACACATGGTTTGTGGGATGCCCTATGCTGAGACCGAGGAGATATGGAATCAATCCGAGGCTCTGCCACAGACTTCCTGTGCAATTTTCAGCACATCACTTGAGCCCAGACCCTTTGTGGTAGCTCACTGATTCACTCCTGCTTTAGTTCAGTGACAGCAAGGCACCAAAATGCCTTTGAAGGTGTCTATCGATCTTTTGGGGCCACACTGCTAAAGGAACCAAAAGAGGCAGAAAGCCACTTGCTTGGCAGAACAGTGGAGAAGACCCAGCTCTCCTGCAATTCTCACGCCACATCTGTGATTCCTTCAAGAGGTTGGTGTCTTACTATGAAGGAGATTTGGAAAACAACATCCTCTGGAATCTGCTTTTCTTTAGAAAATAACAGACAAAGCATTTCCCTTCTCCACAGGAGTGCTGCAAAAGTTAGTTATTAAGAAAAAGGGGGTTTTATAAACCAACAGTGAGCCCATAAAGCAGATCAATAACCTGATGCAATTAATGCATATGAAAACTCAGAATAACCCATTGGAAAAACTCATACAGAGTTATAATGTATCTTTACAGTACTTCAATGTGTCACCCAGAAGAAATGCTATGCTGTGAGGATGCTCACATCTTCACACATACAGATGTTATAGTTAGAGTATAGGAACTATTACACTGAAATCTTTAATGTGGGGTGGCATTTTGGACTTTGAACTTAAGAGTTTTGAGCTATCACCTTGACAACAGCTTAACTGATTGATAAAGTAACAGCTTGAAGTTATTAGAATACCTACAACAGTACCCTGGCCCTTAAGCACTATATTAACACAAATCATTCCTAGTCTTATTTTACATCTGCTATAACATACTCACCATATCAAATACTCAATCTCAGTGGGAGAATAAGAAGTCAGAGGGACCTCTGACTTGAAAAAATATAAACGTTCTTACATCATGTTTAGACAAATGCAGGGGGAATACATATGTGTATTTTATTATTTCATAATTTAAAAAAAAAAAACCAACAGTAAGCATTTAAACATAGGCCTTTGCTTTCTTCTGCTGTACAGTCTGTCAGTCAATGAGCCAAAGGTGCTCCAGGAGCAGGCTTATGAGTTTGTGGTTTGTGTTACTTTGTAAGTGAAATTCAGCTGTTTCAGAGCACTTGCCTCTGAAATGTCTACCAGCACACTATTCTTCTCAATGACACCACTGGAGTTTCAGAATATTCACAAGGGAAAACTGGAGCTAAGGTGATTGCTGTAAAAGCAGGACACATACTCAGGAGTCATACTGGTCTACACCAGCGCACTGTAGCACTGACACCACCTCCCCCCACAAAACCATACTTAAAAGGAAAATGAATCTGCAGGTCTCCTGTCCCGCATTATTAGAAAACTGGACAAAAAATGCATACATATTCTTGAAACAAAGCTCTGTGCTGCACATTGACCATGTGAAGGGGTCGAAGTTAGGTGAGTGCACTCCTTGAGAGGATAGCTGTTTTTCATAAATGACCAGTGCTGAATTTGTCATCCATCAGCCCAGCCAACCACCACAATGAACCTTTCATCCCTCTTCTTCTCTTTTACCAACAGACTGCATTGCCAACATTACTATATAACCTATTACTATTTCAGTATAGGCTTCTAAACCACACTTATACAGCACGCTTTATCAACATGAGTACTTTTTGTTTTCATATATGCGTACGATATCACCCTTTCCTGCCTAAGGGTCCTGTTTACTGCACTGCTGGTTTCAGCTACTGCACTGTCAACAATTAAACATAGGAGTGAACTTTTTGCTTTAATGGAATTATGGACCAGATTAAAACAAGCTATGAAGTGTCTTCTGATATCCAATCAACACAGCTCTTCCAGCTTCTCCTACTGGGAAAGTCAGATTTCAAAATGGCATCTTTTGCAAACGAGCAGCATGTCTGTCTCCCAGGGCCTGCTTCTCCCACCATTGACATAAGCAAACACTATCAGGCCCTTTATTTGGTTGGTTAATTTAAAATAAGCCTCCAAAACAGAAAAGCATCAGCAAATCCCACCAAGTTTGTGCAACACAAAATATCCTTATTAGACATTCTTATTCTATCAAATTTAGGAGCACTGATTTGGTATTTACTTTTTACCTCCTCACTGCAACGTAAGAAGTTTCCTTTAAAAAAATATTTAAATCAAGCAAAACCCATCATGTTTTTGCTGCATACTTTTCAGAAGACAGAGGGCAAAACCTGTGAACCAAGTATACATTGCATAAAATTCAAACAAGGTGTGAAAATTAAGTTAAATTTTTCACCAAACTGCACTGCTCAAGGGACAGATTTTGTCATTTCCAGCTTGCCTTGTACTAAATCATCTTCCCCATGCTCATAGGATACAGCACAGAGCAATGACATTCAGAAAATACTTGCAGGAATTCTCTTCTGGATACTAGAGGGTCACTGAGTTCAGCATGAAATGGTGAGGTGGTGTAAGCTACACAAGTGCATTTTATCTATCTCCTTGTGCCAATACACAGAAATACATACAAGGTAGAATGAGAACTTAGAAGGTACAAAGCAAATTTATGCCTTTCGAATATGCATCAGACTGTAGCATCCCTTGCTTAACACAACTAAATTGGACATTCAGGCTTTTTAATAATTCTGTAGACTGAACTTATTCAACCACCAAATGCTCTGTATTTATTTTTATTCTTTTTCTTTACTGGACTACTTCAATTTTCTGATACTTTTCTAGCAGTGAGGTGTCTGCAGGACAGTATATTTAGAACAGGAATATTAAGACATGTAGAGGACTTGCTGGCCACAAGCTTCCTGAACTGATGCTGAACAACCACATTATAACCAAACTGTATTTGAGAATAGCTGCTTTCTTGCCTTATCGGCATAGTTTACATATTATCTTGCAGCACTGAACACTGGTTAGAAGATATCAAAGTTGCAGGATAAGCCTTAGGAAGTGATGCATACAAATTCTAGCATAAGCAGACCGTGATTTTAAAAATGCCCTTGTGTTTAAAATATTCAACTCACTATTTCTAAATACTACTTAATGTGCTACACTGAGCATATTTCCACTCCTTCTCATTTCATGCATGGGGGTCAGGCCAGCTGCATTTTAATTAATCAGGTCCAATTAATTATTCAGAAAGAGATTCTGACTCTTCCCATCTTTGACATTATCCTCTCAAGACCCAAGCTGATTGCTCAAAACAAGATGCAACAGCAGGGTCTCTCCAGTAGCAGCAAAGGTCATGTGTTTGCAAGTATAACCCATTACAAACGCTTTGGATACTTAACGCTCCAAGCACTGTAAACCTAAAACCTGCAGCTAGTAGGCTAAGATGGTCATCTGATCTTCCAGTGCTACCTGCCTTGTTGATTTGGTTTGCAGATTCTGCCTGGGGCCAAGATGTCAATTGCGGCCTGCCTCAAGCTTCCAAAAGCTTTAATATTTACACTTTTGCAAGTAGAAATATAGTATAGGTGTGCTTTTACCTGTGCTAATTTTAGTGGTAAATTTGGCAGGTAAGATGCTTATGTCAGGAAGGGTGCTGTCAAGAGGATGCAAAAAGCCTCTTTCTCATATGCTTATCAACACGCTAATTGCTGGTCTACAGCATCCTTTGCATATAGGAAGTAGGCCTTTCTCAAGCAGAGACTTCAGCTAATATTTGGTGGTATAGACAACAGAGGAGCCAAAACAAACTGACAGTCTCCCATTTTATAATTTTCTCATTTCAGTTCAGGTCCTGGCGGTCATCATCATTATTACTACTTGAGCCCACTCAGTCCCCAAGCAAAGGTTAACCCATGTATATTTTAAGAGATGGGCCTTGACAGATGAGCTTACAATCATAAGAAGTATCCAGTATGGGAGGCAGAAAGAGACCCTGCTCCCACTTTACACATGAGCAATTATGGCAGAAACATGTTAAGTGATTTGTCACTAAATAAGCAGCTGAGATATTAATGCAAGTGCTTTCTCCTCAATACTACCTTTACAAAAAAAGGTACACATGATATTCCTAAAACCGTGCACTCAGCGCTTCACAGCTAATTTGGAATGTCACCAGTCCACATAATCAGCTTAATCACAATAAATTCTCCTGGATTATCCATGGGGTCCCACTCAGAAAAGAAAAAAGAAAAAAAAAAAAAAAAAAGAAAGAAAGAATGCAGCTAATTGAACTTTATTCTTTGAGTTTTGAAATGATAACTCTCAAGGATTTTTAAAAAAGTGGTTTTTTCTCTTACAAGATTTCAGTGTCAAGCTGTGTGCTAAGCCACAGTGATATACTAAAATAAACAAAACTATTTCTGTCAGAGTCCAGAGAAATTGACACAACCAAAAATATTTTTGGAAGACTTTTCTGAGCCATGAATATTATTTCCATGCAGCTAGTCTT
The DNA here is from genome assembly GCF_965140245.1 of Athene noctua. Lineage (NCBI taxonomy): Eukaryota > Metazoa > Chordata > Aves > Strigiformes > Strigidae > Athene > Athene noctua. The sequence goes on along the minus strand of NC_134038.1, from coordinate 140,860,706 downwards.
AGTCTCCAAGTGTTGGTAGGTCCGTTAGGACAACGCTACACTGCACTCATATTCCAGGGACAGGCTCTTAAAAGCTTTTTGTTAGCGAAAGCTGCAGCCGAGGAGTCCCTTTCTGTCGTGGCCTTTGCCTCTTGCATTTGCGTAAAGCCCTACTGGGGCCCGCTTCAGATTCCTATCTGACAGTCAGTCGGTAATGTAAGAATGAACATACAGCAGATTAATTGGAAACACAGAGCAAATGTTACAGGTTAGATAGCTAGTGGAACTTTTGCCTTTTTGTTGTTGTTGTTTCTTTTTTTCACCCCCTCTTTTTTTTTTCCTCCCATGCTTTCCCTCCTCCTATCATTCATTTGATCCCTGGAGATCACCAATGGCAGCTGCAGGGGTTGGTAGGAGAAGGGTAGAAAAAGATTTCCAGAGGACACTAAACAACTGGAATTATCAGGTAACTTTATGCCCTTGTCTAGGTTCTAATCAGATTGTGCAGCTCTCCCTTGTAAACTGAAATGGACTCTGTAACATCAAGCATTGCAATCTGTAGCTAACTGCACAGAAGTCCACAACTGTAGATTTCTCCTCATCTTGTACTCCTCCAAAACAAACACCATGCAGAAAGAACTGCTTCTTTAATTCACAAAGAAGTAGGAATGTACAGAAAGGTTCTCCTTGATTCTTATAAAGATTCCCCTCTACAGCACATAAACCACAAAGTTTTAACAAGCTAAATCTGAAATTAGACACATTTATCCCATTACATGGCTGTTTTCTAACATTCGTCCTGCACACAAAGTTGTGAGGGTCAGTCTGGGCTCTTTCTCAATCCTTGACCAAAACTTGGGACTCTCTCACATTTAGATGCTCTTTCCCCTTGTTCAACATACCACACTGCAGCCTCTCCTCTCTTCTCTATCTATCCCAGGCTCTTTTCTTATGAGCCACAAATAAACCATCCCTAGACTCCCTTCCCTATAAGCCAAAACCAAACCACTCCTAGACTCCTTCCCCATATTCATTCTACAAGCCTCGTCTCCTGCTCTGCACATCAGCAATCAGCTTTACCTCTTTTTTCCAAACAGTCCTCTCAGGCCTTTGCAGACGTCAAGATCCCTAAATGCTGCTACCTCCAGATTTCACAAAGCCCAGCAGCACACACATGCCTCTCATATATGAATTTTGAGGTGGACAGCAATCACAATAGGCAAAACAAATGACACAATGCATCAGCTATGAAAAACAGTTACCTATAGAGGAAGCCCTTGCAATTGGAGGCACAGGCACTCCAAAAGGCAAATCAATGCTGAGGCAAGCTAAGAAGGGCCCTCTGGCTTTAGCATCACAGCTGCTTCATGGCCACCTTTTCCCACTTTTAGTCTATGGTGTCGGTTAATGTTCAAATTACACAAGTAGAGATTACTGTAAGAACTAAGCCAAACACAGTGTTCAATAACTGGGGAACTCCTATAACAGGGGACACATTACCTAAGAATTTCCAAGAGCTGCAGAAATGGGAGAAGGGAAGAGAAAGGCACAAAAGGGAACATTGTGAAGGGGAGGCACTGGGCAGGTTGTTGGAGGGCTGCAGGGAGCAACATGCTCCTGTAGGAAGCCCCATATTACTCATGTGTTTTAGTTCTCAAAAACAACCAGAACTTTGGATGCTTATTTGAAAAGTTAAAATTTCGTGCATTACCTCTTGCTGGCCTCTGTAGTGCATTAAGCTCTTTTACAATTCCTTGAGAATTTTAACAGCTCTTTAGGATCCCTCAAATCACTCTAACAATCTTCGGACACGGGAGTACACTTAACCCCATGCAAAGTGACCTATATAATTCAACCTAAACTTACAAATACTGAGACTAAAAGAATAGTAATTGGAAATTAGATATGTTATCTACTAGGTATTACAAGTTTCCCCCTTCAACATGAATACTTTAATAGAAATACAGAAACACGATAAAGCTGGTAATGATGACAAATCCAGGGGCCCGTTGTGTTGCAGAGGAAAGAGCAAAACTTCTTTCTGTGTGTATATGTAAAGTAAATGCCTTCTCATAACCCACATTTCCCTATAAGGTATTTGAGCTAGTTTGAAACCCTTACTTCAAAGATGATATACTTTTCCCAAGCCTCTCCCTCAAGAGGTGTGTGGTTTGTGTTATAGTTTATTTCAAAGTAGAGACTTGGAATCAAACCCTGGCAAACACAGTTACACACTTTTGGAAATTTAATGCTGGTTTTTTGTTGGTTTGGGCTTTTTTTTCCCCCCAATTGTTTCAGTAATTTAAAAAGCATATCACAAGTTACAGTTTCACCTAGTTTCTAATCAAAAGGTTACTACAGGTACTGACTGCTTTCACACAGTGTCCTTCAGTGTTTCAAGGAACCAAAGGGGGAGGAAGAGTTTGAGGTGCTCACACTCACCCTTTTGTTGTTTTCTTCTTCTTGTGCCTTCCTAAACTCGTGCTCTAGGGAGCAATCGATGTCGTTGAAGAGGCCCACTTCCTCACAGTTCTTCAGAAAGCGTGTTGGTGTAGGAGTCTGATCTGAGAATATGACAAGAAAAGATCATTGGTATTTAATATTAAAATGAAAGGAGATGGAGACAGTTAAATAGTCTTCTTGGAAAAGAGAGGTTCTAACTAACCTCTCCATGCCTTCCCACCCCTACCACACCATCATTAAAAACAAACCACACAGCACTGTATTTCAACACTATGCACTACAGACAGCCAGTGCTTGCTAACAGTGTCCGAAAACAGGCAGCAGTCATCATTCAACCAGAAGGACAACAGGCCAGGTTTTCACAGGTCACATAACACAAGTTCGTATCCTTCACGTGTGTGCAAATGGTCGTTATAACTGTCTCTAAACCTCCAATAATAGGTGCGTGTAAAACAACACACAGTGCACATCATAATGCACAGCACACAGGTAACTGCTGCAGATATGCATCAGTTAACACCTTCAAGTGCTTGAATACCACCTCAAACATACATATACTTTGCAAAACACATGAAGCTAGCCACAGCAAGAAGTTCTGCTCCTAACACAATTTTTCAAGGAGGAGCAAAACGACATTTAGAAAAGCTATGAAATTTTAAAACTTTGACCGCAAAGAAGCATCCTTATGTGTTTTAGACCTAAGAGTATTGATAATACATAGAAACCACAAGATCTAGAGTCAAAAGATTTTTAATACATGCCTTCATCTCTAGGAATTTTTTGTGCTCTCAAAAATAATTTGGGGAAGGACAGGATTCTCTTTAACGCCACAGGCCGGAGGGGCTCAAGAAGGTACAAGGTTTCCAGCTGCCTTTTCAAAAGTCTGTGAGACAGACAAGCTAAATTGCCCTGTAGACTGTAGTTTCAGTGATGACCTTGGCTAGTCTTTCTTCAGGAACTGAAAAAAAAATCAAGCCCAAACTTGGGAACCAAGGACTTCTCAGAGGTCAGCTCTGAGGCACCTCCATTCATTCTGAGGCAAGTTCTTAACTATTCCACCTTAGATTCCCCTTCATCCCCTCAAAATTACAATACAGAACCATATTAACAAAATCAGGGGAGAGTCCATATGGTTCTAAGAGCTTTACACACATTTAAAATAAATAAATAAGTAAATACTCTCTTGCATGTTAGTTTCTTCTTCCCCAGCCCCCATTGCAACTCAAGTTGCTTCGTACCGAATTTTATGGAAAGACTGGACTCACTCTCTTCAAAAACAATCTTCTGCACAGTCATTGACAACTACCCCATGTTTTTAAATTCATTCCATAAAGAATAAAAACTCTGTCATACTAATCCCAGTTGCCCATAACAGACCAATTCTGACCTCAGAAAAAAAGCTTCCCACTTCAGTGAGTTCTGAAGAAAAATTTTGTTTCTTGAACCTAGATAAGCTGGGTCAAGTTCTAATATCTGCCCCTTATAGGGAACTTTATGTCATCAGCAGAGAAACACAGAGCAATCCCTAAACAAAAAGGCTGCACAAAAACAATCCATACAAAAGGAAATGCAGTTTTCACTTGGAATCTAAGGGGGAGGATCAGCCTCCTCCATAATAAAGACAGCTGAAGCCAATTTCCACCTGTATCAGGTGTGGTTCTACAGATTTGACCTTCTCAAGTAATCCAAGGGCAAACACACTCACTTACATTTATATTTCTGATGTAATGTATTGATGTAACATAAAAAGCAAGTCCTTAATGTTAAAATTCTGCTTTATTTCCTTTGGCTTGAGCATCCTACTTGTGATTTTAAAGGAAACAAAACTCAAGTGTTTGGGAATGCACACATATTTATCTATTAGTTTTCACAGCTAACTACCGTATTAGCAGAGTCAGAAACATAAGACTTTCCAAGAATCTTGCAAGAACTCAGCACAAGATGCTGAATCAACGAGGTGCTGACACTGATGGGGAGCTGAGGACACTCAGCACTGCACAGGTCCATATTCTAAATAAGCAGTGCCAAACTAATCTCTAGGGTAACCTCACCGAACTCAGTTGATTTACACCAGGCTTGTCTTTGGCCCTTGGACTAGAGTTTGTAGTGGAAATTAAGTGCACTAAAAAGCAGGAGAAGTAGATTTTATTTCCAAAAAGGATTAAATATTACTTTAGTGAACAACAAGAATGCTTTGTAGAAAAACAAAGATAATCATTGCCAAACTTTCCTGCACATAAAGGGCATGTTAGTATTTGAATGTGAGGCAAATACAGGAAGCGTTTTGTTTTCAGAAGTGGTATATCCATATCAAATAAGCAAGGTACCAATTTCATGACCAAGATGAGAAACTTCACAAAGAAGTTGACTGCACCACTTCCACTAAAATCAAAAGTCCTAAGTATTTTTTCAGAGTTGGCTGAGCCCACAGTTTGGGAAGCAGGGGAGAAGAGAATACACAAACATAGATAAGATCTTATTTTCCATCAAGGTTCACAGCAGATCCAGAAATCAGGCATTACTACAACCAAGGTCAGAAGCAACTTAATGGGTAACAAGGTGGTGATCAGGCACATGCAGCTGAAGCTGCTGATCTGTTCAGCATCTATTCCATGAATGTTAGACAAACACACACACAGATTTATCTCAGCGAAGTAAATCCATTTTAACAGAGAAAACAAGTAACCCAGTGCAAGAATGCACAAAGGCCATCAGCTTTTCCCCACACATGCTGAAAGTGTATCTTCTACACCACAAGCAGTCTGAGATAATCAAATGTGTTGCCTACAGTTGATCTTTCCAATTAATTATTTTATTATCTAAAAGCATCAAACCCGATAACGACACTATTTACACCACGTACATATTGACACGGTGATCTTAAATGACTATCTCAGTCTCCGCAATCCAATTACTGTAGTTTGTACGATCCAGGAATCAGACCAGCAGGAATTAATGAGATTTTGTTAAAACAGACAGCCCCCCCTCTCCTCCCAGTCAGGGAGGGAACATCACTAACTACCCAGCCTAAATTCCATCCACAGACCTCCTGTAAGCCAGCTCAACCAGATACAGAACAAGAGCTGCCTTTCTACCTTGTAATACTTCATATATTCACAGAAATCAGAAGTCCATGAAACCTCTGTGTTTGTATGAGAGTGGAACTGATAAAGATTCAGACTTTAAAATGCTGAGACTTTACATCGTACAGTAGTTGCACTGCACATACGCTGCACTCACTGGTTTCAGGACTTTAGGGCTACCAAGTCCAGTGGGCTTTCTTTGCTCCTGCCTGAGGCAACCAACTATTTTGCCTCTGCAAAACAGCAGTTCTCCCTCAGGAGGTAGGGCAAGCTAGTAGAAGATATTACTCTCAACACCACAGTAATTCCTTTACCTAGATCAGGCAAGCCTTTGTGTTTTAATTGGGAACAATATCTCAAAGGAGACCCTAGCATAAGTTACACATTCAGGTCTCCCAGAATTAATAAAATATTCCTAATTCTCAGCACTTAAAAATGCATTAATAGTTCCAACAGCTTGCGCCTGACCTCACTGTTCCCTGTTGGTACAAACAAACCTTTTGTTGCTATCACCAGCGCCCACAACTATTGCAGACTCACTGAGAACAGGGCTCTGATTTGTTGTACTTCAGCAACTGGATGTGCCAGACCCATCTGGACCAAAACTTAGACAGAGCTAGCACCACTCTCATCATTCCTGAAGCTGTCAGCATGCATGCTGTTCGCCACACAACCCGGACTTCAATGTCCCAAGCTGCATTTTGAACTGGGCAGCTTGTGATACAGGTCTGTCTGGGTTAACCCTAGGTATCTGGCCATCCCAGCCATCTCAACCCAGTCCCATTGTTCAACATGTAAAAATCTTTCCACTCTCAACTGCTGCCAGAACTCGTTTGCTATGCTTTGAGGCATCTACCTCTAGCCAACTGTCACTTCACAGGTGAAACTGCATCATCTGATAATTACTTAGGAAGTTATTTCTCATTCACCTTTACCACCAGGTTGAACACAGAACCTGCCAAACTTCAGACTAGAGAATAAATATTTTGTTCAGCCTGTTATTCAGGTGAATAATCAGCGTCTCCCATGACACAGTCATGACCACAAAGGCTGCAAGAAACCTTAAAAATGTAGTGGACAACATAAAAGCTCCAGAGCAAGATCAAATGGTCTACCTGTGCATCTCAAGTCAACCTACTGTATCTTACAGGAGAGGATTTCAGAACCAGTAAGCAATCAGATTCTGACCAGAACCTGATATACTGAATATATTTTTGTTCCTGAACATTTTGAAAACCTGCCCTCAGTGTCTGAAGTGATGCCTAATTCTCCAGACTAACTGAAAAATATATGCTATAAGGCAATGGGAAATTTGAAGTCTTCAGTAAAGAGATCCCATTATATATTTACTATGTTTGGCTATGCATTGTTGGGTTTTGGGTGGTTTTTTGTAATTACTGAAATAACAGTCTCAGAAATTACATCCAGTCTCAATATATTGCTTTCAAAAAAACAGCCCAGGAAATGCCACATTAGCTTGCTATATAGAGAGTTTATTTGAATTAATTTTGTAAAACTACCTTGGATCCTAGGGTTTCATCCCTCAAAGCATGAATGAAAACTTTAACCATGCTACCAGTTAATAAAAAAATGGAGAACTAAAAGACAGTTATGTGAAACAAGCTTTCATTTTGAAATAAAAATAAAAATTCAGATTCAGAAAGAGATATCCAACAGCACAGCTCCAAAGTGTGTAACTTGATTCTTCATCTTTCTTTAAAACAACAACAAAAAAAAATGTTTAGTCTGATGTGCAGTAATAACAGGCATTTGGCTTGTTCAGCTGTGGGCTCTGCTGAAGTTACATACTCACCCATGTTATACTTTCACACAATGATAACAAAGTCATAGCGCTAGCACTGAAATTTGAAGGGCTGCCTATCAACCAGCCACAAGGAAAGAGGAATGTCCTGAGAAATTCAAGGTTTCTTCACTAACTTGGCGGGTTACTTCCTAAGTGCACCAAGAAGCTCAAGGTCACGACACCTGAAGCAGGTGATGGAAGAGGAGAAAGAGGTACACCCAGTCATACTCAGTGGAACTGCCCTCACCCAGGGGCTCACAGACAAGGCCTCCTAAGAACTTTACTGTTTGAAATGCTGGTTGGACTTTCTGTGGGGGTACACACACTGGGTACAACACATTTATAGTCTCTTCTGGTCACTCAGAACCTGACCAGTTGCATTTGAGAAGACATTTCATTTCGTTATTTGGTAAAGCAAGGGACGTGGAAGCAAACAATAAATCAAATAATTATTTTTCTTATGTCAAATCATTTTGCACTCCACAAAATTCGTGCCTAGATAAACCTCCCTGTGTAAACCACAAGGAGGAAAAAATTAAGCCAACCAAGGATGCCGTTAGTTTACCTCCCTGACATGGACATTACCTGGGAAAAGTAATACATTTGCACTACCTTTAGAACATATAATTTTTCATCTAGAGAAGACTGTTTCTATGTCCACAGTGGGATTTACCACCAAAAATCTAGAGGATTAGATTTCAGTAAACAGAATCAGGAAGAAACAAGGTTTCTATATAGATAATCCTGGCCTCTCCTGCATCTGCTAGCAGCATTTCTGGAAGGACTTGCCCCCCTCCAACAATGGTAAGGTATCACTCCTTTCCCAGATCTGATACCATGGGAATTTCTGTGTCCCCAGCTCCCAAAGTTCAGTTCCACACAGCTTTAGTACTTACCTAGAGGGAACAATCTGTCCCGCAGGCATTAATATTTCAGTGTTAAAACAAAAAAGCTTTAACACAACAAACTACAGAGTTTCAAAGCAATGCCATGTTCAGTTAGTACAACAGCAAAGAAATAACATCTATTTCAGTCAACCTAACTACAAAGTTTCCTGCAATGATGACTAGCATGCAAAACTTACACAAGATATTATGTATTATCTCACACAGCTCTTTTTTGGCTAGAAAAGATGGAAATGGAAACCATCAATGATTTTCTATCCATACTTATAACAAGACTTTCTAAAAAACAAAAATAAAACACATACACAAAAAAGAACAAATATCTTTAATTTAAAGAGACAGAAAAAAGATTGCAATGTCAAATATCCAACAAAAGAATCACTTGCATTTTAATTAAATGCCTCTAGCAGATTTCCCTCCCATTTATACAGTCAAGGAACAGAAAGCTCTTCAGTGTACATATGTATCTGGAATTTCTGAATTAGTTCAAGAGTCACTGAATTTAATAGAACTTGTTCTTCTTTAGCCAGTGTGAAAAAATGGAAGAAAATATAGTGGAGCTATCTGGTAACAAGGAAGCCTTTGGCTAGACATACCTGATAAACCATAGTTTCAATCAAGTCATAGAACCTGGTTTATTAAACACTGACCCCACCTATATAACAACATATAATTATACATACAATATAACTTTACCTCTCTCAGCATAGATTTCATACAAGAAAAAAGTTCCTACTTCTCAAGTCATATTTTGCTTATTTTCTAAGATGTTGTATTTGTACAAGACCAACAGCCCCTCAGTTTTAGTGCCTACCTCCAATAATAGTTTATAGAAGATATGCTTAGTATGTGTTAAGTATTACTGATACAGTACTGACCACAGACTGGGGATTAGCAATCTCTGGAAACAGAGTAGATAATTCTAATGGCTACCTGAAAGCATACAGCTCATTATTTTGCATGACTAATTACTAATAATGAATGGGTCAAACATGACACATTGAAAGATAGTATACAACATACTGGAAAAAGAAGAAGGTCTGACTTCTAGGCAGCTTAATAAAACCACACACTAGCACTGCACCTGGCTTATTTCAGGGCAATTGCTGCTGCAATTCTTTGAACCTACTGATGACAGAAACAATTTTTTTTAAAAAAAAAAAAAGGTGAAATAAGCAAAAATGCAAAAAACAAGAAGGAAGACATGAAGACAAATGTCCAAGAGAAAAGTCTGTCTCTTTTCCCCATATATCATTAATTTTTCATTATGAAAACCAGGAATAAAACATCTTAAACTTTAAGGTATTTATATTTCCCCAGGGTTTAGGTGGGTAATGAAGCAACTATTTTTCAATGTCTCCCTGCAGAGAGTAGATGATCTATGACACTTCCAAACTAAGGATTGCAAAATGCCAAACAAATTCACCAAACGAACACAAAAAGAAAAATAAATACACAGCAGCACCAGGTTGCCAGGCCGTTACAGTCAGACACATTTGCCACAGTCTTTGAGAATAAATGCAGCTTTTTTTACTCTTTTTACTACAGAGGATTGTCATGCACAAAGCATAAAGAATACAACCATCGGAAGCAATCTTGGAGACTTTCTGGCCGCGAAATTCTGCATTTCTGTATACTTAGTTGACTAACTGCAGGTCTAGGAGCCCCACTGTTGGTGGTAGTGGTGGAAGCCTGTCAAAGCTTTTTTAGCCTGGGAAAGCAACACATTTGAGGACAGCTAAATCATAGAAATTAACAAACATAAATGGAGCTACTCTGCTCAGGGGACTCCTGATGATGGAATATACTCCTTAGAAACTGCCCTTGAGCAAAAGTCTTGCCAAACAGAAAGTTGTAACAAAAGCCAGCACTTGCACAGGGTGAGTGTGCCCACAGCACAGATGTCTTTGAGCAGTTTCACTGCCAAAGGACACAGCCAAGTGCAAGAGCAGCATTTTCTCACTCTTGCTTGCAAACACAGGATTCTGTGGGTATAGCTGGCATGCAGGCACTTTACAAGTCCTACTCTTCAACGTGCTGTGTGCTCCTTTCTAAAATTAGTCCACTATGGCATTTTCAAATGTAAGAAGAAAACAAATTCTGTTTCAGCCAAGGTCCATCTGATTTCTCACTGGTGCCTAAAGTGTCAACAAAACATAACAAAGCGCCTAAATCAAATATTTGCAAGCAATTGCTACCCAATGATGATTTTCATGAAAATGGAAATGGTTTATCCATAAAAGAGTTGGTCTGCTGACGAGCGTTTAATCATGAGATATTTGTACCTGAAATGGCACAATTTACCTTGAAGAAGCCCATTTCAAAAGATAAATATCAAACACTGGTTAACACACACACACCCATTAGCATCATAGTTTTCTTCCACAACTACTTTGAAACCTGAAAAACCCTAGTGATATTATTTTTAATAATCCAGTACTGTGGCCCAAGGAATATACAATAGCAAAGGGAATAGGAGAGGGGAGAAACAGTAAGATCAAGGCTAATTTGACCTTACCCAGCACTTGCTGAATGACAGCAAGCCACCAATGTGTGGTTCCTCAGACAAGAGTATGAAAAAAACACATAAGAAAATCTACATAAGAAACTAAAGGATGTAATTGCACGTAATACCAAATAATCTCTGTGTATGATGGGGAAGTGCAGATAGAGATGGTTACCTTTAGGGGGAAAGAGTATTGGATATTACCCATTGCGTTACCTTTCTGGTTATGGCTATTTCCAGTGGGCAGGTCTTGAGCCACCAGAAAGGTGAGTCATACAATGTGGTCTGTTACAGTTGCTGAAGTGATCCTGTCAAAATAGTGAGCCTTATGGGAACAGTACAAATGCGCTTCATTAACACGCTCACTGCTGGGCTCCCAGGTGACATGTGCTTAAGTGCCTATATTTCACTGGCATGTTGACATGGGAGTCAGCAACAGAGCTGCCAGCATGGCTGAGGTTCAGCAATTTCTTTCCCTTTCATGCCAAACCTGTGGGAAGGCATAAGAATGGCAGCTGTCTTTTTGTTCAGATACGCATTCTAGCTTATTCCATCTCTACTTGTTATTTAATTGGAGCTTTGGCTTTTAAAACCAATCTTGGAGGTATTTTGCCAGTAGCTTTCCAGTAGGAGTCATGCTTTCAACATCATCTGAATAGTTATCTTGACTCTTGAATTTGTGTCTTCTTACCTGATAACATATTATCTGTTTTTATTGAAGGAAACTTCAAAGTCATTTCATGTTTGTGCCTGTGAATCATCAGATGATCCTCTGTTGGAAAACGCTGTCAGGCAAACACAGAGAGAGAGGGAGGAAAAGAGAAAAAAAAAATTTAATTCTCTAATAAACTTTTGGCATTGGACAGAATTTCAAAAATGAGAGAGAGAAAGAAATGTATCCAGCTAGAAATGTGTCCAAATGGCACAGGAAACAGAATATTTGAAAATGCAAGTGAGTGTGAGTAACAAATAGCTGTACTCTACTTAGAAATGTATTTGCTGCAATGCTCTCTGGGGTTGCAAACCGCAAGGTGTCATGCACTTGCATGAAAAAGCTGCAGACCAAGTTTTGGACTTTAAGGGTCTCAGACACCCTCTCCAACTACCACAGCCTCACAAGTCACCACGTGTCTGAGGATCTGCGGTAACTGCTGTCGTGTATGCTCTTAGCCCACGGCAAACGCAAAGTAATGCAGCATATCTTAAATCACTTTACCGGATTTTTCTGCTTTTGTTTCTTTATGCAACCTATATCTGCTGAACAGCAATAAAAATAATCAAATAAGCCAGCCTTTCCCTACCCAAAAGCATTCAGGCAAAATGCATCTTTGATTTTGGAAACTGATACTTTGACTTGGTTCAAAGTGGCGATGCCACTTTGGTGCTCAGTATACAACTATTTATGACTCTTTATGATACTACATTAAATTCTTTTCCTTTCTCAAGCAGAGAAGGTGGAGAGATATGCTTTGTAAGAAACTAATCTGTGTGCTAAGTTTGGTTTACAGTCTGATAACAGACTTCAACAACAAATAGCTTCTTCTGAACAGGACAAAGAAGAGACAAGCTTGAATAAATGTTCAAGCACTTGCAATACTTGGGCTCTAATAGCAGACTGGTTCTGTTAAGTTTCCTTCACCAGAACGAGCATACACAGACCTTTGCTACAAACTACTGTAATAGTTTTAACAGGGTTATTTCAGGACTAGCAAAGGCCAAAAGCTGTATCACCAAGACTTGAGGAAAAAAAAATAAACTTTAAAAGCAGCTTTTTAAAGCAACAGGTACATAGGAGACTGGAAAAAAAACCTGGCAACAACAGAGTTAAAATCACTTAATGCTTTCAACACAGCATATTCTTGGCTAAGTGACTTTGCTTGTGGCTATAGCATAAATAGTTGCAGTATGTTACACCTTCTGAGAATCTCTCTAAGCCCATAGACAAAGCAAGATAAATAATGGGAATGAAGTCTCTGGAAAAAAAAAAAAAAAAAAGTAAAAAAAAATCCCAAAGACCTTTTCCTCACTGTGACATCCTGGTTCATTGCTTACTCATCTGGAAGAAATGCAGCATTAGAAATTTATGTTAAGAACAAAGGGAATATGTGAATGACCTTGCTCAATGAAATTTTAAGGGGGGAAAAAAAGAAAAACCAACACTTTTTGGTCTCATGGAAATGGATTTTCCTTTATGGACGCCACGCTCAGTCTTCAGGGTGAAATCAGCCAGCTTAAAGAGGGCATGGGGCAACTGAGGAGAAGTTATTCCTCCAGCCCAGACTTCTCTGTCTTTTTTGTAAGTCTACTTTTTTCCCTTGTGCAGAAGGTCAGCTCACTCAGCCCTCAGTACACATCCGCACTGGCTGATAGAGAAGCCAGTCCCCAGACAGCTGAGCTGGATAGCAGCGCTACACTATGCACTTCTGTCAAGTCCTCATTTACAATAAACAGATGTCATGTTTTGAAATGAGAAATTAAATGGTTTTTAAAATGAAGCCACACCTACATTGCTTGTCTTTCCAAACTGTAACAGCATGCAATCAAACCTGCTCTCTGAATAAGCTTATTTGGATCAGCTTCTCCACTGAGATCAATTAATAGCTGACATGAAACACTCAAGTCCACTGATTTGAGTGGAAGTTAGTTTTAAGATTCAACAAAAAGGTAAATAAAACTTGGCTATAAAACTCAGATACTATTATTCTACCTCTGTGACAGAATGGAGAAAGTTCAACTCTGCATGTGGGGATCTGAACTGACAAATCCTCGACCAGAGTGACAATCCAAAAGATGCACTCTGACACCCACGTAAATGTTCCCACTTAGTGAAACAGCAAAGCTGCTCAGCCATTTTTTAACCAGACCTCGGGCTTCTCCCTTTCCTTTTTACAGCTCTTGGCAAAATCAACACCTACACTCCAGTAATAGTCACCCATCGTTCTACCAGAAGAACCTAAAGGGCTGTAAAAATGGTAGCCAGCTGAAAACTCCCAACATACAGTTAAAGCAGGGAAATATTACCCTCATTAAGAGAGGATGACTCTGGGAAATGGGTAAACTAAATCACTTAAAACATGCATACAGGAAGCCTGTGACAAAAGTCCAAAAGATGCCCTTGTCTGAAGATTTAACTCACAAAGTCCTGTCACTAAACTGAATTAGGGTCAGAAGTGCCACACATGCAACTTCCCTCATTGGTGAATGGGGGGAACTTCCTCACCACTACAAAATCATCAAAAACCCACATAAATCCCAATTCAGAATCTCAGCAGGTAGAATCCTTGTCACTTCATTTTTTTTAAGATCATCAAACATCTAATGTTACAGGTCAGATTATACCCGCAGAGACACATGGCAGATCACTATCAACAGAAATCCCACATGTACATCCTGGGGCAGAATTTATCTACAGGCTGTGTTTTCTATAGAGAATATTTAGTAGGAAGATGTCTCAAAGATTTAAAAAAAAAAAAAAAACAAAAAAAAACCCAAAAACAAAAAGCCAACCCTTCTAACTTCTAATAAGATATCATTGGGTTTAAGTATTAAAAAAAAAATCCGGAGGGTTACCACATCCAATAGGAAACATAATACATTCCATTGTACATCTAAGCAGAAGACAGACAAATGTGTCCCACCCAGTGTGTCCTCTCTTGCTAGCCACTAAAGGAATTTGCAATACCTGGCTCGAAACATTAGGCTTGGGAATGAGGGAAGGCACAGAAGCAGCTTGAGAAGCCCTTTTACCAACTCACTTTTAACTGGCTGTTGTATTTGCTTTAAATATTTTGTAATAATATCTTGTGGGGTAAGGAGGGAATTCAGGGGGGAAGGTCTTAAAAAAAAACCCGAAACACAAACACCACACATATTATTATTAGACATGTGTTAATATATCAGGAGGCATTATACAAGCCAGAGCTAGTGCTGAGGACTCAATTAATATCACCGCTGACTCCACTCACCTGTGAGCAGCCTGGGGCACTGCAGACAAAAGGCCTCTCCTGCTCCAAGTTCATCTTTGATTCCTCATAAATCTACATGTTAAAATGGGGAGGGGGAAAGAAAGGGAACCTATGAATATATATATTCTAAACTTCACGCATACATGCAACATAGAATCGTCACCATTTGTGCTTTTATTTCAAACTCCCAAAACATACTAGAACAAAGTCTTCATCCTCAGAGTACTAAATTTGCTAATATTCAGCAGGGTCCCTACAGTCTAAATTCTTATTACTCCTTCCTGAGCACATATTTACTTTGAAGGAAGAAAAAAAAAATTAAGCTTTCACAGCAGAAATCTGCCTCAGAAAAAAGCATATGTTCACTGTTGTTATTAGATAAGACCGTGTCTACTCAGAAATACCTCGAATTAAGGGTTTTTACCTTTCCTTCTTCAGTTCCTGTTGAACAACATTAAAACCAGACGTCTGGGTTACTTCTGAGAAAGAACCCACTTTTTGAAGTTTTTCATCCATACTGTTCAATATTAATAACTTAAATACATTACATACATGCTCTCTATACACACAAGATAACTGTGTATCCCCATCCTTTAAAAGGTCAGTTAGATCCTCAGGAGCTTGAGAGTGAAGTTCTGCCTAAAACTGCAGCTTCCCCATAGCAGTTCCAGTCCTGTAACCTTGAACTAAAGCCTGGGGAAGAGGTTCTGGGTCTCAAATAAAAGCAAAGGAGGAAACATTCACCCTCAGAACACAGTAATGCAGCTGAATTTGGGTCAGTATTACAGCAGTGTCCCTGACCAGCATCAACACAGTAAGTTTTTAGTAACATTCTAGGACATAAAATAAGTAAGTCACTTATTTGGAAATGTTTTCAGCATGTTGGTAACAACTGGCATTACAAGCTACAGCATGGTAGCTGAACCACCTTAAAGCACAACACATGACTTCTGTTTACATTATGCCTCAAATCCCTTAAAATTTACCCTCACCACAGCCCCGCTTAGACAAATACCTGAACTGTGTTTGTGTAATTTTTTCATAAAACAAAAAAATATCTTGGTGGAGAAGCAGAATTTGATTTTAAAACTATAAAAATCTGCAGAAGGACAAGTGTTAAAATTACTCAACCCCATTGTTATTTTTTAAAACTACAGTTCATTGCTTCCAGGAATATCTTTACCACACTTACACTTGCTGTTAGAAAAGCTTTATTTTCAGAAGAGTTGCTACCATCCCCTATATACAATAAACACACCATTAACCTGAACATCAGACAGACCTATACTTAACAGCAATTATTTTCAGTACCCTAAATTCTCAAAAAAAAAAAAAAAAAAAATTTGGATGATAACTTTTTTTTTTTTTTAATTAAAATTCATTCTGGTGGACAACATTAGCCTGACAGGATATTTTCCTACTTGTGACCTAAAAAAGTCCGAAGCAGCAGAGCACCCTTTACCTGACTCACAGAGCAGCATCCAGAAGTGAAAAATATAATTGCCCTTTAGCCTCCACAAGGACACTACTCCCTAAATGGGATAATTAGCATCAACTGATTCTCTTGATGTACACATGTCTACCAACATCTGGCCTGGGACAAATGATTTATTACACCAAATACAATCACATGTCAAGAAAGACTCTACCTCAGGACTAACCTATCTATCTCCACAAGGCTAGAACTGAAATAACTAAAATTGTACCAAATTTACTCCCTTAAGATTATTCATATCCTGTTTTGATTTAACTTACAGCTATGTTAAACTGAAATAGGATACTCATAATCAGAAATGAAAGAGTATGTTCGCATAAAGGCTTATACTAAAATAACTAAAGGTGTTAAATTACTTCTAATTTCAGTTATTTCAGTTCCAGACTGTGCATAGACAAGCTCTTCAGAGGTAAAGCAATAAAAATGCTCTGAATTACGTTATCCTGACTGAAAGAAACAAGCAGCAGAGAGATGACTGACTAAACAAAGAACCCCCCGGAAAAACAAAAACAAAACCTCCAGCTAAGTTTGATTTTTAAATCCACCTCTATGGGATGTGACCCTGGGATGTTGTCTTTCCTAAAGACCTTTCCACAGAAAGAAGAGAAGGGAAGGGAAAAAAAAAAAAAGCTACATGTGGATAATGAAAGGCTTTATCTGATATCTCAATTACTCCTGCAACTGAAGCACTGCCAAAGGTTTCTGTTACCCCTTTCTCCCCTCCTCGGGGGAGAGTGACAACCGCTTTTTCAATAGCAGAACAACAGATGAGATTCAGTTAAAGAAAACAAGAGAGTAACAATTCTGGTCCCAAGTGACCAAGTGAATTTCAAAACATTACCAGGAATTATTTGGAGTTTGTTTTCTTACTGAGTTTTGCAAGTCTAAGACTTCCCTCCCTGCCCTGAGCTTGTGCATACTCTGATACAATTAAATGATTCTCAAGGTTACTAGACAGATAAGCACAGAGTAAGCACCAAAATAACATACTCAGGACTAGAATCCTGAGCATGGGGATCAACTCCAAAAAAACATGAACTTGAGTTTTATTCTTAGTACTTCGAAAAGGTGTCAGACTCAACATCTAGACATTTACCACAAAGGTACAAGCAACTCCTGGTTCCACAAGAATCACTCTTTGCAGACTATTTGCAGACGCTAAACTTAAAAAAGTAATAATCCAGAAGGGCTATATCATGTGTGCCCTCCAGGATACTGTCTAGCTTAACTTGACCCATGTAACATACAGACAGTACAATGCTCTCAAGACAAATTACACCATGCAGAATTCGTGTTTATGTGTGATGCTATCACCACAGTTCAGACTGTAATACTACTGTATCTCTTACAATAGTAAATGAGTTAAAGGAGCTGCCTACTGCCTACAATTTTTGGGAGGGTGTTCAGTGGTTGGCTATCGTATGGCAGTAATTCAAGCTTTATGCTTGAACATTGACCAGAAACAAGCAGCTGAAAATCTGGGCTGTGAGTGTGAACCCCCTACATCCCCCATTCCTGCTGAACTCCGCAAGAGCTGCCGATGCACAAGCAATGCAGGATCTCACCCCAGGTTTGCAGCAGGATGGGAGCGCTCAGCAACAGAGGTGTTTTGGTTGTGCACAGCACAGTTTGCATGACATTCTTTTCAAGATGCAGACATGCCTCTCCCATCCTCCAGTTCAGGATATAGACAGTCGTACACAGCTTCTGGCACACAGTTTGCTTCACACGGCTCATGTGTGTTGCTGGGCCACACAACCCATGTCTCCTTTTTTCATGGTGTGTGCAGGTGGTTCAGCATACATGAAGGAAATAACGTAACCAAATGGCCACATTTCGACTTCACCTAATAAAAATAAATCACAGCAACCTTTCCATCTAAATTAAGGTGCTTATTAACCTTTCAGATCTTAAAATTTCAAGTTACACTTGTGCACCTTTCATAGTACTACATATGACTGTCGCAATTAATGCACATGAAGAATATCAGGCAAATCTATGATGACTGAAAAGTTAAAAAATTGCTCAGGCCTGAATTTTTTACTTCTATCAATAGCTTGATTTATTGCAACTTCGTAACCTCCATGAAGAAACAAACAATGCTTATAAATATAAACGAGCACTAATATTGATATGTCAGCATTAGTTCTGATATTATTAACAATAGGCATGAGTGCATTATGCAGCAGCAAAGGGGGCTGAATTTTAATAGACATGTTAACAACATCTGTCAGCATTTATTGCCCTATTGTGACCAAGTAAAGAGCCTTATTGGCAGAATGTGTAAGTGAGGAAATCTGCTACGATGTAGCACTGAAATATCACCCTGCTTAGGAGTAGTTAAGGTATTCTAATTAGAAAAATAAACAAAAATACAGAAGAAACATAGAAAGGCTTCTCCAAGTCATGTCACATGAAAAAGAAACAAGTTCTGCAGCAAGCCAGTATTTTCTTCTATACGTTAATTTCTGCATAAAATACTTCTAAATATTTTTTATTATAATTAATAAAACTGAAGCCCACAGAGAGGAATGCAAGACCATAACAAAGAAATAAAAAGCAAACAAAAGAAACCAAAGCACCCTCAGAACACGGCAACAAACTACATCCCCTCTCAGCAGCATCCAGAGGGAAGTACCCCACATCCTCAGACTTCCCAAGACTTTGCTGAGCCCCATGATCATCTTTTCTGAATCAGAAAAATAGTTCTAACATCTAACGTCTAACACCAAGAAAGCGTGCGCTTTTCTGTCTCTCTCTCCCCCTTTTAAACTCAGCAGTAATCTTACTGCCATACTGGTAAAAACATCAAGCAGGCTTGTTTCCTGTTTCAATGTTATTCTTGAAGTGGGCTGCAGTAAGAATCTGATTTTCATTGGGCTATTATTATTTGCAGCTGCACGACCTTTTTAACCCTCTTTTAAAAGTGACATTTCAGCCTTCAACCTCAAGCTGTCTAAATGTTGCAAGGTTTTCAGTCCTCTGATTAACAGTGAAAAAGAACCGATGGGGAGGTGTATACTACAATGTGTCTAATACAGGTCAGTGCACCCATCCTGCCATTTGCACGTGAGTAATTACACTCTCATAAGCAACCTGTTTGTTGAAATTAATCACCTGGGCACATGTTTTCAAGACAGGTTTCTTCAGCCTTGTGTGACCAAGGTCACTGAGATTTCCAAATACAAGTACAAAATACACAGTGACCAGCATTAGCAGCAGTATGCCGAGACATGAGCAATAAATGAAGCATCACCTATTTTTTAGGGTCATAGCCACCATGTATAAAAAGTGAGAGGAGACGTGGTTATGCTGCCATTGTGAATATCAAAGAACCCAATCGGTGTATGCAGCATTCTAAATTGCTAGTCATGACTATTCAGTACATCACTATTTATAGAAAATTACAGTGTTATTACAAATGCTACTGAACTTGTTCATTTTGGAAGTGTAGTACTCACAGGGTTAATGCCTATGGTTGTTCCCAATATGTCCTTGCATGAGCAAAGCCAATTTTAAGTATCGTTGTGCTGAAACAGTGCATGGTATTTTTTGTCAGCATGGGCTGTTCAGTGGAAGCGCTTGTTTTCTGAAACTAGCATCATGCTTTCCACATGCACGCATACAGGGCTCATTATCACAGCCCTGCCTGCTTCGGCTGTTACAACGAAGGGTCTGTCAGCATTTCCATTAGAAACCCCCTCGTTTCAGGATTAAAGCATTTCCAAATGGTTCTGGATGCTGGAAAGCAATTTGTGTCTGGAGTCCCCAAGAAGGACTTTAATATGATGCACATTTGAGCTGGGGCTCAAGAGCTCACTGGTACTCCAGAGAAGTTCTTGTGATTGCATTTATGACATTTATATGTGGAAAAACACTCAGCTTGGGCCTTTATTCATTTGTTTTAAAAGAAGAGAGCCCCATAAATCTTTAGGCAGAGCCAAGTGCTCTCAAAAAGCGGTTGATGTGTGAATTGCCTCAGCAGCAAGCAGCCTTCGGTCCTTTCCCTGTGGTTGGCAGCACTGTCACCCAGCAGCACGCACCCTCTGTGTGGCACAGTGGGGTGCCTCACTACTTGTTAGCCCCTTGCTACCTGTGAAGTCAATGGCCACTGGCACACTTTAGGATCATTTGCAAATGGAGTACCAAAAAGATGCTTGTATCACACTGTCAAACATCCCAGTTCCTTTTAAATGGCCACTCAGTTTGCTTACTGCCTGGCCAAACAAAATCCAGTGCTGGAAAGGGTTCCCAGCAGTCCTAAGGTTTTGACTCATCTCTCTCTTCCAGGTATACCCATTCACCTTCAAATCAACTGAGGGAGAAGAGTTTTTGCTCCCTCCCTCCACATTTGGCTTCTAAAAACCACTGTGTATCAAGGAAAACCAAGTAACTGCCTCCTACCTTTCTTTTGCTTATGCAAACCTGCTTTCTTCTCAAGAAAGAAAGAGCAGAACTGGAGATAACTAAAAAAAGAAGGAGCAAAGATAAGAAATTTCAAAAGGGAGCAAGAATGAAGTCTGCAAAACTGGAATGAAGAAGAGAGGCAAATAAGGGGAAGAAGAACCCCAAATGGGCTGAGGGAAAGGAGCCATCAGTGGAAATGGAAAAGAGAAAGCAAGTGGAAGCGAGGACTGCAGACCACTGAGGACTGGACAGAGGAAGAGGAAGGGAGTAAAAGGATACCTCTGAAAAAGAAACTCAAAATAGAAAGCAGATGGCCTACTGTCTTTCCATGTAACAGCAGCGTGAGAGCCCAACACCGTATGCTATCCATGCAAGGTAAGAGTATCTGGTAGAGAGGACAATTTGTCATCTACATTGAATAAGCTGTATCTCAAGTCCAGTGAAAATGCATGACTTAAAATGATTATGCTACCCTTGATGGGTTTCAGTATAGGAAACCCGTCATGGATTTACTTGGTATAAAGCAAAAGGATTTGCTGTTTTACAGAAATGACCGTGGGGTTATTAAGCACAGGCAGGAGAAGACAAAAAAAGAAATAGGAGAACAGAGGTGGAGAGAGAATTTTAAAAAAACCCAAACAGCATTTCTGAAAACAGTTCATGAAAGTTATCTCAGCATAGAAATATTCTATAGGAGAAATCAGATCTTTATAGGGAAAGATGGCTATTACTTCAACTCTGGAAAAACACTTTGAGGAATAATGTGGTTACTTTGCACTCTGCGATTGGCCAAACAGGGCTGGCCTGACCTGGAAGCGGCCCAGGCTTGTAGCTCTGCAACTGTCCCCCACTGATGGCATTTGCAGAACAACCCTAATACCTGCTCTCCCTAGTTACAAGTCTAAAATGACACCAGGGACCAGACTGTAACCTCACTGACAGCACAGAGGTTTGCTTAACAGAACATGCAGCAGCAGCAAAAGCTGTAGCAACATAACCACAAACTCAAGCAATTCAAGAAAAAGGCACTATTCCACAATGAACATTTTGCACACCAGCAGACAGAAACGACACCTGTATCACTTCTTCATTCTCCCTATGTGCAATTTTTCTGCTAGCACTTCAGTGCTGGAAATTCAACAGCTAACCCAGACCTACTGAAGTAAAACCAGCATCTGGGTCTATGGACTTAACGTGCCAAATGTTACAGGGAATGTCAAGTGTTTATGGGGTGTTCAAAGTGCATTAGAATTTCATGTTTATCTCAACATGAACAAATACTGTCCTTGCTCTGTATTATCAGGCATTCAACTTCAGTGCTCATGTTAGAGGGCTAAGTTAGACTTGAGGGTCTTGGGAGGGGGAGAAGGAAGTGAGGGAAGAAGGGCAGAAGGAAGGGGGGAAGGAAGGGTTATGTTAAAGCAGGCTTCAAACAGACGCTTTAAATCATCTGCTACAAAGGGACTCTCCACTGTCTCAAAAGCTTCAACACTCGGACTTCTTTGACTGGATGCATGTACGTGGTGATAATATCTGCCCTTACTTAAGTCATTGTCCATCTCAAATTTTTCTGCAAAAAGGGAGGTGGGGGAACTGCAAAACAACTGCAGTAATACAAGTGACAGGAATCTTGCTTCACGAGACAACCACTAACAGCTAGCATTTTAAAGGAAAAACATATTTGCTCTGTTCTTTATGAGCAAGTCTTGGCTTCTCCCTGTTTGGGACACAGTCCCTTGGGGCACAGAATGTGCACACAGAAGTTAAAACCACCATTAGCTGAAATCAATATTTACTACCAAACTCTTGAAAGATTTAAAGGAGAAGATACACGCAGAGAACGCCATTCCAGGCTCTTATAGCCATTATTAACATGGATCTGATAGAGCTCACTCTCATTTCTAATTTTTAGTGGGTTACACGCTTAACAGCAGTACAGTGCAGTAACTGATGCCCCAGCAAGTTGCTAATAACATAAGAACTGTCTGCTTAAAATTGTATTTACAGTTATTTTCCAGGCAAAAGGATAAAAAAGAACAGAAGATGCTTAGCCTGTCAGACAGTCTGCCCCAATTTGCACTCATCTCCCAAGGGTTAATAGTATTGTGAGGTGGGTTCTCTGCCTTCTACAAACCCCTTCACAAACGCAGCCCCATTCCCAGTGCTGTAGAAGTTGCTATGCTTCATGTCAGTGGTTCCTATGCCAAGAGCATTATCGTGGGTGTATGAAAGAAAAACAGAGTCTTCAGATCATCTGCACAAGTTAAGATGGTTCATCATGACTATTGCTGTGAAACAAAAAAAAAGAAAAAAAAAAAAAAAGTACTTCAAGGAAAAAATTAAAGTGTTATGCACTGGAGAAGATCTACAGGAAGCCTGCAAAGGGCAGAAAAGGCAACTGCAACTGTGGTGAGAGATGAAGCCCATGAAGCAGAGGGTGTCAATGATGAACTCCCAGTAACATCTGGCAAATAAGCTAATCTTTTGGGACTTTCCAATGTTGGCAGATAAGTGTGTTGTTCGTCCTTTCAAAGGTTGACCTCATTTCTATCCTTGGGTTAATAGCATGCAAAGCTCTCTGCTACACTTACTTTTTTCACTCTTCCCTCCGCCCCCAACAGTTATTATTAAACACCAAACAACTTTGCCTATTGTTGTAGTTTACATACAATTTAATTAAGAGATTTCCCTCCAGGAATAATATTGACTAAAGGTTTTGAAGGGTTGTTTTGTATTTTAAGTGTACTGTAACTGCAGTATGCTAATTGCTTTGGTTTACGATACACAAATAGATAAAACAATTTACCTGCCTTGCATGCAAATAAACACTTGGCTTTCCAAAGGGAAGGAAGAAAAAAAAAAAAAAAAGAAAAAAAAGAAAGCATAAAAGATATCCTGGGGGAAACAACAACACAAGGCTGCTTAGCTGACTTTCATACCAGAAGCAGTTAGGGGCTTTAACACAAGCTTTGAAAATTCTGCCAGCCTAAATTTTCCTTCTGGTTTATTATATAAAATAATCCCTAAACCAGAACTCTGCAAACCACCTTTATACATTTTATGGATACAACTCTGCAATTCTGTATATTTAAAACAATTTTAAATTAAGGCAAATCTTGGGTTTTACTTTTTTTTTTATATATAGTTAACATACAAGACAGCTTAAGACTTTCATTACATAGAAAAATGAGGCCATTAATAACTCAGCTACAAGCCATTAATTATTAACTTTCACCAATTTTTAATTACAATTTTTAAAGATTTTTTTTTATTGGGAACTTCTCTCTCTTCAAAATGACCAAAAAAATCCTGAAGTCAAACCTTCAACCTTCACTGTTCTTATTATAAGATAAAATCCTCTGGGGTAACAAATCTCTGCTGAGACAACTGGCAGCCTGCACGTCCCCTCAGGCAGTATTGAGCATTAGAAAGTCTTAGACATTAAAACTAAAAACTGTTCTTTTCAGCCCTGACAAATCAAGGGCAGGCTGATTTGCAGCACTTTAAACTTTGTACATGCAAAGCTACTGGCAACCTCCAATACATACACCTTATTTTCAGACACTTAGTTTCTCACCATCATATAACAAGTTTTACTAACAGCAGCTTAACCTATTTCATGTGAGTTTCATTTGGACTTAGGCTTGTCCATATGTCCTTTAGGAATACAAAGATGCAGCCTTCACTGTTAAAATACCTTCATTAAAATATAAGGTTTTGAATTTTGGAACCAGGTTAAAAAGCTGGGGTGGCGGGGCAGGTATTTTAGTCTCCATCTCCTGGAGTACCTGAAGCAACGTCAGTAATTACAGGACATGTCCAGTGCAGGTATCACCAACAAATGATGCCAAGCTGCAGCAGAGCCCTCCAGAGGACTCTGAAATCAGGAGCCACAATTGAGGCCTGGAGCCGAAAGCACCAGGAGAGGTGTGCAACGCAAGGCAGGCTCAGCGCCGAAGCCCCCTCCTCTCCCTCCATTACAGAGGCCAGCAGCACAGAGTCCCCCAAAACACCAAAGGACTCCTTCCAGCTAGTGCTGGAGCAAAGGCTGAGGACCCTCTGCCCCAGCAGCTCAGGTATCTGACTTGGAAAGAGCTTAGGATGGCCCACAAACTGCTTGTCAGACATCCAAAACAAAACCAAAAAACCAAACCATTTTGTACTGCTCCCCCTGCCCTCCCGTGGACCCCCCAGCTGGCCTCTGGCATCCCCCCCTCTGCCCTGGATGTGTCTAAAACCGTTGGGTCAAGTTTCTCGACTATTCAAGGACTGGACCCAAGAGAGGGGCTAACTTCGGTGTGAATCCAAGAGAGGTCTTCAAAGACTTTTTTTGCAAATATATGCTTGCTCAGAGCACAAAAGCAGTGATCCCTGCCTTTCCCACAACTTGGTAAACGCGGGAATGCCCCAAAGGTTCTTGTGAGGGCTGGAGGCCCTCCCCCAGCCCCCAGCACTAAGGACACCCTGCAAATATGTTTGATGCATTCGAGAGACAAAGAGCAGTCTGCCTCCCACTCCATACCCCAGTTCAAACATCAGCATCTCAGAGGAGCCCCAGTGTAGGCAGGGAGGTGCAGATGCCTGGGGCTGCGCTGGCTGCCCTGCTCCCTGGCTGGGGAGGTGCGATGGGTCCTGCCCTGACACCCCCAGGAGCTCACTGCAGTCCCAGCGCCCCAGGGAGCTCCTAGTCCCTGAGGTGCCTGACATACAGCTTTCCTGGTGTCCTCTGTTGGAGGGTTAAACAGCCCAAGGCACTTCAGGGGAAGCTGCTCAGCTGCTGGTCCCTTGGGAGCACTCCCACACCAAAGCAGTCTAGGGTTGACAGGTAGAGCTTGTGTACTTCCATCTAAACAGACCTCAAGTCCTACCTCAAGGAATGAGAGACTCGGGATGCAGAGATGAAGGGACATAAATGCAGTCATTGTTCCACTGCCAGCTGACAAGTAAGGGACATCTGAGGTGGGTTGTCACTCTGCTCTTGACTAATACAGCTGCCGCAAAGCAAACTGCTACCATTTGTTGGGCAGGGGGATGAGTCTGCTTTCCAGAATCAAGTGAAAGAGCACCCATCATTAGGTAAACGCATGTACAAACTATAGGAAACCCTCCCAGGAGCGGAGAGACAGCAGAGAGGTCTGCTCGGCAGGCACCAAGCAGAGCTCTGCGCTGCGGGAAAGAGTGTGCGTGTCTGTGTGCACATACATACAAATCTGTGGGGTAGGTGGGAGTGTGCAAAGGGACATTTCTTTCCCTCCTAAAGGGCTTTAAGTATATCTCAGCAATACAAAAGTCTCCAGAACTCTTCTCAGAAGACTGCTGTATCACATTAAAAAAATCAGCCTTTCTGGCTGATGGATTATTGCCTCTGTTAAGGAGCCAGTATATCAAAATGAAACAATACCCAGCCAGTGACTAGCCACAAATTTCTGGCAGTGACCAATCCATAACTACAAACAAGAATATTAAAAACTGACACATATGAAAAAAAAAAAAATACTACTTTTCCTAAAAAGAAGGAGGCAAAGTAGGAGTAATTCTCCATAGGCTGTACATTCACAATCTGTGAACAACTCACAGCAACTTGTAACATACTGCAAGTGTAAAGCGGTGAAATTCAAACATCTCTAAAAACCACAGATTTGTAACTTGCGCTTATGTAAATACACAGCTTTCAAGCCTCAGCCATCCTGGCCATAGCTCTTCTGGGAAAAATGAAAAAATGTTGGCTGAGATTTTCAAGAGCAAGTGGTGATACTGAGCGCCTCTAGTTTTTAGGTGTCCAAGCAGAAATACTTTAAAAGGCTTCATTCTCAACTCATGTTGCACACACCCTCTTCAAATCATATCCCTTTAGGGAATATTTATCTTAAAAAGTAAGCAAATAAGGAAAGGTCAGACACATAGACATTATTTTTTTCATTCTTCTCTCAGTATTCTCTCTGACATGAAGATGTAATACTGTGCCAGAATTATAGATAAGAAGCTAAAGAATACACACTTAAAGACAGATTTTTGGTTTTTTTTTTTTAACAAAGCTTAATGATGCCCAAAATCATAATTAAATGGAAGGAGCTTTAAGTATCTTATATCATAGAATTATAGAATCATAGAATGGTTTGGGTTGGAAGGGACCTTAAAGATTCAGCTTGTTCCAACCCCCCTGCCCTGGGCAGGGACACCTTCCACTAGCCCAGGTTGCTCAAAGCCCCGTCCAACCTGGCCTTGAACACTGCCAGGGAGGGGGCAGCCACAGCTTCTCTGGGCAACCTGTTCCAGTGCCTCATCACCCTCACAGTAAAGTATTTCTTCCTTATATCTAATCTAAATCTATCCTCTTTTAGTTTAAAACTCTTACCCCTTATTCTATCACTACCCTCCCTGATAGAAAGTCTCTCCCCATCTTTCTTGTAGGCCCCATTTAAGTACTGGAAGGCTGCTATAAGGTTTCTCCAGAGCCTTCTCTTCTCCAGGCTGAACAACCCCAACTCTCTCAGCCTGTCCTCACAGGGGAGGAGCTCCAGCCCCCCAATTATCTTCATGGGCCTCCTCTGGATTCGCTTAAGCAGATCAATGTTCATCTTATAGTTGGGGCCCCAGAGCTGGACACAGTATTCCGGATGGGGTCTCACGACAGTGGAGAAGAGGAAGACGATCCCCTCCCCTCAACCTGCTGCTCACACTTCTCTTGATGCAGCCCAGGATACAGTTGGCTTTCTGGGCTGTGAGCACACATTGCTGGCTCATAGTCAGTTTTCCATCCACAAATACCCTCAAGTGCTTCTCCGCAGGGCTGCTCTCAACCCCTTCACTGCCCAGCCTGTATTTGTGCTTGGGATCGTCCCAACC
The DNA here is from genome assembly GCF_965140245.1 of Athene noctua. NCBI lineage: Eukaryota > Metazoa > Chordata > Aves > Strigiformes > Strigidae > Athene > Athene noctua. The sequence goes on along the minus strand of NC_134038.1, from coordinate 140,833,253 downwards.
CATGTGTAAGACCTTGCACTTGGCCTTGTTGAACTTCATGAGGTTCACATGGTCCCACCTTTCCAGCCTGTCCAGGTCCCTCTGGATGGCACATCCCTTCCCTCCAGCACATTGACCACACCACACAGCTTGATGTTGTCAGCAAACTTGCTGAGGGTGCGCTCAATCCCACTGTCCATGTCGCCAACAAAGATGTTAAACAGCGCTGGTCCCAACACCAACCCCTGAGGAACAACACTCGTCATTGTTCTCTACTTGGACATTTGGTTGTTGACCACAACTCTTTGAGTGCAACCATCCAGCCAGTTCCTTATCCACCAAGTGATCCATCTGTCAAATCCATGTCTCTCCAATTTAGAGACAAGGATGTCACATGGGAGAGTCTCAAATGCTTTGCACAAGTCTAGGTAGATGACATCAGTTGTTCTTCCCTTATACACCAATGCTGTAACCCCATCATGGAAGGTCACCAAATTTGTCAAGCATGGTTTGCCCTTAGTGAAGCCATGTGGGCTGTCACCAGTCACTGCCTTATTTTCCATGTGCCCTAGCAGAATTTCCAGGAGCATCCAGTCCATGATCTTGCCAGGCACAGAGGCGAGACTGACTGGCCTGTAGTTCCCTGGGTCTTACTTTTTTCCCTTTTTACATATGGGCGTTATGTTTCCCCTTTTCCAGCCGGCAGGACTTTCACTGGACTACCGTGACTTCTCAAATAGGATGGATAGTGGCTTAGCTACTTCATCTGCCAGTTCCCTCAGGACCCACAGATGCATCTCATCAGGTCCCATGGGCTTGTGCACCTTCAGGTTCCTTAGATGGCCTCAAACCTGATCTTCTCCTACAGTGGGCAGTTCTTCATTCTCCCAGTCCTTGCCTTTGCCAGCTGCATCTTGGGCTGTGGGGCTGAAGCACTTGCCAGTGAAGACTGAGGCAAAAAAGTCATTAAGTACCTCAGCCTTCTCCACATCCCAGGTAACCAGGTCTCCCATTTCCTTCTGGAGAGGGTTCACATTTTCCCTAGTCTTCCTTTCATCACTAAGGTACCTATAGAAGCTTTTCTTGTTGCCCTTGATGTGCCTGGCCAGATTTAATTCTATCAGGGCTTTGGCCTTTTTAACCTGACCCCTGACTGCTCAGACAGTTTCTCTATATTCCTCCCAGGGTTTTTGTCCTTGCTTCCACACTCTGTAGGCTTCCTTTTTGTGTTTGAGCTTGTCCAGGAGCTTCCTGTTCATCCATGCAGGCCTCCTGGCATTTTTACTTTACTTTGTCTGGATGCATCATCGCTTCTGAGCTTGGAGGAGGTTATGCTTGAATATTAACCAGCTTTCTTGGGCCTCTCTTGTCTCGAGGGCTTTATCCCACGGTACTCTGACAAGCAGATTCTTGAAGAAGCCAAAGTCTGCTCTTCTGAAGTCCAAGGTAGCAAGCTTGCTGTGTGCCCTCCTCACTTCCCTAAGGACCTTGAACTCCACCATTTCATGGTCACTGCAGCCAAGGCTGCCCTTGAGCCTCACACACCCACAGGCCCCTCCTTGTCAGTGAGAACAAGGTCCAACATAGCACCTCTCCTCATTGGCTCCTCTATCACTTGGAGGAGGAAGTTATCAACAACGGATTCCAGGAACCTCCTGGGTTGCTTATGCCCTGCTGTGTTGTTCCTCCAACAGGGACATCAGGGTGGCTGAAGTCCCCCATGAGGACCATGGCTTGTAAATGGTTTTTCTATCTGTCTATAGACTTGCTCGGTCTTCCTGGTCAGGTGGCCTGTAACAGACGCCCACTATAATGTCTCCTGTCCCTGCCTACTCTTTAATCCTGACCCATAAACTCTCAGTAGGCTCCTCATCTATCCCCAGGCAGAGCTCCATGCATCCCAGCTGGTCATTGACATAAAGGGCGACACTTCCTCCTCGTCTCCCCTGCCTGTCCTTCCTAAAGAGCCTGTATCCTTCCATGCCAACACTCCAGTCATAGCAGTCATCCCACCACGTCTCCATGATGCCAGTAAGACCATAGCCCAGGTGTGTGCATGTCTCCAACTGCTCTTGTTTATTCTCCACGGTATGTGCAGTTGCGTAGAGGCATTTAAGTTGGGCCCCTTACGATGCTGACTTACTGGCTTGTGATCCCTCTCCAGGCTCTGGGCATCTATTGCTGGCATTGTCATGAAACTGGTAGGGTGTGATGGACTGAGGTTCCCCTTCCCCAGCAACTTTAGCTTAAAGCCCTCTTCACCAGCTTGACAAGCCTATGACCAAAGATGCTCTTTCCCTTCTCTGACAGGTCAACCCCATATCTGTAGTTTCAGATGAAATATCCTAGCTTACATGATCTATCCCAAGTCATGCAAAGTTGGTGGTAAGGCCAGGAAATAAATATACATATATTTATAGTGACAATTTACTGCTTAATGACAAGATCATTATCTTGGGACTGGATTGCATAGACTGATCTGGCTTTTTGCATTTTTAATTAATATAATTTATCTCATTTTGAACTAGGGTGCAGAGAGTTATGAATAACGAATTCTTTGTATGAGAAGTTAAAATAGAATTTAAAAAACCTAAAAAGCTATCTCAACATACAATTGCCTCAGTTTCTAAAAAGAAGGTTGAAAAGCCTGGTTTGGTGGTCTAGCAAGCATATGAATACATAACTCCTTTGTCCCCCCCCTTGCAGGAACAGATGATCACTGAGATATGCACCAGGACAGTGAAAAAATACCCTTATTTTGAAAGTAATCAGAATGTGTTAACATTCCCTAATAACATAGATACTATAACTCACTACACAAAAAAACCCAAAAGAGCCATGATCTTTGCATACAGATTCACTAACCTTATCGCCATCTATATGCCTATAGAGCAAACATGCTATGGATGTCTTGTCTCATCTGACCAGATCTACCTATACTTCAGAGCACCCATGCTATAGAGGTAACAGAATCACAAAGTAAAGGCATATTTGAGGTGGCAGAATTCCCGCAAAAGCAGATTTTACAGGTTAGTAATACCAGTGACTTCATCTGATACAGAATACAAATGCAGGCTTCAGTGTCTGGAGTGTCAGAGCACTTTTTGAAAGACACTTCCATCCTGAGTGCTTGACAGATCCTCTTGCTGCACTGTCTACCTCCGATCAGGAACCCGAGGAGGGTCAGGAGTTCTTCTCAGAAAGCCATATTGTTGCAGGATACTTCTTTCCACATATATGCTAGCAATATGAAGGCCATTAGGTCTGTATACTCTAGCTATCATAATTCTGCATGACATACCATCCAATATCTTTATCAGTAAGGCTAGGTTTTCTTCATGGAGTGAGCTATTTATATACAGTTTTGGATTCTGACTAGTGCTTTTGAATTTACCAATGCCACAAATAGCTTTTTGAATATTAATACCATTTGATTTTCTTTCAGGACAGTTAGCAGCGATTATAAATAGGTTGTATTATCTTTTCATACATCAAAACAAACATAGAAAATGTTTAACACCCATTGTGGTTGGATCATCCAAATAATATGATTCTCTGCAAAATTCTGCAGAACAGAACATGTTTGGAGAGCATCAAGAACAAATGGGACTATTGTGAGTCTCCTTCCAAGTACTAGCATTCACCTCCTCTAGCAGACTCCTACGCTATACTTCCCTCCTTTTTTCCTCATGTTCTCCCTTTTTACATATTGTCTGGGTCTCACATGAAGCCACCTCTGATCTTGGACTGTTCATTTTGCATTTACATACATAACATTTTATTTTATGCATTTTTGTATTACTTCATAGCATGCATGCGGCTGTAATACACAATGTCTTAAGAACTTTTTGTTGTTACGGTGTTTAAAAATATTAGGTCCTTCTCCGAGGCACTTTGATACTACACCAACACTTTTGGTATTGTCTTGGCTGGGCCGTAGACATAAGAAGTTGGCTCCTTTATGTAGGCAATGGTAAGAAAAGAAGCAGCGAAATATCCCGACCCATGAAATATCATCTGGGCTAACTAACCAATCTAAAATACAATGATCTTTCCTGGTGTCACTTCATGAATAAAAAAAAACATACACTGAGATACAGGCTGCATCTTCTATTTGAAATTAACCTGGAAAAATTTTTACTGAGCATTACCTAGGTTGTAACAAGCATAGAAGAGCAGAGATATATCTAAATCATATTTCATTTCAATTAATTGTTTGTGAGAAGTATTCACAGGTTGTCTTCCTTCTAGTACAAATGCTTAGCTATTTAATTAGACTGTATTTTTCTTTATAGATTTCAATCTTACGTGTACAAGGGAGAAAATGAACCACTTTGCTAGGCAGGTATCAGAGCAAAGGAAAAGAAAAAAATTTCAGTCATTGTGGTCCTTCGCATTAACAAGAAACTTAAGGAGTGTTCTCCACTTTTTCAAGCGAGTTCTCTATCTTCTTTTCTTAATGGCTTTATCTGGCAACGTCACTCCCATTCTCCTATTTTTCTAATGAAAAAGAAAAGGGAAAAGAAACTGAAACCACAGCAAAAAAATTATTTTGGGGAGGGTGTTTGTGTGATGGAGTTCAGGGGAGAATTATGGAAATATTTGGGTTTCCTCCTCAATGCAGTCTCTAGGGAATTTTATCATTCCAGGTCAGCTCTTCTGTTCACACACATGATACAACTGAAAATGAAATCCGTTTTGCAGTTGATGGGGCAACATTAGTAAGCCCATCACAAATTCCAGACAGAGAACACAGTCCTGCAACTCGAACAGTGAAGCCTCATAGTGGTGAAGATCCCAATCTCAAGATCTATTAGAGAGGTCAAACCCATTTCACTACTGGATATGACTCTATATGTGGGGGACAGGAAGGAGGAAGCAAAGAAAATCAGATTATGTATGCACTGGCAAAGATCCCTTCTTTCCTTCATCCCTTTTCACAAAGCCTGTATAGCCTGTGCTTTTTGGTGGAAGGCTCTAATTGTGTGATAAATCATAGTTGGTAAAAACATTATTTCTAATTTAAATCAAATCCCTTTTGGAGGGCTTTACCAGAACAGTTCTCCCTGTAGATCTCCAGTAAGCAAGCCTGTATAGCAAGACTAGTTCAGGTACTTGCTGATAGAGCATGAATGTGAAAACACATATCCACCATGGACTGTGATTTTACAGTAACTTTTAAAAAAGCATGGGTAGAATATTGCAAGACTACTCATTTTGGTGTGTAAAAATCCCTTTGGTGTTTTCCAGTTAATAAGGATGAAAGGAGGAAAAAAAAAAAAAAAAAGAGAACAGAACATGGGGAAAAAAATTATGGGGCTGCATAGGCAGCCTCAAAGGAACATGGATTGAACAACCTTTGAAGTACCCAACTCTAAAATGAGATCATATGAGAATTTTTTAAGCAATAAAAATGAAGCCTCAGAAACAAGTGTAAGTTACAGCCTGAAGTGCTTTATCACAGCTTCACGAACCCTCTTCCATAAACTCTAGTTGTTTTAAAGGCTTATTTACTCCAAGGCAAAAATAGAACTGATTGTGAGGGGATGAGGAGAGTTCTATAGTTTCCCAGAGGTGTGTTGATAAATAAGGCCTGCATTTCACAACATCAAAATCGTTACAGAATGAGAATTGTCTCCTGCCAGCCTGCAAGGAGGTATTTTCTACTCAGGGATAAGAACAAATACTAGTGCCTTACGTGCTTCTTCAACAAAACTCCTGCCCTCTGGAGAGCAAAGCCTTCAATTTAACAACATGCCTACAGGTATGTAAAATCATGAACTAACTTCCAAGTCTGTTGTCTCAAAAAGTTATGCTTGGGCTAATGGCATGACTCTGTTGTGCCACACAAAATACATGAGCTGATTCTGAGGGAATGTGCCTGTTTACACAGCACGATGCAGAGCTAGGCAGAGATAACTAACCCACATCATGCAAGTAATATCAGCACAACATTGCTCTTGAGCTAATCAGCCATCTCTTTCAGTGGGACTAACTAATCCACACACAAAACTCTGCTGATGTGGATATGTCCCTTCCAGATAGAAACCTGCCCACCCACGCTAATCTGAAAGGTTTCTGTTTTGTATGATGCACACGTAATCAACTTGACTTTAAGCATTTTCAGCATCTTCATCTCAGTCAATCATCCCAGACTTTCTCCATAATCAGCGGAGAGAAATAGGCACATGAACACTATCCATTTGATGTAGACATTCATACCGGGGATAGAGGAATCATGAGCTAGAATTGCCAGTTTCTCTCTACTGACTCTGAAAAAGCCTGAAGGATGAGCTCAGACACCATGTAGATGCCTGTATGTGGTCAGAAAAACCCATTCCTCCACACCCAAATTTACCACAGCTGTCTGAGCTAGGATTATGTTGGCTGTCTGTCTGTACAGTGCCTCTAAACCTATGGACGGCAGCACACTGAAAAAAAAAGCCCACATGACACTGTTGCTATTTATATTCTTAAAGAAGAAATTAGAGACATTGTGATAGGTTAAGAAAATGTCCAAGATGCATCACTTTGGTGGGTTTTTTTCAACCGCTCATGTTTTGCTGCCACCAGAGCAGAAGGCTGGCTCCAATCTCCATGCTTCCATTCATGTGGCACAGCCTACCCCTGGGACCAGCTGGAATTAGCAAAAGGAAATATCCCACACCATGCCCAGGGACAGCAGTGCCTCTCACTGTGCACAACAACCTGCCTGATCACGTAAGAACAACCCTCCAGCTTGAGTACGTGCAGACCTTCCTTAGGTGGAAAACAACCGTGATGCAGGACCCTGAGCAAGGTGGGTATCTCATGCTGTGGGGGCAATCTAGCACAGAGACTGTCTAAGCCACTGAAAACAAGGCATGTTTTCTCATCCTTCTTTCCCCAAACTCCACCTGTGTTCAGATAATAGCTGTAAAAGATACCACTTTAGATTTCAATTGAGCTTGTATGCTATTGCATCCACAAGTTACTTTTAAGTAGATTTAAACAATAATGTTATCCATATAACTTGTTGGGAAGCTGTAACAAAATTGTTACAATTTCTGTTTCCAGCCCCATAGTTTGGCTGCCACCAGGCTCTTTAAGACCCAAATTTTGTACCCTATACACTCAACTATTTGTTATGTAGCTTTAAAGTAATCCGCAGGAGCACCGGGAAGAAATATAGATAGGCAGCTGGAGGAGAAAAATTGTTCAGCTTAGAAACCTGCTCAGAGCCATTTAGAGATCTGTCCCAATTTTACAAATGAGATAAGAAGTACAGATTTTAAAATTATACAAATGCTGAACCATTTGTTTTGGCAGATTTAGCAAAATAAAACCTTTACATTCAATTCTTCAAGTTAGAAAAGACTCCATCCGGGGCAGTTGTTATGGTAGGTTGACTTCATCCTCTAAGGCAACTTTCCCTCTTTACTCCTAAGCCCTGTAACACCCTGCAAACCCCAGGGGCACCCCTGCAGCAATCTTCAGAGGAAGAAAGACAGAGAGAGAAAGTTGTCCTTGGATTTATTTAGCAAGAAGGAGGCCAAATGTGGGACAGGGAAAAAGGTTTGCATAGAGTCAGAACTCTCATGGATTTGTAAAATCATCCATGCACATGGAATATATTGAACCTTGAACCTAAACTAAGGTCAAGCAAGTTTAAGGCTTGATACAGATGTTTCACAGAACTCTGGTAAATGAAGGTGAATGTTACTGTTAAAGCAAGAGAAAAAACAAGCTATAAAAATGGTTGGTCGATTGTTTATTTTTCTTTTCAGTCCATTGTCGAGTTTACTTTGTCCCCCTTAAGCCCAGCACTGGTATTTCCTGCATCTGAGTGATGACAGCAATCTCTTATACACCACATAAAACAGATTTAGAAGTTTGAAAGCCACTTCTGGCCTGATTTCTCCCCGGAAATATATCTCTCCAGCACAAGGGAATATTTGCATTTTCCTCACTTGTCTTTAATTTATAAAAATACTGATTGCCTTCTGGTGTACAAAAAAAGAAAATAAAAAAAAGATAAATTCACTATAAGTACAAAGTACCAACCCCTCTATAACCAGTCAGAGCTTTTGAACCAAGATTACATTTTTTAGACTTAAGTTACAGAACAATCCAAAGATAAGTCCCTCTAGGAAAATTAACATAATAACTTTTTTTAAAAGATACTGTGACCACTTGTTTTTAGCCAATTACTTTTCATCCTTTGGCATAAGTGTGTTGGAAATGGTGCTCAGAAAAGGGGCCAAGACCTTCCAAGTGTTCGATGCCATGATGGAGTGTAGTCCAATACGGAAAAAAAAAAACCTTTCCAAGCAAGTTCTGACTAACAGCAATAAAGTTATTGGCTCTCAATCTGGAATGAGTCTCAAGATTTGGCAAATTCAGGAGAAATGCCAGTTTGGAAATAATTTGGAAAAGTTAAAAACTTTTAGGAGATTCACAGTAATATAATGCTGCAATAATAAGAAGCACTTTTCAGTTGCGAAGAGTTTAGTGTATGTAAACTTTCAACATCAGAAAGTATGAAGGTATTATTATCTCTGTTTTACTGATAGGGCACATGAGCAAAGCAACTTCAGGTGAGTGATAGCATCAGTATTGGAACAAATTAAAACAACAGATGATGGGCCATTAAGTCTTGTGTTCAGAACAGATAAAAACAAGACAGACTTCAAAGTCAAAAATTTAAGGTGAGACAAGTTTGTAGAAAAGATGGGAATAGTAATAGTATTTTTGGTCTTCCCAAGCTAACTACATGAGTAAAGGGGCTGCAGGATTAGCACACCTGCCTCTGTAAATCAGCTTTAAAGCTGGTTAATAGCTTTATTTTCTCAATGTTTCCACTGAAGTCCCAGGAATCCCGGTTCCAGTTCCCCACTGGTTTGCACCTTGGGTAATCATTAGTGCCCCGATTCATCAAAGCGCTCAACTGCATGCTTAAGTTTCAGCACGCACAAGCACTCTCCACTCTCAATTGTCCATGGGTGGTTTAACCAGATTCAGTGGATTAACTGTGCTACAGAGAAACATTGTACCTGGTGCTACGCAGAGTGTGTGAGACCCTGGCAGGGCTCTGAGGCTGGGCTGGTGATTCAAATACTGCTCTCCCGCTTGAGCTATTATCATGAGACGCATGCAGACTAGTTTGCACTGTATCAAATTTACCTCCATAGGACTCAGAGCACCAGGAAACATAGTCCAAAGACACCTGAGTAGCTCTGCCACAGCCAGGTCTGCATCAGCATGGTTCACCAGGGGTCATGCCGACCTGGACTACCCTGCATTAATCCCCGCAGGACCCCTGCACCAGGCCATCCAGGACATACCCAGTCTGTAGGATACCCCCATGCACCTGCAGGCCAGGAGATGAAGAGCAGTTGATTCCCATCGACTTTACTAAAACTGCCCATAAGTTCAGAAAATTAAAGAGGTATTACATAGCATTTTGCACTGACAAAAATAGCAGGCTATGTTTTATTTTTTAGAAGTTTCACTTTAGAAACCGGATCCTCTAGCAGCAATAACCAGCACCCCAACATACTATAAACATGGCAGCAACCAACCAAGTGGGATAGTTTCAAGTGAGAGAGCTAAAAACAAAGACGTGTAGCTTTTAGAAACAGGAAGTACTGGCAACATGAAGGGATTCAGCCTACCAAAAAAGTTAGCTTTTCAGACCAAATGCATTGCACAGTCATAGGAGCAAGACCTGAATTTGTATGAATTTTTAGAAACTTTACTACTTCATTGTCCCATCACTCCCCCAGCCTAACAGTGAAGAATATGGGAAAGAAATATGCAGAAATTGAACAAGAAGTTGATATTTAAAATGCTGGAAATATTGGAAAAAAATATAAATTGTGTACAGTGACTTCTGTGACCCCAAATAAAATGATACTGCAGAAAAAAATTCAACCTGATGCCACGAGACATTAAGAAGTAATAGATGCTTGCATTAGAGAACTAAGAATGCAGCCATCCCCTTCAAGTTTAGAGAGACAAAAATCATTATTTAGGGCAAGAGCATTTCTAGAACGATCAATAGAAGGAAACAAATTTAACCCGAGGTAAATATCTGCAACCAACACAGGCAGCTGAATTACACAGGGAAAGGATCAAAACAATGATAAATTCTAGTGAAGATTAAGTACATAGAGACACATTTGAAGAATTTAGAGGGCAGAACAAAGACAGACTGAGATTGCTGGCACCCTGATCCTGTGCACAGGATCTGGAAAGTATCAGGAAAGGCTGAAAGAAAAAAAAATGCACAGGCTATGGACAACTGTGGGAAACAGAACTGCTTTATATACTAATGCCACAGTAATCTGGAGAGGGGGGTGAGTAGTTCATGTAGTTGTATGGGCAGTGATAGAGGACAGAAAAATTCCCTATAAGAGGAGAATATATGACATGTAACTTAAGCAATGACTGTGTACAAATACTATACAAGAAAACTATCAGCTCTATCTGCAACTGTGCCACTGCATCAAACAGCTAGCTAGATTCCAGCTGGGTTGTGGAGCCAGCTGCAACTTGATCACTGCAATTGTGATGAGCAGCAATATTAGATGGGAGAAATGTGACCGAGTGCTGGTGATGCACGATGCTGCCAATAAGAACATCACGAAGCAAAAGATGCTATCATTTGGCATTTATAGTAGATGACTCACAGGAGTACCACCCACCACTGGGCAACGGGGCAGAGCAAGACACTGATTTGAATGCAATACAACACCACTACTCCTTCATCTAATACCCTGAGGATGAATCGTCACTGTGGGTCACACAGTGCTCTGGCTGAACACATAGGTTAAATTTCAAAGACAAGAACACCTAGAAAACAAAGTAGAGACAAGCAAAAACAAGCTAAAACACAGAGTTTTTCGTGCTTTAGGAGAGCTGCTGAATCCAGCCACCTGCAAAAAGGCACTGTACCTGCAGGAACTAGTAAAGACTAGATCACCTGCCTTAGCAAAAAAAGAGGGGCAAAAAAAAAAATCAGAGCATGTATATCAATTGAAAAATGCTGAGAAAAAAAGGCACAGCAAAGAGGTAAACCCATTAGCACTAGCTGAGGATATAGTACCAAGATATATCCAGGGCATCTTTGTTTATGGTGATCAAAGTAGGTCTGGCACATTGCCACCTCTATTGGCTACCAAATATAAACACCAAGGGCACCAGCCTTGCCTACTGTAAATTGGACGAGGCATGAGAAAAGACTCATGTCCTAGTGTTGCTCTCATTGTAGAAGGAGATAAGGAAGAGGCATTTCAGGACTGTAAGAACTGGTTTCAGTTATTCCTAAACACAAGTGGAGTAGGAGGCTGAAAACCGGTAAGCTGAAATGGAAAAGCAATACGACTTCCTGCTTTGGACATGGGTACTCAATGCTAAATCTCAAGAAATCCAAAACCTCCAAGAAACACCCAGACACAAGTGAGTAGAGTGTTTGACCGTCGTTCCAGATTTGATATGCATCAGCAATGTGATGCCTGTGTTCAGTAAATATCCAGCAATACACAGGGGGTGGGGATGGTTGAAGCCTGGAAGTCAAAGCCCGGATAGTGAAAACAGGCAAAGGCAGCCAAGAGATGCCAACTCTAAAGTACTACAAGCATAAGTAGCAGCCAGGGAAGAACAGGAACAGAGAAGCCCAGGAACAAAGCTAGCCACCTGCTGACTTGTTAGCAATGCCTAGTAGACACATTAAAAAAGAAAAAAAAAAAAAAAAAAAAAAGAATATGTCAAATTGAGAAGGATCTAGCAGCTAAAATGGACTACAGCAATCCCAGCAGTTCACTCCCAAGCCTGAATGGGTGCCTGGTCATAAATGAGCAACAACCCAGCCTCTCCCAGATAAACAAGAAAAAAACCCAAACCCACTTGTGAGATCATCCAAGTGACTACAGCTCATGCGTACATTTTGTGTGCACCTGGATTTAGTGATAGCCAAAGCTGCAGCACTCCTATAAATAGTTATCTCATTAAAAGTAGCTTCTCTTAGCAACACGGTGTCTGCTCATGTTAATACCTAGAATACTGTACATGAAATACCCACATGCTCTGTAGTGGCCACTGCCCCTTCACAACTGGATTCTCTTTCCTGTTCCCCAGTAGTATGTTTTGTATAGAGAGGAGAGAGATAAATCAAAAGGGTTAGCCTCACAGTTGTGCTTGTTGTAGCCAAATGCGTTACCATCGTAGACCTACTAGCAACTGGGAAATCAGTGACAAATACTGCAGTCATTACTCTCCTGCCTGTACTGTACTCTATGTACATTTTTACATACTGTGCTTGTTGGTATACATTTGTTTCCATACTTTTGTATGTAAACAAATCTCTTTCCTATAGTACAGTGATTAATACCTTTTCCTGTGCATTGCTAGCATACAAAGTTTCTTACGTGTGCTAATTTAAAGGTCCTGAAATAAACTCTCAGGTATCACTCTGCAATGCCTGTGTTACGGGTGTATATGGTAGCACATGCCGTGAAAACTATGGAGAGCAACTAAATATTCACCAATAAAAGCACTCACTACAATCGCATCAAGTTTTTCATAGACAGAAATCTGGCCTACAGCAGCAGTTCATAGGTTGGAAGCAAATACCTCTCACCAACTGAGCATTTACAGCTCCAGCTGACCACAGTGAGAGTGGTGGACGCCCAACACAGGACCTTCAATTTTCGATCATGTGCCTGGTTTCACTTTGAAGTCTTGCATCTAGAGTTAACAAATTTCCATGTATACTAAGTAAATAGCACTACCAAAAGTACACACATGCAGACACGTAGTCTGCTAGCATGTCAGATACGTATTTCATGTTCAAACTGGGCATAGTAATACAGAATTACTTCACCAAAAAAATTAAATACCCATTGTCTCACTAGGAAAACTTTTCAATCACCTTCAGCATTGTACATCTGTTAGGACTGTAATTAGACTAAAACGTAGATGTTACATGCTTCAGAACAGCAGTTATACAAACACCAGCACTGCAGTCTGGCAAAACTTCTTTGTAGGAAGCTGGGACTGTACCAGAGTTTCTTTGGAGAAAGGCTTCCAACACCGAGCAAGTGGGTGGTGGATTTACTACTACAATCTCTTGATGTGAATGAATAACGTGACTTTTCACTGGTGAAGAACACAACCTCTTCTCTATCCCACGTATTTCTCCCTCCCTCTTCTCCAAAGCTGAACTCTGCAAGCGGACTGGAGTAACTGCAGCAGGTAATTACGTGTTATTATTGTTGCATTAGAGTGAGTAGCTATTCAGTAAATTAGTACGTGATATTAACTAAACCTATTCATTTGAAGAACACAAGAATCAGCCTCAAAGCAGCAATTAACAAATTATTCCTAAGCAGGTGTCACTTAAAGAGTAACTCAGGCTATCATTTTTCTATCATTCACCAGTAAAACGCTGGCTTCTTCCATACAGTAAACACAATCCAGGCAGATGGTATGTTCTCAAAAGGCATGAGACCTATACTTAAATAAATCAATGTTGTTGGATGTGAAGCCTTACACTGATAGTCAGCAGAATTTGTGGAGCATCTCCTTAAGATTTAGGAATGATTTACTACTATGCTGAGAACAAGCCCAAGATCTAAATCTTGCTGATTAAACTCCACGCACTCCTGGGGAAAAAACAGAGCTCTTGTTTGTCTACACAAAATAATCCCTGACACCTGATTCTGGTTTTTTAAATAGTAGTGTACTATCACAAAAATACTGGGATCCCTGATAATGTATACAGTGTTTTTAATGCCCCATGGCAGAAACACACTAATTCACTGCCTTTTAATCTTGATCTTGCAAACACTCGGTTCTCTGCGTAGCTCCCCTGCTCTTCAGAGAGATTTATGTACGTCTGACTTTGAATCCTTTGACTTATTGCACGCTCGCATCTCTGAAACAAACTGACAGATAACAAGAGTTTGCTTTAGACCAAACATTGCTGCAGAAAGGACAGACGGAATGGACCTAAAATTTACATAGGAGAAAAATGCCCCGAGTTCCTAAAATTAACTCGAAGCCACATTTCACTGGGTTGGGTTGTTGGGTTGTTGTTTTTTTAAGAGAGCCTTTGCACAGCAGGCATCCATCATCGATTTTGGCGTGCGGATGCACCCCAGGCTCTCGCAGACATCGTGCCTGAGCCCATCCCTCAAGCTGCCCGGCCCCGGGGCCGACCGAAGCCTCCCCTCCGCCTGCGGGCCGAGCCGGGCCGGGCCGGGCCGAGCCGGGCCGAGCCGGGCGGCGCGGCCCCGCCCCCGCGCGTGGCGCCGCCCCGCGCGGGCCGTGCCGGGCTGCCAGCAGCCCCTGGCGGCGGGCGGGCGGCGGGAGCGGTGCGGGGCGGCAGCGCGGGCGGGGCTGCGGCCGCCTCCCGCCGGCAGTTCAGCCGCCGTTGAAGGCCGGGTCGGGCTCCGCCAAGCGCAGCTGACATCTCTGCGTCCGGGGAGGCGGCGGGGGGAGTCACACGGCGTTGAGTACTGGGGAAAGCGCGCTCGCAATGGCGAGGAGCGGCGTTTTGCTTCGAAGTGGTGTGATCTTCTTCCTTCTGACTAGGTAGAGGAGAACACGAGAAGTTCCTCTAGGTTTTCAAGCTTTTCTCTAAAGAAACCTGTAAAAGGGGAGCCCAAAACTACATTTAGTGATGGGAAGTGTGAGCAGATGCTGCAGTCACTCCTAAAAAGCCTAGATAGCAAAAACAGCACACCCGGACTTTACTGGATAGACTGCAACAAATTACAACACATACGTACTAATTTTTATTTTGTTTTACACTAACCACTTAACTGAGAAGAAAAGCCCTCACACAGAGGAAGACAAGTTGCACTCGCATTGGTTTGAAGCGGCGCCAGAGCCCACTAGAACCTGCTGGAAAGTAAACCCAGAGCCTAACACCAACATACTCACTTGCTGTCTTAATTCGCTGGTAAAAGAGTTGCTGAGTGAAGATCATTTTCCAACTGATGTGATTAGTATAAACAATTTTAGCCTTCATTACCCACTATGTTTAGTTTTTCAGGAGAGTATTTTTCCAAGCCTTTGGAAATGCAGAAATTACAAGCACCTTAGAGCAGAGTCCCAGCACAACAGCAGAAACAGCAGCAATCTCTTTTAATACCATACCAATTTACTGCAAGACTTTTTATCCAGCTGGCACGGGAGAATCACCTAACCTGAATAATTCATTCCATAAGAAATCTCGATTGCTACACAACCAGGTAGAGAGAACACTAAAAAATTAAAAGCGTTTAATCATCTTGAAAGTAAATTTGTTCTAATAGGCAAAAAATTAAAGTATAAACAACAGTATTATATTGTAAATAGTGTAACAATGTTTACAGCCAGAAAAGAACTTGTCTTTTGACACAAAACATCTTCACTGACTTACTGATTGATCTGAACTTGCTTTTTTCCCTTTGCTTTGAAATTAAAGCCAATGTTGTTTTGGAGTATTCTTTTCATGATAAGAAAACCTACCTTATCTTATGGCAAAGGAACTTTATCCTGGAGATGTGGGAGGGGCCAAGACTGGGAAATATCACATTTCCAGACTTTTGCCCCTCTTCCAATTCACCCGGGGCTGTTCCTCCCAATCTTTTTCAGCAGCCGTAAGAGTCAGAGCACAGGAGGCCACTAGAAGACAATGCTCTAGGAGCAGAGAGCTGCTCCCTTTTGTGAGCGTGGCCTGCCAGAAAGGAAAATCCCATCTTCCAAACTGGGTCCAGCTCACAAGGAAGGAATATTCACCCACCTACCACAACTCCTACCACCACTGAATACCTCCGGAAACCTGCAAACACCCCTTCTGCTCTGGTAAGCTGGTGTTTCCTGTTAGAAACACTGTAGCACACCACGTTTAGACGTAATTTTGATGACCCCAGATTTGGGGGAATTCCCTGATATGCGTGCCACAGCTTGCGCTCACAGAGGGAGCCCAGGCAGACCACTTGCTGAACAGGAAAATACAGGGCAAGGGATTTGCCTTCTCCCTGCAAGCAGGTACCGGTGAAGGGAGGACAGATGCATCATCCTTGGCAGGAGTCAAGTTAAGTGTCAGGAGCTAACACAGCTGAAAGTCTCGGATGAAGAGCCTCAGCTCCCAGCAGGTCCCATGTTTCTGCTCCAGCTGATGCAAATTGAGCATGTGGCCAACCAGCACTTGAAAAAACATATCCACGATGACAAGCAAGCTCCCAGCTAGGCCAAGCAGACCTTTTGTTTCCAAGCCGAAGCAAAACTGACAATAAAAGCAAAGATTTTGCACAGAAAGTCCTGTAGCTGCTCTTTTTTTGGACTCGTCATTAGGTACGTGTGGAGGGGAGGCAGTGAGCTGTGAATTTCTCAACTGCTAACAGATTTGTAGCTGTATTTTCATCTGCATAAAGTTGATGGTCACACAGGTACCTCACAGAAAATCTAAAATGCATTTAAACTGAACTGAATTCTCCCAACCAGGCTATGCACAAAAAAAAAGTTAAGAAGGGAATTAATCCTCTCAGTCACCACACTCACCAGGATTCATTGGGCCTTTTCGTTTTTTATTTTAACTCCTCAACTTCTTTGACATTTACCTACCACTTCCAGTACTCACTCTCTCCGTATTTACAGTTTCACAGTCTTCTACACTTAATAGGGAGTTTGGTAATTCAGCAGAGAGATTTTCCAGGGGGCTGGACACGAAGCTAGGTGCCACCTAAAACCTGGCTAAAGGAACTGTCAAGCAAGATTTTGGTTTTAAGTGATAGTTTGTCCATCATGCAGAGGCTTCTGTCTCATCTGAGGCAAACTGTAAATCCATGCAAAACCAGCATTAATGCAACAAGAGTGCCTTCTAGCACTGATAACTGAAAAACTTGAGTAAAAGGATGCATGAAAACAGATGTGAAGAGAGAGAAAGACACAGCATGATCCTTTTTTTCCCCCCCACACTACATACAGGCTCTGCATCTTTTTTTTTTTTTTTTTCAGTTGTAAGTGGAATTCCCCTTTAAGTCAGTGCAAGGTTTTACACTGATGAGCAGTAGGACTTTGTGGCTGGTCTGGAGGAAAAATAAAGCAAATAAACAAAGAAGCACATATACAAGCTTCTTATGTATAAATCAGATTATTCTTCATCCACTGTGAGTTATCATATAGTCAAAACAGGGTAGAGAGAGGAAAGAAATTCCTTTCTATTCTGGTAGCACCTTTCTTTGGTGGCACAAATCCTAATACTAGGATTGTTGTACTAAAATTATATTAAGACTTAGGTATACTGTAAAAGGTCAACAGTTTCTAGTGGGGATGGATTCCACCCGTGGAGGCTGACTTCACAACTTTTTTCAGAGCCTCCACAAAACCCAAAAGCTTTGAGAAAGAAGCAGAATTCACCCTGCTGTTGGATAGCCTGACCCTGGCTCTACCCCACCTCCTGCCTCTGAAGCCCCCACTATACAGTCTTCATCTTTCCCACTCCAAAAGCAGACCAGGACACTGGCTCCCAGCTCTTCCACGTCTCTGTAAGTAAGGATTTGTTTATGTCTCTCCTGCTCTGCCATGTTGATGCATCCAGTCACCTTCCAACCTCTTGGTCTTATTCTCTAGGCTTCAGTCTCAGAGAAACATTCTGCAAATGCTTGCTCATCTGAGGAAGGACAGAGCCCTTACTTTGCCCACAGGATACAGCTTTTAATTTTAACACTTAAGCTGAAGGCCAATTCACTTGGTAAATTACTAAATGTCCAGCTACAAAGAGTTTGAACCGAAGGGAGAGATACAATTAAAAAATAAAATTAAAAATTTAAAAAAAAAAAAAAATCAAAAAAGGACTCGTCTTCATGCTGAAAAATAGAGTGAGTTTGGCAAGAAGGAATATGCCAAGACACACCTACATGCAAATTCTTAGTCAATGGATTTGTGGAAGGTTGTTGACATGGGAAACAAACAGAACATCAGGAATCACAGCACGCCAGGGAAATCTCTTTTTCACCTTGCAGAAAGTTGTTTTGCCTTAGCGGTATATATTTTAACTTCTGTTTGATCATACTGAAAAAAACCCACATTACTTCATTTTTCATTTACTTGTTTGAAGCAAAAATAAGTAATACACATTTCATATTTACAGCCTGCTCTCCCTATACACCTTTAGATATTCTCAAGACAGTTATCATGCTTAATTTCTGTGAAGGCAATACACGTACGGTAGTCATGTGGCAATTGGTTCCTATTAGGTAAATCAAATTTAAAGTCTATCCAAGACAGAGCACTTCAGTTACTGGCTGCATGTGATTAATTGATAGATTCCGGACAGAAAGTGAAAGCTATGTTAGCAACAGGTTAGCCTGGTTTTCAGTGTTTGGGGATGAGAGGAAAAATACTTATGATTTATCGTTAAGCCTCAGATAGTGGGTTTTTTCCCCTGTACTACAGCTATTTGCATCTGAAAGGTATACCAGAAGTTTTCATAGGTTCTACATGTACAGAAATCAAGAAAGAGCAAGCTGTGGTAACTGATAGAACCAGACAAAAAGTCATCGTTCTTCACTGACAAAACCCCAGATGGAGATATTTCAGAGTTGCCTAGAAAGATTTTTAATTCATTTTTAGAGGATACATGCAGAAAAACTGTCGAGGCTTTTTTTTAAAAAAAAATGTATTTTAGATACCTCTGGGATCTGTCTAAACTCTCCCATACAATTTCTCAGCTTTTTCATTAATTTGGGAGAAAATATGTTTTGTCTAATTTCTGAGATTTTGTACATCAACCAACAGCATCTTACAGTAAGTAACTCAAGATTTTGCAATCTGGTTTTTCAAATCAGAAAGATAGCTTTGCATCTTGGTTAAAGAAACAGACAACACCAACTCTCATTTAGAAGATGCTGAACTCTGACAGGAGGTGTAACCAAATTACCAATTCAATTCTTGCAGCAGCAAAAGTCATTAGCATTGGTCATGAAGTTCAATTAAATGTATCGTATAAAAACTAACAGCCTGAAATCCTGTTACCTTTAAAGCTGAGAGCAATAATCCCACCGATTTCAGTGGGTGCATCGATAGGCTACAACCTTGACAGAGAAACAACCTGGAGCTTTGTAACACACATAGTAACCACTTTCCCAAGGACTTATGTTATCTACATATGATCATATCCAGTCATAAATGTAATTTTCTTTATGCTGTAGAAGAGGCATCTGAACTGATTCACAGACAGGGCTGCCAAAAGAGATGGACAAGCCACCAAGAGACTCTACAGCAGTCTTCTAATAATGCCTGCCTTTTACGGAGCCTGACCTCTTTTCACCTTGTTAAAAGCAGTAAGTAGTAAGTAATAGATCTTGTCAAAGGTTACTCTGTAGAATAACCTCTGGAGATATTAGATAGAGGTGTCCAGAGAAATACCACAAAAAGGTGCTGACAAGGAAACCAAGGGGATTATGATTAGGAAGTGTGAATAAGCTAAGGTTTCAAACACACTCAGATTTTGGTTAGAAATGCTGAGGTACAGAAAGGAAATGTTCTACATACCATCAAGCCACCAAAAAACACTTGAAAAGACAAGTTAAAGAGCCATCATATGGAGATTAAATACTCCACATGATTTAAGAAAAGCTGCAAGAAATGCAATTCCACACTTAACTAGAATAAGCAAGAATTTCTTCTTCCCCCGAACCCGGTACATCTCATGATAAAAATTGAGAAACTAATTTGCTCCAAGGCAAACAAAAAATCTCTACCTATAAAACATTAATTGTTCCTTCAGCCCCCTTTTAATCCATCCTTAAATATTCAAATTAACCTAACCTTTTAACAGAACCTCCACCAGATAATTCCCAATAATAGGTTTCCATTTAAGACAACCACATTTCCCCTACAGAAGAAATAAATAAAAAAGACTCTAAAAACCTAAGCCAGTAGCGTAACCAAGAAAGAATATTTCTCCATTTACTCAAATTTCTGAATTTAACAATTATGCAATGATTTAACAGAAAAAAATTCCGAGATATTTCTGACAGCATTCTTAGAGAACAGCCTCTACTAAATTTATTCTCAGTGAAGTTGCTGTACAAAGACTTGGTTTCTTTCAGCCAGTTTTTTCTGATCCCATCAGTTGATTAAGCCAATTTTGCACTGCCCTCCAGGGAAGGCAGTCATCTTCTCTGTCCCAGTTAGATCACACCAAGTCTTAGGAAATATTCAGGAGATCTGGCCAACAAAAGGCCTCAACCCAGTCATTTGAAGTTCACAACCAACACAACTCTACAGGAGCTTGCCCCTGTCTTACATGCACAGCGTTATATTGTGCAGACAAAGAAGGGTAAAGAGAGCCAAGCCCCCTAAGCCGAGGACAGAAGAATAAAGACAGATAAACATAAAACTGTTTGCATCAACCTGAAAGACTTTATTCAGAAAAAAAAAAAAAAAAAAAAAGATTCATTTCTGAAAGATTTAGTGCCGTGTGTCTTCCTTAATGTAAGTCAATTTTCAAAGGAGATGTATCTCATTTTGAAAAAATGTTACAATTGAGTATTTTGACTTTTTCACATATTTTCCTCCCCTTTCCTTTTGGCTGCAGCTAGTCACAAATCTCAATCTGTAACTGTGAACGCTTTCAGGCCTCCGAGTTTTTCAGTGAATTTCTTCATGTGAAAGTCTTCACTGAATATTTTTTTTCCTCCAAAAAGTCACCAGCCTGTCTGCGCAGGACAGATGAACGCCCCTCCAAAGCTGCTGCTTGCAGGATGCCCACCTTACCCCTGGCAACTGCTACTTCATTTAACTCAGGATCAGATAGGGCTGCAGAGAAACGCTGTGGCCCAACTGTCTCCTCTGCACAACGGCAAGGAAATCCCCTCTGTGCTAAATATGGGGCTTGGCAAGAGACAAGAGGCTCTGCCAGGACCTTGCCACTTTAGAGGCCATCTCACATACACCATACTTGAGAACACAGACAGCTCTAAGCAGAGTTGGCTGTTAGATGGAGAAATAACCAGCATTTTAATGTGGCCACCAAAACGATGTCAATTTTTTTAGCATATATTCTGAGGATGGCTATTAGGAAGGCACTGGGTATATGCAGAAAATGCTATCTGCAGAATTATAAAAGACTAAAAAAAAGTACTGCTATTTGAATTTTCATTTAACTCTTTCACAACCAGCCTTTATCAAAGATCTGTTATTTCCACAGCACTGAGCACTTGCTTTTACCTTTTCTCCCCCAGCAATAAGCTACACAGTTTACTGCTGTGTATCATTTACACAAGAGTCTGTCCGTACAAACCAGTTGCCTCGTTGCAGCCTTGGTTTTGCTCTTAAAATTCTGTGATATCAGGCTACAAATGATCGATAGTTTACAAAATATATTCTCCATGTGATAGCCACCCATTTTGGATACACAGCACTACAGCCTCTGTAAATGTAGACATGGGCATTTCCCTGTCTGGTATTTTCTAAGCACAGGGGCCAAGTAAGAGATGTGCTTGAAATCTTTCTTGGGCTTTCTGAAGGCACCTGAACCCTGGTGGCTGGCCATTTTATTGGTAGGGAAAGACATAAGGTGGCTTCCACTGCCACATTTGCATCTGCCATGCAGTGCACGCTCCTGAACCACGCAACATGGCCACACGGCTCAGTGGCACCCCCAGTGCAGCATCTTGCCCTGTTTAAAGAAGGGGGTTTCCTCAAAAGAAGAGATACAACAAGGAGCTCATCATACACAGCACGCCAAACCGACACTTCGCTGCAAAGCACGCTCAGTACATTTAAGCTATCTGAAACCAACATAGTAAATTCAAATTAAAAAAAAAAAAATCTATTTCCATGACCAGCTTGATAAGACAGTCATCATCTTATCTCTTAAATTCAGCATTAACTACAATCCTCAAAATATTTCTCCTAAGCTTATTCTTCCCCTAAAAACTTTGTCTGCTAAAAAGCATTTGGCTGACAGCGCACTGACTAAAAACTCTGAAATGAAAACTGGAAGACTGACAGCCTAGAAACAGGCTGTCTTAATATTTTGGAATACCAGCTTTTTGGCAAGAAAAATTGTATAGAGTCGGCACGGGAGAGAAAATACAAGACGTAGCATCCTAACTGCTACAGAGGGAGCAATGTTTTTCAAAGTGTTTCCTTGTGTATCCTGCAAACTCCACTCAATTTAGATAATCCAGTAAGAGGTTCAAGTGTAAGGTCACAATATAGCAGTAAAATAAACTATCTGGAACCCCTAAATTTTAGGGTATTATTAAGTTGATTGGCTCATCTGGGATTCATTGACTTTAACTGTTCATGTTAAAAGCAATCCACTGTAATTTTTCACTGAGGAACAAAAAAAGGAGGTGGGGGGTATGCACATCATTGATAGCTTATTTGTCACAGCACGTATTTGACTACACATAGCTGCATTCACTAGTCCCAAAGCTTTTTAATTTAACACTGGGGGATAGAAAATCATTCTTGGTAACATTAGAGATCATTGTCAATAGAATAAAATAGAAAGCTGTCTCCTTATTTTGTATAAATGTAACAGAGGCCAGATATGTTTTTCTCCGAAGCTGGATTTTTGTATCGTTAAGGTATGCGCAGAATATCAGCCCTTATTGTCACTCTTCATGTTGAAGGACTCTTTGAAGGCTACAGAATCAGAGCACGTACTTTTTTAGTTCTCTATTGAAGAGATGGAGGGTATCTCGATCTTTAACAAAGAGAGCTTTTCTCCCAAGAACTTGCTAGGAGTTTGAATTAATGAGGAATTAAGTTTCATCTCAGCAGTTTTACTAAACTTTGGAGAAAAAGGACACAATGCCACTAGTCCCCAAGTGCCCTCAATGTCCATTGACTTCAATGGGGATTGAGACAGGTTCTCCTTTTAGTTGACACAGCACCTTGCAGAATTAGATCCAATCCCCTTCCCCTCTTCCCAAGAATGTATTTTTCCCACTAGCTGCCTGATTTTTATTTTACTTTGACCAGAGATGAAATTAATCTGGATGTTTTGGTGCTGACAACCTCATTGTCAAATTATATAGTGACTTCTCATGCTAAAACTTGTTTGTTTTCACACCACCATCACTGATGATCTCAGCACAGCAGCGCTCTGAGAATAATGGTTTAGTCAAACGAAAAGCCAGCAGAAGGAACATAAAACAATGTGTGCTTATATAGGGCCTACATAAATAGTGCTTTTTAAAAATGTTTGACAATGAAATAATAGTTGTGGGTTTGTTTCATTTTTTTTATAAATTAACCTCTGGATTGTTAAGGGTCGGGAGAACCTTTCCACATCAGAGTGGTTATAAGGCCTAAAACTTTTTGCCACATCCTCCCACAAAAGACTATATGCACAAGTTGCCCGTTGTGTGCCATTAATAAGTAACTGTGGGCTATACCCCTACTCCACACAGTTTCAGAGAAGTCAATGGATTTATACCAATTTCAAAAGTTACAGAACTGACCCCACATATCCTGGGTCAAATGAAGAAAATTGGAAGCGAGTGTACATGATTAGGGCTGGGGGAGGTGGGGGTTGTACACTGGACACTGTCAATTTATCCCTCTTCACGATGTTTTTCTTATTCAGAAGTCCCTGTTGATTGCTGTTTAAAAGATCAGAGTAGCTCAGGCAGTGATGAGATTTTTCCCAATTTCTGAAAGACTTAGTCTGCTGTCACTCACAGGTCAGCCTGGGAACTGTGCAAGATGCTCGAATGGCCTGGGCCTTGTTTTCCAGTGCTGCAAACAAATATTTCAGTTTATTAGAACTGCAGGGCTACACTGCCTTCCCACTTCTTTCCCCCTCCATCTCTCCTCTTTTTTTTAATGAAAAAAAAGCCCACGGAACTCCACAAATAAAACACAACTGAAGTCTAAGATGTTACTCTCAATTCACAACAGCATCGTTAAGAGTGAAAATGCACATCATATTTAAGACCAGAATTATATCCTGCCATGTTTAACTGAAAAGCTTGGTGGGCTTTTCATCTACGTCATGCAAGCCTGAGGCCAGAGTGGTGACTGTCACAGCCAAAGAGACACAGACAGATAGATGATGGAGAGTGCAGACTGCGCACCCACACATAAAGCGCGTGAGAGGAAGGAGAGTGCACGGAAGGAATATTAATTGAGCACAAAATAAGTATTCTCAATATCCCCCTGCCCCCTTAAAATGTAGTCACAAGATGAGGAGAGCTACAAACATGTTCATCTTGGGGAAACAGCCGTCCTTAACGTGACATGTCAGGCTATTACTTTAATAATGGGATTTGCACAGCGCACAACTGATAGGCTACGCTCAGAATAGACCCCGTGAATCTAATTTTCTTCTCAATGAGTGTTACTGCAGCCAGTAACTCCACAGATTTCAATAGAGTTGCTCCAGATTTGTATCAGGGTGAGTGGAGAATTAGGCTCTACTATGATATTTTTTAAATCCACAAGAATGTAATTCTCCTTACCCAGTCATAAAGCCCATGGCTCTTTTGATCCTTTCTACTTTCATAGCAAGTTATTTAGAGAAACTAGTCTTTTAAAGATTCACATTAAAATAGTTAAATTACTGCTTTCTCTCACTTTTTGTGATAAACCAGCAGTTACTTGAATTTAACCTATTTTCATGCTTGAGTCTATGCACTGCTTTATTAGCACTGAAGAATAAGAGAGCAGCACGGGAATTGCAGAAGGTGGCTTACTTTTTACATCACTCATTTTTTCCCCACTCTCTTTTTTAAATACTTTTCCATTGCACAGCCAATAAAAGAAACTTAAACTGACCTTATTTAATAAAGGGTATAAGATAACCTTTGGGTGCTATACAGATAAACTTAAGGATATGGAAGTGAGGAAAGAAGGAAAATTCCTTAACTTATTTTTAACTACAAAGTCTCTCCATTTTGTACACTCTCTGGGAAATTATGGAAGTCTCTACAGATGTTGAAGACAACCTTAAAAAAATGTGCAAATGCTCTCCCACACCTCCTTCGCTCACCACCAGCAAAAGGGGCTTTTCTTTTAAGTCACAAAAAAGAAAGTCGATGCGGTGGTTGAAATCCTCACAAACCTTTAACAAAGATTTCTGCTTCCTTAAATACTCACTCAGTAATGAATTTAAACAGTAGGTAGTAAAAGATATTCCTGACTAAAGCAATTGATTATCTTTTCCCTACTCCATTGCTCAGCTTTTAGTTTCTTCGGGTTATATTTTACTACCATTCTATGAAAAGAAATTTCCTATAAGTGAGATATTGGCATTCCCAAATTTCTAATACAGACAAGGCTCATTTCTGGACAAGCACAATTCCAGGCACTTGGCCATCACATGCTCAGGTCACCTTCGGCATTGCTGCTGGGCTCCTAAAAATATTTAGTGACAAACTCATTCAATGACCTGACCATAATGAAAAGCAGGCCCAGATTTAACCAACCAGCAAAATTAATTCAGTGTAGTACCTATGGAGGTCTGATTTACTATGCACAATTTGAAGCTCCTCACCTAGCAACTGACTACTGCTGTTGAATATACTTTTTTTAAAAAAGTTAAGTGAGACATATATCCGGACTGGGAATAATGGTAAACTAGTTCACACATGACTGAGTTACTGACAGTTGGTTTGCAGCATCAGTGCACAACTGAGTGACCTACTAATACTATCGTCCATAGCTTGGAGCATCCTGTTTCTTACTTAGACAAAATACCACTCTACACGTAATTACCATACCAACTCAGCACTCCAGAACTGAAAGATTTAAAGCACAATAAAGTTAAAAAGAGAGAGAGAGTACAATATGGTAACATCTCAATTTAGTGCTTGCTGTCATTCCATACAATGCATCCTAACCCCAATCTCAGATTCTGTTTATTGTGCTACAGAGCCCCCTGTGTTGAGCATCACATGTTAACTAGCATTACTTACATACGGCCAGGAGAAAAAAAAACTCAGATGTTGAATCAAGGAACCACTGGTCCAGGTTAAATTCCCCACATCAGCCAAATTGATTTCTGAGTACTTGCAAACAGCTTAGAGAGATCTGGCTATGAACAATGCTGCCTTACATGCAGTGTAAATGTAACTGAAGGCACAAGCCCACAAAGTAAAGAGGTAAAAAGGCAGCTTCTTCCTCTAAATGAGAAAAAAAAAAAAAAAAAAAAAAAAAAAAACAGCCTAATTAAATACATTTCTCTGTATTAAATTTAGGCAGTGTGTTCAAGGATGGCCAGTTTAAGCTCAGCGCATCCCTGGACAGAAAACTTCAAAACACACACACATACTGAGATTGGGACCAAGCACTTCAGCTGCATCAAAAATGTTCACTGCATGGTGGCACTCGAAGACAAGGCCCTCAGGAAGGAAAGAAATTGAGACAAGAGCCAAGAAAGCCATTTGAGAAAACAGTGCAAAGGACAAGGCAGCGACAGAAACTATTTGTATTGTTTATGTGGGATAGAAAGCTGAGGGTGAGATCAAATTATGCCCAGTTCCCGAGCTAACAGAGGTCTCGGTACCCTAGTAAGAGTAAGAAAAACATTCAGAGCCAAAGCAGAATCAGCTCCCGATGCTGGCAAAGGTAACAGAGGATTTGTCGTATTTTTCCCCAATTAAATTCAAATGTCATTCCTCCTGGTTTCTTCTAAAGACGCTCCACTCTTTATCACTCGCTGAGTCGAGCGCTCTGGCCAAGCAGAGTTGCATCCCACACCTTCAAATCACCTTACATGGGAGGGTGTCAAGACAGTGACATGAGCTGTCTCAAAGTACAAGATTATTAAAACCACACACCTAGACAAACACTGCTGATGACAATGTTTCGAGGCATTTATTTTGAAGTTGTGCGCAGGACTGACTTCTTGAACAAATTCTCAAAAAAAATATAAGACGGAAACAAAAACCAAAAGCAAAACATCTTTTAAGCTAAGGAAATTGTTGTAAGCTTTCAGTGTTTTACTTTGAAAATCCTACAGCCTTCAGCAAAATCCTTGGAAAATCTCTTCGTGTTTATAAAATAGCATTTGATATCACCATCTAGAAACCTACAAACCAGTGCAACCAACCCTTTCTAAACTCTCTAAGGGCAAATAACAGCTGCTTGTCCCCTGTGATGGCTAGTAAAAAAAATGCTGACTCTCAATCTTTTTAATTACAGAGTAAAATAACACCTTAGTGAAAAATAGTAGACATACTATTATTTTAAAGTGTCAGGTTTGCCCCTTCAACCTGAGCCGTAATAGGAGCAAACAATCAGTGCACAAACCAACAGAACAGCTCCTTGGATGTTACAAGACACAACAGCTTATCTGCTTCAACAAGTCTTTTCACTGCATCACTGAAATAATTATGTTATGTACGTTATGTTGTGCTTGTTATATACACAAGACAATTTGAATAATTTCTTTGGCTATATGTATAGAAAAAAAAAAAAGTATTTCCATAATAGCACTTTGTTTTTATATGTCAAGTCTACAAAAACTGATTTCTATACTTACTGCTGTAATGCGGCTAATGTTCAAATACAGCATGATAAGATACTGTCTGAGATAATTGTTTTGTCTGTGTCAGAGAATACTACACCTTAAAAATTGCAAATTAGCATAGTTTTGGTGAGTGAAAAAAGTGTTTTCATAGTTCTTATCCCAAACTGTTGCTTTAAATTTGTGAACAACTTCGATCATTTCTGGAGGCAGAAAAATGCAAAAGCCCTAAAAATAGTTTTTAGAGCCAGAGCCCTAAAAGCCCCAGAGCATCATAATTTGCAGGGCAAAATACATCATTCACCTAGAAACCAGGGGGAGGGAGTTTCAGGGGTTCAATCGCATGCAGCATGGAGAGAGGGAGAGGACAAATCAACAGAAATTGTTTTGAGATATTACAGAGTGGCAATGACCTACCAAGCTGTCTGATCAGCCCTGGCATTAATAGGACTGACATAATCTCAAAGGATTTTAAGTATTTCCACTATAACTCCTAGGTATTCATTGCAATGAGAGTTTATAAATAAAAGATGAGGCGAAATAATCTATCTTAATTATGTATGTCTACCTATTAATTTGGTTAGTATGAGATAACCAAATCAAAGCAAAAGAATCACCTGGACCTATGAAGCAGAACTGAAAGACCTGTTGCTTTATACAGGTATCTGTGTTTCCAGCAACTGCGTCTACTGAGTAGAGTTTTCCTGTAACAAGTTACAAGAAAAATCAGTATCTTTGGGCCTTGAGAAAAATTACCATTTTATTCCAATAATAAATCATATGGTCCTTAATAATAATAATAAATGTTGTAAGTAGAAACAGTTTTGCTCTTCTTTTATGCCAAAATCTTGTCCAGAAATAATTTTCTCATATTAAAGGGTTTATAGGAGAGATGGTCACTGCAATTAAAATTAAGCTTGAAAGACGGCTAATAATACATAAACATAGGTATTCGTCCTCAAAGCAACAGGTTCACAGAAAATTCAGAAAGTTAACTAACGGCAGAATTTAGAGACAGTATGGCAACAATTAGAGGAAAAGTCTTTGACTAAATAAATTGTTTTAAAAGCAACAACAACCTTGCAAGAACTCTTCTAATATTTAAGATCCTCATGCCTTGATTAGGGGCACAGAAACAGGTTTTAAAAGGGGGGCTATGAGCAGACGTGTTAATACCCAAGTTTCAAATCCTTCTGTAAGACTTAGTGAGCTCACAGAGACTCTGCCCACACAAAACTGAAAGGTTTAGTACATAAAAGCTGCCTTCTGAAGGCACTGTGAGATTGTCTCTTATCAACTCCAGAATGAACAGAGTGAACTCTGAAACAATCTTTTACAGAAGACTCCTCTGCAGCGCACAGGATAAGTGTAAGCGATTGCAGCGTATTTTAGATTCTCAAAGTGAGGAAGTGAACATCAAATTTAAAAAGCACCTATTAGTCTTTAACTGTGAAAGTTGTTCTGCTAAATAGCGATAAGTAAAATGACATGTACAATCTCACTTCAATCTTTTCTTTTAACCTATATACATGGTTTGCTTCCCTTTACATTCCCCGGGTTAAACTAGCAGAGGTAGAGTTTTATACATTGAAGCTGAACTATAAATGGGTATTTTGGTGAGGGGGAAAGGGTTCTGCTTGTTCTAAATGTGTAAACTTTTAAAAATATTGCCATTTTAACACCTGGAAGAGTGCCATCCAGTATTCAAGAGCAGCAGACAGAGCTTATTGTGGTTTTTATATGCTATTACAACACTTTTGGATTTTAAGCATTAGCCTGACTACCCCTAACAGTCTCCAATCAAAGATGTAAAAATAGGAGACTACAGCAGTTTCTTTTTCATTGCCGTAAGTTCATTATATCTATTTCCTGTTTCCCTCAAGTGTTTCATTTAAAGTTTTGGAACTTTGATGATCTCCACGGATGCAAACAAACATAAATCCCTTGTAAGCTAATGGGACAGCAGAAACATCCCCAAGCATGTGGACAGTAGTAGATACCAGTGCTTCACAACCCATGCATGATAAAGAGCAATGAGAAATCCCTGGTTAGTTATCATAAAAATAGTCTCCTTACCATTATCTGTAGAGTACGGTCAGGTCCAAGTTGTTTTGTTCAACCACCACGCCAACTGTTCTTTCTTTTTAGTGACTTTTAAAAAAAACCAAACCAAACACCTCACTTTGCCAGTGATAGCTGGGGGAAAAACTCCCGAGAGCTTTTAGGCTTCAGTAATCAAGGCCATCAGAACTGTACTTCATTAAAGCAGTATAAAACAGTTCAGTCAAGAGTTACATCCCAGGCTGTAGCTATTTGCCCCTCTCTCCTTCTTTCCTCTTTTCTCTCACAGTTTCTTTCAGTAAATGAGACTAATTTTTCCAGTAGCCTTTAACTCACTAGATTAACTGACGTGGAAAATGTGACTACAAACTCTTAGCACTGTCTAGCCTCCAGCCCAGCACAGAATCAACTTTGTTGCAAGTGTTGAAGGACACCTAGCAAGCTACTACTTGCTAAGTTCATAACCCAGGACTATATACGCGCGGCGAACAGGACTGCGCCATCTAGTTAGCTGCCAGCAGGCTCTGCTCTGCCTCTTGGGAGCGGATGCCTCGGGATGCAGGGCTTTAGCACTTGGGAATGTTCAGTCTCTTTAAAGATTCAATTGTGGGTTTGGTTGGGGTTTTTTTAAATAAAATATCACTACTGAGATAATCCACATCTAGTGGATATGGGAAAATTTAGGCTATAATAGCGCAGCGAACTTCTACATCTATCTTTGATTTACAAGATAAAAGCAACTTTTAAATTAAAGAGCCTTTCTGCTAATAGAGCTTATTATGCCAGAGACAGGAATGATTTTCCTAGAAAGTTGTCCCTGTGTGCATGCCTATTATCTTTGCTTTCCCCCTTCCACTAATGAGCATTTATCTAAAGAGCCTGTTAATCCTCTGATGTGTGCTTCTGGTCAGAGGTAACAGTTTGAATAAAACCACTAATCACTTATCACTAATCACTGATCATTAATCACACTTTTCCCTAGTGCTCTGCGACCTGTACAGCTCCCCTCAGGATTAAGGAGTCACAAATAAGGATTTTAGCCATTTTTTTAAATAATTTCCAGCTTTTGATACCGACAACCTCATTCACCACACCAAAGTTACAAAATACCGAGCAGAGACTTTCAACACTGTACACTTTTCTACTGAAAATAAACCATACCCTTGCGAAAGTGTACCTCCTTCAGCAAAATCCCCACAAACTACGCTACATTTTTGCATTCGTCTCTCAGCTTCCACCTCTCAATTTTCTTTCAGTCTGGTTTCTTGATTATTTCTGCATGACAGTGTCTTACAAGAAAGTTTTCCTCCACCACTGTTACTTGACGCACTGCTGCTTGTCCAAATGGCCAGACAAGGGAAGCCTGGCGCAAGCCAGCGGGTGAGCGTATCTCTGAAAACCGCACGGTCTCAAGGAAAGCCCAAGCAAGATGCTTCGCAGTAATTATTACGCTTCCGTTCAAGCTTTAATTTTGTCTGGCTAAGCGCTGTTTCTTGCTGATAATATATGGAAATCTTCTAGTCTCGCTGCTTAAGATACGCCTAATATCGTTCTGGATGAAACAAAAAACCCCCCAAACATATGGACGTTTCATTTTCCTTTATTCCTACCCCCATCTTTGCACGACCTCTCTCTTTCCGACTGTAAAGCTTGTATTAAGCCCTGGAGATGAAGGATCACTCACCATGCTTGGACATAAATAATAGAGGAGGCAGAGTTTAGCAAGTATTCCCCTTACACTCCCGAAGCTCTTATCGTCCTGAAAACTTCGCTGGGGAGAGAGAGACCCCTGTAAGAGAGGACAGTGGCGGGGGGGCGCGGAGCTGGGGAGGGGGGCGATGAGCGGAGCAGCGGGGCTGCAGAGGGAGCGGGGGGCTGCAGAGCGGGGACCCTGCCGGCACTCTCCCCCCGCCCCGCACCCGACGGCATCAGAAGCGGCGCCTCGGCCCCGCACCGGTCCGCAGCGTGACGTGAGGGCCGGGAGCAGCCCGGCACCCGTGGGGGTCTCACCGGGGAAGGCGGGCGCGCACCGCTCCGCGCCCTCCGCCGCCGGGTCCCGGCTCCGTGGGGCGCCCGGGCGCCGCCGCGAAACTTGTCCAGAAGTTTAGGGGCAGCGGGGCGAGGGGGCGGCGGGGCGGCGCGCCGCCGAGCTGTCACCGCCGGGGCACGCAGAGGCGAAGAGCCGTCCAGCCCGCCCCGGGGCGCGGGGAACCCGCGGCCCCTCCGCCGGGAGGGGAAGCACGCAGCGGGGTGCTGCCGGCGCCCCGCGGCAGCCGCCCCATCCCCATCCCCATCCCGGCGAGCGACGCGCTGAGACTTCCCCAACTCCCGGGGGTGCGGGCGGGGAGCCCGGCTGCCCCGCGGCTCGGCTGCCCCGCGCCCCCGGCCCCCTGCCCTGCCCCGCCGACACTCCGCGGGACGCGGGGTCGCTCACGCCCCCTCTCCCCCCGCCGCCTCGGCAGGGCAGCGGCGGCGGGGGACGGGAGGTATGGGGAGGGGGCGGCGGCGGCGGGACCCCCGCGCCCGGCAGCGGCGGCGGCGGGGTCCGTCGCTCCCGCCTGCGGAGCGGCCGCGCTGTAGCGGAGGACAGTTCCCCTTCCCCAGCCGCTCCCCCCGGCGCCGCCGCTCCGCGCCGTGCGGCGGGGTGCGCTGCGCGCCGCGCCGGGCGCCTGCCCGGGGCAGCCCCGTATTTTTAGGAACTTACCGCCCGGCGCGGCGCGGCGGGGACGGGACCGGCAGCGCGGCCGGAGGAACCACGTTGGACTGAGGGACGGTTACAATACGTTCTATTTAGAGAAGCATTACATCACCCTCCGTGACGTCACGTGGGATTCCTGAACTTCTAAATCATTGCGGTCCGTGCCGGGGGGGTGAGCGAGGGGGGCGGCCGGGCACGCGGGGCGGGGGGCGTGTCCTCGGTTGGCGCCGCCCCCGTCGGCGCGGGGCCGGGGGCGGAGCGGGGGTGAGTCAGCCTGGAAACAATGTCCCGCCCCCCGCGCCGGGGGCACCGGCACCGGCACCGCCCGCAGGGGGCTCGGCCGCCGGCGGCGCCCCGGCCGCGTCAGCCCCACGGGAGAGGGCTCCGGAACTCGCCTGTGTGTCCCCCCGGCCCGGCCCGGGCGGCGAGAGGGTCGTGCGGGGGCTGCCAGCCGCCGTCTCCCCGCCGCTTGGGGCGGTGCGGGGGGCTAGGGGGAGCCGGGGGGGGCTGTCCCCGCGGAGCGGCAGCCGCGGGGGAGGCCCGCGCTCGGCTGGGAGCTCCTGCTGCCCCGAACTCTTTCTCTTTTGGTTTTGGGGGTTTTTTAAAGCAATGTCCGAGAAGGGAGGAAAACCGCCGAGCCGAGCCGCAGCCCCGTGAGGGTGCACCTCCGCCTGCTCAGGGGTGCCCGGTCCACGCTGCCCTCCCGGCAGGGCTCGGGTGCCGCGGCGGACCCAGGGGCGCTGGGGCAGCGCGGTAATAAAGATACCTTAACTGATAGAGTGAGGCATTTCGCTGCTTTTTCAGCGCTTAACGTCCCGCGTCTAGTTGACAGGGTGCCTGTGGCGTTGTCCGGGACGGGTTTAATGTTCCACCCACCTTCCGTGCCTCCTTTTCTGGGCTTTCTCGTGTTAAGAACACTTCCTCGCTCTCAGCCTAACGCTCCTCAGCAGTGCCTCTAGCACCTAACTATCCACACTGTAGTTATCCAGGAGGTACTCTTATCGAAGATACATGTGATAATTAACTGGATTTAGCTGCTGATTCATGCCAGGAGGTATGACTTAATTTCGATGCAGTGTTTTAGCACCTAAGCCTGGGATAACTCGTGAGGAAACCTCAGTGTTTCCAGACAGGATCTAAGAACCTGCGATGTACTGCTCGGTTTGGTTTTTTCTCTGATAATCAGCTGAGAGCGTAATATAACATGTACTGCCAAAAATCAGGAACTACTTTACAAATGGCAATAATACAGCACTTTACTCCCAATAAGACCATTCTTTCACAGACTTATATTAGCCTATCTAATAGTCGTCCTCAGCTTTTAACAATTCACTGCCACTTTATGCAGGATTTAAGCAGATAGAAGCGGATCCTATCAATGACTGATGATAGGTTTTGAACTCATTTAACTACTTATGATAAGGCTCAGTGATGCTGTCACTGTAAGCCTACATTTTGTCAGGTATTATCCTTGGAAACTGCATACTGAGTGCAAAGTGCCTTACCTCTAAACGTCCTGAAATTATAAACTACAGAGATGACTACACTAATAATTGCAGTTACTTCTGTCACACAGGAAGGGGTTTAACATACAGAAACTCTGCAGTTTTTTAAGGCCATGACAAAAAGATTTAAGTGTGGGAAGCAGCTCTGCATCTCTCACTGAGATTTCATTATACAATTTACGTACTCACACTTCTTACAGACACACAGCTGGAACTGTGGTTGATCAATGGGTTCTCCCCGGGTAGGCGCAACCATTTTTCCTCCAGGTTTCTCAGTGAGACCAAACTGGAATGGGTAATGGAGAGTTCAGATGCCAGTCAAGGATAACAGGGCCCAAATCCCCCTGGTACCTGTGCAGTAAGAATCAATTATGGAAAATTTGACACAGATAGAAGCAAATAAAATACTAGGTGAAGTATTAGCCATAGTTTTATGTGATCAGTCTAGTGGTGATGCTTTCTTATGAATAGTATTGTAGACCCCATGTGACTTGTACAGAAATTATAATGAGTAAATAAGTGGACCCCCTTAGGGTGTGCACTGTGCTTTAATTTAACACATTTTCTTTAAAATTCCTGACTTGAATATTCTGCATGTCCTTCTATCCTGTCCGGAGTGTCGTGCAAAAAAACATCCTACAGGCAAGATGAACAGGGCTGGCACATTAGTCAGATCAGTAACTATACGTGCCATGTACCTATTTGGGCAGATCTTTACCACTTAAAGAGACAGGCAGCTTGCAGCAGTGGTTTTGTGTGTGTCTGTCGCTGGGAGGGTGGTGATAAATGCTTTGATAGTGGTTACATTGGTTTTTGCTGACAGGGGAGATGAGATGCTGGATTCCTGAAATGAGTCTCGGGTCCTGAGGGAAGACTCTTGACTCTTGAAATGAGCTGTAGTCCTAGGGAGGGAATGAGTACAGAATAGAGTCAACAGTTCCTCTCAGGTTTAAATCTGCTGCAACGTGTCACATATCGTTGCTTTCCCCCATGCCCAACTTCTGCTTCGCTTGTAACCCTCAGGTCCTGTTGCTCTCCTCCCTTTTCCAGCTCTTTTCTTCTCTATTTCCACTTTCCTCTTGCCTGTTACCAGCCTTCTCTCCATCCCAAGGCAACCGCTCTGATCTCTGAATGGGGATGTGAAAAGGCGCACTGAAGAGGTAGGTGCAGCTTTGTTTTGTTCTATGTTCATTTCAGTGCCTGGTCGTTGAGCAGTTCACAGAGAAGAAAATGTGTCAATCCCTTCAGCCTGAGGACACTGTGCAGAGAAGGGAGATTGAGAAAATGTAATTGCTGAGTTCTTTGTTGATGCAACCTGTGGCATGATGATAGGACAGGAGGAACTCCCCTGCCTGCAGAGTTGCTGCTTTCAAGCTGAGCTGATGCCTGCTTGTGTGTTGCCACTGTGAAGAACAACTCTTTAATATGAACTCCTATAAAGGTGGTTTAGATTAGCATATTCTACTCAGCAAACGAGGAGTGTGCATAGAGTCAGTTACCACAACTCAGCTGACAAGCCGTAACTTGAGAACGTGCTCTATACGGGGACAAATTTGGGCAAATCATAGAGCCTAATCAAAGGCACCTCCTGTGACAGTGAGGTGATCGTTCTGCAGAACTTCAGGTTCCTGTTCCAAAAGCACTATATGTTCCCAGCAAAAAACCCCTTGTGAGATACGGGATAATGTTAGGCAAGGAAACTTACCTTTCTGGAATATTTTTTTCTGTAATGATTGAATTTTGGAAGCAGCTTTCCAAAATACTCCCGCCTAGGGCAGGCACCTGGCATGGAAAACTCCATCCTGAATGGTTCAAAACTTGGCAGTGTTTTCAAGTGATTGAAGAAACTTATAACGAAAAGTACTGAGCAATCAACTACATGAGGCACTACCTGTTTTATCTGTAATGTTTTTTCATAACTAATTTAAAGCTAGAAAGTCATAGGCTGCTTTTCTATTTTTATACTCAGGCTTTTATAAAGCTGTGTTCTTCTGACAGCAAAATCTCTACTTAAATACTGTTCTGTATTTTAAGTTCTAATACATGTTTTCCACATAGGTCTTTGTCATTTTTATTCTTTAAGTGTAAAACCCCAGAAGAACATACAGCAGTAGCTTAATTGGTATGAAAACTACTGAGACTTTAGCAGTGAAATGAGTTAGAATGACATTTTGTTTGATTGATAGTAAATGACAGTAGTGCTGTTTCAGCAAACATCTAAAATCTTTGTCATATCATTAAAATCATTGGGAAGTAAAGATATTAAAATAATTATAGGAGTTTTGTATGTCAAATATCAGTCTCAGTAAGACACTCTTGCTGTCACAAAAAATTAATATTTACTGCTGGCACAGCTGAATATTTTACATACTCATTCTTCCTATAACATCATTAACCACATGTTTAACTAAGCTGCTGCCAGCGTTGAGTGTTACTCTCAGCTTTGGCACTTGCAATTATCTCGTTACAAGTACTTCTCAGCAATATCTTTTAGTCTAATCGAACAGTAATTTATTCACCTCCTTACATGCTACTAGAACTTCAGATCTCCACATTTATCATGTGAAACTACCCACAAAAAGTAAAAAAAAAAAAAGTCATTCAGCACTCTTTTCTCTTTAGTAAAGATCTATACTAGGCATGCAGAAGTGAAGCCTTAGAAATAAAATGGTAAGGGAAAAAATTGATTTCTAGATCTTAACAAATGCTTTAATCCATGGTGACAGTAAAATGCATTTTAAAAGGGGGTACAAAATATGCTATTTAACGTATAATAATCCTAGTGATATCCTGAACAAATGTAAATCTGGTGGGTTTATGCAACGTTTGATTCCTTAATTATTACATCTCTGTTGAGATCTCATCTCTACTTATTTTAGTTACAGACTGAAAGGGATATGAACAAAAGGAACCAAGTACTCTCTGTGGTTTCAGGGGCTCACTAGGAAGTACC
Organism: Athene noctua; assembly: GCF_965140245.1. Classification (NCBI taxonomy): domain Eukaryota; kingdom Metazoa; phylum Chordata; class Aves; order Strigiformes; family Strigidae; genus Athene; species Athene noctua. Next base: position 140,796,597 of record NC_134038.1, on the reverse strand, counting down.
AGATTAGTCTTAAAGCTGAGACAGAAATTGGAGAATAAGTAGAGGTAACCAGAAGTTAAGTAGTATTCAGCATTAAGAAAACCTTCTATTAGCTGAAATATAAGCGGTAAGCAATGTTCCCGTTCAACTGTGTCATTTCTCCAGTGGGCTGGAGAGGAAAGGAAGTATGATACATCACAGGGATGTGAAACAGTCCTGTGGGATACCAAGCATGTCATATCTGTGTTTCTTTGCTCTAAGTACATCTCCTCACCGTTCATCTGATGGTCTCACCTTTACGTAATGACATTCCTCTGTCTTAAGCATAAAATAAAGGGAGCCAAGTCTCAGGAGGAACACGTGCAATGCAAAAAAATGCTTTGCAAGAGAAGGCTAAAAGGTCCTGTTTCTTCTACCTAAGTATGGATTTACATGGGAGCATATTTGGTCCCATAATAGTATTAATTGCCATAGTTCCATGTTTTCTGGAAATAAACATGCTTAGTAGTACCTCCTGGTTTTTACAACAACAAATTGAAATCTTAATTCTCTCCTCTTTCTGAATGATACTCTAGACTCTGGCACTCCTACAGATACTGTGTGACACTGAAAATGAATCTAACAAGGGATTCATGTTCCCTTTGACAGCATTTATCGGCAAAGTGACCTGATTTTGGGTGAGCCAAACAGCAGCGATCTATGTTTTGCCATATCTGTGCTGCAGAAGCCACAGCCCAGAGATGTTGCCGTTTCTTTTCCATTTCCTGGAAGGTTACCTGTGAAGTATCAAATAATCACTTAATGCCAAACTCCCCTGTCCAAACTAAACTGCTGAGTGTCTGCAGGACAAAACCTGTGTGCATTACTGCTGAGAAGCTGGTGGAAGGAGGCTCGCTCTAGACCTGCAGGCTTTTACCCAGTGTCATAGATGTGTTGATTGGGTATGTCTAACTGAGCTTCAAGCAGCGCTTAAAATGATGGCTTTTAGCTCTTCCCAAGTTACCCAAATCAGTCTTATTCCATGTTTCTCCTTACTCTTGGTAAACTTAAGAGAAGCCATGGGTTATGCTTGTGCCATATAAAAACAATGGACAGGAGAATGAAGAGGCATTGTCCTCTCTGCAGATAAGACCCAGATGGAAGCTAATCCATGCAGAAAGGTGTGTGCCGGCCTCCTCAACCTGGTGAGAACAGCCAGGATGCACAGAAGGCCCAGAACGGCAAGACGGGGGGTTGCCTCTCCTCCTTTTTTCATTGTTTCTCTTGCTTCTCTCATGAGGTGTCCCAGTACATCAGGAAGCACACAGTGTTTGTCCAACCTCCTCTCCTTCAGATCCCAGTGTACATTTGTTCTTAATGCCTGTGCTGAGCGTGCATGTTTTCTCAGCTCTGACACACAATGCCATTTAACTGTTCACATTTTGTGCAGGAGTGGGTACGTAATGGTTCTCCAAGTGGATCTGATCTCAGATACCTTCACCATAGCTGTCTGCCATGTGGTCTATTCCAGGGAGACAGATAGAAAAGAGAACCTTTATACTTCCTTCTATATCCACAACAATTCAAAGAACAGTTTGTTGCCTCCATACTCAGACACCATTATTTCATGCTTTTTTGGGATGAGGTCGCAAAATAATTCACATTATTATTCCCCCATAGAGCTCCTGCATGATTTCTCTTTAATTTGACATTTTTAATGCTATGCTTGTTGTTATGTTATACTCCTACTTATAATTTGTTTAGTGCATGAATATGGAAGACTAATTTGATACATATTTTTTGTATAGTATAGCTCCAGTCAGACACATATGGAGGTTTATATAGATTTTTGCTGTTTGATAGGGCTTTGGGATTTGGTTTTTGTTGTCTGGGTTGTTGGGTTTTTTTCGGACAGGAGCAGAATGAGAAATAAGAGGTGAAAGAGATGACATTTTTGAATGTTTCACAGAGCCTAATTTAGAAACCCTATTTAAGCAAGAAGGGAAAAAAAAAAAAAAAAGCAGCAAATTCTTCTACAAATTCTAATCTGCCTCACTTGGTCACATCTCCGATTATTGATGGACTGGAATAATATAACAGCTGTATTTATGCATACAAATCGTGGGGTCATGTGGCAAGATCTTACAAGTGCAATTAACTATTTCTTTAACAGACTCTCTTATTACAAGTGCAATTAACTATTTCTTTGACAAACTCTCTTATCAATTCTCTTCTTGGGGATGTGAAGAACATCAGAGATACAAAGGTTGCTTTTCCTCCCTTAAATGTGCTATAAAGATGGCTCATTCACACCTTCATATGACTCACTTTGAGTTTTTTGCTGCTCGGAACAGAAGGGGAGAAAATACTTTGCATGAGAGTCTGCAGGTATTCTATTTCAAATGCTTCTACCAACACTGTCACTTACATCAATACAGCTTAAAAGCCCAAGAGACCAGGAGAAATACACAAACTGCCTTAACAAATATGTCCCACAGAAACTCAAGTTATGTTGATCACGAGTAAAGGTGTAGACTGTCAGGGGCTCATTTTCTAGCCCACAGGTGAGGGCTGCAGGGGGGTTGTAATGGAGCCTCCCCACAGTGGATTTATAACCCCTCTTAAAGTTTTCTGCATAATCTGCTTAGTTAGGCTTTGTGAAGGGAGAGTCAAATTTCTGCCTTATTTTCTACCCAAAAAGCTGAGAGGAGGATGACAAGGAATAACTCCAGCAGTTCCCATGTAATTGCAAGGTTCATAACTGTGACAGTGCAGCAGGAGGAATAAAGTGTTTGCTACCATGCAGTAGTTCCAACATTTCATACAAACATCAGTAAGGAAAGTTAATAATGCCTTTTTAGTATTATTTGGTTTAGAAACATGTAAAGAGCACCCCTATCAGGAAGAAATAAAAGTCCATAGTGATCCAAGGGTTAAAATACATTTTTTTGAGAAGAAAATTACTAAAAATCATATCAAGTAAACCAAAAATCAGTCTTCGCCACTAAACCTCATCTGCCACTGAGAACTTACATAATATACTGCTGACATCATGACTATATAAATTACACGGTACTTTCACATGTGACATAGAGATTATATTACTAGTGTATGAAAAAAACCTTTACCTTCCAAATTTTTAATTTAGGATGAGCTACTGCCATATGTATTAAAAAATTATATACATATACCGAAACAACGACAGCAGTTTGACTTTTTATTACTTTTACTGCAACAGGTGCAAAAACATGTATTTAATCAAAAGTTTATAGATGCACAAAACCGTTTTTAGAAAGGGCATAGCTTTGCTTTCATTCTTGTAACACAGAATATATCACAGGTTTTATTTTAGCTGAAGCACGGAATCACATTTGTTGCATTTTGTGGCTGTAAATCCATGGGTACAATCCGGGCTTCACTGGAGTCAATAGGAAAACTCCCATGGATTCAGTGGGGCCAACATTTCATCCCATGTCTGTAATCAATCATTGAAATGTAGCAGGGTCCAGTGAGTGACTACATTGGAAAAAAATTACAGAAAAACACTTGGAGGAGTTTGCAAATATTTTTGAGACTTGAGACTCGGGCACTAATGCCTCTCCTAGTTACTCCCAGAAAAACGTTTACAAAACTCGTACTTGTACGTAGGTGAGTTCCAGATTGGATTCTCGAAGCATGTTCCATACTTGACATTAAAAAATACATCCTTTTTAACTTCATCTCTTTCTCAATGTCTCACTTGTTACTTTGCAAGGGTTTTTTGCACGTTTTTTCTTTGATTGAAAAGGAGAAACATTCAAATATCTTAACTTCCGAAATGGGGACATTCATTACTCGTAGATGATAATGCAAGAAAATTAGACAGATAAATATTTGCAAGTCATGTATTTTATTTTGCAGTGCATTAAGTTTGTCTCCAAACTTCAGCATAGTAGTATGAAAAAGAAGAAATGACATATGAAAGCAACAGAAAATCGAGAAGTAGGACAACAAACACAGTACATGGCATGAACCCTGATTTCCTCTTCCTGCCCCCTCCTCTCACGGATCAAGCAACACACTGTATGCTCCAAAGACAGTTAGTTATATTTGCAGTTAGTTATATTTGCAATGTAATATTCGAGATGAGCAAATTAAAAAGGGTTTCTAAAATACAAGGTACATGAAATTCAGTGAAAGCTCCAAGGAGAGGGGTTTTTTTATATATTACACAAAATTATAGATAACACTTATTCAGACATAACTGAACTTTAGCTAATAGAAATGCTAGCAACCAAATTAACATATTATGTAAATAAACAAGAAGTTTCGGTTCAGACTTACCTGATACAGAATGATACAGTAAATTAAGTCCTTCTTTTGAAAGTGATGTGTTTCATTCATAAGAGCAACAATAAAAGTAAATTCCCAGTATATTTGTCACCATAAGTCTCTCAAAGCCCCACCAATAAACTACAAGGAAGCATGGGTGGATCAGGGCTCTATAGGATAAAGTAATAGGGAAGTATAGAAATGAAATCTCAACCTTCTGGCTCAATAAAAGCTCACCTTAAATTCAAGGGAATTTTACCTTAATAACTGTCATATGAACCAGCAAAGAGTACCCATCGTCCTCACTTGTATAGCTGGAATGGACATAGTGGAGCTTGAAGAAAAATCAGAATGGCGAATAAAACAGCTTTTCATAGTCTCTGCTGCTAGAAAAGATGAATGCACTTAAATATCCAGGATGGATCACCTAGCTCCAGTAACAAACAGCACCAGTAAAAATTGTTCAGCTATAGCAAGGTTGACTAGAAACGCCTTTAGGAAATACAGGTGCATCGTGGAAAAAGAGAGAACTTGTTTTTCTGAAGCTGTAATTCTAAACAGTTCCAAGTATTGCTTTAGTAGTGAAGATAAATAGGTAATGTCAGGAGAGAAAACCAACACAGCTCTTCCCAGAAGATCTGATGACACTCAGCACAAGGTAGCATGAAATAAAGAGTGCTGCAAAGATCACAGGGTTGGAATGGAAATTAAATGGCCAGACAGTGAAAGAGATGGTTTTCTTTAGCAAAAATACCTGGGAAAATACAGAAATGTAACAGCTTATTTGTGTGCAGGAGAGTAGAACAAAAGAAGGCAATTGTGCCTGATTGAGACATCAGTTTGTTTGTGGAGAGCCCTAAGAGATGGCAAAAAGCCTGCTGGAAATGCAAGGGGGAAAGAGTTGCACTGAAACTCTAGACTAGGTGATGCTCATACAAGTTTTACTATGAATTGCTGACTCAGTGTTTACATCCCAGTTTTTCCCCACTGGGGAGGACATACAGGACACACCAGGTAAGACAATCAGAGACGGTAAAGAAGTGCTGTGAGTTACTAAAATATACACACGGATAAATGCCAAGGCTGTCAATGACTCAGAAATAAAATTACAAAGAGAAAGTTTGTCTAGAAGTCTGTTGCTGTTAAATATTTCTAGAAGAGAAAGACTCTGGATGAGAGTAATTTGAAGCTAAGCACTTCCTAAGGAGTTTAATTTCTTCTAGAAGTATTGGGCTTGAAAGTGGAGCAGAAAATAGCCAGGCAGACCATGAGATGTAGTATGTGGGGACATCTTCAGGGAATCAGAGAAGAAATACAACTGATCTGAGCTTATGGGGATATTATTAGATACTTGGCCGTACCAAAGTCATACTTCAAAGACAGCAAATGCTAGCATCTAATTATATTTTTGTTTACCATATATGGAAAAATACATGACAGTTTTTCACACTCTGTAACTGGGAACTTTTTTCAGTGTATATAAGCACTAGTTTGTACTTTGTTAGAGTGTGTTTAAAAAGCAATACAGAAATGAGACAAAATACACTAAGTTGTTCCATTTAAGTTTTAAAGACTGTTGTAAACTGTAGGAAATATCTTTATTTTTTTTGTTTTAAAACAGCTCTTAAAAACTATTATCTCATCATGCAGATTAAAAAACAAACAAACAAACAAACAAAAAAAAAACAAAAAAAAAAACCAAACCCAAACCTGTGATAGTTTTTAAAAGTATCTATAGACTGTGCCTGCACAGACACAGCCCATATGGGGTAATGCAAACTCTGAGCCAAGCCTACAATCAGAGATATTAACACAACTGATTATGCTGATGGAGTGAAGCCACTATTTTTATCTTACCTAAGATAAGGCACACAAGATAAAAATTGCTGTTCGAAAGGCAAGGGATAAAATTTAAAAAATTAAAAATTAAAAAAAATAATAATTTAAAGGTATGGCAGCAGTAAAGACTAAAAGGGAGGGAAAATTATATTAGTTATATTCTTTGTCCCCACAGTGGTCCAGAAAGAGTCAGCACCTCTGTTGGGGCTGAGAGCCACAGAGCTGACTGAGGCTGTGCAGCTGCACGTGGGGCTGGCTGCCTGTGGCCCAGGGCACCATAGCTGAACCAGCTTCCATCTTAAATCAATTAATAAAACCTCTTAATCCCCTTATCCTACAGAGCACTCAAGGCACATTTGCCAAAGACACCTAAAAATAGCCCCCCACCACCATTCCTGTCCTTGTGGCCAGTGCTCCAACACCTCCAGGTCCCACACCCTGCAAGGAGGTACCATCAAAGCCTGGCAGCTATAATAGAATTAAAGTTTGGGAGCTGAAATATTTTTGACTAAAAATTGCTTTACTTTATCCTTGATGCCTTCCCGTGTGGGGAGCATTAGCTAATGTATGTGTCTAGAGCCCAAGAGCCAGATCTGTTGCACTGAGTTTTTGTCACAAGAGTTGTGTTTAACCTTCACAGATTCTGCATTTTCAAGGCAGATTTCTCCTCCTTTTGTTTTGGAGTTTGTCAGGCTCTGGATCACAAGCAGAGCTTGAGTTTCCCTCCCTCTGCCATATCTGGAATTCAAGATGAAAACGTGCAAAAGTTTATATGCGCAGCCCACCATGAAGCTGACAGGCGTTTGGTTGGCATGTAACCCCTGTGTTACACGGATTGCTGCCATCCCTTGCTGATGCCAAATCTAATGTTTTAAAGTGAAGTTCTGGCTCCTCTGAAAACAACAGTAAAATTTCTGGTGATTCAGATGGGGGTAGGGTTTCACCCCTGAGCTTGACAATGGGAATACTCACGGGCCTACCTCAGCTGCTAACTTCAAGCAAAAAACCTGCAGGCAACAGTCTCGTTCTCAGCTGCTGATAGAGTGACATAAGGCAGACTTTTCAGCCATGAAATGTTAGCTTTATTGCAGCCTTCAGAGCAAAATGTAACTCCTCATTTTGTATTAGCTTTCCTAAATTAATTTCTTCAAAGACAGGAAACAATTATTTTTTTTTAAAGAGAGAAATTTAGTATCTTAACCTAGATATAACTGTCAAACAAAATCACCCCAAAAAATCTGCTAGGAAGTGCAGAGTAACACTGTGTCTGATTGTTACGTGGTGTTTGTTCGTTTTTAATCTGGTTTATGTAAATGAGCTCCCCTTTTAATTGTTAGCCTAGTTGCAACACCTTGTTGCTGACATTTTCAGAAACTTCACTAACCAGACTAGCTAAAAGAACTGCTGTTTTTAAGCTAAAATGTTAATACTACTTTTCTCAGCGCCTCAACTACAGAAGTCAGAGTAGGTCTATTGATTTCAGCATAGTTATAACTACTACCCCTGATTAATGTACCAAAGTCACAAAATACTTTTCATTAGATAACTTCCTAAAGTAGATCTTACAGACTTGCATTCATCTAGGACAGAGGACAGCAGTAAAAACTTGAGAACATAATACACTTATTTTTGCTTTCATAAATAAAATCTGCTGTGTCTTCTACACATGCTCCATCCCGACATTATTTCACAAACACAAGGTATTCTCGAAGACGATCCCTCCCCAGCTTCTCCAGTAAAGCTGTACAACATACATGATTTATCACCAGGTTATTTGGGAATGTCTTTAATAGGTGCATCTTACCATTTTCAAGATACAGGTTAAGACTCAGGCTCTGTTTCATCTCCAGTGGTAACAAGTTCTGTAGCTCCAGGCCTTCTGTTAAGAATGCCTGTGCTGTTCCCCACCCGTTACATCACCCCGTTCATCCCAATTACATATACTGCAGCTGATGTAGTGCTTTAATAATTTGTTTTATTTGTGCACTGATTAAAAATTTCTAGATCAAACATTTAACAAAAAGCTCTCCAACCTGACAGGTTTGCTGCTGAATGCAGTCATTTACAACTCAAACCTTATAATAACCAGAGCAAGTGTTGGAAAAGCTGTTCATGCCAAATGCTCAGCAACTGACACATATAATCTTATATCTTTTCATTCAGACTTTTTTTTTTTTTTAAAATCTGAGACCTAATTATATTGCTTACAACTGTTCTGAAATGAATGGTGGCAGGAACTAATACTTGTTTATTTTCTTTCCTCACAAGTGCTCTGAATAAAAACAGTTTCTAGACATGATGGAATGACTTTTCCTATGACTCAGACACATTCAACGAAATAAGGTTTGAAGAAACCGGAGCTTGTTTTCTGTCTAACAATAGTAACTGAAAATACCCAGAACTTCTAAGTATTTATACCATTTAGAAATGTCGGACTAAAAACTATATAGGGAAGCCAAAAAGTCTCCAGCAAACAAGCTCTTGCCCTGCGCTTTTTCATTTGAGTGAGATATTGCTCTTATTCAACTCGGGCTTATTTCAATTTAATTAAATTTATTTTCAGTTTGATTTTCTATTTAATTTTGAATTTACAAGTGCCACTCAAAGTAAACAGTCATATTTGCAATTGGCAACATATTTAATGTTCTTCACAACTCCAGGGCAAACTGGAGTTTTAAAATATACTACCTAATAATATAGAAAAGGCACATAAAACTTCATGTTTATTTCCATGTTGCAAAGCTCTAACTAGCACACTTTTTACAAGCTGCTTGTCTCCCAGTACTACAGTTATTTCAGCTTTTCTGAGAGTAAGCTACCTAGTTTGTCTCTGTTTTATAATGAAGTTATCCTCAAATTTTGTTATTGCTCTGCAGTAAGTAGTTTAAAAGAAACTAAATATCAGTAAATATTATTTGAAAACTTAGTAAAGTGTCTGCTTGAAAAAGAGAGAGATAGCTGGTAATTTAAATACAGTAATTGCAAAGGAATTAAAACCTGCTCAGAATGCAAACTTTTTTTAAAAACAAAAAACAAAACAAAAAAACACAAAAAAACCAACCCTAACTTATTAAATACATTTCTCTATATTCTTCCCTCATCCCTACAAATACAAGCATATTTTCTGATCCCAGGAAGGCACTCATGCTGCCAACTGAACTCCTGCAATTGTAATTAAAGCCACTTGGCCTTTCACCTTACATCTCATGCTCAAGATGTGCAAGTTGTGTGAGCTGCAGCACATACCCCATTGTATTTCCTTGCTGATGCTACCTATAACCCACCTGCCCTAGCACTGAAGTCAGTATTTCTACACAAGTGCCTTCTCGCAGCAGCCGTTTTGTGGCATGTACTCAAGGATCAAACTCCGGCAGAGTGAAGTCACGTCGATAACCCCGGATTTGGGAAGGTTAGGATGCATCGGCAGGACTGCTCCTTGGCAACTAAAGGATCATAATCACATAGCGGTATCTGTCTCAGGTAGGGGTAGGCTTAGCGCAGGGCTCGGCCACGTTGAGTTTCTGAAAGGTCGGGAGGAAAGCCGAGCAACCGTGCGCGGGGCTCTGCCCTGCCTCCCGGGCCATTCCCCGTCGGAGGGCTCCCTCTAGAGGGGCACGGACCCGCTGCCGCCGCACAGCCCCGCTCCGCACAGCCCCGCACCGCATCCCCGGCACATCTGGCCGCCCTCACCCTCCTGCGCCGGGCTTGGGGCTCGGCTTCTCAGTGCAGCGCGTAGGTTTGGTGGGGAGGCAGAACGGAGAAGCCGAAAGCAAGCAAATCCCTCGGGCTGTCCGCAGCGGGGTCAGCAGCACCGCTGTGCCCTTACTGAACTCGCGACTGATGCCCATACGACTTGTAAACATATCCAGAGCATTGGAGTTCATGCTGTTTACAAGGGAGCAGTTACAATACGTTGTCCCACATTATTAAAATATATCTTGGCCTATAGGATGGATTTTGGAATAAAAGGACACACAAAAACCACCCTTGATAAACAGACCCCCGAGGTAAACGGCCAAAACCTCATAAACATAGCGCACAGACACCTTCCTTCACGCTCCTAAACCCCACCATATCCGAGGAGCCCACTGCCTGCCGACATGCCGCTTCACCACCACCACCACAGAGATCAGCAGGTGGATTTCCAAAACACAGTGAAACGAGAGGTGTATCGGAGGGAGGGAGGGAGATGGTTCACGGTGGCTCGGAGTGAGCCCCTCTGCAGAAGTAATAAGAAATGGTTTAAGCTCAGGCTTTCAAGGATGAACAGGAGCAGCATGTGTGTTCGCTCACTCCGTGTCCGGGTGATGAAACACTGGCCTCAGACCAGCCTGCTCTAGCGGTGCTCGTGCTGTGCTCAGCACCTGCCAAGGGAGCATCATCCACCACCCTGACCTCCACCATGTGCATTTCTCTCACTCGTCCCAAACATACTTCACCTATACACAACACATATCCCTAACCACAAACCCAAACACCTCTACATTTTAGATTGTTTCTTCAGTTCTACATTCATACACAGTATGGCAGCACTTAAAATACTATCTGTACTAAAGTATCTGAAATATATTAAGGCCTGATGACATAAACGATGTGTAAAGTCATGACAAAGCATGTCGTACCTACAATACTTTTCAAGTTACTAAAAAACTGTTCTGTAATAGCAACGCAACACAGCATAGGTGTCTACTGCTCGTGTGGTAACTCATCCTCTGTATGAGCATCACTCACTCCCTCCCACCAACTGCAGAGAAGTTTGGATAAATAGCATAGATGAGCTTCATGCAGGTTTCAAACACAGAGGATAGTGGAGATGAATCTCACCTGCAGTTTATATAATACTTGCAATTAACTCATCTGTTCCTTAAAGTCTGATCTCTCTGTACCAATACACAGCTATACTTGGCCACTCTCGCTTCCTAGTAAGAAAGCAACATCACTAAGCATACATCTCCCCTGGGCAATGAAAGGCACAGGGCAGGCAAATCCAGCTAGAATCAGCTAAGCTGGTATGTCTGCAGGGACAGGTACAGAACCAGTGCCAGGAGCCCAGCTCTGTCTTGAAACCAAACATATGCTGTAAGTTCAGCCTCTTACCAGGATGTATGGCTCAGGCAGAACATAATGCTGATGTGACTATGCTGTCTCTGATTTGAGGCATCTGCACGGTATCTGCAGCTGGTCTAAAGCAGACATAGAGGTTTGGACCAAATTGACACCTTGAGTTTCTGAAACTATCTTGGATCAGTGCACAGCTGATCCTATGTAAGTAACACCACAGCAGGCCACAGATGGAGGGACTCCAAAGACCATTTCAATAGCATTGTTGAAAGAAAGAACAAAGCCTCAAAAATAAGCCGAAGTGGTCTTAACTTGTTTTCTTATCTGTGTTCCATTAAACACATGCAGTTATTTTCTATTTATTTATAGATGACATTTTTGTTATGCCAGAGCTTTATTATATGTTGTCCAGCTTCCAGAGAACAAAGCAGTGTGTTTATAGAGCTCTTACCTATAATTAGTGTCACCCAGTTAAACAAGGCACCTCTGTTTTATAACTGCCAAAGCTGTCATACTTTTTTTCAGAATGAATTTCAGTGATGGACTATTTGAGCCACAGTTTCTTTAAAAAGTAGCATAAAAATGTGTTACTACTCTAGACCTGCTATTCTAACCAACCATATCAGGTGGCAGGCTCTGCCCACAGTGCCAGAGCTCAGAAAATGCTTCCTCTATTATACTTCCACTTAATTATTCTTGTACTTTTCAATAACTTTGTGTCATAAAATCATGGCATATAGTCGATTTGGATTAGCTTTATCCTACCAAGTTATGACAGACTTTCAGCCTAGTCATTAATCTGTCGTCATAAGTTTTGAAATCGCATAGACGTGAGAGCCAGCCATATTTAAATTGGGACGGTATACTTTTTTATGAGTCTACATTTAATTAGAATTCCAATAAAAGTGACACATCCATTTGAAGCAGGCTTAATATGCTGAGTTTTAACTTTTCTTCGAAACACCTTTCTCTTAAAGAGAAATGTCTGCAAAGAAAAGCAGTATTTTCTCCAGACATAACAATCTTCTTGGCCTTTCCCAAGGAAATACGGCCCCCAGGGCAAAGGTCCCAACTGATACTGCAGCTCAAGAGGAGACTGGGAGGTTGCTGAACAACTCAGCTTGAGTCTATCACTTCTTGGCCATTTACTCACCCGCTGTTGCACTAGCAGTGTAAAAAGTGAATCAAGCTTCACGGGGACAAGTGTGACTGAGCTGTGTTAGATATTAGCAATGTTGTTTCTGCTGTGCAAAGGACATATGAGCTGGTGGTAGATTTCTCCATGACTTACACATACTCTTTTCCACTCTACATACCTCCCCTCCCTGCTTCACACAGATCTTAGAGAGAGTCCCTGGCTGATGCTGCTGTATCACCCACTGCCCAGGATGCTCCTTGAAGATGAAGGAGGGGGAAGAAAATTATGAGGATGAGTTTGAACAGCAGGGAGCATAGGCAGAAGAAGCAAGACACAGTTAGTTACAGAAACAACGCACAGGTAGGCTCTGCACCTACCTGCTTCCACAAGCCACCAGGACTCTCACACGGCATTTCCTTGTTCTTCTTCACATGAAGCTGTGAGTTGGTTTCCAACCTGGTCAACCAACTCCATGTCAAGAAGATGGGATTCTGATCCTCCTGGGAGTCAAGGAAACAGCCTCTGCTTTTCATGGACAGTCTATCAGCTCTCACAACACTTTCTTATTTTCCTGGCCAAGGCAACAAATGGCCTCTCTGTCTAAGGACTTCAACTCGATCAGAATCCATGCTTGAAATGTCCACACCAAACTCATGGTCTAACTACCAGACCTTTAGGCCCTTGGACGGAAGGACACAGGATAATGGGCATCACCAACCCCAGCCAGCCTGATACATTTTTATTTACATGAACCAAAACCCATAAAACTGATGCATTTTTAAACAATTCTAACAGGTCAGATAACATTTGCTGCTTTATAGCAGCTAGTATTTTTTGCTATTTAAACATATTTTTATTATTAAAAAATAGGCCTGCTTAAAGTTACATTTGATTTTATAACACCCTACATTAAGGCCAAGATTTAATACCTGAAAACTGTTTACATATACTTTAAAAATATTCTGAATCCTTCAATGAGATAAAAGGCGCTATTCTTTAGTTATATGTAGTTAAGGAAACTTTTGAGGTCAGCTCACCTTATAAATATGTTGCAAAGTCATGTACTACATTAAATATTTACATTATTTTCAGCCTTTGCAACTGAGCAAGTTCTGATATTTACATTTCTCCTGACTGAAAGCACTTTCAGACTCTGTTGTACATTAAAAAAAAAAAAAAAAGTTTGCCTGAATTTGCCCTGAGCATTTCAGTTAGCTCACAGGAGTGGTAAGAATCTTTACTTCATTTGCACTGCTGAGAAATGTGCGAGACAGTTGAAAAACAAGCAAGAAAATTGATTTCCCTGTTGAAATCATTGCACAGAGTATATCCTTCATCAGGACCAGATCTTGGAGAAAAGGCACCCACTTTTCAAATGCATAAGACAGAGGTTTCAGAGGGTGTGATTCCCATTGACTTCATCCCTCACTGATTACCATGAAAGTAGCTGGGCACTGAGCTGGCTGGGAACTTTCAGAAATCCTTCCAAGGACAAAGACTACCTTATGTGACTCTTAGATACTATGCCTGTGGTGCACAGACCTAGTCTGTGATATTATTGTGGCTTGTTTCATAGAGTCATTAGCTTTACTAATTTTACATGCAAAACAATTACTTTGTAAGTAATCTTCTTTACTCCATTCTTTTTGACAAGTATTATAAATTACTAAAATTAATAACGTTAGCTTTTTACCATTAACAGTCAAGTTACAGTTCCCACCTAAATGCAGCTTGATAAAATCCCCAGTAAAAATTACTATTCAGTAAATAAGAAATGTTTTATTTGCCATTTCTTAAGATGAGGAAATGTAAACACTCAGAATCTGGATAAACATTAAACTATTTAATCTCTTAAATAAATATTTCTAGATGTATTGTGTACTTTTTGGCTAAAAAAAAAAGTACAAAACTGGGCATGAAGTGTTCATTTGGTTTAATTGCTTTTTCAACCAATTAAATGTTTTATAGGAAAAGCAGTAAGAAAAAAAAGCAGAACAAGTTTAAGCATCAATATTTAAAAAATAGAAGCTTACTGCTTATACCATTGTTAAAACTGGTGATTCAGATGACCAAGCATGGGATTTCTCTGATCAACTCCGATATGTATCTACATCTGAGTCTGAAGGGCACTAATTTTCACTAGGAATAAAGAGGCACTTTCAGGGCAAAATTCCTCTCATCTGAAAGTAGACATCTTAAATCAGATAAGATGTACAACATTAGATATAGAATAGAGTAGTTCAGTTGGAAGGGACCTACAATGATCACCAAGTCCAACTGGCAGATCACTTCAGGGCTGACCAAAAGTTAAAGCATGTTATTAAGGGCATTGTCCAAATGCCTCTTGAACATTGACAGGCTTGGGGCATTGACCACCTCTCCAGGAGGCCTGTTTCAGTGTTTGACAACCCTGTTGGTAAAGAAATGCTTCCTAATGTCTAGTCTGAAGCTCACCTGGCACAGCTTTGAGCCATTCCCACTCATTCTATCCCTGGATGCCAGGGAGAAAGAGATCACCAGCTCCTTCTCCACTTCCCCTCCTCAAGGAAGCTGTAGAGAGCAATGAGGTCACCCCTCACACGACATACCTTCCAGCCCTGTCACCAGCTTTGTTTCCCTCCTCTGGACACATTCAAGTGCCTTCACATCCTTCTTAAATTGTGGGCCCCAGAACTGCCCACAGTACTCACAGTGAGGCCGCAGCAATGCTGAATACAGCGGGATAATCACCTCTTTTGACTGGCTGGTTGTGCTGTTTGATGCACCCCAGGGTGGGCTTTGCCCTCCTGGCTGCCAGGGCACTGCTGACTCATGCTGAGCCTGCTGTCAGCCAGCACACCAGGGTCCCTTTCTGCAGGGCTGCTCTCCAGCCTTTCTCTCCCAATTTATACTTGTGTCTAGTGATACTCTGTTCCAGAATCCCACATTTTTTCTTGTTAAATTTCATGCCACTGGTGGTTCCCCAATGCTCCAATCAATCTAGATCCCTATGCAAGGCCTTTCATCCCACAAGAGTGTCAACAGCATCTCTCAATTTAGTACCATCAGCAAATTTACTAATGGTGCATTCAACTACTGCATCCAGATTATTGATAAAAAGATTAAACAGAACTGCCCCTAGAATTGAGCCCTGAGAAGCATCATTGGCACCTGGTCACCAGCAAGGTGTAGCTCCATTCACTACAGCCCTTTGAGCTCTGCCCTTCAGCCCGTTCTTCACTCAGTGCACCATGTATCTGTTCACCTCACAGTTGAACACCTTGTCCAGAAGGATGCTGTGAAGGAGAGTATGAAAAGCCTTACTAAAATCCAGAAAAGCTACACCTACTGCCTTCCCTTCCTTGGAGGAGGAGGAGAAGGAGAAGGAGAAGAAGAAGGAGAAGGAGAAATCATCACACCTTTTGTCTTCCTAACATTCGTCCACTGTGCTTCCTGGCCATCGAGGCATGAAAAGTGGTCTTGTGCCTGCCCAGCACTTGTATTACATGCAGGGAGAGCTGGAAAGTGGCAGCTCCTGATGGTGCAGCAAGCCTGGAGCCCTTTTGCACAAGCCAGAACCCTGGGAAAATGGAGGCAAGGAAGAGCAGAGCTCGCTCCTGCCAGAGACTTGCAACAGGAACAAGAGCCAGAGAGCCAGGGCATGAGGGGTGCCTTGGTGATACAAGAGCAGCAGGCAAGAACCGAGCCAAAATGGCCCAGAGGAGCCCTGACAAGGGGCTGTGCTCAGTGCTACAGAGGACAAGCAGCAACCCCTGGGGGACACCCTTGGGGCCCACCCTGGGAGTCTAGAAAGCTTCCTCCCCCCGGATGCAGGGCACGAGAGCCAACTTCGTGAAGCAGGAGCAGCAGGCCCCCAGCCAAAATGGCCCAAAGGAGCCCTGGCAAGAGGCTGTGCTGCTCAGTGCTGCAGAGGAAGGCAAAAAAAACCCGGAGACACTTGCTAGCCCACCTCAGGGGAAAAAAAGCCTTCCTCCCCCCAGCTGCAGGGCACAAGAGGCCATCTTTGTGGTGCACGAGCAGCAGGCAGTAACCCAGCCAAAATGGACGAGAGGAGCCCTGACAAGTGGTCATGCTCAGTGCTGCAGAGGAAGGCAAAAAACCCCCGGGGACCAGTGCCAATCCGCCCCGGGGGAAAATTCCTTCCTGACCCCAGAACTGGCGATCGGCTACTCCCTGAGCATGTGAGCAAGACCTGCCTCCTCCTCATCCCACCGGCTGGTCATGCCTCCCAGGAGAAGACACTAGCACTGCCCATCCCCTTTCCTCCCTCAACTTGGAGCCACCTCAGAGCCACCTCAGGGGCTTCCAAGTGTAGCAAAATGCCTCCATCTGATCGACCTGGGGGGTCAGAATCCTTCCCGTGCCTGGCAGGACACCAGTGGGAGTTCCAAAGCACTGGGGGAGGGCACTGGGACGTCTGTGCATCCTATTTCTTACGCTGCTGCCACTGGCTCCGCAGAGAATGAGGACAGCGAGCTCTGCGGTGCTCCTCAAGTGCCGAGAAGGCATTCCCTTGGTCTTGCTGCTGTTATCCAGATGAAACAGCCCAAGATCCTTGGGCACCTCCAGGGGTTGGTGGCTCTTCTCATCTTCCAAGGAGCTTGCCTCTCTTCCCCAAAGGCTGAAGCAGGATTTCCATCCATCAGGTGAGCTTTGAATGTGGCCCCACCGGGAGCTGGCGTTGCAGTGGAGAACCTCCAGCAGCCTCTCCCAGCCTCAAGCCTTCCTCCCTCAGCCCCCTCCAAGTAATCCCACCAGCTCCTCAAGGAATTCCTCTCAGATGTCTTCGGGCTGCCCTCAGGCTGGCTCTGTCCCAGGGACCGAGCCGGGCAGACTGGCAGTGGGACACAGAACGATGCCCCTTTCATATTGCCCCCGGGCACTGTGACTGAGGCGTTGGTGGGTGGTAGCACTGTGACATGGGGGTGACAGGGCCCCCGCAGCCCTGCCCAGCATCCCTCACAGGAAGCCTTTGGCAGTCCCTGTGCCCAGGAGGCCCAGGGGCTGTCCCTGCCCTTGGTGGCCGTGCACTGGGCACAGCTGCTGGGCGTCCCTGACATGTCCTCTGCCATTCAGTTCCCAAGGACAAATGTAGTGCTGTTACTGTTCCTTCAGGCCATGGCAGAAACCAACTATGCACCCAGAGACCATCCCTAACAGCCATGCCCTTTCTGCACCAGAGCTAACATCCTTGAGGCCTCAAGGACCAGGGACTTGACCCAGCTGGACAAAAACCCTTTTCCAGGGAGGCGAGGATGATTTCAGCAGCCACAGTGTAGAGAAAAGCAAAAGTTTAACCAGAGCCATAGTTTGTAATGGATGATGCCAATAGACCACCATAGAAATAATAGAGGCTTTGAAAAACAAGTGAGTGGAGGTTACTCTAGTATGGTGGAAATGTTGGTCATTTTCAGACCTAGAACATTTGGATCTGTGCCCCAAGCACAGTAAGGCAGCAATGATTCTTCCAAACTGTTAAAACAGCCCATTCTGTTAAAATAGCTCATTCCTGCTGTCTCCATCACATCAGCTCATCTGACTGAAACCAAGCTGTGCAGCTCCTCTGTGACCCCACACTGATGGGCTGTGTTTATACAGGGTACAAAACGTGCTTCTGCCATGGGGTAAAACTTTCACAGCTCATTGGTGACTTTAACCTTTCTAAGACATATTTGCCTACCTCCTTTTGTGTGAAGGTGTTCAGATCTTATCTAAAACCCTGGCAAATCTTTCCATTAGGATTTAGTATTTTTAGTACTGAAAGAATAAGGAAAGTACCATTCTTGTAATTTTGTACAGTTTAACCATACTTTCCAGGGCCAAAATGTTCCATGTCCTTTGATTTAGCTGGAATAAAGAAATAAAAAATATTTGTAAACACACACATTCCTTAGGTTGTTTTTTCTTCCCCTGCACTGAACTGATACCTACCAAGGCCACCAAGGCTGCCAACTTCTTAAAGATATTCTAGCAGACATGCTCATTTTAGGCTAGTCTTCCTCATTTGCAGTAATTACTGTGTAACCTTCAGAAGCCCACCTGAACCCAGGTGAGAGCCACTGGTTAATCAGCAGCATGCTGGGAGGAAGATTTCTCAGAGCCATCTCCACTGAAGAGTTATGGAGAAACACAGAAGATTGCACAGACTCAATCACCTGACAGATACACATGTAATTAAAGACACAGAATGAGGTCAGGAAAATACAGCTCTGGAGGAACTGTGGGGAGGTTATGACATGCTTTTGGCACTGAGGAGAGTAGTTTTTATCTGCATTACCAGGCAAAAGAGTTACAGCCCAAACTGCAACCTGGATTCTGACTATCACTCCCAAACAAGGAAGAGAGTATAACCTCAGACAGCTTCAAACCCATAGGTTATGAGACAACCACACACTGCACTGAAAACACCTAGGAACGCCTCAAACAGCTAAACATCTTTAATACTTCATGAACACACCCAGAAAACCTTCCTGCTCTGCCCTGCACACAAACATTTACCCTCCAAGACTCTATTCCTATACGTAGCTGTCTCTTAAATGTCCATTTTTCTTTGGAACTGAATGTTCTTCTAATCAGTTATTTGTGTTATTTGTGTTACTGTGATTTATTTGCTCGCAAAACGTAAGTCTCCTCGATAGGGTGAAGGAACTTTTGACTCGTCAGGATGCTTTCCCTCTTGCATAAAACCTCAGGTGAGTCATGCAGCTCTGCCCAGACCTCACAGGCCACAGCAATGAGGCTCTCTGTCTCTCCAAAAACTTTACTGAGCATCACACTTTAGATACTCTTAGCCCGGGGCTGTTAACTGAAGGAAATGACTGGTCCAACATAAATAAATCCCATTTGAGGAAAAGCTGCACAGGGGTGCTTTGGCAAAAGGAGGAAAGGGACAAGGTCTATCCACAGCTCACCCACAGCATCTCTCTGCCTATCCCACCACGCAGTGCCTCAGCTCATTATGCAGGAGGTTTCATCCCAAGTGATTAGGCAGCAGTGACACCTAATGCACAAGCTGGTAATTCCTTTTAGTACAAAAACACTGAAGGCCCTCTCTGCCTGCTCATTTCTAGAATGTGCCCTCATGGACAGTTCGCAAGTTTTAGTGAGTTTGCAAGTGGCCGGTGGAGGCAAGACCATCAGCACGATTTCCAAGTACTTGCTTATTATCAAAGTCAACAAAGGTCTCGGAAAAAATAGCAAACATGCTTCTGCCATATAAATCTGAGTTTTATCACTCTCCTTTTAAAATTTTAACTGTTTAATTTGAAATTATGATCACCTACTTATCTCTTTTGAATTCTGATTTTTAAAATTATTTTTAAAA
Source organism: Athene noctua (assembly GCF_965140245.1). Taxonomy (NCBI): domain Eukaryota; kingdom Metazoa; phylum Chordata; class Aves; order Strigiformes; family Strigidae; genus Athene; species Athene noctua. Next base: position 140,776,966 of record NC_134038.1, on the reverse strand, counting down.
TAATCATAATAAAGAAATACATACTTGCTGCTAAAGATTTTTTTTAACAGATACTAAGTACTGAGTTGGAGGAGACTTTTCCTTACCCCATGGAAACAGAATATGTTAAGGGATAAACTCAAGACTGATATAGGCTCTTTTACAGCTCCAGAGAGAACATCCTCCTCATTTCTATTTATTCAGTTTTGCCAAGTCAATAATGAGTTCATTCAAACTGAGAAACTGATTTGGATTTGAATAGTAGGAAAATTTGTTTTCCTTTTCCAAGCCATGAATAAAAAGTCTGAGGGACTTGGACGTGCTAGTTCTAAAATTCTGAAGGACTGAATGACCAGAATTACTAAGTTGACCATTTATTGGTAACATTTCTTTCAAAGAAATCAGTTTTAAATTAATCATATTTTTTCTATGCATCCAGCACATTCCACATACTTTTTTTTTTTGGCAGATCAGATTGTTTTCAGAAAGCTGGTTTTCTGCAGTTACTTGAATTTCTCTTTCTATCCAAAGCCATTTTTACCCAACAGTGAGTAAGAACAAGTATTCCAATAAATAAGAGATATCATTTACTATTTTTTAACATAATAATATTTAGGAATGTTCCTTAGGTTTTAAAAGGCAAGTTTTCTTTTCACTTATATATGAAAATAAAGCATTCTGCTAGTTAGCAAAAATAAATATTAGAATAAGCATAAAGCAATCTTTAATTGTAAATCAGTATATATTAATATTTACCTACCAAAATGTAACTTTCTTAGGAAAAGAAGTAAATTATACAAAGGCAAAACAGGATGAATGTTGCTTATTAAAACTGTGGTCTTCTGAAGGTTAAAATCTTTTATTTAAAACAACGAGCTCTGCTTATTACAGCTAGGCTATTTGGGAATAAAGGTATTTCTCTGGGCATTGCTATATCCGTTTCTGTGGTTCTTTGTACTTCAGTTTGGAATTTTGAAAGCTGGTGGTGATTTTGAAGGTTGATCACGATACATGGTTTTCCTCCATTATGAACTATTATGTAAACCTAGCTTGAATAAGCTACATAATTTTGCCAAATGATTCCTGAACCTTAGCCAATAATCTGATTAAAGAGAGCAAGAACTCACTTTTTATATTTAAAAAGTGTGTTTGGAGAAACTCCACTGGTCATTCAGATTTCATTAACCTCCAAGTTAATAATTCACATTCTGTCCATTATATTACATTCTGTCTTCAGGCCAAATTCACCCCTGGTATGTTCAAACTTGGGAAAAAGTCACTGAGAATGACTCTATTTGCTCAGAAACAAGTAAAACTAGAACAAAAAGAAAGAAAACACATTACATTGCAGGTCCTTTCCTTAAACTGCTACAAATGTGCTCTGTGCTCTGCTGCTGTGAGTCTCCTCTAAAAGGCTAACATAGCAGCAGCTCTCAGATGAGAAGAATAATGTAAGTGAATTTAAAAACTAAGATGTGTTAAGACAGCAGCACAGAGCAGGAACTGTAGAAAATAGCTTTCTTACCTAATGCGCACCCAAAGCATTACCAGCTATGCTGAATAGAATTCTGCACACTGTTAGAGGAGCAATGATGATTCATAGAAAGATAATACACTGAGCTATCTCCAACGGAGTCCATAGCAGATCTTAACAGATGGGACAGATCTCCCAGCGTGCTGCCCTGCCAGCATCCATTACCTCTATTGTAAATACTGAGCCAAAACATTACTCAGTGCGTGACCTGTCCATTCACAGAAGTCATATGCTCCCTTGAGAAGACCCAGGGTGTAGAAGCAGGAGGGAAGGCAGATTTTACGTAAGCCTTTTTTTTTTTAAAGTGCTGTCTACAGTTTTCTCTGCCCTGAATCCCAAAATGTGTTGCTTCATGTTCCAATTCTTCACAGTGCAAGAAGTATTTGGCCTTAAAGAAATGCCAAGCCTTTTACAGAACAGCTTCACTAATGCTCATCTATGTGTATGAATAAGATAAAAGTCCAAAGGGCTTAAAGATTATTTTGGAAAATAATCTAAATATTTATATGTATCTCCAAAGTCTCGGACTGGAATATCGTGCCTTATCCCCGAGGTTTCCTTGTTCTCACCCATCCTCATCAGTGATGCTTCATGCTGAAAGGCCTCAAACGAGGGAACAGATTCGGTTTATCTGTTTTAACTCACTTGTGTCAAGAGCAGGTCAATTCTTTCCCTCCCTCCTTCCCTCTCTCCCTGATCTGAACTTCATTGGTAGATATATTACAGTAGAAAGCAAGACAAAAATATTGCCTTGATTTTTCTAATGCAGGATGACTGACGTCTAGGTGATAGGTAGATCCTACACCCTGCTTTGATCGATTCTTAGAAATATGTTAGTCCCTGCCACCTAGAAAAAAAGCAACTTAATTCTTAATTTTGTTGATTAGATCAAAAAAATCAAAGACACTATTTCCATGAAGAATAGAAATCGAATCATCTTTGACCATCATTTCTGAGAGCAGGCTAGACTTGAAATGGGTAACACATAGTTTGAGGCTTGCAATTTTTTTCACTTGTCCACTCCCTGCCCAAACACTCAAACGCATCCATATAATCTACTTATAAATGTTTCCAGACTTCCAAACAATGCAAAATGATACTCATACCCAGATGACAGCCCTTTTCATAGACATTACGGAACACTGTCCAAAATGTGCTGATTTGCAGACACTTTTCATATTCAAATCTAAGTAATTTCACATCAAATATTTCTTGCAGGTCTAATTTTAGAAAAATTCCTGAAGACTATTATAGTGTAACAAAATCTAAAGTGAATTAATATGACCCAGCAAAGTGAAGTACAAAAAGCCTTTATTGATATTCAAAAGCCTGGGTATTCAGTTCTTAGAGGTTTTGCTTCCCACCAGCTTTTGAGATGCTTTAAAAAATGAGAATAAGACCAGTAGCCAAATATTAGAAGTTGTTTGTTGTTTTTTTAATAAGATAATGTGTGAAAAAGTCAGTAGATGCCTACTACATCTGGATTAAGTATTCATACACATGGCTGCCTTATATTTGTGTGAAAGTGCTGCTCTCATAGGACTGTGTTTTACAGCCTTTAGGTATATGGCTATTGACAAGTCTTAGTATCAGGGCAAATCTGATTTACATTTTTAGTGCTAAAGACCTTAAGAAACCCTGAGCGAAAACCAAGTAGTATGTTTGATATCATACAGAGTAGTATGCTTGATATCTACCAATCATAAGAAATTCGTTTTGTGCTGCCTTTTTTCCCCATGAAGGACACAATGTAATATAGCATACACAAGAGTAAACCATCAAGAACATTTTTCATTGGGAATTTGTACTAGAAGTTATCTGATTCAGATCTAACAACATGATTATAAATACAAAAGGATGATGAGTTGACAGCATCATAAGACCATTGACAGAAATCAGCAAGTCAATCATGAGCAGTTTCCAAAGATATTCCCCATTCTTTCTTTTAAAATTCCTGATTATGGTACAGATACTACCAAAAAAATAAAAAAAAGTCCAAGATCACCTCCATATTGTTGTCGAAGTAAGCAGAAAGTGTTTCATTGGGAATTGTTTTATTTTGGAAAGGCATATATATTTTGCAATAACTGTGTTTTAGAAAGAGCTGAATAGTGGTCCTTTCTTCATAAAACCGAAGAAAAAACTGACAGATCTTTATGATGAGAACTCAGGGAAATATTCCTAAAGGGGGAAGAGGACTTCACAAAACATGGGCATCTTTTGAAAAACTGCTTTTCCAAGCAGAAGGAAGCAGGTGAAGATGCTTCACAACCCTTCAGACTCATGTAGCTGATGCAGAATATCTTCTCTTAGGATATAGGGATGCAAAGTGCAAATAAAAAAAAATAAAACTAAAAAACAGGAAAAAGCAAGTAAAAACATCAGAGTTTCACAGCATCCCTGCTGAGTCAGCTCACACAGGCTGGAAACAGGGCCCTATCTGCTAAATGAGAATTGACAGATTACCTGCTAATTAGACAAGAATTTAAAGCAATAGTGGATTTGCAGATCAATTCACAATAAAAGTCGGTGCACATCACCAAAACTAGGGGTGCCCATGTGGCTAGGATTATCAGCCTCTGAGCGGAGTAGCATGAGCAGAGTGCTGATGTGTAACTCATGCTGCTGTTGGGCAGGGACTAGAAATTACAGTCTGAAGGGTTGTTGGTCACTCTAGCCAGACTGCCATCAGCATTCAGAATGCATGTAGGTCTTCCCAGTTTCCTGTCTTAATACTTTGAACACAAGGTTTCTTCAGCTACTTTTTAACATCTGGACTTTTGAAAGGGATGAGGGGGTTTGTCTTGGTATATGCTGATACAACTATTTTCGACAATCTCAGGAAAAGGAAAAGCCTAATACTGAAGAATTGTTCAAATGCAGGGCTGATTTAATGGATGAAAAACAATAAAACAACAGAAGCAGATTATCCCAACGATGGAATGGAAAAAAATCAACACTAAACCAGAAATGAAAAAAAGCCCCTTCTTTTAGCAATACGTCCTGGTGTTATCAAAAACTGTGTACTAATATGTTATCTCTTTGACTGCATGCACCCTGCAACAAAACATTCTAGAATAATAAACTAGATATAGTAAGGGGACCCCTCTAAGTGGTAAAGCCATCATAAGGCCTGACAGAAGCTCTGAGACAGGTTCTGTTAAACCTAGAGAAACATTTTTCCATTACAAAAGTCGTATGAAGACAGCAGCAGATACCCTAGGTAGGGATAAAGAACTGGGAATTCCCTATTCCCTAAAGAACCAACCCTTCTCTGTTCTTTATCTGCAGAAAGATGAAGGAAAAGGGACACACTGAGGAATAAAGGAAATCTCTCCACTAGTTTATAACGAATATTCTAATAATTCCTTATTACTCGCCTGCTTGTCTACATAGAGCTATATCAGAAAGTGTCACTATGAGAAGAAAACAGGAGACAAAGCCATGGATAGCTGAGGGATCATATGTTCAGTAAGAAACATGGTGATACTTAGGAGCAGCAGGAACAAATATTTATTTGAAAATACTCCCACCATATACCATCTGTATGTCTTAGTCCTAAGACAATGTACTGATAAAATAAAAATTTAAATAAATAAGCCTAGAAAGAAAGGATGTGGGGAAAATGCAAACGGCCACTGACATAATGTTTGCTAGACAGGAGCAAGAGCTAAGTAGTAGAATTCACCAGCCTTTACAGTGAAAAACTAGATTTATTAAGAATCAGTTGATTTTGCCTTCTTTTTCTGCAGATATCTACAGACGGATAAACAATAGGTTTTTGTGAACAGACAACGCATTAACAGACTAGATCATAGGCTTCTAAGCAAAGAGCACTTCTGGTGTCATACCCATGTGGGATGGCCATAATGACTGGGAAGCAGGAAGATTGCTGTTCAGTGAGTCAGTCCTGGGACAGAGTAAGTAACGGTAAGAGGAAGTAACATAGCATTCATCCAACACATCAGGAGCTGAGCCTCTTACCTGGGAGCTGAACTCCCAATGGAATAAAAGCTTAGTCTATAATTATGGCATGCACCATGGATCAAGCAAGTGTCCCAGATATGACCCGTGCACTTTGAAAGCTTTGGTGCAGCTAATAATACATCACAGTCATTCAATAACATCTTCTACAGACTGGATTTCCAACATAATCCTGTGTTTTCTTAACTTTTGGAAACCTTTGCATTTTGGGCTAATACCCATCATGGGGAGTAGTACTGATAAAAAAAAATAAAAAACAAAAAAAGGCAGAATGGCTGTTAAAACTTTCAAAAATGAAAAAAAAAGTTTCATCATAGGACTATATAGAACAGTCATGGTTTTAAATTTGGTATTTGGAGTGATGTGGCACTAGTGCATTGCTGATTTGAAGAAAAGATTAGGGTTTTTTTCATATAACGTGATTATTGAATTATTATATACCAAGCATGCTCAATAAAAAGACTAAAATAAAAGAGTCCATAGGATCACCTAGAGAGAGACACTGGATAGATACACACAGCCAGGAAAGCATGCACTAGTCTATTGGTATTAGGGGATTTTAAAACATCACAGGGTAAATGGACTACCTTTATCTCAGCTAAGTGGGAATGCAGATAATGACTTCAACAACTGAAATGAACATGTGTGTAGGCCTGGAGGAGGAACAGGTTTAACATGCATACTGTTACCTCTAGTACCTGTAACCTTTTCAAATTTCATGAGTCTCTTGGAATTTACCTGGTGTCACAGAAAATGATTAACAGATAGACTAAATGTGCATATATACATATGGAAAGATATATTTATATATCCGTACGTAGCAATCAGTCTACCAGTCTCACACATATTATGCTTCATAGAAGTGTTTCTTGCTTAAGATCCACAGATTCCTCAGGTTTCAAAAGCTTCTGAAGGAAATCAGTACTGGAATTGTACAGGGGTCTCCATATTCATTAGCAACATTTGCAGGTCTAAAATCAAAACAGTTGAAACCCCTCCACTTAGAGAACTAATGAACAAGAAGTTGTCTTACTTTGTACACAGAAACAGGTTGAATTCACCATGGCATAACTGTTTCCTTTTTATCTTTTCCCCTTTGTTCTTTCCTGAGAATAGATGAAAATATTCAAATAAAATTAGCTGGAAAAAAATGGGTACTAAAAAAATAAACAAAAAAGTAGCCCAGTTTAGTCACAGAGCTCCAAATCCAATCCATTATTGACAGTACCTTAGGTTCCAAATAAAACTTTGCCAAGAGTGTCCTTGATAGGATTTGGGTTAATGGGGAACAATTGGCCTCCAGTTACAATATAGAACACACTGAAGGCTGGGATTTGTACTGCACAGAAATACAGAGGATGTTTATTCAATATTTATATTCACAAAAACAGTAACATCCTCCCTCCAGTATAGAAACTGGTTAATCATGACAAGATAAATTGATCAAAGGTCTGCAGATCTGAGTCACTGGGAGCAGCTGGTGTTTAGCAGCCTATGTGTTAGATACCAAGGAAACCTTAAAAACAGGAAATATCAAATACAACTCAAGAGAGTAGAACTGTTGTGAATTTGTACTTTTCTGATTCATTCAATGATTTGCAGATGTCTTCCAAAACCTATGGCCAAGTTATAAGAAGCTAGGCCGGCCTAGTCTTTAAATGAAGCTGACCCACCAGTTACTAATAGCAGATCCAAGCTAAAAGTATACAGATTTTTTTTCTGCCAGATAAGACAAATGAGTTGCTAAGACATTTCAAATTATTTTGTTCTTAAAGAAACCTGTGTCCCAAAATCTATTGATTAAAGAAGCGGTAAAGCATCTGTTATTATTTTTAGAATTTCAGTAACTAATTACATTACAACACATCAGCCAAATTCAGATCTGCAGCCAAAATCTGCTCTGCTACACTGGTGTAAATCTGAAATAGCTGACCTGCTTACAGGGAAAATTTAAACTAATTTCACTTAGATCTGAATTTGGCCTCTAAAATCAGCAAGCACAACTTTTCATCAGCCCAGTTCAATCTCATCATGTTGGAAAGGTCGGGCAATTTACTCTTTCTTTGCCTTCAGGAAATGTATAATAATGTTGAATAATTTGAAGGGCATTGCCAAACACCACTGGTATCAAGAGTCTTGCCATTAGCACTGAGAAAGATTCTTAATCCTTAGAGGAACAGAGAAGCAAATATATACATGACAAAGGAGCTTGTTCTTTTCCTCAAAAAAAAATGTTAATGAAAAAATTCCTGCCTTGGGAGAGGGAATTGGTGTGTTACTCCAATGTTAAACATTGGGAAGAGAAATCCCCTCCAGGAATGCAATTTATTTACTGTGCTTTCAGCTGGACAGAATTTATTTTCTCTATATTCTGGGAAAAAGTTAAAAACTACTTTCTTTGTTCTATTTTAATTAGAGATATGTGCATGTGCATGAAGACCTGCAAATCCAGGTGTCTCTTCTTCTTCCCTTCCCCCACTGCAAGCAAACTTTTTTTTTTAATCATAATTTTGTAATAAATAACTACACAGAAAATAACCTGAAAGTTTTAATTTTTAAATGAGCTATTGCTGACCTAAAACAACCTGTATTTTAACATCCGAGAGAACAGTATACTGAATTAGAGCTGAATACAGCACTACCACTCTCATACATAATCTGTTAGAAAACTTAACCTACAGAGAATAAAACATGCTTCCTCTCTCTGGAGTCAGTTCTTCTCACCAGCTCAGGAGGTTTATTGACTAGTTATTGTGAGAAACATTAAAACTATTATGAAGTCTCTTAAGCAGTAAATAAAAGAAAAATCAAGGAATTTTGGAAGAGAGCCCACCATCCATGGATAGACAGATTTAAAAATAATTCCCTAAAGACTGCTGGGTTCTAAGCAGACAGTTTTATTTAAAGAGAGGGACCCAGACATTGCCCTGGACAACCAAATCACTTCAATGCCCAGATAAGGTCAAAAAAAGCAAACAAAAGTTAAGAGGGCACAAAAAAGAGGGGGTGAGAAATGTTGGCATATGAATGATGCCATTATTTATATCAGGAGTTAATGCTCCTCTGCAAATGCAGACGGTACTATGAACACTATCTCAATAAAGGTACTGCAAAATTAGATGGAATTAAGAACTGGAAGCAAAAAAGGGCATGAAGAAAGATCTTATGGAAAAAGAACTTGAAAATGTTGGAGTAGTCTGCTTTGAAGAGAAAATTTAACTACAAGCCATCATAAGAAAAAAAATTAATTTACATTATACATAACTAAGTAAACAGTGAAAAAACATAAGGTAGTAAATGTAAAACTGCTGAAGTGGACTTTCTCCATGCACAATTCATCTGCAGAACCCTCTGAAGCCAAAAATTCAGAAAGGAAATGGAAAGACAAATGCAAGACAAAAAATTTATAGAAATATTTTAATGCACAAATGTTTCATTGATACTCCAAAGAACACAGTACAAGTCCCGATTCAAAACCTTCTGAAGTCAATGGAATGTTTTTCCATTCATCTTGAACTCAGATGAGCCTATTGTTAGGAATTTCCATGATTTGTGAGAGGATATAAATCCCAACTTTAGAAGAATACTAATGTAGTTTCTGTGTTATTATTATTTCAAAAGTACTTGTCTTGGTTTCTCCCTTGGGATAGATAATGGAAATGGTATAAAAAGAAACATAATGAAAATGAAATTTGGAAATAAAATTTACCAGTAAAAGAAGCAATATCAAATAACAGCACTCCCAAAATTGAATACAGTTATGGAAAGTTGCCATCTGAAGAGCTGACTTGTTCACATCCATTACTCAGAAATCACTTCGAAGATGGCAGATGCCTAAATGTGCAATACTTAGTACTTCATAGAAATCTACAGTAGACGCAGACACATGTAAGAAGTATTTCAGCTGTTTAAACAATCTGTTTTGCACAGAAAGGCTTTTGATCTTTTGGCTGGTAGTTTTCATGAAATATGGGGAAAGAACTTAAATGTAATAACACCATTAGTGAAAACAGTACTTGGAGGCACCTGAAACAAAAACAGATTGGTAAAATTAACACACACACACACACAGAAAAACTGGAATAGAAAATAAAATCAATGCAATTATGCAGCTCAATTCACACAGCAACTGGACCAAAACTTTAATTATTTCAAATACTTGCAGCATCGTCCCCCAGTGAGTCAGATGTGTGAAAAACTGTCTTCATGAGAACTGAAATCTCTTTGTACCTTAGTGACTAATAAAATCAATGCTCCTCTGTGCTCATAGCAAGCATCATGTGGGCCTTTATATCTATTGCTGATCAGCTAGGAAAGCAAGGTGGAGAAAGACAGCAGGTGGAACAAAGGAACAAACAGTACAAGAAATAGGAAACAGAAGAAAGTGACAAGAAACTAAGGAGACAGCAACACAAGCCAAAGACATTAAAAAAGAGATACAATATCTACAGATGAAGTGTCATTTCAATTTAAACTCAATTTTTCTGAAGTCAGAGAGGGATGTCCATGGCCCACTGACCTCATGCTCACCTTTCCCAAAGGGCTCAGTTTCCTTTACCATGCTTTACAGCTACAAGGACTCTGAAGTTTGCCTAACAAAATTTTGCAACAATGCTAATTACTTTGCAACTTTTTCATCAAGTACTGAAGCCATTTTTGCTACAGGAGTTGTTTGCCACCCTTATTTGTTTTCCTAACTTACTGTGAGAGGAAAAAAAAGATATAACCACAGAAAACTGTTCAAAATACAAATTTAAAATATTTGCAGAAAAATTAACACATATACACTCACTAGGTGAACAGAAATAAATTAAGATTATGGAAGGGAAAGAAGGCTTGCAAAGAAAGCAAAATATGGAAAAAAAGACACAGAATGCTGTGGAAACCAAAAGAAAAATAAAATAGGACACAAGAAAAAATAAAAGGCAACAACAGCTGATTGCATGAGCGTCTAGAAATATGATACTGTAACTACCAAAATCTGAGATAATCCTGAATCGGACTCCATAGATTTTCCATCTTGATTTAGGAAAATGCTTTAAATTTGATTTGTTGGCATTTAGAAAACAGTTTTGATCAGTGCAAGGCATACAATCTTGCAGTTACAGAGGGTTAAGAACAAGCAGCCCAAGTGGTAAGTTACTGCAGCTTGTTTACTCCCATCCCACCACCCCAGCTGGGAGCAGGGCAGCTGAGGGGCAGTGGGGACAGCCCCAGCCCTGGGCATGGGGCATCTCTCTGGCGACAGGGATGGGCTGAGGCTGGACCAGGATGTCCAGCCATGGGTGGGGGTCAGGATCAGCAGGGTCTGTGGCTCAGCAGGGCTCCCAGAACCTTTCCAGGCCCTCAACAATGGCTTGAAAAACAAGACTTGCTTCCTCTTAATGTTTCTCCTGGCCTTCTTCCCACCCCAGAAGATAAGTGGTTGCCTGTGTAGGGTGGGCTCAAAGCAGGTGACTGCATTAGAGATGGTCCATGACCCTTGAAGAAGAAGGACTAAAGTGGATGAGGCTCCACCCTCATGAAACAAAGCTGAAGGGGGGTCCCAGAAGCAGAGACAGAAAGAGACAACTTCTTATAAACTCCCAAATCTGTCAGTTGTCTAATGGACTCCTCCACTCAAAATACTACTAGCTCCACCCAGCCCATTCCCTCAGCAAAATCATAATGCAAAATTTGGTAGCCCCTTCATGAATGGTGCTATGAAAACCCTAATAACTGTTCCAATACCCCTTCCCTCCCCCACTCTCCTTTACCTGCTCCAAAATTTCTCACCCACCACTGCAAGACTGAGTCATTATGCTGCTGAGAAACTTTGAGCCAGCTCTGGGACCGGGTCCAGCAGCAGTGCAGCTGCTCTCACACGATGCTGAACCTGAATCATTAAGCTCTGCCAGACATGAGCCACAAGGGTATCTCAGCACACAGATCCCCAGTGCTCCCGCTTGTCAGAGAGTTTATTAGACCAGGCAAAGTGCCAGACCTTGGCAGACCCATGGGTCTGTGGGGTGCAAAGCTTCAAGGTGTAGGAGCACTTCATGCTTATCCAGATTTTCCATTAATTGAGGTTAAACTGAATTTGCCAAAGGGGTGACTGATCTTAAGCTATTTTTCCCTTTTGGTTATTTTCTCTATAAACAAGTTGACTTAACTCAGCACCTATTATAATTCTTTCCGTAACAGGTTAGAATACAGAATTCATGGATTATCACTGAAACGTTTTGTGTCAGTCTTTCCACCTGCTGCTCTGGTACCTGGTTCAGTCATGCTTTTGATCAAACTGGTAGTCTAGCTGGCATCTCCAGTTCAAACTGCTGCACCTATGTGAGCAATTCAGTTGTTCAAAAATAATCTTGACACCTCCAAAGCAATCCATGTAGTGGATCCAGTGCACAGATCTCCTTTTGTCAACTTGGTGATCATAGGCCCAGTGTCCACTCTCCAACCATACTCCAAAAAGAGGAGCCTGGAGCAGGTTAATGACTTGTACAGGTATGATATAGTAAGTACTTGGGTTACCAAGCTGTGACGGTTCTCAACACTTTCATTCAATTTCTGTATCAGCCCAGTTGTATATTATTTGGAGTAATTTGGTTGTAAAATACCCAGATCCAAGTGAAAAAAAATAATCATAAGAGAGTGATTTGTCAGCATGCCATCAGAGGTTAGTAGGAAAGAAGTTTTTAAACTCAGAGGATAAACACAAAAGATGTTTAGCTTCCTCCAACAGATAGAAAAGTGGAGACAAACTCAAAATACAATCTGAAGTTACATGATAATAAATACAACAGAAGTTACATACTTCTGTGTTACGTCAGAGGAAGAGTATATAAAAAGGAGTGAGCCATTAACCCCTGGAAAGACTAAGGAAACTATGTATTTTGTTGATTTTATGAACTAGGCTTAATTAGAATATGGCTTGCCTAGGATTTCACTATAAATTCACAGATTTTGCTTCACCTTGAGTGTTAGAGGCTAAACTGACACATCTTTGGAAAAGGAGGCAATGAGGCAGCATGTCCACCTGGTGAAAGAATGAAAATCTACGGGATAACAGGGTTCATGTTTTAAAATTACTGCTGCAGTCACAAAATATACATCTTTTTATCATTTCTAGAGCTTCTCCTTCATGTTCCCACCAAAAGCATATAGTTGAAAGTAACTAGCATTACCATCATAAAAATAGAATTCCCCCATTCTCAATGTGGAAAGTATTTTAGTGAGATTACTTAATCATAATGGTAATGATTGTAATGCGATTCACAGTACATTAACTTAGTCTAGAAAAGTGACCTTACCACCCTTGTGTATAGAAATCTGTTATAATTTCTTCTGTTGGTACCTTAAAAAAAACCCAAACCTTAACTTTTAGAAACTTAGCACTCTTTCTCTCACTGAAGTTTTATATTACATTTATCACCATGGTATCCAAACATAAAAGACTTTTAAAATCTCTCTGTAGGAGCTTTCAGTGTTCTGCAGAGACCAAAAAGGATGCCTTGTGAGTAGGGAAAGGGCAAGAATCATGACGCTAATGATGGCACCAGGGAAAGGTGGGATTGCAGGGCAGCATATCAGAAGACAGACCCCTCCACAAGCACGTTTCTCTGGTGCTTTGAGTTTTACAAAGAATTATTATGGAAACAGAAATTATTACTCTACCAATAACATGACAGCGGTGGGAAAAAGTCGTAAGAGCCTTCTTTGTTGAGCTTGAGCTGAGTTTCAAGTTTTCACAGTGCTGCTCATGGTGAATCTCCAGGCATCTACTCTCACTTTCTCTCTGTTTTACTGTTTATCTTGAAATAACTGCTGCTGGCCATACTTTACATCAGCCACAACAAAAATCAAACTAACTTTTCTATCTCAGTTTTATATTTTGGATGACTACTGACTATCAGGTACAGAACAGAGTTCCAAATTTTTCACTGACCACCTTATATTCTCTGGCTCACGCCCTAACTGTCTTCCCCAAACAAATATGACACCTCAAGATAGTCCTGAAGGTAGAATTTCCCAAACACTTCAAGGGAAGTATATTAAAATGCTTTTGCATGCCAGAGGAAGTGTTATAAATAAAAAAGGAGGAAATGTGACTACTGCAAAGTGTGCTGGAACTTGTCTCTCTCAAAGTAGCCCTTGTGGCATCCTTACATTTGGTGTTATAATCCAGACACCTACTTTTCAGTGGGACTAGGTCATCTTCTGTGAAGTCATAAGAAGGAGCATGTTTAAGCTATATAAATAGTGGGCTCCAGGAACACAGAAAGACATAATTATCATTAAATAAAATTATCCTACTCTTTTAAGTTAGGACATAACATAAGCCAACACCCAATGTTGTCAGAAAGCTAAGGAACATATCAGACTGGACAAAAATGTGATTTCTTTCTGAAAAGGAAGAATGAAGATAAAAATAAGCAGGTAAATGGATGGGTGCACTTTGTTTATCCTCTCTAGGAGTACTTCCATCTACCTTTGTCTAGTTAGCTGGAGATTTCTGGCAGTTTCTTATTCTCTTATTTAGCAATCATGAATACAGATCTTTTCAGCTCAGATTATCTAAGAGACTTCTCTGCTCTGACTGACTACCTGTTGTCATGTACAGTCACAAAGCAGCAGCATACAAGCTTTCTTAACACTATCCCAAAACTGTTCCACAACAGTGACTTTCAAGAGAAAAAGAGGGTGTAATTCTAGTCTTCTGTCTTTGCTGAGACTTGTAAAAGAGAAATTACTGAATGGAACAGCTGCCAGCTGAGAAATGGAACTACAGAAGCATATGATATGCTATCCATACAGACAGAAATAATTTTATTCCAGAGATTAATTCAAATTAAGATATGGTTCCCAGGACAGACATGAACTGGTGATTTAAAGGTGAAAAGTTTTGAAGTTTATAGAAATGATGCATCTTTTTGCTGTACAAGTAATAAACTATACATTGGAGATGTCTCTGACTCCTGGAGAAATGACCAAAAGCATAGCAGCATGTTCTGACCAAGTACAAAATGCAGCTAATAGGAATTCACAATTCATCCCTCTGTTGTAGTTCAGAGCTTACAAGTATTTCATGGTAATTCTCTCTGTATTCAATGGAATCAAAGGAAGTATAATTCTTCCTGGGAAAGCAGAGACCTCATTATATTAGTTTGGTGTTTTGATAAGCACATACTCCTGTCATCTAATATTTTGTTATTAGTAGATCCCGGAGTTATCCTGAAAAGGTAACTGCAAATCCTTCAAACTGATTTTTTTTTTTTTTACTTAATAAGTAAGGGTTGATTTTTTGCAATTGGCCAATGAAAACAGTAATTTAAAAAATCTAAATATTATTTTCCTTACTGATTCTGCTTTATAGATGATAAGATGCAACAAATATTATCCCTCTCTATCACAGTTGTTGCAATCCAGTCTCTGAGATTTTGCAGTTGTCTTCCTCTAGGTGACGTCTGCAGAAAATATATGCAACTATAACTGCATAAAATCAAAGTCAATGATAAAATGGAAAGAGGAGGTGGAGCAGGAAGAAATAAGAGCAGATCAAGCCTGCTAAACCATTGATTTATTAGCATATAATACTGAAATCCTTCTCTTTAAAAAAATACCCCACAAGGTCTGGTTTTGATAATTTTTCCTAGAAAAGAAAATTGACATATAGGGATACATTTTCAAAGCACCGCACAAAGTTTTAACAACACAATTCCCATTGACATTGATGAGTCACATGGCTGAAATCCTGCACAGTGCTTTGAAAGTATACCCTACAGCCTTTTAAGCCTGCTTTTGGGAAACCAGAGCACTTGCCTCCTAAGTAACTTTCGGGTACAACTACGGGCTCCGTTCTTTACCCACCAGAGAAATCTTCCTCCCATGCTGTGTCAAGATGGCCACAGCAGAAGTGTTTTGTGGGTGTGCGTGGAGCTGCTCCAGTGACAACCCCGCTTCTCCGTGACCAGGAGGGGGTGTGGGTAGGGAGAGGAATGTGGTCCAATGGCAGCTGCCATAATTGGAAACAGCTTCCAAAATGGTTTTAATTATGATGAGATTTGGCCTGGCGTTTACTGTAGCCAGACTCAAGATTGCCCAGCCCTCTGTCTTGAGCTAGTTGTAGTGCAAGATCTTCAGATATGTCAACAAGCTCAAGAAGAGTGATTTTTTTTTACCTTTTCTCTACTAAATGCTGCTGCAAAAGGAAACAAACAGGGAAGTTTGCAGGGAAATATGGTAATTTTATTATACCAGCTGCTAACTTATCCCTTCACACAACCTTGCCTGCCTTATACCCTTAGTCCTTGATAGCAATAACTTCACTCCCTCACTACTTTCTCACCAATAAAATGAACATTTGAATGGAAACAATTCCTCTAGGAGAAACAGGAAGAACTTTCTCCTCTCCTTCTGAAAAAAATGGATACATTTATTTTGGAAAGCTTAACATCTTGAAATTCAGAAATGGAGAAAGCGAGTGACAGATCAAATCTATTTGCAACATGCCTTTGCTGATGTTAATTAAACTAAATGCTATTTATATCCTCTCAGACATAAGGAGAGGATCTTGCAAACCTTTGAAATGTTAGACCTGGACAATCCATAGACACTACAGAGGAGTGTGGGTTTTGTTAAGCCTGAAAACACTTGACCATGCAAAAACTGTAAATATTTCAGATATATATCAAAAGATGACGTAGTTAATGAATAAAATGGATGCAGACTTTGGCTAAGCTCCATGGCCAAAGTACAGAGCATTTCTGGTGAGCTGCTTAGTTAGATGCCTTAGCAGACCAGCTATGCAGAGAAGCAATACTAATACTGTCTCTACATGGGACACGGGCACCTTTGAAAGGTTGTTCCAGGATTACTTTCTGTGAAAGGCACAAGATGGATTAAGGCAAGAAACACAAATGGAGGTTTGGATTTTTGCTGTATCCTCTTTTCAACAGATGGCTGACCAGTGCTGTTCAGGTATTAGGAGCATATTTTCTTTATTTAAAAAAAAAAAAAAAAATTAAGCTTGCATAATTAATACTAGAAAAAAAAAATATTACAAGACCAGTAGGCAACACTGATGCCATGTTTCTGAATGTGAACTACAAAATTTATACCTTGAAGACAGATTAATGTTGATATAGCTATGTCATATAGTTATGCATACATAGTTTAGAAGTGCAGCATTTATCTTCCTAAATAGACATGAAACAACAAAAAATGTAAATCATGTTCACTCCTAGCCCACAGCCAATGTAGCAAAATGCAATTTAGCTTAGTTCTCAATATGCATGTTACCTTGCATCTGCTGTTGTCTTGTAGTACACACAAGGACAATCACTCAACTGGGGCTTGATAACAGGTTACCCTGATCATACATTTGAGAAACTGGAAAATAAATAGCAAGGTATGTGCACAATAGGGTAGAGGTTAGTAACAAGCATTCAATCCTACTTCTTTGTTTTTCAGGGTAATCTGCCCAGGTAAAGTCATGACACATAATTTTTACAGGGCAGTGGCATTTGCTTGCATTTTAAGTGTTAACTCTGCCTGTATGAACTTGTTTCAATAAACTGCATTAACCACCCAGTAGTAATGTACAAATTAAAGGACTACTTTCCTCTAAAAAAGTATTTTTCCTTTTTTTTTCCCAATTTTTGGGTGAGTCTTTTTGTTCAATACGTTCACTGGCATACATCATGACATACAAGAAGATAATATAAAGGGTTGCATCACTATCAGAAGCCTTATTTTAAAACTAACCAAAAAAAGCGCCCACTTTCTTTTTTTAGAAAAGGTTCTATAATGTAATAGTCAGACTATTTCTTAGTTTATATGTTGGCAACACCATTTTCCCCAGCAAGCTGTGGTCAGCAAAATGCAAAGTAGATTAGGAGACCTGTGACATGACTTGGAACAATGTAGGAAGCTACTCCATTTACCTGTTAATTACTGACTTCCAGCAGAAGGTTACTGCTTCCCGAGACACAGGACCTGACAGCATGAATGCTCAGTCCTCTCAGTGGAGAGTAGAACAGGTTAATTTGGGTCATCATCAGTGGAGGACATCACGAAATTCCAACAAGTTCTATTTCTGCTTTGCAGATAAGCTTCATCTAAGGTAACGGTGCCTGTAAGTTTTAATAGCAACTTTATAGCAATACTGAGTTTAAAACTGATATGGCACAGATACATTTAATAAATAAATAAGTAATAATTCTTCTTTACAATTTTTCTGATTTTTTTTGATGGTTTGGCAAAACCTGGATGTGAAATATTTGCTTCTATTTTAAGATTTTTTTAATTCAGTATTCTGGGTTGAATTTCAGGAATAAACAAAGAAGAAAAGGAAAGACAAAAGAAAAAGCACTGCTGGCTTCAGACTTGTAAATGCAAGTGCAAACAAACAAACAAAAAATTGCTACATTGCTTTATACAGAGGACAACACTACAAAACAGATCTTGCAAATAATTTGTTTCAATATTTTGAGGAGAGTCAAGGACTTAGCCCAAAGTCATAATTTTGTAATAATTCTATAGCCTTGTGTAACAAAATGTTTAATTTATATGTTTTAAGTACAGGGGAAAAAAATGTTCAAAATGATGGATGTTCCTAAGATGCCTGTTTTGAAATAGCATAGCAAACTTAATAAGCAGTTAGAAGTAACAAGGACATCATATGAAGTAGTTGAGAAAGCAGAGAGAACACAGCAAGCTCAGACTTACCATCCAAAGAAAGTTTCAACACATATTCCTGGTGAACAATCTTCATGCCCCTTTCCAGCAGTATTAACACATTATAGCATAATTTTCTCATTTCTAGAGTCCCTTAAACAACAAACACCAGTAGATACACTCAAGAGAACTGGCTATTGAGTAAGGCCTCCATACAAGAATTTCATTTAAAATGTCCAAGGATTAATACAAGGATGGTGTTACTGAATCTCTCAGTGCAAATCAAGTTACAGAACTAATAATATTTGAAAGTAATAGCACAAAGCAAACAAAGAAAATTCATACAATTCTGGAGATGGCCAGTCCTGAGCTTTATCTTGCTCTTCTAAAATCCTCAGAAATAAAATATATGTTATTTTGTCTTTCCTGCAAGATATTGGCTTGGAGTACTCTGCAGTCCAAGCACTGGTTCATAGACCCCTAACAAATCCTTGGTAAAAGGAAATCCCTGTGAGTACCAAGCATCTCCGTGCAAAATGAATGTCCAGCATATTACATGCACGGAGCAACTACAATGAGCAAGCGTAGGCTGACACTGATACCAGCAGCTGTGCTGGCTTTAGATATCCACGTCCTTGCACACATCATAAATCTGTGCATAGTCTTGAGCTTTTTCATGAAGCTGAAATGTGTTGTACCTGGCAAATTTGCCACTACTTTGGATAGTAGCTTAATCTGAAACATTTTATTAAACGTCTGTGCTCACCCGTCCTTCTAACAAAACGTGCAGCCATGGGTGGACACCAGCTCATTCAATTTGACCCAAGCCTGTCCAACACTGAGTCTGCTCTAAATCATTTGCAATACAAATGATCTGCTGTAAAGTCAGACCTTTTGTCACTGCCCATCTACCATAACCTGTGGCCCACCCAGATTTCTGTTCCTAGCTAGGCAACTGTTTCCAATGGCAAAGTTACAACATTATAATGTACCGAATAACACATTTCACTTGTCTCAAGTGATTTATGACACTAATACTTTTGAATCCCTTTTCTCATAAACAGTGGAAATGGAAACTTTTTACTTTATTTTTCTTTTCTACCAGAGTTAACAACACTAATATGTACAAAGAATATCTGAACTGGTAAATAACTAGGACCTATTCAGAACAGCATGCATTTTTGGTTCAGACTACAACCCTTTTTCTTTTAATTAAAATAGCAAGCAGATAGTTAAGTGTGTAGGTCCTGTCTGATTAGATGCAGATATCTCTTAACGATTATGGTAAAACAAAGGCTATCTTACGAGAGGTTGGGAAGATAAGACAGTGGTCATTATCCACTGAGTGTGGTTTCAAGATGAAAACTATTCATTTTTCCTGGAACACCAAACATAAACAGAGCATATTCTTTACCATATTGAATGGATATCTGAATGCTTTTCTCTACAGTCCAAAGCACTGCTTCAGAGCTATACAAAAGAGAAGAGAATGAGAAAGAGCACACAAGTAACCTGAGAAACTTGAGGATGGTTTCTTTTTGGCTGGATCCCCTTCATGCAGAAGGGAGTTGAGCAGTATGTCCCATCGAAAGCTTCATGCAACAGTCATGAAACAACATACTGTCAGATGCAGACAAGAGGTGGCTTCATAATTTCAATAACTTCCAAATCACAATGAAGATTCAAGCCTTATTTGATGTATAAACATAAAATAAAAGACATTTCCTGCCCCAAAGAGGTCACCATTTAAGTAGACAAGACAGACAAAAGCTTGGGCAAGAATAATATTTGTATTTCCCTGACACAGTTGGGAACTGCAGCACTAACTGAAGGAATCCACAGTAGTACTAAAATACTATTCACTTTACAACCTACACCAGGTCAAAACTTTAACGTAGCTTGCTTGGGTTGTGGCGCACAATACTTAAATATTGGTGCACAACACTTAAATCCCAAATGTTACCTACTGAATATCTGTCTATTCACAGACCCTAAGGGATTATGGCAGTGCACTGTGAAATTCATGCTGCCATTCTCAAGAGTTATGGCTGACTAAGCTAATTTAAAGTTAGCCCACATAAGTAAATCCAAGCTGCAATTACACCTCCGGATAGAAGTATTCCCATTGTCAGTGACTTGCCCAGTGCAGAAAATAAAAAGACTGCAATAAAGCTAAGATCTGAAAAAGGAGATATCAGTCCTGATCCAGTGTCTCGCCAGTCTACCTTTACTCCCTAGGGTCTTTTTAGGTGCAAAAGTTCATTCCTTTTCTGTAAAATTCTGACTGTGGTGTATGGGATGTAGAAAGTGCATGAACTCAACAGGAGAAACTCTTTTCCATCCCTCAACACTCAAGACAGAAACAGCTTCACTGCCAAGAAAGCCATATAACACACATATGAATGCCTGTATAATTTGGGTGCCTTGTCCCACGTTAGACCCAGCTCTCGATTTATATGTCATTGAAATGGGAGGGGGGGGAAGTACAACACAAATTAACTTAGGCTGTCAGTGATTGTTCCGGACTTGGGCACTTGTACTCTTTATAGTTTGCTGTTACTTCTAGATTTATTTTTTTAAGTTAATACACTCCATAAAAAGGCATGCCTTTTAAAATAAGCTTCCTTTAAAAGAAATTAAATCTCATGGCAGCCTGTTGATTAAACCTTTAGCTTTGTGGAACACCTGAGCAAACAATAGCAGCAAATTTCTGACACTAATATAGGCAACTTTCTCCAGAATAGCTGTTGAACTACACTGGGTGATAAATTCTGTCTCTCCAGTGATGGCAACAAAGGCATTTTCCAGCACACCCCGAAGGTGTGCCACCCAGTGGCAATCCTCTTTTGGTGGGACTGGAGGCCCCTGGCCTCCTCCCTACTGGCACTGGCAGAGGAAATGCACATTGTCTGAAATGTTGTTCTAAGGTAGCTCACTGACAGCCAGCAAGAACCATCTTGCAGAAATGTCACCAGCTTTAACTATTTATAGCACAGCCATTTAGCTGCAACATTTTTTGCCCAGTAGGGGAAGAGGGGTCAGTATCTCCCATCAGTATTTTGACAGCTTGTGAGATGTGAATATAGCTGGATGACACATTACAATTCTGCAGATCTACAAGAAGAGAAGGAATTTTACAATTTACATTCAGAAGACTGCACAGCGCTTCACACTGGTGGCCAAAGGATTAAAAAATAAATTAAATTTTGATAAAGAATGAAAATACTTTTTTTAAGTCTTCCCATCTTCGGATTTTAGAAAATTCAAATTCTCTTTGTTTTCCTTTCTTTACTTTTCCTAAAGTAAAACACTTATTTTTTAAATCATACTTAGATTGCTTAAATCATTAGATTTTCTTTAAGTAAGTAAGATGGGCTTTTTAAAGATATCCACAGTTCTTTAACTTCAGTTAATTTCTTTATAATATCCATTCCACTAAGGTAAGCCACTAACAAAGCTTTACTTTTTAGTCAAGATCCTACATTAAATCAACAGGAGACAGATCACCTACTCAACATCTAGTTCAAAGAATTCAACCTGGATATCTTCAGTTATATTTAAAAAAATTTGCCCAGAAGCAAGAGCTATCTTACTCCTTCTCTCCTTTCCTGGAGAGCTCTGGCAGAGAGGTCTTCAACCACCTTTACAAAACAGCTGTCCAGGAATGGGCATTAGGCCCCTGCATCTGACCTTCTCCCCAGAGCCACTTCTTATCTGCCACCCAAGGGAGCTGCATACTATCTGCTCAGTTTGCCTGCAAACGGTGCCTCGTGAATATTATTCTACAAGCATGCCTCACACCTTCCACATCTTTGCTCTCATTTCTTATCACAATGCCAAGTGGTGGGATGCATTTCCACCACAGAGAGCAAGTGGCTCCAGCAGGCTTGGCCATACACCTCAAGTGGGCTCTTCTGTTCACCAGGAATGGCAAAATTCACCAAGGCCAAACATTTACTTCCTCTTTCAGGGACACTAGAGGCATACTCAATTTAAAACACACCTGTGACAGCCAGGAAAAATGCTGTCCATGTTTCTGGATAGAACTGCACATGGACAGCAAGGAAGGAAGCAAGTGGACCTGGAGGCACATGGGCTGTGTTGTGTCCTCTCTCCATCTTTCCACAGGCATGTGAATCATAGCAATGACTTGCATTATAGAAGATCCTGCCAACTGTAGCAGAAATCTTCTTTCAGACATTTTTACAGGGAGGGAGGAAGGGCCAAGCCTAGTTGGACTGAGACTAATTCAGGTGGCAGACTTAGGTCATTTAAAATCACAATGATATTTGATATTCAAGACCAAGCCACAGACTGACTTTATTGAAGCAGCATCAATTCCAGCTGGTGGTACGGCAAATAGTGTCCAGGCCACTGCAGATTTTCATGCTTAGTTTTGAAGGCTATTATCCTTCGAGTATATGGCACAGTCTGACTCAAATTAGTGGTAGCAAACATATAATCAAGACCTCTGTACTGATTTTGCAAAGCTGTTAAAAAGCACAAGAACCTGATTTTTCTGGAAATACATTGTTAAGGTAAAGTGAGCAGCAACTTCAAGTAAACATGCTGATGAGTGCCTTAGATCACACTTGCATTCAGCCAGGAGCCATGCACACCTTCTTAGCTTCTTGTAAGTCTCATGTGAAAGGGGAGAGTAGATATTCTGCTGTCTCTGATGTAGGAGGACAGAAGATAAATACAGTAAACCCACAGATTTTTCAGGTAGAATTTTCTTCAATGGTTTCCAAATGGTGGCCAACAATGTTCTTCTGCCCGAAACATTAGTCTGTACTTTAATGTTTCTGGGTACAACTGAAAGAAAAGAGGAATTGGGAGCTACCATGTTTAGATATGCAGTTGCAGTGATTTGAAGCTTATGCTGCTTTACCTGAGGGGTAGTACAGTGCCCCCACTCCTCCTGTTTGAATGACTTATACTTAAGCAAGATCTTCATTCAGACACAATCTTCTATGGCCTCTACACTGTTCTGTGGGTTTGTCAAAATCTGATCCTTTCAAATAACAAAACAATGCTGTGTGTTGATGCAGAATTTGTGAGTAATGTTGGAAGTTCAACCACACCTCTTGCGATGGAAGAAAAGCTGTCCTGTAAGACCTGATGAATGAGATATGCAACGCTGTACTGAGATGTTTACTATTTGACCACACTGAAGCATATGTGAGCAGGTTTCGGATTATCAGTATGGTGATTTAGTTAAGTAGCACTGGGTTGCTGACATGTTCCTTAAGAAAACTGAGGTGTG
The DNA here is from genome assembly GCF_965140245.1 of Athene noctua. Classification (NCBI taxonomy): domain Eukaryota; kingdom Metazoa; phylum Chordata; class Aves; order Strigiformes; family Strigidae; genus Athene; species Athene noctua. Next base: position 140,753,540 of record NC_134038.1, on the reverse strand, counting down.
TCTACACAAGCATATCCACTCCCAGCCCAACCTGTCTGAAGTGATTAGACTGCTCAGAGATCACAGGACTCTTGGGAGAGGAGAAGACAAGGGGAGGAAGCTAATGGTTGTAAGATAGACATAGATAGTAGTGTGAACTGCTGTGTTAGATTGGGCTCCTTCACCCAGGTTGCCCTTTCTTCTTACTTAGCATTGAATTTGGTCCTGAGATGGCCTTTTGCTGGCTGACTTTACTAGTGGGCAAAGACTGGCCAAGGGAGATCCACAGAAGTGAGAACTCAGACAGATACTCTTAGGAAGTGTGAAAAATGATTTGGAGTCAGTCTAAGTGAAAGAGTTGTATCAGTCTTCCCCGCTGGAGGTGGTGGCACAATATCAAATACAGAAAGGGTGCATGTTTATAAAAGACATTTCTGATGTAGCTAGTCCAGTTGTTATTAGCTACTTGTCTTTATCTATTCAAAATTGCAGCATTTACAGTGGTAAACATTAAAAATACAATACTCAATGGTGACCAATGTTTCTGCCCCATAGTATTCAGAGAAGACAGAAGATCCTTCAGAGGGTTTGGTGATTGGCAGTAATAACGCTTTCATTTATACTGCTCCTTTGTGTGAATGTAGCAGCTGGAGAAAGTATTTGACTGGTGGTCTTGAGACTACAGACACCAGAAAGAAAAGCATGGTCATATAAGGAGGTTTGTTTTGCTGCACTGCCAATATGGCCATGTTTTACTACAAGAATTGTTTATAGAAAAAGAAATTACATTCTCGTTCCTTTGCGTGAGACAGATGCGCGCTCCTCCTCCTCTCTCTGAAGGCAAGGCTTTCCAGTGGTTCCTCTTGGGATGGCACAAGGAAAACTCTCCCTTCCTTTTCAATCTGCTTTAGCCACAACCTGACCTCAAACTGTGATGAAAGAACAGTGTTTTTATGAGGCCCATTCCATGTTTAATTTCTCTGCCGAAACTGCTAGCAGCCATGCTCCCCATCAGGATGGCTTTTCCAAGGACACTTCTATGTTCGAGAATTTATAAGACCAGTGTTCCCTGTCATCTTTTAGCTTGCTCCTGCTTGTTTGGTGGTTTTAGACTTTTCTCGAGCTCTTAATCAACTTAGTCAAGTTAACCCAATGTAACACAAGCTGTATCAGCCTGCAATTTAGATGACCTCAAATAAGGCAAAAGGAACGTGGTAGAGGTTATGTTGCCTATGCGGATGAGACATGGTCTTTCAACAGTGCTGGCCATGCATTTGGGGAAGGTTACAGAGACAGGAGGACCTGCTTTGCTGGTTTAAGTCACTAGAACCACAAGTGTTACTGCCAAAGCGGCTGCACCCAGCCTAACCTGTGAGGATAGGGTGTAAGGGGATGTTTTTCATATTTCTCTTTAATATTCTGGCCACTTGAAAAGAACAAACTAGCAACACTGTAACAGCTATGCCTTACTTAGCACTGAGGATGTTATTTCTCAATTGGACATGAAGGCTTGATAATGCCATTTTAATGGTTTTACCCATATTTTTAATGCACTCACAAGAAGACCTACTGCCAACCTTTTAAATCTCTGAACAGAAGAGGAAAACCAAAACACTACAGTGGTAGTGAAAAAAGCTACTGCAGAAATGCAGGTCCACTAACTTTGCTGTTACATACCCATCCATCTTCAAATAGTGAGATTTAAAAATTACCTTGATGAAAATTGGTTTCAACACACCACTTGTTCTAAAACTTATTGAAAACAGGCTAAGTGTAATTTAACCGTTCCATTACCAATCCTCTGGAATTGTTCCAGGATCATCTGAACAATTCACAGAGCTGAGCTGAAAATATTAAATATCCTAATAAATTGATCAGCCCACCTAGTATGGGTCTAGAAGGTCCTGCTCTGTCCCTCAGCCTTGGACTGAGGAAGGAATTAGTCATTTAGGAGAACTGAAAGGTTATGAGGAGATGGGATGAAAGGATGAACTTCTGAGAAGTGCTGGCAGTTCTCAAAGAAATGAGAAGGATGATACATGGGAACCTTTTTGGTTTTATCACAGGTCATCTTATGTAGTAACATTTGCATCAGCCTCAGTGCAAGATGAACTCAAACCAAAAGCAGAAGGCTCAACTGTTTTTTATACTAGGTATGCAACTTGGTTCCTCTTGGCTAACAGTGTTATTTTTAATACTACTAGAAATTACACAAAACTCTCAAAAAGAAAATACATTTTGTTTTTAAGCTACCTGTCTTTTGGTCATTTTGTTCAAGGTGGTTTTGAATCTCAACAAAAACATAGCTCATACTCTCTCCTGTTAGTATCAGCTATTTTTTAATTTCCATCTATTATAACAAAAATGAATAAAACTACACTGAACATGGACACTGATGTAGTCCGGTTCCTCCTAAAACAAAAGGAGTTTCCAACATTTGGATAGCTTACAGTTTCACATGAGCGGGTTTAAAGTACAGTACTTGACATAGATTAGATATCAGCTAAATTTAAAGGTCTTCTGGTGTATATTATTGCAGTCCTGCCAAAGTCAGCAATACCAATTTAAGCTATCAGATGATAGAGCCTTTAATATTCTTAATAGTGCAAACTGATGAAAACTGACCTACAGTTACCTGGCTTTAACTTTGCTGTTCTAAAAATCACTCTAACTTCACTCTGATATGCATAATATGAATGAGATAGGTCTGACAGCATCATACTCTGCTGCTTCTTGGGGTACCAATGAACTGTCACCACTGCTGTTGATTAGGCTGTTTGTGGGTTTTTTACTTCAAGGTCAGCTAAACTCCAGGTATACTGGTCTAGCTTGACTTCAAGGGCAAGGTTTCTGTATTAGCAGATCATATTAATTCTGTAATAATCTTATGATTCTGCTCTATCAGTATTTGAAAAACCTCATAGTGAGTAATGACACTAGTGTGCATTAACTGAACACAACCATTTCTGTACACCACAATCATCACCTCTTTATATCAGCAGTCAGAGAAGCAGCAGAAATATAACTTACCTATCTTGAACTAGGATAGTATGTCATAATATTTGTGAGTATAATAAGCATTACAAGAAAACCATGTCACTTGCATTTTCTTAGTAAATATTACTTCTGCTTAAAATCAGAAACACTGCAGTTGAAAATCAAAGTCATAGTATAAATAGTTCAAAAGTCTTTAATTTTTCATACACAGTCCCGAGCACAATGCAGAACAATAAACTTCCTTGCTTTATCATACTTTTTTTTTTTTTCCCCTCAGGCATTTCTTAAAAAAAACCACAGCCTATACCTGGAATCCCGGTTTACTCCTCTGCAACGTCTTAGGAAAACTAACCTTTTAGTAACTAAGTGTTATACAATCTACATAACCACAGGCTTAGCCAACAGACTGCCATAGGGCAAATTAAATTTTACTACAACTCATTTTTGCTTAGAAAAAAGTGTTACATTTCACAGAAGCCACATGAAGATTGTTGTTTTTTAAAAAAATCGGGACAGGTTTTCATGGCAGTAACCACTGGTGAGTTTTCACAGAAGTTACTAGAACTGTGCCAGGTAGTTCAACACAGAATTTAGCCCAGAATTTCTAATTATTACAGTAACTTTTAAGTATTTAAGCATTAAGCACTTAAGTACTTAAGCATTAAGTAACTCCTGCTGACGAAATTTATTCTCATGAATGCTGAAACCTGTGCAGACTTCTAATATTCTGGTTAAGTGTAAAATTTCATTATTAGAAAAAGTTTAGAATACCAACTGACATCGTATTTTGGAGGCAAGATCTGGGCCATAAAACTTGAGTTTTGTCCTAAAATGAACAGAAAGATCTTCTACACCTTTCAAAAGTTAAGTTATACAGGCTTTCAGAACAGATTGAAAAAATGAAATTACCTTCTGCTGCTTCCCTCTAACCCCTAACTTCTGAAGGAAACAATTAACTTTATAATAACAATTAACTTCTGGGAGTCTGCAGGATAGGATTTTGCTTTGGGTTTGTTTGCTTGTTCCACAGATAGTATACTTCTTTCCCTACACAGACACAATTCAAGCACCTGTCTGTAGATAGAACTGGCTGCACTTTATAACCTTGATGCCATAAGTTTATTTTTGCTTGTGGAAGAACGGGAAGAGTAATAACTATGTTCTCTCCCTCTGGGTGTCAACATACAAGTCCTCATCCTGAACAATAAACAATCACAGATAGCAGACACCTATGATTTACTAAAGTTAAACTAAATTTGAGGGATGGTAGTGTATGTCTGCTAGTGCTCATGCCATTCCTTGTAAGGCCAGGCATTGCCTTTTGGGGAATTATTTTCATTTGGTTGACAAGAATTTGACTTATTAATAGAGCAAGGGATAAATGCAAATACAATACAATTATTTCTTTATTATTTCTCTGGTTTCAGAAGTTCTGTGTTAAATCACAATTCGACATTCAAATAGCCTGGTGAGCGAGAAACCCTGCAGTAAGTAAACTACCTATTTGAAGGAAGAAGAGATCCTACTCTTCTGTTATCAGACACACCCTTAGAGATATATTTAGTGGAGCCAGAGTGGGTTTCAGTGTGCAAGCAATCAGTAGCTCTTAGAGTTTTGATTTCTGTCACAGTTTTAAATAAGTCTGAATTATGTTTTCACTGCTTTTGCTACAAATTCTGAGAAGAAAGGCTCTGGATTTGTGATACAGTAACAAATGGTGAGAATTTAGTTTTCAGTGGCTGTGAGAGTAGCAACTCAAAAGGAGGAACTTCTGGAAGGAAACAATTCTCTCTTCACACGAGAGCCTGTTCTCCCAGAGGCAGACGGCATGCTAGCTGAAGCCCAGGACCACGCTAAAATAGTTGTACCTGGTCCTTGGTCACAGCTGGCTTGCAGCCAGTAAACTTAAGAGTGTGTGATGAGCACTCTCTGTCTGTCTGCAACTCTCTATACAGATATACCCGGAGGCTTCCTAGAAGAGGCTTCCAGCTTCCTCAATTTTCAGAGCTCATACGGGCTTAGAAATGCCTATGGGGTACTTTTAGCAATGATATTTAGTTAGTCTTTCCAAGCTAAGGAATATAATAAAGTAGCAGTGGTCCATTCTTATTTCTCTCACTTTCCACAATCTGGGAATGTGGAACACTTGGTGTTTCCAGCACTGAACATCACACACACACACTTCCCAAGTCTCATTAAGTGACATGTAGGATCATTTTGCGAGACTCAAAGGAGCCACAAAGAATGGGAGGGGCTCATGGCATTGTGCATGGGTTTTTGTGGAACAGGGGATTCAGAAGTAGATCACAGTAAGAAATTCCTGGAAACCAAAATATGACAAAATAAGTATCAAATTAGTTAAGTCTTAGTGTGTCATTCAGCAGATTCTAGCACACACAGAGCCAGCTCTGGGAGTTTTCAGAAAAGCTTGTACAATGCACTATTTGGAAGAGAACCAGTGAGAGACCTTGTCCTTTCCAAAGAGCTGCAGAACATCCCTTGGTTCTCTCCTGCCAGCCACCTCCTGCACACACCTCAGCTGCACCATCTGGGGGAACAGATCTAAAAAGCATTTAAATGTCAAAACTGCAAACAACCAGGAATGAAATCCTTGATTTCTTTTCAGTGATCCATGTTCCACACCAGATAGCACCACACAGAAAGGAAGCACTTTTCTTCTCAAACACACCCTTTTGCCATGATGACAGGATTTGAGATTAGTAATTACTCCATTTGAAGAACAAAGGATAATGAGGAAGAAGGCATTTCTTCCCCCTTATCACCAACTACTACAATGAGCATCCCTGCATCACATGATACAATCACACACCACAAAGTCCTCCTCCTATTGCCCTAGAGAGTTTGATTTGCCAAGGTGAATTCAAAGCCACTCTTAAAAAAGCATTTTTTAACAAATAGCCCTATTAACATGAATAATGTTAATGCATCGAATATAGTGCTCATTAGGCTAGAAGTAATGCAGGCTAAGAGAACGTGACATCTGTTTCTTAGTTAAAGGCTCTATTTCTAATAGAAAGTGTTAGGGTTGCTGTGCATCTGTTGTACATGCTTTTCCAATTCCACCATTTCACCTCTCTCAGAACTGCACCCCTCGAAGCTCATTTGACACCCCCCAGAAGAGACAAGTCAGCTGAAAAACACCTTAAAAATCCACTTGGAAGACAGAACTTCTAGAATTAGGAGAAAGAACTTTCCTCTCCAACTGTGAGAACAACTGGGAAAAATCCTAAGAGAACTGAGCATACTGTTCATGACACTGGATGTCCTTCCAGGGCTGCAACTAATTCCCAGTTTCATCCAATGCTAAAAATGGATTTCAGAATTACTCAGACTAGGAAAATACATCACAAGGTGAAACTTGACTTGTGAGCTCATCCCACATTTAGAGAACAGGAAACATAAAATAGTTAAGAAGTCTGAAAAATGCAAAGTAGAAGTGGAAAGATCAAAAAGGAAACCACAAGAGGGCAGATGGACTACATAATGGATGATGAAATGATTAAATACAGAAAGAAAAAAAGGGAAGGTGTCCTATCTCTTAAGAGAAACCTCATCTGGGGAAACAAGTACTTTATGCAGAAAATGACAAGTTAGGAGGATGAAGGGAATTCTACTTTTTCCACTTAAAGACTGGAATTTTTAGTAGCTGAACAGTGTTATATCAATAGTTATGGAGATTTGGAGGTCCTCCAGTTATCCATGGGAACAACTGACATATACACCTTTGCTCCCACATGCTTTAGCCTCTCTGGAGAGACTAGCAAGCAAAGTGACAATTAAATCCTTGGTCTTGTGACAGAGACTTTTAAATACTCACCAGAAATGAAATCAGAGCTCAAATGATAGGTCAAGTCTTTATTCACACAGAAAGTCACAGGAACCTAACCATTTGGAAGAAGACTAGTTAGGAAAGGGGTTACTTGCAGGAATAAGACATAGGTGGCTGGGACCATATGCTCACAGAGACCTTCTTCACTTATGGACAACACCGTGCTCTCCTTGAAGTCCATGTTAAAGCACTCCCTAACTTCCATGGGGGAGCATTCACCTGTATTTAGCCCTAGAGGGCTAGTCAACAGGTGTACAGGGACTTTTTAGCATCCTTTGGGTTTCTTTACTGTGCTTGAGCTCTGGATCAACCCCTTTCAGATTCTGAACTGTCCAGGGGACACCCAGCTTTGGGGCACAGCAGCTGAGACAGTGCCAGTTCCCACCAGTGCTTTGCTCAGGGAAACAGTCTGGACCTGCAGCTTTCCTGTTAAGGCAATGTGGCAATTTTGAAGCTTTTTAAAAAGGATACAAGCAGTATTTCCAAATTCGGTAGTACTATGATGTGAAGAATAAAGAGCTGGCTCAGTTTATAACCTGAAAGATGTAGGTTAGATGCCTGCTTAGCTATTTCCAGGGTCCTTGACTAGAAAAGCCTAAAACCACCAGCTGCCACTTCTACTAAATACAGATTGTTCATCATTCATTAAATGTGGTATATTCTCTACATTAAAACATTACAAAAACCTCACAATCAATTTCCTATCTATGTAGCTTATTGTAAATATATCTGAGCAATCTGTAAAACTTCTGATTTCAAAGGTTCCTTTTTTTAAATATTCACTCCACTGTACTTTTTATTCTTATGCCTATTCCCCTTTTATCTTAATGACATACAATAAAAAAGAAACACATGCCTGTGATAAAGCTTCAGTCCAAGTTTTGCTCTAATTTACAAGAGTTTTACACTGATTTCAGAGGGAAGGGATCTGATTCCAAATTAGAAAACAGTGTTTAAGAAAAAAACCTGTTTAGTCAGATTAAACCCAACATTTCTTGACATCAGTTCACATTGCTACACAGATGATAATGTGAAGGTCGTGTGCTCTGAACTGTACAAATATTCTCAGCATGGCCCAGCAACTGTGCTAATATCAAAAACTGCAGACAAATTATTTAGAAGGGTTTGTACCGGGTGTAAAAACGGAAGTAACCTCACTGGGAATGCATGGTGACTGTTACATATAGACCTAAAAATGAGACTGTAAACACTGTAGGAGCAGAAGGGTGGTTCTTTGCTGATTTATAACGTTAAAATCAACAGCTTCCATTTCATTAGGTATCTACTGACATACTCAAGAGTCGACTTTGACACAGAAAATTTCAGAATGTAATGCAGCTTAATCCATTATAAAAAGATGCTTATCCAATGTATTCCTAACATCACATACAAAAACCACAGCAACCAGTGGAATGAAGGCTTTACGTTATGGGTGATGGGACCTGAGACACTTTGCCTCTCAGCTGCTTGTTCCAATCTAGCCTATGTAAGCATGATCAAACCACTTACTAGCCCACAACTATCTCATGATCCCTGTAAAATGAGCTTCTTGTTAGCTCAGCTGCTAGCAGGTATCTGACAAAAATACCACCACACCTTAAGTTTTTATTGTTAAGTCTTGGGTTAGCACTTCTAAATGGATAACCTTAGAGACAGCGTCCTCAGATAAGATTTGAGATACATGCATGGGGCAATACAGAAAAGTCTGGACTGCTGATTTCCACATTTGTATGATCCATGCCAGAGGATGTGAAATTTTAGGGACTATCACAGTGGCATGTATGATGGAACTGATGAAAAAAGGTAGGTTAAATAATTATATACATTCTAGGGTAGTGGAAGAGCTATGGAATCTGAGATAGTTGAGCTTACCTAAATGTTATCAGAACAAAAGCAAGAGCTCCTTTGGATGTTGTTCTTCATACCTTGCTGACACAATTTTTCCACAAGGTAGCAGAGCCCTCAGGAATCCCAGCCACTGTGCTCTGCTCCCACACAGAGTGCTTCTTAAGTGGGAAGGATCCACAGAATTCTGTCTCTCAAACAGTGTAGAAAAACCATCATAACTTCTGATCCTCTGTCCAAAGCAGAGGGAAAAGGAAAGCTGGGGAGAAGACTGGCATGTGGTCACTTCTTAGCTGATCATAGAGGATTTAGTTCAGGAAATTAACTAAGATTTGGACCAGTTCCAGGTTATGGGATATCAGTTGAGTGGTAAATGTAGTTTACTAACTGAACAGCTACATCAGGTACCTTTTTCTTTCTTTCTTTCCTTCAGGGCTGTGACAAACAAGTTTATACACAACTTGTAATACTCTGTTTCAAATTTCTGTTTTCAGTTGTTCATAATTTTACTGTAGTCAAAACAATGCTAATTAAGTTAAGTTGCCTGTGTAATAAATACTAAAAATGTCAGTATTAACTCTGTCCCTCTCTGTATAGCAGAAAACAGGCTACTACATAATATTTTTTCTGTAATTCATTTATTGCACTGGGCAAACAGTAAGCCAGTCTTTCTAAGGCACTGGACCAGTCAAGAAGATCTGTTTCTCTCCCTAATTCTGCCACAAAGATGTTATAAGAAATATCATCCTGCAAGTGCTTTTCTATGTTTTAGCCAAAGCTAAGCTTCTTGAAAAAATCCTGGGACCATCTTTTGCAGCACTTCCACGATTGTTTCATCTAAGTAAATAGCTAAACACTCAAAGTTTGGTTTTGGCCATTTTGGTTGCTTTGTTTTGTACAGGAATACAGGTGAATAATTTTGCAAGCCTTATAGTCCATCAGTAGTTCACAGACCACAAGTTAAAAAGGATTGACTTAGGCTTGTTGTAGCCTTAATTTTGACATTTACTAATTAAGGCAAACAATTTTGAAAGCTTAACATTTTAATGTTTCTTTGTATGTTGTCAGGGGTTTTGCCTACAAGGTTTGTAGATGGCTGGGCCTGACCCCCAAACACCGTCTCTTTAGCTGCTTTACCTCTGAAGCAATCAGGGCAGACATTTTCCCCAAATTCTTATGTATAGAAAGAATTAGTTTAGCTTTGTGTAGTATGGTAGCTATTCATAAAGAGTATCTTCAAAGAAAAAGAAAAAAAGAAATATTGCTGCTTTCTTATTGTTTCCTATCGTTTCCTGTATTCCTACAATTTGCTTTCTTTTTTTGCATCTGATATAGACTTTTTTTCCCAAGCAGAGGTGAAACAAGAATGAATCAATGTGATTCCACATTGTCTCTGATTTCAAGACTCCTGGAAGTCCCTCATTCATGAGGTGAAGAAATCTTGCTCTAGGGAGTAGATTGTATCCCTTGAAATCTTGCTCTAGAGTGTAGACGGTATCCCTTGATCCTTGACTGGATCCTGATCCCTTGATCACAGAAAATCCTTCCATCTCAGGGAGCTTTCCTAGTACAGAGGAAGCATCCATGCAAGATCCTGCTGAGAAAATCATTGATATGCAATTTGTAGTGCAATCACTTATCCACCTACACCTCTTCAGCTCCATACAACTTACACACAAAAGCCCTCAGGTAATGGTCATGGGACACACCAACTTCTCCCTCACCATCCATGAATTTTAATTCTCATTCCTCTGTGAATTAAGGCAAGTATTTTGCCTGTAATATTCCAATCTTATATTTAATATCAAAGCTACAGCAAAACACTGTGTGATTATCAGAAGACTAATTTATCTCAGGTTGAAAGTACAACTTACACCAATTTATGACAACCTTACCCAGTGTTGAAAATGGTCTTTTTCTATCGCGTAACTTATGAAAGAACATATTCAGGAATTAAAAAAACCTACAAAACACATTGTGCTTCTTTAAAATGTCACTTATTACATACATTGCATTGTGAAACAAAGTGAAAATTGGAATTGAAGTGCATGATCTCTCATGTCAGACAGTTTATATTCCTGATGTGTGAATAAAAGGAAAAATAAGATGATGCAGTGCTTTCCTATGATTCCAAAGGAGATTCCAGCAGAGCTAGAGTCAGAACCAAATTAAATTTAATTCTGTCATTATATTTTTTGAGTGTACCTAGGTTAGCAATTTTCCATGGAAAATTTCCATTTAGATTTCTATTTTTTATGTAACCTTCCTTTTTGAAGTTACAATGGGGCATATACTGAATAATTAATATACTATATAGTGAATACCAAATATACTATCTAGTTGAGCTTATAGTGTTATTATTTTTATAAGCAATTTCATATCACATATATACAATCCATCTCTTTAAGAATAACATGAGGCACCTGACTGTATAAACAATTTACAGAAGACAGAATTATTTTACAAGGTCTTGGCTAGGTATCCATGAGATAGGTTTTGTAAACACAAATAAAAAGGCAAAGCTTGATTTAATAAACCTGTATTTCAAGAAAGTAATGCAGAGAGAATAAAGTTAGCATTTACTGGTAGGTGTTACATGTTAAGTACCGTGAGTGAGGTATAATTTACTAATCTGAGTCAAGCCAGAACAACAATCCTACTTTATTCATTTGGCACTTTCTGTTCCATCTAGGAGATATGATAGTTGGAGAAATCAAATCAGAGACTTAACACACAAAGTTTTGAACTTGGACATATTCAACAGAGAGGCCAAAGTTCTACAGAGATTACATTGTTCCCATAGAAGGTTCAGACATGCTGTCAAGGCAGGCAGTATAGGAAGTTTAGTGCAACAGCTGTCCTGTAAATAAACAGAGGACATTCTTTTCCAGGGATTTGCTATCTTCACCAACACTTGTCAAAATGGGACTTAAGCACACAGAAAAGCAGTCCTCAGTAACAATTAAATTTTTTTGCTCTGGGCCACCCAGACAAGTTTGAATTTGCAGTACCTGCTGCTGTCTTCGAGGAATCCATTGAATAATGGTTGTTTCTCTATTATCTGCTGTTGCATCTCCAACATTGAATATGCTTAAGTTGTCTCACGTGCATAGATGACATCAGTCCATTTTCCTGATCTATTCTTTACACCTATCTTACAGCAAAAATGGACTACATTCTTCAGCAGTAGAGCTGCAGTCTTCTTAAATGGGAGATTGTTTGCTATATGCAGGTTATTTGCAAATCCACAAAACAGCAATTAAATGGTTCACAGAAAAATGTATGGATCAGTAGTTATCTGCAAAACCTCAGGCACAAAAGTGGAGACACATTTAAGCCCCAGCAAAATCCAAAGCTAAGTCAAAAACTTAAAACCCTAAGAATCTAAAATGTATCCTAGCATAGAGGCTGAAAGCTCCCATGGGCCCTGAATGCTCTGGAAGAGTTATATAGCTTATTTACAGTAAATGACAGGTTTTACTTCAGTCACTGTCATACCTAGATGAAGAAATGAGGGAGGTAAAAGGTACTGGTATATGAAATCCAGCACAGCCATTTTGCAAATACTGAAGATCAATAGGGCCTTGCTCAATACATTTATAGTCCAGTTTCCATATCACGGAAGCTCATTCAAAGATACCTATGCCACAAGAAATACCCTTAACACCTTTAGAAAACCCAGTCAGGATTTTAGTTTTAACTGGTACTTGCAGTGAAAATATAAAAGGCAAAAATCTATGTTTACAAAATGCTCAAACTGATATTCTTAGTCCATATTGCAACCCAAACTCCCATAGTTTCCCGGGGCTAGAAGCAAGAACAACACTTTAAGGAATGTGCAGTATATTGAATATACTATTTCAGCAGACATCTCAAATAAAATTCCATAGGCCAGCTTTTCCGCTGCAAGGAAAAAAATATTTTTCTGAAGGAAAATAGTACTTTGTGAAAGAACCCTCGCCCAAATAACTTAAAGGATGCCATCATCTGTCTCAGTAACAGACTGGTAAAAGTTACTTTAGTAGCTGCAACTCATGATAGGACCTTTAAAAAGAAAAAAACAGACTTAAATAATAACCCCATACTATATGTTGTGAACTATTGTTTGCAATTTTTTCTGGGTTGCCTTTACTGTACAGAGAAGAATTACAATCTTCTTTGCAGTTTTTGAGATTTTAAGAAACTTTTCAGGAAGAGAGAAGCCTAAGTATTTAGGCTTAAAATTTGCTTAGAGCAATATGTCGTACATCATTAAAACCACAAAATCACAGAGTAATTTAGATGAGAAGGGATCTCTGCCTAGCCCAATGCCCTCCCAAGGGCAGGTTTCTCAGAGCCTTGTCCAGCCAAGTACAGGCTCTCTCCAAGGATGGAAATTACTCACCCTCTCTGGGCACCCCTTTCAAAGTTTGACTACCCTCATGGTGAAGATTTTCCTAATATACAGTCAGCACTCCCCATCCGATTTGCATCTGTTGTCACTTTTCCTGTCACTGTATACCACTGAGGAGGGTCTGGCTCTGTTTTCTCTGCACCCTCCCATAAGGTGGGTTGTGAGAGTAATAACATTCCCTCCTCTGAAGGCTGAAGAAAGTCTCTCCCTGTACATCACGAGCAACAGTCCCTTGGTTGCCCTCCGCTGGACCCACTATAGTATGTCAGTGTTCTTATACTGGAGAGTCCAAAACTCACAACTAACAAGTAAAGACTATTACATATTCTATACTGTACACACATGACATTTGCATACATATATAAGCATAGAGACAGAGAAGGGAAAGGCAAAAATACTCTGCACACCAAAGTACTATTGCCTTTTGATTAGACTTTCATTTTTAGGCCCTCACTACTTATATTCTATTATTTTCACTGTATATTTAGATTTAATTACATTTAATTTTAATTTAAATAATTGATTGTATTTTTTTAAAAATGCAATATCTATGGGTCTTAAACTGCAGGCACATTTAATTCTGGGTGAAAAATCATACACCCTGGAGTTACTTTTCCCTGTTGAAGGCAGAAAGGTAGAAGCCAAACTCTGAACATGCTCAAATTATTTAAAAAACCATTAAGCATTTGGGAAATTAGCATTAACCACACCATTATTCCAGAACACACAGAGTGAACGTTCATACAGTCAGCACACATAACAAACGAAACCAAAAAACCACCAATGTTCAGTAATGTGGGCTGGCAGTGACAAGCTAGAGCATTCCCCTGCAGAGAGAAGGCCCTTTCTGAAGTTTACTTCCCTCTAAGATAGGATGGCTTCTCGCCTCTGCAGACTGCAGATGAGGTCTGTCCAAAGAGCTTTCTTTCAATTTTGTGGTTAATATACTTCCAAGAATTATTATCCCAACTGTGAGGGGGAACTATTTTCTTAAGTGATATAAATTACCTTGTGCAAAAATTGGTGAGGACAGTCTTATTCTGGTCCAGGCTGGGCTTATTTCAGTTTGCGTTACATCAACTTCTCTAACCAAATGGAGACCAAGCCATTTCTAAACCAAACAGAGCCTTTGTAGAGGTTTGCAACTGCATAACCTAAGCAGAGCAGTTTGGGGTGGATATAATACAGCAGGCTAAATTTTTGTAAAACTTTACATAGCAAAATAAAAATAGAAATGGAGGGGGGGGGGAGTGGTGTTGCATTATGGGGGAAATCACTATTTTGCTCCCATTTTCTTTTTTTCTTTTTCTCTATTATCATTCAGCTTAGCAATGAATCAGAACACTGTTAACACTGCCTTTTTGAAAAAGCTTCCACAGATTTTATTTGAAGAGATATCTTTATTCTTTCTTGTTTACTATCCATGCATCACTTCCAGTAATTTAAATGGGGCCAGAATAATATTGCAGGTATTGGCAGAGGTGCTTGAGATAGTACTGTAAGCATTTTCTATAGTCAGAATTCTGTCTTCTGCATGCATTCAATATTTTACTTCTCTAATGCCTTTTTCTCTTTCTGATCATACTAGTAATCTAGCCTCTGTTCATTTCAGAAGGAAAAGAATTCTAAGGGATATTGCACCTTTTCTGGGTACTTATTAATGCCTGTTCTTGTTCAGTGATTATACAAAGATTGTTTGTACAAAGAAGTTGCACTGGCTTGAGTTAAATGGGTTTTTTTAAAAAAACAAACCACAATGTATTTAGGTCAGTACAAATCCTGGTTGGAAACTTTTAGATAATCTTAAATCTTTAGCTATATAAACTTTAAATACTTTACCGAAAAAAAAAAAAAAAAGCAGCATCAACAAAAAAACCTTGTGCTAAAATAACGAAAGTTAATTTTAAGAAGCCCAGTTACATTTCCGAGTAAATTTGGCCTGGCAGATTCTCCCCACCTAGCTTTATTTTCAGAGAAGGAAGCATCATATTTGGAAGGAAGCACCTCTTCCCACTACTAAAGTTGTACAGCTGTAACCAATTGCTTTATGAGCATGCAACCTGATTGCTTTTCTTTTGTTTGAGATGGAGTTGAACGGAACAGCTTCAGCTGGAAGTGAACTAAATTCCTGTTTAGAGAGATTTAGTGATTTTTGCTTCTTGTTTAAGGGTTTGGGATCTTGCTGAGGAATTTTTTAATTACTAACAGAAAAAAATAGGTTCTCAGAAAGACAATGATTAAGGTGTGTTTTATGTCTATTAGGCAACACATAAATCTAACTCAACAAAATACATTTGTAGTATTTTATACAGATTTGTTAATAATTACATATTTTTTAAGTTTTACCGCTATGCTTTTTGCTGTATAGAGCCACTGCATAATTTTTTTCAAATTCTCCTAGTCTCTGGCATTATTGAGGCCTTCTAATAGGATTATTTCTTGACTCTCCAGTTAGCACTGTGAGAAGGAGCAAGGCACTGTTCTGCAGTCCTGAATTACAAACTATGATTCCCTCCCCCTGTTAGGTTAAATGGCAGTTTCATCCTTGGAACACCATGCTGTCAGAAAACCCAGACACTCCACTAAACAAATAAGCAGACCTATCAAAACCCTATCACAAATAATGCAAGTATATATGTGTGTGTATATATGCATACTTTTACACATATATGTATATGCATGTATGTGTATACATACATAAGAATATGTGCGTGTATCAAAACAATATAAAAAAGCTGAGTTTGAACAATTCCCAGATTCCCAAACCTCAAAACCCTGCTCAAGCAACACTCCGTTTCTACAAGCAAGGGAGAAAAGTAGTCCTGTAATATAAGCTTGGTGTACTACAAACCAAGGAAAGAAGAAAGTCCAATGGCTCAGGTCCCTACAGAAGACTGCCTTGTCACACCTCTTTCATTAGACCATTGACTCTCAACCTACTTTAAATTTAGGGACACCAGAGAATCCTTGTGCTATTTCTGATGTGTCCAAAGGAAAAACAAGGCCTTTTGTCTGTGCTTCTGTTAAAAAAGCTTTAAGGGATCTGCAAACATTTTAAAAATTATGGGTTTTGAGACAGGCACCTCCGCTGGCCTCAGATGCTTTAGCATATCATAAAGTTGGAGTAAATATCTGTTAAGTAGAACTCAGGTTATTTGCGATTTTACAGATCACAACCAACAGCTAAAAATGAGTCCAGAAACCAGAAGACAGACAATAAGACTTATGATGTCGCTGGGAAAGAGATGCTGCTTAAAAAGCAAACCACCCATTTTTTTCTGCAGTGGCTCCAATTTGTATGAGATTAAGCTTTCTAACAGAGTAGTCTACAGGGAAATGACCAGAGGGTATAACAGATTACAGAACTGCACTGTCCTACTGATTTATGACACTCTTGCAATCTTCTCTGTACTAGTTGTCTTCTCCCCTTTGCACTGGGTCCTCTGTCCCACTGGGCTGTCTCAAGATGGAAACTGATCACCCAAAACAATAAGTACAGCCTTGTCATCCTTGAACAGGCAGCTTCTATCCCTGCTGACAAGAGAGGGAAGAATGAGCAGCTAGGTGTATAACATGGTAGTCCAGACCCAAAATCAATGAGACAGAAACCATCACTATCTCTTCCAGTTGTTGCATCACCTTGCTCTTGCCTTCACTAAGACACAACTGTGGGTCCTGATCCATCCTAACCACTTCGTCCTACTCCTAATAGAGCCAGCTTGGTTGCCGAGTGTAGAAACTGGGTACAAAAGACATTGAATGTGAACTCTCAAATGACCGCTTATATGCGTTAAACAAGGGGAAACAAGCAGGTATGTTATGGAACTCAGTGAGGTGACAAGCTTTGGCCATTGGAAATGCTCAGCAAGGTGAGAATACCATTGTCCAAAGGGTACCTCATCCATTTTTAGTAGCAAATGGGACAAACCCATTTTGTGATCCAAGGCAGTGAGAGGCTTAATACCATCAGCACAGATCTTAATCCATCTCCAGTAGGAGACGGCAGTGTGTCTCTCTTCTTCTATTCACCACTCAGCAAACAAAATGATGTAGGTCAGGCAGCGCCATGGCCAAAAGACAGTATGTTAACTGCCCCCATACGGCCTCAAAAGTGAAATAGAAAAATACTAGGTAACACCTGGTAATAAGAAGAGTATTGGGTAATAATTAGCAATGGATTATCTCTAGACAGTAAGGAAACTGTGTGCTTCTTCAAGTGGAGAGTTTATGGTCCTTAAAGAAGCAGTGACAACTACCGTAACTAAGGGAGCCAACACTTCCCCTTACACTTCCAGAAGTTAAAAAGAAGATGAGTGTCAAATATAAGAGGGAATTAGAAATGCTCCCCCAACTTCCATTATTCCAGTGAAAAATGCTGGCAGTGAGGATGTGGCACTCTTTGCACTTCTACTTTTCCACTGCAAATGAACAGTTTGACAAAACTGAGTTGTATCACTTAAAAGTAAGAGACAGTTTTCTTGCAGTGAAGGATATTTAAACAATTTGGATAAGCAATGCTGATCTGGACTTACTTAACCTGTCCAGCAAAATCAAGTCTGATGATTATGATTATGATTATGCAGATGCTGTGGTGAGAGCATAAACTTCCCCATTTCTTAAGTGTGAGAAGTCTGGCCTGGTGACTCCAGAAATAGATTTAGCCTGGGGCTTTCTATGATATAGACCTCTCACCTTAAAATAGCCTGCACAAGCACAAGTCCACTTTGTAAAATGAAGACGGGTACTGGAAATGTGCTTAAATCAATAACAGTAGTTTTCAGGGACAAAGAGTCCTTGGATTCATTAATGTCCTTGAGACAGGTCCTTAAAACTCACTACCATGTCAAATGATCCCACCTGGAACTTAAACAGTGGTGAGTAAAATAAAGGCCATTTTCTTCTACTTGACCGAAGTTTCTACATTTCTTGGAGACCAATAAACCGCCCTTCTTTCTGGGTTTGATTTGTCCTGGCCTATTAAGGTGACACAGCAGTTAGAGAAATACTGTCATCTACACTAGCCTCCTGTGGCCCTGCAGAGATCACTGTTTTTTCTCTCAGATGCAGTGCTGGGAGGGGGGGTATTATGGTGTGCAGACCCTCCTCATGGCTCATCACCATCCCTTCACCAAGGAAATGTTTTCAATAGTCAGACTGAACCACCGTCATTGTTGTTCTGCAACATCAAAGGTGCACAAGACAGCCACTGCAGAATCGAGGGTATTGCCTGAGTACTAATGGTCCTTTTAATATGTTTATCAAACAAACCAACATCCCAGAGGAAGGAGGAAAAAGTATTTGGCTTCTACTTTTGCAGACAGCAGAAATAAAAGAAAATCAGAACAAAACCAAAACAAAGTGAATCATAAATTCTCAGCTGCCAATCTTGCTAGTTTGACACTGCAGAGCAGACAGAAGAACTGTTCTCAGAAAACATTAATGCTGCAAAGCAGCTGTGAACTGCATGTAAACCGATGTAGGTGTGGAACCCCTCCAACTTCAGCTGGGGTTAGTTAAGAGATAGCAGGGGGAAAAGGAATCCATCTGCTTTCTATGATTAGGGCCTGAATCAGTGGTGGAAAACCTGTGGTGTGAAGGTTAGGATATGGTCAGAGTTCCACATCACAGAGTCTGATCTGTTCTTTTCTCTGAAATTCTACTCCAAATGAAAGCTCCAGCAACTTTTACAGATCTCTGATAGTTTACTTCAGCTGAGTCTCTCCAATCTACATAATACACTAAGTTTAAAGATTTAATTATTCTTTTATTCATATAACAATTATTGTGACAATGCTCAAAGAAGAAAGCAGTTACCAAAAAAAGGCCAACCAGCAACATGACTACTAATCCAGTGAGGAGCTAGAAAGAAAACATTGTCACATACTAAGAGTTTTTACTTAAATAATATTTTTTCTGTTAGTACATCAAAGAATCATGTCAAGTTTAAAATTTAAGAGGCAGTATTTGTGTGTACTTCCAAGATAACACAATGTGCATGTGCAGTTTCTCAAGCTACAGCTAAACTGGAAATGTGCCACACAAACCAGTTAAAGGCAAAGTGTGAACCTGCCAGTACTTCTGAGTACATTTTTACTATCATCACAAGGAGTCACATCCGTTAAACATGTCAGGAGCCTTTGATAGATTCACACATCTGTATACCCCAAAACTATACACAATGAAGAATTAAAAATAGATGTAGAGCAAAAAAATCATCACACATAGGCACTAGTGAACCTCCTTCGGAGAAAAAATAGGTGAGTTTTTTGTTTATTAAGTTCCCCAAGTCTTTTTTCCAGTAGAATTTTGGGTGTTCAAATTATATACTGGAAAACGGATTGGTACTGAGACCTAGAATGAATTAAGCACAAGTAATCTGAGCTCCAAATAAGAGCAAAAAGCAGTGAGCTTTTGGAAATAATATCTATTCTGTTTGGTCCATGTACAGAAGAGCAAGGATAGGATTCTTGTTTCGCCGTGTCCTTGTGAGGCTGGCCATGGTCTAGTTACAATATAAGCACGCAGAAGCAGGAAAAATAACTGAAGATGTTGGGACTGTTATCTGTAGATATACATGGATGCCATCACTAAGATATATTTCCATTAACAGTTTTGTAAGAAAGAAACTGAAATGAGTAGAGTTTAGGATACGCCTTTTTTTTTTTTTTTTTTTTTTTTCATTCTGTAAGATTAAGTATCCCTATGCCCATGGAACATAGTTTTTTCTTTTACATACTGTAGTTTGAAAAAGTTGTTGGATAATTAGTAATTTGTTTAGGTTGAGATACGGTGAATTTCCAGGATGCAGATATAAAAGCTAGAAATAAGAAGTAAGAAACTTTAGCATTCTACCAGTGCTTAATAATACCACAAATCTATCCTCTTTTATTTCATGCTTTCCCTCACTAGGAGTTTCTAGATTCTAATGTAGAAGTGTGTTAGCTTCTTTTGCTTCATACGAGGTAACTAAATCAGATGTTCTGAAGAATGAGTAATGTCCAAGTGTGTTTCCAAATATTGAATTATGCAGAGACATTTTTGTTTGTTTGTTTATAAAGCAGACCCATGACTTTCTGAGACTATGATGAATAGTTTTTGTTTATGTAAAGCAGGAGCTTCTGCAGCTGTTTACAGATGAAATTCTGCAAATCGCTGAATACCTAAAATCACACTGAAGTCAGTGGGTGTCAGAATATACACAAAATGAGTGGGGGATTCAAGTAATTACGTATCTCGCAGATTCCAACCCTTATACATTGTTCTGCAAATGAAGAAAAAGATAAATTTTGTGGAAACATGCCAACTTTTTCTTTTTTAACATAAAATTTGTGAGGTAATGCACATCAAAAGGTTATTGGGAGAATGCTTGAAGCCTTCACAAAGTCGTGTTCCTCTTAAAGAAACAAGGGAGCCTTTGGGTCATCTTGGCACTTTTCTTCAGTGGGCATTCATAATTTCTATGATACAGAATTGTATCTCTTACCTAGGATAGCAGACAGCAAATACTGTCTTTGTGGAAGTGTTAGATCCCCATTCTTGCTCATCTGTGCTTTCCCATGTTTCTCTCAGATAACTGTTCATATATTTTCTCCACATTCCTTTCTATTTTTTCTTACTACTGTACCACTCACCTGCGAGTTTCCTCATTTTGGATTCTTTGCACAGCACCATTTTAATATGCCATTTTAGTATTCCAGAAATTTTGCTTCTTTTATTCCTGTTCAATATCTACTTCCAATGATGCAATGTATTTGTGATTTTGACCAGGTGATTCCAAGTAAACCGTGTGTAGCAATCTGCTCAGTGGAGGGCAGATTCTCTTCAAAGGTCCTCAGCTGCTACTGGAGAACTACATAAATTTTCACTAGTTGATGCTCTTCTGTTATTTTGTTCAGAATTGTAGTGGCTGTATTCAGTCCTCACGATTCATGTGATGATAACAGGCATGTTATTCATATCTCCAATTTAAGTTGTCACAAGAAATACATGTTTATTTGAGAAACCACCTTTGGTGGTGATTGCAAGTGATTTGCAATATTCTTGCAGCTGAGCTTCTGACAGTTCACTCGCTACAGAAGATCATTTGAGAGGTTTACTAAGATGGGAGTTTCTTGCATTTGCAAATGGATCTTATTCCGAACTGCGGATCTCCTTCCCAATTATGTTAGACTCCAGAGTCAATGACTGCCAAGCCTCCTGCTAACAAAGTTACCCAATTGACTTTTCTTAGAGACTGCAAACTATCCCTAGTGCTGGAAGTTAACTTTATGCCAAAGCCTTCTTCTCCCTAACCTAACTTAAGAATGTAAGAAAGGCATGTCTTTTAAGAAGAGGAAGAATTCCCTGTGTAATTACCTGCTTGAACACTGGGGATTCTCCGACCCTGTGTATGATTTAGCAAGTGGATTTTTTTGCTGGAATCTATGCCTCAGTGCAGAATTCTCCCTGTCACTGGTGTTCTTGGCTCAGTGAAGAATTTTTAAATGGGAAATTTTCAGGCTAAACAGAAGAGAGCCTGTTCTGAATTTGCAGGCTCTAAACTACACAGCTCCCTGTGACTGGGAAATCCTGAAATGAAGGACCTGTTTTTTCCTAGGTAAATTTTGATTTGGGGCAGAGGAATAGGCTAATAGGAAGGAAAACATGAGAGGGCACAAAACCTCCCGGGATTTGTGTCCCATGTGTTTGCACTCAAGATCACTGATGTAATTTAGAGCTGTGTTAGGAGTGCTTTAAATCGCCCTGCAACTATAGCATCCTAAAGGTTCTTCAGAGTCAGAGGATAAGAGAGTTTGATGCCATTTGTGATGACACTTCTACTCCAAAAGAAAACTAGGAAGTCCTCATGCTAATTTAGGATTTATTTTTTGTGAAAATGATACTATAATCTCAATATATTTTGGAATGAATTTGCCTTTTTTAGTTGACTTCATGAATTATTATGTCAATAGATGCCATGAAATCTGGCTACAGGTTAGGTACTCGATTTAGGAAGTGTAAGTGAAAAAGGCAAAAATTTCAGAATTACAGGCTTCTGCATTTTTGAGATGCTGTAAAAGCTATTAAACTCCAAGTTTCACTCCATACTATTAGCCTTCATTGAAGGACAAGTTTACCTTTCATTGATATAAGCTTAGAAAATTGTGTTATTTTTTTCTAGACAGCTATTTTAAAAAGTATATGTTAATTATCTCCAGCTGAGTGAAACAACATAAAAGGTGTTCATAAAGTATTCCACTATAAGCCATAGTAAGAATAGAGTAGGTTATTCAATACCTATGTAATTGCAGGTTCTTACAAGAGACCACTGAAATACCTTGCATTTTATAATTCCAAAGCAGACTAACACTGTAACAGTGGTTTATGCTATAACATCATGTGAGCTCCAAGTTTCCTGAAATAGTCAAAACAGGACAAGAAAATTCCTTTTTTCTAGGCTACAGGTAACCGGAAACACAGAGGCAGGTTTGATCTCCTGTTTCCCTGAAACTTTGTCCCTCTCAAAATGTGGAAGTCTCTTAGAAAGTTCAACCAAGCAGGATTTCTATCCATTGTTTTGGGGCATCTGGAACTAGTGGGGAATACAGTGCCTTCCCAGCTTAACATTTTGTTTTTCCATTGCACCCTGAAGCTACACAGTGCACTGCCAAGAGAATACCAATTCAGCAGTATAAATTAAAAATAGGATTCTCGTGACACAAACTGCATAAATATGTTTTACTTGTATAATTATTTTGCAGCACTGATGTGTCTCTGTTATGAAATCTTCCCAAATTGTGTGACATTTCTTATATGGCCAGTATGAGGAGGCAAGCATAAATAAAATTATTTAAATCATTACTGAAAAATGAATAATATTTTTAGGGGAAGGTGTTGCAAATAATTTATTTGTAATATCCAATTTTCCTTGGTTTATTTTTTTCTCTAGAACAACCATAAGTAGCTATTTTCAAGTATGGCTTCAATAGTGTAAAAATCAGAACTGTAGTATGACTGTAATTTTAAAAAGTTTCACAGATTCATGTCATCCTTGTGCAAGAGTGATAACAACCTTCTCAGTAATGCTCCACTATTATAGATGCAGCTGAAAGCAAGTACTTGAACTATGCTTTAAATAAGACTCTGAAGCCAGTATTGGCTTTGACAGGGGGGTGGTAGCTTCAATAAAGCTTCTTATCACCCTCAAAGCACCAAGGGCAGCAACTCCCAGGTTTTTTAAATTTGGACCTCCAGCCTTCCAGAGAGCAACAGGACAGAATAATCATCTTTTGGGAATCCAGAACACTATGAGTGGCTGGCAGCAATCTACCCTCAGGTAAGGCCCAGCAGTTACAGCAGTTAATTTCCACAATATAACCACTAAGTTATTAGTAGAAATTGGTTATGAGAAAGACCAGCAGTCAAAATCACTGAAAAAGGTCTAAGAGCCAGACCATCCAAGGAGATAAAGGATCCAAGACCATAAATCATCAGTTTAAGGAAGAAACAACATTACTCTAAGCACCTTTCTTACTTTATCAAAATGGACTTAAAGTAAGGCACAAAGATATGAAGTTAGTGAAGAAAAGGTGCAGTTCTAACATATGAATTTATAATCAGATAATCAGATGATCTAGAAATCTACTCAGTTAATCAGGCCTCAGCCTTGTAAGGAGATCTGAATGGCAGCATATCCTTCTTCTCACAGGCAGTCCTGCTCTCAGTTGTGCCTAAGAGCCTGCCTAAGCTGAAAAGATTGTTAAACTAAGGGTCTAAGTGGCCTTCAAAATTACTTCTTCAAAAACAAATAAAACAGGGCCTACTAGACATTTGAGCTTTTTCTCAGCTTGGTTTATTTGAAGTATTCTTTAAGATAGCTATTATCACCTCTGAAATGGATCTACTCAGCAATTAGCCCTGGCTTGACAAATCACTGGGGTCTAATATCCATTTATTTCTGCCACAGAACAAAATGACAGGGGCAACTTCTGAGCACTTTCAATGTGCCTGTTAATCCTATGGATATCCTAGTTCTCTATCCTAGTGAAGCTTGAATAAGAGAATGGTCATTTGGAATAAAGAACTTTAAAATATATTGGATCAGGCAAACTACTGGTAAGTTTGATAAAATTACTCCATCTCCCAGATACTTGAGAAAAGGACAAGTGCATGGGGAAGAGTGTATGTTCTTTTTACAAACACCACTTATTATCAGGACATAATGTATTTTGTCTGTAATAAACAGATAGTACCACAACAAAGACAGTGAATCAGGGATGAGAAGAGTTAAGTTTGGGGCATTCTTCACTGGGTTTGTTCATGTCATGAGCCCGGTCCCTTGCCCTAACACCAAACCAGAGTCAGAAAGTCCTTAACTATTCCGGGAAGAAAACCCTCCTGACTCTATGGAAGAAAAAAAAAAAAACAAAACGGGGAGATTGTTCCAAGTGCTTAAATCACAGGGAAAAAACTATGAAGCAGTTTAACTATCCTAACTTCAAGTGAAGCCATCAAAGCTGAGTATCTACAAAATCAGACCCTACAGAATAGGAGTAATTTCATCAAAAGATATGGATCTGAATCCTTACCTTACAGGATATTAAATAGCTCCTGACTTTCCAGCCGTTCTTGACTGATGCAAGAGTTAAGTGCTCTGCCTAGCTCAAAGGGTCTCAAAAATCCAGAGAATTTAGCAAGTAATGAATTAAAAGAGACCTGCAGCTAACTGAACAAGTTCACACATCAGAAAGAAATCATTACATTGTCTATTACTAGCAGGTGGTTAACCACAAATCTTTATTACTTGACAGCTACAAAACTACTTTGATTTCTTTATAGGTGACCAGTGTTCTTTGTTAATAGCTATTAAAAGTTATTGATATCAACCCAATGCCCATCACAGTTTTATTTCATAACAGAATAAATCACACATCTGTTGACCTTGACAGATCAGCCACCAAAAAAATCTTGTACTTAATACTCATTCTGATTCATCTTGATTTCCTGCCTTAGAAATTTTCTATTTGAATTATCTCAGTGATCAACACTGAGACCGTGCCTACTCATATGCGAAGAAAAATGTAAAATCTACAGTCCTGATAGTTAACAGTGCTGAGGACTCATGCTTACCAAAACCACTATGGGTTTAAAAAGGCCCATGTGTTTGACTGTACAGATTAGCCTCCAAAACTGCTACTTCTTAGGGAAGTTCTACCATTTTACTCCTCTTCCCTACTCTCTATTTAGTGGTTTAGGTCTTGATCACAGGGGCACTTGCACATACCTGAATCTGTGGCATTGTTCACAACAGAAGCTTGTGTGGCATGAGTTTCCTGGGTGGTGGTCTTAAGCAGAACAACTCCTCTTTCACCGAGTCAACTCATAGCAAGCAAGTTCCTTCAATAACATCAGAAAGGCAGTGGAGAAATTAGAATAGTAACCTGTGAAGTAGCTATGCTTGAAACAGGTGGATCAAATGACAGATCTGATACCAAAACCTCCTGTATTTTTCAAAGGAATTACAAATTTTCATGAAATGTCTAACAGCACCAGTTCCCCAAACCACTAGACTACAGGTTGACCACAGTCAACCCTGGAAACATTCTGTGGATGACCATGTGTCCGTGTTACCATTTTTTTTCAAAGTGTAAAATCTACAGTATTGTTACAGTTCTGTGGTTCGGCATCTCATGGCCATGCAAACTCTATTTACAAACTCTAGCTCTATGTGTGGAAGCAAAGGAAGGCTTCTTCACATGCTATATTTCTGGAAAACAGGGTTTGTGCTTGCTCTGTTTTCTTCAATATAAATTAAATGGAGTGGATTCATACATCAAGAAAATTACAACTGAATTAAGGCAAAACATTTAAAAAAAGTGAATGTGTAAAAAAAATGGCTAAAATAACCTGCAAGATAAAACTTGTTTTCTCACCACCAGGTTCTCTGATATACAGGGCACCAGGAACTAGCTCCAAGATTTTTCATGCTTCGTGCAAACGGACAAATACTCATCTTTCCATTCACTAAGCATTCTACCGCATTTTTAGGCTTTGCTCTTCTTTGACTCCCACAGCAATGCTAGGAACATCCTCACCTGCAATACAGTTAATGAAATGGGCAAGGGCTCTTCTTATTCTTACTCAGACGCTTAATTTTAGAGAAGAGAACAGCCTGGGACTGTTACCCAGCAGCAGGATCAGTGAAGTCACTTATGTCTGTACAATTCTGAGAGTCTTATGCAGATTTTGAGGTGTTTTGTAGTCACACTTTTGCTCGAAATCATTAATAATACTGTAGATCTGTATAAATATGGAAAAAAAAAATTATCGGGGGGGGGGAAGCCTTCCTGACAATCAATCTCTCACTTTTTTTTTTCCCCCTTTTAATTTTAAATAAAGCTGTCTGCGAATTTGAGCCTAGGGAGACCTTCATTAAAATCAATTAATCAGTCAGCCTCTCTGCTGAATAGCTTTCTGGAGACAAAAAGTCAAAATCGGATTTGGGAGAGAGGTGTGCGTGTGCGATTTCTGCAAACTTTCCCCTCCGGGCCGCAGCCTCGCACCCCTGCCCCGCCTAAGCGGGCATGTCGGCGGCCGCCGGGCGAAGGCGGGAAGGATCCGGCCTGCAACCGGCTGCTCGGGGCGGGGTGTTGCGGGTAACCGGAGCCCAGCCGGCGGCGGAGAGACCCCGCTGCCCACGAGGCCTGGCCGGCCGCAGGGCGCGCAGGTGCCCCGGGCCTCCGGCTCCTCGCCGGGCAGGTGAGGGCTGCGCCTGGCAGCCTCGGGTCCCCTCGGGGAAGGAGCGAGCCACCCCTCCGTTTAGCGACCGCGGCGAGGGCTGGTCGTTTCCCCCCGGTACGGTGGGGGTGACGGCGGCGTCCGGAGCCAGCTCCCAGCGGCCGGGAGAGCCGCCCCCCCCCCAGGGCGGGCACCACCTTCCCGGCCCCGGCACCTACCCCCAGGAGCAGCTCCCGCCGGCCGCTACGGCAGCCCCCGGCCCGGCCCCGCCGCCGCCTGCGAGAGGCTGAGGGGGAAAGTTGTCGGCGGGGCGCGCCCTCCCGCCCTCCCCACCCCCGCTCGGTGCCGGACGGCAGCTTCCGCCGCCCCCGCGGCCGGCAGGCGCGGGTGTCCGCCGGCGGCGGGCGGCCCGGGTGCCCCGCTCCTCCCGCTGCCGCCGGGCGGCCGCCGCCGGGGCAGCACAGCTGTTACAGAGCCGCGCGGCTGGTCCCTCCTCCCAGCTGCGGCTGCCTCATCTCCCCCCACCCAGCCCGGCCCTCCCCTCCGCCGCTCCCGACGCTGCCGCCGCCGCCGCCGCCGCTGCGGCCGCCACCTCCTCCTCCTCCCCGCCCCCACCCCCTCTCTCTCTCTCGCTCCCCATCTCTCTCTCCGTCCCGTTCCCCCCTGCCCCCGCCTCTCCCCGCCCTGCCGCCGCCGGCCCTGGCAGAGCAGGCACCGCCGGGGGATCTCGATGTAACACCATGACAGGCATCGCCGCCGCCTCCTTCTTCTCCAACGCCTGCAGGTTCGGGGGCTGCGGGCTCCACTTCCCAACCCTGGCGGAGCTCATCGAGCACATCGAGGACAACCACATCGGTGAGTGCCCGCCGGGGCCGGGGCAGGGGCCGCGGCAGGGCAGGGCAGGGCAGGGCGGCGGGGGCGCCCCGCGCCGGCGGGCACCGGGTGGGGGGGGCGTGGGGGCCGCGTGTGCGGCGGTGGCGCGAGTGGGTGGGTGGGTGAGTGAGTGGGTGGGTGGGTGCGGGGGGGGCACAAGGTGCAGCGGGAGCCGGGGCGCGGTGGCGGCCGCCGGTGGAGGCAGGTCGGCGGGCGAGGAGTGGCCGGAGCGGTCCTGCGGGCGACGTGGAGGGCTCCTGGGGGAGGCGGCGTGCGGCGCGGCAGCGGCATGGGTGGGTGTGGGGGAGGCGTGCAGCTCGCCGGCCCTGGCGAGGGGGAGTTAGTTTGCATTGGCAGGAGGGAGCGCCGAAGCCCGGAGGAGGAGGGAGGAGGACGGGCACAGCACGCCGCCTGCTGCTTCCGCCCCGGCTCTGGCTGTCAGGGCTCCGGGGAGGGAGGGAGGGAGCCGCCGCCGCGGCAGCCATTCCGCTTCCTCCTCCTCCTCCTCCTCCTCCTCCTCCTCCTCCTCCCGCCGCCGCCGCCACTGCGTCCTGTCAGCACTGTTGCTAGGTGTGGTGGGGAGGACGGGTCACGCTCCGGCCGCCCCGGCCGCCGCAGCGCTGGAGGCGCCTCTCGGCTGAGGGACGGCGTGAGGGAGGCCGGGGCCGGCGGCGCGGTGGGCGTGGAGGGAGGGCCTGGCGGCGGCAAACGGCGGAGCCGGCGGCCCGCGCCGCCGGTGCGGCCCCCGGGGCCGGCGGGGCGGGAGGCGAAGGCGGCCGCGCCGGGACCCCCCGCCGTTAGCCGCGGAGCCCAGGCCAGGCCGCGGCGGGGCGGGCGGGGCAGCGCCGCGCCGGCTCATCACCTGTAGGATCCCCCCCCCCGCTCCCCCCGGCCGCCCGTCCCGCCAGGGCCGCGGGGGCGGGGACCCCGCCGGGCCTGCGGGGCGATGACTCGTCAGTGCCTTCCCGGCGAGGGCGCCTCATGGGCGGGAGCGTGCGCAGGGGCCGCCGGGGCCGCCCCTCGGCAGCGCGGGCGGCGCCCAGGGGAGGAGGGGGCGGCGCGGCTCCCGCCCGGCCGCGGGCGCCAACTTTTCCCTCTCCCCCCGCCTCTGGCGGGACCGGCCTGCCCGCGCCCGGCCGGGCCTCGGGCGTCCCGGCCCTCCCGCCCCGGCTCCGAGCGGAGCATCTCGTCCCCAGCCGGGCGTGGGGCGGCCGCCGCCACGCACCTTGGCTCTCCGGCCTCGGCAGGTGTGCTGCGCCGGCTTCTGGGCTGCTTCCCCTCTGAAACGTCTCGACTTTCTCTCTCTGCTAGTAAAATAACAGCGCTGAAACTGCCCAAGATGGAGCTGATTCTTTGGGGCAGGCCGAGCTTTAAAACCGGGGAAAAAATACAGAAGTTTTAAGTACCCCTGGACTTGGAGACTCCTGCGTTTCATGAGAAGTATGAGGAAACACCATGCTCCTGCAAACCGACGAAGATAGCGTGCATTTCAGTTTATTAAGTTTTAATAGGCAGGCCTGAATACCTGAAAATAATCACTGAAGCTTGAATTGCGAGTGTAACGTTACATTAATGTAATGTTACAGGTCAGCGAGATGAAAGGTGTGGTTCTCGTAATTATCACGATGCCTAGTATGAGGTAACAAAACCACATACCGCAAAACTCTGTAATTTATGACTCGACGTGGTGCGAGCATACGGTTGTGATATTGTTGGGTTGGGGGTTTTTTTTGAATCTCTCATTCTTTACTTTTCCTACACCGTGCATCGCGTTACACCAGAAAAGCTGAGGGGAAACAGGTTCCCAAAATGAAAGTTCTTAAGTCATCTTGTGTGTCCCTCAAGTGGATTATCGGCCCGGAGGTGCCACAGCACACAGGGTGTCAGAAAAGATACAGTCCAGCCCATCTGATCTGTGCGTTGCTGTTTAATCCCCAGTCAGCAGTTCTGAGACTTTTATGCAGAGAACTTTATGCTGAAATACTATAATTTCTTAATAATTGTATATTTAATTCTGTAGCCAGTATTCATTACTTTTTTTCTTATCTCAGAGTTAAAGTATTACAGATTGAACACCCACATACATTTAATAGACCGTGTCATTTGTCAAGACTTGCAGGACACAACTGAAACTTTGCACGTACGATGTCACAGATGCAGCTGATTGAGTACAGACTGGTGGAGAATGATGTAAGGTTACTCGTGCTTCATCTTTAATGTTTCACCTCGGCGTGACCGCAGGTTAAACTTGATCTGCTTGTGAATACAAGATGTGGGTATGTTGTGTTACTCATCTATATCAAACACTTGGAAAAATCAGTAGGGAGCTGCACCGGTGACAGTGCATCTCACTGTCATGGATCCCAGATCTCACTCCCAAAGCTCAGCTTTACAGTTTGGTGCATGTGAGGAGCTCCTGGCGCAGCCTGAAGGATGAGAATCTGTGAAAACTCACCAGATAAGCGCTCAGCCAAAAGGTGATTAACCTTTCTGAAGGCAGCTGGGAAATAAAGGAGTAAACATCTGAATAGGAGCTTGTGTTGGAATTGCTTTCTCAGTAAATCTGATGCAAACAGCGTCCAATTTTTGCTGTCACACAGATCTAGAAATGTGCACTGAAATTTGTTGCTTTAAAAGTTGACTGTAGTTTTTGGCACATAAATCAAAGAGTAACATGCCATATAAAAAATACATTGCTTTGGACATTCTCTGTGTGCTGCAGGACTAAAGAAAACTTGATTGAGTTATATTCCATTATTAGTTTAAACTGAAGTGGGTGATTGCTGGGCAGACGGTGTTACAGTGCAGATAACAAACTTGATGCTGCAGACAGCTCTCCGTGGGAAGGGGCGTACGGCATGGGCCTTGGTGATCTGGCTGCTGCGGTGCTGTGGTGCTGCTGCTCTGCTGCATTTCACAGGACGCGATAATAATCACATCATTGGTGGAGTGCTGGTAAGAATTTGGTCATTTTTCAGAGCTGTACTGTGTCTCTGAAAAACTGGGAACAAATACTTATCAAGGGGTCTTTTTTGGCCAACCTTGCAAATAGAGCTCAACTTAGTATAAGGAAACACTGTTGTGGCATTCTGGGTACAGAATATATTTGGTTTCTGAGGGATTCTGTAGTTGCTTTCCTTACTCGTAACACTCATGAATAATCATATGATAATGAAATAATTTAGTGTACAGTGGTTTGGTTTTTTTCTCCGACGTCTTAGTGGCCGCCTGATAAATTGCCAGTTACTAGAAGTATCAGTGCAGATAACCTGGGAGAGTTGTGCCCATTGGATGAAATATTCAGCTCTGAGGTGGTGCTGTGTGCCCATCAGCATATCAATTGCTTTCTGGGTTTTACATTTATGCGTTGAAGACTTATGAAGAATTAGGCTAACTGGGACCACTGCTCTGGGTTTTTCCTTGAGGCCCTACTGGTGTCCTCTGCTAAGAAAGCCAGTGGCACATACATTTCTTGTATTAGAAATAGTGTGACCAGCAGAAGTAGGGAGGTGATAGCCCCCCTGTACTCTGCACTGGTGAGGCCACACCTGGAGTATTGTGTCCAGTTTTGGGCACCTCAATATGAGAGAGATATCAAGGTGCTGGAGCGACTGCAGAGGGGGCAACAGAGCCGGTGAAGGGCCTGAGAATAAATCCTATGAGGAGCGATTGAGGGAGCTGGGACTTTAGTTTGAAGAAGAGAAGGCTGAGGGGACACCTCATCGCTCTCTACAGCTGCCTGAAAGGACATTGTAGAGAGGTTGGTGCTGGTCTCTTCTCACAGGTAATCAGTGATAGAACAAGAGGGAATGGCTTTAAACTGCAACAGGGGAGGTTTAGACTGGACATTAGGAAAAAACTTTTTGCAGAAAGAGTGGTCAGACAGTGGAATAGGCTGCCTGGGGTGTGGTGGAGTCACCATCCCTGGATGTATGTAAAGGTCGTTTAGATGAGATGCTGGGGGATATGGTGTAGGGGAAGACCTTACAGAGTATGGCTGATGGTTGGACTTGATGATCCCAAGGGTCTTTTCCAACCTGAATGATTCTGTGAGACCACATTCTGCAGGAGGAACTCTTTAAGTCTGTAGCAATATTATCAAATAGTGTATTCATGTTTTCTGTGGATCACAGCTGAAAATAGACATTGGTTTAAAACTGCTGATAAGTAAATACTCTGTGAGCTGCTTCTACCAGTATGCTGTCTGAGCAACACAAAGTGCTGTTGTTACCTGCTCTGCACGTGTGCCAAGAAGGGGGAAGTTTTAGTCTGCCCTGCTAGGCCATCTCCCTGCCTCTTGGCTTTGGTTGCCCTGATCCCTTGCAGGTAGTTTGGTTGACTTTTCTGATGTCTCTAGTCTGGGAGCAAAAGGCCCAATTTACTGCTCTTTGCCAGATTTACACTGTAGAATGGAATGGACTCAATCCGGTCAATTCCCCGGACTACCGTCAAGAGAAGGACAAAAACCAACCAACCAAACAAACCCCAACCATGAACTGCTGAGTATTCAGTTGTGGCAACATGGCAAATTTTACTGCGTTTCTGCACTCCGGGTAGTGTCTTCAGCTGTGATGTTAGAAACGTTCACAGAGTGTTTCTGAAATTACATTTAAGTCTTAACTTGGTATAAGTAATCTTCTGGGGCATCTTCAGCTGTTCATAGAAGTCCAGATAGTCACACACTTTGGTTTCTGTTTCTTTTGGGGGACTTTCTGTGTTGTGTGTGTCCCCCCTTGGTTTGATTCTTTCTCAATCTACCCACAGCTGAACTGCATCCTTTAGAGTGGGGATCAAGTAGCTTGTTAAAGCTAGTTGCTATTACAAAGTTTACTCTGATGCTGAAGAGCCAATATCTAAACTGAATCTCTTAATCAGATTTTGACAACACCAATTTATTTTAATTTTTGCTTTGTATTTATAGTCAAAGGCTATTTTTAATCATGTGTGCAGATGAGGTTGATTGTATGAACCACTCTGTGTTCACTTGGTTCGTGATGTGTACTGACATGCTGCATGCACTTGTGTAGCTGTATGGCTGATGTGAGCAGTCCTGTTTCTTTGAGACTCATTGCGCATTGAGGAAATGGATGTGAGTGAAGTGAGTGTCTGAACATACAGCAGTGGGCCCAAAGAGCTGTAAGAGTGGATAAGAAGAGATACAAAAGATAAATCTGAAGACGGTATTACCTTAGTGGAAGTAGAGTTTAATTGCACTGAAACTGCTAGAAGAATTTTAAGGATTTTTTTTTTTTTTTAAAAAGATCATCTGCTTATTCAGTAATTATACAAATTAAGATAATCTGTCGATGAACATTTCATCATAGCTTTGTAAGAAGTCCTGGTGTTGGCTAGCTTCCAGTGAGGTATTTGTGTGGTATTGCTGTCAGAACTGGGAGCTGTGATGCTTCTCATCAAAGTTGACTGATTCTCAAATATCAGGATGGGTCCTGCAACAGAACAGTACTTGCTGTGGGAGCAGAGGCAGCTGCTTTCTTAAGTGATAAGATTAGCAAGAAAAATAAAACTTCAGTAAAGAGTTGCAGAAGACAGAGCAAAATCTTACATATAAAATACCACCCATCTGGAAAGTTCAGGTCATATGGAGGGGGAAAGAGGCTTCTGAAATTCTATGTCTGATTCACTTTGACATCTGCTACCTTCAGTGACTTCAATTCTTATTTAGTATTAAGGCAGTCAGGGTGCCAGATTCCACAGCAAAGAGCTCGAGTGGTTTAATAATCCATTGGCTGAATGTCGCATCTTGCTTAAAGTAGGCCCTTTTAGTATTTTCTCAGAAATGCTAATAACAGTTGTGCTGTGTCCTCACTTTGATAGTAAAAGGTGTTGAATTACAAGCTGACTGTGAGCACATGCAGAAAAAGGCATTTGGTATTACTAAAATGTGTGCTTTGCTCCCTCTCATGTGTTGCCCAAACTTCCACCAGCATGTTGGATAAAGTGCAGTATGACAGCTTCTATATCGGAGCCCACAGTATGTTGTGTAAAACAAGCATAAAAAGATGCAACCCTTTTATGCTGCTAAAGATGAGGGTGAGGGGCTACACACCAGCATTTCTAGAAGGCCTAGCAAACTTGTCTGTATGAAAGATTTTGTTTGATTAAAGCAGAGCTCTTCAGAAGAGCATGGACATCGTTGAAGTGGTTACCATCATGTAACTGTTTCAGCATTTGCTCAATGTGTAATTTAATATTTGGAGGTGAGACTGGCTGTTTTGAAGAGGTGGTGGATCTTAACCCAAGGCACTGAGTGATGTGGCAGCTAGGTATATGGGATGCTCTGTTGAGTGTCTGGAAATCAGAGGACAGACCCATGCTTAGCTGCCAGTAATGCGCCTGAACGTGTGTAGCCTTGCAAAATAAATGAACAATTACGTGTATTTACCTCAGCAGTAGTACTAATAATTGTTCATGGAAAGCAACTTCCTACATTTATGGCTATATTTATCTGAAGTTCATCCTCTGCCCAGTGCTTCTACAGCTGTAATTTTTGTTATTTATTGAAAATACATTTCACAGTGATGTGGAAGGATATATATTCCAAGGATGTTGGTTATTTGCTTTGCAAATTGGTGTGGTGAGGAAGGCTCTTCTATTTCAGGAAGGGTTTTCTATCAGATAGTCTTTTTTGACTAACAGTTCCAAGCAGCACTTTTTTTTTTTTTTTCCCCAGCTTGTAATCTTGAGCAGAGCAGGTTTTTGAATTATTCTCCAGTTCCAAGACTGGTTTCCTTTGCTTTTTGGGTTTGAATTTAAATTGTGATAAAATGTAAATGCAACATTTTTAACAAATTCTAGGATATATTGATCTTATGGAGGTAACTGGAATTGCCATTAAACTTCAAGTAAAACATGATTTTTGATACTTCTGTGACATGAAAATTGTTCTTGTTCTGAGGTTGTCAAGTACATCGAGGCTAAGACATAAAGTGTTTTAATGGCATAAAGCCTGAGTGGTGTGTTTTCTAGGGAGAAAGGGCTGAAAACAAACATCTGTGAACATGCTGCAAACTGATTTTTCCTCTTTAAGACTGAAGGCCTCACATAAAGTTAGTAGGGATCTTTTCCCTCTTCCTCTGCCGGCTTGAGTGGCTTTGGGTGAGGCCCATTGCAGGGCTGTGTCCCTACCATTGGCAGGAATTGCTCCTCTTGCACGCCAACAGATCTACACAAATACGAGTCAGAAAATGAAAAACTGAAGACTCATCAGGTAGCTTGTAGCAGTAGTGTTACACTTCATTTGTGCGTACTTACCTTTGGGGGGAGATTTACAGCGATTATCATGCCTACTCTCTAGGGCGTGAAAGGATGTTTTTGTAGCTAACCTGCAGTCCTTCTGAGAATTGTAAAATAATCAGGTGGCTGCCAGTCAAATTATCTTTTTTTTTTTCACTTCATCATTTCTTGGGGAATGTAAAAAGACCAGAAATGGTATAATAAATAATTTGAGGAGGAAGTGATACATACCTGTTCAGTCTGGAGACAATCTTCCCTGCCATTTCTTCCTCTTATATAATATAATGCAAATACAGACAAGTAATCAGAAATATTTGCTATTAAACTGCAGAATACTTTAATGAAAAAGAAATAAGCACTGGAAGCCAGCTGCTTCTACTGTACTCTTTATGTTGCTCCTCAATGCGCTTTTTTTCCCCTTTATTTATAATTATTTTTCCTGAATAAGCTGTTTCACTGAGAATTTTATTTGTCTCTAGTAAGCACCAGTAATTCAAAATTCGGATGATAAACAAAATAGCAGCTATATACACTTTGAGAAAGGCAGAGACAAAGATTTTGGTGTTAATTTGAAATGGTAACAATTGGAGAATTGATTTGATAATCAGCTATGTTTAACAAAAGAAGAGTCATTGGTTTTAAGAGACTGCTCAGTGAATACATTCACAATTAAAATTAAACAACCAATTCCTGTCATGAGTGTCTAATTCTGTCTTGAAACTTTGGAAATGCTTGAGGGAGTACATATGGTTTATTACACTGTCCTTTACAAGAGGCTGAAGCAGTATTCTGATCTGTAGAATGGGAAGAATATTCCAGTTTATGGTTTAATGATTTTTCTTTGGTATTAATACTTTTGGTTTTCATCCTGAATTCTCAGGAGGCTCCCTCTTAACTTTGTGACATGATAAGCAAGGGGAATGGATTTCTTCACCAGAGATGGTGATGACACCATGGTGGTGTTTGTGTCTCCGAGTGCCCAGGATATGGGGGAGTACATTACTACTGTGCAGTTTCATTTAAGATATTCATTAAAGAATGAACTGACTTAAATACAGGTGTTAGTTTTAATTTTCCATCTTGTGTTACAAAGGATGGAGTAGACACAAAAGAAATTTATCAGTTTAAGGGGAAGAAAATTGAATGGGATTTTGAAGCCAAGCTGATCAGTTCTCTATGGCCAAAAAGATTGTAATTGTGGATGAAGTCTGAATAATTTCTTACGATTTTCAGAAAGATTTCACTGTGTGCTAATACAGGCCATCTTATTTTTCAAGTTTTTTGTGAAAAGCTGAGCATTTTCATTCTGAGATGCTGGCATTGCTGAAAGTGCTCCAACAAAATGTTTTTTTAATTTAGGAAATATTTGGACACTTCTAAGGTTTCCCCCCCTCCTTTTTTCTCAGCCCCCCACCCCGTTTGTCAAACTTGAGTGAGCTGCAAACATTTCTGTTCCTTCTGGAAATTCATTTTTTTCATAACATATTTTGACAGATAGTAAATAGTCATTGAATAAAAATAGAACTGCTGAATATCTGAGTATGCTGTGGAAAGGAGAAATAAATGTAAAGTATTTCTTATTCACTTATTCACTTATTTCTTCAGCAGTGTGTAACGTAGTCACCATCTTACTTTCTGGGAATTATCCCAACAGAAGCAAGTGGAGCTGTAACCCAGAAACTGGGAGGGAGTACATTTAAGACACAGGAGATCCAATTTCACTGCTATATGAGATTGGCATGGGTACGTGAATGTGAGCTCAGCCCCTTGTGTGCTAGATGACAGTAGCATTCACTGAAGAAAACAATACTATGTCATTATTTCAGTCAGTCATTTTGATGCAATCCTGCTGTGTATCTTCATCTCAGAGTGTGTGTATGTATTAGTGTTACGGGAGCGACCTCAAAATTCTTTTAAAGGCTTCATCTAGACTTCAGATGCTTGCCTGCTTGCAGATGAAAGCTGCATACCAAATTACTGGGGTCTACCCTTTGCTTCCTTTGTCTTCAGATCAAAGGATTGACATTGACCCAAGTAAATTTGGTGGCAAACTTGGAGGGAAAACCTGGAAGTTTACATGTTTTGCAGGCAATCTGTTGGAGAAGTGTTGCAACTTATCTAACTCTCTGAGTAGAATCTCTACTACCTCGCACGCATCATTGATGATTGTACCGGGTTAACTGGGTGATGTGAGAGTTGTTAAGGTCCCAGTTTTGATGCAAAAAACAACAGTGAGCCACTCACATAGTCATCTCTATTTCAGTTTGGGGCCAGGGAGTTTTTTGTCTTGTTTATCCTGTTAAGCTCTTGTGATGTGTGCAGAGTCTTCCTACTGAGGCATCAGCTCTTCATTGTCTGAACCTTTTTTTTTTTTCATAGAGGGAGGGGAAAGATAAATGGAATTCTAAGGAAAATCCCAAATAACTTGCTTTTGCCCATAAATTTGTTTGGGCCATATTGCAAGAGCTTCCTGACTCACTTAGTGAGTATGCTAGTGTGAAAAAGATGGATTTGTGGAATGGGAGAAAAAAATCTCAGCAACAGTAGCGTCACAGAGAGAGGAAGAGGCTCAGGAGTATGCTGCTTTGTGCTCTCAGGCTGGGGGTTATTCGTCCAAACAGAATACCATGGATGTGGCAGGGTGGACCAGGCAGTTGACAGCTTCATTGACGGTAACAAGTTCACTAAAAATTGCTTCAAACTACTATATTTAGAGGGCAAAGGAAAGCCAAAAGGTGTTTAAAATAAAATCCTATGGTTGCACAGCCTTCCAGGGAGGAACTAGGATGACCTGGGGTCCTCTACTGTAGTTATAAGTGTGCTGTGCTCCTGGGAAGACATGAGGTAAGGTAGTGGTGTGGTTGGGGGTAGGGGTAAGATAATGTTATGTGGGGTTTTTTTGTGTGCACTTTCATTTCACAGGTCTACGCTGGGGAGTCTTCCTCTTCCCAGGCTCAGTGTAAGCACTTGTTATGGTTTAGAGAGACTTTCTAGTTGTGCTGCAGGACTCTTTCCACACGGTCCTAGCATTGGTAACAATTGCATTTTCCTTACACCTCAGAAAATCTCTTAAGTTGGCTGAATACTCCTGTACTGTGTAAATGCTCTTATAGATGGGAAGTACTGACACTGTAGCTGTATCTGTTCTCATGCTTTATCTTCAGCAGCCATGCTTAACAGTGGTTCCAGATTTTGGTCTCTGTCCTAGAGCAGCTATCCGGAGAGTTAGCTACCTGTACCTAATGCCTTGTTCTCGTTTCAGCTATCCAGAATAACCCCTTTCTCGCTGGCAAGTTTTCTGTGAGGTTGTGAAGAGCCTGTCTTCAGAACAGAGCAACTACCCTGTCTTTGCTGACAGTTACCTTGGGGCAGTTACCCAGGGTTTTAGACCCAATTCAGCGGGGAGATAAAGTTTGTATTGGACACATCTGGAACATAGTTGTATGCCAGGGAGTTTTAGTGGCTTGCTTAGCCTGCTTCCAGAGCCAGGGTAAATATCAAGAACTTGTTCAGGTATACCACAGTAATTGGATACTCAGGATGGGGAAAAGGTATTTGTTGCTGTTACCTTCTGTGGATATTTTTTGTTGCACTCTTGTATGTTAATATTAAGTGGTTGGATGTTAATTTAAAAAAAAAATACCTTTGAACAGCCTTTACCTGATGAATTTTAGTTCTGTAGCAATTTTCATATCTGAGTTAGAAATCATCATGAAAGAGATGGGCGAGAAATACTTTATCTACTCTGCTATGCCTGAACTGTATGTATGGCTTCAAATGTATTTCAAATATTGAAACAAGTATAATAAAAATTGAACATTAAGCTTAATGAATGTTCTGGAGATATACTGGGTAATTGATAGCTGCTTTTTTTTTTTTTTTTTTCTCAGTGGCAACCTGACTTTTTTGTTTCTTTCTTTTTTTTTAACTAAAAAGTGCGGTTCCTGAAGCAGTATCACTGACATTCTATGTTACCCACTGACCTTGGAAGCGTAGTGGGTGTACAGCCAGTGACCCCTTCTGTTCTTGCAAACAGCACAGTGTGCCAGCCACAGGATTGCATACTACCACCAAGTATTCTGGAAACGAAGGAATGCCTCTTCACTGACCCTGCCTACATGGAAGCCATAGCATTTGCATTTAGAAACCAGGCCTCCTTGCTCTGCCTCCCAAACTCCAACCCCCTAATATTGAAAAGAAGTGGAGTTTTGCCTGCAGTGGTGTAAGTGCCTGCTAGAAATACTTGGTACCTCATGAATTCAAGATTGATCCCAAACACAGAATTTTGCCATTGCTTGTTCTGTAGTAGCAGATGTGCATAAATATTGAAGTCATGTTAGTATTTGTTTAAAATACCTAGTGGTGTCGTGTGGATAGAACCGTGGCATGGAGTTGCATGTACAGTTCTCTAGGAAGTATTGTTAACTTCTGTGGTGTAATAATTTAAAATTTATTATACAGTCATTGTATTCCATTAGACTTGTTATATCGATAATTAGGAACAATAATTCATGCTGATCTTTCTGCATGTGTGATTTTTAAAATACTAATTGTAATTGCAGACCAAGTAAATGTTTCTTTCAGAAGCCTGCAGATATGCAGGTGGTTAGGATAAATGACAACTCAAGAGAGGTGGTTAGGAAGAGCCCACATAGTTAGTTTGGTTTTGGCAAATTGACACAAGATAGTAGACTGCAGAGGTAAGAAGAAAAAAAGCCTTCCAGTATCTGTATTTTGGGAAGACAGTTACAGGGGATTAATCATCCTTTTGTGACTGAAAAAACAACATACAAACTGGGGGGTGGAAGTAAAAAAAATTTTTTTTCTCATCTTTGTTGACCCATGGAGCAAAGACAGACCTTTACATCTTTCTTCTGTTAAGTCCTAGATTTTATTCCTAAACCAGGAAAATTCAACTCCCCTCATCACCTGCCACCTTTCTTCTTATCTGTCAACCCCTGACTGTTGGTAGAAGGAAAGGGATTATAAATTCCATACCTACCTGTTACTGTCTGTGGAGGAAACCCTGCTCTGGTGGTGTTTAGCTTTTGATAAGCAGTTGTGTTCAGCAGAGCATTCTGCTACATGTACACACAGATCACAGACTTTGGTTCTGGGTGCCCCAAAGTGGTTTGCCCTTTGCATAATAAGTATCCACCTAGAAAGATGCTACATGTGCATTCTGTGGTAGAGTTGGTAGGTACCTGGTTTAGGCTTTCTAGGGAAATCAGAAATTGCCTACTGTTCTGTTACTGCTTTTTTTAAAAAAATATCTCCAGCTGGTGTTTGTGCTCACCTACTGCTGACCCTTCAGATTGTTCATTCTGTTCTCTTGTCCTGTTGCTCCACAGATGAGTGGTTTATTGGAGCCTTTCTATTACGGTGGCTGCTGCTGCTCCTCTGTCCTGCAACCACTGAACCACTTAATCCTGTAAAATCTCCAGCCCTGGTTTTCTTGTGAATGCTGCTTGTTCCAATTTATTTATTTTTGATGCTCTGTAGGGCAGGTGTGGTTTAGGAACAGGAAACGTAACACAGGCATAATAGTATGATATACTGTACTGTGTTGTGAGGCCCCTGTGTTAGTATGTTAACCATATAAATACAGGAGGTGCCTTTCTCATCTTCACCACGTGTGTGATGATTGTCTTTCAAACTGAAGAACTAATGCTGAAACACCAGGTTTCAGGGTTGAGGAGACTTGGATTTGCACATATTGGCTCCATTCTTTACTAATGTCTAATATCCTTTTTTTCCTAATTTTCACTCTCTTCCTTCTAAGGAAGACAAAGAAGCAAGAATACAGCAAGGACTAAAGATGAAGAAATCTGAAGCTGAAACAAGGAAGGAAAGGAAGGAGTTTGTGAAAGACAAAGTAGTCTGCTTTTTTTTAATGAGCTCTTTAACAGGAGGTCTTGGTTGGAGTTTTTGATCTCAGAAGCTGGGCAGAGTTACATGCCTGAATAGAAACCATGTTTTTTCTTGCTAGTCAGACATCCCTAATTCAGGAGCAAGTACACAGGCCACCCACTTTCTCCTGACTCACTTTGGGGTTGGATGCTTAGGGTTGTTCATGCAATCTGCTTGAGCATGTACTTGGTGAGTTTCAGAGCTCTTAATGGATGCCAGAAATATCGCCAGTACACTGCCCACAAAGTCCTTACCTGATTTATCTGGAAGACCTCTCTCAGAATATTACTAAACACCTCCTTGGATCTGATCATTTCTGTAGGTTATTGTAACTACCTTTTCAAGCTGTCTCAATTTCTCTTTGTATTTTGAATTTCCATCCTCTGCAGGTGACCTGTTGAGGTGCCATTTTTTCACTCATGATCCCTGAGAGCAGCATTTATGATCTGGATGTAGATAACTCCCCTCCCATATTTTAATTTTCAAACAGAACTTTACGTATTTGAGACTTTAATTTTTTGCTTGGCTTTGCTGCTCAGGATGCTGAGAACTGAATGCTCAGTCCACAGGGTGATTCTCAGTTACTGACTGTGTATGCTGAAGCACTCCTGGTGAAGAAATAAGCAATCTCCTTCTCAGATATGACATATCCTCTTCCTGTTCTTCCAAGAATACAGTAGACTTTCTCTTAAGGTCAGTTTTAAAGCCATCCTGTTTGGAGTCTTTGGATTCATTAAACATTGGGCTGGTGGCCCATCCCTCCTAAACAAATGTTTTGTTGCTGTTCTAGCAGAAACGTGTTTTTTCTTTATTTTGGGTTTTTGTTTTTTTTTTTTTTTCTTCCCTTTTTCCTTCCCAGTGGTTCCACAGCAGATCAGATCTCTGTTTAAGATCATAAAGGCCTTCTCTTCTGGGTACCCTTTGGTTGCTTTCTACTTTCTTGTTGTGGGTAGGTGGTTTAGTAATACAGACTTCTTAATAATAGCTTCTCTGGCAGGCAGTCTACAGCGAATTTTGAGATTGTTTTTGTGGACCTCCTCTCCTGACTTGTACGCTGATTTACTCACTCACCTTGAGCCCCTTGCAGCTTCCTACCTTTGAACCTATGGAGTTAAACAATTGCACATCTTGCATGAAAGCAGTTTTTAGAATCTAGTAGGCAGGGCTAATGACAAGCAGTCAAGAAAGCAAGGTTGTTGGTTTGTTGGTTGGTTCTTTTCTGACTTTTTACTAAGAGCAGAATGTAACCATGAAGACCATTAGCAGAAGGCTTCAGTTTTTATTTGGGTAGATACAAATCTAGTTTGGGTTCCTTTTCAAGTCAGACTTCTGTCTCACAAGCATCTGAGACAGCAAATTGGCTGTTCCCCATTTTAAAACTATGCACCAAGGTGAACTGCTCAGTGTTGCATATTTTGAGTCCGAAAGTCTTGTAGAGCATGGTAAAGGAGATCTGCTTTCTCTGTTGGTATCCTTTCTGTGTAGTGGAGTATCATATGTTGTTGATTGTTAGGTAGATGAAGCTGAAGTCTCGCAGTCCTCCTGCCTCCTTGTTCTCTGTTAGTTGGTGCTATGGTGTCACGGCTGTGCAGTAGGATGTGGAAAAAGATTCCTACAAACAAAACAGCTAGTGAGGAATCATGTCCTAAGCAGTATGAGTTTACCTGGGCAGAACAACATACTGCCACTTCTGGTTGAATGTATATGTGAATTCAATGAAACAAGAGCTTGCTAGTATGGTATCTTGTAGAACATCACATGCTGGCTGATGCTGAGACATATGCACTCTTCAGTGCTTCTGGTTCCATAGGTGACGGCTGGGCTGTGCATCCCAGAGAAAAAGCACAACTGTGATACTGCTCTATTTGTAACACTTTGACTGCCACATATCCATAGATACACTGAGTTTTCTTTACTTTGAGAGGGGAAAACTAGTGTTTTTGAGGATGACGTGTATCCTAGTTTTTGCATAATCAGCAAAGATACTTTTCCAGAGGGGTTGATACTTAGGAAGTGCTGAGCTGTTCATCCTCTGAAAACGGATGGTCTTTTGCAGTGTCTCTCTTTGGTACTAAGTGCTTTTTAAAATTGATGTATATGGTTTAGTTAAACAAAGCTGATCGATTGTTATGTGGGAAATCTGTAGTACTTACACTGACTAAACCGTGCTTGGCAGCTCTTCCTACCTGACGGCCTGAGGAAAAAGAAGACATGGTAGTGACAGGTACATCCGTGTGGAGGCAGCTCCATCCTCCCTTCTTGGATGCTGTTTCTGGGATGGCACATGGCAGAGCGGAGAGCTGTTTCTGAGAACATTGCATTTCTAGTGATTTGATGGACTTGTTAATATAGTAGGAAGTTGTTCAGCCATAATTTTGTTTCCATTGCTTAGGATGTGTTGTAATATGAAAGACATCCAGTAACGATGACGTGACCTTACGAGAACGGCTTGAATAACACATTAGCTGGCTGGGGGAGATGCAGACTTTAGCAGATAACTTGGTTGGAGGAGAACAGAGAAAAGCCTGTATGCTTGCCTGCCACAAAAATGTAGTAATAAGATATGTTGCTAAGCGCATGTTTGTCAGTTGTGTTCAAATGCTCAGATAACAGTAGTGATGGTCACAGTTTAAGGAGTTAGATAAACGGCATAGTGGCTTGTGGTATTTTAATGTTTGTTTGGGCCTTGCATTTGAGGATTGATTGTGGGCATTTCCTGAGAAAGGAACAAGTTCCTACACATTTTGCGATTTGCGAGTCTCATGCCCAGTGAGTGCGTGTATGTGGTTGGCTGATTTTTATCAGTTCCAGTTTTGAGGGAGCAGCTTATATAAAGATCTTTTGATGAGGAGTAAAGATTTTTGGGTAAATACAATCTTTTCCTGCTGGTGTACACTTGTGGTGTCAGCTTAATGTTACTTGTTTTGAACTGGGTATAGGAAAATGAAAACAGTGCTCCTTGTTTCCTGAGCATGGGTTACCAGCACTGTGCTCCATAGCCAGCTGTGAATACAAGGTGTTGGGACTAAGTTTTCCTTTTCAACAGATATCCAGTGTTTCCAGAGAACTGAACATTGCAAAGATGACTTCTAAAAATCGCCAATGCCATAACACTGTGTTGTTTCTGACTTCCATTAATTTCTTCTCTGCACCCAGCTTTAAAGTTCGTTGATCTGGATCGAGGATTTGGAGTCCTGTATTATTCTTTGCTATTTCCCACTAATTTAGCTGACTATAGGTGGACAGACAAAGCACTGCCTGTAAGAGATAGCCAACACTCTT
Organism: Athene noctua; assembly: GCF_965140245.1. NCBI lineage: Eukaryota > Metazoa > Chordata > Aves > Strigiformes > Strigidae > Athene > Athene noctua. The sequence continues at coordinate 140,709,441 of NC_134038.1, read as the reverse complement.
CTGTGTATATATGGACCACAGAGGAAAATAATCTGTTTATTAAATACAGTGTAGAAGTGGAATTTGCATGCTTTGTCTTTATGTAACTGTGAACCAGCATTACTGGTGCAGATTCTGTCTAGCAAGGTGAGGGAATTAGGAAGGCCCTTTGCAAAGCAGATTGGAATAAGATCTAAACTGCTTTTGTCTACACAGTGCTAATAGGTCTTGGGTTTTATAAAACTTGTGTTACTTGTTTTGCCATCTGATCTCCTCCTTCATGGCTATTTCATTTGGTGTAATAGATCTTGAACTTTTGCTTCAGCAATAATACTGTAAAAGAGAAAGGAATAAAGTGCCAACTCTGTGTGGTGGTGTTAGGTGTTGTGTTTGGGGGTGTGAAGGCTTTTTTGGTTGGTTGGTTTTTTTGAAAGCTCTGTCAACTTGCTCTTTTTTTGCAAAATCTTTCAACTGATCTTAGAACTGGTGAAAATCCTAATTCTCAGCTTTCCTGCATCTGGCCATATCACTGTGAAGTTTCACAGTAGTGAAAATGTTCCAGATCTTGGTCTGATTCATGAGCATTCACCTTGATTTAGATGGGAGGAGGAAGGGACTACTTTATTATGAAAGAAAACATTTGAACTCCTCAGCAATAAAGTAAACGTATCTTGCACTTAAGCAGGAAGAGTGCTGATGGATAACAATAGTAGAATTATAGTTCAAATGATTGACTGTAATAATAAACATTAATGTTTGGCAATGTGTCTTTTCCATTTAGAAGTGACTGCAAGGATTACATGGCTCAGCAAACCATGGAGGAGGAGAACCAACTCAGGGAGGTAGAACCAGTCCTGGGCTGGTGGCAGGGCTGGGTCTTCTCCTTACAGGAATTGTTGTGAGATGCCAGGAAGGTGTGTGGGCAGGAAGGATTTGTGCACCGAGGACATAAAGAGGTAATTTGCACCTCTTAAAAGCAAAACCTTTGGATGATTCCTGACACTTTTGGATTGCACATGGATGATTTCTCTGCTGAAAAGATCCCAATGAACATATCAGGAGATGGAGGCTCATGAATAAGCCTATACATAAATATATAAAGCCAAACATATACATGCATGAAGGATGTTCACACTTCCTTTGTCTACATGTAAATATGTTACATATAAATAGATAATTTGGTTTTATTTTGGGTGGGAAAGTGAAGTCCAATTTCTCTTTCAAGGAGGCAAGATCACAGAATTCAAAATGGGTTTTACTCTAGAGACTCTGGAGTAGATAAATACCTTCTATTTCTGATTGCCTTTTTTTTAAACAGATGTTTACAATAACTATACTCTTGCCAGTGTTTTTCCCTGTCACACAAATCGTGCTACTGAGGCTTTGATAAATATCTCCTCTCAGTTGGTTGTGAAGGAGAAAATCTTAAATTGTCCAAGTATGTGGGCTGGTGAGGTGAACCATAAATATTTATCCCAGCAGTCAAGTATTTTAACTTCTAAGCTTCATGTTGTGTCTGTGAGCTTTAATTTCAAGGTAGTGTCTGTGAGACAATTTCTGAATCCAAGGTTTATTAAGTGCTCCAAGGACTTATTATTTTTATTAGTTGCTCTATTTATTTCTTGCTGTCTTTAGAATTTTCTCTATATATATTTCTTTGTTGTTAATTTTCTTTCATTTTTGATTTTTCTACTCTAAAAGTGTATCTGTTTAGAGCTTTTGAAGTGGCAAATGTTGAGCAATGTAACTATACATCATTTGACTACAGTGGGATTTAATGACTCTCTTATATGTTCTTAATTGTGGCTCCATGGGTTTGGCAATATTGCTAGAATATTTGCCAGTATTTTATTGGCAAAATTAATTGACTTTTTGACATTCATAATCAGAAGCTGCTGTAAGATGTATGTTAGCAGTACTTGAAGCTTGCTTGAAAGAAATAATAAAAAAAAAAAGTCATACCCTGAAGGAAATGGAGATTATGAGAGAGAAGTTACAGCCCATCAGCACTGTGAAGACTAGCAGAGTATCATGTGTAGTGAGTAAAGCTCCAGAGACCAGCAGAGTAGGCAGGGGTGGACTGCAGACAGCCATGCACAATTTCAAGAGGAATTATGGGTTCTCAGAGAAGTGCAGAAATGGCTGTGAGCTAGAGGTCTGCAGAGGGAAACCACCTCTCTCTCTGCCTTCACTTTTCCTTCTGTGAAGGGATAGGATTGAGCTTTCATTGTGTGTGCTTTGATCAGGATACTTCAGCAAAAATAGCCCTAGGAAGGTGTGGGAGAGGTGGAGACCCTAGATGTGTAAGAAGGTGTTGTTCCTGACTGTCTTACTAGAGTTGGAGGAGTAATTTATCTCTTACTTAATGATCTGGGATTGTATTTTGACTTTGTATTGAGTAACAAAAAAAATGGTGCTACTGGGTTGTCTTTGCAGAAAGAGAAAAATTGGAAGAACAAACTGATGAATAAAACTTAAGCAGTATTTGGACCGAGATTGTAGCAGTGCTTTTTTCTCCAGTTAGCAAACCTTCCTCTCTTCTAGTTTGTTTTTATTTTTCATGCTTCATGTATCCTCTCTGTTCCTTATAAATTTCAAGAACTGAACTAAATGGAATCTTTGATGCTTCGGTAAAGGATTAATTTGCTAGTAAGAACAGATTAGCTAGTTCCTTTAAAACAGAGCTGTATTAAAAGATGCCCGAACGATTGCTTTTTCACCCAGAAAGTAGTGTTATTTTAAATTGTGAAGTCAGCAAGGATCAAAGTGGGTGCTAATGAGCAGCTTGTCCCTTAATGACTGTCACTTGCCTCATCTTTTTACTCTCCTAGTGTGCTTATCCAAGATTTGCCTTTCCTAGACAGGGTAGCTGGAAAGGAGTGTGGCTGTGATTTAATTTAAAGATGCTTACTGAAGCTACTTATTTTAAAATGAGATAGTTTATCTACTGCTCATAAAAGAAGCTGTGGCAGAAATCACAGGCTATGGACATACTGTAGTTTCTATGAATCAAAACCATATTGTCATCTGGCCTAAGGGTGCCTTGTAGAGTCTGAAACTGCCATGAGGAGGACCTCAAAGGTGATCAGGGGGCTGGAGCACCTCTCCTATGGAGACAGGTTGAGAGAGTTGGGGTTGTTCAGCCTGGAGAAGAGAAGGCTCTGGGGAGGCCTTATAGCGGCCTCCCAGTACTTAAAGGGGCTACAGGAAAGGTGAGGAGGGACTCTGCATCAGAGGGTGTAGGGATAGTATGAGGCATAACAATTTTAAACTGACAGAGGGTAGATTTAGATTAGGTATAAGTAAGAAATTCTTTCCTGTGAGGGTGGTGAGGCACTGGAAAAGGCTGCCCAGAGAAGCTGTGGCTGCCCCCTCCCTGGCAGTGTTCAAGGCCAGGTTGGACGGGGCTTTGAGCAACCTGGGCTAGTGGAAGGTGTCCCTGCCTGGGGCAGGGGGGGTTGGAACTAGATGATCTTTAAGGTCCCTTCCAACCCAAGCCATTCCATGAGTCTATTATTTTTCTCTTCTGCCCCTCCCCTCTTGTCATGTCATCCCACCCCCAACCCACACAGTCCTGCCTTCTGTCAAGAGCATAAATGATATCTGTCTGCGGTCTTCTCCATCATGAGGCAAGGCAATGCTTCTGGGTCACCATTCTGTTTTCAAGCAGCACATACAGTCACAGTTCTTTGGACTTTATTATTACTTTTTTTTTTTAGTTCTCGGAAATCTAGAGGCTTGCCTGCAAGAGAAAAGAACTTGCCAGGGTCATTTAAAAATATGTGTGGTTGCAACCAAGTTTGTATATAAACTCTAGTTGTGCCCTTCATCAATCCATGTTACTTTTTTCATGTGAACACTAATATCTGAAGACCAAAAGAGAGTTTTATACTGACTTACAGGTCATGTTAAAGGTAAATGTTGCCCCTGGTATTAGCGGGTGTTATCTTGACCATATTTACCTCCCAGGTGAGAACAGGGTTTTGTGTTGATTCTGTTGGCTGTAGGTGCTTACAACGGAACTGTTTTCTCCTATAATTCACTAGGGGAATTAGGAACTTAGGTTAATATTTTCAGTCATTTGTTTTATTTTTTCCTCCATTCTTTTTTTCTCCCTCCTCTGAGTTTGCTGTTCCCCACTCTTAGCCACTCTTGCATTGGTCTGTTCTTCATCCTTTTGCGCCTTGGATTGTGCCTTATTCTTCACTGGACTGAATGAGGTGTTCTGGAACATCAAACTGCACAGGCAATTGTGTCTTGTAATCCTGTTTATAAGAGGCTTGACTTCTGTTTTAAAACACATTCTGATATGGCCTCCCATTAAGAATACAAATTATTAAAAAACAATTTTCTGTGATGTTTACAAATCATATTCAAATTTCCTGTCTAAATCTGGGTTAGTTCTCCTTGTCTTTCTTTTTATAGTTTTCCTCTTTCCTATTTCAGTGACAAGCTTACCACATTTTGCGCGCTTCTCTGTTCCACATGAAACTCTAGGAGGAACATTTGACCTGTTCTGGTCCTTAAGAGTGTGACAAGAAGTAGTAAAACCAAATTAACTTTGACATCTGTCATTGTAAGTATACTGAATTGAATGCTGGCGCTAAGCATATGTAAGAGGCCTTATACATACAGCCATGGATTTCAGGTGTGTTTTATTCAGAATAAAACCTTTTTTTTTCTGTAAAAGTTGGGCCACTGGTTAATTTAAGGCATTTTATTTTTCTCCAAACTTGGGACCCTAGTGCATCATGAAGTTTGAATAAGTGTACTCTCAGTTTTTAGGAGTGCCCACAGCACCTCACCTAAGGCTGAACAATTTCTTTGAGACTATTTCTGTGTCTTTCTGTTAAAGTCTCTGTACAGAAGTAAAGGTTGGTTGTTGGTTCCTTGTCTGCATTCAGCTAATTTTTGCTGGTTTTTAACTTTCAGTTGTTTAAAATCTTTGTCTCTGGAACTTTTTTTTCAGTGGTAGTCCATATGGTATAGGATAACTTTTTGTGCATGTCTTGCCTTTGTTTTGTTTACATAGTTTTGTTCTGTAGAAAATCTTTCTTTCTCATGTTACTTGTAAATGTGCCTTTTATGCAGCATATCTAGTTTCTGTGGAAGAGTCATTTATTTTAGTTCCCAGCTGCAAATGCCCTGCTGGTTCAACAACTACTGCTTTATCTCTTTCAGTCACTGTCCTGGGTATGAGATCCCGACCTGTTGTGTCATGGTCTTGAGGTGAGAGTCCAGCTAACTAATAATCTTTCAACACACAGCTGTCATACTACGTACAGTGTTGGTATATTTAATGGTAAATCATGCAGTCAGTGGTGGAGGTCTTTCAGATATTTTTTATGGGGTTCCAGCTAAAAACATGGTTTGGAAAAATCTGATTGTTAGCCATCTATTCAGAGACAGTTATAAGATCAAAGAGTATTTTTCTCTGTGTTTAATTACAGTACCATATGGTCAAATAAAGTTAACTTTTTCAGTGCAGTGCCTTGTTGGAACCCAGTGTGACTGACCTTTGCTTTCAGCCTGTAGAAGTCACTTGAGAAAATGTATTAATACAAGGAGAGAACAGAATTAATTTTCATGTGTATATACTATACTAAAAGGGTTTCTGGAAAATTTCCAAACAAAAATAAAACACAGTATCTCAAGATTTTCACAAAAGCCTACATTACTGTCCTCATTTCTCCTACCAGAAGCTAGATTTGGATGGAGCAGCAAATGTACAGCCTAAGGGTAAAGGATCAGTGAAGTAAGGTCTAGAGCTCCTGCTGCTTTAGTCTTTGCTGAAGACGACCAGCTCATATGTGATCAGAATGCATCTCCAGACATGAGTTGTATCTTTGAAACTGGACTCTGGCTAATCCTTGCCTGGCACATTTAAGTTTGTAAGCAGTGAAGGAGCCGGCAGGAATTGGCGCAGGAGGATGAAGTATTCTTGCATGTGTCATTCTGGGTTTCGTTTACCTTCTCAGCTCTTGGTCAAGCCCAAAACTCCGTTTCAGCTCTGTCCCAGACCCATGATTTTGATGTGGGACTGGCTTTTTTGAGAAGGAGATGATTTGTGCTTAATATGGATGTAAACATTTTTATTGATAGTGCCTTCTCAATACTCATCTGTTGTGCTCATCTGTTCCTTAGAAAGTCTTCTACTTCAGCTTTTGGGATCTGACATTGCCGAAGTTTGCAGCCAGGGGCTGTAGGAGGGGATGGGATTATGTCCTGTCTAAACATTCAAAGCAGCAACTCTAATCTGGGGTAGAAAAAATAATCCTCAGTAGGTTTGTAGTAACTATATTAAAAAACTGCAGTGGAGGAAGAAAGTGCCTTTGCTTTTCTTTAAAAATGTAGCACCATAAAATATTAGAAGGTGGTGACTGATGTAGGCTAAATTACCAATTTTTGCACAGAGGTAGCTGATGCCATGCAAATCCCGATAGTGTAAATGTGCTGGACTAGCACATGCCATGTCACAGTGAGCTATCAAAGAACCTGCCTGTTTTCAGTATAGAAAATAAAATCTCGCCCTATTGCCAAACACAGGGCAGCGTAATGTCTGTAGATGTAAATCTTGTGTTTGAACTTAATATGACTCAGAAGGAAGTGTGGTGTTTTCTACTAGAAGATACTCTCGGCTGAAGAGGTTAATTCTGAGTACTTGCTTTGTGCTGAAGGTACACTGTATCTATTCTCAGCTTCCTGATGACTTTCGGTTAAGTAGCGGTAAATCAGCCTAATGTAATGCAAATATTGTAAAACAATGTATTTTAATACCCTTATTGCGGAATGCTGCAACAAGAGGTGTTTTAACATCCCCTTTGAAGGATCTTCTATATTATTTTTATAGAAAAATAATCTGGCTCTGAGTGAATGCATAGCTGACTAAGGTGTTTGAATCCCATAGTTGATTAACAGTGCAAAGAACAAACTTTTAGACTTTTGGTGTAACATATATGCATTTTTCCCCTCTACCTCCTGTTGTTTTTTTCATGCAACAATTGCAGTTAAAAGAGGCAAGGGAACTTGGAAGCTGTCAATGGCTACACGGTATTACAAGTTTTACAGTCTCCCCTGTGTTATATATATTTCCTATAATTGGCAAGTTCTGTGACTAAGAAATGAAACAGAATTTTTCACTCCATTGTATTTGCTAACACACAAGGTACGGCATTCAGATACAGCTCATGCATTGCACTTTTAAACTGTTGGAATTTTGCATTAAATCCAAAAGGTTTTATATTTTTGTCTGTTTTGCTCTTAAACAAAGCAGGAAGGAAGGAGATGATGGAGAAGGTGATTCTCTATCCAATTTCCATTTCCTTCTGTCTTTAGAAGGTTTGTAATAATGTTGCTGTGTACATGCAAATGATGTTAATCAGGAGATTTTCGTATCAGCTTTGTCAACGTTTACATTCACTTTACACATTGAATTTGCATTTGAAAAGGGCTGTTATAATCAACATTTAAGGGATAACATAGTCAAATTTACATTTGATTGAGTAGAAATGTTAAGTAATTTTAGCTGAGCTGTTGCTAGGAAACAAGCCAATGTTTTTGTGTTGTTTTTTTTTTTTTTTTTCTTTTTCTTAATCCATACTGTCTTTCTATTTAATTGGCAGTTCATCTGGTAATACAAGAACATCAACACTCTAAACAGTATAACTGATGTCTTTACTACATTTCTAGATGTATAGTTTTCCTACTCATCAGAACTTAAGGTGAAGTTTTGGAGAAATATGCTTGTAAATGATCTAATAGTCATCCATGACTCCTTTTTGTGTGTGTGATCATGGGCAGGATCAGCTGTTCGACTTGTTTAAAAAAACCCAAAACTTCTGGATGTTTTTATGATAAGCTATCTTTTTGGACATATACTAATGCATTTCCTTTTTTCATGGTCAATGTTTATAATGTTAGTCACCATTCAAAGAACATCATGCAGCTGCCCAAGAATTCAGCTGAGTTTTATGTACAACTCCTCAGGGTTAGTGTACTGGTTTTGCCCTTATCCCGGGTGATCATTTTGATAACTACATTATTTTCATTCAAGTGGGCAAAACGAATCGTAGCTGCAAAAGAAAATCTTCCGATTTCGGGTATGCTCTGGCCGTCAGTTGTGTATCTCTTGGAACTTGCAGGAGGACTCCACGGCTTGGCACTTTGCAGCAGTGTTCATCTGGCAAAAATGCTAATTAAAGGGAAGAATAGTTCCTATTCATATCAGTCCCAAAGCATTTCAAGTGCATTATCTGTGTGGCGCATATAAATGTGGCTATCCCCTGAAACTTGTTACAAGGCAGTTGAAGGAATGTGGCTCCTTAAAAGGCCAAACAGAGACTCTTGCCTCATCAACCCACCGAACCAGACAGAATACAGTTCTGCTGTAGATATACTGTGCTCCTTGCTTCAAGTACCCCAAAGTTTTTTACAAGGCAGGCAGTCAGAGGTTGGTGTTACAGTGACTCTGTAGGCAAAGATAAGCAGCTGTTATTCACAAGTTGGTAGTTCATGAACATCGCTGAGTACCCAGCTTCTGCAAACCAGGGAAGAGGGCTGGCCTGATATTATCCCTTTTTAATCCCTTCCAAAAGCAGTGGTAATTTTTATCTTTCCACCTTCATGGTCAAGTGAAGTGGGCAGATGGCCTTCTACCTTGGGTGCAGAACTAAAAGGATTTAAAGTCTTGGTGTGATGTGTAAACCTTTCGGCTCTCTGACTGGGGCTAGGAGTGCTTAATGATATTGATGGTAGTTTTGGGGCTACTATTATTGTAACGCTGTGTAAACAGTACAGGCATTCCAGATCCATGCTGCAGGAAAGACTGCAGATTCCTTATATTTTTATGGTCTCTCAGCGGTATGGGCTGCATTCCTCAGATTCTGAGTAATCCGTGCATGTGCAAAATATGTATTATAAAATCTGATCAGGCAGGGCCTACTATCGCAGTGGAGCAGATGTGGGTTTCCTTTGGCTCTTAGCACCTGTTGCATTCCTTACTGTAAAATACTGATTAAACCAGTTTTTTCTCACTACTCGTTTTATTTGTCTTTAAAGAAAAAAAAAAAAAAAAAGGCAAAAATAATTTGGCCTCCATGGTGCAATGTGGTTGGAAAGAAAGCTCAGGCAGCTAGTTCTCATTTTCACATGTTGGTAGCTGCGAACATGCAGTTCTTCAGTGGCTTTTGGAGCCTCCAACTCCAGGAAGAAAGGCGTACAAGCCCTGTAGCTTGAACTCCACTATGGAGCAACTGAGAGCTGCATTTATGGAGGTAACATGGATTAACTTGGTGGAATAAGGTAGAGAAAGAACAGAGGAGGAGTATATCTGCCCATCAACCTAACAGGAAGAGTGCTTGTTCATACAACGGGAATAGGAAGAACAAAACCCCATGCTTACGTATAGCAAATCCTGGTAACTAAATAGTAAGGAGAATTCAGATGCTTTTATAGAGTTAGCCTTGTAACATGCTCAGGCACAGTACAGAAAACTAGTTGAGCAAATTTGAGCAGAGTATTGAGGACTTCACTGGAGGATGGGGTATAGCGTGTGTGCCTGGGTGGAAGCCTGTGCGTTTCACTCATGCCTTCTCTCTCCAACACGTAACTTCATTTAGCTTCTTCAGTATGAAATCTTGGTGGAAACAGGATGCACTTGTAGATGTCAACTGCATCTACATAAAACTTCACATAAATGGCTAACTTCATGTACAAATTACCTTTTTTTGGGTTTTTTTTACACCAAAGCCATACAGCCTTAAGGTGTGAGCAGGGTATCAGGTGGGATGCATAACAAAAGACAGGAGCTATCATCGCTTAGCAAAGCTGTCTAGTAGTTCTGCTTAAGTATTACTTTAAGTGATTGTTATTTTCCAAGAAAATTTAATAATCTTCACTGCTCGCATGTTTTATGTGAAATGTTCAAATAGTATGTGCCATTGCCTTTTGAGATGCTGGCCATTGATACTGCATCTGTGTTACATAGTGCAGGATCACAGGGTACTGCTAGCTTGTGCTAACCAGATGCTTACAACTCCTTTAGAATTTCAGTTACCTGCTTTTTTTTTTTTTCCCCCCTGGAACAGTGACTGCAGTACAGAACAGGTGTGGGGTTTTATTTCCTGAGCAGTATTGTACTAGAGATTGAAACACTGTCTGACTTTACAGGCATGAAGATGCACAGAAAATGTTCTTATCTAATTAATTCTCTATGCTAAACTTTTATTCTAACACTGGGTGCTGGATTGAATTTTTTGTCATACTTGAATCTGTCTGTTGCTCACCCATTTTCTGGGAAGGGGGAGGATAACCTAAAGTTGGATTCGCAAATGCAACTTGTGTTATACTCCTCTTTATTAATAGAAAGGTTTCTTCACCTAGCAGAGTCTCTTTAAGTAGGTGAACAAACTTGTTCACCTTTTAATTTGCATTATTAGTAAGAAAATATCCCTGTTCAGTTTTGTTTGTTTGTTTGTTTTTAATTGATCTCAGTACCATCTCTGAACTTCTATAGAGTTCTTTTCCTGGGTATACAGCGGTGCTTATTCACTTGTGTATTCACTGTGTTTTATCTTCATCTTCAGGAAGGAAACCCAGGACTTGGTACATGTTCTTAGTTGTGCTGATCCTTTAGTGGTTTACTGGCTGTATATTATTATATGTTTGTAGAGCCATTCACTTTATTACTTGCTGTTTTGCTTTAGCTTCAAAGAATTCTCCTTGCTATGCCTCTCTTACCAATTGGCTTCCATTGCCATAGTTATTACTGAAGTTGCTTAACTGTGGAATGTTGCTAATGCACCTCCTTCATGAGTTTCCAGTGATGGTACTATTACTAGCTGCTGGCAGGTAGAAGCTTGCATGGTTTTAGTAAGGCTAATTTCTTTGTGGGTATCCTTCTACAGAACAAATAAAAGCACAGCAGCAGTGGACAGCCAAAGGGGACTCCTAATACAATTGAAAAAATTACTTAGAGTCTTGAATGTTTACTGCGGTAGTCAGGTTTTTAAGAGTAATGACCTACTGGATTTATTATAACAGTACTTTAAATGTGAGGGAAGCTTTTTTTTTTATGAGTATGCAGTCTTTGTATCTCATCAGTGTATCCCTTTGTGTTAAGCTCTTTGCAGGAGGTAAGCATGATTGCATAGCCCTAAAGGCAGATATTCATTCTTCTTGGTGATAGATTAATTAATTGTTACCTGCAATTTAAATATATCGTGGAATTGTATACAGCTTGAGATATCCAGCATACTTTGTTTGAATAGTTGCAACATAGAAAGCATAGTTTTACATGAAAGTAAAAGGGTTTCCCACTTCCTTCCCCATAAAATGTTGCAGTTTAATGGGTATAAAAGGCACAGTCTGTTCTTCCTAACAGTGATGTAGCAACATCAATACTTCTGATTGAAACAGAAGTCTGTAAAATTCAGCTCCATGGGTACTTCAAGGTGAACAGAAAGAAATTAAAAAACTTTAAAGCCTGTAGCTGATTCTTGGTCAGAGCTGACCTCTCCAAAATATTACAGGCAGGTTGTGTTTGACCGAGGTCTTTAATTTGCGGAAGAGGAGGAAGGCTGATTAATGAAGGCTGGTATGTTGGCTCCATTATAATGATGAAATCCTGCATGTGGATGAGATGAGAAGCAAAATTATTTAAGTTCTAGTGATGTTCAGTTGATAGTTTCTAATAATCTGCTTAAGCTTCTTGTAACTCTGCAGCTTCTTCCTTAGAAGGCAGCACAAGTTCTTGAAAATGGTTGATAATTTGTAAGTAGGTACTGAGAACAGGCTCAAAAAAGGAGAGAGAAGAGGAGGGGACAGGAAGAGGACTTTTTTGTTCTGTCTTTTTTCGCATCATTGCAAAATACTGTTCATCAGGTGTTTGCTCTATTCAAACACTGATGTGTATTTGGTTTGTATTTAGTATCCCTAAGATACTATTCAAAACCTGGTTTTTACAGCTTTGTTCAAAAGTATATTTTGACAATGTATTATTTAATGCATAGATGTGTGTTATGTCATAACTTCATGTTAAGTCAGCATCATTATATTTGTTTCTTTGTAGAAGTTCTAATTATAATCCAAACTTTAATTAGAGGATGAAGAGGTTGAGCTGGTTGCTGAACTTGATTTTGCTAAATCACTACTTACGTCATTCTCTTGCTGTATTGCCAAGAGAGTGATTTTTGGCACCCTGGAATGAAAATTATTATTTAACAGTATTTTTATATCTAATTTCTGTATGAGGCTGTCTGAAGGCATACTGTAAAGGTGAAACACTCCACAGTGTGTGTATAAGGGAGACAGAATTCTATTTTCATACCCATGTAGCAGAAAAGGCAGCCTTTTCAGTTACCTGCTGTTTTGGGAGCTCTGGCTACTCTCACACGCGAAGGGCAGCTGCCTCCTTCACCTCTGCATCAGTGGAGAGGGATGGTTCCCTGTCCCTCCTACCCCACTGATGCTCTTGAGTTGTATAGTTGGTCCTGACATGTGAAAGGATGGCGGAAACGTGAAGTGTGAGAGTGAATGACAAACCACAGCTCATTCACAGAATGTATATCCCTATAAAGGCAATAGGTGCTGTGCAGGGCTTGAGGGAGGGACTTGTGCTATATGACTCCGTGGCTGGAGGCCCTGATACAGTGTCCAGTTAACGATGACAGTCACTTGAGGAACAGATTTGTTTGCACCATGGCATAGGCATAGTCCAGCAGTTTGTCTCCCGTATATCCTTCTGGATTCTGGACTGGCTGCTCCCTGTGTTTTGATGCATACCCCTGTGCTATGAGACAGAGTGTTTTATGTTTTGCTTCTGGTCTTGGCTGTGGAAATGAGCTGGACCCCAGCACTGTGTCTGACATAGTTTCATGACTGTACTGCCTCACTTTTCTAATGCTTGGTTAGTGTGATGATGAGTTAGGGTTTTTTGTTTCACATGCTTTCTCTGGTGTATGGAGACCACTTTTCTTGGGTCTTTTTATTCACACCTGGAGTTATTGTTCAGCTAACTTTCTTCATAGTTGTAACTTCTCTTAAAACCGTATAATTGGACTTCATGCATGATGTGATGAGCTTCAGGTGGGTGAAGGAGTGACATGCCCACTTCAACAGCATAATGGACAAGTGAAAAAGGGTGTGAGACCACAATTTTACATTTTCTTTCCATACGAGAAAGAACTCTCATGTTGTTCTTCCTTAACAACTACCTGTTGGTGTATAGCTGTTACAGATAGCCCACAGGTTGCAGCAACAGCCATAAGTTGCTGCCTTTGATACTGTGCCACAGGCATGAGATTCTTCCAGAAGGCCCAACCAAACTCTCCTGCCTTCTGCACTGCTTTTTCTGAGCCCAACACAAAACAACGTCATGTATATCCAACCAGCTCCTTGGGTTGTGTGCCTCCTGCATGATCTGGAAAGGAGAGACTAACTGAAATAGTTTGCCCTGGAGCTGACACAAATCTGGTGTCAATGAAATTTCAACAACTCAGTTGCCACAGACTCCTTCCATCTCCAGCCCAGCAGAAAAACTCTAATCCTCACTCTGGAGTCCGATTCTTATGTATGTGAATATGTAGGAGACCCTGATCTCAGACGTGTGGGAATCTTCTGAGTTGGCACCATGACTTTCTGGCCCTCAGCTAGCTACATAAACTCCTACCTCCTTGCGTTGGTTTTCAAATGTTTAAGGAGACTTATCTGCTAAACTGCCAGTTGTGCCACGTGTATGAAGCAGAGCTAGCTGGGGCCTTAAGCTTCAAAGAGGATAACAGTCCTGTCAAAGTATCCCCTCTTGGTACTTGATGGTGTTTGCTTGTAGACTGATTCTCAAAAAATTCTGCTTCAGACCAGAAAGAAAGTCACCAGCCCGTTCTAAAAGATCAGCCAGATACCCCAAGGCAGCACTTAAACCTTCTTGTCTGCCAAAAGTGCCCCCAGGAAGCTGGTGGTGGAACTTGCTAGTCTGTCCTCTTTCCTGACCTGAGTTTCTGCAGCTTCTTTGGGCTAGACCACTGTAACCTTCAAGTCTGGCACAAATACTACTTCTATCTCTTCAAGGCTAATGGCATCTAAGGTTTCAGAGCCAGGATGACATCTCCCTAGGTTGCTTGTTGCCTCTGGGAACCAACTTCTGGATCTTCTTGAAGGCAAGAAAAGTATCCATTAAGCTGGTATGGCTTTGTGGCCTGTGCTGTGCCTGGAAAGGGATAGTGAAAACCTAAGGCACTTACGAGATTGAGAACCTGTGAGGACTGGCTGTACACCCTGTTGTGTGATGTTGAGGAAGTATGTCAGCTGCCTCTCCTTTAAGCTGTCCTCACTGGGTCATCATAGGTTATTAGATTGCTCTATCTTTCAGGTTGGAAGGGCCCTTGGGAACTCAGGTAGTCCAACCTCCTCAAAGGGAACACCGAATTCAGGCAGGGTTATTATAGTAGCATCCAAACTTAAGTAGCTGTCTAAACTGGCTGAGATAATCTTTTTAGTGTATTGTGCCTCTTGCCTTAAGATGTATCCCTCAGTCTTCTTGGTGTCTGGGCTAGGGACTGCCTTTTGCTGCTGATTCTGAATGGAAAAGCAAAATCTCAGACCCAAGGAGGTCCCATGCTTTGAAACCAGTCTTGCCAATTATTGTTGTCCTAAACTGCAATGTGTTCTTCAAACTGGTGGTGGCCTAGCACAAAATGTACTGCCTGCTTGCTCTAGCAAATAAAATTAATGTAATAGAGCAACACCTGCAGTTTCCAGTAGCTTGTCAATAAAACAGTGCCCTGTAGTGGGGAATCCTCAGCAATTAAATGTCACAGATAGCAAATGGAATATAGACTTTCTTTAAAAAAAACATAAATAGACCTGACAGACTGCAGGTCTGGATTACTGCTCTCGTTCATTCAAATGTCCAGCAATACACAAAACCAACTGTTGGGTCAGAGTTGCTGCCACTAATGTAGAGTAGGAACAAGAAGAAGAGTTGCAAAATCATGCAAGCGGTGTGAAGTAAACTGCAGGGGATTCATCAGCGCTCTGACTTCATTGCTGCTTTTATTCTGACCTTTCTGCACTCATCTGGGTTGTCACTGAGAAAGGCCACTGCAAATTGCACCTTGAACATCAAAGCCTTGCTTTTCAGTGTGGCTTCTAACAGCATATAAGCCTTTTTTTGTTGGGAGTGATGGTGATGATGTTCTGTTTGTTTGGTTTTAATTTTTTTTAAGCTGATTGCCAGTAGAAATGTTAGAGGAAAGGGAACTGTAAAAACAATGAAAACATTCCTAAATTTAAAAGCTAGGAGACCCCTTTACTACTTGCTGTGGCTCCCTGGCTGCCTGGTCTGTTGGTCACGTTGCAAATGCCCAGTAAATTAAATGTGAGGCATCCCCTGGAAAGCACTTACTGAAGCAGAACTGGCTTGGCCTTCTCCAGGATTATGGTGGCACTACTGTAAAGCGAGGAACTTCTTCAGATTACTGTCAGGATGTGAATCCCACTCAGGCAGTTTTCTCCATTCTCTTCTCATTACTTTCCATTGTTTTTTTCTGACCTCTGTGCCCAGTGGGTGGCATGGAAAGCCATGAGTACAGCTGTGCTGGAAACAACATTTCAGTGCAGTTGTGGCACCCTTTATTCCTAGATGTGAAAAAATGCAGGTCCCCTTCAATCTGGGGAGGTGAAGAGTCTGCCATCCTGCTTTGGTACCTTTCTATCAGCGAGATGTTTCAGGCAAAAAAAAGTATTTTGCATCTTTTAAATTCAGTATAACACAGACTTTTTCTTCTTTGCAGTTTACATTATTCAGCCTGTACTGATCCATAACAGCACTCTCTTCCTGCAGCATGTGGTGCCAAAGCTGCCACTTGACACTTCACTGGCAGCATCTGAACTTTTCTAGAGATGGGGAAGGGGGTGGAGGGTGAAGCCTCTTGACAGCAAATCATGCTTAAAACAGATGGTTTTATGGGGGAAGAAGCTAGCCTTCCAATGTCTGCTCCTGACATAAGTGGTCTGACTTTGTGAATTAGTAGGACATTGAAGTAAAATGTTGTGACAGGAGACTGATGTTCTTGTGGACAAGATCTTTGTGTTCAGTTTGCTCTAGGGTGGTATGAATTGGTACATCTCCCCTCTGGATCGTGTGCATAACTATTGGCATTTCTGTGCCCAACTATCCCTTGCTTTTCAGAGATAAAGTTAGATAGTTTTTCATCAGAAGTATTTGGTTCCCATCTCTTATTTAATTTGACGTGTTATTACTTTTCAACCTGAGTATAGGTTATTGAACTTCTTACACACACACACCCCCCCTGTTGCCAAAGCCTAAATCCCACTTGGTGTTCTTGGTGTTTTGAGAAGAGTCACAAGCTGGCAGTAAGAGCCTCATTTTTTACCTTCAACTTGCTAGACCTCAAGGCCATTTTCCTAACAATCAGTAGCAATGCTAGCACTGCTTGTGACAAATCATAAAGTGGTTTCAGTTGGAAGAGGCCTTAAAGCTCATCTAGTTCCAACCCCCCTGCCCTGGGCAGGGACACCTTCCACTAGCCCAGGTTGCTCAAAGCCCCGTCCAACCTGAACACTGCCAGGGAGGGGGCAGCCACAGCTTCTCTGGGCAACCTGTGCCAGTGTCTCACCACCCTCACAGGGAAGGATTTCTTCCTTATATCTAATCTAAATCTACCCTCTTTCCGTTTAAAACCATTATCCCTTGTCCTGTCAATACCCTCCCCAATAGAGTCCCTCCCCATCTCTCCTGTAGCCCCTTGAAGTACTGGAAGGCCGCTATAAGGTCTCCCCAGAGCCTTCCCTTCTCCAGGCTGAAGAGCCCCAACTCTCTCAGCCTGTCCTCACAGGGGAGGTGCTCCAGCCCCCTGTTTGTCTTCGTGGCCTCCTCTGGACTCACTCCAAACAGGTCTGTGTCCTTCTTAGGCTGGGGGCCCCAGAGCTGGACACAGTACTGTAGGTGGGGTCTCACGAAGAGTGGAGCAGAGGGGGAGAATCCCCTCCCTCGCCCTGCTGGCCGCACTTCTCTCTACGCAGCAACATCTTGTTGAACAACGTTAGTAGCTGAGAAATTCAAGCGCGACTCTTCCATAATTTACCATACCGCAGGGTAACGCGCCTTTAAAACTGCGGGTGATGATTATCGCGCTTACCTCTCTCACTCTCCCTTCCCTTGATTGCCTTTGCATACCGATTTTCCGAGGGCGCGGCCTTCCCCGGCGGAGGGTGGCGGGAGCCCCCGCGTGGCGGCCGCGGGCAGCGCCCCGAGTGGCGGCCCCGCGCTCCGCCGGCGGCCGCCCGGCCCGGCCCGGCACCCTCGGGGCAGGCCCGGCCCCTGCTCTGCGCCCAAGGCCGGGGGCTCAGCTCCCTCCTGCCCGCGGCGGAGGCTGGTAAACCTGCGTTTAGCTGTTGTTGGTAATAATTTGTTTTTCGGGTTTTCTTGCTTGGTTTCGTGGTTCATGATACGGCAGGTGAGGAAAAATATCATTAAGCCACCGTGAGATTTATTCCCTTTGCTTTCCAAACCAACTGGTTTTACAAAGCGGGAGCATGTAATTTCTTTACTTCAGAATGCTCGTTATATTTTTGCCTTTGTCTGATTTATTACCGTGCCTGTGCTAGTTATAAATATTAAAACAATTTATCATAAGTTGAGCGTTGTGAAGCCAACATCTGGTTTAGATAATTTTTTTTGAGGCTAAACTTTCACTGTACAGTTCATAAACTACACACAGGTTTTAAATCCCTTTCTTTAAACTCGGGTCTTACATTCTGTTGTTGAGTGGACTGACGCAATATTTATTAGAGTATTTGTATGCTCTGTCGTGGCTTTAGGGTATATTTTTTGGAGCTGAAATGTTAAAATTCCTCAGCAAGTGCATGGGGACAAGGATGCACTTTATAATGAGATTGCCGGGTCCGTTACTGTTTTCTGTGTGCTGTGGCTGTGACGCTGTTTCATATGAAGTGTTTCTCTCTCAGATAGTTGGTCAGGAGGCCAAGTACCAGAGTTGTGGTAGGGCTTGTGCAGCTATAGTACTACCATAAAAACTGATACCACCAGCCCACTCCTACCCCCCAATTCTTTAGTTACAGCGATAACATCCTAAGGAGAAAGACGTCATATAGTTTGCCATTTATATGTTGTGAATATGTTTAATAGCTTATAAAAAAGAAGTAAAGGCTCTTTTCCTGTGTTGCCTTTACAGGAAGAAATAGGCAGTTGGATTGACAGTTCAGTATACTATAATGGGTTCTTCCCCACATTTGAACCTCTGTCATATAACAAGTGTTTCTGTCATATGCTGTAATCCTTCTCTCTCATGAGATATCCTGAGAAACCTCAGAAATGGCATATCAAAATTGTAAACCACAAAGCATAACCCCTAATGTAGCCCTGGGGCAAATCTCTGTCTTCTGAATTGCATGGCACAACGGAGATCATAGAATAAAAGAATGTTTTGCCTTGGAGGGTTTTTCCCTTCCTTTTTCCAAGCCAGTTCTAGTATTTACAGTATCTCTGTTCTCTGCAGATTTAATTGAGTCAATTAAGATTCTTAGGCTTGATTCCCCCAGGTGTAGGTTAAAAGTTTCTCCCTGCACACACACATACCCCCCCCCCCCCCCCCCCCCCCCCGCCCCTTACCAGCTGCTGTTTCTTGTTCTTGTCTGGTTTATAGAGAAAGCAGCTAGCTGGGATTTTGGTACAATTTGAAAAGCTCCCTCAATTGCAACAAGGTGATCTACTGTACGTGCAAGCATGAATAATGCCTGTGCTCAGCTGCTTTTATTTCTGCTTCCTTTTCTGCCCTTTACAGTGTTTCAGCTCTTTGAACTGTCTTGCAAGGTTTTTTCTATGTAGAAAACAGTTTCCATGTTTTTCATTAGTCTTATCACCTCAAACAGTTTCTAATTTCTTATGCCTTGCTGCAAGAACTGACAGTGCGCATGCCTGTATTTCAGCCTTTCCCATGTTCGGTTTTGTTCCTTACCATCACCGTTACCAGAGACCTAAGTTGATAAATTCACATGACTTGTTGATGACGTTGATGTTGAAGCAGCAGACCTTTCTCAGGTCTGTACTTTGTAAGCCATGTAGTCCTTTTAGATATTTCTGTTTCCCTGTTAGTGATGCGGTATCTCTCGCTTCTCATTTGGCTTCTTGCTTTGCCTTTGGACTAACTGAAAATACCCAGGTACACCCACAGACTTCATTTTCTTGCACATTTAAGCATGTGCCAGGCTCCTGTTGAAGTGCAGCTGTCAAAGGTTTCAGTTTAGTTACTCTGAGGACGTTTGGTTGGCATCCACGTCTCGTACATCAGATGGGGTGCTGCCAACAAGCATTTCCTTGGAAGCCTAGGGTAAGAAGTGTCGTGACTGTGGGTACCAGGAACATTTTTAGTTCATGCACACAAAAAAGCACTTTCTCTTCTCCAAGATCAGTCCTCTTCGTTTGGCACAAAGAACAACATTGTTCTTACGGATGTACTTTGCACATGACTCTTGTATTTGAACCATTATTTTATGCCAGTCCTGGCATTTTAAATATATGTTCTTAGAGCTCCATAGTCACTTGTTTGGGGAAAAAAAATGAATTCACCTATGGTTTTCAAGAAAATACTGCTCTAGTTATTGATGCTTATTTGGATTACCTAAACTGATTGTCAATTTGACAAATTTAGCTGGCAATAATGTAGCTTTAAGGGAATATTGGTGGGAGTCTGTGTCATGGCTTTAATCCCAAGAGGAGTGTCTTAAACTAAAATCACCACCAAGGTCTGGCTTTATTTAGTAGGTCCAGGTAATAAAAGTGTGTTCTTAAGTTGGAGCCTTGTTTCAGAGGCCTTGTTTTCTGTTACTCTGTCTTTGGCTAAAGAATTGAGATCAGCTTGCTCCTGAATTTCTTGCATAAGCAAGATTACCAAAGATACTTGGTAAATTTGTTACTGGATTGACAAGAGGAGCGGGTGATAACTCTGCTCCATACAGGAATAAGGCAAGAGTCAGTGCCCAGAAGACTCCCTGAATGTGGTCACAGTGTGTGTAAAGACTCCAGGGTTGCCATGTTCCAGCTTGGAGTGGTATTCTGTGCAAATGTCAGCTGGACCTGAAACTTTGCTAGGGACTAATGTTGCTTTAGGACTTTCTTCCTGTGTGTAACCTGGTACAGAAATCAGCAAGCTTTCCACCTCCAGCTTCTACTCTGTTGAATACTGCTATAAATGACAGCTGTCAGAATGAACCAGCAAAGGTATGTCTGTGGTAGATTTCTCCTTTTTAATGGTTTTGGTTTTTCACTGTGACAGAACTGAGCTGCTAGAAGTCTTTTCCCTCTACTTAATAATCAAGATTGGCAAAACTTTACAGCATATTAAAAAAAAAATCCTACCTGATTTTGAGCAAATGATAGGTTTGAATGTCTTTATGTGCATGTCAGGCAGCAAAATCTCTGTGTTCTGTCTAGAGCTTTAATTTCTCTGAAAGGTCCAAATTCATGGAAGTGAGATGATTTCTGGGGAAGGGAAAGAGGCATAAACACTCTGCAGACAGCTTGTGTATATGTGGGAATGCACAAGTGGAAAGATAAATAGTTGCAATGGATTTTAGTCCCAGTCAGGTATTTGCTTGCTCTTGTGCAGACATTCATGTGTCATCAGTGACACAGGAAAGGTCCAGAAGTGTGGTGAGGTTGGGTAGGTTTTGCCTCTGTAGGGTGGGGGAGGAAGAGGTTTACGCCTGTGTGATGTGGGTTCTTCTGATTGTTTTTGTTGTGGTGATATATCACATTGAGAGATAATATTGCATGTTGCAATGGTAGACAAGTAATATTGTGCTATTCAGTGAGATTCCCTAGTCTGTCAGGCTTGCTTTAAAATAGCAAAGTCTTATTTTTTGATTGGTTTTGGATTCCTCTTGTATAAGGAAAGTCTCAGCTCTTCCAGGGCTGGCCCCTTGCTCCAGAGAAACGAGCTGTGGGGTGAAAATTTCCTAGGCTTGATAGTGTGCTTGAGCAGCAAGAGTTTTAGCTCTGTTCGATGTGCTTCTGTAGGTAATTCTGGTTCAGAGGCACAGATGAACGTGACTGTGTACAACTGTGATTTGTTTAGGTTTCAAGACCAAGTATTGTCTGTTCTTCTGTTGAGTATAGTGGCTGTTTCAAGTTTGAAATTTTATTTTAAAAAACCCAACCAAACTGCTATCAAAATTTCCTTTGCAGACCAGGAAACTTCACTGTGTTGATCTGCTCTGAGCAGCACAGCACTGATTACAGGACTTCTTCACTGTAATACTTTTCTGAAAGTATGCATCCTCTGATCTTGAGTTTAATGTTTCTAGTATCAAGTCATCTTAATACTTGGTAAGCTCTTCCAGTGGTTTATTCTCAGTATTAAAAACATGTGCTTTATTAGGAATCTAAACTCCTGTGAATTAAAGTCTAAAATCTTTGTATTACGGCCTTTCCACCCTACTACCCAGTAGCTATCCACCTTGATTCCCTAGTGTTTCCAAAACAGATGTTTCCCAGACAGGTATCTCCTCTCCACCATGTTAAATGTTGCAGGCGTTTTTGAGGTGACTTCTGACACACAGAAGTTGGTTTCCTTCATCCTGATTCCCGTCAACAACATTCTGCAGTTTGATTTGTGTCCTCATCAAACATGTCAGTAGTAACTTGCTTAATAACATAAACTTTAAAATGCTGCGTAATAAGGGTCTAAGATCTAGTGTAGCAATGATACAGCTAGAAGCTCATCTGCTTGTGATGACTTCTTAGTTACAAGAACCCTTGCAGACTTGCAGCTGGTCTTCAGTTTGTTCAGTTAGTGAAATGGGGATTTGAGTTTAAAGCTATTTGAAAGTTTATATTGTGGTGGGTTGTTAGCTGAGTAACCAGCATCCCCAAATGTTAGGAGGGAAGAGAAGTGTTAAGATACAATGATGGGAAATTAGGGGTTTTGAGGGGAAGGGGGAGGTGTGTGTGTGAGAGAGAGAGAATGAAGAATTACAGGCTGATACTAGCATGGGTGAAGTGAGTGGGTTTTGGCACCTTACTTCTAGTTGATAGAGAAATAATGTGATTTCAGTTCCTCGCCCAAGAAGGGCTCTGGCTGGTGTGTGGAAGAGAGCCCTCAGTGGCCATGTCCTGCCCTGGGGTGGCCAGGAGCTCGTGGCTGTATTGGATATCTGTGCCTGGCTTGGCAGGCAGAGTAGTCAGCCCCTTGGTTCAGGTTCTCCATCCCTGCTTTGATTGGTGCCAAGGAGAGCAGCCACTGTGCTTCATGCCCAAGAATCGGTGAGCCTGGTCTCATGGGTTCCCCCAATAAAAGAACTGCAGTCTGCCCCCCACCCCATGGTGAGGAGGGGATATGCAAATTGTAGCAGTGGAAAGATTGTATTTGGCATTCAGACACTTATCCAACAGGCAAGTGCATTCTGGTGGTGGCAGACTTGTGTAGGCTGGTTTGGCACTACTTGTGTGGAGGAAGACTTTATTTTGGCTGCTGTAATTCTCGGTCTATCTGGCTTAGGACAGTCTGCGCCACCAGATCTTCGCTTTGTTTGCCCAGGCAGAGAGCTGTAGGAGGTGCGCTTCTTTCAATCTACAGCCTTTAGGGCCAAGGCTGAGGTTGAAGGATGCTCTTTGGGGGTTGCTGGTTTTCTTTTTGTCCTTCCTTTCCCCCACTCTTGTGTACCCTTGGATATCAGCAGAAGAACCTACTGTGGAGTTACATTTGTGACTTAAATGCTACTGACTTTAACAACAAGAAGTTTAACTTTGTCAGAGAAATGAGAAAGCTATTCAGTAGTTGGACATGATCTTCTTTCTGTGATCTGTAGTGATTGGCATTAATTATATTCTCTTCCTTTATATCTTTACATATAGAATGCTGCTCCAGTCACTGTCAGTGTCAGGTTAATACATTAATTATATGTGTTACCCTTCTCTAAATGTTTTCTTTCAAATTTCTGGAACTCTTCTATGTTCTTTGACTTGTTGAAAATAAACATGAGCAGACATTGAAAAAAAGCTTGAGATGCTGCTGCGGTCTGATTCATTTCATGTCTCCAATGAATACAGCCACCATATCACTAGCAATTAGAGTTTCCAAAAGAAATTTCCTGAAGACTGCACTGGAGAAGAATATTTCTAAAATCAGTTTCCATATCTTTCAGGAGGGTTTCCACCACACCATCTGTTGGCAATACTCATGCCTGTTGATGCGACATGAGAAGGGTCTCAGTTGGGTCAGGGGCCATGTGGGGTGGTCACTCTGCTTCCTAACTCCAGGTTTAATACCTGATGTAGTGTGACATGATGGTTTGGGAATTGGCAGTCACTGTGTGGCCTGTGCGCTTCTGTCTGTGCTCACTGCTTCCTCCTTAATGTGAATAAAATCCTACTTCATATGTACTCAAGAAGATGATCAGTGCTTTGCAGATGAATGTATGCAGCATTAGAGACCAAAGAGAACTGTTACTGTGTTTGTCAGCTTTAAGGAGACATGGTTTTAAAATTGGTTTGTGTTTATAAATACAGTTAAGACCAGCAATGTGTCCTATTAGCATAATCTTATTGTAGCTGTGAAAATTAAGCAGGCGGTCAAAAACTTTCTCCTTGACCTGCCAGGGGACATAAATGTTCTTTATGTAGACATAGGTCACTTCTGTACCCTCAGACAGACATGCACTCACAACTTTCTGAAAATACTTGAAGATTATTTATTGTTCAACTAAATTAGGATGAATGTCCTTTAATTTATTTGTTCTAACAGATGTCATGCATACTAAAGACCTGTGAAATGGTTTGACTAGTCCTAGCATTATGTTTAAAAAAAACTTGAAAATATCAACCCTAATGCAATTTCATTACTAATAGTAAGACTAATTTCTGTGCCACTGTTAAATACTGTTAATCCTTAAAAAAAACTCACATGCATTCTTTAAAAAGAAAAAAAACCAAACCCAAGTAACTTTGCCCCAGAAGACCAGCAGATGTTTTGGTAAGGGATTTGTATGAAGATTTTTTTTTCTCTTTCAGGTTTTGCCTTATTGCCATTGAAGGTTTTAAAATTTACTGTTTTCTTGTAAAACTTCTGTTTGAGAGATTGATTATTCTCATTTTTAAAAAAAATCCTGTGAAGAGATACTGGGCATGTTCTTTTAACTCGGCAGCAAAATAAATAAAAGGCTGTGAGAGGACATGAGGAGAGCAGACTTAGGCATCTTGAGGGATCTGCTTGGTAGAGTAGCATGGAGTAAAGCCCTGGAGGGAAGAGGGGCCCAAGAAAGCTGGTTGATATTCAAGGATGACCTCCTCCAAGCTCAGGTGGGATGCATCCCAACAAAGAGGAAGTTAGGTAAAACTGCCAGGAGGCCTGCATGGATCAACAAGGAGCTCCCGGACATGCTTAAACAGAAGAAGGAAGCCTACAGAGTGTGGAAGCAAGGACGGAGAGCCTGGGAGCGAGACAGAGAAACTGTCCAAGCAGCCAGGGGTCAGGCTAGGAAAGCCAAAGCCCTGATAGAGTTAAATCTGGCCAGGGGTGTCAAGGGCAACAACAAAAGCTTCTACAGGTACGTCAGTGATAAAAGGAAGACTAGGGAAAAAGCATGCCTTCTCTGGAAGGAAATGGGAGACCTGGTTACCCAGGGTACGGAGGAGGCTGAGGTACTCAACGACTTTTTTGCCCCGGTCTTCAACGGCAAGGGCTCCAGTGTCACAGTCCAAGTACCAGAAGGCAAAGGTGGGGATTGAGAGAATGAAGAACTGCCCACTGTAGGAGAAGATCAAGTTCAAGACCATCTAAGGAACCTGAAGGTGCACAAGTCCATAGGACCTGATGAGGTGCATCTACGGGTCCTGAGGGAACTGATGGATGAAGTGGCCAAGCCACTATACATCCTATTTGAGAAGTCATGCTAGTCCAGTGAAGAGCCGTCTTTAATAGGCTCTGTCTGACATAGATATGAGGAAGAAATTCTTTCCTGTGAGGGTGGTGAGACAGTGGAACAGGTTGCCCAGAGGAGCTGTGGCTGCCCCCTCCCTGGCAGTGTTCAGGTTGGACGGGGCTTTGAGCAACCTGGGCTAGTGGAAGGTGTCCCTGCCCAGGGCAGGGGGGCTGGAACTAGATGATCTTCAAGGTCTCTTCCAACCCAAACCATTCTGTGAGAGTTAAAAAGTGGTGAGGTTTCTCTTCCCCCCCCCCCCCCCAATTCTGTTTTGCCTAGTTTTAAAATGTGAGTAGGTGCTACTGTTTTGATAATGACGAGGTATCATGAAAGGTTCATGATCTTTTGAAAGATGTAAGCCTATTTGAATCATCACACTACCTCTTTACCCTTTCCCCCCATCTTCTCCTCCCCATTCTCTGCAACTTCCTGGGGGTATTTTTTTCCCTTTGCCCCTAAATACTGTCAAAGTAGATGCTCAGCTGGAGTGGATCTAGCAGATACATACAAACCAGTAATGGGCCTCTTACAGTAAGAAGTAGATCCCGCTCCTGAAGTTACATTTGGAACTAGAAAAAAAAATTAAAATCCCAGTTTTCAGTTGGAGTGTTGAATGCAGAAAAAGCCTTTCCTTTTTCACCAATTTAAGCTGCAATTTGATCACTGTGGATTCCAAGTTCATCTCAGTGCAGTACTTAATTTTAACCTGTAGAGCACAGAAAGCCCTGTTCTTACAGTTTAGGATATGAAGGTCAGGTTGGTCATTTTAGAAGATGTGCCCTGTCCAGAGAGGAAGAGCTCTGGAGGTAGTTAAGGTGCTTAAAAGCTGGTGAAGAATCAGTGCTCTGTCTCCTCCGTTTGTGCATTTGCTCCTTAGGGCGGTACGTGGGAATAAAGATTCACATTTTCCTCCTAAAATGTGTAGGAAGAGTGTCTTAGGTAAAATTGTACTGTGTTTGTACTTGAAAGTGCTCTCTGTATACTTCTAGTTAGCCTTTGAGCAGCTTCGTTTCCAAAGGCAAAACTTTTCTATTTTGTAAGAGTGAGGGGAACTACCCCACAATAGGCAGCTGTAAGGTTTTTGTCTTGAAATACTGCACATCTGTGTTTTGGACCATTTGGTGTGAATTAGTGCGATTTCAAAATATGATGGAATCAGGAAGTAAATAGTATTGTGTGGTAACGTAGCCAAAGCAGAGTTTTAGTCCATCCTTCTTTGGTATCGAAACCGCCAGTGCCGTGGAGGAAATTATTTCTGTGCAGCCAAGCCCTCTGGGCACTCTTGAGGCCTTCTCAGTCATGGCTGAGGCTGGTGCCTCTGCGATTTCATGGCTCTTGCTACCCCAGCTAGCAAGGTCACTGTTTGCTTGGCCGTGTCCACCTACCTTGCAATCTCACCTCTGATGGCACATGTTAACTGTAGTGATACCTAGCTAGCTCTCACACTCATGCAGTGGTCCCAAGGCATTAGGGGTCAGTGATGCATACCAATGCTTTTTTTAATGAAACATAACATTGGCTTTATTTTTGCTTTCATTCCATTGCACTTAGTCTTTTAGTAAAGTTACAGCAACTTAGAGGACAGAGAGGGGAAGACCCTTGGTGGTAAAGCTTTACATTGCAACCATATGGCTATTTTTGAATTACTTCTTCCACGAGTTGCAGGCTGATGTACTTAAAACTAAGAGTGAGAAACGTCTTGACTGCTGTGGGTTTGGTTTGGGGTTTTGCTTTTTAATTATTCTATTTATAAACTTGAGAAGACTGCTTCCAGGTTTTTACTGTCTTAAAGGAGGAAAAAAAGTGAAATTCCCCAAATATCTTAACAGTAACTGAATAGAGTAAAAGGGGGGGTAGGAGAATGCTGATGCCAAAGAACAGATAGTGCTGAATGTCCAAGTGTTTGCAGGTCTTTCTGATAGTCATCCTCTGAGTGATGGAGAACAATCTGTTGGTCTTCAGCTTTTATATTTCAAGCTGCAGTTAGTCACTGAAATTTATTCTGATGACATTCCTGCTCTAATAGTTGTGGGTATCATAGCATTAGTTTTATTCACTTAAAAGTTTAAGAACACTGCTTGCAAGTCCTACTTTTGAGATGATTATTCTTCACATGTAATATTGTACTGTCTACATGTTCAGCTTATAGCCTCAGCTTTACAGGAAAGAAGAAAAAGAATTACTGTGGAAGGCTGCTTTCCCACATCTGTCATTCTCTGGGGAAGATGCAGAAAAATCTCTTCCTGCACTTTTCCAGAATAAGGTGTTTTGGTGAAGTATGACCATGTCTCTTGGATAACTGCTGCCTTCTCCAGGCTATTGCTCTGCTTAGCCTGGGGTTGGTGGTGCCTACCAATAAGCTGAATGTTGTGCCATGTTGCTCAGCAGGGGAACTTTTTCCATAGTTCTGCAAAGTGGCATCTTAAAACCATGCATTTTAGTGCCTGATGGGTTAAAATTGTGTGTGCTCTCACACGTAAATGATGGATTCTTGTATTTTACTTACTTTTGTTTCTTTTCAGCTATGCACCAAAGTTAACAGCATTCTTCGCAATTCATTAATAATCGTTGTAGAAAGTGATCCTTTTTCCTTTTTTTTAATTTTTAAAATTTTTTTGTTCGTTACTGAACTTCCTGGATGTTCACAGTTATAAAACGCAAGTACAGTGGCTGCAATTCGTTTGACATTACTAGCAGTTTTATTGTCTGTTTTACAAAGATTCTGTCATGTTTTTGCTGTCTGGAATTCTGAAGAAACACTGAAATAATGCAACTGAAAAGAATTGTAAGAGGAAGAAACATAATTTGAAAATACTGAAGCATCGTTCACTGAAGTGGAAGAGCCATTTAATGGAAGTACTTGTGGCAGTAATTGAAAGACATGTTTCATGTTTCACTAGAAGCAAGTAAAATGCACACAGTTTAGGAAAGGAAGTACATTTTTGTTCAGTGTAGGAGGAGAACTCATATTAAGAGATAACCTCATAATTTCAATTGAGGTTGAGCAGTTTCATTATTCCAGAAACCTTAAATACCCGTGCCTGACAGCTTCAAGTGCATATTAACGTGATTTGAAAAACTTCTGGCGTAACTAAATTTAGAAATACTACTCTTTTTATTTAAATGCTTGTTTGAGGCAGTAAGCTTAGCCTTCTGAATTAATTTGTAACAATGGTTAATGATTAGTGACTAACATCTCTGCTCCAGGATTAGTAGCAAAACTTGGCTTAATGATGAAAAAAATACACGACCTTCCCATGTAGCTGCAGAAAACTTGAGATACACAGGAAAAAAGTTGTGTTAGGCCTTTGGGGGTTTTTTAATGGTTGCTTTGAATGTTCATAGAATCATTTTGGTTGGAAAAGACCTTTAAGATCATCAAGTCCAACTGTAAGCCTAATACTGCCAGGTCCACCACTAACCATATCCCTGAGCACCACACATACATGTCTTTTAAATATCTCAGCCACTTCCCTGGGCAGCCTGTTACAATGCTTGACAACACTTCAGTGAATAAATTTTTCCTAATATCCAGTCTAAACCTCCCTGGCACAACTTGAGGCTGTTTCCTCTTGTCCTATCTCTTGTTACTTGGGAGAAGAGGCCAACACCCACCTCACTGCAACCTCCTCTCAGGTAGTTGTAGAGACTTGATAAGGTCTCTCCTTATCCTCTTTTTCTCTAGGCTAAACAACCCCAGTTCCCTCAGCTGCTCCTCATAAGACTTGTGCTCTAGACCCTTCACCAGTTTCATTGCTCTTCTTTGGACCCATTCCAGTACCTCAATATCTGTCTTGTAGTGAGGGGCCCACATGTTCCTGACATACCCTGTTTGTTGAGCGGATGAAGGAGTTTCCCAATAGCAATCCTAAACCAAAGCTTTACCTAGCTGGATGTGTTGTCATGAGCATTTGGTCTGGCATCATCTCACCTGCAGGATCTGGGGACTGTACAGCTCTGTATCCTTGTGCTAGCAACAATACCGCCCTTGACTTTAAGGACTGAAACACCAGTGCTGGCTGCTCTGAGTTTTGCTGTGGAGGTGCTCAGCTTAGCGTAGGCAGCCTCATCTGCAGTGGTGCTGAGCTGGTGCCTCCCTCCTGGGGAACTGAAGGTGCTTCCACTGGGGAAATGGGCACCTGGGGCTGCTGAACCATATCTGGATTTTTACCTTGAGGTGTGGCGTGTGCCTGTGGAATAAAAAGGCAGAGCAACCCAAACCGAGTTAGCCCCTGTGTGTGGTTGGGGAAACATACTGCATGCAGGCTGCTTAATTGAGTCTTTCCAAACTATTCTGAAGGGTCTTTGGGAGAAGGAGCTTTGATGATGTTTTAAATTTGGAGCTAAGTGAAATTTCTTGGTGTCCCTTCGTGTTGTTTCGAAAGCATCTCTTGTGAGAATATCCCACTGAAAGCATCCATCTGTGGGTATTGCTCGGTGGGGGATGGGGGGGAAAAATATTAATCACAACATGACTGGCATTGAAGTAAAGCGCTCCTGAATTTCTGTGGTTATGGTTATGGGTGTCTATCAATTTTTCAGCCAGGAAGCAGGGGATCACGTTCTTTGTAGCTTCCAAAGGCCCAGAGAAATACGGGACCTGGAGTTCTGTGAACAGGTGGAAATAGAATTCTGACCTTCCCTCATTGTATATTTTTATATTCTTGGATAATTTGCCGGATGCTCATTTTTTATGGACTGGTTGTGCCGTGGGTTTTTATTTCCTCGTGGCATTTTGTCCAGGCGGCGCCTCATGCAGTTTAGTCCTTTTCCCCACAGTTATACTAAATATGTGCGTGTGCGGTGACACAGAGGCTGCAGAATCCGCCCCCCGCGGCGGGGGCTGATGACACCCGTGGTGCCGGGAGGAGCGGCGGCGGGAGCGAGGTGCCGTTCCACTTCTGCCCGAGCAGCACCAGAGGGCACTGCAAGGCCGCGGATGGCCCCGCGCCGCCGCTGCCGGCGGGGCCGCTGCCTGCAGGGCCGCGCTGCCTGCAAGGCCGCGCTGCCCGCGCCCGGCCGCCCCTGCCCCTTGCTGCCAGCTCTGCGATTAGCGCTTCCACTGCTGACAGCTGCCCTGGGCCTTACACGCGTTACCTCTCGCCTGGAGATGGCGAGTCTGTTTCGGTGCTGAGACCGCCCGCCCTTCTAGGTTTCGAGCTTTTGTGACGCTTCCAACAGTAATTTATAATTAATTATTAAAAAAAATCCCAACCTCCTCTGTTTACAGCCCAGTTTTCTTCATCGCCTCAAAATATCATCCTGAGGCCACTGACAAAAATAGGACCGGTAGGAAAAGGCAGTCTGAGCAGTTATAACAACGCTGTATTAAAAGCCTTAAAAACACCACCTCCAGTTGTATTTCTGAACAGAACAAACGTGCGGTGTGTTTGGCTGTAATCCTGCTTTCCCTGAGCATTGTAACCACTTTTGAGAAACTTTCCAACAGGAAAACGTGTTCCTTCCTGTAGTGTTCAAGGCAACATGACTGAATTGGAGATTTAGTTGAGTAATTGAGAAAACTATCTGGAAACTGATACCTTTTATTTTTCAAAAAATTATTTTGAACTTGACTTATTTTCATGAAATTTAGTGACCAAGTCTGACTAAGCAATTGAGTTTTAAACTGTGCAGAGTTTTGTGGGGAGGGTTTTGGGGATTATGTGTTTTATCAGTTGTGTTATCAAACTGATTTACCCAAAACCTAAATAGAATTGTTTCAAAATTGGATCCTATTTAAAAATACCTATGTTTTTGCAGATTTTGATAGTTGTTCCTATTTTACTTGTGTAATCAACATTAGATGATCTGTTTCTTGAACCTCTTGCTTCAGTTAAGCACATTTAAAATTAGACTGGCAATGCTTTAGAGTGAAGAAATTCTGAGATGTTACAGATCCTAAGAACTTGTTCCTGTTAATACTTATGAAAGGCAAGGGCTTTGGCATTTTTCAGTGAGCTTTGGTTTAATATCCTGCTGTCCTCCTACCTACATTTTATAATGATGTTTGACTGTATGTGTGGTACTTCACCAGTCCCATGAAAGGCGAGGCAGTTTTAGCAAAGTATGCGATTCAGAATAGTTTTCTGCATATTATTTAAATATGTGCCTACATGCTGCCCTCCCTCCTCAGGGCACTGCTTGCTTATGGGAAAGTAAGGCAGGTCATTTTCTCTGAGCATCCTGTGTGCCCATATCTGCGTGCTGCACTACTATTTAATTTTGCCTGCCAAGTAATGTCTTCAAAAAAGTAAATGTATGCTATATTTAATTCTGGATTATAGAGTCATAGGAATTAATGATAGCTTTTAAAATTGGCACATAATATTATACTTCTGTTTTCAGAAATCCATGTTGTTTTGTTTGTTGGTTTTTTTTTTCCCTAGACTGAAATCTGTACAAAAGCTACAGAAGGAGCAGAGGTTGCAGTTTAATTGTCGCTAAATCCTGTCCGTTTCAGTGATGCCTTCCCATTAATGCCATTGGACCTTCATAGATTTTCCTAGGTTATGTTTCTGATGGGGACTTAAAACAAGTTCACAGTACAAATCTGTTTATCAAAGATTGGCAGACCTGTTATGTTGAACTTGGGGCATTGGGAGGGAGAAAAATGCGTCTCTGCAGTCACCCACGCACTGGTGTGATGTGTCCTCAGCATGGCCATGTTGCTTTGAGCTTTCCTGCAGAAGTCTCTGTAGTCCATCAGACCTAACGTCTGTGTTATGCTGCATTTTTTCACAGGCTTCATTGAGGATACCTTTCTTTGAAGTAGGTATGGGGCAAGCTTGTATTGATCCTGCTGGAGAATCCTGGTCACCTGCAAATTGTGGCTCAAGGCCTTCCTGAGCCATGGTGGCATATCTTTATGGTTTACAAGTAGATAACAAACATTTATAAATGTTGCTGTGAGTACCTCAAAAGAATCCATGTCTCCAGTTTCCTTCTTCCAGAAGTGAAGCCTCACATGAGAGAATGACTTTATACTTCAGTGGAAAAGCTCAGGGCCATGTAAGGCCTGAGGACTCATCTGTGGAAAAAAGGATAGCTTTTCTGTCCCTGAGCTCCTGAAGTCCCTGGCAGTGGCTTTGCCTTCTGAGGAAATTCTGGGGAGAAGCAGTGTTGGAGGTTTTCTGATGCCTCTGGCCACCACTGTGTGATAACTCTCCATGCTGAACCTCAGGCAGTAGTTCACTCAGATTCACGTATGAAGACAGGCATATGAGAGCAGAAGGGCAGGAAGGTGTACGTGAATGTATGTGTGAACATACACAGAAGATGCTTGCAGGCTGTTTGCAGTGGTATCACTTCAGAAAGCCTCTTCCTATGACCTAAACCCCAGGCATGGACAGCACTTTGCACATGCTACATACATGTCAATAAAACATGGCTGTAACATTAGTGTAAATGGTGTTAAGTCAGCTTGATTTAAAAAAACCCCACACGTTTTCAGGTAATTTGAAAAGAAATGTTAGCATGTTACAGAAAACATTCACAACAGTCTGGACTTTCAGAGCAATAGAGGGAGGATGACATGGCTGCATTTGGGGTTTTATTCTGCTGTTATATATACTTAAAGACTTCGAAAACCAACCCAGATTTCCTGTTTTCAGTCAAGTTTCACTGAAGCCTGGCTAAACCCCTTGACTGAATTGAAAACTCTCTGCAAACTTATATAATAGTTTCTTAGTTTTCCTGTTGTACTGCTCTGACAAGTTGAAAAATAAAGACATTTGGTCCAGTGAGAATGTGTGTGTGTGTGTGTAAGTTTTAAAAAAAAAAAAAAAAAATCTGTGTGGGTTATCAGTCAGTAATAGTCAGACCATGGAACAGCTGAAAACATGGAAACAATTTCCTCCCTAATTTGGGCAGATTGGAATGCATCCCCAAAATCCAAACGGAAATAGTAAAATTTAAAAACTTTTTATTAGTACCTAACCCAGCTGCACCTGGCCGGCCTAATTGCCTTCAACCTGGTCATTACTCAAAGGCATGAAGTTTAGCCACCAACAGCACTTATTAATGTATAATAGGAATTTACTTGTAAAACAGAATTATTGGAACGGTGTGATATCATAAAGACTGAGGTGCTGACATTTTAGATTGTTTTATATAGGGATGTTGAGTTATAATTTAGGAGTTGGATATTCTGTGGGTGATTAATCATTCTTAGGTATAATTTTAAATGTCTGGTGGATATATGTAGAATTAACGTTTGTAATGACCAGCTCATGAAGCATACTTATGTGGGTAAGGTCACATTTGGTTTCTGGACAATCTACTTCTCTAGCATTTTGCGAAAGGTTGGTGCAAAACCTAGAAATGCTGAGGCAGCAGATTAATGAAATGTTTCAGCAAGACAGCCTCACACTGATTTCTGTAAAGATGTCAAAGCCTAAGCCCATAAAAGTGCCTGCAAATTCTCCCCTTCATATCGATGGTGTGAGAAACTGAATACATTAATTCTGTTGGACCTCAAACTTAGAATCTGTCAATATGATTCCAGTGATTGATGGTTACAGACTTTTACCTACCTCATAAATATAATGTGCCTTGATTACAGAGGCACTGCTAGTGCTGCTATAGTTAGTTATGTCAGCACTTCCATTGTAAACCCTGTTTCTTTAGGGGTTTATAACTCCATCATAAAAATTCACTCTGGGATGAAATTTATACCATAGGCTTCTAGACTGTAAGCAAGTCATTTAAAATACAGATATACTAAAAAAATATCAGTGGAACAAAGGCAAAAAACCCAGACTTGCTAATTTTTTCATCTGTGCATGTTATTTCTGTAGCTGAGAAATGACTCTTTGGTTTTGAGATGAAAGGTTGCTACCTTTTGCTCCCTAGTGGAAGTTAGGTTCTCTGTGGGTGTCTATATGTAGACACATACATACATGTATATACTTCTGTCGTAAATATTTTTAAAACATGGTATGTGTGCAATAACTTTAAAAAAAAATTCTCTGTAGTGTTAATACCTTGAAGTTTTTATCCACAACATAAACTAACACTAAACACCAATTTATAGATAAATTATAATTGCTGCAACAGAGTGTGAAGGTCAGGGGGAAAAGCATTAAAAACATATTCTGTTAAATACAGGGATTTGGGTGTGATCCTCACCTGGGCTAAGTTAACTTGAGTGAATGTATATAGACTTCTACTAGCGAAGTATCACTGACCCCATGTGTGATCTTTTTTTAAAGGATTGATTTTTTAAAAGCTTATTTTAAACAGGCTCTAATGTGTTATCTTAAACCCACAATTTTTTAAAAATACTTTATGATTGCCTGCTAGAGGTTTTACTTCAGAAATGCTTTCTATTTCTTTTGTCTAATGCAGTAGAACAGTCCTAGAAAGGTTTCTGTGCTCTTGGTGGTAAACAGCACTGTAAGATGTGAATTTTCTTAAATTATAGTAGAGTTTTGAATGCTTTTAAATGGTCTTTCTTAGTCATTAATTGAATATTAAATGGTGTTTTGGGTGTTTTTTTTAATACATATTTGTGGTTTGGGGTTTTTTTCCTTGCTCTTACACATTGTAAAGCTAGTGTTTGGATTTCAAAGAAAACTGAAAATAGTATATATAACGTACCAGAATGGTGTTTCCATATTCAAATCTTGTGATATGGTAAATAATGATTGGACCTTATTATGTGACATGTCTTCCCAGTGGGGATGTATTTACAAGTAGTGTAAAATTGACCCATTGCCATATAATTAGTCAGTGTGTCTTAAGTTTTATTAATCTTTTCTTACTGTGCATGTAACTGCTTTTCAAAGATCGCTGAAAGAGAGAAGGAAAACTTCATTACTTCTTTCTCCTGTTCTTTCACATTGCTGGTTAAAATGAAATTAAGATGTCTAGCTAGCTTTCATTTTTAGGAATTACAGATAGAAGTAGCAGGGGAGGAATCCATTACAAGATATTTCTTTCTCTGAGTACCTGAATAAACTTTTAAAAAAGCTAGATGAGTCTGAAATGATGGTTGTTTCCATTGCTAAAAGTCCTGCTGCTTCAAAATGCCACAGCTTTCAATAAAGAATTGAATTTAGCCTTTTGTTTTAAAGATACAAGTTAACCTCAGATGGATACCTTAATTTCTTTTACTGACATTAGCTCTCCAGTTTGTTCATTGTTGGGTTTCTGGCCTATAATTTCTAGCATGACCATGATTTTTAGGAGCCTCCAATTTTTCCATTTGTAAGATAAATTGAAGCTGTGTTGCATGGATTCTCTCCTCTCTCCCGCCCTCCTCCCCCTACCCCAGCCGTATCTGCAAATAAAAAGGCCAATCCTCCCAAAAAGCAGCTTGCATATATCAAAGAAGAAACCTGGAATCTAAATGACTTTACTTATGAAAGAAGAGGGAGTGAGTGGTGGGACGTAAGCACTAAACCTTTTGAGGGTGGGCATCCGGCTCTCACAGTTTACTTGGCTGGTTGGATATCTTGAAAGTCTTAATTTAAAAGTCATCTTACAATCCTTTTTAATTGGCTCCAAAGTAAGTAGTTGAGCATTTGTTCTGATAAGGAGGTTTTTGGCTCTATGTGTGCCATAAAATCAGCAAAAAGAGGGATCTGTTTAATACAACAATGATGCTGGGCTTTCTTGTTTCTAGGCTTTGCCCTAAACAGGATTTACCCCTTAAGGCAGCAGTAGCACACCATAAAAAGGCCATTCTTTTACTCCACAGCAGTAAGGCTTTAACTTTCTGGTTTTCAGATTTCTTTTTTTAATAGGCAGCAATAACAAGACTTCCATAGGGTGATTGCTATAAGTACTGTACGTGGTGTCTTAAGATCAGAATGCTTTGCCTACAATGTTTTATTGCTTTTGGTTTATAAAGGCCTGGGAAAGAGCTTCTAACAAACTTCAAGGTTCAGCTCATGTTTCTGGAAACTTTTCTGGGTGGGGAAAGCTTGTAGATGGAATAAAGTCAGCCCAGTTTTGCTGACTTACATTATTGCTTCAGAGTTCTCAAATCTTTGTGTTCCTGAACTCTGATGAATATCCTAAGTAGTTTGCATTGTAACAAAAAAACCCAAACAAACAGTGAAAGCCAGAAAATTTAATTGAAAATGTGAAATTAAATACTTCCACGCACCATTAACTCTGTTGCTATAGAAATGTCAGGCTTTCTTTGCTGCCACATATCTATTCATTAAGTAGATACGGTTTTTATCTGAGGATTTGTTCCTGCTGCCCCAGGAACTTGAAATGTAGTTTACAGCTGTGGAGAGTATTTATTTGGAGAAGCTAGTTACTTTGTACCACCCTCTCAGATCCTTTTATCATCTGTATTTTCACAAGGTTTTTAAAGTCTCCTCCTGACTAAGCTGTAGGCGGTCTGCCTTGACAGGTAGCATGTAGAGCAGACACACACACACACATATATGTACCACAGTCTAGTTCATGTGTTCAGTGTGTGTGACGTGAAATTTCATGCAAGTCCTATGATGTTAAAATTTGCTTGTTTGCATAAAAAGATTGTCCAGCCGATTGTTCATGATTGTTCAATAACTGTTCATTAAAATTCCATTGGTAAGCTCTTTGTCTAATAGCAAATTAATGCTGTGAATTGTATAGCTCTGAGAAGTCTGACTTCTCTGGGATTTCATGTTTTTATAACACTATTTTAGTGTGATGAGCATCCTCTAATGTTGGTGGTAGCCAGATGAACTGTATTCAGATGTCACTGAAGCAGGTTTGAAGGTGCAGCCATGGTCCTGAGTGCTCATGGTGCACTAGATAATGCTGATAAAAAGACAGCAATTTCAAAAGGAAAAGGGATATGCATTAGAAAGTGATTTTGACCCAAGGTCTCCTACTCTTCCAGTTGCTGAATAATTCTTAGAAATATTTCATTTTTCTGAAAGTTACTAGGAATTCCTTTTATTGAAAATGGTTCTTGGCTGTCCCCATGAAGTCAAAGCTATATGACCTCCTGTCTTTTGATGCTTGTTTGCTCATTCACACCCAGTTTCTCATGGTTTTTATTTGTACTGATTGATTCAGAAAATGCAGCAGACTTTTTCTGTTGTTTGTTTGAACGGGGTCATCTTACTGCCATGAAGCTCTTTGGAAGGGAGAGACTAGCAAGTCTAAAGAAGCACACTCAGACTGGTACAGATGAAGCAATGCATCTTTCCCCTTCTCCAGTAAAAATGGGTCCCCTCACCCTCCCTCCTGTTTTCCCTAATCCTCTTCAAGTATTAGCGTGTCTGCTTTCTTTGCACCTAGAGGTACAGTGGGCTTGCAGAAAGGAGTGGTTATATTCATTCTGGCAACGTGAGCTATCTTGGAGCACTGTGTGGTGTTTGCTGGAGTGAAAGTTAGGGTGTAAACTGATCCTGCTCCTCAGAAGAGACGAGATTATTCAGTGATCATATGCCAAAGTATGCGTGAGGTCTGGGAAAATGGCGTATCAGTCTACACTCGTTGAAACTGATCACTCTGGGAAAACCTAGCCCTGTTTAGGAACCTAGGTGGTACTTAAGACTGGGGAACTGCCCTCTAATGCAGCACATGGTGCGTGTTTTCTCCAGCTACCTTGTCTGCTTTAAATGCTCTACATAATTGAGGATGCTGGGAGCCTTCAGCTACTTGGAGTAGTGGCCTCTCCTTCCTCTGTAAGGTTCTGCATATGTGCTGACATCTGTGCAAGATACGAGAAGTAATGGTGTACCTGACTAGGGATCCGATGCGTTTTCTCTCTTTCAGTCCCTCACCCTCAGCATAACATAATTCTGTTGCTGTATGTAGCAACAAAATGGCCTGTCAAGATGTCTTCTGCTGACACTTACCTTCAAAAAATTTTGGTGACATTTGGCATCCAGTGTTAACAGTGAGAACCTTAAGAGCATATCTGAAAGGTCATTTAGATATATAAGAACAATGTGTCAGAAGCTAATGATCTTTCAGATGATTGTGAGGGCCTCAAAGAGTCTGTAGGAAGGTAATCTGGGTGCTAATGAACTTTACAAACTGTCCAGTTCTGCAGAGGTTGCTCTAATGCCCCAGTTAACTGGTGCATTTCTGTTAATTCTGAAGTATGGATGTCACTTGAATGCTGACAAGATACAGGAGAGAACTTCAGTGGCTTTTGAGGTTTCTCTTCATTCTTTTTGTGAAGTCAGGGACTTTTTTACAGCAGTGTCCTTCATTAGATTGATGGACTATTCTGACATTCTTTAGAATAACTGTGTCCTTTTCCCCTCTCAAAAACTGTTCATGTGCAGTAGATTCACCATGACTTTTCAAGCTAGGTATTTTTTGGAAGGCCTTGTGAGATGGCGAAAGAATTAAATACTGATTGTCTATCCTTCAAAAGGAGTGAGGATGTTTGTGTGCATATGTATATGCATGTGCTTACATGCAATCTCCCATATAAAAACTGACTTTCAGATCACTTAGAATATGGAAAATACTTCTTTGGTGACTGTAAAGTGCACGTAAAAATTTTGAAGCTTCTTTTACAGAATCACAGAATGATTGAGGTTGGAAGGGACCTCTGCAGGTAATCTGGTCCAACTCCCCTGCTCAAGCAGGGTCACCTAGAGCAGGCTGCCCAGGACCACGTCCAGATGGCTTTTGAATATCTCCAAGGATGGAGACTCTAAAGCCTCTTTGGACAACTTGTGCCAGTGCTTGGTCACCCTCGCTGTGGAAAACTGTTTCCTGATGTTCAGACAAAGCCTCTTATGTTTCATTTTTGTGCCCATTGACTCTTGTCTTGTCACTGGGCACCACTGAGAAGAGCCTGGCTCTGTCCTCTTTGCACTCTTCCTTCAGATATTTATACACATTGATGAGGCCCTCCTGAGACTTAGTTTCTCCAGACTGAACAGTCTCAGCTCACTCACCCTTTCCTCATAGGATAGATGCCACAGTCCCTTCGTCACCTTAATGGCCCTTTGTTGGACTCCTCAGTATGTCCATGTCTCTTTTGTACTGGGGAGCCCAGAACTGGACACACTACTCTAGGTGTGGCCTCACCAGTGCTGAACAGAGGGGAAGGACCTCTGCTCAGCACTGCTGGCAATACTTTGTCTAACGCAGCCCAAGATACCATTTGCTGCCTTTGCCACTATGGCACGTTGCTGGCTCATGTTCAACTTGTGTGTCCACCAGGACCCTTGGGTCCTTCTCTGCCAAGTAAGAGTGGCCAGGTGAGTGACCTCAGCATATATTGAGGGTGCCTGGGATTGTTCTTCCCCAGGTGCAGGACTTTCCACGTCTCCTTGTTGAACTTCATGAGGTTAAGGATTCTGTGAATGATCTGCGTAAGTTTCATAAGCTGAAATAATTTCCAGGCTCAGCTATAAAGCTCTATTTGGCTTCCTTTTTGAATGTCCAAATGTTAAACCGGTTATAATTTTTCAGTTTATCTGGGGGAATGAAGGGAAATGCATGAACTTTTTCTTTGTTAACTGGTGCTATTATGAAAGTTTTTAAGCGAGTCAGAAATGCATACTTTTTTTTTTTTTCTCATGCAAGCAGTCTGTACAAAAATAAATCTTATGGAATCTGGCCATAAATGTTTGCTTTTAAACTGATACAGCTTAATGTTTTCAAGCAGAGTACACATACTACTGTGACTGTTATCCTCAGGTTTCACCGTTTTTCTCAAAGAGCAGGTAGCTGCTGATAAATTAACCTACCACATTTAGTCACACAGAAGCAAATGAAATATAGTCCTTCTCATCTTCGAATGTTCTTCATATTTCCTTTATTTTGTACCATGGCTACTGCTGTTTTGTAACACTGAATTTTCTAAAAGCTGTGGCTAGCAACAAATTGTAGGCATAGGTCACACTATGAGGATCGGAGTAGTCTTTGATTTTCTGCCCCTGCTGTTCTGTCCTCCTGAAAAAGGAAGAAGGAATGCCTGTTTGATAAACTGAATTTATTTAGAAGACTTCTAGATGCCACATTAAAATTTGCTGTGTGTTCATTTGACAACACAGAGACAGAGCTCTACAGGTCTTGTCAAACTGTGGTGTGAGAGGGGTAGACATGCTAAACGAGAAAAAAAGATAGTTGGATAAGTTTTGTTAATACTCCTGTAGATGTAATTGTTCCACCTTTGAGTCCAGTGTTGGATTTTATTCTGTTGTCATCGTTCACAAGATGACAGCAAGAATCTTGCAAGTAGTTTGTGGCCTGAAGATTTGCTCAAAACTTAGGCTGAAGAGGACTGGGTGGAACTGTTGAAGCTGGGGGTGAAAACGTGGCATTCATGCTTTTCTCTAAAAAAAGACAGATGCTTTTTAAAAATACAGAAGATGGAACACTTCATTAAAACCACATCAAACATATAGGTATTATATTGCAAGAATTTGTTAATGTGTTTTTTCAGGCACTGTGGCCTATAAGTATGTTCCCAGCAATTCTGAAGTGCATTACCGTTCATGGCATTTTTAAGAGTCAAACATACTAGCTACTTTAATCGGGATAATAATTTAGAGTGTCAGAAGGGTAGTGTACCTTCTCAGCATTTCCATTTGGTATTATTTTACTCCTTTAATAGTACTTTATAGTTCCCAACCTTACCTTAATTAGCAGTACTGACAGATGCTAGTTCAGCATTTTACCTCTAGCCAGTAGGGCTTTCTTTAGAATAAATGTCAGTAATTTTATGTTGCTAATTTGAGGTGATATACCTACATGTAAAATTACATTTTAACTTTCTTGTTATACTTGCAGTGAGAGATGGCAGCATAAAGAAATATAAGTGAATGCACCTGAGAGATAGTTCAGGACTAGAAGGTTCATTATGGAACTTTTATAGCTCATTTTGAGGTGTACTGCAGTTTTTGTTAACTCTTTCTTC
Organism: Athene noctua; assembly: GCF_965140245.1. Lineage (NCBI taxonomy): Eukaryota > Metazoa > Chordata > Aves > Strigiformes > Strigidae > Athene > Athene noctua. The sequence continues at coordinate 140,668,667 of NC_134038.1, read as the reverse complement.
CTGACACATCTTCCCTCTTTTCTCATGAGATTTTTTTCTTTTAAAAACTGTTTATTTCATTAGAGGTTTTTGGGAAAAAGTGGGGTTGTGATTTGGATTTTTAAAGATCTTTAAATGCTGTTACATGCTGCTTCTTAATAACAATCATTGCTTGTTTAGTGAAAAGAAGACATTTGTTAGTACACTAAAAATGTCTATCTGAAAAATGTCAATGTAAGTGTTATGTAGGTAAAATAAGGAAACATGATGTGTCTTTAAGTCAGGCTATTCTTGAGAAAGACCTTAAGGAAGCTTGACCCAGTTAATAGGAAGCAAGCAGAAGGAAAATATTTCTGTGAAGTATGCTGCACAACAGTCATGACCATATTCATGATTGGTATCGACAGACATCATCAAGAAAAGTCTGTGCTTGGGCATTGTTCTCTAATTCACCGTGCAGAATAGAGGGGAAATTGCATGAGAAGGCAGAGCTGCAGTTTAATATTACAAGGAAATGCAGTATTAACTGTTCCTTAAATTACTTGGGATTCATTTTTAAAGATGGTGTATTTTTACCTGTATAGGTATGTATTTCGATCTTCCTTGAATGAGGTCTTTTTTCAGTAGTTTAGTTTATACTGAAGGTTCTGTCGGTCAGTTACTAAATTACAATTTTTTATCTGTTTGATAAAGAAAAATGCCATATATGTGGATGTCAATAACTTCATATGAAGCAGCAAATCTGGCCATAAATGCTGATTGGAAAGTAAGCCAGTAATTTCCAAGTAGGAGGAAACAGATGCTTTCTACTGCAGTACAAAAGCCTGTATACCGATTAAAGAATTCAGTTCCTCTTTTTCAGTATGTTCTTATACCTAAATAGAAATTTCCAAGTTGTAGAACTCAGATCTTTATTATGAATAGCACAAAATTGCTTAATATAGAATAATTTGTTTCTTGGTTTTGCACCACACATTTAAAATTCTTCCTAAATGCCATTATTTATAAGGAGTTAACTGATACCTCCTATGTCTTTGCATAGTTGGGAGGTTTTCTGTACTCTTTGCTTTACTGTGTGGATATGCATTGATTACTGTGAAGCAATTTCAGTGTTTCAATTTCTAAAATAAAAAAATAGGTTAGTGTACTGTCTAATCTTCAGTCAGTGTGTACGTGAGAAATCTTCTAAAAATTTACATAGTGACTAATTTTAATTTAGTTGTAGCTGCAGAAGTAAACTTGGCCTAATTTTGAGCTGAATAAGAGTGTCATGTTCATAAAGGTTCAGTTAAAAATAGCATTGGTATTTTTCAAAGAAATTAAGAAACATTATTATAGCATCTTTAACACTATAATAAATTTCTCAATAATTATTCACTCATTGCTCACTACTGATAGGAACTTTTTATAATATTAACCTGTGTGCATCTCCCCCTGCTCCTCCAGTTAATTTGATTTTTAACATTGGGGTGGGGGAAAGGGCACAAACTAACATAAAAAGTAGAAAAATTTGCTGTTGATACCACTGGTTATTCTGCTAAAGCTGAAATGTGCCACCACTTTTGGGTGGAAGGAGTGGTACTACTTGTAGTCCTCTAACATAAGATGAAACTAAATATATCATTTTTAGTAAAAGGTCAGCATTTCTTTATAGAGACTTTTTGTTCCCTCAGGCTAGCTACACAGATTTCTTCTTTTCTCTGCCTTGAACTTTTGGCCTTGCCCTCAAGAATATGGGTGGTATATGTTTTAAAATTGATATATTAATGTTGAATTTTTATTGTCACCGTTTCTGTTCGTGCGCCTTTCAAATCCTTCATTTGTTTGTTTCTGAACTTTGGACATATCGTAAAAATGTCACCATTGTGCCTGAACATTAAGCACCTTCCCATTTTGCTCTGGGCCGTTGAAATAAATTTGGACCAGGTGCTCCTCTCATAACAGAAGTCCTTGATGTGCCCTGATAGCGAGCGGGAGAGCGGAAGCTGTCAGCCTTCAGCTGGCTTGAAGAATGCAATTAGAGCAGTTTTAATACTGTTGAGGGACCCCATCCAATCAAAGCGGTTTGAGTTAAGCCAAGTCTAGGATCCTAAACATGTACTCTAAGCACGTCAACTGTGTCTTTTTAGTCGGAGCAGATCTGTCATTCCCACACACTATGTGAGGGTGGTTTTTTGTTGGTTTGGGTTTGGTTGGGGTTTTTTAACACTAGGAGAGATACTCCCATTCCTTACTGACTCGCTGTTGTTTTATCTGTTAGCTTTGTCTTTATGGCATTGTTAATACTTGTGGTTCAAAGCATTTATTGTCAAATTAAGGCTTAAAATGCATTTTTAAATGTCAAAAGTGCCTATGCCATTACATACACCCTAAATTAGGTAAATTCATAAGCAGTTAATCACTAGGTTTTCCAGTTTTGCCTGGTGAAAGAAAAGGGAACATCAAGTACAGATCAGAACATGCAAAGCATGTTGAAAAAACCTAGAAAGCAGGCTGTACTACAATAAGGTACTATTTTTACTGAAGACTTAGTTCAAGTTAATTTCTGAACTGAGTATGATTCATTGATACCAAAAGCAAAGGGTTGGAAAACTTGCAGGCTCATCCTTTTTTTAATTAGGATTTTCAAGTTTGCTTGTTGCTTCCTCCACTGTGCAGTGTTAAGGTTGGCTTTAGTGGAATGAATGCTTCCCTGAGGGATTACTCCTTAGCTGGATGTTTCATTTGTTTCCTTACTTTTTCTATGTTGGTAAAGTTGGGGCTCAGTTGCCTGTTTTGAGCCTCACTAGGTTGAAAATTAGGTAGTAAAAGTAGACAGTGAAAAGAGGTTTTTTGTAAACTCTCTATTATTTTTTTTTTTTTCATTGGTTGGGTTTTGGGGTGGATGGGATGGTCTTTTGCATAGTCTGACTTTCAAGATCTACCTAAAAGAACAAAAAAATAACTGTCTGCTCTGATGCCTCCTCAGGTAACTTCTAGTTTTTCAGGTGAAGACAGGGAAGGGAGTAGAAAGTGAACTTAATTTATGTGAGAATTGATAGACCAAATTGTGTTTTGCTATATCTTTGGCTAAATCAATGGCATTAGTGGCTTAAAAATGTATGATCGTCTTATTATGAGTTATGATTGCTTAGTATGAAAACTCTTTAATTGTGTTCATAACTTACAGCATAAAGACATTTCCAAGGCTTGGTTCTTTATGTCTTGAGTTGGAAAGGGAAGTACTCTGTGCTTTCTGTCACCCATTTCAGGAATTTTTATGTAAGTGTATGGAAACTACGAAAAAGTCCAGTTTACTGCCTACCTCTTAAAAGGCTGAAAGAAAGAATTACAGACTGGTTATCTTAATTTTTGCTCCTCAGAAGATATGGGGACAAATCATTGAATAACAGAGAGTAACAATGAACTGTGGTGTTTGTTCTTGGCTAATGTCTGCTGCTTCTCCACAGGGAGCATCTCTTTCTTCTCCCTTGTCTTGGCCATGCTAAGCCTTTTCACACGGCTTCTTATGAGAGTGCCATGGTGCAGACAAATGTACTGTAAGAGGAATGCCAAACAAGAAGGGAATTGTTTCCAAGCAGACAGTGATGGGCAGAGTAGGTTCTGGAGAGCTTGATTCTGGACCAAATGCTCAATTCTGTGCTTTCATTCTTCAATGATGCAGGCAGTGTGAGTTACAGTACGGGGAGCAAATCAATAAACTCCTCTCTGCTATTAATTCCTAGTGCTGCCTTTCCTACTGCTGGTGACTACTTCTTGACCCTTTCCAGTGGTGTCTGGCCTTTTCTCCCCTCAGTCTGAAATACAGAACAGAGTCTGTGTTTCACTGCTATTAGTGGTGCTGGGAAGGCTGGAGCTGAAATGGTTAAGTCCAGTTTTGAGTCAACAAAACAGGTCAGCTGAGCTTAGTCCCAGCTCTCAGAAAAACCTTCTGTGGGTCAGACCTGACCTGCTTTGTAAGAGTCATGGAGAAATTTGTCCTTTTGACTCCCCTCAAATGTGTGTTTGGACAAAAAAGTGACTACCTGAATTTGCAGTAATAAAGATTTGTGTGTGATGGAAATAGTTTTGAGGCTGGTATCTCTGTTTCTGGAGGTTATTCAAGCAAATGCTAGGAATGATATTGCTGATCCTTTTGAAAAAGCATGGACTAGGTAACCACCTGAGGTCCCCTCTCATCTTTTTTGGTCTCATCATTTGGCCATTTGTGACCAAGTTTGCCATTGGGATGAAGATGCCAGAAAGGTGGTGTTCCTATTCAATTTTCTGGAGAAAGACTCATTTCATGCCCTCAGGCGATGGAAAGACTATGCAGTGACCTTTCGCCTTATTTTGTTATCCCGTGGGGCAGTGAGGTGAGGAGTTCTGTAAGCACAGGGAAGTATTCAGGATGAATTAATGCTATGTTAAATACCAAAAAATGGACTTCCCAAGCAATGTTCATTCATGTTTTCATCTCAGTCAAAATTTCTTCTGCAACCAGAGATTAGTTCATGGGAGGTCTCTGAGCCTCACTGGAGCTTGTGTATCATGGCTTGTATGCCTTTCGTTGCAGAGAGCCTGTCTTTTGCAAGAACTATGGGTCAGGCTGTATCACAGAATTGTCTTGAAACTAGTACTCTAAGCCTAGCTTGGGCTGGACTGCAAATTAAGTCAATAGCCCATTGTTAGTTCTTCTGGGTAAGGTGTTGTCTGGCACAGTGCCTAATAGGGGGACTGTAGTAGCTGGAGAATTGTTGAAGCCAGCACATTGCCCACGGGCACAGTGCCTGGATCGAAAAAGTGCTATCAATCTCCCATTTTAAAAAAAGGGGGCGGGGGGGAAGTATATATTAAAATTTCATTATATCTCCCTAAAGTAATTATTTTTTTAAAGTCTAGGAGTCAGATTTTTTTTAAAAAAAAATTAATATAACTTAAATATTACAGAATTGGATTAATTTTAGACAAGGGTAATATTAAATCTGTTTCATTTCTGTGGAAGAAAAACATTATTTGGGTGCATTTGACTTGATTTTCTTCACTCCAGTAATTACTGAGTATTTTAAATAGGCAAGAGCTCTGTCCCAGCTGTAATTACAATTATTTGCTTTCCTGATGCGTTGAGGATGGTGCAGGTAATGATTCTACTGCAAATTTAAAGCAGGTTCTGCTCATAAATTATTCTCCTTATCTGTTGCAGATCTGTCCTTGCAAGCTGTCTGCCGTTTGAGCATATTTTTGTCATCACTTGCAAACACTTTAATCAGCCCGAAGTGCTGTCACTGTGGATTAGAATATTTGCAGTGCAGGAGAGTACAAAAAGAGGAAAGGAATTGCAGGAAAAATATTTGGAAGCAGCAGAGAAGGAGAAGTAGCATTGACATGTTAAGTTATCAGTTCTTCCACATTCCAAAAAAATAGTGTTGGAGCTCTGCAGAGCAATGCACTCAAATTCTGCTGTCAACTTTTTTTCAGCAGAAACTGTGTAGCAGAGAGGTGGTTGCCAAACAGCTGCCTGTCTGATGCAGAGAGGGGATGTTTTCCTGAGTGGCAGAAAGGAGGAAGGTGTCAGAGGAGGCAGCCCTCTGTGCCTTTTAGCAAGTTAAGATAAGAAAGCAGAAAGTCCCTTCCTTGCGGAATATGGTATATGGTTTAGGGTAGTTGTTTGCCTGGTATCAGTCAGGAGATGATGAATGCTGGTACAGGGTTTTACTTTCATACTAGGGGTGGTTCCTGTCTGGCATGCATGCCTGAATGTAAAATGGTTGACTGGCCTCTCTTAATCCCTTTGCTGAACTTGACTGCAGTTAATACAGTCTAAGCAGTAGCTGTATTTTATGGATGATATGTAGGGAATAGCTTTATGTAACATTTAACATTGCCTTCTCTGCAGTAGCAGAAAATCTGTCTGTGCCTTTGCACAATGGTGCTAGGTAATTCTGTGCTCCTGCTGTCATACAGCTTGACTTAACCATCTGCAGAAGCACAAGCACTAGTGATTTAGCATTTGCAGGCCAGCCAGACCTTGATGAAATGTGCAAGCCCTTCTCCTTAATACTGTTGTGAGCTGTATCTCTGAAACTGTAATATCTGTATCTTGACCTTCCTCCACATGCATACCTACATAATGCTTTAAGACACCTCTACAAAAGCTGGAAGTTACTGAAATGCTAAAGATAGAAATCCTCAGTCTGTATTTTCTAAGGTTCCACATTTACATTATACCCTTTGTTCAGCTCCCTGTGCTAGGGGAGTGCTATGTCCTCGTGCCTAAAATGCTGTCTGAGTTCCTGTAATTCTCTTAATGGTATCCTGAAACCATGGGGATTGTGAAGTGGCCATTTACCTATGAATGAATGTGTGCATGCACATGTAGATGTGTGTAACTATATCTATAGATCTTCTCTGTACCTATGTACATATATATACATGAAAGTAGTGTATGTGTGCATACATGTATGTATGTCTACACATACAGAATTTGCTACTTAGTCAAGAGATAGTATGATATTCAGTGGTTTATATCTATGTGTATATATGGGGCACTGAGACAGAGAATACAGCCAGGCTAGAAGATAAAAATATGATCATGTGAAATCACACTAGAAGCCTTTCTGCTTGTTGGCTGGATAAACAAGGAGCTTACTTCATTCATCAGTGCAAGTTAAGTGGATCACAATGCCCATAGGCTTAATTTGGTATCTCTAAAACTAGAATAACCTCCTTCAGCTACAATTCAGCTACAATATACTGTGCACAACAAAAACAAATGAAGTCTGTTGCTGCATTCAGCAAGCCTGGGTATAGACTGCCATCGAACATTGAAGGCAGCTGCTGGTGTGCATAAGGGATGAATTTCTGTGGGTTTTTTTCCCCCTACCTCAGGTAAGTAATAGTTGGTAACTTAGTAGCTGCCTGAACATCGAATGACTTTTCAGTTCCTGGATTTCTGAAGTAAGCTCTTCAGAAACGTCTTTAAATGATGCGAGTTCAAGATGCAAAGAGTTTTGACCTCTTGAAACTCTCTGCATCTTGAATTCATACAATTTAAACTGTGAAATCGTGCATTTTCCTGATAATAGTTTAAAATTATCCTGCCTTGAGCTGAACAAAGCATCATGTCTGTCAAATGACTGTTCACTGTTAGAATAAGTACCCTTTATTTACTGTTCAAAAAGAGCCAAGAATAAAAAATTATAACTTTCTTGTGGAATAGTGGTAAATGACTGAGATTTTTCTGTAAGAACAGATAGCAAGGTCTGTAGTTATGTTTGGCTTTGCTGTTGCTGTTACTTTGAGACTCTGTTTTACCACAAGAGTAATTTGATCAGCTATCAGCATAAAGTTGTATAAATCACAAAAACAGGCATGTATTCTTATCAGTGGTAAACCAATAAGAGAATTAAATTAGGTGAATAATAGTAAATAGATAATAAAAATAAGATCAGTACAAGTCTAAGAAACAAAACAAAACACTAAATCCAGCAGCAGTAACTTTTAGCAGACTTAAAACACAAAGTTGTGGTTTTTACTGGTATTTAGAAAGAGTAAATGCAGGAGTCCCATGGGGAAATACTGCTGTCAGTGTTACTCTTATGAAAAAAAAGATATATGGTTATTATGCTTTATAATCTACAGGTTGAGGGTTGTTTTGTGTGTGTGTTGTGTTTTGTTTGGGGGTTTTTTTGGTTTGTGGTATTTTTTATTACAAGGTCTACTCTACAGTGAGTATCTTTAGTTTTAACTTTAGGAAAGATACTAAAGAAGTCTTTCAAATTCTGGATTGATGGGACATTCTTGCATGCAACATTTTCATGCTCACCAGCCTCAGGGGTAGTGTATGCATGTGTATTTATGAAGAGACAGTCTCTCAGTCATATTGACCTTTTAAGACCAATGTGGACTTCAAAACATAAGGCAGTGTCTATGTTTTTGTTCATGTAGCTAGCTTCAAATACTAATCTTTACAACAGGAAAAGTTCCTATTGGAACATGTATAAATGGTTCAGTAAAGGTCCCTCAAGCATTTCCATTTGGAGAGTTTCATTGTTTATATTCTCTTCTCTCCAAACAGAACAAGGTAAAGCTTGTGTTGTGTACCTCTTCCGTGTACCTCACATGAGCACATGGGACTCTGCTCCAGTGGATGAGAGCTGACCTTTTTAGGTGGAAAATGCTCCTTCGGACTGAAAGAGAAGTAGTCTGGCTATGGCACAGGCAGAGAAACTTGTGAGTTACAGGGGAGAGGAAGCAGGGAAGGTAGTGGTGGAGATCTGAATGGGAGAGGCATGCTGATATTTGCAAGGAAAGACCCATATTCAAGTCAAAGACATAGTGGTTATTTAATGTGTAAAATGCTGGCGATCAAAACCAAGGTATCACTGGTCAGGACCAGTTAATAAACCAATTAAAATAATAAAGCTTAAAGCCAGGTAAGCTTACGTGTATGTTATCTTCCTTTTTACTCAGCATCTCCAGTTCGTAGGGAGGCTGTTAGCAAATATACCATGAAATGATATATTTTTAATTTACTTTCTTGTCATGTTCCATGCTAGAGGAGAGTTAACGCTACTACCAGTAAACTGGGCAGGATCAGATAGAATTGGACTAATTGGTAGTTTAGAGGATGTCTCTCTGGAAATAATGTTGATAGCTGAGATGGGTCAAAGAGTCTGGAAAAGGTTTGTTTTTCTTGGCAGCAATTTTTAGCATTTCAAGAGGAAATCAAGTAATGATATCAAATAATAGGTTTTCTGCAGGAAGGTACCAAAACATCATCAGTCAGTGCCTAGCAGTTTTCTATTTGAAAGACCAGAGGGTCTAAACCTCAAGCTAGAATAAGCAATGAAAATATTAGAAGAAATATATACAATAGGCGGGTTCAGAAAAGACATTGGGATATTATCAATGTGTTTACGTAAAGGAGATGTGTGGGGTTGATAGATGTCATTCAAAAAGTTTAAGGCATTTGTTTTGTGAAAACTGTTGTGAAACCAATTTGAAAATTAGAGTGCAGAGAAGTACCTTATTCATAACAAAGTTTACTCAAGTTACCAAAAGATAGTTAGACATTAATTAAATACATGCTCCTTTGTCAATTGTCATAAAAATCTCTCAAGAGTCTTCAAACTCTGGAGTTATTTCAAAATATCAGGAAGTGGCAGGCTTGCCAAGATGCATTAAAGTGATAAAGACACTTGAAAGAAATTCAGAAGGAAAGATAACCTTCAAGGCAATAAAAGCATGCACATTGGTGTAACTCCAAAAATAGATTGTATGGAGATAAATGTGTATAAGGTCTTTCACAAACCTGTGTGGACATGTGCTTTTGTGGGAGAGCATTGGTATGTGATCTTTAAGTGAATACTCCAGACTGGTGCGAATATGATTTGCCCTTTGTGAGAACTTTTGATAAACATGCTAGCAGGAAATGAAATGGGAAAAAAAAAAAGGAAATAAGTGCGGTCATCTCTTGTGCAGAATGTACTGGTAGCTTTTACTCAGGTAGAAAATTGTCTGATGGAAAAGGAAAAATGTTTTTCAGTTGTGAAACCTTCACTAAAAAGAACGATACTTGCCGTCATGATTTGTCTGTATTGTAAAAACATTTATTTACATATTAATTTGAAAAATATTCCTAGGAGTATAAATAGGTCATTAGGAGCTTGGGTTTTCTTTTGTTGAGTAAATACAGCATCCTGAACATGACATTTCCCTTTGCTAATAAAGCAACCTCCTGTTGAACTGCTCGATTGTTACTTCACTGCATCAGTCTCTTTTAGACAAAAATAAGCTGTGATAGCCATTTTTTGTTTTGATATTTAAATAGTAACAATATGTATACCTGCTGACTTTGTCTGCTTTGGAATGGCTGGCATCTTCCTCCTGAAAATGGTTTCATCTATCCATTTTCCCCTCTTCAGATAGGAAGAAAGATACAATGGTGAATATGGACAGGAGGTTTCTGCTTCGTTTAAGAAGGTGTATTTATTCAGGTGAAATTATAGACTGCTTAGAACTTTGCATTAAATTGTGTGTGGATGTGCTTGTGGATGTTAGTTGGTTTTAGTATTTCGCAGCTGCTTAGCACTTGAACATTGCCAGCATTGAATTACCTGAATCTATTACCTGAATCTATTGTTCTGTCTGGTGGTACTACTGAAAACTACTGGTCCTTCTAAGGAATCGTCTTTTAACCTCGAACTACAGTTTCAAAGCTGTGATACTGCTTTGAAGTTTCCTGTTCATATATTATCACGGGGGAAGCTGCCATGCTGTTTGACAGGGACTGTGGGGTGAAGGACTTGGGGTCGTGGGGCTGCTTTTTCTCTGGACACAGTTTTGTACCTCAAATGAGCATTCTCTTCCTGATTACTTCTGGGGCATTTCTTTGAGAGCAATTCATAGTAGGCATAAAATTTCAACACAGGCTATTTAAAATGCTGCTTTTATTCTTGCCTGTTAACTCTCACAATTGAAACCCTAAGGAATATTTGGAAAGTGCTGGTCACAATTTTCCAGATAATAGGATCATAAATAAACATCTATATGCAGATAAGGACTTAACAGAAATCCATCCCTTCAAGGAAAGCCTACTCTGCAGCTCTAAATTGCTGGATTTATCTCAGTAACATGCAAAGTACTACAAAATACATGTGCACAACACACCCTAACAATTAGAGACATCTATCCTGTTGTGGTGGGATTTAGGAGTGTAAAGATGAAGTTAGATTGACTAGACATTATGGGGGAGGAAGAATCTTCAGAATGTGTTATACTTTAGAGTGATTTTTCTTTTTTTTTTTCCTTGAGGTGATAAGCACCTGCAGTTCTCAATAAATTTATCTCTAAGAATCACTCTAACCAAAATATGACTTGACTTACACACACTCCACCAAAAAAAAAGTTAAAGTTTTGCATAAATTTTAACTCTGGTGTAGTTCAATCATATGAACATGTAGATAAGTATAAACTTTCACATATGCACAGGGACAAGTAGGTAGCAAAAAATGGTAATATCTTATTCTAAACTGGATACTGAATACAAAGGGAAAGAAAAGCTGACTGAGTGGGCAAGACAGCACAGGTTCATCTGAAGCAATTGGAGAAAGATGACTATTGGGAGAAATAAATGTACAATGCTTTATTTTTTGGCAAAGTTTTGCATGAAGAAAGTGAGTAAATTTTGGCTTGATGCAGCTCTGACAAAATGAGCACCATGATTATCGATGCCCTATTTAATGAAAATATGGATCAAAAATTAATCTGACAAGCACCAATGTACCAGTTATTTTACGCAGAAGAAATTAATCGCTTGTAACCAGAAAAAAAAAAATATTATGAAGGAAGAGTAGGTCAAGGTAGCTCAGCTTGACAGTCTATGCCTAAAGAGAAGAGGCAGAGGGGTTTTTTCTGCGTAAAAGCCTCACAAAGATCATAAAAATCTAAAGAAGATAGAAGATGAAGGGGAGATGGTCTGGGGTTTTTGCTGTTGTTCCATTTTACTTTAAAATACTGTTACTTTGTATATTGTTTATTGTCTGCTGAGAAGTGAGTTTGGGTTTATTTTTTTTTCTTTTCCTGAAAAAAATCACCATATTAAAGACTAAATTTTAGTTACTGAGTGCATGAGTTGATAGTGATATTGGACTTATTTGTGAAACACTCATAGAGACCAGTAATGTTTTTAAAAACATGCAAATAGAATTTCAAGGCCATCCCTCTGTTACAGGTATTTCTTACTGTTTGGTTATTTCCTATCTCAGTAATGCTTGGTGGTGTAATTGCTGGGGTAACATAGCAACCATAAAAAAGAAGGTGCTCATTTACTGAAAATAAATAAAATGTAGGTTTAACAAGTGCCACTGAAAGAAAGCTGTGATCTGAATTTGAAGGGAGCTAAGTTAGGCTGCCATAAAATCTGTCTTTGGTTGTTCACACAAAAGTAATAGTAGAAATTACTGTTGCTCAGATTTTTTTGCTAAATATTTAGAAACTGTTTGCATAGCTGAAATTCCATGTTTATTTTTTGTGATTTTTTTTAAAGATGTATTTTAGTTAGTATAAAATCATATATATATAAAAAAAGTGTATGTGGGTTGTTGGGGTTTTTTTTCTTTGTTTTCCTGCTGGCTGATAAATGAGCAAAAGGTACACTTTTTTTTTATATAGCCAGCCAGGGAGAAATAAATGTACTTTAAGTAGCTAAAACACACAAATAATTGTTCAAGTTTTCCTTGGTATTATTTGGTGAAGATATTTTTGTGTGTGTTTGGAGTTTTTTTCTCTGTTTGTGTGTGTGCTTGTTCTGTGCCTGTTATTTCATACACCACCCAAACTTAATCCTATTACTATTTTAAGTATGAATCTCTTTCCACTTGTGCTGTCTTGAGAGGAGGAATTTTCTCCTCTCATTCTGTTTGGCTGAAAGCCAAAAATTTAGCAGCATTTACAACCCATTTGCATGAATGTTTCTAAATTATTTTTTAATTTTTTTTTTATTCCCATTAGCAGAGGTGTATGGCAGGAGGTCATATTCGAGGACCTTAGTAATTTCATCACATTATTTTAATACTGTTTACAACTACAATGATTATAAAAACCTGTAATTTGTAGACTGACTTTTCTAATTTCACTTGTTTTTGAAATACTACAACAACTTCTTTTGTAACATTTCTAAAACAATTATAATTTCTGTATATGTTAGATACCTAGTATTCAAGCCTGTAATACTTGTTGTAATCTTTAGTACTTCTAATGTTTCTCTGTAACATATTTACTTGAAATACTACCTTTAACAATGTAAGTACAAAATGAGTTCTTGCAGGTTCCTCCTTTTATGCTGCAACTGCACCTGAGCCTTGCAAAATACTGCTTTTATTCTGTCGTTTTGGCTCTTTCTTGGGCAGACACTGCCAAATACTTCAAATTCCTCCTCCGTTTGACTGTGTCTGTAAATGCGGTGCAACTGCTCCTAGCTTTCTGCACTCTAGTCCTAGAAGGAAATTCCCTCCCTTCCTGCCCTCTCCTGGATACTATCAGTACATGGATAACTGTAATATTTGAAATACCAAGCAAATCCGTCCCCTGTTACAGGCTGGAGTGATGAGAGCAGAGATGTTCCTTCAAGACATGATATCCCATGCCCTTCTTTGGTAGCTGATCCGTGTTGTAAGAGGTAAAACCAGTGAGCCCTTAGAGGAATCCTGAGAAGATCTGCCTTCCAACTACAGTTAATTAACAGCTATTGTAAGTCTGTAGACACTAATACTAGTGCTAACATCTGCAGTAGGGCAGGGTGTGGAACCCCATATTATGGTAGTACCTCATTAAAAGTTTCTTAGGTACGCTTTGTAGCTTTCTAGTATGCAGCATTAAAATGGGAAGAAGGGAAGCATTAAACATGTCTACACTTGTGATTTAGGGTGAGTTCTGCCCAAAATAAATAAAGCATGCAAGTCTCAGGATAATTCTCCTACTAACAAGAAGCAGCATATTCCCTCCATGTAGAACACGTCCTTTAGTCACATGATGCTATTTCCACCTGAACCCTGTGGGCTGGCTGGTTGGAATCTCCCTCCTTAATGCTTTGAAGGAAAATTAGACCTGGAATCAGAGAAAATACTCTTAAGACTTTACAGTACAGAGTTTATGGTTGTGCTTCTAGGTATTTAGCAGGCAGAACATAATTTCTTGCTCTTCATAGTATAACTTACTTCATAATGCTTACTGCTTCTATCCGTATGTTCTAAATTTGGACAGGGTTTGCAAAATCTGATTATTGCCAGGTTTTTAAATGTTTCAGTAATCCCATCATTCTTGTTTGTTCAATGTCCATATTGCTGAGAGTTTCCCAATTAAGAGTTGTTCTTGCAGTCTTTCAAAATGAAGTCTCTACTACTTCTGAAAAGGAAAAAGTAGAATTAGAAGTTGAATCAATTTGTTTACCTTGAAGTCACAGCATATACTAACAACATACTCTTAACATACTTAGAGTGATACTCCACATATTTGGGGGTTTTTTTAATGTATGGTGGATGACCCAAGGATTTAAGTAGAAATAATGTTCTGATATTTTTCTAATATTCTGATTTTTATATACTGAGAAGTAATTAATTTCTTCTGTTCCACTACAGTTGCTGAGACTATTTTGAAACATTGATACACTGATCAGAGTGAAGAAGGAATTTAATATCTGAACTGTCACATCAGTAAGAGAATCCCCAATAGAATAGCCCCTCTGTTTTTACCCAACATAGTTAACATATAGGGGATTAATTTCTGCTGCTGCTGCAGTCAGCATGACTTTACTAGGACAGTGTTTTCAGATGTATTACCTAAAAGATTTTTTTTTAATAGCTATTTCTGGTATTCCATGTGTGATCCCAGATTAAATGTGTTAATTATTTCATTTTTTAAGATTTTATCCTCTGTTCTGGAAGTATCAATATTTTAATGGAGTTTATAATTTATTAGATTTTTTATTTTTTTAAAGGTAAGTCTATTTACATGATGGACTTTACTCATTTTCTTTATTAAAAAAAAAGTGAATGTTTCTATACAATATTTTGTTCTAAAAAATATGTTTCTAACTGGTGAAATCTCCCTTTTCCCCATAGGGACTGTAAAACACCTACACTGTACATAATTGTCCAACACTGAGTAGTCATTGTATGTTTGACATCAACAACTGTTGGCCGTTTTCATATTATTACAGCTGCTTCAACTTCAGATGCTGATATTTTTTTTTTAATTCACTTTCTAAATAACATTCATAATGGAATATGTTGGCTCTTGATTTCAAGGAGTGTCCTTATGTCCTGGTGAGGGTTGTGTGTGTGTAGAAACACAGTTTTTTGTTGTATTCCTTATGTGCTCATCTCCTCAGTTTCTTCTTTGTTTGATCCTGTGTGTTATATAGTAACAAAATTACACAATTACATTACAAATTGCACTAAATTCTTGTTTGTTTGTGGTTTTTTAGTATATGTAAAGTCAAATTCACAGTAGAAATGGTAAAGTTTTAGAAAAATACCTTTCTGAGATCAGTATATTGAAGTTGTTAAGGCATTTCCATCCAGTCTTTATTATTTTTTTGTAATTTGCTGTCTAACCAAGCTCATTAAAAATACTTGCCGAAAAGCTGTGTTTGAATCTTTAATAGGTGAACCTTTTAGATTTTTTAATGATTTACAGTAATGACAATATTGTCAAGACTGTGCAAAATATAAAAATTTTGTCTTTCATCATGGAATGGAAATTTCAATTATGGCAAACAACACTGGTAGCTAATTAATGCAAATTAAAAAAAAAAAATTAGTAGTAATACTTAAAGTCTTCCCAAGTTGATGTTGTAACGGATGACTATTTTTCAGACATATATGGTAGCTAAATGTCAATTTCTGCTGATTTTATTGAGTCTTTGGAATTTAATTTGTGTTGTGCCTTTGAAAATGTCCACGATAAACATTCCCATTCTATACATGCTTTGCAAAGGAATGTATGGTAGAACTTATACACAGTATGGTAATCCCATGTATAAGAATGGGACACGTTTAATACCAATGTAGTGATTTCTTTTTAAACTCAACAACCTTATTCAGGATCTACATTTTGCCATTGTTGATACTAGAGTTGGAATAATTGTCAAATGGTGCACATTTTTTTACAGTACTGAAAGAGGGAAGGCCACTTCATATTAAAATATCGCGTTTCCAGAGATAACAGACAAGTCTCTCTAGGATTACCTGCCAAACAAAGCTTTTAAGATTATTGCAAGGTTGTAATAAATTCAACATGTCTGTATTTGCATACATTTTTAAGAAGTTAGGGACTTCTCTGTGGGGGAGACACAACTGTTATGTTTGTTCAGCAGACACTTCCAGCATTAAGTATAACCATTTAGATTCTGTATATAAATAACATCTTGGGTTTGTCTTCAGAGTTATTGCTGGGAAAAAATGGTTATTTTTTGTCAGATCAGATTGCCCACACAGCTACTCATACACCTATCTGAGCATGTAAGGCAGACATCTCTATGTGAAAGGGGGAGGTGGTGTAAGATACCTAGATGCTATAAATTCACAGCTAATATGGTGTGATGGCTTGGAAAAACTGAAGACTTTTACTTCCATAGGAATGATCACAGATTCTCTTCTTTAATCAGTTAAGACCTTAGATTACCAAACCATTAAGGAAATGCATTGTTGTTATTCTACTGACAGAAGCATTCATAGAATTTTTGTCTGGGGCCAAAGTGATTGTGTGTGCTGTTATTTATCTTCACAGTTCCTGGTTTCTGGTGTGGTTTATTTTTATATATCAGAAGAAATAAAGAGCACAGCATTAGGTGAAATCTAGAGGTCTGATGGAACTAACTTGAATGTGAATTTGGAATAATTTAAATCTCCAAGGTTTGTAATATGTGACCATTGTTAATCATGCTAGCAAGCTAGCCATCTGTCAATGTTGACGTGATTTACAGTATTGGTATTAAGCTTTGTACTATACCAAAGGTAAAGATGATTTACTAGCTTCTACATAGGATGTTTCTTCTGATTATGCAAGAAATATTTCATACTCTATGACAGAATAGGGTGAATCATATTTATCATTAGCAAATATTTCTCTCTTAAAAGAAAGAGGACACCAATAGTATCAGGAAAGAAACCCTAGCAAAACAATGTAAGTGGAAAATGGGATATGAACCAAGATTCAAAGGAAATATTGGTAATTTGGAGATTGATGTAAAACACCATATTCAAATACAGGTTCCTTACCCATAAACTGTGTCGGTGCTCTGAACAAGATTAAAGGAGTCTAATAATGAAATTACCCGTTTAGCAAGCTGTTTTTCAATATTAAATTACTCTTCCCTTTCTCTTCACTTCTCCTGAAGGTAAAATTTAAAAAGGTTGAACATTTTCGTTTATGAACAGCTAAATTACCATAGATTACTATTAAGGTTTGATATCAGGCCAAGATTCATTTTTACTTGATGTCTAGTGTTTAAGAACAAGAGATGTCTGATGGGGTACCCACTCTTTCTTGAGTGCCTGCCAAATCTTGTATGTCAGCATTCCCTCTGATCTTTTAATGGGGGTTAAAAGGAGAAAACCAAGGTTTTTATTGCAAGTGGAAAGTAGTTTGCAATAGGGAGATTTAGTTTTCTTTTAGTTATTGTAATGATGGTAGTGCATCAAATACCATTTTATTTTTATAGGAGCTTTTTTCTCTTTTTTTTTTTTTTTAAAACTCTGAAATATGGTAGAGAATAGGAAGAGGGAAAACTCAGAATTTTTGTTAGATAATGAAATGTTTTAAAAATATTCTTTGAAGTTTACAAATGAATGTTGGAATGAGCTTCACAGTTGTTTTGGGATATCATGAAAGGCAACAGTTTGGCACCTTTTTAAAATACCTTTGTTCACACTGGAGATGTGTTGTCTGGTATCTGCGCCCACTATGGTCATGAGAGCTGTTTGACTCCTTCAGTGGAATGTGCTGGGAAGCAGCCAGTGAACTGCAATGCAAATCTCCGTGGCCTTTTTCTCTATGCTTTCTGTTACAGCAGTCCTGGGCAAGTTAACAGGACATGGATGTACTTAGTGAAAAATTATTCTACCTTTTTCTGTAGTACTTAATTGAGACTATAATGCCCTCAAGGATTTACCATCTTTTAAAATCTATTAATATGATTTTCTATATGTTCTATAACATTCTACTACTGAATAACATTACTGTTTCATCTGAATTAAATCCTTCAGGTTTGGGTGGTTCTGTTTGGTTTCTCCCCTGCCAAACTAGAGGAATTCAGATCTGTGTTCCATTGTATAGTCCTGTCTGTCTTTGCCTTTATAGCTGCCTCAGCTGTGGCACTAACAGTGCCACCAGGAAGAAAAGCAGACTGCAAGTCTGCAGCTCTTTCTGGGAGCTGTGGAAATCCATGATCTCTTTCTCTGGCCAAACGACCTGAAATGTGAGAGCTGAAGTTGCTTCTTCAAGTGTGTTTTCCTGTGGAATATAATGGCAGGTCAAAAAGTCACCTTTTCAGGCAAAAATGTGGAAGTTTTAGACTACCAGTGAACAGTAGATGAGAGTTCACTATGTGTTCTTGGAAACAATCACAGCATCAGAATTTGTGCAGAGTATGTCAAACAGCAGTTGTCAATCACAATTAAAAAACCCCAAACAAGCCTATGTTTAATGTCAGGAAAATAATTTAGTATCCCATAGGTGAGTGAATGATGGAATCACCCACACAAGTTCCTTTCACAATTTTTACTTTTTTCTCTTTTCAGATGAGGTAGGAAAAAAATAACCTGGAAGTGCTGTGTTTCCTAAAACTGCATGCATATATTCTCTGTTCTGGTCCATTTGGCCTGAGAATAAGCATGGCAGGTTTCTGAGAATTTTTGTGAGCATTTTGTTCTACCTTATTGATCAAACCACTAACACAGTAGAAAACAGTTCAGATGATGACATCCCTGGTTAAGCAGTTCAACCTATCCTTTCTGTAAAATCTGTATATTTAAGAGGACTGTACTCTTCATAAGGAGCCTGTTCGAAAAGCCGTTGGTAGGATCCCTTAATCCTACTGACTTCGATGAACTTTGTCAGTTCATGGGGTTTCAATACCCATACGCTAAAATAATTCTGCCTAAATCTCATGAGCCTGCTTATCCCAGTAAATATGCCATGTAACTTGTGGTACAGGAGAACATGGAATGCTGTTGCTGCTGCTGCTGTTTGATTTCCAGGGGTAGAGAGATGGCACGAAGTTTTAAGGTGGAAGCAAACACACTGAACAAAACCTTGGAAATACCTGTGGGGGGCAGCAGTGACTAAGTTCATTCAAGAATGAGGCTGTAATTCCCCTAAGGACTACCTTTGTGTCTAGCCAGTTTACAGAAAGCACCTTAATTAAAAAAAAAAAAAAAAAAAAAAAAAAAAAAAACCCAACCCACACAAAACCAACAGAATGAAGAGCAGAGCAACACAGATGTTTTGGCTCTTGGGAAATTTTGTCTTTTTCTTGGGCTTCCTAGCTGCTGCTGTGTACTGGGCAGAGCAAGCAGGACTTGGGCACCTTTTGCTTTTACCTCCAAGAAGTTGCTGGAATAGCTGCTATGCTGCCTCTCCTGCAGCTCTGGTGAAGATCAAGTGATTTTATTTTCAGCGGCAGCTGGACTGCTTGAATCTGTTTTGCTGTCAGTGAGCTTGTATGTCTCCCTTTGTTAGTAGATGGCTAGGCAAGAGTAATTTGTGTGGATGGAGAAGAAAGCAGAAGCTGTGTAAAGTGTGCAGATGATGTAATGTGGGTCAAACCCCTGCAGAAAGAGGTGTCAGAGAAGTAATGTTGATTTTACGTGCCATAGTTGGGGGTTTTTTTGATGCAATTCCCATTGTACAAAGTTGGGAGGAGGAGATGCCTAATTTTTAATACGAGCAGTTTACAACCATTCACAGTTAAACAGTTTATAGGATTCTTGGTAACAAAAGGTGGTCTAATTATAGAGGAAAGGAAAACAATATAGTGAGGATATTTACAATGTGTGACCTATTTGAATTATGATCTTGTTAACTATGCAAAAATGACAAAAAGCAGAACCATCCCAGTGAATTAAATGTTTAGCCTTTCATTAATGAACTTTTTTAATATAGAAGATATGGAGGAGATTAATTTTTTTCCCTTTAACATCAAAAGAAGCTTGCACTTTGGGTGAACCTGTATTTTCTTAAGATTCAGCGCACTAGACTTCAAACTGGGAAAAAAATGACAATATTTTTTCTTTACAACTAGCCCACACTAGAGTGTTTAGTTTCTGCCAGTAAATCACATGCCAGGGTTTCTACTGCCCTTTTAAATCAATTGAAGGTGTGATTCCTTTCCGTGTGATTTTTGTTTAACTTCCCTTTTGTAGTTGATCTTAATTGTTCTTATTTGCAGGCTTTAAATGTTGATGGACTGTGTCATTTATAACCCATTTTCATTGCACAATGACCTTCATAGGGAAATTTCATACATGTTTTCATTGGGCTTTGGTGGCGTTTTTGTTTTATGCATGTAAGTGAAACTGGCAATAAAAATCAGTATGCAGAAGTATGGCTTTCTGATTAAAGCAATGTTATAAAAAATCTCATTGTACTATATAGATAGAAACATTTTTAAATGATTTGCAAACCTGTACTGAAACTGTGGTGACACAGATTGCCAAACATTATGTCCCCAATGAATAAAATTTAGTGTTTTTTCCATGGACAAAAGCAACCAACTTTGCCCCTGGATTAACAAACACTTCATGTAATCTCAATTGCAGCAGTTCTAGCCATTGCATCTTTTTATCGCTGTTCTTAGTAGGAGTTGTACTCTGTACAAACTGGGGTGCAAAGTAACCCCATGTCCCCTGTTAGAGGTTTTACTGGTCATCTTGTGAAGATAAATGAGTTTCTCCTAAGATATCCTGTCTCTGCCATGAAGCTGTTACTGAACTAACAAGGCGGCAGGGATGCAAAGAGGCGATGGAGAAACAGGAATGGAGTTTGCTACAGTGCAGTGATAGTGTGTAATAAAGTTAAGATAGCTTTAGATGTGCTCAGCTCAAGTGTAGTAACAGCAGTCTGCCTGTGTCAGACATGTGGCTGGGCACAAGCTACAGAAATGTAGAACAAAGCAGAGTAAATTAGATTTAACCTTCAGGGTAGTCACAACCATCTTCACATTGGCTCTTAAATTAAATTAGACATGGAAGTCTAGAACTAATGGTTTGGTCTGGTTATTTTCAGTAGCAGTGGTCAAAAAGACCACTTCTGCATGTTCTTGCTTATTTGCCTTAGTCAAAGTTGATCTGCCATTTCTGAAAGGATATGAGATAGGTAAGCATGACAGTCCTTCAGTTTTTTTGAGGCCCATCCACTTCATGCAATTTTTGAATCGCAGACTTCCTGACATATAAGGGAGATCATGCGAAAGTTTTAGCACTTGGACTGGGATGTTGTAACTAGTGCAAATTTGCCTTCCTTGCTGAAGGTTGATAACATCAGCAACTTATCTCCAGGAACAAGATGACCCTCTTCCCCTCTTGGAATGATGCAGCTCAACATTTTGAAGTTAAAAAAACATGAACTAATTTGGGTTTAGCTAATTTATGGCTGTACAAGAACAGAACTTTCTCATCTTAGTTCTTCTTTGCTGTACTTTTGAGAAGTCTGTTCCAACCTTTTTTTTTTCTTTTTTTTTAAATGACATTAGCTGATTGTTTATGTTCTCTTGTTTTTGTTTGTTTTCTATTTTTTAGGAAACAAAGCAAATCGCATGTTTTTATCACTCCTTTTTCTCCTTCTACTTCCAACTTTTAAATACATTGACTGTTTTCAACCAACCCTGATGCAAGAGTAGACATATCAGAGATGTATCATTCCCTTAAGTTGCATTTTAAAATTTAAATTTAAAAACACCCCACAAATGGGGGGGGGGGGGGGGGGGGAATAAAGGAGAGAGATGCTGGTTTTCTGAGAAAGAGACTATAGGAGAAAGGAGAAGATAGTGGTATAAGATCAATTGTGTAGCAGAGAATCCAAGGGGAAGAAAGCCCCTGTGCTACAAAGGAATTGGGGTTTCTTCCTTTACTTGTACTCTTCACAAAAGTCCTTGAGCTTTGCATTTGTATTTTCTTCATGGCTGCTGTTACAACTCTAGTATGAACACTGTCTTGTGGGTGGCTGCTACAAATAAAATCCTCACCAGTTTCTCTTTGAGGATGTTCTCTGCACTGCCTGATAATAGATCAGATTGAAAAGATTATGTTTTTGATGCTGGGTTTCAAGTGAAAGTATCATTGGTAGCAGAAGTCTAGCACAAAAAAAACCAGAAACAGACAATTCCGGCTGCACATTATAAATAAGTGTTTACGTCCCACTACTTAAAGGGATGGCTGCTTTCTCATGTGTTAAACAGAGTAACTTCTGACAGTAATTTGGAAGAATGTATCCACAGGTGATAGAGATGTGTTCTTTGGTGGAAGTGGGCTAAGTGGTGAAAAGGCTGCAGTGTTTTCTGTTGCTTATGAATGCTGCCAGTAGTGCAGAGAGAGCACTTTTTTTAGGTAGCAAAATAATATTTCAGCGTCCATTGCTGCAGTGTGATATGCACAGTTAGTCTGGTTTTATTGCATTAATAAACAGAGCTTTGTCCTCCTATGGTTGTTGGTGCTGCTTCTAAACTTAATCAGAAGATACTCTTCAGGGCTGAAAGGGAAATTAAGGATTTGGATGCTTAAACTAGTATTGTATTTCTTGTTGAATAGTCTTCAGGTTTATATGTATTTAAAAGGAAAAAAGCTAGCCTGCTCTTCTGCCACAGAGCAGGTTAGAGGGCAATATGAGGAAGTTCCATTTGATCTCTCTGCTCCCCCCATTTTCTCTATTCAGTAGCTCCACCATGTCCTGTTCTTACTTTTTCTGAGGAAAAATGTGAGCTTGTTATATGTGAAAATACTATGCTCTGAGGATACAGCCAGTAGTGCCAGCAGTTCAGCAAATTTGAACTAATGTATTTGGCTCATAATAGCATTTTCTTCTATAATATGGTTTTACTCCATCCACCCTCTCATAAATTAAGATTGTTTTGAATGGGATAGCTGTCATTTATGACCTTTTTGAGCTAGGGCAAATGCAAGAATATTGTCCTAGCTGTTTACAATGGGCAGATTAAGGTTGAACTATGGTCTTCTAATTTCCACACTAGTCCTGTCTCACGGAATGGTCTTTTTCTTATCTTCCTGTACTGTTGCACTTTTTTTCATGCTGACATCTTTATTTTGCATTCTGCTGAGAGAAGGTAATGATGAGGATTGCATCATATTATTTATAAAAGGTCATTTCACCCCAGCTAAGAGACTTTACTCTCTATGTATTGTTGTTTCCAGACTCAGGAGAATGACTTAATTGACCAGACATGGAAATGCCCATTAGTCTTTGTCCTAAACAGATTTACCTAGACCACAAGGCTGGATTCAGTTTGACAGCAGCCAAAACATAAAGGCTTACACTATGTAAGTGAGGTTGTTAGAAGGAGCTGAAGCATCTATGATAAACAAACTAATTTAAAGCTTCAATGCTTGGCAAACAACTACTCATCAGTAGTTCTAATGGGAAGAATCCTGTGGAGGAATGTAATAAATCATCAAAATCAAATATGTTTTAATCAGATTTCTAATGAAAACCATAGAGGATTCATTCATGGGCATTGCACATTAGAGTGGCTCTCTGCAACAGTCTTCTTACAAGCACTTTGCTGTTGAACAACACTGCAGAAATCAGTATATGGCAAAACACCATAAGGTGCAAGAAACCCCGATTTATTCTGAATAGTTCATTTTAAAATCCCTTAAAACTGTAGTATATGTCATAGATCTTGAAGTATTGTGTGTTAAAGAAACAAATGAATATTTAATTGTTCTCTGCCTCATGTTCTTCATTCAGAACATAAAGGAGCTTGCTGTAAGAGTTAGGTGCAATCATTAGTCTTCCAGGTAATTTTATTTTAAATTTAATTGCTTTTGTTGCCTCATATAGTGCTGGTGGTATAATATTAGGTAGGGTCCTAATGGAGAGCCTTTCGTGGGACTCAGATTTTGACTGTGAGGTCTTTTACTTAACCTCAGGGTCTGAATTGTTGAAACATTAACACAGATTGCTTTCCCAAAATGTTGATTAGTGTTAGATTTGGAAAGAAGAAAGAAGCAGTGAAACAGAGCTTAATTATAATTCACTCTGCAGCTTCTTCATATTATGATTTCATTGTTTCACTAGTTTTTTGTCACTGTGGTCTGCTAGAATAGACAAGACCTGAATTTTAGAACTTGAGTCATGATCCTTCTTGTCCCAGAGTTTTCATCATTTATTTAAGGGTATGAAAAAGTGATTGGTATTTTTCCCATAGTGTATTGCTCCTAAAGCTGAAATGCCAAGCAAGAGAAGTGAGATAGAAAAAACCTGCTATGGCTTGGAGCATAAATACCCTACGACCTTGTACACAGTCTAGGTGTTCAGTTTTCCCACTTTCCCCGAGTCTGTTTTGAAGTTGTTCTGTCTAGTGTCTCAGTAACAATCTGGTGGCTTACCATGTCATTCTGTAACATAACACAGCTGGAAGCATGTCAGGGCTATTAGGAATCCTAGGCAGCTTCATAATCTTGGATGTGTGTCATGAGTGTTTGTCCCCCATCAGTATTCACATTACAGCACCAAAAGGCTGAATTATTACAAGTGATTTGCAATGAATAGCAGCAGTTTTGTCATTAGGTATTTGTTGGGTAATTGCAGGAAGTGGATTGGGTCTATGAAGACAGTGAGAGAAAGTGACTGAAAACAGGTAATAGCTGGAACAATTTCTCAGTTTTAGTGGCGCTGAACATTCTGTTCTGCTTGCCTTTAAAAACAGGAAGGGTGGTCTTGCTGCATTTGCACCATGCTAAGGAATGAAATGTTACTGTGTGCACATGCTGCTAGCAATGGAGGCTTTCACAGTACAGCAAACATATGGAAAAGCATCCCCAGGATGGCAGTGATACTGCTGCAAAAGGGCTTAGGAAGGAAGAGGCTGCCAGAGCAGGCTGTTTTCCATTTTAAGGTTTTGGATGTTGCTCCTTTTGTCTTTATAGTTATGTTGCAATAGGTCATAGGGGAGTAGAAGAGGAGAAGCCACATCAGGGTCAAGTCACCATTGCTTCTACATTCTCTACAAAGTTTACAGCTAGAGGAATTAATAAGCCATGGAGGTAGTAATATGCTAAACTGTTTATCCCCCCCTCTTTTTTAAAATTTTTTCTTCAATGTATGCACACATTTAATTACAGTAAATCATACCCAGCCCTTCCTGGAAGATGACAGCAGTTGATTACTTTCTTAGGTTCAATAGGAACAAGACTGCTGTATCTCCTTCCAGTACTTTTTGAATGTGTTGGCAGGTGTGTGCTACAATTCAACTGTGGGGTTGAAATCTCAAAGATAGTAAGTTTCCAGAAACTTTATGCAGACTTTGGGGGAGATTATTGCCTCTGCAGAGTAAGTGACAGGGAGAACTGCCAAGTATCCCTTTATTTGGCAGTCAGTTGATGTGCATGGAGCTCTAACAGGGCTGTTTCTGCCTGGCCAGTAATGGGCATAGGGTTGCATTTTTAAAGCAGTGGGATGCCCTGAGGATGTCCTGGGGATATGTGTGGAAGCTGAGGATGGCATACGTGGGATTAGAGTGCGTGCACTGGCACTGGCAGGGAAGAGTCTGAGGACAGTAGAGGTAGTACTGTGGAAGGTGGGGTGGCCACTGAGGTGGAGACAGGAGGTATAAGTGACATAAAACAAATCCAACAGAAAGTGGTTTGGCTTTTCCTCATGTTCATAAAACAGTCGATCTTCTGACCAGAGTTTTGGGATAAAATTATGTGGGTTCGGGTCAGAGAAGTTCTCTTCTAGAAAGACCACTCTAGAAGTTGCTGTGGAGGTGCTTTTGAGAGGTAGTGATGAGTGAATGCGTAATTTGGCCTCTAGAGCAAGAAGTGGGGGATGTTTAGTGACTTTAAAGTGCTATGAAGTTCTGCTATTGAGGGATACAACTATGCTGCACAGATTTGACACAGTACTTGGAAACAAATCATGGTGCTCTTCCCATATAATTGCTGGAGGTTTGCAAAGTGAGATTAATCTTTCTTAAATCACTACTAGAGCTACTGTTTTTTGACTTATAGTTCCCTGTTCAAATTCTTTTGGAATATCTAGATTACAAGTAACTTGCTAGATTGATGCTGTTTAATTAGTTTTGTATAAGAGAATTTGCAAAATAGTCTCTTGAGAACTGCTAGAGTATGGTTACAAAGGAGCTGAATCCATTAGGTCTAGCCCCAGTTTATGAGAGTTCACAGGGGTAAGGAGTAGTCATTACTATGAACGCATTTGTCAGCTTCATAAAGTTTGTAACTACAACTGGCATTTCTTAGCCTGTTGATATCTGAAAAGAGATATTATTTGTGACGCTTGAAGTTGGAGAGTTCAGGGTAGGTGAATGTAAACCACTTGATTAAAACCTGCTGTGCTAATTGTTTTACTCTTGGGGAAAAATACATTAATGTTTTACTTGAAAATATTTCCTTTAAAAATGTTAACTTTCAGAGGAATGTTGAATGACTTTAAATAAACAAAATTGAGCTGTGATTACATCTTCTATTTGGCTCTCTAGTGCATGTATTTCAGTTTAAAATGGCTACAAATTGAATCTGAGCAACTTTTAGCTTTGCTTATGGTAATAATTGTATCTTATTCCTTCAGAACTTTTGCAGCTGGTTTAAATAAAATAAATGCAGATTTCCTTTAATAGCCTTCCAATGTATTTAACTTCTATTAGACTTTTCTGAGGCTTCTTGATGTGAAGTTCCCTTGCACCATCATTAATATAATTGCAACAGGGAATTACTGTATTTAGTGCTCTCTAAATTGTTTTAATAGGTTTGGAGTATGTGTTTGTTCTTCTTGAAACTCCATTTGAATTTCTAACTTCCTTGGGCACCTGAAGAGAGACTTAATAACTATGTAGGTCTCCTGAGGCATGATCCCAAGCTGATAAAAAAGCACTCACTGACTTTGAGTTTCAAACCAGACTGCTGTGGGAAAGTTCATTATTTAGGTGATAGCTTTGCTAGCGTTTTTGTGTGTGTCATGGTAACAGGTATGGGATTACTGAGACTGGAAACAGAGACCACACTCATCTGTTATCATAGCTTTACTTCTGTAACATCTTCTCTTCAATGTTTGCATTGTTCTAGCCTATGTCACGCAATCAGAATAAAATACATATATTTACTTCAGTAGTATAAAGGTGGTCTTGGGTCTGTTACAACTCAGCCTGAAAACATGAAGTGTTGTAATGCTAGTGGACGAGGAGGGAGGCGTGAACAAAGGGATTTGGGAGTGAAAGACAGAAGGTTTTTGTTGTTGTCTCTGTGGCTTGTTCAGCAGATGTCTAATTTGATTTCTCCTTTGTCTGTCTTACCTTGTGTCCTTTTAATAATTGTCTGCCCTGATTAAATTTGGAGTCTTGCATTCTGATACAGAGCAATGTTTCTGAAAGAAACGCTGGCAAGAAAGTTACAACTCTTTGAGAATATGACTACTTTGGAAATTGAGACAATTTTAACCTTGGGCACCATATAATGTACTTATGTAACTATTATTTTCTCAGAGATGAAACCATAGTTCCTTTATACAGATACTGAGAAACATCATGTTGTGTCTCTGATGTGGCTTCTAGCTCCATAAAATTACAACTATATGGTTTATAATGTGCATTTCTCTGTAATCTGTGTAGAACAGATTATTTGACTCCCCCTAAGAATATCTTGTACAGACGGTGGGTTATCTCTACATCATGATTCTTAAAAATGAAGTCTGTTGAGCATCCTAAAAGGTTTTCTCATTCCTAAGAAGGAGAGTGGCTGGTGTTTGTAGAACTGGTTGTGTTTGCTCATTGCTAAATTCTTCAAATCAGCTATTTGAGGTGTTAAACTTAAAAGAAACCCCATATAAAAGAGAAAAACTATTTCATGTGGTATTACCTCTAGATGACTTTGAAGAAGGGTTAATGAAGTTCTTTCATATGGAAAACTTACCAAATATATATATAAAATACATTATGAAGAACTACAGATAATTTTTTTTTCTCCACAGTCTTTTTCATTACAATGGAATTCAGAGTTTTGACTTCTGTGGGGGCTTAGCATGTAAGCTGTAAAAGAAAATTAAATTCTAGGAATATATGTGGGAAAAGGAGGGGTAAGAGTGTGAAAATAAAATCCAGGAAAAAAATGACCCGCTGCATAGAGTAGTATCTGACATTTCTGTTAAAACAACTCAGAATGTTGTCACTTACTCCCCAAAACATTACATTTTCCTAAAGAACTTACCTCTGGGACATACTCTAGCATCTCTAGGTCTGTATCACAGACCTGCCTTTTGAAATGTAGCCAAGAAAAATGGCTAATCACTTGAACAATTTTAATCTCATTTTGCAGTGTTCATTAAAACAATTTCAAAAGTGTTAAACTCCGTGTTTCAAAACCTGATTAACAAAGCACCTAAGTGCTTATGTTAAAACATCATAACCAGATTCCATTGCTAATCTCATGGAAAACTGGAAGTGCTTTTTCACTGGTGCTCCCCAACTACTTCTGAAGTTGAAGACACTTTGTATCAGTTGGGTTCGTATTGATTCTTAGCACTGTCAGGTTAGTATGTATTTTTAAAGGTAATAAAAATTATTTAAATATCTCAGTGCTATCTCTCTATCTTGATTATGTATTTATCTTCATCCTTCTTCTAAAATACTATGCAGTCATCATGTTTAACACATCTAAAGCATGCTGTCACCATGATGACATCCTTGCTAGTGGTCTCCAAGGAGTGCCACTGCTTCAGTGCTCTCCAGTCTCCAAACAATGTCCAGTGCAATTAGAGATTGCTGGAACATACCCATTTGGAGTATGTTCATAAAGAAAACAAACAAGCTGAAATGAGGTATTGTTTATATGGCATCTTTTGCCTATGCAGAAGTTAGGCCTGTGTCATATGGATGTGGAGCGGGACATACATGGCAAGATGTCTAATGGAAATCAGATCAATGTCCCTAATAGTGAAAATTCCAGTAATGAACCTTTCTGAAGAGAACTTAAGCAGTTGGCAGTGAAAACACTTTATT
Organism: Athene noctua; assembly: GCF_965140245.1. NCBI lineage: Eukaryota > Metazoa > Chordata > Aves > Strigiformes > Strigidae > Athene > Athene noctua. The sequence continues at coordinate 140,639,962 of NC_134038.1, read as the reverse complement.
CATGTAGGGTGTGTGGTCTTGTGACTTCCACAGCTGCTTGTTTTCTGAGCCACTGGTAAAGCAATGCAAAGTGGGACCACTCCGGATACATCTGTCCTCTGGTTTTATGTGAAACAGTTGTGATCTGATTGTTTGTTGACAGCAGGTATTTCCATCTTTGCAATGATTCATGAAACCCTGCAGTTGTCTACCGAGAGCCTTAAGACAAACCATTTAAACTCAAAAATGCTTTGCTGAAAGATGTCATAATCCTCTACTGAAGAAAGGTGTAAGGCCATGGCAGGAGTTTAGGCAGCTGTGGCATGCTATCATGAACCACATGGAGGGGTTAAATATATGGACTTTCTCACTCCCATAGAAGTGGTTCTGTTGAATACCTAGGAAGCGGAAAATGAGTGGGAAGTATGAAAGTGGGACAAAACACTGTGCAAAAATCAAGGTTGTGATAGCTGATGAGCTCACAAGATTTATGGACATACTCATATATCTCAGTGCTTGTATCCCAGTGCTGTTATCCCTGTTGTTCCTTGACATTATTTTTTGGGCTACTGGTTTCCTGTTCCTTAATAATGACATGCTCTCATTTTCTTGCAAGTTCTCATCTGCATCACCTTTCATTGTGAAATCACTTAGCACAAATGTAAGCAGACATAAAAATTTTAACTTTCATCTTAGTTGAAACTTTGAGTGAATTGACTCAGAAGGAAGCTTGTTCTCAGAGGGACTGCCACCCTTGTCCTCTCTTAGCCACGAAGTATTATGTATCAGAGGTCTTGTTTTTTCCTCATGAACTTTTCACAGAGCAAATTACCTTTTATCTGAGGCTTCATAGGGTACAGTTCCTGCACGCTTCATTTTATCCTGGCTGGTAAACTCAGTAATGACAAATTAATTGCTTCCATTTTTGGCTGCTTTGCTGGAGAGGTCTGACCCCAGAGTACTTTTGCATGACAGCAGTAATATTCTGAAAAGTAAAATCTCTGTTCTGTTTCTGTAGCTGTGGCCCAGTGCAGTGTACCTATTTTCCACTATGGCAGCTATTTCAAGAGTTGAACTTTTACTACACTGTTACCACTATTCTACAGTGCTGCCTGGCTTGCAGTTTGCCCTGATTTCACAGGGCAGCCTACGTCTGTCTGCCACTACTGCCGTGATTATTTCAGAGAGTGGGAGCATCTGATAAGGGCGTTCTCTACCTTCATCTTCTGTGTTCTTCTGCCAGTGCTGTCATCATGGCCTGACAACCCAAAAGATTAATGTAACACATCACAGGGATTCTAAAAACACATTTCTTCAGTCCTATTTGTACCTAGTTCTTAACCAGTTAGACTCAGTTTTTTCTTACACTGGTTTCACTTCTGTATCTGTGTATCTGAGTTATTTGATCTCAGAGCCTCTATTGTTTACACTCTTATCATGTATGTTACTCCTTAAAGGCAGTAAGATTAAACTGTGTAAGGAAGGGTTTCAGAATCAAGCCATTTGTTCTTCTAAGCTTATGCCAGAGGCTATAGCATATAAAACAAATCAATCTTAATAACTATCTAAAATACCTGGAAAATTGTTTTGTAAATACCTGTTCCTTTCTTACATCTCTTATTTTCTGAGTTCCATTTTGGTTTTGAATACTATTGCTTACTCTCTCACATCCTACCCAGGACACAGCAACAAAGATAGTTTTCCCTGTGACATGCAGAATATTATCCATATCTATAGCATGCTGTAAATTGAATTTGCATAGTTACATTCTTTCCAGACTCGAGATGGGGAAAGTATCAAAGCAGGAACAGTTTTTCCATAATTTGTTCTGCAGTTTTGAGTTGGTATGATGTACTCTGTGATTTCCAGAATTCACAGGAAATGAAGGAAAAATCTTAGGCTCAGCTTCAAATTACTTTTATGAGTTCAGTTTGGCTTTGCAAATCCAAAGGCCTTTTTTGTCCCCCATTTGTGTTCTTATCCTAGACTCCAGTTCTTGCACAATGTTACTGTATTGTGTTACCTTTTGTTCCTGTCAGCATTTTATCTGGTTTATTTCTGAGGTCTCAAAAGACTGGTTGCTCATCTAACAGGCGAGCTGCTTTCCGTCCTGGCAGTACTTGAGAGTTCAGATGTCTGGCTTGTCTTTTGGTGAAAGTACCTGTTCATTGGCAGGTCAAATACAGACCTGAATTTTGTTATTAGAGATAGTTTTTTGTTGGTCTTCAGATTTCCTCTTAAAAAACTGCTGCATAGCTGCTACAAGCAGGTTGGAGGAGGGAGAAAGAGAGACAGAGAGAGAACACAGAATGGGTAAAATAAACAAGAGTTATAGCAGTTCTCACATACAGCAGTATTTTCTGGTTGAGCTCAGAGCCCAATGCCAGTAGCTTGTCGAGTCCATTGAAGTTCCAGCCGTAGCGAGACTGCAGCAGTCATGCTGAACGTACCAATTCCTGAAGCTGGGAGTTCTCCCAGAAACAGTTGTGAGATGTGGCTAGGGGCAGGGGGCAAGAAATGCTGCTGCTTATCCACTGGGGTGAAAAGTTCCTTATGGCCCGATATTGCTGAGAACATGGGATACTGCCACCTGGAAGATGCAGTGGTCTACTGGAACTGGTGTTTTCACAAGTTCTGTTTGTTTTGTTAGGCTGACATTCCTAGCTTAAAATTTCTTGATGCTCTTGAGCTAGTTTCAGGAGCATATACATTTATAGGATTTTTCTTAAGGTGGTATGTGTGTGTGCAGTCAAAATATACAAATAAATATACTGTTAAAATACACAACTAAACTAAGTGTTAAAAGCAGTCTTTTTTAACTGAAGCAATGATTTGTGCAAAAACAACAAACTTTTTTTCCTCTTGATTTCTGACTGTCTGACTTAAGTGTTGTATTGAAGTTGAGTACTTTTCTGAAGAATGTGCCATAATTTTGCAATTACAGATACAATATAGTTCCTAGCTAAATCTCTGTGCAGCCAAAAATCCTATTTAAAATACTACTTCCATATTAGTCTGTTCCTGCTCCACACATAACATTTTCTTTCATTAGTTTCATCCTTTACAACCACCACACAGGTGAGTGGTGGTAAATTCTGTTCTGTGGCAGATTATTTGGGAAGCTCATAAAAGCTTTAAAAAGAACAGGACTTGTATTAGAAGTAGTTCAGCTGATCCTGATACAGCCAAAGTAGTAGTGCAGCTGATTATGATGACAAAATAAACATCAGATGAGATCAGAAAATATGTGCATCTAAGAACTTGCTGCCTTTTGGTCTGAACTGATTGCCCTTTGTCAACTCTGTACTTCAAAGAATGCTTCAGATGGTGTGTATGGAGGTAGCTGAAATTACGGGTCTTGCGAAAAACAAACTGAGGGAGCAGTCAAAAAATTAAAGGAAATTTGGAAAAACAGATCAAGAAGTAAATGCTGATGGTGCCAGAGACCTAAGCTGGGAAATTCTGAACTGGGAAGGGTTTAGTTTTCCATTTCAGAGATTGGCTTCTATTAAATAGATAAGGTACAAAGTTATCTGGCAGGTTATTCTCTTCATTATTGTTTCAAAGTAAAGGAAAGGGGTTAAAGAAATACATGGAAGAGCAGAAGAAAGAAAAGTTCTGCTAGAGAATATCTCCTGTGTTCATGTTGTCAAGATGCTCTTGTTTTGTCAGTAAGGCTGTTTGTTTCTGATAGTTCGTTCTATGCCTGTTCAGCAGATAACTTCTAAAATACCAAGCCACCTGTGATCTGTAAAGAAATTGCACTAAGACCTCTCAATGAACTTACATTTTCTATTTCAAAAAATGTTTTTAATTGTCTCTCCCTCTCTCTCTCTCTTCTCCCTCCAACCTACTTATAGCAGCTCTGCAGCAGTTTTTTAATTTAAGAGGAAATCTGAAGACCAACAAAAAATTATCTCCAATAACAAAATTCAGATCTGTATTTGACCTGCCAAATAAACAGGTACTTTCACCAAAAGACAAGCCAGACATCCGAACTCTCAAATACTGCCAGGACGGAGAGCCGCCCGCCTGTTCAGATGAGCAAACCAGTCTTTTGAGACCTCAGAGATAAACCAGATAAAATGCTAGATCCTGTCCACTTCTAAACCATTTGGACTGGTGTTTTTGTGTTCCATGTCCGCTTTTGGACATGTTCTTTGTTTATAATTTTAAATAAAAAGTTCCATGTGATTTTTAAAGAAAATTAGGAAAAAATGTGTTTTCCTAATGTTAAAGATACCCATTTCATTCAGATGATCCATATCTCTGTTTTGGAGCAAGTTTCAGAATTTAACAGAAGGCAAAGAGGACTTTTTAAAATGAAAATTATTCAGATTTGGCCAGATGCCTGAAAATTGTTCATAGTTTTAGCCTAGTAGATGTTTGTTAAGAGTTTCTAAAAATTCTTTGGGTTTTTCTAAGGCTTCTTGTTGAAGAGATTGAAAGGTGTCTTCCTTGAAACTCTTCTTGTAGGCTGCTGGTGTCTCTTGGGCTCCAAGTATTGGAAGAGAGAACTGAAGGCATTGTTTCTTGTTTCTTTGTTTTCATCTGACCAAAACATGCATGTAAGCACAAACTGCCTTTATGGACTGCTGACAGGCGAGGAGAGGAGAAAAAGTTTTTCAAGCTTGGGTATAAAGGAGAAGGCCAAGGTTTTAATGTAATATAGGGCTTTTCAAATCATGATCTTTGAGCTTTGTAAGCCCATAGCTTCCGAGCTTGATACACAGCCTCAATAGGTCAAACTTGTGAACTTGGCTTCACTGGGATAAAAGTCTAGGAATCTGATTTTTCACTTGACTGATTTCCAGATCTGGCAAACTGGGGTCTATATATATTATTATTATTATATTTTAATTATTACCTAAATAGGACAAAGAAAGTTGTGGTTTTCATTTAAAAATACAAAACACATAAACCATCTTTCTCTGGAGCTGTCAGATTTACCTGTCTAACAGAAAGGCTTAGAACACGGACTATCTCTTATTCGTAACTATGAGTTTTCTTACTGAAATTAAAATTTACTTAAAAAAACCCAACCCAAACAAAAAACCCCAACAAAACTACAGACCTGGTTTCAGATGTGTGTCTTATATTACCAGGTATCAGTACCAAAACAGATTTAGAGTTATGTCTGATAGTTGATTCTAGTGATCCTTAGAATCTTTCCTCCTATGTTCTTATGCATGCAAATGTATAGAATATGATAGTATTTCTAGCTTGTGTGTGCCTCATGTAGTAACTCTGAGGTCATCAATGATGGTAGGTTGTTTTTTTCTGCACTACAGCATCAGTCACCAGAAAAACAGCTCTTAGCTTAAGAAGTCACTTGACACAAGGAACACACATGAGTTGTGTATCTGTTCTGTCATGAAAACTATTCACGTTTAATTGTGTGTATTCAGTGAGAAACAGCTTTTATTCATCGCTTATCAAAGAATAGTTCTTAAACTGAGCAATACACAAACTGATTAAAAGAACAATCAGCAGCGCATTTTTCAAAGTCTTTGAAAGTCTCCTAAATATCATATTTGATTCCCTTGATTTTACATTAAACTCATCACTTGAAGGTATTTTTTCAGTCACACAGTGTAAGAACACTTCAGGATTTTGTGGCAGATGAAAGTTTATAACATGAAACATAAATCTCTACACACACCCACACACCCTCCGATACAAAATAAATGAAAACTGAAGGTTAGATGCAATAACACCCATTACTTATGCAGACGTCTCCATAACAACTAGTACTTACCTCAGTGCTTTCTGCTCAAGGATGATGAGCCTATATATACACTGTTTTTTCTCATCAAGGCGTACTGTAAAAGCACTGTAATTGGAAACAGTCTGACAGAAGCCTTCCAAGTCTTCATCTTGGCAATGAATCTGGCTGCAAAGTGATTCTAGTTGTATGAAGCATTTGAAACTGTTTATCTCTCACTGCTGCTATTCATTGATTTGTTTGTATTTCTTCAGTGTCTTCTCTAGGCCTATAAAATTCTCTGCAGTACTTCAGCAGCCATTTTGCCAGGAACATGACAGTGAACTCAAACTGAGTGCTTCTTTTTGATTTTCAGGGTGGTAGTGGTGGTTTTGGGTGTCATCCTCCCCACCCACCCTGATTGCTCTGTTTTGGTGGCTCCAAGCACTTGTAGATCATTGAATGTTTGGCTGCAGGCAGCAACTAGTGTTATATAATATACATTGGCAGGGCAGAATCTCTTGCATTTTCTCCCCAGTGTTGTACCTTACAGCTTGAGTTGTGTCTTTATTTACAGTGGTACACTGTAAAGTGTGACTGTATTAATACTACTGGTAATAATGTGGCAAATGGCATTTTGTTTTTGTTGGAACTGTGAAAAGTGTGTTTATGGCAAGATTTTTAAGTACAGTTATGCATCTCACTGTCTGTAGATACTCAGTTGTGCCAGCAAATATAATGTAACATAAGGAATCTCATTTAATTTTATCCACAGCAAACAGAAGAAGGGTTGAGGCATTTTAAATACATAACTAACTAACTAAATAAATAAATAAAGAAATAAGGTGAGTTGAGCAAAGAAATGAGTTTGTTAGGGCTGTTAAGCAGTCTGTGGCTGAGCTTGAGATTGAATTTGTAGCCTTTCATCCTAGCCAGTGCAGAACATTCACTGTTATTTAAAATTTGACCCAAAATTAACTTTGGTATTTAATAATTTTCTTTAAGGTAATCTTTACCATTAGTGATGGTAGGCTAAAACAATACTTTGTGTGCAATGTTTTTCCAGTTGCTTCAAGATAATCCTTTTTCATCTTTGCTTTAAACCTGGAGGAATGAGCTGCTCCTTGTTATATGAAGACCTTTATACCTGGACAGAAAACAAGGTCTAGAATGTCTTGGTTATGCTGGAGACCAGAACTGTGTCTGGACTTGCTGTAAGAAAAAAAGATACAATATTCTGTGTCATCTCCTAATCTATTCATCAGAGTCCGTTAAACTCTTATCTGCTTTACTTCTTAGGGGTCCTGTCTTAGAGTTATGTGGCATAGCTTGTTACTGTCCCCCATATCCACTATTCCAGACAATGTGCTAGCTAGTAGGCTCCCTTCTTGGATCATGTCAAGCATAACTGCACTTAAAGAAAAGTCGCTGTGGTTCTCTTACTGATGATATCCCTTCAGATTGCATAACATGCTGCTCTTCTCACAGAGTCCCAAGTCTCAGTGAAAGCACTGAGCAATAATTGCAGCTATTGATTATCATTAGCCAGAGAATTCAAGGGTCCTTTAATGGTCATGGCAGATACTACAATGTTCCCTTCCACTTCAAACCCACTCTTAAATAATCAGGTCTAGTGTACAGCACAGATGTAATTTGCATAGGTAACACAGGAGGGGAATTATGGCTGCTGTTGAGTTGTAGAAAAAATAGTCTGCTTTCCTTTTTGGTAAATTAAGTGATCAGCTGGAGATTGAGAGCCATTTGATGTCATATGAGAAAAGAAACTGATTAGAAATGACCTTTTTCATAAGGAAGAGCTAGTGTGTGGATTCCCCAGACCCCTAGTTAGCATGCTGATTCTTTTTATAAATACCTCAAACTGCATCGCCACTGATAACTTGACATGCATTAATAGCAACTGGGAGATGAGATCTGGACATGTTCTTCAATTGTCTTAATTCAGAAACATTACATAGAATATAAAATGTAATCTTTTTAAGAAACAGAGTTAAAACCTCTTGTTAAGAGCTGATTTTTTTTCCTCATGGGTCTTACTGGCTTGATCTGTTAATTAAATAGTTCATACAGGTCTTTTCCATCTCCTGTAATAGAAACTAAATTTGAAGCAGCTATTTTACAGCTGTCTAACATTCTCAGGAAAGCCTTGCTACTGCCTGATGCTGTGCATTGAAAAGAATTTATGATCTTGGTTCCTTTGCAGCTGGAGTGGCTTTTAATATTGCAAAACATGCTGATTTATAATCTTAGCTGGTAGCTGTGGAGAGAAGGCCATTTATTGCATGGACATGGAGAATGGACTATTGTCTTTCTAGCAGACACTACCTCAGGCTGCATCATGACTGTAGTGCAGTCTGCCTCCTGTCACCCACCTCTGTCCTAGTCCACTGATGATTTAGATTGAGGGATGTTACAGCATGTTTTACCTTCCTGTGCCTGCCTTCCACAGCCCACTCCACCAGATTTCTTTCTATTAAAGTCAGATTGCAATGGGCTGTTGGAGTACTTGGGTCTTGTCCTGTCAGTACATGTCTTCAGACATGGAAGCTAGAAAGCGTTTAAACCAGTGATATAACAATAGAAAAACTTACATTTTGACTGCTCATATTGAAATTCTGCGCACCAAGACAATACAGAGGGCATATTTTGGCAGCTGTCAGTCTGGTACATTTGTTACTAAATTTAGTAAAGTGTTTTCCAAGTATGTAAAGGAGAAAAAGGTAGATCTAATTAGAAAAAAGTATAAGCAAGGCTCACCACCTTACCAATTGGCAAGCCTGGCTTCTGAGCTGATGCAGTGGAGAGCCTCTGGTAAGGAGCGTCTGAAGCTTTTTACGATTCAGCCAAATTGTATGACTCTGTTATCCCTTTCAAAACAAAACCAAGAAACTTTCAACCCCAGCATTGTACATTAGTACTTGGCATGGACAAATTTCAACTAGCAGTAAAAGCAGTCTTCTTTAGATACTTTTGTTTGTTTTGATTTCAGCTCGCTTCTCCTCCCCAGAAAGAAGAAAAGAAAAGCAAAGTTATTAATGTTTCTGGCTTCAGGGGTGGTGCTGACATGGGAACCCTCGAACAATATGCAGCTTTTTCTTTGTTAAGGGGCTTTTCTAAGCGTCTTGTCTGCAGTTCATTGGCAGACAAGACAATGTCAGTCTCCCACTGAGGTAGTTTGTTTAAGGTGTTTATTTCCATGCCCTATTTCATGCCACCTTCCCCACAGTTTTCTGTCATAGAAGATGTTTGTCTTCATTTTGACTAGGCTATTAGGTAGTCTACTGACTGTAGTGAAAAGCTTTAGAGCTAGAATAAATTACAGAGGAGTTACTGGGCATTTTTTCTTCTTCTCACTGCAAATCAATATCACTCTGTAGAACAAGGGATGAGCACACTGCATTAAGGAATGAATATTAAAAGCTGCTAAAATCCAAACTGAATGGAGAGGGAGATATTTCACTTAGACTTAGTAGATGTATTTAGAAACAGGAGTAGGGCATAGGAAAAGGCTTACTGGGAGGGGCAGAGAAAATGCTTTGAGGGAACAGAGTATTCTTGGTGGTGGTCTTAATTTCTCTTGTAATCCAGCCACTGCACTATTTACTCCATGTTAGTCCTGAATACAAAGAGAGTTCAAAACAACTTTAGTTAAATATTGTGAATTAATCCCAGCAGGAATGCAGTTATGTTGTCCTAATGCTGATATGCAGGTGTCTGTTGAACCTGGAGAAAGATTTGCTTGCCAGTTGGATTCCTTCATTAGTTTGTTTAGAAACAGCAAACCAAACAAGCTCTTCTTCTGAACAAGTACCCTTTTAATAGGCCATACCTTTTCAAAGTAAGTGTTCAATGGAAACATTTTAAAGGGTTTGGTTAAACTTTTTAAGCTATTTCTTGAGAAGAGAGACTACAAATGGTAAACTATCTGCTGTTTCATGTAGTAGCATACTTGGAAAGGTGATGTTATTTTTCTAATACTGTGTGCAATTACATTTGTAAGATAATCATTGAAAAATGTTCTGAAAAAGAATTATTATTTTTAAAGTTGAAAGTGTCTTCCTATTGACTGGTAGTCTTTTGGGGCCAAATTATTTAATGCTCTTTAGAGAATTTTTTTAAAAAAAACTCCAACAGAGTAACAGCATAGCTGAATAAACTTTGAGTCAAATTCATCAGAGTTTTAATTGTCCTTAAATTCACATCAGAACCTTTATCTGCTAAATGTCTCCATTTTATCATACACCTTAAATAATTTTGATAAATGTATGCTGTGCTTTTTTATGTCATAATTGGCTGTTGATCAGAGGAGGAACAGTACAGAATAAAAACAATATTAAGATTTATTGCTGTAATAATAATGTAATGCTATCAACTTCTAACAGTTAATTGCTGTTTAGTAGTAACAATAGTAGAATTTAGAAGGTTCTAAAACATCATTTTAGGAAGTAATGTTTTTTGTCAGCAATTAAATGTAAAATTAGCAGCTGGATTTAGAAGAGTGTATCTCTGAGATACAGGAAAAGTGTATATATACTGTAGATATTTATGTATCACGATCTGAGAGGGCCTTGCTTGAGTTTTCAGCATCACTGATGTCCTCCTTTCCCCCCTACCTGTTTCCAAGTTCTTGATTCTGAGTTGTAATACATAAAAGCAAAATAGCTGATGTTTTGGTGATTCAGAATAAGCTATTTTTCAAATGGCTACAGACTTGTAAATACAGTAAATTTAACACTGTTTTGAAAGATCAGTACAACCTTTTGAAGTTGCACTGGACCAGAAGTGAGGCATTGCTTGTCTGCATTCTTTTTTATCTTACCCTAACTTAATTAAATCAGATTTTTGACATATCAGTGCATTTATTAGATTGCTTGATCCTCTTAGGTGTTCCTGAGCAGAAAATGAGCTTTCTCTGCAGAGAAGCCTTCCCAAGCTTCACTTGTATTAACCTGGAACACCACTTTCACCTGCCAGAAGTGCAGTGCCCTTCTGTTGCTTTTCATTAGATGAAACATTAAGGAAGTACAGATGCTTCAGCTTAACCTGAATGTCAGGCAAAACTCTGGAGGCTAAAGAATTACATGTAATGTTTTGTGAGCTTTTTTTCTTCCTGTTGTCTTCATTGTATTTTTTTTTTTACAGTAAGTTATTACCTTTGTATTCATTGGTGTGACTATTTGATTAATAAATCTATACTCAAAGTCTATGTGAGCGCAAAGAGAGTATTAGAATTTTAAAGGAATCTGTGTATGTACTGCATTTCCTTTGTGTTCACACTGGGAAACTCATTTTTATTTGTTGAACACAGCATGTTTTCGATTGGGATAATAAAGTAAAAATAGAATGTGTAAGAACATATGTTGGCTTTAGAACATCTTTCATTATTAAGCTCATTGATTTCCTTAAATCTGTACTTAACATCAACATTTTTAGGCTTATCTGAATTTATTTTCTATTTTAAACTTATCATTCACTTTTTTTTTCTGTGCCTTAAGACTTGTCTTTAAGAGACATTGAGGCTTAGCTTAAATCAATGTGATTTGGGGTTTCTCTACATCAGAGCTATTGGAAGTAGAAAAAGTATCTCAGTACCCTTCTGGTTTGAATAAATGATGGGAAAGAAACAGCTGAAGAGGCGTGACATGCTTAGTATTTAAGCAGCGGATAATACTGTAAGTTCTAACAGGAATGTTTTAATGATACCGAGTGGCAAGAAAGGCTGAGGCTGCTGTATGCCCCGCTCTCCTGTGAAGGTGAACCAGTTTATCTGCCACGTTCATCAGGGAACTCGTTCTGTGTACCCCATTTCAAAACAGTGGCCCGCAGTTGCAGAGCCGGGCCTCCATGTGGCACTTGCCGTGCCCCATGTTTCCATGGCAGGTTGTCACGCCCCCCTTTCCCCAGTCGCTTGCTCTGACTGCTCTGGTTTCACCTGACAGAAACAGATGTTTATATTATTTTTATTATTGTTGTTGTTATTGTTCCTATTATTAAGTGTGGTACCTCCCTACCATCCTTCCCGTCACCACTGGCGTTACGCACCTGAGGGGCTTAAGTGCCTGCCAGAAATGGCAGGGGAAACACCGGGAAAACTCGGGACGGTGACAGGGAGGCTCGAAACCCGTCCTGTTGCGGGAGCTGAAATAACGTCTGTCGAACGGCAGCCGCCGGCCCCTCCGCACTTCGGCGGGGCCCGGGAGGGGAAATGGCGGCGGTGGCGGCCGGGGCCGCGTTCCCGGTGCCGCCAGGCGGGGGCGCGGCGGGGCTGGGCGGGGGGCAGCGCTCTGCCCGCGCCTCTCGGCCCCTGCCGCGGCAGGGTGGTAAATCCAGTGCGAACGGATCCCCGTCGCCCTAACGGCCCGGCCTCGGAGGCATGTCCTTCGCGTCAGAGCTGAATGTCTCGTTTCTGCGAAGGACTGGTACGAGGCGTTTCTCTGCGCTTGTGTCTCCCCGTGAAGGAGTGGCCGCCGCTGCCCGTTGTGGGAAGGGTGTTTCCCCTCCCTGTCTGGTGGGGTTAAAAGCGACTTTCTCGCTGTGAGTTACAGCTCTCGGGCCCCTGCGGATGACACGCCAGGGTGAGTCAGCGTGTGGAAATCGGCGTTGGGCTTAATGATGAGGAAAAAGTCATTTGACCGTGCGGAAAACTTGGAAGTTTTCTTACCGTGAAAACTGTCACAGTATTCCCTGGGACAGAAGATGTCTCCTCGCATCCCTCCACAACCCTCAGGTCACGAGTTGTTGTGTGAGGGCAAAAGCTCAGTTTTATCTTTGTGTTGTATCAGTTCAGACCACTGTGGTGAGACTGTAAATGACAGGGTCCAGTTTTGATCAAACTTCACCTCTTCCCTGCTCTGCAAACTGTTGGTCTCTAGGAGCTGGACCGAGGTAGCCAGATGTCGTTCAGTGGAGGGCAACAAAACATTTATTGCACTTGGCTTCCAGTGGCTGGAGATACTGGAACTGAAGTGTTAACTTCAGTGTGGGAAATAATCTATTTCACCTTTGCTAGTTCTCAAGAGATTACTTGAAATTCTCTTTCAAGAATAGATATCAAAGGTACAAAACGGCTCCACTGTTAGTACTTAAGGGCAAACAAAATAGTCTTGTTGCTCAAGGTTAATGGTGAACAGTACTTTAAAAATTTTGTCCATACCTTGTTATTCCGTTGATTGTTAGACTTTTAAAAGGTGCGGTTTGGGATAACTGTTTTTATTTGAGGTTATTGTCAATTTGTTTGCAGAAAATTAGATTTTTCATCTCACAGTATTAGGTTCACATGTGTGCATTGTTTTCAGTGATGATGTCTTCCTCTTGGAGAGAGGGACAGCTGCACCCCCTACTCCCTGCAAGGAATGTACTGATAGAGGCTCTGTGTCTGTCTGTGTTTCTTGTTCCCCATGGGGTACGCTTCTTGGATGTTTCATGTGTAGCACTGGTGACAAATGTGGAGTTGCTCATAGTCTTGGATAAGGCACACTGGTGGTGAAATTATTTCCAATGGTGTAAGACACAGTATGTCCAAATGCATCTTGGGAAAGACATTTCAGGAAATAAAGGTTATGGGAGCACCTGGCGTTCTCATGCAGCTCATTCCTGTCCTTGCTCCACCACTCTCTGGCTATACCAGGCATGGTTGCCATCTTCTGGAGGGAGCTTCTCTGGAGTAATGTGAAGTAATGATACCATTTCCTTCTTCCTTACAAGAAATTGCTTACTTGTATGCACTCCCCGATCCCGTCAGCAGGGAGTGAAGATAGGAATCCAGTCTGTCTCCTACAAGAACTGTGCAAAATAGTAGCCCAGAAGATAACCTTATAGCAATTTTAGTGATTCACGGGAAAAATATGTATTGTTCCCTACTAATACAGCCCTCCCTCAAAATAAACCAAGAAATCTTGCAACCACTGTTTGCAGAGGAGTGAAGACACAGTAAATAACTTACAGTAAAAAGCTTTCATTTTTGATTCCTGGTAAAGATGAAGAGGTTTAATTTGTAAAACACTAGCTGTGCTGCCTGTAGTGGTTCATTTTAGTGTTTCCAGCTAAAATTAGAAGTGGCCTGTTTTCAATGACACTTGAAAATTTAGTGCTATGTTGATAGTCTGAAATGGAGATCTTCTGACATTGCAAATGAAATATGTGCCACTGCAGTTCAGTTGTGGTTTAGCTGGCTATGGAGTTGGGATATAATCATATTATTTTAACTCCTGGAGATCATTACTACTTTGGGAAATAAAACCCTCAAGCATCAGAACTGTCAAGATATATATTTTGAACTTTTATTTAAAGTAATACTAGGTTTTATTTATTTTGGAATGTTTAGCTGGGTTTTCATTATTAAAACTAGATGAGAACAAGAGTTTGAGTATTTGAGTAATAATAATAAAAAGGCAAAACATAAGTCTATAAATTATTGGGTTTTTTTAATAGGATAACTAGCTGTTTTTGAAATAACTGCTTGCTTTATGCAAAACTGTTTATCCTGGAATATAGATTTAAGCATGTACTTGCCTCACAGCTTGATTTGAAAAAGCACAGGCATGGTTTATGTAAAGATTGCTCTTCTACTACTAGTTACCAAGTTTTGCCCAAAAAAAGGTCAAAGCTCCCAATGGATTTACCCAGGCCAGGCCTGAGTTGCCATAGAAACCGACTAAACCCTTAATCAATCCATTGCCAACTCCAGAAATTATTTTCTGGTAATTTTGGCAAAATGCTGAATGCAAGATGAATGCTCCTCATTTTTCTTTTTTGTCAGCTTCCAAATGTAATGGGTAATGATATGTATGACCTTAGAGAGTGGAGAAATGTGTGAATTTTGGAAACAAGGTTTTTGACTGAACACCCAGAATATCTGTGTGCAGGGCTGGGTCTTAGCTGGAAAGCACCCTCCAGCTCTTTTCCCTCCTTTCTCTACAGTCTGTCAACACAGGGAATGAAAAACGCTTTCGCCAACAGGCATCCCCGTACCAGCTCACCTTTGGGGGGGGGTCGCAGCTATGCAGGCAAGAGTGTTTTTATTGGCCTCGGTTGTCAACTGGGGAGGTGATACAACTATGGCAACAAGTGGAGTCCTCTGAGGTGCTCGTGTCCCCATTAGAGGGCTCTGCCAACATCGCTGTGGTGTTACCGCTCGTGCAGCGGGCACCAGCTGTAGGCAGGGCCTGCAAAAGGGATTAAGAAGACCATCGTGCCGGTGTGCATGTTTGGGGGCATTGCTGTGTGCCACGAAAGTGGTTTTATCATTGTTTCAGTATAGAATAATATCCTTAAATTCTGGACTTCTTTTTCTCTTAATTAATTTTGGGGACCTTCCCCAATTCGGGTGAATTAAAGGTGAGTGCCTTTCCACAGTATATGAGTTTTTAAAACTCTTGGACAAAAGGAACATTGTAGTGTGTTGCGGAATAAAAATACTCATTTCATTCTTGAAATGGGATCATTTTAGAGATTACTAATAATATATGTTATGTCCTGTGTGCTTGACTGTTAAGTGTGAATGGGCCTTTTATTTAACACTCTCCAGTGGCACCTCATGAGATTATTTGACTAGAATTAAATGTTGGGAAATTCTGTGAAAATGGCATTCTAATTTTTCTCTATTTCAAGCTTCATTAAGTATATTTGCACTTAGAAGTTGCAAGCAAGATATTAACATTTCAAATGCTTAAAAACCAACTACATCTCACGTCATCTTTACTCAAGTAAAATAAAGTAAAATAGCAGCAGACTTTTTTTTCCCCCTCCTTCTCTAGGGGACCTTTCTAGCACTCTGCTAATCTGTTGATTTGATTAATGAATATTTTAGTTATTAAAAGTAACCATTAATTATTGCATTAGGTTGCAGCAATAATTGTATGTTTCAGATAAAAACTCATTAACATAACTGGAAAAGCATCACAGCACATGAAGTGAGCTTGCAGTTCACTACATCTGAAAGATCATGAGATGCCTTTATGACATTTGTAGCTCTGCAGCTAGTTACCAGCAATTACGTTCCGTTTGAATAGAAATTAAGTATCTGATTTACAGCATTACTTATTATACTGAGACATGAGCTACCAAGAATATTATGAGGATGTCTGCAATCACAGTGCACAGTAATATTCTCTTGATTAATTAACAGTTATACCTTCCTACACAGCTCCCCACTTTGTAGTTGCTGCTGGAGTTTTGGTTGGGTTTTTGGAGGAGGGGTGCATGGGAGATGGCTTAAAAACTGATTGATCAGGTGCCATCTCTTCTGCCAGAGGCAACCACCAGCTGTGGGTGGTAGCATGTTGTTTAGCTGGGCCAAAGGTCTGAGGAGGCCCACATGGACTGGGCTGTATGATCAGCACCGCTTCTGATGGGACCAGGAAAGGCCAGAGCTTGAATTTCTCTGCTTAGAGAGGATGCTAGTTGTGCTCACCTGCTGGAGTGAGGGGCTTTGGAAAGGTGACAAGAATGCAGGCTGGCAGGCAGGAGAGTTTACATGCCTTGTGAGGATGAGAAGGGAGCTGTGATGTTCCTCACCGGCTGCCTATGACCTTCAAGCTTCCCACTGAGAACACTTACAGTATATGATTTTTTTTAATCTCTTCAGTAAAGGATTTCAGAATTCTGCACTTGGTTTACAGTACTGTAGATTGTTGTAAAGCAAGAAAGCAACTCTTAGGACAACCTCAGGCAACTTCTGGTCAACCAGATTGCCCCACTGAGGAACAAAGAAACTGATCAGTTGCTTGATCAGTCCACTATCTCGTGGCTAACCTAGCATGTTTGATACTACTCAACCTTGGTTAATGCAAATCATTTTGGTGACAGAGGAATGGAAAGTTCTTCTAATTTCTGGCAAGGGAAAACTCGTCTTAAGGCAGTAAATTGTCTGTAATGAGGACCAGAAGAGTAGCAAAATAATGTATTTTCAAATAAACAGATGAAGGCATGACTAAGTTGATCAAGTGTTTGGGTTGAGAACTTCTGTCCTGTTCTTATTTGTGTGTTGTGTTATTTATGGATAATGTATGGCACTAGAAAGTTACGCATACTCCCATTTTTCACTTTAATTGCCTATTTGAAGACAGCATGACAGATCCAAAGGTTGCTTTCAGCAACTGAGGAGCACTGTGGTCACTTACTAGTGTGCAATAATTAACTTAATTGCAGAAATTAGAACATTTTGAAGATTCTAGATCCATGACTGAACTCCATGCATTCTTTCTCTTTTCCCTTGTCTGTATCTGAAATATCTTTTTCTTACATATGGTTATATCACAAATATTTTTTTTAAAGGAGAGATATTTTCAGAAGACTTGCAAATCCCTGTGTTTACATTTACTTAGCTTTTTGGTTTTTAAATTAAAAACTGAAAATGCCAAATGATCTACTCAGTTGTGTTGTTGAGCTACCATTTTAACCTGAAATCCTTTTAGTAATTATGTATTAAATTAGTACATGTGGAGCTGTAATCAGAACCTTGTTTGGCTGGGAAACGGGAGGTAAGGGATGCCCTTTATTTCTAAGAGTTCACAGTCTGAATTATATAGCGGCAGCTTGCAAGGATGTAACAGGATTGCTCAGTGATAGTGTCACATAGGAGAATGTTCTACTCTTCTGTTTGCTTATATAAAAAACCTTCCACTCTCCTGTTTGCTGTAAGACCAAAGCACAGATTTGTTTCTGCATAGGTTATCTGAAATACCATATATACCTTATCACCCAGCAAGATGCCATTTTCTCGTATGACAAAGCTCTGAGTTCTTGTGTCTCACAGAGTTTGCGTTGTTTTAAAGTGGAGTTTCACACGTGCTGATTTGCAGCAGTGAATGGATGCTGTTGGTTGTGGTGTTCTTGGAGGTTTTTGTGCTTTCATTTTCAGCAGGCTGCTTTTGAACTTCTGTGACCCCCCTTTTTTTATACAGTCCTTCTTGCAGTAATGTCCTCTGACTGCTTCTTACAGGTTCTGCAGTTGTAACACTCAGGAGAGGTGTCCCTGGGATCAGAGTGCATATCCTATGAAGAAGCAGTTTTTACAAATTCCCATTTTCTTCAGGAACTCCCATGAATTCCGCCTCGCTTCCTTGTGAGGGGCGCCTATGTGAAGAGGCTAGTGTGTGCTAAACCAGGGTGTTAAGTCAGCAGATGCTGTTTCTGTACCTTCCAGCTGCTTGTGTGTACATTCCCATATTTGTTGCCTTTATTTCCTGAGGCAGCTGTCATTTAAATAAACCTTCTGTTTGATATTTGGTTTTGCTAACCACTTGCTTACATGCATAATACATAATTTGCCGTTGTTAAGATTAACGTGAACTTCTTTGTGCTTGCAGGCTTTAGAAGTCCACAGTAGTTTAAACTTTGAACTATGAACTATGATACTTTACATTGACTTTGGACTCCCTCGTCCTTCTGTGGTAATGCAGCAATTGCAATCAATCAGTTGCTGAGTAGAAAGTACACAGGCCTGATTTGAGCAGCAGCAGAGTGCCAGTAGAGCACTGTCAGCCCAATAGAGCTATCTCCCCATGGGCCAAAAAGACTGCAGTTTCATGACCTTCTTGTGATATTTATGTGGCCTCTGTTTTTCAGGGATTTTTTTTCATGACTTCATGCACTTAGAGCAATTTGATGGGGGAAATAAACTGTTTGCAGCTAAGAAATTTTTGCAAGTCTGGGATAGACCAAACAGGGAGAATTTTGTACTAAAAAAATTTCCTGAAGCCTCTAGTATTTACTGAAACTGAGAAAGTTTAAATAAATACAGTAATTTCTTGTTTGTACTTGCCTGAATGTAGCTTTCTTAGTCGTCTATCTAATGAGAGCTTAATCTGGAAATGTGCAAGAGTGTGGTACCTATATTTCACTCTTTTTGATAAGTCCATCTCTGTGGCATTTAACAACTTGATCTTGGAGAGAACTTAAACTTGTGAATAAGTATTAAAAGTGTTCCTGAAGTCAGATAGGTTTAAAACTTGCAGAATCATGGTATTTATCCCTCCAATGTTCTATCTTTGAAGTGTAGAGCATCATCTCCTTTTTGGAGAAGAGGGAAATATTTTTTCTATTAAAGATGTAAATAAGGGACTGTGTTAATATCTGTAAAATCATAGTTGTCTGTGATCTTACTCTTTAAATTCATAAGAAGACCTGAATAACACTGCATTTGGAATTGAAACTGAAATTCATAATGGCTTCCTTGTAATGAAGATTTTGAATGGGGAGTAGTTTCCAGTAACACTGAATTTATCTCTCTCTGGCTTTTTAAGCTACATCCATGTAAGAACAATTGTGGACTTTTGAGGAAGCCAACAGAAATGTTTGTCTTGGCATCATCGGTGAAGCAAGCTAGTTTCAAGGGAAGTGTAGGTTTTAATTAACTAGCTGAGCTGACTTATATCAGCCAGTTTCAAGGCCAAGTGAAATACAAGACAGGCACTCTGCAAACTGGTAGTGTGCAAGCGGAAGGTGTGTACAGATGTTCTGACAAAGCCAGTTGTGAGTCTGGGGGACCTCTGTGTTGGCAGTTCACTTCAGTGTGATCTTGCACAAAAAGGTGAGATTATCATAAACATCTCCAAGTAATTTGAGAGACAGATCATACTTTTAAGTTCTTGGTCCTTGTAAATATGAGTTTTAGTGCTATTAAAATTATTTGCAGGACCATTATATTCATAACATTTGAGGCATTTTGTTACTCTTTTTGAGATTAAACAGAAAAAGAAATAACACCCTTGGGTTGGCAAGGGGAGTTTTGTCTTTTTGCTTTTGTTGCAGCTGTTTGGCTTAAGTAATGGGATGGCTGATAGAAGACATGTTTCTCAAACCTAAGCCTTTTTAAGATTGGGACACCCCCACCCACCACAAAATGTGGTATCTACAGCTTCGGTGAAATCTGTTGGAGGGTTACAGCTATCGAAAAATATTCACAATCCAGTCACTCCATTTGTATTTGAACAGGAATTCATAAGTCCTTCCTTAGGTACCTGGACTCTGGTCAATATTGACCTCAACTTCTGCCTGTTCAGTTGTGGCACAATGGGGTAAAACCAGCACTGGCCACTTCATATTTAAGATGTTGAAGGGTAGTTTAAGTTTTACCTCCTTTAAGTCATTATTTTTTCTTCTGAGACTATCTTTACCACTTTGCTAGTGGTAGTGACCTTTCCTAGTCCCTGGAAGAAAGAAAGCTTGCGCTTGTAAAATAATGCCACTGGAATTTGTTAGCACTTTTCTATGTGCCCTTTATAAGGTGAAAAGTGATTTTTCACAGTGATTTAAATGCAGGGACTTTATGAAAGTGAAGTTCTCGTGTGAAGTTGCTTATGATAACTATCTTGTAGGGCAAAACTTACTGCACAACTATGTAATAGCAAAGATGTGGCATACATTTTTGTACAGAAATACTCATGTAGAACAAAGTTATATAACTGATGAAGACTGACTGTACTTACAGATGATGTGTATGCCTTTTTTATTACTTGATCTCTTTAAAATACTTCACCAGGTTAGGATTTTGCTTTTTCAAGATGCAAGTTATTTCTGTATAAGAATGATGTGATTTAGTAATTGTAGCTTGGTTCAATAGTTAGTGATTCATTTTGTTAGAACATGGTCCACAGAAAATGCATGGCTTTGAGCAGTTCAGAGGTGGTGCAGTGCAATTTATGGTCTTAGCCTTAATTGCACACTCAAAGTGCTTGTCTGGTTGCCCAGTATGAAACAGGTTGTGGATGTGAGAAATTGGAGGTGTCTGATCCTATCGATGATTAGCTGAGTAACTCTCTCTTCTGGATGTTAGCACCCACACTTCAGTCTTTTAGTAGTGAGGTGGTGGGACCCAGAACAAACCCCTAAGGTAGTTCATATACAAGGAAAATTTCATTTTAATAATATTTCGTTAAAGAAAGAGAGAAAAAAACAGGGTTTCCAAAATCTTAACACCATAGTAAAATAAGAGGACATAGTTAAAAACCCGTCACAGCATTACAGAAAGTACATGGTGCTTTTCTTCTTCCTGCTGTGGAATGAAATCAGGGGAAGATAATGCTTATGAGAAGAGACAAGTAATGAAGGCAGTGAATGTTACAGCAAAACTAATGAAGTAGTTAGTCTTCGATAGCTCATGTTAATTCAAGAAGTGAGGGTAACTAGTTAAAGTAATGCAATCAACAGGTCACTTCAAAATCTGTAGTTGTGTGCGCTGTCTCGATATTTTTCTTATAAGAAAGGAAGCTCAGATCAGTCCTAAGTTGTACTGCTTAAATAGTTTTCAAGAAAAAGATTTGTCATCTGTATGTTTAATCCATTTTAAGTTTCTGTTTGGAAACTATTTAGGCTACTTTTGGCTGACTTTGACCAGCCTATGCATGTTTGAAGAAACATTGACTAAACATTTAACATTGCACAGGGCCATTTTGTGAGATTGGCAACAGATTTTTGCCTCCCCTGCTCCTCATCCCCAAGTCAGATAGTTGAGAGTGTTGGCTGATACATAACATCGTGGGGTAACATGTGTCCAGAGACTTTGGCTTTGAGCAGCATGTGTGGTGTTAGAAAACAGTGCTAGTGTCTGTATGAATGTGCTTAGGTGTGAGAGAAGCAGAGCGCTGGTAGTCCAGGCTTGAAGGTTCAGCATCAAGGAATATTGCTACTTGATATCACTGTAGCTGTGTTTGCTATCTTTAAAAAGAAAAATAAAGCTAATCATTCTCTTTTTTTTTAAGGAACCCTGGGATGGTTGCAGTCTCTTTGTAGTTGTTAACAATAACGTGTATTCACCCTGTGCTCAAAAGTGTACTAACTAGTATCAAGAAAGTAAGTCAAGACTGGCTAAACTGGAAGTAAGATACAGTAAGGCCGAGAGAGGAGTCAGAGAACGCAGGGAAGAGGCTGTACAGGGAAAGAATTGTATCTACGTTCAGTCTTGTGGTACAAGAGTGAACAAGTGGTTATAGACATCTCCACGTGATTTTTAACTTTTTCACATGTTGGGGCATGTTGAGGAGAGGGGTGTGGGCACCGTGACAGCGAGGGCAGGAGGGAGCAATGGGAGGCAGGGCGAGTAGCAAGAACTGGGGTTTGGAGAGGGGAAAGGCGCTAGCTGACGTTGGTCAGAAGATGAGGAAGGAGGAGGGAATGAAGGAGGGAAGGAATGGACTGGTGGCATTTTAAGACAGTGAGAAAAAAGCTGGCAGTGTTGAGGAAAGTGTACATGTGCCCTGGATAGCAAAGCTGGGCAGGTTTCAGGTGGGTGCAGCAGGCTGCTAGCGCGGCCTTTGTGCCCCTCCATCTGGGGAAGGGCTGTGCCAGGACAGCTTGGCTGCTGCCACTCATGGCACAGCTAGCCTGATGTCTGCTCTTTTCTTCTCAGAGCCATGCGGTGGCGCCAGCACACGGTTCTGTTTTTTCTTTTTACCTTCTGTTACTGTAGCTGGGGAAGAGAAATAATACCCGACAGTGTTATGTATAGTTCCTGCTACAGTGCAGAAGTGAATGTGACATTCTCATGACCAGCAACCCAGCAGCTGGTTGCAAGAGGAATAAAAATTTGTCAAGCATTTTGAGTGCTAAATTCATGCAAGATTTTCTTGATCGCCTCCTGGATTATTTTTTAGTGGAATTGGTATATACAATGACTTGAAATACATGTGAAGTCTGATATGTGAAGGAGGGAAGGGGTAGATACACTGAATAAAGACTGTGTGCTGTGTGTTCCTCGTGTGTCAGGCAGCACCTACAGAGAGACAGGACTGTTCCATGCAGATGCCAGCAGGCAAATGTCTCTGTGCTTTGATAACACACTCCTACAAAAGTTACGGGACTTTGGGGTTTTGTCTTTGCATTTTCAGCTTCAGCTGCTATTATTGTGAGCTGCTGGTAAGCAGCAGAAGAGTGATGGACTCTCCTTCCCTTGTACTCTCCCACAGATATGTGCAGCACTCTGATGTAAACCAGCCCCAATTTTGTCTCCTTTAGTCACAGAAATTGTTGTTTATAGATGGAGGTTAATCCCATTTAAGAACTGGATTAGCAGAGTTGTAGTCATTTAACCACAGATGCCTGAACTCGGGTTGAGGCAGTTCTCAGATAGTCCTGGCTGGGATTAATGCTCTGCAGACATTCTGGATTGAGACAGTTTCATGGCAGGCCATGTACCACCAAGGTGTAAATCTAACAGAGCTCACCATGACAGCAGTTGTATGCTTGGCCTGCTAAATGACCATGGAGTTTGTAGAAACAAAGGCAAGTAAAAGATCTTTGTGTGTTTTGTGAGCCTAACTTCCTCAGAGAAGTGAATTATAAAGATAACATGGAAGATGGCTGATGCTTTGCTGTCTTGGGTTATCGGGGTGTGCCGGTAATTACTGCAGAATTTCCCCAGGCTCCATCAAGATCTGCTCCTTTTAAGGGTTAACAGGCTTGGGGTGGCTGGTTTGATTGGCACTTGTGCTTTTATCATCCCTCTTCTCTCAAATTCCTTAAAGGTATTTATCTCTTTAGGGACATATTGATAAAGGCACATTAGCAAATCCTGGAGCCTGAGCCTACAAAGCTAGGAGCAAATGTAGGAAGAAAGATTAAGATCAGGCTGTTTTAAGGGGGATGGGACGGGGGATCCCCTGCTCACTGAATAAAAAACGTTATCTGCTTCGGACAGTGGTGAGACAAATGTGTCTATCTCAAGCACAGTCCCTATTCAGTTCAGTTAAAATTCCTCCTTAAGGCAGGGCAGCAGAGACAGATTTTGAAATACTTGTATCGTGTTTTAAAAACAAAACCCACAAAAACCACCAGAAGGAACTGATCAGGTCAAACAAATGTGGCTATCAAGATAATGAGCTTTTAAAGATTAACAATGTTAACAAAGTTGTAGGATGAAGCAAGAACAAACCAAAATATGGGTTTTACTTGGGGCTCCTCTCCCCCTTCCCCCCGACCGCAACACAAAGTAGATGCTTTTCAGAAATAAAAGATGGATAGCAGCAGTACTATGGGGAGCCATTTAGTAAGGGCAGTTTGTATTTTTTATAGATAAAAATGCAGAAGTTGAACCCAGAATTGCTTTTAAAGTAATGCATAAAATATGTTGTTAATGTCTGTGTAGTAATCTGCACAGGCATGGTGTGCATTTTCCATTGGGAACATTTGAAAACTCTTTATGCTCAGTTCCTAAAGGTGCATTTGTACAATGTAGGGTAAGGCTGTATTTGAAACTTCAATATAATCCTATTTTTTTGTATAAGAAAATTACATAAACTATGGGCATACTCCCTTGGTTTTGGTTTCAGAAACTTAAACCAAGACTACTTCTTTGTTAGATGAAAGCAAAACTTAACTGAGAAGGACAATGAAAACAGTGATTGAGAACATGTTTTTTCATCTGACTGCGAAAGTTAGCACTTGAGGGAATTGTGTTTGTTTCAGGACTTTTGGTGGGCAATGCTCTGCTTGGCAAGCATTTTGCTTCAAGTGCATTTTTGTATGACCTTTCTGATTGAGAGCTTCAGAAAATAAGCTGTAGAGAAGGGAGAAAGCAAAACTCAAGAGTTCCAGAAGAAAATATCAAGTCCCAGCTGAAGAGATCTAATCGCTCTTGAAACATCTCAAAATGTGTCAACCATATTTAGAAATAGCTACATGAAAAAAGAAGAAAGCTTGATCCTTCTAACACTGTAAATCATGGAAAGCAGTGAAAACTAATATTTATGGGGAGGGATTGTGAAAGCTTGTGTGACAGTTGGAAATTACATCACTGTTGATGTTTCAAATTCTTGTGTAAAGTAATGCAATACTGTGTTTATGAATGAATGAACAAATGATTGTGCTGTGCTAAGCATACTCTATATGGATAAACTGGTTTGAGCTATTCTATCTTTTGTCTTCATTTAAGTTACTTTGCAGTATACAGTCCTGTATGTTTCAATGTAAATAGAGAAACTCAACTCTGTATTTTTTATTCCAGATACAGACCCACGTGTATTAGAGAAACAAGAGCTTCAGCAGCCAACCTATGTTGCTCTAAGTTACATTAACAGGTAAGTGTGGTTATTTTTCAGGATAACTGATCATGGTTTGCATGATATGTGTATATATGCATATGCCTGAATAACATGCTTATGTATGCACTCTGTTTTGATTCATGTTATGTGACACTATGATAACACCTGTTTTGGAAAGACAGTTAAATTAAAATTTAACTAGATTTTTAATCACTTTTATATAGGTCACAAGAAGCCCTTCAGCTGCACCACTCAAATACTTAGGGGATGAGGTTTTAGCCTTTTATGTTTTAAGTTAAATTGTGTGCAAAAAAAGATCATTTGTCTTTGCGTATTTTTCTACTTTATTACACTCCATACAAGTAAGTGGAGAAAGAATTTTTTTTTTAATCAAAAGTGAAATTTAACTGATAATGTTTCAACATGTAAGAGAATTTTTTTATAGTACTTTGCAATAAGTGAAATTTAACTGATAATAGTTCAGTATGAGAATTTTTTACAGTACTTTGCAATTTTTTCAACCACAGTGTTGCTTACCAGCCCTATATAGTCTAAAAATTAAAAGATTTAAGAAATTAAACCAATTTTTAAAGCATTTATCTAAATAACAGAGTCCTGGCTTTTCAGTTTCTGACTGATGGCAGAACTGAAACTTCTAGAGTACTCCAGCATGGAGGAATGGAAAGACTGCTCGTGTCTCGGGCTGTGTTATGGTGAAGAGGAGCTTGAGAGTTGCCCCTTATTTTCCCTCTCACCTAAACATATCGCAGAATTCAGTGGAGGTAGCTCAGATTACTTTTCCTTTGGGAGGAAAGTGACCCATGGAGCATGCTGCATGAAAGGGAAAGAGGCAAGGATTTTGTCTTTTACATCGTACTGGTTTTTTGATCAGGAGTACTGTGGTTGAAAGTTCCAGTTAATTGCATTTTGGAAATGCGTGTCTCAGAAAATGTATAGTTTGGGATTTTTAACCATGGGACACCAGTTTTCTTTTGCATCTTTGCTGTCTAGAGGATGAGATACAAACTCACAAGCCTGGAAGATTAACCCAAAATTTAATTTAGGGTAGACTGAGTTGATTCAAACTCTCATGGGTCATACATAACGCAAAATTTTTCTTTCTAATTCTACTTCACATTAAAAATGGAAAATAGAAAAAAAACCCCACACCAACCTTTTTTCAAACACAGGATCCACTCTTTGGCTTTGTATATTTGCTGCAGAGGAAGGGTGTGAGTGGAGGGGAGAAAGATGACTTTCAGTTATGAAAGTAAGAAGTAGCATTCACTTGGTGAAATGACTACATTTTCTCCGCTACATGAGACCATAATGATTAAGAATAGATGGTATTGGCATGATTTCCTACTTGGCAAGTAACTCCTGTTCTTCCTGGAGACAGTCCTACCCTTTAAAGCATATTTTGAAATTGACCATGACCCTTTTAAAAAGTTATTTCTGTTGATCTCATTTAATGTATAAAACTTTTTTTTTCAATATGTAGGTTTGGTATGCTGTGTATGTTGGTATGTTTCCCTCTTTCCATTATATACTTGGGCGTTTTCTCTTGTTGCTTCTGGGGTTATTTTACTTAATGGGAGGGAGGAGGAAGTTTTTTTGAAAATTAGGGAAAAGCTGTTTTAAGACCACAGAAAGTGCCACAGGACTTAATTGTCTGATTTGGAATCAGACTACTTTTAAAGTAGTTTGAAAGTGATACCTCATCTAGATTTCATCATTTTAGTACCCTTTTTAACTGAGTTCCATGTGACTGAGACAGTTTTAGTTACTGCATATTTTGTCGAAACTTTCTTACCCTTTCAATTCTGAGAAATAATCCTTCAGAACTGAATCAAGTTGTTCCTATAGTAAAACCTAATCTGAGTTGACTCTTACTTAAACCAGCTGGTATTTAATTGCTCTTTTAATTGTATTTTAATTTTTTCCAAAGTGCTGATGTCTTTCATTGAACCACCTGCTCTATGCAGCTCAGGCTCTTGAGGGAGCAGCAATATCCATTACGCTTAGAAGACATGCCTTTCTATTTCCCACTACATATGCCAGATCCAAGTTCTGCTTTGTTGTCCCAGGCTATGAACTCAGATTTTGTAGCCTAATACATGTCATAAACATGTTGCATACTGTTAGATATCAAACACCAGATACTGCTGCACTTTTTTTAAACCCATGCTTTTATGGCTTCCAAGTGGAACTGAACTTAGCTCAGTTCCTGCTGTGAGTTCCAGACCTTAAAACAATCTTCCTCTGCAGGTTTGTATATTCAATATGTTCTGTGTAGACTGTATGCTGTCGTGGAGCCTGGGAAAATAGGGACTTCTGATTCTCAGGGACTGTCAAAATTGTATGATAAGATGTACACTTAATATATGTTGTGGGAGAAAGATTAAGTGGGTGTGCTTTATGCTCTGCCCATTGCCCTGTTGTATGGTGGCCATTATAAGCTAAACCAAAACAGAACATAAATCTGGGTTGTCTGGTTTGATAGCTGGAAGGATAAGGTATCAGTAAAGCAGACAGAATATACAGAAGAGTGCAGGAGTCTTCTTTTTACAACGTGAAACATACTTTCATTTCCATTTCCCTTCTACCCCTGGTTACTTTCTCAGGCATATTAATATGGCAATATTGTATGTGCTCTTAAGTTCTGAAACAACCTTCAGAGTATGGATGTCTGAATCTGTAAGGCTCCCTCTCTTTCTCTGCTGGAGATTTACTGCCATCACGGCTTTCAGTAACTACACACAGATGCAGCTTCCATAGTGTGTGATCCTCATGTAGACAGATAACATTCCTTTTAAAATTGGTGGACAAATATAAATTATAGGTCATAATGGTTTATTATCGCTACATCAAACACTTGCACCAGGCACTGACTGAATTGCTGCAAATCCTTTTCTCAGATGAAGTTTAGTGTAGCCTTAATGCAGTCTCCGGTATTGGTGATTGTTCCCTACTAAATTTTGGGTTGCTTTCTTAGAAGTCAAAATTGGAGTCAGTAAGACACACTGCTGCCAAAGCAGATGCAGTTCATCTGCTTCCATCCTATAAATACAGGAGTGGTTTGTCTGCAAGGAGTTCAGTGGTGCTACTACATGTATGGGATATTGGCTGTGATCTGTCAGGAGTAGTTGCAAATGAGCACTTGGGCCAACATCCTCCAGTACTTTCTAGAGGTATTTCCTTTGCATATGGGTCAAGACACCTTTATATTTTGTATCGTGTTGAGATGCAGTGATTAGCAGCAATAATTAATATTGCTTATGCTACCACTTAGATTCAGTACTTATAGCTTTAAATTAATTGACTATGAATTTTGCTTGGTGTTTACTGGAACCTATGTAGCGCTGTTTGTGTCTCCGAGTTTGTTCGTCTGGGACTTTGGCGGCAGTGGTTCTCATTTGCTGTATTGCTGTGGATTGGGAAGCCCTAGCGTTGCAATATACTCTTAAGGCTTTTAGGCTTGTGCAGTCTAATGGAGAGAGACTCCTCAGTATTTGCATATTCAAAAATTTGTTTAATACGGATACTGCTGGTTACCTGTTAGTGATGAAAGCAGCTGTTGTGGGAACCGGTTGGGGTTTTTTATAAAACAAAATAAACATCCCAGCATTGTTAGCATAAGTGAGGAGACAACAGAGGCATACAAATACTTCCTCTGGCTAAAAAGGTAATACTAAAAAGAAAAATACTGAAAATAAAAAGCTTTGATTCTAGAAGTCATGAATGAAAAATCCTTTACAATTACATTTTAAAGCAGGTTTTCAGCTTTGAGATGGTAAGTACCAGAAATAAGAAGGTGGCATAATTTATCAGAGTAAATTCCTTTCACATTGAAAATAGAAGGTGGGAAGTGCCATAGTAACTTGTATTATTGGAAGCATATGCCATAAGAGCAATTAAATGTGCATTTAATAAAGTTCCTATAAAATGCATTTTCCTTAGATACAGAAATTGCTTTGATTAAATTTTCATCATGGTGAAGAAAAAAATGAAACTAGAATGCACCTACAACTGAAACTAAGCTGCCTTAATTATTTAGTGTTTCTACTGCAAATCACATAATAGCTATATTAGGGAAATGCTGAAAACAAAGACTGTTGTAATCTTAAAATTTTTTAAAAGCTACCAAAATACTTTTAATTACATTAATCCTGGGTTCTTTTTTAATAGTGATTTTCTGTTGGTAATTGAGATCGTACAAGAAAGGTTAGATAATAAAATAGGTTTTAAGCATCGTCCTTCAAGCAGTTACAGCACACTGGGGGTGAACATTTTCAGTGTTGGCTGTGGACAGTCTGTTAAATTAAGCTGTTGAGTGTCTATAAAGTTTATTCTTGTGCATAACTGGGAGCACAAATGAAGCCTGTGATCAAAACTGGATGGTGTTCTTGGTTGAATAGTCCAAGACTGTCCTTGCACATCCCTGAGCCAGTCCTAACATTTTTGCTCCTCCCTCCAGATTTTTAATTTTGCTGGTTAAATTTTGCCTCACTGTTACCATTATAAATTCCTGTTGGCTCCAGGCTTCTCCCCCCATTTCCCTTTCCTTCCAATGGTTGTTGACTTCTCAAGAACAAATTTCCCTAATCTACTTCCTTTTTTAATACTACTAGAAGTAGAATCTATTATTTCTGTGGGCATATGCATTTGTGAAAGGAATTAAAGTTCTAACCACTGCAAACTGCCCTATGTCTTGTCCAGCTCACTAATACTGGTTCTATTGCTATTACCTGTTTTTTCCAGGAGTAAAATTAACAGCCAGCACCACAGGATTTAATGATCACTTGAAAGTTATTTTAAAAAGTGGTAAGACTTTATTAGGCAGTGATATATTTGGTATGCACTGTGTTACTAATGCAGTAACAAGAAGAATGTTTTAGATTCGGAGTCAGTGCCCTTTAACTACATTGGTGTGGTTTCTTAGCATCCAAGCTGTGTGATATTTTATTTCTTTGGCCTTAAATTTTTTTTTCAGATACTATGCTCAGTGCTGGATAGAAATTTAAAGTGATTCTTACTTCATTTTATACAGGAGGTTCGCTCTTGCCATTGGCCACTTTCATTCATACCAGTTCTTTATCACTGGGGATATCTTCTGCTGTGTGTTCAGTGGGTTTCCTCTGACAGTTGGTTCTGTGGATGCATTTAGTTATAACAGTTAAACATGCTTTTGGTTAGTGATTTATGTTAAAGTTACCTAGCAGCATCCACAGTTTTGTAACACATTGTGCACTTTTTCCTGTGGTTCTGCTATGACATTTCCCAGAGGTAAGCTATCAGCAGTAGTTAAATAAGAAGCTAATGAAAGCCTGTAGCCTGTCAGAGGTCATACCCAGTAACTGAATGTGCCACCAAAAACCTCTCTAGAACATTTTCTCAGCAGCGGTGCAAATCCTGTTGCTTCCTTTTTTGTAAGAGCATGAGCTTTTTTTGTATAACGTGTGGAATACCAAGATTCAGTTTCCTCCTCTGATTCCTTAGGAGTGTTTTAATCATAAGACTATTAACCAGCTTGCAGTAGGACATCAGTTCTCATCTTGACACTTCTTTTTTTTGCCTCTTGATTTCAGTGTACTGTCGTTGGAATGGCTGTTAGGGCACGGTTTGGAATCAAACTTAAAATCATGAGGCTGGAGAGAAGTAAATTTATTTCTCCTTACTTGCTTTCTTAATGGATGCTTTTTCAGGAGACATATGCAAAATGAAACAATTCTGAAACAGCAGCATCTTCCTCTAAAATAATTATTCACTGCAGCATTCACCTGATAAGCAGAAGATCAGACTTAAAGTCTTTCTAATTCAGGCCTGAGATTTCAATTTTGAAGCTGTATTATTGGTGGTAGATTAGATTAATTGAGGCACACAACAAAGAAATATATAAAACCTTAAATTTTTTATATTTAAAACCTGATTTTAATCTCAAAGTGGTTAATTTGACTTTTTGAATGAAAAAGCAACATTTTTTAAAAAGGTAATTAAAATCATCCTAACTTTTTTTCAGTATAGCATGCACTGTCTTAATTCTCATGTCATGATTCAGAAGCAGAAGGGTAGAGACAAGAAAGACTTCTGTTTTAGGAATCCTACTGCAGATCAGTTTTTCTGCACAAGAAGATCCAAGCCAGGGAATCTGATAAACTCTTGCTGTGCCACCTGTTCAGACTTGCTACATTTTATAGTGCCAAGTACCACAGTTCTTGCCCTTTGTCTTAGAATTTAACTTTTCCTTTCTGTAGCGTGATACTGTCTTACTTGAATGGAATATCACATCTCTGTAAGAGTGCAGTATTTCCCTCAGGCTGTTGATTCTCATCTTGTTCAAGGTGCATGCCAATGCTTCCAGTAGCTGCTGGATTGAATGCATGTGACAGAACACAGAAAGGAAGGGATCAAAGTAACGTGTCAATTGCCAGATAATATTTTTCTGTCTGAGCTTATTTTTAGGTTTGCAGTGACCAAGTTGATCATATGTTTTTATTCATGTAGCCATATCTTTATGCTCTGCTGTTTGACTTGTTCTGGAGATGGAACAAGACAAACTTCAGATGATAATTCAAACAAGATGTGCAGAAATTAATGTTAGTTAGGGTAAGGGGAATGCCTTTTGGTTTGGAAGGATTTATGCAGTTGGTTTTGTTTTCTCTTTTTATCAGCTTCAAGCTATGTGAAACTGAAGATTTATATAATGTACAGCTCTTTTATTTCATGTCAGCAGTAAAGATGAAAAAGCGGATTGGCATTTTAAGGAAAAACCCTAATGCCATGCCCTGAAATAAAATTACATCATGAGTTAAAACATGTAGGACACTGAAAGTATGTGTTTTAGTTGTAGCGTTGTTTTTTTCGTTTTAATTGAGAGGTAATTAGCTTTCTTCTGGCAATGCTTACATGAAAGACTCAGGGACAGAAAAAATTCCTTCTTGTGAACCTCAAGTAAAAGCAGCGTTGCCAAGTCAGCGTTGTTCCTTGCAAGTGCGCATATACGCACCTCTGTGTGTGTAGTTTAGTTAGCTGTTGGTATAAATCCTTATGACTTTCAAGATTCTTGTCTTTAGTGGTATTTCTTCATCCTTTGTCAATGTAGCATGCCAAAATTGATGAAAAGATCATCTTGTCTTTCTGGAATTTTTTTTGTCTTGGCCCATCCTGTTTCAGTTCCTACCTTTCTGCATATATTTTCCACTTACGCTTGCACAGATCCCTTCATTTTGGGGAGGGAGGGGTGAAATTCTTCAGTTTCCTTTGCTTTAAAAAGGAGGGCATTTCTTTTCTGTGATGTTTAAATTCGGTTATAAGCAGTAATAGTGGTTTCAGGACCCTGTGTATGAAGGAATTGTATTCAGATATTTCATTGTCAGCAATGTGGGGCAACTGTCTATTTCTGTAAATGATAGCATGAGACCCTTATTCTTCCTAGACTCTGGTAATAATGTATATTCATTCTTTATATTACAGTTATTTAACGTACTCATAAACCTATTTGAAAAACACACTTACGTGCCAGTTTCAGATCCTCTGCAGAAATAAGAATTTGTGGAAAGTCTGTTATGCTTTGATTTCAGAGCGAATGATGAGCAAAATTTTTACATTTGTGTATTAGTTTTCTTTCAAGTAGTATCTGAGATAAAATGGCTGAAAAGTAGCCGTTCTTCCTGTCTTTACTACTTACAGAAATGGCTGCTGTATACAGCTAGTTACCTCCAATCCTAATATGGGTTTTTTCTTTAAATCACCATCAACAGCAGCAACAAAACATTACACACACGAGAGAAAATTACAGGCAGAGTAGATAACTTTCTAGGAAAGGTCCTTGCTGTCCAGTGTTTTGCTAAAATCTAAAGCATCTGAGCTGCATGTGGTGATTTACAGATTGGCAAGCTTACCATCCCTCAAATCCCAGGGCGGTCCAGACCAGCTGCTGGTAATATTCACTGACTGTGGCCTGATTTTTTTTTTTAAATCTGAAGTTTACTTATCATTGGTCTTTTATACAAAAGTAGTGCTGCTTTTTCTGACTTCCCTGATTTTTAAAAAAACCCACAATATTTCATAGTAATGCTACCCATTTAGATTTGTTGCAAAAAGGCATGCATAGGATTAATCTATAGTAAGACTAAAACCAATATTTTCAAATAAATTTAGCAGTTCAAAATGCAAATTATTGCATTATTTTTTTTTCCTTTTTTAGCTCTTAGGTATTTTAGTACATTGTGTATTCTTAGATTCCTTCCAGTAATGAATATCCCACTAACTTGTAATTTATTAAAATATAACAAACTACATACCAGAATAATTTTGAATTATCTGTGGGCGCTTGATGTTTCCCTCCCTTCTCCTTCATTATAATTTTTGCATATAACACTTTCAGATAAGAACTCTCTACGTATAATTGGCAAAGTCTTGCTAGTATTCAATGAGGGATGGGGACTGTGAGCATAAAGCCCATGTAACAAAATAGAGTTGGAGCACAAAGTATGTCTTTGTATCTTGTTGTGGACGTTCAGAAGTAGGGCTGCAATTTGGAGGTTGCATACAGAGGCTGTCTATGTCATGCTTTAGGACAGCCTATAGCCTAGTCTGGAGATTAAGTGCAGATGAGAGAATATTCTTAGTGCTGGAGAAGTTGGCTCATGAGAAAAGAATATTTATGTCATCTTCCGCTATGTAAAATCTACTCCAAAGTGTTAGTCTCAGCCTTAATTTTCATTAAATATTTTTGCGGTTGGGTTGACCTCTCCATTTGAATTTGAGCCAGAGAGAAAGTTTGTATGTCCTGCAAGGATGCATTCATTATCCCACCACTTCCTCTGCAATACTCCAGTGCCCTAAGAAATGGAGACCAGGTGGAGAGCTTGACGGAGCTGGCTTCTTCCCTTATGTTCCTAATGAGGCCATGGGTGAGTTCAGCAGGCCAACAGGGAGTTTTGCAGTCCATCAGCAAAATGCACTTGGAAGATGGTTCTCTGAGATCTATGACTGGAATAACACAGGTTATAACAGTTGCCAAGCACCTTCAATAGAGAGCTGGAAGGAACCCGTCTTCTGCACTGGAATTCCAACTAGACTTCATGCCGTGGAAATGCAAAACCAAATGAAGGTTAAAACTGAAGTCAACTGAAAGCAACTGGTAAATACAAAACATGTCAAAGAGAGCAATGAGGATACATATTATGACAAGGAATTAGTGAAGCTTGGCTGCCTTGATTGTGAGCAGACATTAGTAAAGGAACTTTTCATGTGATCAAGGCAGAATTGAGAAGAAAAGGTTCCTGTGTAACTGAATTTTATTTGGCTTTTGATTTTCCTTTGGAGCTGCTCTCATAAAGTTGCAAAGTGCTGTTAGCACTAAGAGGAGGAAGCCCTGGCACATCATCCATGATTTTTTTTTTTAATGTAGTTATTTTTGCTAAGATAGTATGGCATCATGTAATCAGAAAATAATATTCAACAGTGTAAAGACATATGGAAAACCGTATTGCTACCTTTTGTTGTTGTTGTTATGAATGCAGTAACAGGCTATAGATTGCTCTGATCTCATCCTTGGATTTTTGTGAAACTTCTTGTCCCCACCTCAGAAAGCAAAGACAATTTACAAGGCTGTAAAACTGAGACTTTGCGCAGTGAAGTAGAAATAAAACCCTGAAACTGGTGCTGTGTACATGGGCTGCTTCTGATATACAGCTGTCTGTACATATTTGTGAATACAGGTGGATAGTTACATACCTTTGATTTCTGAAAGTCTAGCTCCAAAGTTTAATCCAACGCATTTTAACAATAGTTGTTGTGTATGTTTGCATTACACATTGTTTAAGCAACCTAAATTGGATTAAGGTGGCCTGAAACAGGTATTCAAAAAGCTTGCTTGGTTCAGCAAACAAATGCTATTGCATGGAGGCTTTATTCATTTAATTTGACTCAGTTATAGTATAATTAGTCAGGCTGATTTAATACTTTCTGAGTCTTAGTTTCCCTGAAGCAGTACATTTGCAGACATTGGATTTCTTGTTCTAATTTCTGAGAGAACTGAGAAAGGTTTTCTTTCTTGCTTATTGTTGGGTTTTGGGGTTTTTGGTTTTTAAAATCAAGCACATCTTTTTTCCCCAAGTGGTATGTGAGGATACAGGCAGAAATGGAAATAATTACAACAGTAATTCCATCTATAGGTGTAGATGGTTCACAGAGGTAGACACTGCTGCTTTGTCCTTGATTTGCAGAGGAATTGTTGTGGGTTTGCCTTGTTGTTTAATATTGTATCATTTTTAATTAGAGTAGCTTTTGTACTGGTTGCAGAAGGTAGCATAACAGAGAGGGAAGTAGTTGTGGACTGGGATGTGTGCTTTACAGCCTTGGTGCTACCATCTGTGCCAGCATGGAGAGATATTTGGATGAGACTCGCCTCATCATCCTGAGTTTGCATGACAGCCCATGATAAACTCTCCTGTAAAACTGTGACCTTCCTTTTCCAACACACCATTATTTCTGGTATCTGCTGCTGTGGTATGCTACAGGGAATAGCGAAGATTTGAGTAATTCTCCTCTGACTTTCTTTTAATGTTGTTAGACTGAGATTACTGAATCTCAGGATTTTGGTGTGGTTTTTGTTTTTCTTCCAGCTTCTCCTTCATACATTATTTTCCTGGACTTTCTTAATGTGTCAGATGAATTAGTCTATATTTCTAATGAAACTGTCATAATGAGGCCTGCAGCCTCAAGGATCACTAACACTTTGTAGCTGGCTTCTGCTTGCTCTTTCTTCTCTGCTCTTCCTGCTGCCCCCAGCCTCTTCAGGCTTCTCCCACTGTCCCTTATGGCCCCCTCTCTTTCTGGCTGGGCAATGCTAGCAGTTTATTGGCCTTGAAGAGAGTATATAATCTTGGTGAATCCTTACAAGCTGATAAAGGGGCACTCTGGGTGGAGGTGCAGAAGACACAAGTTGTTCCGCTGTTGCATATAAATAACATTTCACGTTTGCCATCATCAGTGTTGGGGATTGACCATGTGCTTTGAATCATTAACTTGTCACAAGAACTCTTGAGCTGGGAATAGGTTGACTTTATTACTTGCATTTGTAAGTGTGGATAACAAGACCACTCCTGTTAACATCCAGTTCACCCATAGCTCCTGTGGTGGTGGTGCATTCCTTGACAATTTGTGGTAATAAGTTCTCCTGCTGCTACACACCATGTAAAATAATTTCAACAAAACCAGAGATTTTTTAATATTTTTTTTTAAACTTACCTTCCCTGCCCGACCTTCCAGTGTGAAACACTTTTAACAAAGGGTTGAAAACAAAACAAAGCAAAACATCCCTCCCTTCAAGGTGAGTCTGCATTTATGTGTGACTTCCTTTTCTACTATTTCTTACTTCATTTGCTCACATGCCATTTCTAAAAGGTCATATTTACCAAAAGTTGTTAAGCAATTTAAACCAGGTCAGTTGGACAATGCTGTTAGCAAGAGGTAGCTGAACAGTTTCTGTCTTCTATATAGAGGATTATCGAGGTTGATGCTGACTTTATAACCACAGACCTTAAACACAAGAGCCTGTTTTGAGTATTTCCAGCACTGAAACTTTGAGCTTATGCTTTTAAAGTGATCTTTGGGATCTGACCAACTACAGAAATTTGGTTACCTGTGTTACCTATGTTGAGATCCTAGAAATGCCCTGAATTTCCATCCAATGCTATATATCAACTCTTTAATAAAAACAAAACCAAGAGTGTTACTATTTTCAGTAATGAAAAAATACCACTTGCTAAATGTAATTCTCATAATCTGCTAAATATACTGTAAAAATGACATTTTGTGGGGGTTTTCACATGCATGCGGGAGAGTACTTGGGTTTCCTGTTCCCATTAATTTTGCCCTGTAAAATGTATACCTTTATTTTTTATAGTTCTTCTACTGATTTCTCTTTCACAGTCATTATCACCCAGAGATTGCCCACTTTTTGTTGTTGTTTGCCATTTAATGTAGAAAGCTGGAAAAAGGAGTTGTAGAAACCTGTAGTGCAGTTATATAAAATTAATGTAGTCGTCTTTGTGCTAGCAGAAGAAACATACAATCAATAGGTAACAACTCCTTATTTTTCTTTTAATGCTCCATGTAGTGCAACCTCATTTATTCTTATTAGCACCTAAGGTCCTATGTGCATAACTGATCATTTGCATTGTACATTTTAAGGGCCTATGAAATGTTGCTGGTAGTTCTGATTTTGTCCATCTGGTTCAGTTAGAACTGTGTAACTCAGCACAGCTAGGCTGGAAATTGTAGATAGTACCACTGATCTACTGGAAACCAGCATACATCTCTTTCGGTCAATAGGGATTTCCCTTTAGGCTTTGGGCCAGTCTAGTAAGGGCAACTTGATTGGAATGGTGCGTTGACTTCGGGTATATCCACCTCAAAATCTGTTATGGGAAACCTCCTGTCACAGTTTCTAAGTGACTTCTTTTACAAATCACATCTGCATAAATGAGGACTAACTTCAGTCATCTCAGCAGCATATTGCTTGTAAGAGATCAGAGCTGACTATCTTCCTACATGACTAGGACCATTAATATTATAAAGCTTATTTTTTCTTTAACAATATTTTTGTGCAGGGATTCAATAATTCCCAAAACTGAATGTAGCATGGATTTAGTTTTGATTCCAGACTACAAAGTTTACAAGATTTTGCTTAGATGATATGCAATATAAAATAGCAACCTACATCATTTCCCAAAAGTATAGTAACTCTAGGAATTTTTAATTTTAATTATTGTTTTAATATGATTGAGAAGTAAGGAAGCATTGCCAGTAGCACAAGCTTTGTAGGAAGAGATGTCATATGTTCAGTGACTAGGCAATTAAGTGTATTTTGGCTTTGTATTCATGTGATCCGTAAAAGATGTTCAGTTTCCTCATTATTTTTCCTTTCCCTTTGCTACCTCAGTGATGGTATATGCAGGCAGAAGATACTGCTTCAGCAAAATTTGAGTTTAGTTATTCCACATCCCAAATGTCTAGAAATCGTGCTTGGGGGGGGGGGGGGGGGGTGCATGTGTTGTGAAGAAAAAGTTTACAGTTTCTTAGCAGTTATGATGGGGAGAGAAAAGAACTAAGGCACAGAGGTATTCCATCCACATTTCTTGAAAATAGTTTCTTATCAAAAATTGCACTAAAGTAGAAGTCCATCAACCGTCAACAATTTTTGATTTGTAACAGCAGTAATTGTATGCATACTGCTTGTCAATGCATGTTCTCACATATGGTATAAAACTAAAACATTGCTATCTGAAGAGTTCCCTCATTTTTGCTGATGTCCTCATTTTGTTTGAGACATCGTTTATTGGGGCAGCATGTAGGGCACAGTGAAACTTTCACGATGAAACCTGAAACTGGATGAAACAAACCTGAAGGTTGGATCAAGTTCACAAGAACATTTGCTGAGGTTTGTAAGTCTGGGTTGAATTTGCAGCCAATCTGTGCTCACTTACTGTGCACTGAAAGAACCACAAGGAATATATTGGTTTCATATGCTCTCAGCCTTCAGTCATTTCACACTACTGGTGACTTCAGTAAAAGCTGGACATTGCTTGCTCAAACTCCAGTGGAAGTAAACCGAGGCCCATGTAAAGTGATTTAAAAAGTCAGGTGTGGTGGGTGGTTTGACAGTACCATCAGGTAGGAAGGAGAGAGAAAGCGCGAGACTTTTGTGCTCTGTTGTGGTTTGAGCTCAGACGGCAACTGAGCACCATGCAGCTGCTCACTCCCTGCTTCCCCCTCAGTGCTGGGGAAAGGAGGGAAGCAAAAGACTCAGGAAATTGAGGTAAGGACAGGGAGGGACGACATCGTCCTTTAAGGCACAGACAAAAGACAGACTTATTAGGGGAAGAAAAAGCATAAATTTAATACAGACAGTAACAACAAAACCACTTGACAGAGTAGGACCATGAGAAGCATTACCACATCTTGAAAACACCTTCCCCCATCCTTCCCCTCTTCCCAGGCTGAGCTTTGCCCCTCATGTCTCTACCTCCTCCTCACCAGCAGTGAAGGGAGCAGGGAATGTGGGGTGTAGTCAGTCTTGCCGCTTCTTCCACCTTGTGGGGCGGGGAACTTCTGGCATTCCTCCCCTGTTCCAGCATGGTCCCTCTCTCACAGGAGACAGTCCTCCACAAACCAGCTCTGACATGGGCCACTCCCATGGGTGTGTGGGTCACCCCTGCATGTTGCAGTCCTCCCAACACCAAACTACAGCAGCAGGGGCTTCTTCCCATGGGGTCCCGGCCTCCTTTGGGCACAGACACATGTCCCGGTGTGAGGCCCCACACAGGCTCCAAATCAGTACCTGCTCCACTGTGGACCCCCATGGGTGGTAGGGGCGGTGGCCCTGCCATATCACCACAGGGTACAGGGGAGTCCCTGCACTGGCACAGCTCCCTTCTCCTCCTTCCTTCCACTGGCCTCAGTGTTCGCACAGATGTCCTCTCACAACTCCCACGACTCCTCCCAGGTTCCCCTTCTTAAATACATTATCGCAGAGGTGCAGCAAATTGGCCCGGCCTCAGTGCAAAGATGGGTCTGACTTGGAGCTGGGGGAGCTCCAAGAAGCTTTTCACAGGGGGCCACTGCTGTAGCCCCATTCCATGCTACCAAAACAACCCTGCCACTCACTCAAACCAGGACATGCTCCCCAAAGCACAAAGAGCAAAGGCAGGCATAGACAAGATCACCCATCACACTTGAGAAGGTCCCACTTGGTTATTATTGGGCTGCAGTGCAAGTATCAGGATCAGATTGTGCATGTGAAGTGGGGTTTTTGTTGACAAGGAAGAAAGGACAGGGAAAGGCCTCAGCAAAAGTTAGGATAGCTTCTCCTTGCAGGTACAACATGGGAGTTCTGTGGAGAACGAGGGAGAAATTTTAATTGTGCGATATGACTATTTGGGGAGAATAAAAGACTGGATCAGCTAAGTTATAGGATGTCTGAAACACATAAAGTAGAATTCAAGGGAGGGGATACACAAACTGATTCCAGGAAGGGTCCTTCAGTGTGATGGGTGGGGGCCAGTGTCTCATTTTGGCAGTTAAGGAATGGAAGCATTAGATTTCTCATTGAAGGATTATTTCTGGATCCTGGTGAATAGATGTAAAAGGAAAGCTTTCTACTTTGAATCGTCTCTAGTAAATATGACCTTCTTGTTGCTGGGTGTCACTTAAAAACTTTGTTTCCTCATCCTCAGAAGATACTTGCTGATATTGGTGTTTGGACCTCTCCCTTGTGAGCACTGTGTCACAGGAAAAGTCACATGGACGCATGTTTGAATATCTAGGACTTGGTATCATTCTTTTGTGGTAATGCCGCTAATAAATAGTTCCTTTTTTAGTCCTCTGTCAACAGTGCTGAAAGCAAATTAGCTAGCACTTGAAGCTGATGAACTTTGGGTTTAGTTCCAAAGTATGTGGAAATGTATTTGGTGAAAGAAAAATCAATAATAAATAAAAAGTGATCTCCCACAACATATATAGGAAGTCTGGTTTCTGGGAACCCACCATAATACTTCATGCCAATCAGTTGTGGAACCTGCTGGCTATTTTTCACTAAGCTTAACAGTAGGGTAGAGGTCTTAATGCATTAGATAAATTAATCTTTATCTGTTAAGTTGTTGGCTGGACAGGAAAGACACAAACAAATGCTCGGAGTACTGAGGGAAAGAAGGACTTAGCTGCTAAATGCTGTCTGGCAGTGCAGCCCTGGAGTAGCCTTGGCACATAGGAGCAGCCTTGGCACATAGGAGCTTAGAGAAAGCTGTTTTCCATTATTTTTGCTGGTCATAGGCAGTTTGTTTTCTGTCCATATCATCTAATGGAAACTGTCTGTGGCCTTCTGTTAGGTGCACAAACATTTCTTGCAGTACAGGTTAGTCCTTGGGGAATTCAGTAAACTTCTATGAGAAATTAAGTGCCTTGCTATAATGCTGGCCTCGTATCGGTGGAAGTTGTAAAGAACAGTGTCAAGTAAGAGCAGTTCTAGGAAGAACTTACATAAGAATAATCACCCAGATATCCAAGAAATCTCCCAAATTAAGTCTTTTAGTCAGGTCTCTTTGGCACCTGTCTTCCTGACAATATTGTGCGCTGCAGACAAAGGCAGGCAAAGTCTGTGGAGCGGAAATTGGGACTGGGGATGCCATGGTAGCTGTGACAGAGAGTGGTATCTAAAGGGATGAATGCTATCAGTCTTAACAGTGGGTCTTCACGTGGGTCTGAATGCTTATTTCATTTGTAGACAAAAGTTTTCTGCTCATTTTCAGCAACTACTTCACAGTCTCTGAACTATAACCCCAGTTTTCAAGTGACAGATGCTGAAGACTTGGTTGGATAATTACATTAACATTTACTTTTGGGTATCAAGCCTAAAAACCATACATACAGAAAGAGGGCATACTGACAAGACTTTTACATGAGAGCAACAGTTCACAGAAAGTAGCATTTTCATGATCATGTCTGTGATACAGCTCTGAGGAGAATAAAACCAGTAGTCCTTGAGGAGCAATTCAGCCAAAGCAGCTTACAGTTGTAAGAATTGGCCACCATTAGCCTTGTAGCTCTTGCTGCCTGGCTGTGCGTTTGTATTTTCTTTTTTTCCCCCTCCTGATTTCCCATGAAAATGAAATTAGTACAACTAAGACTGTGCCTCTGTCATGTTTTTTTTCTCTGAATAACTTTAGAGCATTTCTAGTTCTCAGTACATTGGAACAATAGGGACAGAGCTGATGACTTAGATTTGATATGGTCAGGTGCTGTGTGATTTAAGAAGCGTAATGTAGGTTAACAGGTGGTGACAGGATATCAAAGACTCATTGCTGTTAGGAGGAGCATAGGATCTCACCAGATAGGAAATAAGAGTGAAAGGAGAAAAGAGTAGGGTCTACAAGGAGGCCATGTTCGCTCTTTACCCTTGTTCGTGCAATATGACTTTGAGAATATGTCTTTTTCAAACACTGCTAGTTAAGC
Organism: Athene noctua; assembly: GCF_965140245.1. Taxonomy (NCBI): domain Eukaryota; kingdom Metazoa; phylum Chordata; class Aves; order Strigiformes; family Strigidae; genus Athene; species Athene noctua. Next base: position 140,598,265 of record NC_134038.1, on the reverse strand, counting down.
TGCGGAGAAAGGGAGGTGTTCTGCATGAAATCCCTTCTGTTGTACCTCTTTTGTTGAAGACTGTTGCGATCACTGTTACTAAAGAGAAAATTACTGACAGTAGCCATGCTAAGATGAATGTACACTTCTAATTCTTCTGTTTATCTCACATCTGGGTGAAATAGAAAATGGTTTTGATGGAAATTAGAGGACAAGTATAATAAATATTCCCAGTAGCATGTAAAATACCTGAATGTATTTTTCCTCAAATATGGTCTCTGTTAACATAGCACAGATTACAAACTGCTCTTTCCTTGCATCATTTGATTTTGGGGAAAGCCATTAGCAAAGGTATGAAGCTGTGAATCAAGATGCACAGGTTCTGTTCCCCATCCTATCAATTACCTGCTTTGTGATCTGAGGCAAGTCATTTTCCTGCCCCTGTGTCAGTTCCTAATCTGATGCTTTGGCTGACTGTTGACAGATCCCTCCATGTCTGATAAAAAGGACTTTATATCAGACAGGTGGTGTTGTCAACTGCATCTCTCTAGTTGGTGTCTGTTCCTGCAGCATATTGAGAATTACAGTTAATAAGCTAATCAAATAAAGTATGTTAATTTCAATGAAACAGATGTTACTTTAAATTCCATACTACGTAACACAGAGATTAGTTTTTCAAGACTGGACAAGATGATCAATTTAATGTGAATTAAATGCAGAAATTTCCACTCACACAAGTGGAGACTCTACTGTGGTTTATAAAAGTTTGGTTAGTTTTTCTGCCCTCCACTGTTCATTTTCCTACACGTTTCATCTGCTTTGGTAGACTGGTTTAAACAAGAAACAAAACTATCAAGGTGCTCTTGTCAAGGATTGCTTTCTATTAAAAGCCTGCACAGAAACATGCAGTACTGACAGCTGTGTGAAAATGTATATGCTGGCAGACTTCTTTCAGATTTCAAATTCTTTGTGCTTGGCATTCATGTAGTAGCTTAGATCTGTTGGCTACCTGAACTTGCCATTTTTTTCAGAAAATGGGCATTTATGAACCTGAACGTATGATATGTATACAATGCAGCTAAAATTAGGCTATATAAGCTTCCAAAGTTATATTCCAAGAAAATACCAAAAATTAGTTTGTAGTCCATTCTCATATTTTCATTTCTTTTTTAAAATGGTGATTGGTAAAAAGCCCACACCTCAAAATATCATTGTCTGCACTTACTATATTGTTCTTAGTTCTGTAGAATTAGTGAGCCTGAAATCCTACTGACAGGAGAATATTTTAGTCCAGATGGCCTCAGCTTTGTGTAATTTACCTTTTAATGTATGACTTGCCAGCTGGGACACCGTTGCTTTGGGTGGAATTTGCATAGCCATCAGATACTTGTTACATGCCTGGAAAGAAAAGTGGGAGCAAGTTCTGGCTTATGCTAATACTTTGCTATCACCACATGCTACTACTAAAGCAGCAAAAAAGAATTATACTTTTCATTTGTTCTCAGCAGTTAAATTATGAGTTTCTGCTTTATAAAGATTAGATATTTTTCCACGAGCTCTTTAGTACTGATGAAGCAGGCAGTGCTTTAATCATGAAATTGTTTCACCTTGTTAAAATACTGCTGTTCTTGTTGAACAAATTAAGTTACAAAATACTGAATACGTGCACCAGGCATTTCCAGACTTCAAATAAATTTTCAGACAAAACAAACTAAAACATTATGGGAATTCACTTTTTAATGCTTGTTTTTATTCTAGTTCTATTTTTGTTACAGTAGTTTTAAAAGATTAGACATTAGTGGTTCTAAAATAGTGCCACACTATTCTTGTAAATGTCCCAATAACAACAATAATTAATATCCCCACATTTGCATTTTAAGCCACTCCATTTCCCTAGTCATCTATTACTTGGATGTAAAAATTCATTTCTAGTCAAAACTTGGCACAAAATAGCTGAATTCCATACTTTCTACCAGATGTAAAAATAAAAGTGAATGAATTCATCTTTTTTCCCCCAATTAAAGGGTTCAATAAAGTATGAGTTAAATTTTGTCCTTGTTTTGATAAATTGTTTTCATTTTTGAAAGTTCAGGATTGCTCTGATTAAAAAAAAAAAAAAAAAAAGAAAAAAAAAAAAAAAGGATTAAAAAATGAAGAGAGGAGGTAGAGAGGAAGGGGGATTAGCCTCACGGCTGTTACTGACATGAAAACTGGTGCCTTCTAGTATGCCAACCAGCCTCAGCTCCGTGGTGATTACAGAGGAACACTTGCTTTGTACAGCAGAGTACCAGAAGAAAACGGTCACCATCTCCATTTGGCCACCATTTAAAAGGGTTTAGTCGCAGATTGTGGTAGGGTGCTGATCACAGCTGTCTCAAAATATTTCCAGGGGGTTAATGCAGGCCAAGGGCCTTTCAGAGTACTGTCTGTCATTGTCCTCCCTGAAAAAGATTAGAAACGTTTTTCACCAACATCCATTTCTTATGAAGACCCTGGTTTGCCCAAACCAAAACTTACTACAAAAACCTGTCATTTCCTATTGAACCTTGTGGAAGGAAACTTCTTAGAGACCATGGTGAAATTTCTGGATATTGAGAGAGAGACACATTGAATGACATTTAAAGTTACACTTGATGAGATGCAAGTTTTATTCTGGTTTCGTTGCTCTAATTTTAGTTTTCATTGGGGGAACAAGTTGAGAAATGTTGAGAAAATGGCAGAAGCATCTCCTGCTGTGGGTTAATGGCCACATAAAGCCCACCAGGTGTGCTGGCCAGAGCCCTACCCTGTGACACTGGGAGTGAGTGGGTGGTTGTTTCATACAGAGCTGAGGGGTGATTTTCTTGCTGGAGTGGTAAAAGTCTGTTGCAATAGTGCTGGTTTTATACCAATGAATCATCTCTATTTAGTTAGAAAAACTTTTTCTCCGAGCCTGACTTCAGTTCATGCAAATATCCCAGCTGCGTCTCCCATCAGGGGAATTGCCTGGTTACGTCAGATTTCTGTCCAAAAGTGCTAGCTTGCCCAAGGCGTAGGTGTGAAAGTTGTTCATAACTCAAGTACGCTATTTTTGATTAATGTGCGCCGCCACCACCTGAGGACACTAGGACAAATGGTGGCATGTAATGACCAGACCAGGTTTGAAGCCTGCTGTCAATTGCTGTTCTTGTTACCACATGGATTTTTCTAACACTTTGGCTTTGTTCCAGGTTGAGTTGAGGTTTCAGGTCTGTCTTTGAAAGTGATAGTTTTTGAAAGCCATAAATGTGTGGATGTACCCTCATTCCTCTGCAGAAGAAGGAGCAGGGAGGGAAGGAACCAATGTCAGCCCCTTTTGCTTCAAACATTCCCTCCATGAAGTACAAGGTGCTCTGCCATTCAAGTCCCTGCTGCTTGCCTTGACAGAGGACAAGATATTGGTCCTCAATGGCTGGTCCACTTCATGCCTTGCATGAAGGAGGACACACATCTACTAAGGCTGTGCTACATTGACACAATCTTGGTGAGAGTAAAATACTCATTAATTTACATGGATGAGGAGTTAGGCTGATACTAAGACTAAAGAAGAAGGGAAAAAAATACCCAACCCACCCTTGCCCTAAATATGTAAATATTGGCATAGAGGAATAGACATTTAAAATTTATCGCAGAAGTGAGAGTACTTTGCAAGGCGGTGCCCCGGCAGAATGACAGAAGAACAGGCATGTTTTGTAACTTGAAACTCAGGATTCTTTCCCATTTCTGTCTCTAGTGGTTAGAGTTCTTCACTCTTGCTAGATTACAAGTCCACAGGGACTTTTAAAACTACTTATTCAGACTTTACTGTTTTGGATGTACAAGAGTTCGTTGCATTAAGCTGTAGCTTGGAAAAAAAAGCTGAAACCATTTTTATAGCATTTTTAAAATAACTTTATTAAAGGATAGCATAAAAGATCACAGTTTCTCTGTTTTTACAGCTCTGCTTTGAAAAGATAATAAAGCTACTACACAGGACATGTATTAGGCTGGTGATTAATGTGTCTGTGTGTTACAGCTCCGAATACTGTGAAACTTACTTTATGTTGGAATGAATGAAAATGTCACATAATGAAACCGCAGAGGAGGAGTACAGTGCTAAGAAAATAATGTACATTAGTCTCTCACTAGGTACCATTTTACATGTAGCAGAGCGGGCTAAACTTTTTTTGCCTTCCATATGGGGATCTTAAAGTACTTAACATCAAAGAGGAGCTCTGTTTTGATAGAGTAATTGATAGAGCCTGGGTAATCCTATTACCCAGACCTTAGCAGGAAGCTGGGGCTCTTGACATACTGAAGAATACAGTGGAAGTTTTAAAGGAGTTTTTCTAGGACTATTCTTTAATCACAGGTCTGTATTTCAGGCACTTGAGTTTTAGTAACTTGGTTTTAAGATGAGATCCAGCATTGAATATCGAAATAAATGTTATTGGGAGGGAGATGCTAAGACAATCTTTTTTTCCTCTAGGGAAGGAGGGACATCTGTCCTTTTCTAAACACTGAATAGTTTAAGTTGGAAAGGATCCCAAGAGGTTTTGTAGTCTAGCACCTGGCCCCACATAGGGTTAGCCTCAAAGTTAGATAAGGTTGATCAGGATCTTGTCTCTTTGGGCAGCCTTTTCCAGTGCCAAGGTTTTTTGTGAAACCTTTTTTCTTTATATAAAATTGAAGTTTTCTGTGCTAAAACTTCTGTCCATTGACTTTTGCCCTTTCGATGTGCACACACCTCTGAGGAGGTTCAACCTGGTTCAACCTCCTAGCTAGTCAAAACCAGCCAGCTTGCTTAGCTTCTTCACATCTTGCATGAGGTCCAGCCTCAACCATCTTAGTGCTTCCATGCTGAACCGGCTCCCTTTTATCACTTTCCCTCTTTGTTGGGGTTGGAGAAGTGGACATACTATTCCAGATCTGTCCTCACGAGTGCTACATGGAGGGGAGTAATTGTTCCACTCAACCTGCTGGCTGCCCTCATACTAAGCGTGACACAGGCCATGACTAGCCTTCATTGCTGTCATGATGCACTGCTGGCTCATTTTCTGCTCCTTAACCACCAGAATCCCCAGGTGCCTTTCTGAAGAGCTGCTCTTCATCCAATTAGTCCACAGCCTGTACCTCAGGGTGGGGTTGTTCTGTCCCAGATAAGTGGTTTTTGCCTCTTGAGAAACCCTCTGGGATCAGTGGGAGGGGCAGTCAGTTTTAGAAGAAAGCATGCCCTTCAGTGGAAGCCAAGGTTAGGACTTTGTGAAAGTGCTTGATGGAGATTTATTCAAAGTACCCAAGCTCTGGCACTGCTGCAGAGGGACTCCACCAGCTGTGGCTTTTTCCGGATCTCCAGGGAAATGCTGCAGACAGCAGAAAATTGTGAAAGGAAAGCTGCAGCCTTATAAGATGTTAGTGGGAGAAATTGTATGCCCTCCTGTCATTCTCAAGATGATGTCCTGTACTTAGCAGCCATAAAACTGTGTGTTGAGAGCTGGAGATTGCTGCTGCTGCTGCAGGGCTGTGGTTACTTTCTTTGAAAGGAGAATGTTGTCACTTGCAGAGGGCTGATGCTTCTTTTCCATCAGCAATTCTTTGCTAGAAGGTAGCATTTCCGAAGACCTTAATCGCTGCAATGATCTGTAGTAGCAGTGATGTACTTCAAAAAAAATGAGAGAGGGAGCTCAGACAGGTATGGATGACTAGTTGTCTGTTGTATGTGGCTGGCTGTTAAAGACTGGAAGTTGGAGTATCAGTCACCAAATATTCAGTTGCTGATTAACCCAGGTTTGTGTGAGGAATTTTTCTTTGGGCAGTGTGTCTCTGAGAGTTTGATGTAAGAACAGCTCAGGTAGCCTTGTCAGCTTATGTCTTCAGTGAAATTTATCTCAATTACAGATACAACCACTAAGTATTTTAACAAGTATATCACTAATAGTTTAGAAATATATTAAGGACCATATGTTCTCCCAGGCATGTGAACTTAACAAATGCAGCATTTTGCTATAAAACCTTTTCTTATTTTTTTTTTTTTTTTTGGTATGTAGCCACTCCATCCCTTGGCAGAAGTGTGATTCTATACAGCAGATCCACAGGCTACAGGCGAGGGTGTGTGGTCTTATAGCAGCATGGGAGGAGTCGGGTCAAAGGCAAACTTTTATATATGCGCTCTGCTACTGAGGGGAAAGGAAGCAGTAAACCAGAAAGGACTGCCCTCCTTCAGTTCTGGCTCTTCTGGTTTCCCCTTCTGCAGATGAGGAATCCTTCTCCCTTCCTTGCTTCTCGTGTAAGAGCACAGATGCAATATTAGAGAGCCAGTGGAGCTGTGCTAATAGGGTTGAAGTCTAAATGAAGAACCCGTCTTGCAGAGCCGGCACTAGATTTCATTGCCTGAGATGCATTATGTGGAATACAGACCATGTTGGATGCATGCACTATATTGTATATGAAAAATAAATCAAGCAGCAAGGGGAACAGCATGGTGTTTTCTGGACAGATCTGCACTTCTGGATGCCAAACATGATGAGAGTAATCTCATATTTAAAGAGTACAAATTGAAACCTGATTTGAGTGTAGCCTGACAGTAGAAGTATTTTAATTGATGCAGCTACAGTTTGCTGCACAAATTCTTCTCTTTTCTGTGTGTGGATGTGAATCAAGAGCATTTTCATTATTCCTTTTGAGTGTGTGTAAGCACAAGATAAAAGGCAACAGCATAGTATGTTTAGTCTGATATTTGATGCTAAACTTCCAGACTGATACACTTTCAACAAGAGTGTGAAAGATCCCTAGTTACATGACTTTCATATTTCTTTCATACAGAATGGTTTTATACTGCCTAATATTCTTGCGTCAGCTATACTGGAGTATGTGGAAGTTCTATAATGTTACTACAGTAACTAGTTCAGCTTCCAAAGAACAAAGAGAAATTCTGGTTTCAAGTCCGAAGGCAAAATGGTGTGAATCTTGCAGTATTCAGCTTCATCTGTTGTGATGGTTGTACTTGCACACCTCTAAAGCTACAGAAAACAGCTAGTTCAGCAAAGGAAGCAATTAGACATCCATTAAAGAGCAATGAATAACATTTTCTTTATAGGGAAACAAAGAGTACTTTTAATGGATGATTGATAAAGGTTGACTGCAACCTGAAAGAAAATCAGGCCATGTAGAATTTGTGAAACAATTTCAATATTTGCTGTACTGATTTGACATACCACTGGCAGAAAGATAGGTCGTTACACTGAACTCGCTTATGAAAGAAGAAGTAATGCCATGCTGAAATATATTCTTTCAAAGCTTTTTATAATTTTTTTCAAAGTTTTTGGAGTTACATCATTCCATTTGCAGCTGGGATTGCAATCTCCTTGCTTCAGTTTAGAGAACCATCACGTCTGAACCAAATATTCCTCTGCTGTGGGACTGTTTCAGAGGATATGTTACTGGAAGAATGTTATGCAACTTGATATAGACATTTGAATCTGTTCCATCTTCTTGATTTATAAACTGACATGATCTTCACAAGTTTTTCATATATAGTGAGATAGACGCATTTCACAGCATTTGGAATCATTTAACTGAGCGAGGAACTGAACCTATAAAATAGTGTGCAAGACTGGGTGGTATTTTAGTTTTGTTTCATGAGTATGAATGTTGGTTTCAACCCATTATGGTCTTTAATATTGCAGTTGCTCATACTGCAAGTGCTCAGAATTGAACAATGAAAGAACAACACAGATAGAGAACACAGTTGCATTAATGAGAACTACACAGTGACCCTCACAAATGTGGCTGTGGACAAAAATGTAGTGAAAGGCTTTTTTGTATGTCAGGGGTTTTTCTTAAGCCCACATCTTAGTTGAAGTATTCAGAGTTCACCTTTTGGCTCTCTTTCTTTCTCATGTGCTTTATAGGTTTCCCATCTGCCCTCTAAGCTTTTTCTTGCTTGCTTCTGTTTCTGTTAAAAAAAATGCATCAGCTTACCTCTTTATCATTCACTTTGAAATCAATCTATTCCTTTCTTCAAGAAGATAACGAATTTTATCCACTTCAGAGTAGCAAATGTGTATCAGGAATGGATTGAACTGAAACGCTTTTTTCCCCCTCTTATTTTTTTCTTCACCATGGTGCACACACCTCTTCTGCAGGAGCTGGTGACATGGGAGTGCTGGTTGTTAGTCACATAAGAATATCTTCCCAAAATGCAACACGTCATCATAGTTCTTTCTTGTACTGTTTAAACAGCCGTATCCTTGGTAACAAGACTGCAGGAGTTGTAGCTCAGTGTGCGCTCCAAATACCTCATTGCGTGCAATTGAGAAAATCCTAAGTAATTTTAGTGGCCAAGTTGTGCTTTCAGAAATAAACTGTATTGGTAAAGCAAATATGCATCAGCTTCTTAAATGACAGGGTTTTGCCTGATACTGCATCCTGCAGAGCACAGTGCTTTTACCAACTGCAGCCAGCCAGAAGGTAGCTGGAATGGAGTGACTAGCACCAAAATCAGAGCAGACTTTTCCAATTTTAAATCTCTAGTGCAACATCTGGGGGTGTGTTGTAAACTTCTGGGATGATATTCTGGTGTAGGTGTCCCTGGAGAGCTCTGAGGGAGCAGGAAGATTGAACTGTGCTGAACAGTTTTCAGCTCGTTTCTCTCTCTACCTTACTTGTTAGCCTTATGTGTGTATAACATTTTAATGGAGGCACTGCAAGATGCGAGTTTGCAGGATGGTTCTGGAGACTGAGCAGTATTTATCTACAAAATACCTGTATGCATGGGCAGAAGCATTTTGCAAAATCCTAATTCTGTTAGATAATCTTTGTGGGTGAAAGGGTTACTTGGTTTTCATGCTTTTGCTACTTACCTGTGCTGCTCTTGTCTGCCAAGGATGGGAATGTTCTGGAGTCTGAATCCAGTGGAAGGGTTCCAGTTCTGATGAAGGTTTTCAGTATGGTGAAGCAATGGAAGGGAGTTCTTTGGGGTTTTGATCTCACTGATGCTCTTCTGTAGAGAGTATGTCAGTTTTGTACGTTCTTGAAGCAGACCATTCTTTCTCAATGCTTGTATTTTTATATATATATATGTCAAAAAAGTATATAAATTATTTAAGGAGTCTTTATAAAAACAAACCATAGTCATCATACTGAAGAGGCAAAACAAAGGATGGAAACGCCTCCTGTGGGTCAAAATCACATTGCTGTCCCCTTCTGATGTGAAATAAATGCCTAACCCTCCCAGTTCAGATGACCTGTAGGGTCTGTTAGCAGGGGAAGTCAATAAAATGCATCACAATTAACAATGTCTTGTTGATCTCCCACGGACTGGAACTGTAGTGGATAATTGTCTAGTAGTGGGAGTTTTGCCATGACTAGCTTTATCATTTTGTCAGTTTGCTAATAAAAGGTCACAGAGGGTACAGAGCATCTGAAATTTACATATGGCAGATAAGAAAGCATTCTGGGGAGCCTGCTTTGGAGAGGGGCCTGGGCGTTTGTTGCAATTGACACCCATGCTGTGATTCCAGAATTGACAAGAAATGCTATTACTAAGCGGATCTGCCGAGATAATTAGGATTCGGGGTTGCATTTTTAATCTGACTTGAGTCAGATAATTTATCACAGCAGTAGCAAGCTGTCAGGGTCACACAATAAATACTGATTATGGAAGAATAAAGATTAAGTGCAGCCTTGCAAAAAAATTAGGCCAAGTAGTACTTAAGAAACATTTTATTTCAATATTTACCATGCTAATTTCATGAAATATTGGCAAAAAGATCATGTCTCTCAAATGAGCTTATTTATGAAAGAAGATAATGCTGCACAGGAGTGCCTGTACTCAGTATCTGTTTAAATTTTAAATTTCATTCCTAATTGATTGCAAAGAAATACGAATTTTGAAAAGCTGATTTAGCATGACTGTTCCATTCCTATCAGCACCATAATAATTTGACACATTAAAGAATAAATACTCTATCCTGAAGGCAGACCTAATTTATTAGCATTAGTAAGATACTGCACTTCTCATTTAACACAGCTCTTGTTTTTGATTCACACATGGACAGTTTATGGCACTTTCATTTCATTAAAGAAACCAATTTATTAAAATACACCACTTTGAAAAATGTTTTTGAAAGCCATTTACAAACCAGTATGTTAAGGATTCAACACTTCCTCATTCACCTATAGCTTCTTAAGGATACAAAATCAAATGAGAACACAGCATTTATGTGAACATAGTATGTTTTATTGAAAAAAGGTAGTGCAAAGATGTATATATATAGATGTATATTGTATTCAAAAAGAAACTTCAAGAGGTGCTGAAATGCAGTAGCTACCTACAGAATATGGTTTCCCAGTTAGACATCTCATACCACTTTAGCAATAGAGAGCATCTTTTAGCAGCTATGTTTAGATGATGTGTGTTATTTGTGATACTGCTTTCCTTTTCTTCTATAAGATCTTAACTTACTATTTGTATCTGTAAGAATTCTTTAAATAAGTGGTTTGTTATTACTGAAATGTCTACAACTGCATACTGTCAACTCTGCTCAGCTGAAAAGATGTGTTTTGAGATTGGCAACCTTGCATTTTAGAGTTGTTTTTGGTTTGCTTTGTGGCATTGAATACTTCATGTAGAGTGGCTGATGTTTCCACTTTTCTGTTGGCAGCATTTGTGGTTTATTCATTATTTTGGTTCTGGAAAGAGAGTTTTGTTGCCCTTTTTAATAACGATAGGACTCTAGTAATTGTTTGCTTAAGGAGAGCACTAATTACTGTGAAATTCCCTCTGGTAATATTGAGAGAATGAAGCATGGATGAATGATACTTTAGGAAGTAATATGTTATAAAATCTTAGGAGTATATACATTTTAAGGATAACTGTAGGAAACGTAAAATATGTTGAAGTATTATTTCAGTTCCAGAAAGTAAGTAGATAATTTTCAATTCTTAAAAGTCTTTAATAACCTTTGACCATAGATTGTTTTTTAAAGGGGTGTGCATGACTGTTTTTTCAGAGATACTCTGCCTTTGTCTTAGGAGAGAGCAAGGGAGGTGTTTGTGTTACTGTGTGAGAGCACAGCTTTTGAATCGGGTATTGCATTTAGAAAATGTTTGCCCTTGAAGTCATGAAAATGACAACTTTTGGTAGATGCTTCAATTACAGAGTATCTTGTTTGTGAAGAATAAAGCACTCGAATCTTTCTTTTGCCATGCAGATGTCTCATGGCAGGCACTTGAAATAAAACTTCCATGTCACTGATTATTCTGCTATACCTATAGAAAGCTTTAGTCTTTGATCTTTTGAAATATCTGATTGTAACCAGTGGACAACATAACCCTTTTGTATTATTTGTATGACTGCCGGTAAGACATACCTAAAATAATAATAATAGTAATAATAATAATAATAATAATGATAATGATAATTTTCTAGGTAATGAAGTGACCTGCCACCTCACTTGAGTAACAGGAAGCAGAAGTGTGTATTACTATAGCATTCAGCCTTTTGCTTGTGGCTTGGGCCACAGGATATTAAAACTAAAATTGAGGCCAGAGAGGAGAGCAGAGCACTATGTTGACCGCAGTATGTAAATAGTTTGTTACTATTGCCATTGGGCAATGAGTGCTGAGGACCACTAACCTAAGACACAGCTTTTATGGACCCAACAATCTACCCTGCCCAAGTCTGGGATACAGTTTTCAAGTTAGCATTGTTAATGTATTGTTAATTTTGTGTTAACAATGTAAACAAATCCTGGGAAGGTGTGAGCTTAAATTCTGCACAGTGAAAGAGCTGTATTGGCAGTCAGGTTGGGAATCACATCTGCTCAGAGGGCATTATTTAGGAATTTGGTTTCGAATAGTTCCTTTCATAGGCTAAGTACAAGGGACAGTGGCTGGAGTTGTGCCTGGAATAAAATAGGAAAAAGAAGGGAGGCCACTCCCTGGAAGCCTGGAAGCTCTGCGCCCTGCAGAACCGCTGGGCTGATGTGTCCTAGGTGCGTATCTGTCAGGTAAGGGTGAAGGGGGGCAGACAGAAGAGGGGGGCTAAGTGCCTGGGCAATGAAGAGAGCATATTAGGTCAGGCTTGCTTGATCTAAACATCTTTCTTGTGGGCATCTTTTTAAGGACCCCTCACTCTCCATCCACGCTGCTCCTAGAGCTGTCGTCTGTTCCCAGTGGCCCATAACTTGTGCAGCGGTGCGTTAAGTACACCTGCCTCGGCAGTGGTGTGGACAAACACCCTCAGTGACTTCGCTTTCTGCATACAGCCATCTTCTCTGCAGGAGCTGTTTCTGACGACATGAGGTTTCGCAGCTGACAAGCTGAGCAACACACTTAACCTCTCCTTGTCCAAATATTGGCAAAAGATACAGTATCAACCTCCCATTTCATTGTGATTATCTATTAATAATACAACTTTTACATTAGCAGAACTTCCTGAGACCGGTTACATCCTTTGCATGCATGTTTGTCAGAAAGGTTGCTTGGTTTTGGTAGTGTCACATTAATTTACCAACAAGGAAAGAAAAAAGGTCAGAGGAAGAGATAACATTGTGTGGTTTCTGTAGTGGTCTCACACTGATTAATTGATGAAGTCTTAAACTTACATGATACCATATGTTATGACAAATTAATTCCTTATAAAATATTAGAGGAATAAAATAAAAAGCAACTCGAGCATGCTTGTATTCCTCACTGGGAACAGGCTTTAATCGTATTACTGAACACTATTCAGTCGTCCCATGGTGTAGCAGTTGATGTAAATGTGCAAGTCATAAAAGACCAAATGTGATGTGTTCGAAGAGTTATTTCCAGTGGAAATAAGGTGAGACCAGTGCTGTTGCAGTGAGCATTGGGACTTATTTGGGGTGGGGTGTAGGGTGGCAAGGTAGAGCTGAAGGGAATAAAAGTAATTTGCAAGAGAAGGTTAGGTCTCCTTTAGACGCTAACCAAGGCTAAGAGGGAACAGCTTATTTTTTATAAATGTTATATGAAGAGGAAACAAGCAGAGGAGGGAACTATCTGAAGTAAAGAAGCATGAGCTAGCAGAACAAATGGTTATAAATTTGTTCATGGTTCTACTAAGGCTGGAAGCTGGAAGAAAGTTCTTCACTTTAAGAGTTGTAGCGACCTTGATACTTCAGTTACTTTAGAAATTCTGCACCTGGGGGCACTTGTGTGCTCCAGAACTTCACCAGCAGTTAGATGATTTGTCACAATGGTTTAAAATACCTTAAAGAATTCTCTTGCCCGTAATGTGTTTGAAATACAATATCACTTCATTTCAGAGTGGAAAAATCAGGAGTATAAATCTATTTAGCAGTTGAACCCACACCCTTTGATTCATACAGTACTGTGAGCTGTATGGAAATCTAAATGTGAATAAATATGTATCAGGATTTGGTTAGCCAACACTCGAGCCACGAAGAAATACCGTGCTACAATTTTATAATGTATGTTACAGCTGTATAAATACGAATAAGGAATCTCTTAACAACTCGGATGACTTTTTGCACTGTCTTAGATGGGCCTTAGGTGGTGCTGTTGCATTTTTTTGCTTTCAGCTGTTGCTGTTTTTCGAGCGATCATTTTTATTCTGCTTTGATTTCTAGATCATACTAGGAAACTAAGAATAGTTGGCCACACCATTATTTGTAAAATTTACCAGGGTGGAACACTAAAACATAACCACTTGTAGGGTGCACTTCATTTCCTAATTTGAAACACTTTAGCACCTTTATATAAGAACTAAGTAATACTGAACTATGCTCATAGCATAAGGCATATCTTGTTCTGTGTGTGTTATTTTGTCTAACGGTGTATAAATGTGAGTATAAAAATAAATTAAAGACACAAGATTGAGTAAAACCTCACAGAAATTAAGCTCAACATGTGGCATTGATGCTGTAAATTCACAAGTCTTTCAACTTTCCATATGGCTAATTAAAAAGAAAAAAGTGGCTGAATTTTAGAAAAGAAATGTGTATGTCACATTGGCAACTTGCAGAGTGCCTCCTCTGTTAAAGGACCTATGCAGAAGTTTTACATCCAATTTCCTGCCCTTATCTTCCTTATGCCAGCTCACAGTGTGGTTCATTGGGAAACAGTTTGCTTTTTTTTTTCCTTTTTCTTTTTTCACGACATTAAAAAAAATTCCCATGAAGGTTTTTTCCACTACAACTGCCTACCCTTTATGTTCTGCAGCCTGCCAAGCTTGCCAAAACTCAGCAGGTAGCCCACATGGTATGCATGTCTGTGTGAGAACGCTCCCCTGATGTGGACAAGATGTTGGTTGTAAAATGAAGCCAACATCTTGTCCACAAGTGTGCAAAAAAATATCCTTAATCTGGACAGACATGTTTTTGTAGGCTGAATGCATTGACTGTACTAATTCAAAGACTAAACCTTTTAAAACAGGGAAAAATAATTATATAGTTACAGTACCAATAATGCTATCAGTAGGAGTAAGCTGCAGACATATTTGTTAATCTGAGACCATTTGGTTAGACTTTTACTGCCCCTGTATTTACAGTAATTCTTCTGGCATCTGTAACTTCGGGGGTTTTATCGCTCCTATTTTAGTCTCTATAACCTGGGCAACTAATGTAACCCCAAGATTGTGGGCTAGCAAGGAACAATACAGGAATTAAGAGGAGAGATGCTGTTGGTTCAATCTCACGGTTAGCCCAGAACTCCCTTCGAGGTGGATGTTTTTGCTTTGTACCTATGCTCTGTGGGTTGCACATGAGGAGCCAGGGAAAGAGTAGGGTATAGACAGGAGGGACAGCAGTTGCAAATTATTTTAAATCAGACTCCCTTACTCCAAACTCTGACATGAATGCCTGAGGCAAAGTTGGTTGCATAACCAAAACAAAACTAAAAAGCCCCCAAAGGGTTATTCTCTGGAACTGTGTATGCCTCATATTTTCCAAACTAAAAATGTCAAAATGTTCTGATTGGTTTAAAACTTGGAAATATTATAGTTAGATTTTCTTATGGGAGTAAACAAACCAATTGTCACAAAACTTAAAGGTAAACTTTGGTGGTTTTACTTATTTTAGGCTGAAGTATGGAAAAGGATAAAATTTGGTTTAGTTTTCACTTTGATCTCAGTTTAGGTTTGTGGTTTAAGCTTTTTTTAAGGTATCAGATTTGGCATATTTGTATAACTCAAAGGCACTCTGAATTGCCTAGGTCTGTCTAAAACTGTAAGCTTTTCTCTGATCCATGTTAAGGATTTTTTTCTCAGAAATTTAAAACATCACACTGTTACATTACACCTAAGGGTGCACATAATGATTAAGTATATCTACACTTTAGCTTAAGCCCAGAACTCCTGCTGATCCACACAGCTCACTTGCTGAGCCCATTAGGGTGGGAAACAGGATTCACTCTTTGCTTTAAAGGATGCCTTTCCCTGTGACCCGATAGTATATGCGTAGCTTAGTTGCTTCTGTTTCTCTCATCTGCCCTTCCAGCACGTGTGTTAGGGCTCAGGACACCTGCACTCCAGAGCGTTTCCCGGACTAGCATGGGTGCTCTGCAGAGGTAACCTAGGAGCTGCAGTTGCTTCCTTTAGATTCCCACTTGAAGTTTGTGGAATATGGGGATACTTAGCATACCTGGACATTTCCAGTAACACAGATTCATGGCACTTACTTCGGTCATTTTTTTATTTGTTTTAATGTCTTTTTTTTTTTAATAGAATTTCTTTGCTTTTTACCTGGCAGAGTACATACTGCATATTCTCCATTTACTTGTATTATTAAGTAAAAGCCCATAAAGGTTTAGGCTTTCTGAATCAGTTACCTAGCATGTACACGCATCTTTTTTTGTAGACATAATGGTCAACAGCTTTGAAAGAATGTTTGACTGTTTCAAATTTGCAAATTAATATCTAGTGAATGTTTGAGCATGTTCTTCCACACAGTGATTTTCATATCTAGATCATCAAGGTATGTGGTTGGTGTGTGTCTGCTTTAAATAGCTTCTTGTCTTGTCCTGATTCATTTTGGTTTGAAATTTCATGTTACACAAGATTTAAAAATTGAATTTCAGCATAGCTTTCTAATGGAAAGACAAGATTAGGTAGAAATTCATTATTTTACTTATGTTTTTTACTAGAAAATCTTAAACCTTTTATATTTATGGGACGTCTCTTATGAATACTTCATATTCTGTTTCAGGGAGGTAATTTTTTTCATTCCTTTAAGAGATTTTGATGCACGAATATGCATGACTCTTGAAAAATGACTGCATACTAATATTCAGTATGCAAGGAAAAATGGTGTGTGTAAAACTCCTTAATCATGCATGACATTGTCCAGTTTATGAGATCTTGCAACTAAAGAGTAAATCTATTTTTAAGTATGTAATTGTTTTTGGCAGGCAGGTATTTCAAAATACATAACTAAAGCTTTCTTCTGTTCTGAGTCTACTGCAGACTGTGTGCTATGCCCATCTCATGGTGGAAAGGACTTTTTCATATTTCTTCATAAATGTCAATTTTGAAGTTTCATTTCAGTCTATTACAGGTGAACATTGCTTATAATTTATGTGTTACACTGACAGACTACAAATAATAATGTCTCTTGGAAGAGCAAGTCAGAAAAATCACCCAGCATATTAATTACAATTGTCAAGCAATGACTGGTCATAAATTTAATATCAAAGATCCAGACTTCTTAAGAAAGCATCTTAAATGCTCCATTAAAAAATTTGCCCTTGAAATCGCATGTTCGATAGCATGTATTAAATGTAACTGTTTGGGGGTTTTTTGCTACCCTGAAAACATATTTTTAAATAACAGATTGGTAGAAAAGTTGGGGAGGGTTTATCACTTCGTTATCTAACCAGTATAAGAATTCTACACCTCAGTAAGAATATATTGTTAGTTATGGGGTTTGGTTATTTAATATCACTTTAGAGGCACCTGAAAGGCTTAACAAGGCAGAGAAACAGACAGCATCCTCCATGATGCAGCGTGTGGTAGGTGTGGCTAAGCCACAGCCTTCTCTATGTGCCCTGGTGTCTCCAAATTCGTAATCTGTAAATTGCACATGTTTGAGAAGTGGCACATGTGCCCTGCTAGAGGGGCAGTGGGAGCTCAGTCATCCTACATACCTGCTTGGCTTCTAGGCTGTGCAAGGTCAGCTTCTTCAAAGAAAGATTCTCACTGGACTTACTGTCATGGGTAGGCCATTTGATTTTTGGTCCCTCACAGATGCAGTACATGGCAGGGGATTCAGGCGCAGTATGTCTTGACTACCTCACCCGTGCCTTATAGGTGGGTCACACTCGAGTTCTGCATGTCGAAGTTGCATGGGTTTAAACTTTTCCCTCACTGCCGTGGGTTAGAAGCTGCCTGCTGCCCTGTCTGCACAGTTTGCTACATGTGGCTGGGATAAGAGCTGAGGTCTGGCTTGAGTGCAAACCCCAGCCCATCCTCAGAAGGTTTCCTGGGCGTACTGGCTGAGATGGGCGAGAGTTTGGGACTCAATACCAGGAGTCAGGGGTTTACATGAGGATTTCTAAGTGACTAGAGGCTTGAAGAACCCAACTTTGCATGGGCCTCATTTTCAGAGAACATTGTAGGTATTGAAAGTCAGTGGGATACAGTGAGTATTTAGCGATTAGTCTGAGGTTCCAGTCGTGGTTGAAACAGCTATAAACACTGTGAAAGAGGATCTGGGCCTAAATGTGGAGGGAAGAGGTCACAGAGGAAAATGAAGACGAGAGGAGGGAATTGCAGAAGACACAGAAGGAGCTGGTGTTTATTGCAGTAGGAAGTTGAAGAAAGTGGTTTGCATGCCCTTAGGAAATCCAGCTTCATTAGTTCTGTTCTTTACATAACTTTTTCATTTAAGCTGGATGGGTAGTGGGCTCACAATTGGGGAACGACTTGGTGACAAACAACATTTAGGTTTTTTCACAGTTGAGGTCCTTTCCTTTTCTCCAGTGTATCTCAGAAATCATTCCCATGGTGTACATCCAGCCCAACGTCTGGATTAGTATATGGGAACAGGCAATGGAAAGACTGTCATGCAAAAGAATTTATTTGAGGAATATTTGGAGAGAGTCTGTGATGAGGCAAGTCAGTCTGAAGTTGTCATCGCTTTCGTTTGGCATAAGTCAGTGCTGCTGCAGAAAGGGATGATTGCTTCTCCCTGCTCGGGATTCCTTTTCCCTTTGTGTGCTGGCTTTGAGCATCTGATGTGGTTTTGGTTGGGTTAGCTTTCACTTGGACCAGACCCATGTTCCAGCTTGCCCACAAGCGTGCAAACACTTCTGCTGGGAAGAGACATTGGTGAGAACAGGCAGGTTGGAGTGGAAGGAAAGGTGGAACCATCCACGTTGCCTGGCAGCAGCAGGGAGTTACGCCAAGCAGGGGGATTGTGAAACCATCACCTCCACAGGAACAGCGGGAGAGTCAGACCCTGGGTCCAGGGAGGTCTGGTAAAGAGTGATAATCAGCAATAACCTTTTTAAGGACTTCTCAGAACCATTAAAATAATATGTTGTGTCACCGAAATTACTTATTTTTCAGTAATTATAGTATCATTGACTTATGACATTTAATACTGCTAACATAATACTGGGCCTTCCCCCACCCTTTTCTTTTTACTTTTTTTCCTTTTATTTACTGGGTCCCATCAGAGCATTCCTTTAAGATTTAGGACCATTGCATTTCGGGGTACAAGCCTGTATTAAAAGGCACTCCTTGCCCTGAGAGCTGAGCGCCTCCTGTAAACCAGTGCCGAGGGGGCTGTGGGAGCTGGATAAAAGACAGCTGGAACATTCATATAGTATTACCAGCAGGCATTAGACAGAGACTTCTTTTAGTTTTTACTGTGATGAGCTAGTTTGAAATAGGTTATGTCCAGGAAAAATACATAAATCTGCAGATGTTATCTCTTACCTGGATCCAAGGCATACTTGACACGGAGGCTGACTTTTCAGAAAAGATAAACACACTAAATTCAGCATTAGCTTTGAAATGCAGGCAAGCAGACTTAGCTTCATCATGTTTGGAATCCCAGACACATCATGGAGAGGTGCTCCATGGTTTTTGCTGTCACTGACCAAAATACAAAGACTGAATTGTGGTAAAACAAGGTACTTCGGTTAGTGTTACTCATTCTGTATTTCCATGCCCATATGGTCGTGGTACAGATGTCTGGCTTGCGCTCCTGATAACACGCAAGTGACTGGTGGCACAGCCATCAGACTGGACATTGTCCTCACCTGGGAGAGATTTCTTTTGGCCTGATGTTTTCCAAGGGAACATCCCCATGTTACAGTGACACTGCATCTGCAAGGACTGAGTTTGAGACCTGATGTTAAAAATTTCATTAGTTTTGGCTGCTTCATTATGAAAAAAATAGCAGGTCTGTCAGATGGGAAGCATTAGTAAAATCCTAGATTTCCACAGTTTAACCTTATGGCAAGACAGAGTTACAGTGCAAAAATAGCTTTCAAGGGTGTGTAATTTTGCAGTTTTCTTTCTGAAAGGCAATGTGGAAAAATGTAAGACTGGGTGCAGAAATCTATACCCTGTTTTTAGCTCTTGAGTGACTTTCTGCAAGCATTCATGTCTCATTTGCAAAGCAGTCTGCCAGTTATCACAAGACCTTGGCTGATAACAAAGATGCTGAAGAATGTAAAATCAGTAAACTGACATAGTACATAAAAGTAGCTTGGTTTGATATGTTGTTTTTTGGATTTACCCTTAAAATTGCACAAAGGCTGTTTAGAACTATCTGAGACCTGGGGGATTGTTATGTGGTTGTAAGGTGCTCGGGAGATTAGAATGGGGAGGACAGTCTGAGGCTGTGCTTTTACCTTTCCTGTGTTGCTTTCTTATGTGCACTGGCTGAAGGAGTTTACATGAGGAATGTGTAACTTTGTCCTGTAAAGCTGCTTCTTCATATTTTCCCTAGAAGTAGCCTGGGAATCTTTAAAGATAAATGGTTTGAGGTTTTTAAAATCAGTTTTGGTTTAGCCAGCTCAATTGCCTGGGCAATGGTGAGAGCCCTGCCGTGCTTTTGGTTAAGTAGAGGAGCACGTGAAAAGTGCAGAAGAACTTGAGGTCTGAAAAATGGGTGTACTGTTGCCTAGTTCCAGATGCAGTTTATAACATATGAGAATAATCAAGTCCTGAAAGGGTAAAAGTAGAACAAGAGGTCCCCTTGCATTCCTTACAGAAATCTGTTGTTAGTGTGGTCTTTTGCATGTAAATAGCTAAGGGGTTCTAGACGGGAAGCTCAATACTTAAGAGCCAAATAAAATCCGCTGTAGTGGATTAGGCTAAAATGTACTAAGAGCAGCCCCTGTTAGAATTATGGTTTATTTCTCATTAGAGTGTAAATTGCAGAGGATTGTCAGCAATAAATTTGGAGTTAGTTTTGATAAAAGACATCTTCTGCAACTTGTGAAAACTAATAAAATTCATTAATATGCCATGATTCAAGATTTCTATAAAGGTTAAGAAAAATGGCTAAACCTAAATAAAATATTAATTGTGTGTTTATTCTAGTTTTAAGCTATGTTAGCAATTATATTTTCACTTCATTGTTCAGCAGTTGCAAATGTACCAAAAAATATTGGCAGAAGACTGTTCCTTAAGTGAAAACAGATAGCCTTAAACTTGGGAAAGACCTGAAGAAAATCTATTTAGCTGTTAAATATATAAATAATTCTATTAACGTTTGAAAGAGAAATCAAATTATTCTTTTCAGATTTTGTTATGACCTTGAAATAAAATGTATGATTTTAAGCACTGCAGAAACTGTTTGTACAGTGAAGTCATGACTTGAAGGCCAAGGAATTTCCTGAAGGAGCTTGTTATTTGGGCAGTAGGTTTGTTGCCATTGAAGGTGATGAGTTGTTTGGTGTAGACTTTGTCTTCTTGGCTTTTAGAAGTGAATAGCAGTGGGTTTCTAGGTAAGACATCCTCTGCTGAGGAGCCAGAGGAAACCTAGAACCGTATAAATAAATGAGGAAAAAGCATCTAGTTTTATGAAGGCCATACAAAAGTACATGGGTGTGTAGGTCAGGCTAGCAGCTACACTCAAAAACTTAACTGAATGGGTTATTACCCCAAAAAATGAATGAAACAGTGGGCAAGTCATCCCCGAAGTTGGTTGGAATTGCTGTTTTTAATGTGGTGTTGCCTTCCCCTGCCATGTTTCTACAGCACAGTTGGAGAGCATTCCCCAGAGCATTCAACGGGTAAGAAAGAGAGATTTAGATGCTTTCTTTTACTGCAGTTTCATTTGTAAGTAAATAAAATAGAAACAAGTTTTGTTTGAAATACCAGCAGAGGTGTCCTTCGGTGAACATGAAGTTAGTTGCTGCTTTCTCTGAACTGACATCTCTTGCACTGTGAAGAGGTATACCCCTGTTTCACTGTTGTGTGTGAGAAGAAACTCAGAATTTCCCAGATTCAGCTTAACCTTTATACCAAATTTCAGACTAGTCCTCCTCCCGCCCCCGCCTTCTCTCATCAGTCCTACATGTCCTGGTTTTAATTATTTAATGTTTTTTATTTATTTATTTTTAAAAGAAGACTGAGATAGTATCTTATGAACCCAGAAGTGATGATTATCCCATCAGAGAAACCAGTTGTGGGCTCTTTTGTCAGTTGCTGGACGATGATGATAGAGGAATGGGAAAAGTGCGTTCTGATTCAGCTGTTTATTCCCACATGTAGTAACTAGTTTCTTAGTGATATTCGTTTCCTTGACTAAGAATTGCAAAACCAAGAACAACAGTGGTGAAATAGCCAGAATATTTGAAAGCACTTTATTCCAAAGTGGAAATAAATAAGACGTGTAGAGAGCTAAATCTTTATGGTTCTTCATGCTAATTGTCTTGATTATCCCCAAGTTTTCGATTTAAAAAAAAAAAAAGTGAAACAAAACCACCACAGAAGCAACTATTCTTCATGTTTCTTAAAAGGTTTTGTACATCAAAACATCTCTTTTGTTTACCTTACATTAAGTTCTTATGATGACAACAGAAAACCACCATGTAAAGACAACTGTAGTATTGATATTATATATCTTTTATGGTCTGTAATTTAGCGTTTTTGGAATGAATACTTACTGTATGTCTTTATGCTGGAGGAAGCTCTCTGAAATTTGCCTAAAGAGCAAACATGTGGCCTCGTCTTTTACAGTTATATGTTTTCCTAAGTATCTGATAGCAGGAAGGTAGTTTTTACTTGTGGCCTCATGGGTAAGCTGTATTCAAAAGCAACATATAGTTCAGAGGCTAACTCTGTAGACTTTTAGGAGTGGTGACACTCGCCATTTGTCTTTACCTGAAAATTTATTTGGGAGGTTCAGGTTTCTCTTTCCCACTGTAATTTCTTCTGTTTCATTTCACTGGCAAATTGACTCAAGAGTTTTTTGACAAAAACTGGGGGGGGGGGGGGGGGGAAACGCTAATGTCGAGGGTAAAATGAACTGTGAATGAAAGATTGCTAATCTGGTCAGAGGTGTCTTCTTGATCAGTATCTGGTAGTTGACGTTGAGAAGGTGTTCACAGAAACTAGCATTTAGACTCCCCAGGGAAGACTGAAATGCCTCCCTCGTTAATCAGTGGAGGAGAGAGATGCTTCTCAAGGAGATAGTTCAGACTAGACAAATTAAACTCTTCTCTCTGCATCAAGGGCAGTATCAGTGAAGTGGAGTAAATCAGCAAGATTAGGTGAGTGAAGTACAGTAGGCTGGAGAGGTAGATTAGGAGGTTTGTGTGTACTGCATGGAGATGGGTTGGTGGGGACTCAGAAAGATTAACTTGATCTCGGTAGCTAATGGAAGGAGGTTCTTCCCAACCACACAACAGTGGTTTCCTGCTTATTTCATGGAGTAGCAGCTCTCTCAAATAGCTCTAGAGAGATACACACAATTAAAAGCTGCGAACAGGCCCGTGATCGATTATCTGTATCAAGGTTTACAAAGCTTCTGATAGTACAGGATGGATGCTTGTGTTTACCTAGCCTTACTTCAGGTGTTACACACGCAAGGAAGTCCCCTCACCACTTGTGCAAAGGAGTATTTACTCTTTTGTGGCACGAGTATAGCCCAAACTCTCTAACTTGTGATTTGAAGTAGAGCATACATTTTAGAGAAACATCCAATATTGGTTTGAAGCCAAATGACAAACTTCATTTCACTTGGTAAATCTTTCTAACTGTTAACTAGGTGTTGGTTTTCCTTAATTTGAAGTCAGAATGTTTCCAGGTCCCATGCATTAGATACTGTTATCCCTCTGTTTATTTAAATGTAAGGGCCTTTATGTATGGTTATGATCCACGGTGAATCGATCCTTAAGTTATTCTTTGAAAAGTTAAGAGCTTTTTAAGATGCTCATCTAAAATGAATTTTCAGACTTCATTGTGGCTGTGGTGGGTGTTTGCGTGCTCTGGAGAAGACTCCTTTTTTTAATGGGCAAAAATTATGAAGAGTTATTTTCCAATTTCTAACTTGCTGTGATAGCCAAAGGCTTAAGACAAGTCAACCACTTCTTCAACTCTTGGAAAGGAAATCAGCAGAACATGTCTATCTGGTTTAGCACCAGATTTTGGCAGAGAGGCAGCATTTCTCAGTAGTAAACTGATTAATATGGATAATAATGTTTAGCTTGCATAGATTGTTTTTTTAGAGTGTTACCAGCTAATGATAGACATGGGTAAAGTGAGTCTTGAGCTTTCTGTTCTCATATATATTTTTGGTTTGTTTACTTGAATGGATTTTTAATGTGATAATGGCCAGATTGTTTTTGATAGCCTGACGTCATGGCTGATTGAACTGTTCTGTTTCTTCCATTAGCTCTTGTCTGCTCATCACTGCCAATATTATTCTGAGTAGCTTCTCTCCTCCACTCCTACATCAGCTGTGTGGGTTGGGGGACAGGAGGGTTAGTGGTTTTGAGGTTTTGGTCATTTTCTGTCAAAAAGTTTGCTTTAAATTTTACACTTTTCGTGTTCATCTTTCTGCCATTAAATCATGATACTGCAGTGTGGTTTTCCCCCTCTATGCTGAAGATACTCAAATTTTATCTTCTCTTAATCCTCATCACCTGTCCTCCCCCACATTCTGAATGAGGAAAGTATTGACATTGTTGAAATTACACTCTGGCCCTTAAGAGTTAGCAGCAGTACCCCTGGGAGCACGAGGGGGAGCAGTCTGTAGATGTTGCTGGGACTTTAACCCCCTAAACTGTGCCAGCTGTTAGGCAGCTCCCACCCCTTGGCAGTCTGGTACACTGAGGCATGGGGTGTAATGAAGTGCTTCTCCGGTTGTGCAACATCAGATCAGACTAAGCTCCCCTCCCGTTGGGAAGTTATTGGAAGAGTCGAATGATTGTGATCTAGAGACAGCTTTCTCAGTGAGTTCACAGACGTACATGGACACACTGTCATTTTTAAGTAGAGAATTGGGCAACATCTTACCAATCTTGATGATTTAGGGACAGTTACATGAGGCTAGCTGTTTGGAATGAAAACGTCATTTTATCTGTTTATTTCTTAACAGTGAGCTTCCATTGTGCTAGTTGAGTTTTAACCAACCCTCCTTCTCTGTCATCATGGGACTGTTGTAAGTGAAACACCCACCTTAACTCCTCCTAACTTCTCTATCCTGCCCAGTTCTGCACATCTTCATTCACCTTTGCAAATTAATACAAGTGCCTTGTCCCATCAGGTTGCAACGTGCTGTTTTGAGTCACTGCTGACAAGAATGTGAACACCCCCAGCATCGAGTCCTTCTGCGGTAGCACTCCCATCTTATTCCACTTATCTTGGCTCCCACTCAAGTGCTGTGGTGACCCTGATGGTTTCATTCCACTGCGTGCAGGATTTGAGCAGCACTGAAGCTTGCTGGTGTTTGTATTTGATTTTGCAAGTTGCTGAGCACCTCACGCAAGTGTTTTCAATTACTCCAGTGTTGGTGGGAGATGAGGGTAAAAATGGTGCTGAGCAGCTCCAGTAAGTTCCTGCTATGTCACCCCTGAAAATAGATCAGCCTGTATCACTGTGGAGTTTATTAACCCAGAAGGAAAGGAGTTAACTCAGGGGGCATTAACTTTTGGTGCTAAGTGTCACAGTTTTTACTGCAAATACACATTTCTCTTTTCTTTCTTTCTTTTTTTTTTAACTTTTGATTTTGATAGACTACAGTGCTTCACAATAATTTGCAGCAAAAGCAAGTAAAAATATTACATCTATTTAGTCTTTTGATGCTGCTAGGGTAAAGAACACTCCAGCTCAGGAGTATGTTCAGCAATATCCATCTTAATTCTGATACTTTTAATCTGGAAATCTCACTTAGGGTTATCAAAGTAGGGTCAAGGGTTTGACAGCTTTGCTATTGAAAAATTCACTGAATCTGTTTGCTTTTAAGGGACAAATAGGGCAAATAGCAAAACCAATGTAAAATATTTTTTGAATTTAAATTAATAATTTTTATTACTTCTGTTTTCATAGTTGTCATTAAAAGTCATACTTTTATTAAATTCATATTTTGCCTTAAAAAAAATCAGACCTATATGAGCCTTCCCTTTAAAAAAAGGTGTGGACCCTGCATATAGGATTTTGTTATTCTTTCATCTCAATTATGCAGCACAATAGACATGATTTATTATGGGGGTAGAAAGGAGTTTAAGTATTGTAGTTGATTACATGTAAGTGTTCACATACAACTCACATAGGAAAATATTATAAAGGCAATTTCAGAATTCTTCCCTTTACAGAAAGGAGTTTGTGTCAAGGAGCAAGCCTACCTGACTGATCCAGAAAATCCCAGGAGCTTTAAAAGTTTTTGACTAAAATTTGTTGCAAAGTACTGTTTCTATATTGTTTCGTCAGGCTGAGAGTTTCTAGTAAAGAAGTGACAGTTCAAGTAAAAATCGGCTTCCATGAATGAAAAACTAGTTTATAAAATCAGTTTGTACAGAAAAAAGGACACTAGCATTGAAAGAAAAAGGTAATGATTAAGGGAAGACAGTTCATCACACAACTTTTGCATTTGCAGGTGTTAAAAAAAATCCTTCTTTGAAATGTTTCGTTGTCCCCCTCTACTTGTGAAAGACTGATAAGAACTGTCTTTCAGAGTTTGTAGGAAGTCAGCTCCAAGAAAAAACATGAAATATTTATTACCACTGTATTTCATAATTTCTATAGAAAGTAAGTTTTAAAAATGCATTCTGAACCATGGTCTGAGCTCTTCCTTGATCCTATTAATAGAACAGCCGTTAGAATTTTTTTGATTGATAAATACAGAAATGGAAAAAAAAAAATCCCTTTTAAGAACCTGGCTTTAGAAAGTGCTAAAACATTTTTGAGGATTTGGAGTAAATCATTGGAAGAGTAAAAGCTTTTGCTTAAAGATTTGTAAGATGCAAAGTGTTTTGTGTCAGTTTTAAGTTTTTCACCATAGATGTTGATCAATGAATGAAAAACATTAGGGGTAGCTATTACTGAGTTATACCGACAGCAGTCCATAGATTGTATTCCAGCCCTATAGGTTGTAAAATGACTCCTTTGGTGCTTGACATAGGTTGGGGTGGGTTGGTTGGGTTGGTTGTTTGGGGGGGGGGGGGGGGGGGGACAAGACATGTATCTCTCCAGTCTCTCAGTATTTGGTGGAGAGTTTATGTGGTAGGAATATGCCAAAGCAGACTTGGAAAGTGGACAAGAGCAAGAAGGGGAGTGGGGGCATTTGATAGATTTTTAGCCCCAGTGAACAAAATTAAATCTGAAAATCAATATCCCAAGATTTTTTTAAAAAAAAAATTCCCCCACCTCTTAAGAGAGTACTATGTTAATATGTAAAGCAAATTTTGTGAAACACTTGTGACAAGCAAGCAGCAAGAAACTATTTCATTGTCTGCCTTTTAACTCTCTCTCTAGGTGATGTTGCTGCTGTGAGAGGACTGTCCCTCACTGAGGGGCCAGCTGGTCCAGGTCAGGGTTTTGGGCAAGACGAATAGATGAGAAATGCCCTCACAGAGGTTCATGTATGATGCTCGGGGCAGAAGCAAGAGCAACGCTGGCCCTGTGCCTTTCGACAAGGACAGTGGTTCTCCAGTGTAGCACTTCGGCAGGCCAGAGTCAACACTCAGTATTTTCTCAGACCATAACACACCAAATTTTACCCTCTGGCTTCTAATGAACTGCTGTCTAATATAATTTTGTAGACCATCAAGGAACCACTAAGCATATGCTTGTGGGAAGCACTGTGCTAGCTGAGGGGGCCGGAGGTTTCAAGTCCCTGTAGTTGGTCAGGTCAGCTATTAAACGTTGCTAATGTTTGAACAGAGGTTGTTGGTATGGTTTGGGATCTACATGGGATGAGCAGAAGCATTTTATTAGGCTAGCTATTTGCAGGTAGTTGAAATAAAACAGGAATTTGAACATGCATTGGAAGATACCATGTCATAATGGCTTAGGCACTGAGTGAAGAATGGAGATAGTGGTAGCGGTGTTTTGAGTCTGTTTCTCTGCCACATTCCCTCTGTTTGCCAGCCTTTCTGGAAGCAGAAGGGGATGCAGAAAGGCGATGCAGGGGTATGCTTTGCATGCATAGTATCGTGTCTTATTACTGACAACCTCAGAAATTCAAAAATGTCAGACCTGATCACAGTTTATTACGGTATTTCAAAATTCAAGTAATAGTTGTTTCTCTTTTCTTACTTTCTAGTTTTTAGCTTTGAAAATGTTCTCAAAGTATATTTGCAAACTTCTCTAGAGTTTAAACCATGTTAAAAAAATCCAAAACTACGGGGCAGACCATGTAAACCAGAGCAGAGGTGTGAAACGGCATGGGCTGAGATCACAAGCACCCTAAGTCAAAAGGAGTGGTGAAATGATACTGATAATGTATAGAGTATGCATTGGGGTGTAGCAAAGCTGTTGGAGAACAAAGGCCAGCATGGACTGATAATATATGTAAATATAATTGGAGTGTAAAGCATGAGGTGTAAAAGGTAGAGCTCCGATCTTTTCCAGAAGAGTGGTAAGTGGAAATGATGATGCTAAATCTACTGAAAAAGCTGTGGAGATTCATTAAGAGAAACCTCTCTGTTCATTAATCTTCCCTTTACGTATTCATACGGCATCAAAAACTGCAGAGAGATCAAGGAAGTAGATAAATTATATGTCTTGGCACATGAACCAACTTTAAAATAATATAGAATATATCAGTCGCTGGATACCAGCTGGAGTTTGAGCTGAGGTAGGTATTGCTTTAGGCAGCACCATGTGCACATGCCATGTGTGCATATATATTTTATACACTAACATTGCAGGAAGATATATTTTGTGTTGTTGAAAATAAAAAGTGAATGCTGGTGCTTTTGGATTCTTCTAGAGGATGTGAAAGGTCAGACGTTTTTGCTGTTCCCTTTGTGACGGGTGCTGCTGGTGGTGTTTCTGAAGGTGAAGTAGGTGAAGATTTTGGAGTTTGTTACTGACAGAGTTTCACATTTACAGAGTTGCACGAGGCCAGATTATCTAAAGCATTCGTGGGCTGTCCAAATGTATTTTTGCGGCATGCCAGCTGATCGTGATTAGGAGCCACGGTGCAAGGGGCCTGTCACGGATCTCCTAGGCCACCAAGTCCCCTTTCCTTGTGTTTGCCTGGCTTCCTAAATCCACGCTTGAAAGAAGTGAGATCTTCGGGGCATCCCGAGTTCACAGATGCTCTTGAGGTAGCCTTTCCACCTTCCAGTGGCAAACACGTTCTCGCCTCGTGTGGCCTTACAGCCCTTTCCGGACCCTTCTGGAAGAGGTGACTCTTCCCAAAGGGTGAGTAAGTAGGCAGCTTGTTTTGCGGGGTGGCGAGGCGGTGCCGTGAGGCGGGCGGGAGGGCGGCGAGGCGGGGCGGGGCGGGGCGGGGCGGGGCGGCGGCGGCGCGTCGCCCGCCTGCAGAGGGCTCTGTGACACCGCATTTCCCCCGGCAAAAGTGCAGTCGGCGGCGGGAGGGGGAAGGGAGCGCGGGGATAATGCTTCCAACAGTCTGGTCTTAGTCTGGTAAACAGACTAGGAATTGTGGGCTAAATCCTTTTCCTCAGGCTTTGCACCAAGGCTGAGATCAGATGACTCAGTCCGGACTCATTATTTTAATAGCCTACAGCTAGTTCACATAGCAGCGGGAGTCCACAAAAAAGGCATTTAATTGTTGAAACTCAAACTGGTACATTGTAACTGCAGATTATAGTATTCAGATTTAAGTGATTCAAGTAATTTATAAAGCTTTTGCACAAGCAAACTGAAAGTTAAAATACTGATATTGTAATAAAAAGTAAATAAAATATACTTTTGTACATTAAGACCCAATTAAAGCGCATGATTTCATTTAACAAACTTAAAACAGGCAGGTGATATTTGCCAACATTACTACAGCTGTGTTTTACATTAGGAAATTAATTAAAATAGTCATTTATACTTTTTTCCACTTGCGAGTCTTAGGCCTTTCTGTATTACACCATCTATTTTCTCTTCAATCATTGTGTTACTGTGCATTTGTAATCTTGCTTAGCAGGCTGCATCGCAACTTTGGGCTTTTTTTCCTACCTAATGAAAAACCGGCTTTTTGCAATAATGCCGGCAAAGCAGATCAAACAGCGTTGAAGGAACTTCCCTGCTGTCTGCCTGAGAGGCAGCGCATTGTTAGTTATTCAGATGTCAGTCCTTTTCTTCCGCATCCTAGCAGGGTTTCGCTGGTTTCATCAGATCACTCCGAGCTGGAGGTGGGACGCGCGGGAATGGTTTCTGTTAGACTGAGTGAAACTGGGGGATTTACTGCCCTCACATACGTGCCTGGGTCTGGTACAATAGCACACCCCGAGTCTAATGGGGACGAAATTTCAAAATGCAAATCAGTGGTCTGCTTTTATACCTCGCAGCTGAATAACGGGACCTCGGGAGTTATTCTTGATTCTTAGGTACTTTCTGGTTCCCCTCTGCCCCTAACTACTAATACAGTGATTACATAATGAGCTGTTAACTTTGTCAGTCATTTGGTCCTCTAGGCAAATGAGCTTAAAGCATAGAAAGGTACATTTTAAAAAGAGCACATAATTGCAGAAATGAGAGTTTGTTCTTCCTTTTGTATGAAAGAGAAAAACCACCTATGATGGTTATCTCCTTCACCTGAACTTTCTTGCCTTTTAGGAGGAAGCTTTCCTATCAGCTATTTTATGGATGTGTGACTCATTGCAGCAGAGTCTGAAGGATTGGGAATGTTCAGTTTGCTGTTTTAGTGAGGCTGGGTTGTTTGCAAGTTGCTATCGTCCTTCCAAACAACTCACGATGCCTGAAAATTTAGTTTATTAAGACCAGACATTTCACATTCCTAATGTTAAGATTGCTGCAATTTTCCATTATAAGCTTTACCCCACCCAGTCCTCTGTACAGATTTATAAATCAGTTTTTAAAAATGCTTCTCCATCTAAGTCTTCACTTACATTTTAAGCTTGGGAGAGCATCTTTTGTGCTGAATGCTCTTTCTTGATGGAAGGATCATATTCTGTATCGGTGTTTTCCCAGACAGATTTAGTGTTTCTTTAAAAATAAGATCAAACAGTGAATGCATTGTAGTGACTTTGGTGTCTATATTTGAAAGAAAATCAGCATCTGTAGGTTTTAAGAATTCATTTATTATACAGCTTATTACTACAGTTTCTTTTTTACCACATCTTTGTGGAATCAGTATTCTGGATTGCTTACTGTATCCATGCTGCTGGAGCAGCCACTGCAGACAATATGTGATACATTTCTGAAAGACTGAAAAATGCATTGGTTAATGTGTTTGATGACTACTATGTAAAATACCAAAGATTGGCTTATTTATGCAGAATGATATTGGACATCCTTATAGCTAATAAGCAATGCCTTGAGATAGTATCTGTTTTTAAATTCTTGCTTGATGAATCTGTCTTTGGGTGTTGACTTGAATTCTCAGAAGAACTCGGTATGAAGTGACACAAGAATACCCGAACATAAATGGAACATTACAGGAATAAAATATCAGACATTTCAGCTCCCTGCTTCTTAAAGCTAAAAGTCCTTGAGGCATCAATAAAACCAAACCAAGTCCAACAGTAAAAGTGCGTGTCATGGTACACAGATCTATTTCTATGTAGGGCTGACTGAGAAAAATTGTTTTTACATAAATAGTTATAATAAGCTCTTCAAGAAGGAAAGAGGGTGGACCACTAATGGAAAAAAACATGATATTTTAGGTTAAGCACATCTGAAAGTAAAACATCCTACGGGAACTAGGCAATTTGACAATACTGGAGCCTGTGCAGAGAGCCAGAGCAGGGCTGGTACACTACTTAGTCCCACATAAGAACTATTTTGAGATTCGAGTCAGACCTAGGAGATACAGACCCCTTATTTTTATTCTATGAGCAACTTAATTCCCTCTTCTACACAGAGATTGGAAATTTATTAAAGTTCACAATTTCTACAGATAAAAAGGCAAATACAATTTAACTCCCTTGCACTTTTCTCCCACTAAAATAAAAGTTAATTTTTTACTCTGCCTTCAAGAATTTTGGACTTCATTCATGTGAAAGCATAGAGTAGTCTAAGAAGTCTTAAAATGTGAAATAACAATATTTAAAATATTTAAATTGAATAACTAATAGGTTAAGTTAGAGTATTACTGAAAAGATACCATCAGTATGGTTTCATGTGAGACCATCTTTAGTCATTATAGTAACTTTGCACTACGAAAATTAATTTGAGGGTTTTGTATATGTGATGCAAATTTTAAAACTGTCAGTGTGTGTTTTTAAAATACTTTAAATGTACAAATACTTCTTTGTATTTCATGTTATTGATGTCTGCTAAGATTCTCACTTTGGTCTTTTTAATATTTATGGCTGTGTGTCATTACATCACTCGTATATTAACAAGGATATGAAGTGAAATGTAAGGATTCTTCAGGTTATATTCAATAATTAATTAAGCAATGATCCATAAAGTATCTGTTGTTAGCAGCAGGGGATGACTGGTTTGTTCGTTAATGGCCATAAGCAAAGCCAAGGCTGATGAATATCCTAATAAGACTGTTAGTAAGTGCAGGAAGGATGATTTCTGAAATGATGACTGCAATGTTAAGCTAAAGGCAGTTTTGAAACTGCCTGCAGCATTTTGAAAACCTATCCCAACTGTGAGAAAGTCTGCAAGTGTTTTACACTACCCAAATGCTCCTTTTTTGCCAGTGGCAAAACTGTGGAATTATTTTGATAAGAAATAAGTTGATGTCAAGGCAGACAGAGCACAGCATAGTGAGCACTTTAATCGGATGTGCTTGAGAGGGCTATCACAAGTTTTTAAACTCTTACTTACTTGTACCAGGTGACAATAATCATGCCCAACAGTGGTTGCCCTCCCGCTAATTACCTCCTTGAAGTATCTCTTTTGCTTAACTATTGCCTCTCCATGGAAATTACAGAATTTTAAAGTTGCAGAAGAGTTACAGCTTCTTTCTGAAACTCATTTACTTCAAAATAGGGTGGAAAAAACTGGGGAAGGAGTGGGAGGGAGAAGGAAGAGAACTAGCAATACGTTTCTAATGTTTTGGAAATTACCATTGCTCTCTTAAGTTGGTTTTGGTGAGCTCTAATTTTGTTCATTTTAAACACAGAAATGTCATTTGTTTATTTTAACGACTGCAGAAAGATGATGTGGGTGGCTTCTCGAGTCCCTATCATCAGTCTAGGGAAAAAGTAATGAATTAACATTATGAATGAAATATCTAAAATAAGACTGCATCTGTCCTGATTACATTACTGTTCTAATGTTATGTATCCAGTGTGCATTTGTTCTGTCAATTTAAAAAAATAAAATAAAAAATAAAATAAAATAAAATAAAATAAAATAAAATAAAATAAAATAAAATAAAATAAAATGCAGTCCAGGATTTTGTATTTGCTGCATGACCTATGTAAATTCAAGAAAGAGGAGGACAAAATACCATGTTTTTAAAAAAATAAATATCTAAAAACCCCTCAACCATCCATCTTTGGAAGATTTTTTTTAAATTTTAAATTAAAGATTACTTTGGTGCTCTGTGAAAAGTAAATATAGTACAGTAAGTGTAAGCATGGTACTAACAGAATAAAGGAGAAAAAAAAGAAAAAAGAAACAGAAGAACTCTTTCCTAAACAGAAAATATTAAATATATAATAAATATATTAAATAAATATGAAATGGGAAAGTAGGGCATATGTCCAGTGTTTGGAATTTATGTTAGCCGGAATATGAAATGTAATTCACACTGATGTTTTTGTCTGTATATTCCCAAAATCATGAAATACTAAATTCCTTTCTGGTACTTTTAACACTGCTTGTATTGATCAACAGTGAATAAACACACACATTTTACCGTAGGCAAGTATATGGTTTGGGATCATTAGGTAATTGCTGCTTTTTTTTTATTCCTTTTGAGTGATAATAGAATATTTGGCATCTCACTGTCCATTAGCTCCACTTAAATATGTTTAAATATGAAATTACTCGATCTTCTGAATCAGTTTTCCATGCTAGAAGCACAGAATACCTACTTGGTGGGTATTTTGTTGTGTCTTATTGTATCTTTTAAGAAAGTGTGAAGAGCAGGCAATTAAAGTAAACTCACTGAACTCTTGCTTGTATTGAACAGATTTCCTAGGGTTGCAGCCTTGAGTCTACTGACAGCAATATGAGTATGACTGCATGTTGTGTTCAAGGTTTTTTAAGTGATGAGGCAGAAGTGCAATGCAAAGTCTGCTTTTAACTGGTTTTTTTTAAGGTACACGTGCATCATAATACTCTCTACTACATCTGTTGAACATGCACATAATCAGAAGAATGTGTATTGCACCATAGCTGATTTTGTGGTGATAATATTTTTACATCTTGAGAAAACAGGTTGAGTAATGGAAATTAAAGAATTGTACCAGCAATAAATTATTCCTAAGACTAATAATAAAAATAAATCTCATTCTGTCTCGTCTCTCTAAAATAATCATCAGTTTGTCATAAATATTCCTTATTTAGGACGTAGGGAAGGCTTTCAATATGTGAGTCGGAGTGCGACTGGTACTGAGAATGAACACTGAATTTCTTTGTAAGACCTGATGTCAGATGAATGTGCATGCTGAAGTCCAGCTTAGATGCATGGTGTTTCTACTATATATATATATGTATATATCACTAAAACTGTTCTTTCCAGAAACTTGGTAATGTCCTTTAATGATTTGTTTAATCTGATTTGGGCCTTTTGTGAAATGTGGTATAGGTTTGGGGGTAATGTCTGAGAGGGGATTTTTTTTTTTTATGCTGTTTCTTCCCCATTTTTGATGTTTTTTTGTGAAATTAGAAAAAACAAGACAAGCAAAAGGGAATTTTGTGAAATCATGTGTTTTAACACTATGGAAATGCTCTGTAATCTAAATAGTGAGGAGAAATGTGGATGATCATGCACACATCTTAATGGGGCTTTTTCACACTGACATTTCTTTTTAGGGTTTTACTAAAACTGTAATGGAAGATCTCTAAAGAAAAAAAAAATGCTTGATAGCTTCTGTGAAGCAAGAGAGGTTTGTACAGAGCTGCAGAATACTTCTGTTTCCCCACGCTACAAAGAATGGTATGTGAGAGCGCTCAAGGGTGTTCATCACATTATTTGAGTTAAGGGATGGTATGAAACTTGCTCATATATTTCTTCCCTCATTATCACATAAATAACATGGCAAGGCATTACTGGGGGCATTGATTGTCTTTGCTTTGGCCCAGTTTTGTGAAGTTCCAACTGAGAAAAGCCTTTCATCCTTCCCAGGAGAAAAGACAGCCTACTGCTGAACTCCCACCATTTAAATTTCACCAGATTTCTCCTTAACCTAATAATAGTTCAACTTAACAGTTGCATCCTCTTCCTGACATTAGCTAAACCACACCATGTTGCTTTGTCTTTGCTTGTAAAGACATTTGTCTTTGCTTGAAAAGACAGCAAAAGTTGTGGAGGTCAGTTCTTGACTAAGGGGTTCACTAGTGCATTTCAGAGTCTACAGAGTCTCACCCTACTGAAGTGGAGGCCTTGAGAAGTGGATCCTCCTAATCCATCTTCAAAGTAGAGGTCTCCTGAAATTTTAAAGTACTGTACAACTAGAGATGCTTTCCATCCTAGCTTTTTTTACCCCTAAACACTGCTAATGTGATGAGGAAGACCAGGATTCTAAAATTACCATTCCTGCCTCCTTGTTTCTCTTGGTGTACAGCACTGACACAGAATTGCATAAACATCGAGACAAAAGTGGAAAAGGATTGAGGGGAAAAGCAGATATAACCAGCACCTTGCTCTGACATTCTTCTTGCTCTGGAGAATTAATGTGTGTCTTTCATGTATGTATGTAGTTAAGTATGTAGTATGTAGTTAAGCTAGTGTGTGCCATATCTGTCATGTAAGTTTGACCACTTTTGAACTAAATATAATACAACCAGAAGATAGCACAAATCTGCCAGAAGGCACCATGGATTTTTTTTTCTCCTCTGTCCAATCAATCTTGAAGTTTACCAGGTGTTGGTTTAAGGAGAACGAGTGGTAGAAGCTCAGCAGCATGATTTCTCATGTTCTGATAAAGGTGATGGGCTTTTCCCAGTACAGGTTAGCCAAATGAGGCAAACATGAATATGAGCTGAATGTTACTACCAGTAATTCAGTAATTTTCTGTGTGATAATGAGAAAAGGTCAGAACTAATTCTGTCCTGATACCTTTTCCCATTGCAGTTTAGTGCAGCTCATCAGTGGTAAGGCACAGGACAAGGTATATATGTTATTGTCAGGTTGTGCGTCTCTTTTTTTTTTTTTTAGCTGGTGTGCAATTGGACAGCGTTAAGGAGCAGTTCTGGGCCTGAACATCTCCACAGTGTAATCTGCTTGTTTTGCAAGCTCAGAATAATCTCTCTTCCCTCTCCAGTGTGCCTATGCAGTAACTGGAGAACAATTGACTTGTGATAGCATCATCTCCTCTGTTTGTGTATGTTTTAGAGACTAGGTCATGAAGAAGCCAAATGTGGCAAATTAATATTCAGATCCCACAAAGTAGCGGCGATGCTCCTTCTTCACCATCTGTGTAAATGTCTGTGGATATATGGTCCTGCATCAGCAAACTCTTAACAGCGGGGAAGAGGAGGAAAGGACACCTTGTGGCCTTATGACCATTAATAAGAAGATATATTCTGAAGGGCACTCTGTTTTTTTCCCTTTCAGCTGAGATTTCAACTAAAAAGTTTCAGTTTATTTGCCACTCATTTTTATAACTACCGTTAACCCTCAGTCTGGGTATATAAGTCTAGAGCTTTTAAACTGTCTTAGAATTGTGTGTAATAAGAGTTTTATGATAAACTAACTCTGATGTCATCATGTGAATCATACTGGGGCAACTCAAGGAAATTTCTGGGAGAGTGTGTTCTGCTTCTGTTCATTCTTGGTTCCAAAGCATTTGTGGGTGACAGGACTTAAAAACATTACAAAGGTTTGATTTTAAAAGGCTTTTTTAAATTTGAACATCGCCTCTGCTTTTTTGTGACTTTTTATGTTGATAACAACAGCTAACGCAGTTTCTATTATATTGCCACCTATATGGAAGGTTGTGCAACACTTTCCATTATAAGACTTTTTCAGTTGCCTATTATGTTGCCAACATTCAGCTGTTTGGGCTGAAATTTTCCATGCTGGGTGTCTCCTTCAGGCTGAATTTCTTGGGAAAGTTTCAATAAAAATACTTGAACCATTCCAGGGAATGAGAGGAGGGGGAAATACTATATTTTGCTCATGTTTATTAAAGTTGCTGCAAGCACTGAATTCAGAAATCATTGCACCTACGTGTTTTGGAGCAGGGAGTTGAATTATTAAGAAGGTGAAAGGGTGAGGAAATAAAAAATGGGGCTAGAAGAGATTTCTTTCTAAGGAATGGACTCCTCCCTAATGTTGTGAACCATCTGCAAGAAAGCACACAAACCCTATGCTTGTCAAAACAGGGTCAATGAATAGCTGGGAACGGAATGATTCCCCTTGTTCCACTGCGCCTACGTGGTATATTGAATTTGGAGAGAAAGGCTTATGAGGTGTAAACACAATCCTGTGCAACAGGGAAGATGACTAAAATCTGTGTAATGGTGGAACTAGAGGGGCAGGGTCATGGACTTAAGAGTAAGAGTGGAAAATAGCAGAGGTAGCTTTGCTCAACAAGGAGGTGGATGTGAAGATGGTGAGAGAGACCTACTGAGCAAGTAGATGGGATTTAACCTAAACAGCAGCAGCCTTTGTTAGTTACTGTTCATTTTCTGTTTCCCACACATCTTGTGCCTTTCAATGAGGCAGGGAAAATTGTATGCCAACATGTAATTTGGTGACCAGTATTCAACCTTAATTCCAGCATGTTTCATGTCTGAGCACTTGATGTTGCAACCATAATGTCCTTTCAACATGAAAATGAAAGCCTTAGTTGGAAATGTTATTCTATACCCATCATTAAAATGCTTATATTGTAAGCTTTGAAGAACACCACCATAGTTAGGCACAAGTATAATACTGCGTTTCAATTATTATAAAATACTGAAAAATGTTTTCTTTTAATCCATTTAGAAAAGTTTTGTTTTCAAAACCATAGCACTGCCAGTGCCTCAGCAAACACATATGGGACTTTTTGGACCTGAAAAAGTTAATTGCATAGTTGAGATATCAGGAACTGAACTTCTCAACATACTTGGCCTTCCGTTTCTCTCAGGTTCACCATGTAGACAACAAATGAAGTCTTGGAATATACCCAGCGTGCTTAGCCCAAATGGGAGCGAGTTAACAGGACAGGGAGAAGTTTCAGCTATAACTTCAAATTTTCCTGATTTTTATGGACTTCAACCAGACTGGTTATACCTCAATAATTTTTAACATTGTTATTTGTGGCTGAGTTTATTAAATAGCAGTGTTCATGCTGCTGCTTTTAATATCTCACACTTGAGGTTATCTTCCAAGTTTTCAAGGATTTATAATGTTGCCATAACATTTTCTTAAGAAATGAGGCTTCCCATCCAGAAGCAAGCATACATCATAGAACAAATTCCAAAAAGAGTGAATTAGATGTTTCCTAGTTAGAGGAGAGCAAATTTATACTGAATGCCCATTTTATTAAGATCCTTTTGCTTCTTTTTTTCTTGAATGAAATTGAGATTTCTATTTGGGAACTATTTTGTCAGTAATATCTGCACCCTTGTTTAGAGAAGAGAAATGTTCAACTGAGCTGTTACTATGGCTATCTGCTTTTTAAATATGAACTTCATAAAAATGCCATATCTGGGTTTGACATGATGTATTGTCTCTGTTCAAAGAAGATAAGCTGTCATGTCATATACCTATTAATGTCTGTAGATGGTGTGTTGACGTTACATATCATGGCAAAGATCCGCTTATTAATGCCTTCATGGTATGGATGGACAGGATACATTTTTTATTGCTCTGATGGTACTTAAAATTTTATGCCACAGTGGTTTTGAGGCTGTGTTAAAGTACACAAATCTCTTTTGAAAATGAGCTGAGTTTTTTATATCTAGGCCAATTTTTTCCTTGATATTTCACACAGATGCCTAAACCCCACCCTTTTTTTTTTTTTTTTTCTTTCTCCCTTGCCTGCACACCCCTTACTGTTCCACAAGAGCTGTTGTTCCTAAGAGGTCTCTGCGTAAGTGTAGTCAGGCCTGGTCTCACGGTCAGTAGAATCTACCCAGCTTCCACCCAAACAGCCCATGCGCTGCAAGCGGTAACAAAGTGCTGGGTTTCTATGGAGCCTAAACAAATAGTGATTCATATGTATTTAAACTGTTGGTTGAGACCCAGAGAAGAAACTGGACTGCCCTGCAGCACCATGTTGCAGATGCTGTGGCAGATGATATGTATTGCTGTGAAACCAAATACGACTCGATGGTCACATTCAGGGCAATTGTTGTGGTACTACAGTCTGCACAATCAGTTTGTCCAGCCAGCCTCTGGCCTGATCCTTCATA
Organism: Athene noctua; assembly: GCF_965140245.1. NCBI lineage: Eukaryota > Metazoa > Chordata > Aves > Strigiformes > Strigidae > Athene > Athene noctua. Next base: position 140,559,228 of record NC_134038.1, on the reverse strand, counting down.
CTATGGCAGGGTATAAACGGTTAACCAGGTGACTGGTGTGGCAGTATTCCTTCTGCTCCCTCTCCTCAGAGTCTGCTGCTTTTCCTTGAGAGCTAAAGGCAGATCTCCCAGTCCTCTGTTGGGCTCAGGATTGTCAGGGGTTGCTTCTGTGTCTTCTCATATGATAAGGAACATCAAGTAACACGACAGTTTGGTCACATAGCAAATATAGTTGTCTCAACAAGAATGTGGTAGTGGTGGATTGGCACCCACATAGCCACTTGCTTACTCACCCCACACCACTGACCGCAGCGGGATGAGGGAGGGAATAGGAACGAGAAAACTCGTGGGCTGAAATAAAGGGAATCACTTACCAAGTACTGTCACTGGCAAAATAGACTTGGCCTGGGGAATTTAACTTAATTTATTGACAACTAGCATAAATATTTAATTGCTGATTTGGGTGTTGGTTATTGAGAAACAAAAGAAAAACCCTAAAACATTTAGGCGGACAAAAGCCATCTTTCTTCCCCCTTTCCCAGGCTCACTTCATTCCAGACATCTCTCCTCCGCTGCTACCACTGCAGGTCACACTCGGTCCCTTCGATGAAGCAACAAGTGGTGCAGAAGTTGGGGTCAGGTTGTGGTAGTTTCTCTCTGCCACCCCTTGTTTGTCACTCTTGCCCTGTGATCTGGTGTTGGTCACTCACGGGCTGCAGTGCCTCTGGGGGTGTACTTGCTCTCCACCATGCAGCACCTCCTGCTCCTCTGACCTCATTAATCTCTCATTCCTTCTGATGTTTCCTCCTCTGTTCTTTCCTCCTCTCTCCCTCCAACATTTTCTACCCCTCCTTAAATATGTTTTCATTGAGGTGCCACCAGCTTCACTGATGGACTCAGCTGTGTCACATGGTGGGTCCGTTGCAGAGGTGGCTGAAACCAGCTGTGTCTGGCACAAGGCAGCCCCTGACCTCTTCTCGCCCTGCAGTCCCCTCCACTACCAAAACCTTGCCACCTACACCCAATACAACAATTCAGTATCTTCATTATTTCCTCCATGGACTTGTTCTCTGTGGTCGCTTCTATCCCCGAGTCTGCCTCATTCTCTTTCCTAGTCTCCTCTGAGAGTGTGACTATTGAAAGAAAGCCAGGTCACCCTTGCTTAGTCCAATACAAATAATTGCTGGTAATTTTTGTCATTCTGTTTCCTTACTGGACTGCAAATGTGAGTTTCTAGGTGACAGCTGGCTCTGAGGCAAGTACAGCATACTGGCTGCACCATGTTCTCACCTCTCTGAATGTGCCCTTCATGGTTTGCCAAGGTTGCAAGAGCTCATCATGTAAAGCTTGTGTCTTGGCTAAAACCTGGTTTACTCTGTCTAACCTGGTCAGACGAATGTCTGGGTGTAACTTCTTATTTTGTATCATATGCTAGCACGTATTATTTTATTCACTGACAGGCGTAGTTTATACTTTAGCATGAAGGACAGAGGACTGTATGGACGAGGTGATTTACTTTAGCCTGTCTTAGGAATCCTTCAAGATGGCTCCTTATGCAGTGGAGGGGAAAGAACAGATTAAAATACTGCTTGAATGCTAAGTGCATGAAGTCTGAGTTGCAGAGATCCCATTGTGGGGGAATCCCAGCAAGTGAGGGTTGATACAGGTGCCAGCAGTGATTCTCTGAATGTCAGCATAATGCAGTATCAGGTGTTCTGGTGTGACTGTGTAGGCACTTGGAATAAAAGTGGTCAGTTTTAAATTCAGTTGCTCTTTTTTGGAAGGAATAACAACAAAATGAAAAAATCTATATATTCCAAGTGAGAGATCTCACCCAAAAATGCACTGTTGGAATTACTGCACTACCAGTGCACATCTTGCATTGTGCTGGTGGAATTTCCTCTCAGCATCCCACAGAGATGAACCTTAAGTTGCATTAGGCCTTCAGCAGCAGGCACCAAAGCTCCACAGAGAGACCACATTTGGTTTTCAAGAGTTGAGAACTCCATTTTGAGGAATTGCAATTTAATTGCACATCATTTGTGTCAGGCAACATTGTCTAAAACCTTTAGAAAAAGAATGTGATTATCCTAAATTGGAAATGATGTATCTACACAATGTAATTCACACTATCCCTTTGACCTTCAGATTCACTACATTTGCCCCAAACATTTTTCTCTGTTACAGCTACTCAGCTACTTTTTCACAGAAGGATTGAGTGTAGTTATTATAGTATTGTGTGCAGTGGTGATCTCTGGTTGGAGTTTAAAAAAACTTGTGTGTTTGCACACGATACAAATGTCTAATGTAAGTTCTATTGAAATCAGAAGCAAATGGCCCAGATCTTGAACAATGGAATAAAGCTGTTGCTGGAAAAGTTTGTATTCTTGAAATATGTGTGTTGCAGGGGAACTTGTCATGGCTGAGTCTTGATGCTCCATTTGGTCACTGAGGGTGAAAAATACTTAATTGATCTTTACCTAAAACTTTCTTGCAGACAGTGTTTCAAGCCTCTCATCCTCATGGTTGTCCTTGTTCTAGATTTATGACTGATGCAGCTCGTCGTGAGCAGGAGTCTTTGAAGAAAAAGATTCAGCCGAAACTCTCTTTGACTTTGTCAAGCACAGTGTCCCGTGGGAATGTATCTACTCCACCTCGCCACAGCAGTGGAAGCCTTACTCCTCCAGTCACCCCTCCAATCACTCCCTCCTCTTCGTTTCGCAGTAGTACTCCTACAGGTAAGCCTCCATTGTTTGGTTTATCCCAAATAAATCAGCAGTTTTGCTACATGACATTTAGAGAACAATAGACATATCAAGGCACTGGGAAGAACCCCTAAAAACAAAACCAGAAGAGCTGTGGGCTCTTTTATTTGCATTTGGTTTGCAATCTCTAAAATGTGTTTGGGCATTTATTTCCAAACTCTTTGCTAAAGCAGAGAAGGACATTAACTTTATAAATTGCGTCTGAAATTATTACACAAAGAAACTAACCTTACCAAAAATGCCAAATGTGCAAAAGACCCCAATGTATCAGTAGGAGAGGCCTGCACATGGTACAGTGCCAGTTTAAAATACAAGTAAAAGTGATCAGGGTCTCACCCTGCCCCTTTACTTTTCTTCTTTTCTTTTTTTTGAGGGTGGGTTGAATTCATAGATAAATGAGTGGACAGAGAGGAATGTTCAGCTGCTATCATCATGTAGACATGACTTTCATTAGGAAACTATGTTCAAAAAAGGTAGTGTTAGAAAAAAGTGGTCTGTGTTTTCTTCACATGTAAGTATTCTGGTCGTTTTCCCAGGTATAAAATTCCTGGGATTTTTTTTGCACTGATTAGAGAAACTGAAAATTGCTTGCTGTGCTGAACCAGATCTCTAGGCCAAAGCCAGTCTGGTTTAAATTACATAGAGATCTTGTCAGATAATTCTGATATACTTCAGATTAAATACCAGTATTTCCTTCTGAAAAGCTAAATCTATTATGTTTTCTAATAAATAGGCTCGACATACTCTTCTTAACAGGGAACCACATGAGCATTCCTGCCTTGATTAAACTGTTATGCCGTGTGTTTTATATAAGCTATTTAATGTTTAGTATTAATGATTAAATGGAAAAGTTGTAGTGATCCTTGTGACACACTGTCTGGAAGTTCTGAAATTAATTGGTTGTTCGTATGTCCCTGGATATGGTGAGAACAGCTAAATGATAAAGTCCTAACGTAATTCAGAAGATTTTAGAAGATTTTTTTAAAGATTATCTCCTATTTGAAACAAACTGATTCATTTCCTTGACATCCTACAGATGTCAAGGAATTTCTGCTTTCTTTAGTTTTACTTTTTGTACAGCTCCTCCTAAGAAGGCTAATTCATGATGTGGTCAGGTAGTATAACTTTGCACATCTGTCAGGAACAATGGTTAGCGATGTACTCTTTGAAACATGTTTCATCAAATACTAAAGAAAAAAAGCCAGCATCTGTCTACTGAAATACTTTTATTTTTATTATTTTATCCTTTTCAAACTTTTTAAGTTACTCAGAATGTTGTTTTACCTGTAGTTAGGGAGAATCAACTTGGTTTGGCTAACCGAGTTTCTGGGAGTCCTGCCTGCCAGGTTATAAATAATACCAGCTTCCACTTTCTGCACCCTCTGTTCCAAGTTCCTTGTTGGAGCCCTGTTCCAAGTTCAGGGTTTGTAATAGCCTGGTAGCAAAAACCATATATTCTTTCTTGAAGATTTTTTTTTTTAATTAACTGTCAATTGAGTTGCATTTCAGCAACCTCCACCCAGAATTTCCATTTTTGACACAGGAGTTTTTCTGGACCTAAAATAAGCATTGAGATTCTTCTGATAACTACAGAATTTTTCCCAGTGTTTGCTTGGCATAGGATTTTGTTCTCCATGATGTTTCTGACTTATGTAGATGAGGTGCTCAGAGTCATGCCACGGCTGATTTTCTGTCAGTGCAGTACCTGCAGAGGGAGCCGAGGAGGGCCAGCAGACTAATTTTAGATAGACAGCTCACAGGTCTGTTATTGGCTGATGCAAGTCTTTTTCCCTCAAGTGCAAGTATATATGGCAATTGACTACCAAGGTGATAAAACCAAGGATAGTTAAGCAAGATCTATTTCACGGAAACAATTTAGAGTATGTAAATCGTCCTGCATTTCAGCCTCACAGTGCCTACACAACTTTCAAGCCCTACAGGCATACCCTCCACTGCATCCAGTGAGGATGAAGAATAATGCTGTATTCCTTCTGTGCGATCCTGTTTGATTTGTACTCCGAGCAAACTCTTGTTAACTCGTCTTTGAATACAGGTAAACATGTATGTTATGGTAACTTCAGAAAACAAAGAAGATGTTTTTCCTTAGGTTGCCTGAAAGGGTGTCATCTGGGTTGATGTTAAGTGTTTGTTATAATGCAGATATAATCATTGTTCTCATCCTCCTTTAGACCTATACTTTTGTCAAAAATAGAGTGGGATTGTTTTGACCCAGTCTATTCATCAAGAATTCAGAATGGCAGTTTCTCTTTTATTCTCTCCCATCTAAGTTGTTCGATACATCGTTAAGGCACCAGACTTCAGCAGCATGCCTGGCGTTACTGTTACCACGCAAGGTGTAACTCCAAGATGGTGCTGCTTTAGATGGCAGAGAAAGCATGCCTTACGGGCTGGTGAGCTGGCATACAAATATGCATGTCCCTCAGCAGAGAGTGTCTGTCTTCTGTGGCTGTTTGCTATTCATATTTGAGGTAGAAAGCAGAAACTTCACTAATCTTTTGGGTCCCAGTTTTCATGTAGTGTCCTCCCTTTAGGTAAGCTGCTTGTCTTGGCTTTCCTGGGTGTGTGGTAGTCTTATCTTGAGCGAAGCCAGCAGCTTCACCTCTGTGCATGTCCTTACAGCTAAGTCCAGCCATTTCCTGATGCTGTTAAGCTACTGTTGTCATTTTTCAGCAAAGCCTAATTTCATATAATGACGTCTCATCCGTGTATTGACCAGGCTCAAATCCACTTAGCTTGTGAAATTTGATAAGAAACAGTTCAAGGTGGTTTGGCTGCAGTGAATGTTTGTTAAGTTTTGCAGTAAAAATCCATGCCAAAAGACTACAGGCCAAATTCACAGACAGAGCTGAGCAGCTTCCAAGCTGACACCCGTACATGCTGCAAATGTTGCATGTGTATGTATAGCACCTTCTTCTGCATAAAAGGGATTATTCATTTAGAAACAGAAATATTCGGCAAAGAAGTGTGCTCTTTAAGGCTCTTCTCAGGTAATGAGGTAGACATGTATTTATCTGCAGACTCTGTATGTGTTAGTCCCCTGGAACGGCCTGTTTGTGGTTTTGGTGGGAAGTAGAAATGCAGCAGTTAATTTTCTGTACCTCCCCTCTGTTCCCTCAGGGGTGACTGGCATGTGCTCTCTGCTTACATTTGGCTTTTTGTTCCCTCTCCCATAACAAGTTTTCTCTTCTTAAGACCTGCATCCTCTAATGATTGTAGAGAGTTCACTTTAAAAATTTGTTCCAGTTTTGTTTTAACAATAGTGTCTCCCAGGAGACTTTGTTTAGTAGGCTTAAAGGCTCTTGTTAGAGTTCACAGGCAGGATTTAGCAAAAGAAATGGCTTCCATCAGCAATACAGACTCCTTAGGGTGATAGGGAAATATAGCTAAGTAGCACCAGCACATAGCTTATTTTGGAAAGACGCTAACAGTCTGCAAACATCGAAATATCTCTTCATTTAAGGAGTGCTCAATTAAGTCACAAAAACTTACGTTGCCTTTATTTTTAAATGTCAGTTTTAAACCCACAAAACTAATGAAGTCTAGTTATGGATAAAAATGGGGCTGACATAGCATCTTTAACATACGCTGTTAATTTTTTAAATGTTTTTCATACATCTGTGTGGCTCACAGATTAAATTTCCACTACTGACTTCCTGGCTTTTGACTAAGTCAGAGCATTGTCATTCCTTTGAAAACTATGGTATCTCGTCATGTTGAAAAGCTTTAGAAAAGATTCAGTGATAGTAATTCATTATTAAAATAACCTGGTCCCAATTTTAGTTACAAAAGTAATTCCTAGTAATGAATCTCAAGACTTTTAAAAAAATTTAAAAATTAAAAAATAAAGCCACTTTTACATTGAAGGAGTGTCAAAAATCATCTGAAACCACTGTTTTGTGTTTGCTTGGGTTTTTTCTTCCATATTTATGACTACTTTTTTTTTTTTTTTTTTAAATGATTCCAGGCCTGGGATAGTAAATTTCAGCCTGGAGTGAATTTTTGGCTTTCTTATAAATCCTAAAGCAAGAGTTTAATACTACCAACTGTTTTTTTAATGGCTCAATTCTAAGTCTTGCCCACCCCCCAGAAAAAAAGCTGGAATATTTGAAAACCTCATAATTAGCATTACATTTTGCTCTGAAGAAACTGGCTCTTAGGCCTCCTTTCCTGTTTATTTTTATTTTAATAGATTACAAGTTATAACATTTATGCTGTTTTAATGGGTTTATAGACCTACTTACTGCCTGATTGTGTTGGGCAGCGGATGGCAGCCAGTCCTGGCAGCGAGCATTGAGGATGCTATGGTTGGCTGGAACAGCTGTGGCCGTCTGTCAGTCCTTCCACTTGTAAAGGAGATGAAAGAGTGAAGTTTTCATGGGTGGTCATAGCTGACCCCATGAGAGAATTGGCAAGGCACGTTTTGATTCACAGCTGTCATTTAAGTAGGTGACTAACTATTGGTTTATCTTATTAATTAGGATAAATGCCTTTCTGGGGAGTCATATGTGTGCAGTCATTTTTGATTAACTGCATTTGAAAGATTTTACCTTTCCTTAATATGGCAAACTTCCTTGAAACTTCAACTAGACTATTCTCAGTATTTACAAAAGTGACCCCATTTTCTACCCACAGAAAATAGCTAACTTCTCAGTCTTTTTTTTTTTCTTTCTAGTAAAACATGAAAGTAAGAATTTATTTTAATTTGGAGTAAAAAATACTTTATAGGATTGGCCTTAACCTTTAAGGAATGTAAGATCTAAACAGTGATATTGTAATCAAGTATGCTTAAAATTTCAGTGCAGCAATATTTCAAGACCTTAAAAAAACCTATGACTGAGGCTTTCAAGTTAGTACTGTTGATGCAGAAACCATTACATTTACCACTGAGGATACTGAATGATGATGCGAGACGATCTACAGTAACTGAGTAGTTTTTAAGATATCTAGAGCATACTCCTAAACTGAAATCAAGACTGCTTTGTAGCTGTCAGTAATCCTAAAGCAGCACTGTTTCAGCCAATTAGAACATATCATGTGAAATGGGCCATTTTTTTCCTAAGAAATCATACTAGTGCTGAACCATGACTTTATATAATACGTGATTTAAAGACAGAAAGTGCAATTCAGTATATTTTCAGTCAAAAAAAGTCAGCCTTCACCAAGTATGTATTTACAGAGCCAAGTGTAATTAGAAATATTTTTGATACCTAGTGTGACTGCATTCTTAAGTATCTACAATGATTTTAAGTATGTTTGTGTTTGTTGTAAGTTTAGTTAACAAACTAAATTAGAGAGAATCATGCCCCATTTACATCATTAGGGAATATTCTCTAAGATTAAAATAGTGTCTATATAACCTTTTATTCAATAGATTAATAAATAGATTCTTATAATTCAGACTCTTAATCATTTCTCTTATTCAGCTGGATTTTGTTCAGGATTTCAGTGCAACTACTGGCAAAACAGTGACCAAAAAATTACAGCTTTTGTTAACGAGAGCTCTTGCTACTGATGAAAAAATTTAGAGCTTCATTGTTCCCTCTATGGGTGACTAATTTACAGGGAAGGAAAGTCTGTGTATTACAACTAAAGATCTCCTTTCTGCCTTGCCAAAGGCAGTGGGACTCAGAAATGAATCTGTAAGGATCCACCTTGCTTCTGGTCCATTAAGGACTTGTCTGTTGTGGGAACTCCGGTTTTGGGAAGCAGAGCACTGTCTGGCAGTTTGAGTTTTCCCAGTAAACCTTGTTATCTCAAGTAATGTTATCTCACGATAACATATCTTTCCTATCATTCTGCTGTACAGCATTTGCCTTCATGAATAACTCATGAAGGGATCCCAAGGGCCTTCTCTTGGGTCTATTCCCTTTTCTTTTCCAAGACTGCAAAAGTTAAAAGAAAAGCATCCATTGTTTGCTGGTAATAGTAATCAAAAACACAATAGTAACCAGCCATTGGAATTGGGCAATGAAACAGAGTAACAGGCATGCCGGAAATCAATATGGTTTAAATTCTAAATGTGTGTTTAATTTTTATCACTTCAAGTTCTTTAAAAAATGTGTTGTCTTGTAATGCAAGAGCTCATTCCCCTTCATAGGTATCAAAGCAGCTAACTTTTCAGTACAGTTTCCATATGTTATGCTTTCAACAATGAAGTAATCATATGACGCAGAGTGCTATAGCAGCATGTTAAACAGAATCCAGCAAGAAAAAGAGGTCTACTCAGCTAAGCTACTTCGTAAGTTTAAAGTGGACAGTAGAAATGTAAAATAACAGAATGTGTCCCCTCCACAAATTAATTGAGGACTGAAAGAAGAAATAGGTGCTCAAACCTTTTTTCTTTGTGGATGTGCTATTAATACAGAGCCAAATGAATCTGAATTAGTAGCAGAACTGCTGTTTATATCAGAATATGTTTGGCTTCTGTCAGCAGGTGGCATTTCTGAACGCTGTGTTAGGTTGAATCAGAGTAGACTGTGAACCACTGAATCCACTATTCATTTGATAATCTGCAACAGCTTTTTCTTTGGACAACGCAGATTGGCTCAGTACTGCTCTGGCTAGTGAGAGCTTGTTCTTTTTATGGTGGGTTTCTTTTTTTAAGGCTGGTAGACTACAAAATAATTCTTCAATTAAGGTTTCAAAGGTGCTTGAAATTAGACGGGATTCAGGACAAGTCGGTGGAAACAAGTACATGTTGACGGCTTTTTGAAAATCATGCTACAAATTCAGGTCACGTGCACTTAAGCACATGATTAATTTTAAGCAGCTGATACTGAGGAGGTGAATGCCTGACTTTGAACACATAACAAGTGTTCTGTCAGACTGCAATGAAGTATACTGCACTTGCAGAGCTGCAAGCTCAAGAATTTATGTATGCACAAAAGCTTAACTTTAGCCATTCGCTTCAAAAACGCTTTACCTGCATTAGTGTATTGTAAATGCTCAGGTTTAATTATTACACCTTATGTTAATGTAGTATAGTATCATACAGATGTAATTGAAAAAAATAATGAAAAATAGCAATATGAGATGAAATCCCAGGGCTGTTTTATTAAATCGGTGCTGAGAAGTGGGCTGAGAGTGCTACATTTTTGTGTGTTTGACTTATGGGGTGTCTAGCGTAGTAAAGCACGAATCAACCAAGTTCTCCTGCAGCTTGAAAAAACTCACTTTCAGAGGTCTGAGGAACCATCTCATTAGTTGTTCAGATTGACAGAACTTTCTACTTGCTTAATTGCCTGTTCAGAGACTGAAGAACCTGTATGCTATGTTTTTATTAAAAATTAGATATACAGACCCACTCTTGTATAAACAGTATGGGCAAATAACTCAGCCGTACTTCACAAAATGAAGACTAAATTCTCCAACATAATGAAAGTTTGTCTGAATGCATTCAATATTTCAGGCCTACAAGGTATGATAAAATCTATGATAAAATATCTTGAGGCAACTGTATTGTGGTCTGTGGCAAAACTTCCCTCTGAGGGACTTCACTGGTGCCAGGATTTCACATTTCCGTGCAGATGACGAAAGAGAACTTTCTTTATAATTACTGGAGCCAAAATGGTTCCGTCTAATTGCAGGTTTGGGAGCCTATATTAATCCTGCACGCTAATTAATATATACATATGTTTGCCCAGCATTTAGCAGTCTGAGGCACCTATTCTAACAGAGCCTTATGGGTGTTCTTGTAAAAAATAAACACATAAATAATAATTTAAAAAATAATGCATGGCATTGTGCAAAACAGTTGATCAACATATGAGTTAACTATAATACATGGCATGAGATTTTAACATGAGCTTTTGGCTGAGGTCGTGACTTGAGCATGAATAAGTAAAATCTGTGGTAGTTTCTAGTTTCTGCCTTAAGGAATAAAGCTATGGTAGGAGGTTTCCAAAAACAATGAAAAATAATAAGTGCAATTATTTCCTATAGGGGTTTTCTTAGCACAGGTGGGATTTGTTCCCAGCAACAGCTAAAAGATGTTTTTTCAGAGCTAGATGCCACATTCCCCTTCTAGGGAGCCAGGCTTTGACCTCACACATGTTCAGCTCTTTCTTCCAGTAATCCAGAGTGAAAAATGCTCAAGTGCTCATCATTGTGCTTGCCTAAGTGCTTCAGAAATGGACCTCGCTTCCCTAGCAGTCACCTGCTGTCAGGTGGCCATCCAGGTTCCTTAGAGAGGCAAGAGCATGTATTATATTGGCTACTCACAGACAAAACTAAACCAAAGCAAACCAAAAGAATTAAATTCCTGCACAAATTGGTGGCTCAGTGATTTCCAAGTACACCTAGATTGTAAGGAAGTAACTGTATCTTGATGTCCTGAAGCAGTTGGAGGTCCCTCTCCTGCTGAGGGACCACCAGCAGACTGCTATGACTCTTGTTGCTCCTATTCTCTTCATGAGTTTTCTGATAAAGCAGTGACAATAAGTAAAAGTAACTTCCAGTGATGGTTTAATGTCTCATATTTACTGTTGGAGATAAATAATAACGTCTTGTTGCAGTGCAGAGGGAGCTCTAGCCCCCAAGTGTTGCAGAGGGTCAAGGGTCAGAAGGGGATGTGGAATGGGTGTGCAGAAAAGAAATCTAAACAGGACAAGTGTTTACAGACAGAACTTTTCTATTTGTTACTTCATTATTATCTTTGATCTACCAAAAAGCATCCTGATTTTCCTCCTTTGTATCAGTTTGTTACATGACATTTATTGAAGTCTAGCTGTGTGATTACCTGGGAACCTGCTCTGCAGTTTGGCTGGACCCTAAAAGAAGGATAAGAGTTGGCCCAGGCTTGATGACCATTTCTTTTACAAGGGAGACCATGGTGTCCTTTTTTTTGTCTCCTAGGCAAAACCGGAGTCTTTAAGGACTCTGCAAACCCCAGCCTTCGTTTGCTTTACGGGACTTATCTGGTTTGTTTTACAGTGGCTTTGGGACTCCCCAAAGGCCACCTCTTGCAGTGCAGATGGACCAGGTGAGTGTCAGTTAAGTGTTTGCAAGGAGCACAGGGCCCCAGGCACGTGACTACAGTTATTTCAAAGTCCTGTAACTTTGGGGTACAGATCCTATTTCTGCAGGGCTGTGCTAGACTAGGCAACACAACCCATGAGAAGTTTACTCTTTTGGAGATTTGGGATCCCCACTGATTCAAGGCCATAACCTTGTAAAGATGGAGTAAAACAATGAGGTTTCTCCTGTAACTGACCTTTTCTATGGTTTTCACAAGGACACATACTATGATAACGTCCCCTGCTTAGTCCTTTTTTTAACTTCATCCTAAACTAACTTACAACCTATCTTCAGAAAGTTCTATACTACATTCACAAAATGAAATTATTTTAAAGTGGTGCTTATAACAATTGAAATTACTTTTGAAGTTAAAAGGCCATTTGTAAGTGTATATAGGGGAAAGTAAGACTGAGGTAAAAATAGCTGATAAAGGAAAATAGGGCTGTGCTGAGAGGGAAAAATGCATGATTTTTTTTTTCACAATTCTTCTCATAGCTTTCCTGCATTTTCTGTTTTTCTTCCTTTTGCTGCTTTATGGGTGCATTTCCCTTATAATTCTGTTAAATTTCTCATTTGCTTCTTAACTTGGCAGTAAAAATGTGTTGAGTCCAGTTTACTATAAAAATATGTTCTGGGAAGATTGACTCGGTTGCCGGATTTTGTGCTTTCCAGTAGAGCTCTGAATCTTGCCAGGGGAGAAGGCACATCAAAAATTTAACACTGTATCTTATTTATCTCATCTCATTCTCTACAGGTAGCTTTACACGTAACCTCCAATTTGTTGTACTTCATCTTCCCAGCCTCTTCAGAGCATTCTTGTTTGATACAGACATAAATTGCACCGACAACTGTAAAGCTACTGTGCTGTAGAATTGTATTTTAGTGGCACATACCTGTAATTAATTGTATGGGAATTTTCACAGTACTCTCCCCAAGGAACAATTTCATTGAAAAGTAACCGAGTTGTCTAGACTATGGCAACTCATAAAATCATCACTAGTTTTGGTTTTTGAGCTACAAAGCAGCAATAGAAACATGGCTTGTAGATTTAAAGTACTTCCAAGCACAGGAACTGTTTTATAATCCCCATCGTAGTAGTCTAACCTGGCAAACCATTTTTGGGGTCGAGAACAAAAAAATGTACAGTAAGCTTAAGGTAAAGATTATCTCTGTGTTAATTTGTGATGGGTTTTTTTGGTGTAGAAGCACACCCACTGTACGTGGACCTTTCTTCTTCCAAATGTGCAAAAAATAGACATTTTGTAGAAGGCATATTGTGCCTGCCTTTCACAGCTTGTGGCATAACTGGTTTAACGTAGGAATTGCTTGACACTCAAAAAGGAACTTCAGTGATTCTGGGCAACAATGATGGCATTCATGTTTGTGTGTTTATACTGCAAGGGCCAATTGGTGGAAGGATTTTTATTTTTATTTTTTACTATTTAGCTTTATAAGTAATCTGCTAATTACTAACTGAAAATTACTAACTGAAAGCATAAATGTTTTTCAGAAAGTTGGAAACTGTAGTTGGGCACATGGAACTTTTAGGTGCTTATTTAGATTGTGTATATGTACATCTATATATAAAAAATATTACATTGCAAGATTGAACGGGATTTATTTGTACCATTGTAGTGCCTTGAGAACTGAAAAAATCACTCTAGCTGCACTAGTGCTCTATGTCTGCATACTGAAAGCAGTTACGGTTTTCAAAGAGTTTTTACAGTGCCTAGCAGAAAAAAAAGCATACTTATGTAGGCCAGCACTTCAGTGTGCTGAAGATGGTGAAACTTAAGCAAACGTTTGAGTTTTCCTTGCACTGTAGCCAAAGCAAATCAGAAGTAGAAAAAAGCAAGGACTAACGTACCATTTCACACGATGACTTAAAACACAGAGAGGTTTATTTCACAGGGGAAATGGTGTATTGTGAGTCGGTGGTAGCCGCCAGTACATGATCATCAAAATTCTGTAAATTCTAGAAAAAGAGGGTTGTTTATAGCTCTTGTGTATTACCAAGTGAGCTAAAGGCTATGAAACATTTGCTGACCCACAGAACTACATATTCTCTTGTCTTTTTAGCACTTGTGGCCTGGCAGATGAAAGACACCAACTTAATTCTTGCTGAAGATGATGGTTGGTGCTTTGTCTGTGCTAGCATAGACTCCCTCTTGCAAGATTTTTCCATATATAGTCAGACAGCATCTTTCATGGCAGTTTCTCAGCACTTCTGCCTCTAATGCCAAAGGATACAAGAAGCCAGGGAGCAATGGAAAATACCAACCTGAAAAGTACTTTCATTTCAACTTCAGCCCAGTGATACTTCATCTGGAACAACTCACACCTGCTAGCATATGTTTTGTACACCTGATCGAAACAGAGATAGCCTCAAAGAAAGGTTTGTGACAGCATATCAGGCACAGTGCAGATCTTATTTGTCGGAATCTTTGTTTTAAAAAAGAGAGGGGACATGACTCCCCACTAAATGTGTTCTTATGTTTGGGTGTTAAAAATGCATTTCTTTCTCAGAAACACAAAGTACGATTAATTAAAAAACATAGCAGATCTTTCCCACAGGTTTTGTGTGTAGGCGGGATGATAAAAGCCTCATTTCTGGCTCAGTAATCAATAGGCATCTTTACTGGTACTTCTGAGTACTGTCATTAAGGCGATCTTTCAAATTATGCTGATGCAGTTTCTTAAATCTAAATGGTCAGAGCATTTATATCAGGTAAAGAGAAGCGTTAAGTATATTTTCGTGCAAAATAATCCTCCCGCCTTTCAGTGCATTGACGTGGAGAATCTGCCATTGCCTCCCTCATTGCTGATCAGGGCTTTGTAACCCTCCTGGGGCTCATAAGCATGAAATTCCCTTGGCCCAAAGCTCCTGAAAGAGCACTGAGCTGCCCTGGGGCTCTACAGCTCCGCCGCACCCTGGTCCTCCATGGGCAGCCTGCCACAGGATCCCTTTGGCATGGTTCAGCCTGTTCACACGTGAGGGTCTAAGGTCCGGCCCAGAAGCATCTTGGAAATCCCCACGTAGCTGAATCCCGCTGAAACGAGCGGCGCTCCTCGTGTAGCGAGCGCTGCCTGCACAGCGGTAGCGCTTCCTTGGATTGGAGCCTGGCCGTTGCTCGGTGCATCCTTGCTGGGTTTGTGCGCTGAGGAAGGCAAAGCACACGGCAGTCAGGGTGGGTAAGGACTGCGTGCATTAGCAGGTTTATGGCCTGCACTGTAAGTGGCTGAATAGCTTTTGTACAGCTGTAAAGCATGTTTAACCCAATGTTATAAAACACGTCTCAAATGTATTTTCATAGCTTCATAAACTGTAGTTCATTTATGTAGGTACTTTTTGTTGTAATCCTTTATCTTAAACATGAAACTGTTTCCTGATACCTTTTCTATTTTCATCTTCTTTTTTTATGAAAAAAGGGGGAAAGAAGAAAAAAGAAAAACTGCCTTTTTGTTATATGCATCAGAAGAGTCCTTAAGTACAGTAATAGTGCCCTGAACTTGTATTTTTGTATTTCTAACCTCAGAATGCAGGCCTAGCAACTAAAAAGCCAAAATAACATTAATTATGGCTGTTCTTCACTGTGGTTTTTGGAGTATAAGTTTGGAACAGATGTTTGGGGGGAGAGGAGGGGGGAGGAAGGATGGATTGTTTCTTTTTCTCAGCCCCAACTGGTTTTAATTCTTTCTTGAACATTTTGAGAATATCTTTAAACATTTGCCAGAGTTCAATTAACATCCTGTGACTAAAGGTGGAAAATGTCCTACTTTGTTTTTCTTCAAACATATACCTGCTCTTGCTGCTTATGCCAAAGCCAGAGAAAGAAAGGATTCCAGCTGGCATAGGTTTTATTACTGTTACATTAATTTGCAGGTTAAGCCTCAAGTTGGGAGGGGTCTGCTGGATTGATTTATTTATTTACTTTTTTTATTTTCATGATTTTAAAAAAGTGCCATGTAAAACACTGCCGTTTAATTGCAGGAAGGTTATGCTCTTTTTTGGCGGGTGTTTAACAGCTTATTCTTGTTTACATGAAGTTGTAGAAATCTAGTTTTAAAATATGTTTAAAGTAGAGATTGTGTTCTTGGGTTTATCATGTTTTTCCTGTACTGTGTATAAACAGAAGATTGTACATTATTGAAAGCCCTTTTTTGTGGAAAACAGGATTGGGAAAAAAAGTTTATATAAGAATGCAAAATAACTTCCCGAGACTATTGGCGCAGTGTGACCATAAAACCTCAACAGCACATTGTGCAGTGACATTATAACAATTTGCTTTAGCACCTCTGCAGCGTTCTCAGAAAGTCCTGTTCTACAAAACACATGCCGTGGTATCGGTTGACTGTTTTTTCCAGAATCAGTTCTTTACATGCATGTTTTTGTGATTAGTTGCTGTTTCACAAGTGTTTGGAAGTGGAGAAATTTTTTTTTCTTATTTAGCTTATTACATTTATATTTTATTTGCATACATTTATACATTGTACAATTGTAGCATATCTGCTTATATAGGTGTGCAAACACCTTTTAGTGGATTTATAATCTCTGGATTGGGATTTTCTGTGTTTTAGTTTTAAAGACTGTTCTTTGATAACAAGATACAGATACAGATATATCAAGATAGAAAATGGCACACAATTGCTCCTAAGGCCAGATAGACTCCTGTTACTCCACCACTACCTATATTGGTTCTCAAAGTCTGTTTCTTTCAACCTGAGTATTATTAGTTCTGTTTCTCCTGTAGCCCAAAATGATGAGCAGATCTCATGTGTAAATAGTTCCCAATTTTACTGACAGCGAATAAGAATATAAAATACTAATGTCATACTAATAACACTTTAAATAAAAACCTTTATGTTTATTTTATACCTTTATCATTTTTATCTTTGCCTCCAGGATTTCTGGTTGATTTCCCATATAGCCTAGCTCAGCTGAAATAATTTCAGTTCTGTGTTTTACTTACAGAATCTAGAAGTGTCTGCATGCTTTCTGAAAATACATCTTCAGTCACTTAAAATTCATCATGAGTTTACCCTGAGCATTTAAATGAAAACTAAAGGTGATTTGAAATGGTGGAATCCTCCTATCTACCATTTTGTTTAAAACACAAAGGTTATCCATGGGTTGGGTGCATAACTATTTACAGGTTTGTCCTCTTTGAGGTACCACCTTCCAAAATAGCTGTGTAAAGTATCTTTCCAGACTGTCTGGGTGACTGTCCAAGTTATAGTTGCCCTTCTTGTGGCAACTGTGAGAGAGGGTAGAGGATGCCCAGAAACTTCTACCTATATCCTTACTTGCTTAAATGCTCCCTCCTTCAGTACAGCAGACCCTACTGGCTGAAAAATACTGTTCAAATGATGCAAACTAGAAATAGGGTTTTTTCTGGCCTAACTTATTTTCTCTAGTGCTTTTAAGTACCTTGTACTTAAAATGAATGTTAAAACCCATATTGCTCTTTGTATTTGAATCCATATTCAGATCATTACATGAGGTACATTTTTTAAATTCTCTTGGTGCTTATTTGCTAACCAAGCCTTGCTTCAGCCAGAGACAATAGAAAAGTAGTTCTTCTGAGTAGTAATAATTCCTAAACAGCTCATTATTTAGCACTTGATACTTGAGCTGGACTAGGAGAGAACTGTGAGGAGGGGTGGTTTCTCCAGAAGACATTTTCTGGCCAAATCCTGCTCTGACTAGTGTCACGAGGAAGAGGGGGTTGCTGGCAGCGGTGACGGCTGAAGTGCAGGAGGAGGGACGTGCTCCTGGCACGAGCATGTGTGAGCGCAGCCCGGCAGCGGCCGCCACAGACCACACAGCCCGTAGGACCCGCTGCGCGGGGGCTGGCAGCGGCCAGCAGGACATGCCCTGTGCCACCCCCCTGCTTGGCACAAGG
Source organism: Athene noctua (assembly GCF_965140245.1). Classification (NCBI taxonomy): domain Eukaryota; kingdom Metazoa; phylum Chordata; class Aves; order Strigiformes; family Strigidae; genus Athene; species Athene noctua. Next base: position 140,541,545 of record NC_134038.1, on the reverse strand, counting down.
GCCAACTCAATAATAAGTTGTAATTGCTATTTTGATGTCTCTTTCGTGATCGTGCAGAGGGATGGAGGTCTTTGCCAGCCTTGGCAAGTGCCCATTTGACAAACCATAACCATCTCAAGCAGCTCCCTCGAGTGACAGCAGAGCTGCCAAGCATTCAGTTGGCTTTGAGAACAGATTTGCCTCTTCACTCCCAGGAAGGAGGTTCAGAGATATTTACTGGGGTGAGAGAGAAAACTTTTAATTGTGTGTGCCTGTGCACGTTGCCTGAAGAAAGGCCTTCACCAGGGTGAACCTAGTGTTCTCTTTATGTAGGTGCTTAATCTGAACACTGGAATTGCACTTGCAGTCTAAGATACCAGTGTCCATAGCACTACGCAGCACTCTGTTGACACTACCCTGGGTTTTCTTATATACATGTTTACATCATCTTCATGGACATGAATGCTAAAAAGTATTTTTGAAAATACAAGAAATTAATATGAATGGACCTTTCACAAAGGCTGAAAAATGCTGTCTGTCCTCAGAGTCCCCTGCCCCCCCTGCCCCCAAAACAAGCAAGAAAGCAAAGGAAAAACCCAGACTTAGTCTGTTTGGATGACCACTCTCTGAAATTTGTTGCCTGAGTTTGCAGGGCCAATGCATTGTGCCACCCATACCAACTTGCAGCTGACGGAATCCTGCTACAACTTCTAGACTAAAGACTTGCATAGCAACCATGACGCATGTTATAACTGTTTTGTATTTCATTGCCCCTAGCATTTCTTTCCTGTGCTTTATATAAAGGAAGAGTATTTCATTTTGAATGACTTATATGTCTTTAGATCAGCAATGAGTATCAGCTGTAGGAACATTCTCCCTGCTGGTGAGCGTGGAGGAGACTGTGTGCATCCATGGGCACAGAGGGAAGAAGTTTGACAAATCCATAAATGTGCTTTAGTGTTAGACCAAAAGACACATAATATTAATAATTCACTTTTTTTTTATCAAGGAAGCTGTCACAGTATATGGGAATCCAAACTTCTTAACATAAGTGCTCTCATAAAACCGTTTCTATGAAATACAAACTGTAAGTCCTGCACGGGACAAAGTGTGAAGCTGAATTTTTATGAGAGATCATTGGAATTACCATGAACTTTCAGTGACACTAGCAATGTTGGTTCCCACTGTAGTAAGCTATTTGCTCATAGCTATTCATTGCATACTTAAATGTGTGCTTTCTGGTCATGGAAACAATTGGCAAGGATATTTTGGGTTTGTTTTTCTTCCTGGGAGAAGGGAAGAACTCGTAATGTTCTTCATCAGAGGTCAAGATAGATTGTATTCATCGTAATGGCACACACAACTTGTGCTGGTTTTAATCAGCTCTGTCTTTTTTGTATTTTGAGGCACAGTATAGAAGTCTTTAGATTTAAAAAGTGACATAACTACAAATGATGTGCACCTGCTTAGAACCAAGATTCGCTTGAAGTTGAGGGAAAAAATCCTTTGTGAATCTCATGGTGGGATGAATTCTTCCATGCAAAAGGCAGAATTTGTCTTGGCTACAGTGGTGTGAATACCAAGTAAACCCCAGAAAATTCAAAGATAAGGCTCTAGATTTTCAGCAGTGTAGCTAGGACAGTCTGTTTCAGAATGTCAAATGATTAACTCTCTGCAAAATATTTCTGAGCTATTTAAATTACTGAATTTACCTACCAGAAAAGAGAAGACGTAGTGAATGGGCATTCAAGAGGTGAGGTCTTTGCTGTAGGATTAAGTGATGTTCTCACTGATTTTGATAGGAAAACTGACTGGAAGAAGAGGTAGAACAACTCTTTATGGTGCAACTTTGCTTTTCATCACTCTGCAAAGACTTCTTACCACACAGGCACTAATCATAAACCCTTTTTGTGCATGTGTTTACTTTTGGCAAATAAACTGCTGTGATGCACACAGCCTTCTTGTTTGTCATGGGTTGTGTTTAAATGCAGCGTAAAAATTAAGATAAATAACTTGCTGGAATATTTCATGACCCTGTATGTTTTCTGTCTTTTCACAACTAGTAATTTTATGTAATACAGGGCTCCGGTATGGCATACTACATGAGCTGTGCCTAGTGGTGTCCACCTCAAGTCCATCTCCACCAGTGGAGTCCACCTCTTTGAGGAGCAGTGGCATTTGTCTCAGCATGGAAAATTCCAGGGAAAACAAAACATAACAAACTAGCATGATTTCCTTGCTTTTGTTTTGTTTTCCTTCATTTTTTAATCTGCTGGGTGCAGCACAGATGAAGTGAGCCTTTTGGGCAAAGCCGCTGGAGTGAGGAGAGGGAAGATGGCTTTGTGGGCCAGGATGGAGGGAATATTGTATGCGAGGGCGGGGGCAATATTATGAAGATGTTACTGAATCATTTGGGCAATGAAGCAATGAGTTTACATTAGGCTGAGGTAGAACCATGTAGGGTCTCTGAATGAAAGCCAGATGATGAAACTTGATATGGTAAAAAAGCAACGAGCTAGCAAGGAGCCTCAGAAAGGGCCTTGCCAGAGGAGAGAGGTGCTGTTGTGGAACTAGTATTTAGTCATGGTAATATTGTGTATTTGTACTTGCTGAAAGCATGTTCTTCTATGTAAGCTTTCCCCTCCAGATTCTTACTTTACCTTAGAGAAATGTGTGTTGTTGCGTTTCGGGGGGAGTTTTTTGTTATTCAGGCTCCTGAAGCATAATTCTGGTATTTTTCCTTTGAGTACCGAGGGGGGGGGGGGGGGGGGGGAAATGATCAGTCTGCCTTCCAAGCATGATGAGAAACGGTAAGGCCATTAGCACATGCGCTACAGGAACGTAGCTTGGTCCCCCAGAAGGGCAGCGTGCCCCAGCAGAGCGTCCTGTTTTCCATGTGCATGGCAACGTCCAAGTGGAGATCAGTGAGCCAGCTCTCTTGGAGCTCTCCTAAGAGTTATTGCAAATGCTTGTCCAAGTCACGCACTTGTTACACCCTGGAACAGGCCATAGGTTAGATGCAAAGGTGCTTTTTTTTTTTTTTTCCTTTAAAAAAGTAAATATTTACAATTATTATTGTGAAACACCAAGTTTTAAAACAAAGAAAGCAAGCAAGCTGTATCTTGATCAAAGTGCGCTGCTGTGCGCTTCCCCTTGAGCGCACTGCTGGTACCCTGGCAAGCTGCCCGAAGGAGCCAGCGGCAGCCGGCGCCTCGGGTTGCAGTTTGTACACCTGACGTGTAGCTAAGGGCCAGGGACTCCTGCTCGGCGTGGGAACAGCTTCTCCAAACCACCGTCCTCGGCCTTACAGTACTTAATTAAAATACCTCATCGAGGGGCTGTTTATTATGGCAGCGCCAACCTGTGTGTTGTGCGTTTTGTTCCCCCCCCCCTCTAATGTGTTGCACGCAATCATTGAGGCACCGCACGGGCTGCTGCTCTTAGACACTGACAACTGAGGAAATTAAATTCTGGGGCGGAATCAGTTAAAAGCCTGACTAAATCAGTGTTGTTTTTCTATGGCAACTGAAACAACATAATTATTTAAAGGATAATTTTTTATTGCTAATGAATTTTTTTTAAGACAGTTTTTTGCATTTTGTTTATACCAGGGCCCTCTTAAATACATTTTAGGATTTTAAAATTTTTATTCTTTATTTTAAAGAGAATACAAGCAATTGAGTTTAGTAGAACACTGTTAGATAAAAGCGGTGATAGACTGCACTTCTGGCTTTGTATTAAGTAATCTGCCTTTCAGGTACTTGGCACCATTAGTATTACTGTTTTGTGCAAGAAGAAATAGATATTTATATGGTTATTCATACTTGGAATAAGCTCATCATATTTATAAAGCTGTAGTGACAAGTCTGGATTTAATGGAGCATTTGCTTATACTGTTTAAACAACTCTTTTCACTTTAGTACACAAAATCTTGCATTTTTGTTCAGGTGAGCTAACTAAAAGAAAACCATAAGGATGGTCTGACCTCACGGATGCCTGCACACAGGTTTTGGTTTCCTCTGTCTCTCTCCCGTGTGTCTACCTATAAGTGAAGCATTGGCAAAAGTTGTTACAGAATTGGGTATTACTATATGAAATTATTAGAAAAATTAAAAGGATGCCCTGAAAATACAAGACAATGTAGGGAAATGCATAATTGCAGTGATTGCTGCTTCTCCCTGCTGTTCTGTGTATCTTTTCCCTTATATACCATCTCGCATATTGTTTTATAGAGCACTGATTGTTGTTTTATAATAGCATGCTCCTTGTTATCACAAAAAGTAGTGATATCCTTAGTAGATGTCACACAGTCTCAACTGGTGTTTTCTTTGGGAGAACAAAATCCTATTTGGGAGGAAATCAACCCCTCTTGAGGGGGCTTGGAGGAGGGGTGGGGGGTGTGATTATAATGGCAGAAATTGTTGGTATGTCAGTGTTTAGAATGGTTGTATATTTTCTCATCCTAGGCATACATACATTTATTTACAATAGGGTTTTCTGTTTCATTTTCTTAAAAAAAAACCCTACTGAGCTAAAAAGTTTGAAAGGAACAGCTTGAGGAATTTTTTCCATCAAGATACAATCAAGAGCAGGAAATCGTAGAAGCAGAGTTGTGGTTTTGCCTCCATTTTTTTATTAGTTAATTAAACTATAACAACTCTTAACTTCGTTTTAGGTTAACTGTTCCTAGAGTTCAGAAATATTTTAAGAGGTCAATAATGCTTTCTTTGGCTTTCACTCATTCGGTGTGGGATAAGGAATCGCAGTCAGCAGGGCCGAGTTTTCCAGATGTGCTGCAGAGCGTGTGTGCGTGCACTCATGTCGACAGTTGTTGACGGTGGGAAACCATCCATCTTTCCTCATCTGCGCACCACCCTGTACAGATGAAAACCACAGGAAAGAAACGTGGATAGCCTGACATCTGTAAGCGAACTTGCAGTATCTGATTAAAGCTCAGGAGCTCCGAGTACTCGCAGCTACCAGTTGACATGCGTTTTTACTCAGTGATGGAGAGGTGCCGGGTCTGAGTGAGAGTTCTGGGGGAGGGGGAATCCCAAGGGAAAAATTTGAGACAATAGGTGTGTTATTTAGTTTCACCAAAATCAAAAAAAAAAAAAAAAAAACACCAAAGACCCCACTGGACATTGCAGCATGGGTTTTCTCTGTGCAGTTGGGATGTTTCTTCTTTAAAGTGCTGTGAGGCATCTGTCTGGGTTTGCTTCTCGGCGTGTAGAGCAGCTTTAGAGGCGTGCACTTAAAGGGCATATGAGGGAAGCGAATAGAGCCATGCAAGTGTCACATAACTGTCTTTAATAACAGCAGCTATTCCAGCACTCGGAGCCAAATTGTCTTTCAGCAGAAAGGATAAAATTTAGCAGAGCTGGGAAAGGGAAAGAAGAAAGGGGAGGGGAAACACAGCACCACCTCCTGCTGACACCACAGAAGTTTCCCTCAGCTTTCCCTCTCTCTCCCTCTGTGCATATATTTTCTTTTTAATCAGCTGGGGCTCTTCCCTCCCCTGCTTTTTTTTAACTGTATTTTTATGGTTGGAATTCTGCTTTCCTAATTTCTCTTGTTTCACATTTAACTTCTTCAGAGGATTTCATTAATAATTATTGCAATTAAAAATAATAAATAAACTCAGCACCAGCTGCTCAAATGGCTGTCGTAGCATATCTGGAACATAATGCGGTCTGTTCGGGGCAGCCACACAATGCAATTTATCCCCACACCTGAGGGAATGAATTTCACAACTATAATTGCTACAATATAATTCTTATTAATGTTGTGCTATAATTCCTATTAATTCCAAAGGGCTAGTAAATGCATTAGGACTTGTCAACATATTATTTTACACTGTTTATGATCTGTAGAATTACGCTCTTCAGTATTGTATTGCATAAAGAAAAGCCTTAAACTTAGCTTTCATTGCAGGAGTTGGGGTGAAACACATTTTCTGTTTGGGCACTGGTAAGGACAGAAGGATCCTGGTGTTTGAGGAGTCTGAAACTGCATTTTAAAATCAGTCCTTTGAAATTTCTGTGCCACGCAGTTAACAGTTTATGAAGATATATTAATAATGCCAGTCCTGGTTGTTAGAAAAAGAAGCACTGGTGGCTTTATGAAGGAATAAATAACTATAAGAAGGATAGGTTTATAAAATTAAAAATAACTGTCTTCTAGCAAAGACAAAAGTGGGGAAATTACAAGTCATTGTAATTGATGTAATAAATGCAGAATGTGTTATCTTGCTGTGCTCTTATTTATTCTTGTTTTATCTCCCTACCCCGCTTTTCTAGGTAGTGAATATGATGAGGAGGAAGTAGACTATGAAGAATCAGACAGTGATGAGTCCTGGACTACAGAAAGCGCTATCAGCTCTGAAGCTATCCTTAGTTCAATGTGCATGAACGGAGGGGATGAGAAACCTTTTGCCTGTCCTGTTCCTGGATGTAAAAAAAGATATAAGGTAAGGAGCAGCGCAGACCTACCTCATTTCCTGCTCATGTAGTGAGGGAGGGGAAAAAAAGCCTCTAAAATCAATTTGTACCTTTCTCATTTAATAGACTTTTCACATTTATATTTGTGGTATTTTAGCAGAGTACGTATTTTATTCACGGGTTTCCTCTCAGGCACAGCCAAGTTACCAGTTTTACAAAGGATCTAGCTTTTTGCATCCCTGTCAAGAGAGATTACGTATAGTGACTCATGCTTTACACATTTTAACTAGCTTTCTATTATTTAGACAGATTAACTGCAGAATGCAGGAGGTACTAACAGCAAAATAATCTCTTGAGTCCCTTTCAAAGACACTAAATAAAAAGCTGCTGCCCATCAGTGCCAGAAGGAATTCCTTCTGCTTAACTATTCGAGATGCTGCCGGTCCTTTAGCGAGACTGTGCCCAGGGTACTTTTCCTGGTGAAGGTGATGTGCAGAAGGTGGTGGTTAACATTTTGCAAGTCAGAGGTCACCACGGCAAGGCAAAACCTCCGAGAAATTCTGGCATCGTTCTGTCCTGGGTCAAAGTCTCCGTACCCTGTCTGCACATCTGTCAGCATGTCTGGCCCCGCACGCAGGGCTTGCAGCCCTCTGCGTGACACGCTGGCAAACAATTCCCTTCCCCCCCTGCCCTTTTAATTACTCTCCATCATGAGGAATTTTTGTCTGTTTGTGGGAGTGAAACATCTTTTTACTTTGAACCTTGAGCTGGCTGGTATAGAATGTGCTCCTGTGAGGACAGGAGTATTGCTTCATGTGAACCACTGCAGAGACAGATGAAATTGTATTGAACAGCTTGGGCTTCAGTATGGTATTCTATAGTCATTGGCATTTGGGAACAGAAACAGCATGTTGGCACAGTTCCTCTAAATAATTTCTGAAGTTTTTGCATGAAGTACTGGAAAATTCAACCACTGACCTATACCCTAGAAAAAAGCAGTGGTGGTTGGGTTCGTTTTATACTAGTTTTATTTTATGGCTGCTTCTTTAAATAACTGAAAAGTAGGGACTTAAAAGAGAACAGAAATATGAAAGAGAACTATAGGAAGACCAATAACATTTGAGATAAAACAGTTGTGTCAAGAAGGAATAAACTGCATGAGACCATGTAGTGGACAAAACCATGTTTCAGTGATGCTGCAGCTGCTCTGGACTATGGCAGCTCCCATAGCAGCAAATCACAAGACTCAGATTCCTATACAGATCAGTTAATACTAACAATACTTACTTAAAACATGAGCAAGGAAACAGTGTGCTCATTTCTTGGTGACATACAAGTCTTTTTTGCAGAGATTAACCTGAACTATGTAACGGTTGTTCTCTTCTTCAGTTATATGAAAAACCAAACACCATCTCCACGGGCAGGGCAGAGGGAAAGATGTTTTCAGACTATTTGCAAGTATTACTTTGCAGATATACTCACGTTATTCAAGATTAATACTTTCCTTTCGTGTGGTGGAAGTTGTGCCAGAGGAAGGGTATAATATAAAAGCTAAATCCCTAGCTCAGGAAGCAAACAAGCCATGGTGATCGTTAGAAGTCACTGTGCCCACAGGGCATCTATGCATTGCAGAAAACATTCACTTAATGGCAAAGGCTAGAAGGAGAACCCTGTAATTTGCTATATCCTGTCTGTTCTCTGTTTGACTGCCAGCCCTCTGTCTTTTTATTGCCCAAATAAGCAAGCTGTTTCTGCCTGCTTCTGCTATCTCACTACCTTCATCTCAAATGCATGAGGACTGTCTAAGGGATATCTTGTACACCATTAATGTTAGAACAGTCGGACAGGGAACAAATTAACAACCCTTAGAGAGGCTGACAGAGAGCAGCAGCAAATAAAAAGTATCGTCTTTTCCTAAGAGACTCACCTCTGTTTAGTCTTGATAGGAGAACACATTTCCCTAAACTATGCCTCACCTCATTTCTCTTTTCTGTTGGCTCTGTTTCCTCTCTTTTTTCTTTCCAGCCTAATTTTTTTTCTTTTTACATTTTTAGCTTTGTTTCCTTCCTTTTAGCTTTGTGTCAGCTGTGTTTCTTGTTTCCTCTTCATCTCCCTTCTGCTTAACCCCCTCCTCTGATGAATTATTTGCAGAGTCTGGGTAGGGAGTCCTGTGATCAAAGCACTGGGATTTTCTGGTGGGTACTGGATAATCACAGGCAGGGCTGTAAAACAATTATAGAGCTCCAAACAGGAACACGGACATGCACATACAGTAATTGCCAGACTTACTTTACGGCTGAGAAAGGATGCATTCCTTTAGGGAGTGAGGAGGAAAGGAGGATATACACAGTTTTCTTTTGTCTGGCCTTAGGTGACGTACATTTGAGAAGCAGAAATGTTATTTTTAGATATGTTATTTGTGTTACAGTACCACTTAAAGACCCAGTAGGGATGGGGCTCCTTTTTGCAAACAATGTACAAAGATAAAAGATGGCCTCTGCACTGAAAAGTCATTATGGAAAGGTAAATAAGAGGAGAACAAGCACAACAAATACTCCCAAGGAATGGGCTGGGGCAGACAATGGAAACTAATGAGAACGTGTTTACACACAAGCCCAGATGAGTATCAGAAGACCCTGCTGGCCTCCGGCCCAGCTGCTATCTCTTGGCAGTTTCCCATAGGCAGTGCAGTAGAAGTGAGTCATAAACATTTAGTTGTTCTTCAGGAACTTTATTTTTTTAAGACATAAAATAGCTTATTTGCATTAATATGTATTGGTACTAAGCCCTCTATATAGTGTAGCACAGATTTTCTTGAGAGGCCAAAGATTCTGGGGAAAAACCGTGGTTTTTTAATGATTTGTAAATTTGTCAGTGGGATAGTCAGAAAGAGCTAAATGAATCTGGAGCACACTGACTTCTAAATGCTTAAAACACATTAAAAAGCCTCTGAACTAATTCCTGAAACTTGCTTCCTTCTCTAATTATGGATACTGACCCAGAGAACAAATTATTATTATTTTATAGTTTGACATTTATGGATTTTTTTTTTTGTTCATGTGATTTGCGTTTGCCATAAGTTTGACTTTTTAAAAAATCACCTCTGTGATTTAAAGGAACCCAGAGGTCTCAGTCTTGTTTCTTCAGAGTTCACCTTCACCAAATTTTTGGCTTTACATGTCCATTTAGATGACCTGTCCAGGAGTCTTGTGGGTATTGAGTTTTTAATGTGCTTTGCAAAATGCCCCCTGTAGGAACTAAAGTGTGGATTTATGAAGCTGGCAATGTTGGTATTTTATTCAACACTACCTATGTGTGTTGGTTATTTAGTTTTGAGCTCTGGAGAAGGACATTCAAAATGTGTATATGATGTAGATAAACATACTTGGGCAACTTCCAAAGAGCAAATGAAGTTTGATATGTAATAGATGCAAAAAATACCATACAGGTAATGCATGTATACTCTTCTAGAGAAAACACTAGAGCATTTGTCATAATTTTTCTAGTTTGTGCAAACACAGTAATACAACAATAATAGATTACTGTACATATAAAATGTAGCTCATATGCACGACTGCTTGTTGGCCTTGGGCAAGAGGAGGAGTGGTACCTTCCAAGAACGTCAAGACATTGGTCTTGTCTTTCTGGCAGGTCATGGGATGAGGGTCCCAGGCCTGTTGAGTGGGCAAACGCGCGGGAAGGCTGATCTAGGAGCCGTGACGCACAGCAGAGCTCAGGGAGGGAGAATATTGATGTGAGAGAGGGAAAGAAGGGAATTTACTTGAAAGAAAGGAGTAAGCCAGAGCTTGCAAGTTGAACAAAGAGAAACTGGACCCATGAAGAAAACTTCAGGAGGAACAGCCAGGAGACACAAGAGCATACATGAATGTCCAAGTCCTGAAAGAAGAAATCCTCCCAAACCATCCTTGATGTCTGCGTACCTACGTGAAGGGGGTGGCCAGCTCTCACACCTTCTGCAGTGTGGTGGCCTCGGGAGAACTGCCATGCGAAGGGCCCTGCCCAGCAAGTGCCCTCCTGTCCATGCAGACCAGGTGGTGCCAGTCTGAACTTCCGTATCTCCTCCTGATCTGGTCCCAGGTTAATAATTGTTTCCTTCTGTTTAAGTTTTCAGAGTGCCCTTCTGTACTGCCATCTTCTTCCTCAATCATTTGTGAAAGTAAATAATGAGCAACCTAAGTAACCAGAGCAATAAAAATGATGTATGCGTTTGGCAGTGGGGTTTGCCATACCTCAACAAACTCAACCCAGACATACAACAAAGTGTTTACATTACAGCAGTGGAAAAAGTGCTGAAGAGTTGACTGTAATTCTACCAACAGTTTTCTTTTAGACAGGAGTACAGGTCAGATTTCACATCATACTAGCTCCTCGTACTCAGTGTGGTTTATTATTTTTCAAACTTTCTATGGCTCAATTCCTTCCACGTCGGTTTCTGGTTTAGCATTTCCTTAAATTACTCCACCTTGAAAGTACTTTTCCCCCTTCATCAAAGCATGTGGTGTACGCTGTACTTGAGGCTGAGTGGATCATTAAAAAAATCTGCATCAGGAGAGTACTGTTGGCATGGAATAGTGAGGATCTTTGTGATCACAGACTTACAGCATCTGTAGTATTTGATGCTAGTTTAAAAGTATCTTAAAGAGATTTCTTACAAAAATTACAAGTCTAAACAGGTTTCTGTAGTTTCCAAACTATATATAGGGGTTGGCGATAACTTTGTTATCCCCAAATTTCACTGCAGTAGCAGAAGTTTAGCAGATGACCCCCAGATTTTCTCTTCTTTGGAGGCAAAGGTCCTTATGAGTACTTGGATGTTGACAGATGCCTTATGACAGTCCTCACGCCATCCAGTGATATCCCCGGCCTCAACAGTCCTTCAGGTGCTAAAGGTTGTAACTATGCAAAACCAGCTAAAAACTGCCTCAGGATCTCGGATAACTTGCTTGGAATTCTCCTGACTGCTCTTGAGGATGGCCTGTAGCTCTGATGGGCTCTTTGTCTTGGAGGTACAGCATTCTGCCTCCTCTGAATACTCTTCATCCAGAAGTAAGCCGCACTAACGGCTTGTTTTCTTATGTCTGGTTTGTACGGGAGACTGAAGATTCTCGTTGCCCACATCTTAGATGAGAGCTGGGCAGTTGTCCAGTATTTTTAAGGATGTAAAGGACAATTTGGGGGCTGAATTTGCAACATCAAGTGAGGATTCAGTGCCTGGATGCTCTAGAGAAAGCATGAATCTGTGGGCAGACCAGTTCTTGCAGTCTTGCACCATACTCTTTTTCCAGGGTGGATATTCTAGGCTAAGTTTTTCTTTCTAACGAATTTCCACCAATCAACCTCTCCAGACACCCGAGCTGCCCTGAAAGGCCATTTCAGCGGCACGGACTACACTGGGCATTAGGAGTTCTGACGAGGACAGTACCATGCTCAACTGTGTGATTGAAACCGGAGAACTGTTTTTGCTTAAGGATTAAAAATACATTGCTGCCATGGCACAGTTAACGTGTAATAAATAAGGACCTGCATTTTACGTTGTAAGCTGAGAACACCTTAGCTATCTGGGAGACTGAGTGGTTTCCCTTGCAATTACATTCTTCTCTACTTTCCTGATGGGAGCTGCAAGCTCCTTCTACTTCATTTGCTTGCTGTGGGGAGCTGTCGTTAGAGCAGGGCAGTGGAGGGCAGCACACAGGGGGACTGTCTCTCTCAGGAGTAGGACAGAACACTTGAGATTCTGACTCAGAATAAGTAGAATTAGGAGGCAGAGGAGAAAGGGCAGCAGTGGCAGTAGGGAGGTGTTGAAGGTGTTAACCTCATGCCTTTCTGGGACGCATATAGAGCCTTCTGAAGTTTTAGGAGTTTTAGCTCTGTTGTTTACTGAATGCTTTTTCCTTTTGTTCGTTTTTGGGGGGTTTTTTAAACCAATGTCTAACTCGTCTAATTGCTGGGAGTTCTGAGGTGAAGCTTCCACTTACTGTAAGCTGAGCGTTGATAAAACTGAACTTGTGGCTTGAAGAGCCAAGGACTTTTTATTATGTGTAACACCAGGCAGTGGTTCTGCAAAGACAAAATCTCTAAAATTTAATTTAGTGCCTTAATTAATATCCAGGCTGTTAATTGATTTTAGCTTTTTTAAAATATTTTTTTAAAACCCTGAGATATGTATCTGGAAACTTTATATAGAGAGGACATGGTAGAGCCTCAGAACTGCATCTTTTTGTCACAGATTGTCTTGACATCTTCTTTGGTTTCTTCATAAGAGAAGCTCTGGTGAAAGACAGTTTGCCTTTCCTTACCTGTCCAAAAATCCAAGCTTTTTTAGTGGAAGCAGGTAAGAGACTCCCAATTAAGACGAATCCTGCATAAAGCAGTATCACAGCAGCTGTTGAGACCACAACAGCTTCTTCCATTTTTGCCAGAAATATGTGAACAGGAGGACAGGGGTATGATTTTGGTTTATGTTTAGTAAGGTTCTTGATTAATCTAGGCAAAGTTGTTGCCCATTTCCTGACCTTGCCAATGTAACGGTGTGTTGTAGTGCCGGTCTTTGGCTCTTTCTCGCCAAACGAGTGGTGATCAGTTCCCAAGTTTTCAGCTGTAGCATATTCCCAAACAATAGCTATTTTGAAGATGGCTTCTCTGGATTATTTTCTAAGTGCACTGTGTAACAATTTGAGTTAAGTGTTCCCTGCAGTTAATTCTTTGGAGACAATGTGTAAACTATCAGAATTTGCTGGTGCCTAAAGACATATCTCGAAACAATGACACAGAACGGAACAAACACACCATGGGGGGAGCTTCAGCTTTTTGAAGAAGTGTGACTCGAGTCTTCATGCCAATTCTTTGTTTGCTTGTAAATGAACCTCTGAATAAGATTTGTCAGTGCTGTATGAAAAAATGTCAGGAAGCAAAGAACATCCAAGCCCATTAAATGGTATTTTTTTTTTAATGTGCTGTATGTTGGGAGATAAAAAACAGGATCACCCAGGTAAAATAAAAAACATTAAATAATGTTTTTATAAAAACATTAATATAAACTTCATACATTAGAATCGCAGAGATTATTCTCCTTCTTGTAAGCCCAACACGTGCATAACACCTACGGGGAGTTCCTGGCGATTTGTGTGATGTTGCCCACAACATTAATGAATTTTCAGTTTTTAACTGGAAGCTAAACCATAATCAGACCATTCGGCCACTAACGTTTTATTCTCTCACTCACAGAATGTGAACGGTATAAAGTACCATGCCAAGAACGGCCACAGAACGCAAATCCGCGTACGCAAACCTTTCAAATGTCGCTGTGGAAAGAGTTACAAGACAGCTCAGGGCCTGCGGCACCACACAATCAATTTCCATCCCCCCGTGTCTGCTGAGATTATCAGGAAGATGCAGCAATAACATGCTGGTCACAAACGTGCCAAGAAATCCTCACCAGCAGTTGCTGATTTTGAGAACAGCCACCTTTTTCAGGGGAAGCATTCAGCAACCCTTTAAAAAAGTTAAATGCATGCTTTAAAATTTTCTGTAATTTTGGAATGATGTATCTTTGTAGAGTTAATGATTTTGTACATTTGCACATGTAATCATCATACCCATTTTCATTACTTTGAGATAAGGTGCTATAAAAGCTATAGGTTCTTCAGAACATTTTTCTCCAAAACAAAAAATTAGGGGGGCGTTGCGTATTTAGTTGTACTGACGTGTTGAATAGGAGTGAGAGGAGGAGAGCTTGGCACTGACATCTTTTCAAGATTGTAACGTGATGAAGACTTTCACTGCATCTGTCAATGTGTGTGCAAAACCAAAACAAACCACCCTCGTCAAACTATAGTTAACATGCCTTACATAATGGAGTTATCAGTGGAGTAGCAAGTCTTTTAGGTAATGGAAATATAAATAAGAAAGAATGTTTAACATAATATGCTAAAAATATTTTCATACTTAAATAACATACATAAAAAGGTGTGCTTGCTGTATTTTATATTATCTTGCAAATCTTTTTTTTTCTCCCTCTTGAAATGCTGAAAATCTTGCCATTCGAACTAGTAAACAATCACTTTAGTTTTAGAAATTACTACTTTTTTTTTTGTACAAGACATCATATTTTGTTCATGCCCATCAAACTTTTGAGGACCAATATCCCAGTCCAACTAAGTATTTACCCCTGAACTATCTGTTAGAAAGACACTTGGAAATACTTAAGTGCAAATTTATGTGTGTGTGAGAAACAATTATCTTCATCTCAGATGAAGTTTTAAAGCACTTTGTAGTTCTCTATTGCCAACAGATTTAATGTTTTATGTGTTTGCCAATTCTTGCAACTACTGTACGAGCATGTGCCTGTGGTTGCAAATAAAAATTAAAAATTCTGCGCATGGTTTGAGGAGGTCCATTATATGTGCTAAGGGAGTTTCTAATGCCGCTCCCTCATGTTCATTGTATTTTGAGATTTTCTTTGTGCATTTTTTGCTTCTCATTGTAGGTCACTGCATTCCATTTGCAAGTGTCTGTTTAGCTTTACCATTAATTTTGCTGAAATATGACATATGAGCCTTATTGACGATTAAGTGCTTCTTGCAGCAGGTGGTCAGAGACCGACTTAAAACAAAAGCCAACGTGAGAGCGTTTTGTGTCTGGACCATACCTGAAGGTTTGTTGCTTACCATCCTGCCTTGCACTGCCTTCTCTCACAAGTGCTATTCCTGGCCTTCAGCTGGGGGGAGCGGAGGCGGGCACCCCCAGAAACATTTCAGCACAGTCATTGCCTTGGCTTAGTTCCTGCTCTTTTTAAGTGCAAAAGAAAGCTCAGCTAAAGGAAGAGTGAGCTTTCCCTTTATTTTTTTCCAAAGCTTTAAATGAAAACTCTGTAAGGACGACAATTACCTGTTGTCCAGCAGAGTACAAGTCTCGTTCGAACACTTAGGAATCATCCTAGGAACAAACCACAACTTTTTCAGATCCCAGGGAGGCGACAGTGCCTGTTGCATTGTACAGTGCTGTCAGCCGGGCTTAAAGGATGATCCAGACATGAGAGTCACTGGCACACAGAGGGCCCCAGGTGGCCCCTTCCCACCTTCTGCAGCTTTGGCAACAAATCTGGCCAACAAATACATTTGGCTCTGCTCCTAGTGCAAGAAACTACAGGCTGGGTAAGTTTGTTCAACAGCTAAACAGTCGTAAAACGTCATTGTTGCATGTAAATTCCTTTCAACTATAAAAATGAAATTCCAGTTTCTATTTACCTATTCATTGTGACAGTATTATTAAACAGGTAAAGATGGGACTATTTTGTTATACTGTGTATAGTGAATGTATTGTACTGTGTCTGTGAAAAGTGTGCTTTAAATTATATTTTCATATGTTTTGTTGGGGACAAAGTACTTTAAGTTTGAAAGTGACAGAGGTTTGTTTTAGAACTGAAGGCAACTTAAAGAATTCTTGTCAAGAAAGCTGCTTATAAATGTAAATCAAATCACATTTAAAAATAAACTGCCTCTGACCTAAAAAGGCTGCTCTTTACTCATCACTAACCCAAAGAGTTAAGTTCTTGGGCTGCATATAGACTTTTATCTGTACATCTTACTTTGGTATCATCAAGCTCTGTATTCAATAAACACCTGAAACAACTTGAGCACTACACCATGAATGCACAGAATTCCACAGAATGCCACAGCCTGGAGGGGAAAGGAAAAAAACCAAAAACCACCATATTTTATCAGTCACCAAGACTCCAGATTTCACACGCAGTTTCCTTCCAACATCACAACGGGGCTCAGGTTACCACATAAGTTTTGTACTGATGCTACAGAAGCCCCTTTTAATGGTAGGACGTGGGGTACCTTCCTTCCAAAGGCTGTCGGCAGTGAAGTGGCCATCACTATGACAGGAGAAATCATTAAAATTGTAATTCAGTGAGGTTTTGGTAGA
This sequence comes from Athene noctua, assembly GCF_965140245.1. Classification (NCBI taxonomy): domain Eukaryota; kingdom Metazoa; phylum Chordata; class Aves; order Strigiformes; family Strigidae; genus Athene; species Athene noctua. The sequence goes on along the minus strand of NC_134038.1, from coordinate 140,525,175 downwards.
GGCATTTGGCTTCTGTCACGTACGTGCAAACTCCCCGGGGAGGCCGTTTTAGGCAAGCAGCCATGTCAGGGTGGCTGGTTAACAGGCAAACACTTTTAGTAATTCCCTGTACATACACATCTCTAAGAGCAGTCCCGCTTTGGCACAATCCAGTTTTGAGGTTGTCCTGCCTGCCTGGAACACCAACCTCCAAGAATCCCCACATCTTTAATAATAACTGATAATATTTGGCGTTTAGATTCTGTTCTAACTGTTTTCATATGCTGTTGAGTTGGTTATGATAAAAAAACCCCAAAATATTCTTTCTGTACTCCCATGCCTTAGACCATCTCTTGACATGAAGTTCACAGTTTAAAAAAAAATAATCTGAGACTGAAACCAGAAAACAGAGGATTGATGGGAGTAGCAGCTACCCATGACACTGCGATTCATTAACAGCTGCACAACACAGATAAATCCTGCATCGAACAGGATATTGCACACGTTCAGGAGAGAACTGCAGGCAACAGAAGCTACTCAAAACTAATCCCCAAGTCTCAAACAAAGAACATCATAAATAGATGCAAACAACAGCTTCTCTGTCAGACAGAGCTGAAACATCATTTGCTCTAAGTACGTAAAGCCTGAACTGTCTTACTCAAAACGAGCAGCAGGAAAGAAGGACCACTGACTCCGTGAATAATTTTGCTTTTAATGTAACAGGACTACTGTACAACACGTGGAAAGCAAATTTACTTAATACAGTAAAGTAAATATAAAATGTTTAGATATACACACATGTTTTTACTTACTGGAAAGAAATACATAAAGTTAAAATGCAGAAGGTTTTAAAAGCCCTAAGCCAAAAGGAACACAATTCACTGTTGTGAAAATATAACAATATTTTCTACTGACTGCAACTGCAACATAATGGCAATGGGATTTTTAAACAATTACTTTTAGGCATTTAAGCACAGCAGTTTCTTTCAACTCAAAAATACTGCCTTAAGGTGTAACGTACTTAATGTAACATTACCCCTTAAGGCAAACATTCTGTAAGCAAAACCGAAGCAGTTGCCATTCCTTTTGTTGCAAGCATGTAATCTCACAGTACATGCATCTACATTTCAGAAATGTACTAGAAAACTATATTTTCATTGGGTGAGTAATGTAACTTTCTGATTGAGCTGTTACTCAGAGAAAAACTACGCAAATCTGCTAGGAGAAACACCTGTTCATTACACTTTTAATCATGCCTCAGTTACCATGGTCAAGAGCAACCACAGGTGGTTTGGTGGCCTTTTTTAACGTAGCAGAAGAGCATGATGAAGCGGGTCTCGTTTTGTCTGAGGCTGAGTCATTCCTGTGTCCTTACAAATTCCACTAAGTAGGGGAATCAATAGCTACATACACAACAAGGTGGGGGGGCTGTGGAGTTATTTTAGTATAATGTTAGGTAGAGAGGGAAGATAACCCGATAGCAGCTCACAGCCACGACTGACCACGGCTCCCATTAGAGTACATTAGCTTTTATTCAGAAGTTTGCACTGTGTTACAGAAAAGCTGCACTGGCTTTGTTCCATAGGTGGACTACTCAAAAGTTGGGGTTTTTTAAGCTACACTGCAAAACAAAAGGATTTAATCAAAATTGAGTACGTTCTGATCAAAGTGCGTCTGAACGTGCCTCTCAAACCCTTGCTGATCGTAGTCAGGCGGGAACTGCTTGCTGCACATGGGGCACACCTTCCAGTGGCTCTCAACGTGCTCCTCAAACTTGCTCTGATCATAGTTGGGTGGGAACATCACATCGCAGAGAGGGCATTTCTTGTGCACATCAAAGCTGCACGAGGAGGCGGAGAGAAAGAAAAAAGGAAATGGTTATTTAATCTGGTATTGAAGAAGGAAGAAAAGTAAAAGGAGGATCCTGTTGCCACTGACATTCAGAACGTTACCACAAACTTAAACCTGAGCAGACTATGTATCTAAGCAAGTATCGTACAGTTAATTTAAGCTTCTTTGCTGAAAGTGCTCGATAAAGTACTTTTACACAGGAATTCCAAAATAACCTGGCATTTTAAAAGCTACATAATTTTGACATAATTCCAGCTACCACTGAATACAAATCTATTGAATATCTTAATGGCCAAGCAGTTTCATGGGAAACCACTCTCCCTGCTCATAAATGCTTGCTCTTAGCAAACATAACACTTTATAAAAGCTCTAAACTTAGGTTCACAATTAGGTTGGAAAGAGAGGGGAAAAACCAAATTCATTCATTTACTGAAGCAATTGTCCACATTCTGCCAAAATAAGGTCTAACTCAAATAGTCTTCCCATTCTAACAGTATATTCTCCGATAGTTAATCGGAAGCCAAACATTCATTGAAAATCCTTACTAGTTTTTCATCTCCGTTCCCCTCCTTGAGTAAAAACATCCCATTATATAGAAACATATCCATGCCATTAAAGGCTAATAAATTATTAACATGTACCTGGAATCAAAGCAGAAACCTGTTCCACGCTCATGCAAGAGGAGACTTGGAGGATCAGGAGCAGAAGGTACAGTGTTGTCATCATCCTGGTTTAAAAAAAAAAAAAGTTTTAAACAATACCCACTAGAAGCAGCTTTTTTTTTTCCCCTCCTCCAAATGCATTTTCGTTATCAAGCATAAACACAGATGAAATTTACCTTTCATTTTATAATCTCTGCAGCATCAGTTTTACTTTAGTGTGGAAAAGGGGGACGTGGTTAATGAACACGAGAAGCTAAACAGACTGCCTTTTGGCCTTGTACCTAAAGCAGGAATCCGTGCCAGCACTGCTAGGGTGCTTCTACTAACACAGTAAACTAAGGAAATGCAGGTCGCCTCGCTGTGCGTGCCTGGGGGCTAAGTCAGAACAGAAAAACCTGTGTTTAAGTGAATGCAGGGCATCGCACTACAAACCATAATAGCATTTTAGCGAGAGCTAAAACTCAAAAATAAATTCTAGACAATAGAACGTCAAGTCAGACTTCAAAAATCTACCAATTTAGATTTCAGCAAGGGGAAAAAAAGACACTGATTTTGATTCACGTGCTTGCCTCCCAGCGGTCAGTTTTGAGTGATCTGCCTGCGCTGCTCTGGCCAGCCAAGCGTGTCGTGCGTTGTGCGTGGCCGTCAGGCGCATCAGCTAAATTGCCCTGTTCGGCTGCTTCCTCTCATCAGCTCTGTCAGTCCTGCTCTGCCTCCCCAGACACTAACAGCACATAAATAGCTGCAGCAGGCACTGATGAGGATCGCTCTGCTGATGGACAAGCAGGTTTGCCTCACAGCTTCTATCAGGTTGGGAAGGGAGGTCGGCCTCCAGGGAATACACTGCTGCTCACAAAAGGAGAAAGAAATCTGCCTGCAGTGGGAAATTCTCAAGAAAAAAAAAAAAGGACAAATACCTAGAGTGACTGGATTCTCAGAGCTCCCTTCCAATGAGCAAGGGGTCAGAGCACTCACATTTTGCGGGGTTTGGGTTTGGTTTTTTTATTCTGTGAGGACGTTATCATGAATTAAAATTTAAATACAATGATGTAAGCAAACATAAGTAGGGGAAGAAAACAGCACGAAAGGAAGATGAAAGAGGAAGAAGAAAATCAGAACACTGTGTGTAAACCTGTTCTTTATGCAGTATCAAACTATTATACAGAATCTTGGTTCTATTGCGCAATTAAATAATGCAGCATAAAACCTATTCATTTCAAGGTGGGAATACAGGTAAATGCAGCTAGAGTTTTGAAACTCCAACTCCTAGGTCATTTTCCTTTTCATCTCAAAGGCACTTTATGGGCAAGAATTATGACTGATTTAACTGATCTTCAAAAAGGGATGTACGAGGGACCATGTGCAACAGCAAACAAGCTATACATGTTTTATGCAGATAAGTAACACATATTTTCAAACATATTTCAGTTTTAGGCTCATACTTTGTCCTTATGAAGAGTTAATGGAAACAGGGCAGGATAGGAAGATCCCTCAGTATTTTTCTTCTCCTGACAACAGCTGTTTAGTTTCAAGCATTTAACATTTCCATTAAGCAGAGAGTGGGGCTTGCTGTGACAGATGCTAGCAACAGACCTATTTTCCGGTTTAACTCGCTTGCTTTGCACCTGCAGTAAAAAGGGCATGTGGGTATTAAAATATTGTTTGTTCCTTTTCTCACGAAAAAGATAGGATGTATGTACTAAAGAAGAAAAACTATTTATAAAATACTCGTGCTACACTACTACAACTTATGTAGTGCCAAAAACATGACAAATTTGCTGAATACCAGACTGTAAGCAGACCAGGACTTATGTGAGAAAATGAACGTGCATCTTCCTTCAAAAAAAGTTTCACTACAAACAGAGGCCTAATTAACATTTAAATCCTTAGAAAACATTTTCTTGTAATTCTTTATTGTTGGTCACTCAGTTACTTCTTGATCACAGGGCATTTTTGTCACAGCACCTACTAATACTTGGTTACAAATGACAAGGCAGATGAGGTACTCCTCAGGTGAAAGGGCTCTTCAGCCTCAAATTCCTTAAGTAAGCTTTGTTTAGCAGACCCAATGACAAATGCATAGGTTATTCATTATACTAAGGGTTATTAGTTTTAGTTGAATAAGGAGTCAGGATTAACCTATGCTAAATATTAATTTGGTATATAAGGGCATTAACCTAAACTACATGGCTAACAAGACATAGCTGGGTCTCTTCTTCCATTCAAAATTATTAATGCACACAACAAAACCCAACTTTTAGAAAGCATCTTTACACAGACCTGAAAGAAACCGCTGACCTGAATGTCCAACTGTAACAGAACACAGAACTCATCATTCCTGAAGTAATCCATTTTACAGACTAATGTTAGAATACCACAGAAATTTTAGCTCCCCTACCAGAAAAGGAAAGCTTTCGGTCTTTATGCAGGCATTACACAAAGATTAAAGTGTACTGAGTGGCAAATGAAATGTTCATATAACACATTATTCAAGTAGAAATGCCCTCCACCCGTTTACGTTTGCACTGTCAGCAGTAGTAGACTGCTTTAGCATCAGCTCTCCCACGTGCATATTTCTGCTTTACTACCACAGTCCGTAAGAAACCAAAGATTTTACTCAGAAGCAAGAAAATGCAAACTGATTTATACGAAGGTTTGACATTTTAAATATTTCTTAAAAAAAAGCTAGACTACTGCCTGTCTACCTTATATAAAGCTTTAATAGGTTAACAGGTTGGGTGGGGTTTTTTAGCCTGCTTTTTGGGAGGATTTTTTACATTATTTTTACTCTGATTAGTTATTTGTTCAGGATTTTGGGCCCCCCCCCAATGTTTTTTTTTTTTAGCATTTGGGTTACTGCTTGTCACTTGGTAAGATAAAAGTGTTTACCTGTTTTGTCCTTTCTTTCAGCTTCTGGCAAGTGTGATATTCTACCATGTACAAATAAAACATTCCTCCTCACTCCCCTTTTTGAGAAGCTGATTTGAGAAAGAGTATGATGCTTTCCTCTACCTGGGCACACACACACTATCCTGCATTGCTGCCTTGTAGGCACTTAGCTCCAACAAAAGGCAAGCACAAGTTTATTAGTGGTTTAAAAAAAAAGCTTTTCTGATATCAAAGTAACATTAAATTTGGTATTGTTCTAAGAATATAGCTTTCTCATGACCCAGTTCAATTAACTGTAAAAAGCACACTTGTGTGTTCCTTACAGTATTGATATTACGCTGATAAAATCAAGCCTGTCTCTTCAGTGTACTTTTGCTCAGTTCTTAACCTTTTGTTATGCTTAGCCCAAACAAGAAGAATGCAAATTTATATCGAGGATACCTCAACGCGCACATTACAGAGATTACTGTATAATTAAAGAATGTTCAAACGGTAACACAAAAACTTTATCTTAGTCTGAGAGTATTTCACAGCTATTCTAATTACAAGTTATAGTAAACACTACACAATCACCGATAACTAAGAATTCTCATGCACTGCCTTGGGGTAACTTGGAACTTCTGGAAAACACTGAAGATGTCCCCTTGTATTGGACTGCTGTCTATTTCTGTCATTTTGGATGGACTAAACTCCTAAAGTGTGCCCTGTAAAATGGAGAACTCTATGAAGGGAGGACGGATCTTTGTTCACAACCACTTAGCGACCAGTTTCTTCCAGCTAGTATAACCAATGATACATTCTTTATTCTTATAAACGATGCTACACATGCTTTTCAATCTGACATTTCAAAACCGGTCACTCTCCCATCCCCTGAAGACTCAAAAGCTGAAATGAGAAGGTCAGTTGAAGCTGCTTTACAGAAAGAGTTTGATAATAACTGCCAGAAGGTCAGGCCTCAATGGCTGAGCCTATGCTGTATTTTAAGCATAGGCATCAGCTTACTCTCAAGACCCCGTGGTCGAGTCATCCAAGTTATTTGGACAGAAGCCCATACTCTGTATTTTGAGGAAGAGACAGTTTAATCTGCCCTTCGGGTAGTTCCAGAGCCAGCTTTCTTGCACTCCAGACTGATGACTAGGGATATGGCTGCACGTACCCAGTCCAAGCCCACTACAGTGCCCTGCAGTGACGTAACACAGTCGATATGTGGCCTCACGTCCTTACAAAAAGAGCTTGCTATCATGTATTCACAGGCTGGCACTGTGGTTATGTAGCATAGCAAGTGCTGGGCCTTCTGAATTCATTAAGTTTGGATAATTAGGTTAATGAATTATAAAGGATGCCTTTAACATCATGACTTAACTATTATCACTGGGCTGTAACTCTGACTCTTTAAAATTGCCAGTGAGTTCCACAGATTATACAAATCATAAAGATAAATACAGTATTAGACAATAAAGCACTGTAAAAAAAAAAAGAGGGGGTTTGTCACTAGAAGAAGGGAAACTAGTCGTTAACTGTCAAAATAAGCGCAACTCACCTAGTTTTAACAAAACTAACTGATTTTGTCTCAAGTACTGCTTTCATAATTTCAATCGTAAGCAGTTCCAAGACTGCCAAATAGAAATTAAAAACAAAGCCGTGTGACACTGTACAAAAACCAGACTTGAACAATCCCTGTCTCCAATTTCTACAGATCATTTTAACATACAACACTAAGCAAACCGATCCCCATCTTAAGCTTTAAACAATAAAGGGACACACCGCTAACACATACTCTGGGTAAGCTGGAAAGAAAAGCACACATGATTTCTTTCTGTGATTCAGCTCTGCTGTCTAAAACACCTTTTAGGTCTACCTTTCTGCAAGCAGTCCGGACTCCCAAGAGGTACTTGGACACCAACTCCTCCTTTTATGTCTATCATATACAAAAGATAGTAATTGGCTGCCAGAGTAAGATCAGGCTAATTGTGTAGCGGGTGTTTTGTGCTAGAATAAAGGCCATTTTGGATTCATCTCAAAAAATACCCTGACCTGGTTGTCAGTTGCCAAAAGTTACACTCTCCATCCCCCACAAATTTACTGTGACTAACAACATTGTTTAAGAGTCTCAGGACAGTTATTCTGGGCTTACTGCCAACTGTAATCAGGACTACATTTCTAAAACTCACACTTTAGTATTAAAAATATATATATGTTTTGTTTATGGATCCCTCCCATACCTACCTGCTTCTAGAAATTATTTGCTCCAAATTATTACATCTTGGTCAATTACGGGAACATGAGCAAATGGAAAGTTAGTGTTGAGTAGATGATGGCAGGAACTTGTGGCAAGTCAACTATTCTACACAAAATCACCACTGTGTGCATGCTCATCTGGCATAATTAACACAGAACAGCTTATCCCTCTCAGAAACCACGGTTTAATTGACCTAAGAGTTCCAAGAGCTAAAGCTACGAAGAATTCCAGTAAGTCTTTGAGTCATACAAAACTGATGTTTTTTCCATGTCAACCACATACACGGAAATGCCCCATTCTCAAATAATACAGTTTGGGAAGAAACAAAATCAGAACACAACAGCAATTTTAAACAAAAATTCTGATGCATTTGCAGATGTGTCCTTACTTGGTCTACAACTCAAGAGGAACTGAAGACAGTACCCTCGAGTTCTTAAACTAATATCACATACAGTAATAGGAAAGTGGAGAGGAACATGACAGAAGTCCATACAATGGTAATACTTTAAAGAAAGCAGCAGACTACCAGAGTCCTTTTCTTCTTGGAGGGAATCCTCCTCCAACAAAAGACTCTACATCTTACTGGTTTAAAAAGGTAGAGAACTACATCTTATTCTAAAACAGCTTACTTAAAAACACAGTACAACAAATGGTGACTCTTCATATTATTATTTCCTATTTGCTGTTCCTTCTGCACAAATGACAGGGTCTCCTTTATAATTAATTACCTAACATATATGAAAGTTTTCCCTGATTATTTCTTTAAATACTGCATTAGAACTGTTTTATATCTAGCATACTACTAAGCCTCTCTAGAAAGAATCTTGCAACTACTCATTTCCATGTACATTTGTACACTAAACATACAGTCTGTTTTGGGGAGAGTAAGCAACTGATTCTCATTTGAAAGTAAAAAAATAAAGATATAAATTATCTGATTTAAAGGCACCTTTTCTCAAGTTAAACTTTATTTAAGCCTGTTATATTCCATCTCATTACAAAAATCCAACATGTGTCAGCAAATGAGCACAAGACTCTAGCACTGTTTCTCTTGGGTTTGCAAGAGGCCAAAGCACATAGATCAGAAAGAACACCCTGCTAATTAAACTGAAGCAGATGACTAAAGAAGAGAAGAGCTTGTCATATGTAATATCTACGTCAAGAATGATCAGATTAAATATGCAAAATGTGAAGTAAAGGTGGGCAACAGCATTAAGCTCACATTCTAGATCTTGAACAGGCTGCAAAAGTTCTGACAGTTTCTCTAATTATTCACAGTAATGGACACTGGGGGCAAAAGGCAGGAGGGAGAAATACATTTTTCTCCATTATAGGTGCTGAGCACCAGGGCTAAAATCATGCCTGTCTGAACACTGATCAGTTTCTGCAAAGGTTAATAGCAATTAAATGTGGCAAACTAGACTAAGTGAGAAACAGGTCATGATACCACTGTACTTGCAAAGAGCACAATACTTTGCAGAAAGGTATTTCTTGTTTAATATTTTGAAGGTGCAAGAGTACTTAGAATTCAAAATAGTAAGTCTGTTCCTGTTCAAATGAAGACATACAGTCCACTTTATTACAGAAGCCAGTCTACTAAAGCCATTTTCTGTACTTGAACATGCAAGTTAATTGTACTAAAAAGAAAAGCTAACCAGTTTCCACTTAAAGCATAAAAGCCCTGAAAAAAGAAATCTGGCAGGATCTGTCACTTCCTGTTTAATCAGCTTTAGGTAACAGTTAATTAGCTCTTCCAAATACATGTCTAACAGCAAAAACATTCTAAATGGAAATTAATAAATGCAGATTTGCAAAAGACAGATTAATACATTAGAATAAAGTACCTAAGGGGATAAAAAATTTCATTTCAGCATTTAACTGAAGCTACTGCTATGAGAATCCTTTAATTTTTTTATTTGTCCTGGTACAATTTAGTTACTACATACAAATTATAAAATGAGTAAGACATGGCTACATTTTGAGCCTTCATGCTACCACACAAGAGAGAAAAATCAGAATGAATTGAGATTACTTGGATTTTTCTACTGTAGTATTTAAACAGGTTAAGAAGCTACTGTCCTAATACCAAAACAAGCTGTCAGTAACTCAAGAGACTGGGGCAACAAGTGTATTATCATCAATTGATGTGCAGAGTTTTGTCCTTCAAAGCAAGCAAAATTCACCTAAAACGTTGTTCAGGAAAAAGAAAACTTATGCTTATGTAAATTCAAAGTGAAGTTGGGCTTATCAGATACTGAAAACCTAGGTGCAACTCGATTACTCATTAGTAAACATATCAAGGAAAAAAAAAGTAATAAAAAGGGTAACTTGCATTACTGTCCTCGGGATCTTCTAAACCATCGGGCCGACTAAGATTGCGTGAAGGCTGACTACACACTACATCATCTTCTAGCTCCCAAAAGGCAGTTCTAACAGGTGGTCTTTGGATGTCATCAGGATTAAAAGCACCATCTGCTCCATCTAAAGAAAAATTAATTAGATCATCGCTGTTCGGTAAAGTTTATATTTTGAGATTACAGAGGTGCTACCTTACATTTAAAAATTAACTTAAACACGTTTTCAGTTTAGATAATATAAAACAATAGAAGAGAAATCACCTTTTTCAAAAGGTGTTTCTTTAAAGCTTTACTGATTTCGCATCAGTAAAATAAAGGCACTTTACTGATTGTCATCAATCAATAAAGGCTCTGTACAGCAGAATAAAGACAGTTAGTACTTAACTGGCATTAAATGAGCCAGTGCTTTTGAAACAGTGAGAGGGAAATTATATTGGGCAGGAGTGGTGAAATTCACTTACCTCTTCTTTCCTGACTTGCATAAGGGTTTCCATACTGCAATACTGGTAGTCTACTTGGCACTGTAGGAACTGGTCCATTTTCCTCAGAATATGGGTTACGAAAATGTAATGTCTGTTGTGAAATCTGTCCTTCCATCATCCTTCCAGCTTGATTTCCTGGTGTTCTGCCAAGTTCCTAAACAATGCAAAGTTTAAAATGTAATTAATCTATGGAGTCCTAGCAAAGTTTGAAATTTTTATGAAATAATTCGCTTTATTTTTATAAATACATCTGCTAATCTTCCCACTGTCTTTTCATCTTGATCTAGTGACAAATACACCATACATACCAAAAATAGTCATTGAATACAAATAAGACATTTTTAATTAAATTTTCCTCATTTTGTCATCAGTTAATTCAAGTTACCTAAACAGAACTGCCACATTTTTCAAGAAATACCTGCATCCTTTTTACAATAAAGAAGAATCAGTTAAACAGGTAAATAATGGGTGGATTAACAACAACTTAAAATAATGTGCAATGAGAATAAGTTTTTAAAAGTTATAATTAAAAATAAGTCTTTTATATCATACCATACCATTCAAGAATGTACTGTTTTAGTATGTGAAGTACATATATGTACATACTTGACATAATTCCCTATTAATCTGTGAGTGGCAGATACTTTAAAAAGTTAAGTACATTGCACTGGATTCTTTCTGATATCTATCAGCAGAATGTTGACTTCCATGAAGTGTAATATAACATTAGCTGAGCTGAGTTCAAGGCTGTCACTCTCAGTTATGAAATGAAGAACGTTAGCACAAACTTTTGGTCAATATCCTTCACATGCAAACACACACACAAGGAAAGAAACCAGAGAATTATAAGCAGTCTTGTGTTCCCTACAATGTAACCTTCTTAGAGTTACCCTTACTTGCACACACAGTCAAGTACTCTTTGCAGACGTTAGATGTAGCTGTGTTTAAAACTGGAAAATTACTTTTTTCAAGTGCAGAGATATTATGAAACACATTCACCTAAAACTATACCCACAGAGGCAAAGATCCATTACCTTTCCTCATTCTCAGCTGCTTTAAAAATCAATTTTTGAATGTGTGATGAAATATGTTAAACCAGTTGAAACAATTTTGTCCTCATTTGTGATTCTGCCTGGTGATCATGCCCACTTGTAATTACTAAGTAGTAACAACTAAAAAACCCCATGTCAAAATATTTCTATTACCTTTATACCAAGTATAGCAAAAAACTTCCTTATCCTAGTCACTGCTAACACAGCTGAAATTTTTGCATATTTCTGCTTTTTTGTGAACAGAAAGAAGAAAAACGGATGTTTGTTTTTTCAATTAATATACAGTGTTATCTGCAATGTTGAAAAGCGATTTGAGGCTTGCAATGTCTGAAGATATGAGAACGCTTCTGAGCTACACTGCAAAGCAGACTTAACAACCTAGATGGTACCTTTTTGTTCTTACATTCAAAAAAAGGCAGACTGTAGTCTAAAAAGAAATTACAATCTAAACATAAATCAAAGGGGGGGGGGGGGGGAAGATAAAGTCATGAGATGGGTTAACATGTTAAGCAGTGGTTTCTACATCAACCGCATGAAGCTGTCAGTTCCTTAGAGGGCATGAGGGAAAGGCTAGTTTGCAGGAGCACCCTGAAGAAAATAGTTACTCAGTGGAAATCTCTCTCCAAAATGTAACCAAACATCATGGAAAAAAGCACACAAGTAAGCACATCTGAAAATGTAACAGAAAAATTATGAAGAGGAGTCTTACAGATCAGTTCATGATATCTGAATAAGACCACCAAATAAGACAGAATGGTAGGTCAGAAACATCTGGAAAGGATCCTGAAACTATAACAAGTAACTCCTGATAAATGCAGTGGAGGCTGACAGTCAAAACAACAGGCTATGAAAATGCTGTGTACCCTACAACACTATCTGAATGAAAACATTCAAGGCCAGAATGGGCTACAGCAGGTGTGACAACTCTGTTGAATACCAGGAAAGATTTTTAACTTGATGAATGAACAGCTGGAGGAGACCTCATATACTTTACATCCACAGGATTTCAGTAAACACTGAGATAATAAAAATTTAAAAATGGGTCACAGTGAAGACAATTTGCTTTATCATTCTGTACTATAACCTAGGTACGGTGGTCATGCCACTAGCAGTCGTGCAAAGGCCCCTGAATATATAGGTAAACTCAACACTAACTGCTAGACTGATTGATTAGATCTCCATCTTTGACAAAATTCAGACAACTGATTCTAGGAAGTAAAACTCAAGGTTGGTATTTTCCATTTATGTTAACAAATAGAAATTTATTTTGCATAGACATAACCCAGACCAGGTTACTTATTTCAAATAATATTTACACTACAAGCATCATAAGGAACAAAACTGCACTTGCCTAATTACAAACAAGCAGACCACAAGAAGTTGTATTTTCACACACAGATTTCGAAGTTATTACGCTTCCTGCGAAAAATATGCCCTCTATGAACTTAATGAGCAAAGTTCTAATTCATCCTTCTTCGTATCCTCACCTACTTTATACATGTATCTTTACAGTTTAGCAAGGGCTTGTGTGTAGCTTATTTCCAAAATTCAGTGTTTCCGTCCAAAACATAAAATTGTTGAATTTATTGAGAGGCTAAAATGGCCTGCTTTATTTAATTCTGTTCTTTAAATATTTGTATCAGAAAGGCAATTAATTCTTTCAGAAAAGCTCAAACAGAATTCTTCAAAAATAATATACTTCAAATTCTAGGTTCTTGTATATAACATATAAAGATAATTATTATCATAAACTACTAAGGGGATTTTATAACTTACCATTACATAATTTACTTATAACCATTAAAACTAAGCCAATATATATGTTAAAAGACAGTACTTAAAGTGACTTAAGTGTGGTCAGTGCATCAGCTGTAATCTATCCAAAGAAGTCTTCCTCATCCTTTCATTTAATAAAATGGCTTAAGGGACAGAAAGCACGTATGCCAAGAATATCCAAAGGAATATGTCATTTACAATTCAGAATCAAGCAAAAAAATTAAGGGATGTAAAAATTAAAATAATCATTAAAAAATAAATTTTTCAGGGAGATACGCTTTCCAATAACTTTGTTCTTTCTGGTTAGCATTTTCTTCATGTTTAATATTTGCTAACGTAATGGTAACAAAAACCACAAAGATGGAAGCGTGCCTCTTCCTCAAAAGATTTGAAATTGAAACATAAAACTAAAGACTTCAACTACCAATTTAAGTAATGAGAAGTAAAATGTCTCAGTTAAAAGGCACAACTCAATATATTTTTCTTAAAAACAGGTAAACTTCAGCCCAAACTCTAGAACATAAAAATGCAAAAATCAAGTGGCAATAACTGCTCTGAAAACAAACACCACTCAAATGAGTAAAGATGGAAATTATACATTTATTATTATACTTACTATCAGGTTTCAAACATAAACGTTTAGACTCCAACAGCAACATCATAAAGTCATTTTCAAACAGGGAAAAAGCACTATCTCCAAATGGTTAGGCAGCTTAAGTTATCGTTTTTAGAGCACTGGCCATAAACACAGCAGTGTTTCTTTTAGAAAAACCTTCTAATACAGGACAACACAATTTCTACCTAACACCCTCCAAGTAAAATCTCCTCCTGTAGATAATATATAAAACTATGCTAGCATTACTTTAGATTTATAGACTAAATTGCATGTATGATTGAAATGGTTAGGGTTAAATGGTTAGGATTACATCTTAAAGTTTTAGTGAGTGTGTAAAGTCCAAATAATTCATCTTTACTCAGTACAAAGCAAGAACAATTAATTATCAGTGAAATTAAGATTTTGCTTTTTAAAATCAATTTCTCCTGCAATATGGAAGCAGTTTAGAATGACAGGCTGTTGCATTAATACTTTAATTTTAGCATCACATAAGATTAAAACAGAATGTAGATCAAAGTGACCATAAAAAGGTGCTGTAAAATAGTCTTAGCCAGAAGCTGGATAGCTAGGGTAGACTGATTTAAAAAAAAAAAAACAAACAAAAAAAACATATGCTATATACGTATGCAAATAAAATAGAAACCAGGTAATTTTATATGTTTGAAGAGACAGCAAATGAACATTTTTAGCATGCTATGTTTGGTGACATTTATAAACAAACACCAATAATGGAGTATAAATTGAAAAACTGTTTACTATACTGTGTTTAACCTTTTAAATCATGGTTGCAGGCTAGCAAGGCACTTTGTCGACCAAATTTACATATACTTACATTACAAAGAAGAATCAAAGTCCCAAGCTTTTATAAGGTCCATATGTTATTACAGTTCTTATGTGTTGTGTTTAAAATTACTCCCTCCAGCTAAACTATATGCATCAAAACTCATCTTTTATTTTGCTTTCTTTTGAATTAGAAAAAATGAGAGATATTTACTAAAAATTACATCTTTGGTTAAAAAAAAAATACCAACTACCTGAGAATTGATAATGTTACAAAACATTTAACTAGCTTAATCTGAAATTAGTTTAATTTCAATTTATCAGTATGCAAATTCTTCTTTTTACTAACTATCTGTTCATACTGGGTTTTTTTAAGTAAAGTGAACAATCAACTTTTCCACAATATCATGCAATACTAACTGATTGTAACAGAAACATTTTATTATTTCACTTTTCAGTAAAACCTAGCTATGATTAATTGCTATATAATACCTTAGAGGTACTTCTGACATAAGAACATCATTATTTCAGAATGTCTGGTTTAATAGCAATGGCAATGAATTTGATTAGACTGAACTCTTGGAAGTAGCAGTCCATTTTCTGTCACATATTTAAAAATTAGAGTGCTGTTTGTGTATCATTTCCTGATAAAGATATTTTTCCAGTTGTAGTTTACCAAAGTCACTACTGTCACATGTCAAGCTGCTCTTATTATTACAAGCAGTCAATAAGAGAACTGCAGATGTCAAAAGGATTTGGTTGTATGCACACATCATGAAAAATGTAGAGATTATACTACTGAAACATCTACATCTCTAGTTATAGGACAATACCGGATAAAAGCAAAAATAATCTCAACCAGTGATGGAAAAAATAAACTGTCAAGCTAGGTATGTACTATTCATGTTTTATGCCAGGATTCCAAAGGGAATAAGGTTTACTAATTGTGCTGCCTGTCAGCCAGTAACTCCTGAAAGCATCAGGGAGAGTGTCTTGTCTCAAAGTGTTTCGTTGATTAAGGATACCAATTAAACTTGGAGACCAGAGTGAGAAGAGTAGACGTATTTTACTGGGGATAACTAAATAATGTAACAGAGTAATACAGAAAACATGCAGTAAGAAAAGGCAGAATAATGCACCTAAAGCAACAAATAGGAAAAATACAGAGTAATGCAGAATAGCGATTAAGAAAGATAACATCACCACTTGCACACGTTCCCATCACCCAGACCCGCAGTGGCTGGGCAGCCCCGGTTACAGCGAGGGTTTGCAGAGCCTCTCCCAGCAAGTGGGAAATCCTACACGTTGCGTCCACCCATAGGTGAGGCTGCCAAAGTCGCTGTGAGCGGGCCCAACCTTATATACTAGAGATCAACAAGCCAGGATAGCTGGCACCTTTGTTTTAGAGCGGAAAATTGCTGGCTTCATTCTCCTGTTGGATTCCACCCAACGCCTGGCCTCAGCGGGGAAACCAAGGGAGTTTCTAACAAGGCCAGATACTTGGGTTCCCAGCCTTGAAGAGGGCTGAGAAAGGAAAGTTGGATACATTCTCTCATCCTTTCATCCTCACTACTGATTATATTTTGTCTAAGCTGCCTCTTTCACTAGTGCATTTACATATTTTGTTAATGACTACATGCTAATTTAGCAGCTTCGGCTTGGGGCCTGTTGTTCAGGCTTCAGCATTTTAATGCTTTAGCACTTTCTACATCAGCTTAAGTGGGTTGTTATAACTTAGTACAACACCTACTAGCACAATGGTTTTCAGTTATAAAACATACAGGATTCATCTATAGGTCAACTCTGGCTTGGGCCTGTTGTCCAAGCCTTAGCACTTCACAAAGAAATGAGATTCCTGTAAGTTTTGTTAACTGATGCTCCCTCAGAGCACAGAAAGACTAGAGCATGAGCTCAACAATAGTCCTTCCTATTTGGCCAAGCAGCACGTGCACTAAGCCTCTAGCTACAACACAGCTGAATTTCTTTCACTAGGAGGTAACAGTAAAGAAGTTAAATTGTAGAAAAACAGTGATGCTGCAGAGATAAGAAAGGAATATAGGACAAGAATTGATAGGAATTCCTGTGTTCTGTGAACTGTATAGGTAGCTGCAATCTCACATTATTAAATCACAGAGATTAATCCCTATCTGCAAACAGAAATAATTAATTTAGATCCTGGATGGAATACCTTTCTAGACAGGAACCAAGAAAACAATTTTTGACACCGTAACATTTTTGTTAGAATATATATAGAAAATATTCTAGAACAGTATTACAGAGCAAAAAATGCTAATATTTTCAAAGGTTGAGTCAGTTTTGGCAAGTTGATATACTATGGTGTACATTTTTTAAAAAAATATATTAGTATTATTAACAGAACTTGTAGTTTAAAATGCTAGTTCATTTTGGGAAAATATCCAAATATGAAAAAGTATGTTTAAAGATTAAACAAATTCTTGCTTAAAAATAAATTGCAACTCCTCAATTGAATGAATAAATTCAATAAATTGCAACTCCTCAACTGATGCTCCTGACATCACAAGTGTTAATTACAAAATTTAACAGGAATCCTGACAATACCTTCTCACTGGTAAGGAGTTCCAACTGTGATGCCAGTTCCTTTATTTGTCTCTCTTTTTCCGCCAGCTGAACCTATATGAAAAGTTTAAGGTTCCTGTATTAGTGAATAGAAGCTATTTCCCTGCATGCTATATTGTGAAAACAAAGTTCAGTGATTAAGTTCATCTTTCAGATGGAAATAATTTTGTCTACTATATTACATGCATCATCTAGTACTACTACAAATCAAAACCAACAACACTCCCCAAGTTTATCTAATGGATAACAGCAGTATATTAGCACCCTTTCCTTGCCAGCTTTCAGAGAACAGTTGTTGAATGATAAAATCCTAGGTTAAAAATGAACAGCAGTGTCAGTGATACTAACGGCAAGAGGAACACCACTGCCCAGAAACAGTTGAAGGTTTGCAAGCCTCATCTCATTATTTCTGAAGGAATCTGTTGGCATTTCAGTGATTTATTTCACTCACTTCTCTCCAGCTTTTATGTCCCACCACAGAACTGAGAGAACCAAAACCACCTCCTCCCTACTTTTTCCCCATTAAAACTCTTCATTACTTGAACTATTAGAAATAATCAACTATATTAAGAACAGGATACCATTCATTGTCATAAACAAAATCTGGAACTTACTTTATACTGATCCTCCATCACTGCTAGTTGTAATTTTATACCCTCATTGATTTTCACTTGTTCTTTCCACTTCAGCTCCAGTTTAGCTAGTTCATCAGCATAAACACTGCATTTCATCTTCTCGTCCTAAAGTAGTTTACATCAAGGCGTGAAATATTTACAATTTTAAAAGATCTCCCTTCCTTCCCCCAACAATGACATCATGTAACTTTATGCTTTTAGAACAAGACCATTTACAAATGGCTTCCCCAAGAAATCAAGCCTGGTTCAAGACTTTGAAGGGGACAAGAGCACTGAACACCGCATAAATTATGTTCAGTACATACCCTACTCTTGCATGAGTTTTCAGCAAGCTAGTACTCCTCTTTAGCTTAACAGTTTGGAGTTTCTTGTATCTAGTACTACATGGTAATAATTATTATCCTTTCAAGTGTCTCACTTCAATACAAAACCTTTCCCCGTGCAACTTTTACAACCTAAGTATCTTTCATCCAGAAGGTCAAAGGCAAAACTTTCCTCAAGCATCACTATAGAAGAAATAGCCAGCAGAATCTAACACAGGATCTCCATAGACAAGGCAATGAGAAGAATTACAGGACAGTTGTTACATCCTGGAGAGCACATTGAAATAATCTCATTGTGATAAGAAAAACAAGATAAACAGAGACAAGACAACACCCAGAAAGCATTTCTTAAACAATTCTACAACAGTTAATTTTCATCAGCATCACTGAAGCAATATTCCATCATCATACATACATCCAAACTGGTTAAATTAAAATCATGTTAGGACTGACAGGTATTAATATTTGAAGGGAATTACTACTGTGGCTACAGCACTACTGGTGCTAAATTTTGTCCAGATATAAATGCTTTTATGTATGACTGAGCCCAAACTAGTAGGCAGCATCCACTTAGATGTCAAAACATTGTAAAAGCCCGGGACAGTCAGATTTGGAGGAGTTATTACACTTGAACAGCCTATTAGATAAACATTGCTATACTTGTTCCAGACATCAGCTAGCTTATAGAAACATGTTGTATTTGATTTATAAAATCAATTACACTTAAAATATAATGCAAAAGTATTAAAAACCTTAAACACAGAAGTAGTAGTAGTATTGTTCATTTGTTTTACTGCATCTGGGTTTTCCTTAGGGGTCCTTGTCTGAACCCTCTAACGCCACAAGTAATTGAAAGCTGACTTTAATAAAAATGGGTTTTCTAATGTTGACTTCTACCATAATCACAGCGTATCAAACAAACAAGGCAACTCAGCTGGGTAGACTTTGTGGTTTTAAGACTTAGCACCTATAGCTACTTTCTGTTCAGCTTTCCGAAGCAGCCATTTACTTACTGCCAACATTTGCTTGCATTTCTTATACTTCTCTGTTTTCTCAGCAATTTCTTTATTCATTTCACGTACTTGCTCCTTTACCATGAATTCCGAAACTATGTCAGATGAAATGGGGCTAACTGTGAACATTGAAGAAAAAACAAGAATATTGATTCTTTTTGTTCCATAAAGTAAGTTTGTGTAAGAGAGATGACAGGCCATATTTAACAATGAATCAAGGACAGAGTGTGCCACCTTATCCAAGCAAACAACCAGAGACAATCAGTACCATGTGGCTAGTGATACAAGATCAGCAGCCATATTGGCATGTCCAGTTCTCTCACACTCTGAAGACGAACATATATATACACATACATTTAAAAAAAAAAAGACAGACATCTCTCCATTTGGCTTCCAAGAAAGTTAACACTAGAATATATATGTTATGATATCATACTAGAGATTTTATTCTTCTGTAAAACCATTAAGTGCCTCGGCAACCTACTTCATCCCATCACATACTATAACTGAACTTGCTGGGATTTTATTTGTTTTAGGAAACACTTGTATTTACTTAAAACAGGAGGAAACTTGACAGAAAATGCAACCTATAGTCTCTATAGACAGAAATAATTTGTTAATTATAAAGGAACATAAAATTAGTCAGCATTTACTGGCATTTATCAATTTGAGTAACAGAACCACAGAATGGTTTGGGTTGGAAGGGACCTTAAAGACCATCCAGTTCCAGCCCCCCTGCCCTGGGCAGGGACACCTTCCACTAGCCCAGGCTGCTCAAAGCCCCGTCCAACCTGGCCTTGAACACTGCCAGGGAGGGGGCAGCCACAGCTCCTCTGGGCAACCTGTGCCACTGTCTCATCACTCTCATAGTAAAGAATTTCTTCCTTAGTTTTAACCTATTCCATGTTTATGTTCTAGAAGATCAGTTTTGTAAAAACTTAACAGTTCATAAAAATTATAATCTAGTTAACCACTACTGCTTATAAATCATACAAATAGTCTATAGACTTGATTGTGCCATCACATAATCAGAACTTTTCAGTGGATTTGATTTCACAGTAGAACGCTACAGTAGATAGTAACTGTAACACAACTGCAAAATTACCATGCTACTGTACCGTTTGCAAATTTGGGGATGATCTTTTTTTTTTAAATGAATTGTTTACTAGCTTGGCAAAACTAGATCTGTTAACTATCAAGCAGAAATTCAAGAGTTCAGTCCCACTGACATTAACAAATATCAACGGAACTGTTTTGAAAAAGATACATGAAGTTATTTATGAATATTACACTTGCAAGACAAGATTTTTAGATGAATTTTCACATTTCTGATCATTGCTTTAACTTAAACAGAACAAGTCCACTTTATACTAGAAATACTATTAGGGACTACTTCACACAGACGACACTTTCAGGCTGATACAAATAGACAAAATTTAAGCTGTTGATACCTGGAGATGCAGACAACTTTTTATCTGTAACAACGGCAGTAGCTGTCTCATTGTTAGATGCATCTGTCAGTTTCTGTTGATGCCCTGCAATTTTCTTTGTGAAAAGAAATGTGTTTTGGTATTTAATTAAATGAAAGCCCAAGCACAAAGTAACACGTATCTTATATTATCATTTCCTCCAAAATTGGATTAGACAGAATTGCTCATTAAAACAGGAGGTAATAATAAATATGCAAACACATTTAATTCTACTAACGCAGAAACTGCCTCAGACTTTGATTTTTATAATCTTACTTTATAAAGTTCTTTTTCCCTAGAAACAGTAATTCCTAAGCAAATTATTAGAAAAATCTCATTTTCTAGAGAATCACACTTAAATCCATCAACTTAAATCTAATATTCCATTAGGAAATGGAGTCTACATTACTGATGAGTGCTGGACTTCTGGTGTCAAAGTAGTGAAATCTGGTGTTTATTATCAGATGTACAACATAGCCAAAGATGTGGAAGATTTTTTTTAAGGAAAACCACAGGTGTTCTGGTATGACACCTCATTCACCATTGACCTTCTGGATGAGAAGACAACTTTTTAAAGTAATCTGTGGATCAAAGCAGGTAACAACCCCATTTGTTCTGTGGACAGCAGAAATATTTAAGTCTTAATAAGTTTTTCTTAAGAATTCACATTTACACATCTTGCCATTGCTCATATACCTTTTCCCCATTTGAGTGCCTCTTCAACTCAGTCACCAATTTTCACAAAATTCAGAAGAACTCTGCCCTCAAATCTGGTTGAAATTTGCTAACAGGTTCAGTTACTAGGCAGCATGACTCACATCATCACTGCAAAAGCCTCATGTATTTATGGAACAAAGCTTAGAAGAGTGAGAAGAATACAAAATACATATGGAATACAACTATATACTGTGTTGTAGAAACTTTTTCCCCACTTCACATTGAAATCCTACTCCAAGTTCCCCCTTTCTCCTACTCTTTGGTTTGGGGTGGGTTTTTTTTTGTGATGGTGGTACTGAATAGAGGTAGTAATTATGGATTTTTCCTGCTTCAGTTTCAAAATTCTTCCTTGAACAACATTATGCCTAAAGGTTCATCCAAACTCTTGTTAGATTTCTACACATACCAGTTACTATAAATCCTATCATTGATTTTGACAACTATCTAAATAGAATCACAGAAGTAATTTAGCTTTATGGAAGAAAATGGTAAATTTAAGAGCCATTGTTTACCACATGTTTTAATCCTTTTTAAAAGAAATGGGTTTTGCAGAAGGAAATTAAATAGTTGCTGAAAGTTACAAAAAGCAAATGCAATTCCTCCCATTCTACTTACTGCCTGTTCTGTAAACTTGTTTACTTGTTTCTGAAGTTTTTGACATTCTTTGAATTTTTCTTTGTAATGGTCAGCAGCCATTTGCAGACGAAGTTTCAGATCTTCAACTTCTCTGCGCAGTTCCTGCTCCACGGTGTTTGAAGATTCCTTTAAAAAAATTAGAAACTGTTCTCCCTTTTGTTCAAACACCACTATTTCCTAAAAA
This sequence comes from Athene noctua, assembly GCF_965140245.1. Lineage (NCBI taxonomy): Eukaryota > Metazoa > Chordata > Aves > Strigiformes > Strigidae > Athene > Athene noctua. The sequence goes on along the minus strand of NC_134038.1, from coordinate 140,502,917 downwards.
GCTTCTTTTCAATCAAAGAAAACATAATGCTGTATCTAAGTACACAAGCAGTTCCTATTTTATTTGTGGGAAGGAAAGGAATAGAGTAGTAGAACAGAGACAGGAAGCATCTGTGCTGAACTTCATTCCCTGCAGGACACACTGAGGGAATAAATAGGCACAGGTATAATACCAGAGACAGATAAAGAGGATTCTTATTCTATGAGCTGATTAATGTGTATCAAAAGTCTGAACACCATCCAGAAGGAGTTTTAGCTATCTTACTGGTAAGTATAGCCACGTGGCAAGCGGACAGACCACAACTATATTCCATTACACTCACTGTGACTCTACTGGAAGGGGTTCAGCTGAGCTGATACACAGTATCAATGATACGCAAGCTAAGCAAACTACATTTACCAACTGGATATATGCAGTATTCTGATACTTTCTGTCAAGTGGAGTCATTCAGATGATCTGCTATACTTCTTTCAGGACGCATTTCAAATATACTGTATATAATTGCAATTCTTAGGAAAAGACGTGATTCTTAATATTTTAAATATAATAGTTCTTTTGAGGGTTGTACCATTCACTTCGTGTTTACTGCACTATTTTAATTACTGTTCAGCTCAACGTATTTTTTCCAAACTGCTACATCACTACAGTAAGCCTAGTAGCAAATTAATGCAATATAGTTGCAGTCACAGAAGATCCAGCACAAAACTCACTTCAGTCAGAATGATTGAACTTATATTAGATCACTAAATTTTTATCCAAAATGAAAGAAGTCAAGACAGTTTCCATGACATTAGTATTTTTACATTTATAAATACTAAAGCAAATTAACTTTGACCACAAATATTGGAAGGACTCACAAGAATCAAAAAAGAATCCATCAATGAGGAAAGAACATTTAAAAAAAACCCCTACCAATCAATTTTCTTATCCGAATGAATTTTTAATGCTACTGTGGCTCATGTAAAAGAATTAAGACAGGAAGAGGATTCAAACTAATATAGATAAATACTGTATTAATCTGCAAAACAATGTGGAGGGGAGTTGTGCTAAGCAGGAGCAGAAACCTTTCTTACCCACCTTCCAAACCAGTTAACATGCACTTGATTTAAGGTAGTATCTTGAGTACCAAAAGTGAATTTGATAATAATTTGTACTAATCACCCAGAAACATATTTTATTCCCCAACTTCAGCAAAGCTAGCTCCAACAGATTTTATAAATACAGATAAACATCAGTACTAAATACTGACAATTTACCTGTTCATTTTTCAAAGTTGTGACTTTTTTAAGTTCAGCTAAAGCATCAGCAAGCTGCTTTTTCAATTTTTCATTTTCCAGACGTGCACTGTGAAGATCTGCCATTGTCTTATCTCGCACATTTACTGCATCGCTCAGCTCTTTTGACATTAGAACAGCTTCTTGTTTGCTAGCCTGAATCTGATCTTCAGCTTTCCGAAGTTGCTCTTTTAAAATACTTGCATCCTCCTAGGAAAGGGAAAAGAGGGAAGAGAATCCATCATTTTTTAATTCAAAGCTTAAATAAATGTTCATATAGGGATCAGAAGCTTTTGAAAGAAAAATCAAGTTTTCCTGGTGGCTTTAGCAAAACCACAAAATCAAGAAGTTAGTATACAAGTACCATTTTCCCCATTTGCCTCCTTAGCTAACAACAGCGTGCAAACATATTTCACTGTGACATAAAGGCACATTTAAATATTATTATTTTATACACACTCGATTTTTGTTGTATTTTCAGCTTTAGTTTTAAACATACGCCAAAAAAAAGTCTTTCTGTTTTCCAGAACATCTTTGTTCTTATTGCCATAGAACTCTTAACTGGCACAAATGGCTATCCAGCTTCATAACCAAAGTTCATCCCACAGTAAGACACCGCAGGTAACAACAGACTAAGAGGTCTTACAATGCCTATAATTGGTTGATGCAAGACACTGTAATGCAGCTTTGGGACATTTTTCTCACGGCTCTGTTTCCTAAGATCTTGCACAACAAGCTTCTCAGAAGGGACTGAGAACAAAACGTAATGAAGAACAAGCTGCAGCACGCAGCACTGAAGACTCTCAGCACTGCTGTAGCTCCACAGGGCAGTCCAAGGGCCAACTGACCACACTGTGCTACCGGCTTCTCATTCCTCAGAGAAGTCCAGGATCACCAAAAATTTAAAAACAAACAAACAAAAAACCACCCAACCAACCACCAGAATTCAAAGCCACTACAAGCTACTTGCAGCTTCTGGGCTTCCTGAAGACATAATCATCTCTCATTCTTGAGTCTAAACATAAATTCAGGAATTATCTAGCCCATTATTTATTAATTTTTGAATAATCACTTAGCACAGCAAATCCAGAGAAATACTAACACTTTTTGTAAGCATTTATGAAGATGGATGGAATAGGAAATGCCCTAAAGTCCTGTCCCTTAGCTATTTTTACAACACAGTGCATTAGTTACATATTTTAGTAAATATCTGCAGTTTCACACTGTAAGACAAAAATGTTAAATGAACCCACCAGAAACATCACAAGCACTTCATATTAATAAATTACATAAAATGCTTGTTCGCTTCAATATTGGCACCCCACCCCCCCCACCCCCCCGTTTTTACTTCAAAGTAAAATACAGTAGTAATTCAGGAACAAAACTGCAGAGCAGTTGAAAGACTAAAACAAGATAAGCTGTAACGTAAAGCAAGATAGCATGTCATTTTTGCCCTCTTGCTATTTCCATTCTTAACAGCATTCTCTACTTAAACTTTACATTCATAACTCATATTACTTTAACGCCACTTCTATACTTTTGAGATCTAGACTGCTTTTTCTGTGAGAATACTGGCAAGACACACAAGATGAAGTCACCTGCATAATCTGACTTTTTCATGCTGGCCTCAAAGGCTGTGTGTAAATTAACTCTCTAGTTGGGATCAAGAGCACATTTGTGAAGCAAAACTCCCAGTCAATTCCACTACTACCTATCATACTGTAGACCACAGGACATAACAAGTCCCAGGGCACAGAAATTGCATTCCTTTTGGATGAAACAAAACAGGAAGATGTACCTCAGGAACAAACACCTAATGGGTATTCAATTGTGGTGGGTTGACTCTGGCTGGACACCAGGTACCCACCAAAGCTGCTCTGTTACTCCTCAGCTAGACAGGGTAGAGAAAACATAATGAAAGGCTTGTGGGCCAACAGGGAGAGATCATTCACTACTTACCATCACATGCAAAAGAGACTCAAGTTGAGGAAAAAAAAAAAAAAATAATTTATTACCAATCAGAGTAGGATAATGAAAAATAAAATCAAATCTTAGAAACACCTTCCCATCACCACTCCCTTCTTCTCAGGCTTAACTTTACTCCTTATTTTCTCTACCTTTTCCCCAGTGGCACACAGGGATGGGGAACAGGAGTTAGATCAGTTCATCACACACTGTCTCTGCTGCTCCTTCCTCCTCAGGAGGAGGACTCCTCACACTCTTCCCCTGCTCCACCATGAGGTCCCTCCCACAGGAGACAGTCCTCCACAAAATTCTCCAAGGTGTGTCCTTCCCACAGGCTGCAGTTCTTCACAAACTGCTCCAGCATGGGTCCCTCCCATGGGGTGCAGTCCTTCAGGAACAGACTGCTCCAGCGTGGGTCCCCCACGGGGTCACAAGTCCTGCCAGCAAACCTGCTCCAGCGTGGGCTCCTCTCTCCAGGTCCTGCCAGGAGCCTCCTCCAGCATGGGCTTCCCACGGGGTCACAGCCTCCTTTGGGGCTGCTCCAGCGTGGGGTCCTCCCCGGGGTGCAGGTGGAGATCTGCTCCACCGTTACCCTCCCTGGGTGCAGGGCACAGCTGCCTCACCAGGGGCTGCACCACGGGCTGCAGGGGAACCTCTGCTCTGGTGCCTGAAGCAGCTCCTGCCCCTCCTTCTCCACTGACCTTCGTGTCTGCAGAGTTGTTTCTCTCACATATTCTCACTCCTCTCTCTGACTGCTGTTTTTGCAGCAGGTTTTTCCATTTCTTGAATATGTTATCCCAGAGGTGCTACTCACATCACTGACAGGCTCAGCCTTGGCAAGTGGTGGGTCCATCTTGGAGCCAGCTGGCACTGGCTCTGCCAGGCACAGGGGAAGCTTCTGGCAGCTTCTCACAGAAGCCACCCCCACAGCCCTCCTGCTACCAAAACCTTGCCACACAAATACACAATACATCTATCTCCACTCTACACCACTCTAGAACTAGTCTAAAGTACCCCCACCTTGGCCACAGACAGCACAGACACCAGTTCTTCAGCAATTTCACTCTCCTACTACACCACACTGCTTGCTAACCACAACGCTACCACACCGCATAGCCAAAGTCAACTCCTCCTTAGAAGAGTTTTTGTTAATGCTTATTGCTAATTTCTCAATTTAGTCCATTTATATGGCATTGTATCCCTTCTCAGGTTTTACATCACTGTATATTGACAGTACATGCACCTAACAAATCCTTCAGCACACCTTTCGATGTCTCCTCTTTTCTCCTAGGTCACCCTCTGCAGTCTCAACACAGCTACATTATTAACTTTTTTCTTTTCCTCAGTCTCCTTCCTTTTTATTGAAATTAAAAGCAACTCAGAGAAGTGCACCACTTTTACTTAATTCACAAATTTTTTTTTTATTTTTTTATTATTTTTTTTTTTTTTTACACATAGTTCATCTCACAGTTCAACACGAGACCTAAACAAGCATAGAATGTGCAAAACTAAAACCTAGTTCACTCTTTTGATCAGTTTCTGCATCTCCTGAGAACACCTCTTGCCTCTCAGCCTATACTCTGGGGATACCTTCAACTTCTTCCTTTCTCTTGTCAAACACATATAACCTTAGATATGTTTATTTTAAAACAGGCCAATTATATTAGTAATGCTTACCTTGTTTGATGAGGAGAGCAAAAAAGCTTTCTTCATATTTTCTTTTTCAGCTATAAATAGCTGTAATCTGCCAACCTCCTCTTTATAATACGATATCATGTTTTCTTTGTTTGCATCCAAATTCTTAAACGTCTGGATTTCTTTTACTAGTTTGGTGTTTTCTATTTCTGTATTCTTCAAGTGTATCTGTAATAATGCTAAAAAATGTCAAACTCTTCTTCCATATTATGAAAACTACTGTTCACCTGTTCATTTAAGTGTTCACTAAATTCTAACTCATCTCTGAGACAAATTAGAACAGGTAAAGAGAAAAATTAAACATTTGATAATATCCCTGCCCTCCAGCACAAATTTTCTAGCTGGAATTCTTTCAGCTTGATCATCTAACAACAGCTCCACTCTACAGCTAAAAGTTAAGGCCCTGATTTCTGTCCACATCACACTGAGCTATTCAGAATTCACTCCTCCTCACAAATTCTGGATAACTAAGGACAAGCAAAAAAGAAATGACTTGAAGAAAACTAAAGAGAAATTAAAACTTCAGGTAGTATCTACTTGCAATCATCTAAGCAAACAGGACTACATCAACAATATTCATTTCCAACGCCAGCAAACTAACAACTCTAGAGCTGTTTTCAAGGTGTCATCAAGTCTATCACGTTATGCCTAATAAAGAATAACTGTTGTACTCAAGTACTGTCCACTCAAAGACTAGAAAACTTGTGTTGCTTATTTGCAAAGGGTTTCCATGCTTGTGAGAGATGTTTTGAGATTTTGTGACTTCTGGTGTATATCTAATACCGCCTGCCACACAATGACATTTTCCTCTGAACACAAAATATCTTTTAAACACACTAATGCTTCTGTTATTTCAGCATATAAAACTTTTTTTTGCCTTTTTTGGGGATGGGCCAGCAGAGGGGATGACACAAACACAACACTCATTTTAAATATGGGGGTGTCTCAATACCAGCAAAAGAAATCAGCTATACTATGAAAAATCAATGTAATATAGATCCCACTAAAGCTTCTTAGAGTTATGCACAAGACTCAAGAATAGGGATCAAGAAAACAGTCTGGAGTGAGAATTTAGAAGACTAAAAGGTAATTTGCTTCTGAAAAAGTGTGTTAAGAAAACCAGTTACTTGGTGATGCACTGTATAACTAAAGAACTTCCTCACTAGCATCTATTGGTTTTTGTTACTATGCCTGCATTTTAACAAATTGGTGATCCATTCTCCTTAGAGAACTTTTTATACCATGGGATGAATTCAGATGCTATTTTTCTTGTTTATTTTTATATGAGAACATCTATAACTGTCTTAAAAATCTGTTCACAGAAGTTGACCATTTCCTCTTTTCCTTAACAAATTCAATTTATCAAACTTCTCTATAAAACATTATTACCTTTATTTCAAACCACTTCATTTCCGTGTATACACATACAAGGAATAAAATTACCTTATAAAGTTCTTTTTCATCCTTTTCTGTCTTTAACACACATTCAAGTTGCTCCTTCTCAAGCACCACTTTCTTCAGTTTGTCCTTCAGACTAAGACATTGACAAATTACAGAACTATTAATACAGAAAACCAATGCAACCATCAAAAATTGTAAGTTTTTTTTAAAAAGGACCTATGTAAAAAAAACCCGTAAAATAAGGAAGGTAAGGAACAAAATTACTTAAATACCTGTCTAACTCAGTTTCTTTTGCAATGGCTTTTTGCGTAACAGTCATGATATCTTCTTCAAGCTGGAGAACTTTTGAAGCAGCTTCATCATGCTTCTTCTTCAAATCATCAATTTCAGTTTTAAGAGCTTCAGATGCTTGAACATTGTTCTTTGAAAAAGTTGCAAATAGGTATAATTTAAGAATGTGTATCTTCAAAACTACAAGGCACTATTCGAATTAATGCTAAAATATTGTCATTAGATTTCTTCTCTTCCTTAAAATGTATGACAAGCCCATTTCAAGTATATATATTTTGAATATATAAAATTATATTAAACTTGCTATGTGTAGTTAATATGAGTCAATAGGAAGTTCTGGTGCAGGCATTCAGTTACACAGAAACTACATATACTTCAGAGTGTAAGACAAAGCCGTATTTCGTGTCTTTTGCCCATGTCCTTTCCGCAAACTAACCATCGACTGCCTATCTTAGAAAACATGAAGAACTTCTATTTCTGTTTTACTTAAATTTAATTTCTTTTACTTAAAAAGAAGCTGGGTTTGCATTTGACCAGATAGTTACACCACTCAAGCAAGTTACAGTAAAGACAACTGCAGGCAAAAGGATTAAAAAAAACCCAAAACCTGAAGAACTCCTGATGAAGAGCTAATTACTACACCACATTCTCCTATCTGGAACATATGGAGGGGCCTCACAAAGCTCACTGAAGCTAATGAAACAATTGTGGGATTTATGTCTTGGATATTGGAAGCTGAGACAGAGGATGATGACAACACCCAAAACAGATTCCTTTGTCAGAAAACTGACAGATGCAAAATGGGAAGCCCCTGTTAAGTATCACATTCATTATCTGATGACAGTAATGTCCATAACATTCTAAGGCAGTGGACAGCTAAAAGTCATGTCCATCACAGAAAAATGACCATTTAAAGTGAGGTAATCTTAAATAATCCAGAAAAAACCTCTTTTCAGTATAACACTATCTTGAGAAAATAAATTAGTAACACTAAAGTAGAACACACATACTGAGACAATATGCTACTATTTCTTATATCAAAACTCAATACAGTTCAGCTTAGTATCAAGCATGAGTGGTATGAATCAAACTGTAAACAAGGTCAAGACAGACTGACCAACATGCTGACTACAGCGTGACTTACACTGTTTGTGCAGATATTAAGGTACAAGTTGTCTTTCTGCTTGACATTTGGAAAATTAAAGCACTAGTTCATGTATTCATTTTTAAACAAAGCTTAATGCCCTGAAACAACAAGTCCATGCTGTTACATCAAGAGAAACACAGCCAGAGTTTACAAAGAACCCCTACTGGCCAGATTCCAACCTAACTAACAATGTTTTAAGTACAATAAAATATAATGAGGACTGGTTTTACTCATTAATTGTCAAAATACACTGTTTCCAAGTGTAATTAAGCCCCGCTTTTACAAGCAACTAAACAGAAGTTTGGGCATTATGATTTTTTTGGAGGGGGGGGGGGGGTAGGGGGTGTTGAATTGTGAGGGGTGGCAAATGTAATGATGACTCAATCACTTCCTAAACACTACACCAGCACTGAGTTTTTTATTCTTGTTACATATGCTATAAAAAGAGCACTAATACAACTATTTAAACTCTACATGTCTTTATTATATGGCTTAATATAATAAACAATTTCAAGGGATGATGAGTGTACCATCTTTTCTGAAAAAAGCATTGGAAATAAAGAGCCACAATTTTCATAAGGTCTTTAGTTTTTAAGACCTATCAGTTTCCTGCAACCAAAAGTATATGTATTTAGGGTAATTAATTAAAATATCCTGTGTTCAAGTCAGTATTCCAAGTAAAATTTGTATGTAACTAGCAGCAACAACACACATTCTAACTGCTTGTCCTTCCCTAGTGCAGTGGAGACTAATTACTTGCCCCTGTTTTGAAAGTCTAGCATAGTAAAAAGTCTATTTCAATGCATATCTGTGTTTTCTCTAAACACCACTTCGGTATAACTGTAACTGTTGTAACCCAAGCGCCTTCAAAAGAATTTAATCTGATACACTATATATACAAACTGTACAAACAGTTCAAACAGGCTGCCAAAAGTAACATATATTAAAAGGAATTAATAGCCTGAAAAAAATTCACTCCACAAACAGAATTACAATTGATGCTGCTTTGCTAGTTATTCTAAAGGGACATGGTATTAAAATGTAAAAGTTCCATACTTAACAGATTCTCACCTAATAAACTTGCTTAGATACAACTAAAGCCCACAGTTTTGAAAGAAAAAAAGGATTAATTTTTAGAGACGACTTGTTATTTTACAGAATTCTTAGCAATTCAATTTAGATGCTGCAATCCTAGGCCCATACACTCTGGTTACAGCAGTTTCAGAGCCTGTAAAATTTAAAATGAGTGCTCTTAGACTATTTTACAGGTAGAAGGCAACTGTGTTTTAGAAGGAGTCTAAAGGGGACGAATATAATAAACACATCAACTATATGTACAACCTCTATTACAAAAAAGATAATTACTCTCTGCAATTATCAATAATTTATCTGGTACATCAACAATTATTATACCTTTCCCCTCACTTTCTTAACAGAAAGAAAAGCACAGCAAGAGAGTAAATCATTTTAATAAACTGGTTTTAAAACACCCAACAATTTTAATGTTATTTTTACTCTGGGTTGTATTTTTAATCCATTTACAAATGCAGCTCCCCCCATCCCCCTCCCTAAAGTTGCAACACCCTTGTGGGTAGAAGCAAACTGCACCACAAAGGCCAGAATAAACAGCCAGAAATTACTTGTCAGCTTCACTGGTACAAAACAAAAAGCTACCAAAACAAAAATTCCTGTAACTACTAGAGGTCTCACTAGTGAAATAAAACAAAGAAAATTTAATGTAGTTGTCAAGTGAATTTATTTTCCCCAGAATCAAAACTCCACTTTGAAAATTTTGATGTACCTTCAGACAGGGAACAAGAAGGGGCACTAAAATCTTTATCGCTATTCTAAAATGGCAAAAGATTTAACACTGATTTTTTTTTTTTTAAATAATTTTATTGTAATCACATGAACTGTCCTCCCCCTGCAAGGAACTGCTGTTACACCTAAAGGGATTTGTTTACAGCTGCCAAAAAAAGAGTTTTTATGTCAAAAAGTTCCGCATTACAAATCAGTTGCTTTAGGTTTGTGTAACCTAATCATAAATACACTGATTGAAAACTCATACAGCTATTATAAACTCTATCTAAAGGATATGCAGAATACATGTGCTCTTCCTTGAAACATCTTTAAGAACTATTAAACTTCTGCTGCAAAAGGGCTGATAATCGTTCCTTTGAGAATGGAATAGCCATAAAGTTTCTAGATTCTCACTTTTATAACAGAAAATATGTCAAAAATCTCTATGCTCAACAATGAAGAACAAAATGTTTTCCCTATTTATTTCTTACTTCTAATGCATACACCACTAAACCAGTTCAGAGTACAGTTTGGTTAACGGAAGCACAGTAGCACAGACATCTCTTCCTGTGAATCAACACATACAACATATTTTTCAAACATACTTAAGGCACAGAGAGATCCAGCAGACAGAATAAAAAACTTGAAAAATACAATCCAAGCCTATTTGCAGCTGTGACATCTTGCAGTATGGCAACAGGCAGCAGGGCTTTTTATGCTTCATCTTCCATTTTCATAACATGTAAAACTCCCTACCCACTTTTTAAAAGCCATTCCACACTTAAAGCATTCTCCTTTGATTAATGGCTCATATTTGCAATCTTCATTTTACTTTTTACAGAATGCATACATTGTAACAAAAAAAGGTTAAAAATGAGCTGTGCAACTCAGAAATCAGAGAGGTCAATTCCCTAATACAAGGCAACTTAAAAAAAAAAAAAAAAAGAAGAAAAAAGTAGCAGCACCTTTCATCTGGATTGATTTATCTGGGTATAATTTAATGTCAAGGGAACCATTATTCTTCATATCCTGTTGAAAATTTAGGGGATCTAGATGAATTATCTGCAGGAGCCTTTTGATTATCCCGTTGACATCACAGCAGCTCCAATGGAATCATGTAAAACACTTGGCTGACACCATACTCTATTTAAACGGCATTCAAGGAGAAATTATGAACACAACATAGTATTTGCAGTCACTGCAAAATCTGAGTGTGCTCATAACACAGGACCTGAACGTTCTGAAAGGAAACCTCACGTCATTTTTCTTTCTAAAGAAATCTGAGCATTCGGTAAAGTAAAACAGTAAACCAATTCCAAATAAACTCAATGATGCTAAACTATTATCTTTGTGACTATGGCTGAGAATAGAAATACTACTCTAAAACCTCTGAAGTCTCTCTATTCCAAAAACCTTAAATATCACAGTGGTAGTAATTTAATTGTGTTAATCTTTTCAACTAACATCGTTAAACAGATCCAAACTCTACAAAACTAAGGCCTAACTCTGCAAAAGTTCATCTAAGTAACATCAGTTGCCCAATTACTGTCATGAAGACTACAGATGTACAAGTTTTTGCAGGAGACAGCTGAAGTATTTACATACACTGCAACTCTGCAGCTTGCATCTATATTACAGAATGTTAATTTCTTAAAACATCTTGTAATTTGACTATAAACTATCACTTTTGCAAAGAGTCACTTGTGAATACATAATTTGAAGTGCAAAATATCTCAAACTAATTTGTTCAATTATCCAGTGAAATAAAATTCAATTAAACAGTTTAAGAAATATTCATACACATAACAGTCACTAAAACAATAAAAGAGGGTTTTCTCTTCATAGGATGTTTACAGCACCCTTGGGTGTTATAACTGCTGGTGCCAACCTGAGCAATTCTGAGTATTTCATTTGTATCTTTAAATCATTATTTACATGAAGCTTAGGGTGTTCTGTGTAGTTTTTTGTGTTTTGCATTTTGGGTTGGGAGTAGTTTTTTGGTTGTGCTTTTTGGGGGTTTTCTTGTTTTGTTTTAAAAACAACACATCTCCCTGATCATCAGATTTTTTTCACATGCAACTTACATAAACCAGTATCAAAATAGCTTGATTTAAAGAGGCACTGAAAAAACAGTTAATTCCCTCACTTTTATGCATGCAGTCTGAACTAGGCACTTGCATCACTGACATATCACACTGCACAACAGCATTTTTTCCACTATCTAACCAGAGAAATTCTCCTTATAAAATGGCATCCAAAGACAACTTAAATGAATCCCTGATATTTGAATAAAACTCTCCAATGAATAACACTGCTGTGCAGCTAGAACCTGCCAGTCGAATGTGGATTTAGATGGATGACCTATTAAAACTTCCCAGATAGATGAATTAGTCCACTTTTAACAAGTTAAATGGTGAACTAAACTTTCAAAAAGCATGAAAGAACAAGTTTATCGAGTCAGTATATTCACTTCTGCCTCAGTTTATGCCAATGTAACAGAAACGCTATTCAAATGTTCACAGGATCAAAGAGCAAGCTGGTAATCCACAAATCTATTACTTCTGACTCAAGTTAAACATTTACGGAAACTACTGCCACAGGAGTAAGACTTGTCACCACTGTAACGTTAAAAAAAAAATCAATTCAGAAGTACTCCCTTCCCACTAGAGGGAGACAAATGATCGCAAAAGCATCGTCTGCAAGCTCTGCTCGCTACAGAAGCAAAACCCGTGTTAACAAAATTGAATGGCTGCAGTGTCAGAGGAGCAACCGATGAAAGACTTGACACAATGACTATGGCATGTTTCTCTTGTTCAGCACGTTAATATTAAATCTTAAAACAGTCGGCAAGTGCACTGCTGCCAGAGAGCTTACACACAGAACTGGGAACATGTAAGACCAAAAAGCATGCATTCTTTTCATTTACACAGGTATATATTTTTATATTCATAATGCATAAAATCAAGATCAGAAATACCTGTATTATTATTTTCTAGATAAAAACACACTCAGTGTTTGATTCAATGCTCTTCAATTTTTCCAAAATTAAAATATATTCAAATAAAAGCAGCTTACTAATGTGACTCAACATACTTGGGTATGTACCAGTGAACAAGTTATCCCAGTAGGAAGCCAAAGGAAAAGCTGCAATGTTGAAAGCAACCTGAAACAATTCTGGAGACCATGCATCATGTGTCATCTTATTAAGTAAAATAATCATAGTGAATAATTACATCATTATTTTAACAGTGTTATATTAGTAGAGTCACAAGCTGTATATACAGCATGATTCTAAATAAAAGTGTGCTATCAGGGAATATCACCCTGGTAAAAACAAATTCACTCTGAAACACTAACAGCTGTAAGAAAGAGATGTGACTTTACAATAATTCCACATTTACTCTGATTTCTCACACAGAGTAGCAGCAGATTAAGTTAAATCTTCACATTCTTTAAGTGCTAATTTAATGTTATTGGGGCGGGGAGGGGGGGGGAGTAGCAACGGTTTAACCAGCATGAAAAATGCTGCAGAATACTAAGTTTTCCTGTAAATGAAAACACAGCCCTTTTCAGAGGACTAAAACGAGTGTGCTACTTGAGGTGCAGGAGAAGAAAGGGGAGAACAGGCAATTCACTTATCCTCTCCCTAAACTGGTCTTGTCAGAAGAACTACATACTGCATTAAGCTGCCATTGGATGAGAGAAAAGATCAACCTAAAAGTAATAAAGACTGAATTTGTCCCAAGTTCTACAATACCTTAAGCTCTGACAGGATGGGTTAAGTAACACAACTTAATAGTAAAAATAGTCATAACATACAAAGTGTGCACTAGAAACTGTGGGGCTGGAGAGCACATTCCCTGAGCACAAACACTGACCAGCACAGAGCTGTGCATCTTGAAAACATTAGTTTCCTGTGATGGTGGCAATGACAACCTGAGAAAACTATTCTGCAGAGCCATTAATGCATTGAATACAAAGAAAAATACAGATATTTTACTCCCCTGTGATAAAATACTAAAAAAAAAAAAAAAATCCACAAACCTAAACAAATAGAAGCTTTTATAGACAAGAGTGTTGTAACATGCCATTAGAAGCTATGTTTCAACAACTCTAACAGCACATTATCACTTTATGTCTTGAATGCATTTGTTCCTCCTATCTTTGGTAGGAAATGAGATGGCTATCTTGTAAGAAGGCAACAACTGTGTATCTCCTGAGCAGTAAGGTCACTGTAGGAAAACTCAAATCTCTAGTTTGTTGTGGCCATTACGGTCTGAAGTGCTACAAACACTGGAACTCACCTGTTTTTAAAACTCAATAAAATGGGAATCTCTTCATCACTTAAAAACTGGCAGAGCCCAATATTCAAATTTCATGGAACACATTGTATTACACCCGAATAGATTGTTTAGTATGCTATGTTATTAAAAGATTGACCTACTTTTAAAGATCATTTCTTCCTAATATTTTCCCCAAAGAGCCTCTAAAGGCAGCCCAACTCAGCAAAAAGTGACAAGAAAAAAACAATACTTCCACTGCCCAGAATTCTAGGTGGGAAACAGAGATCAAACAATTAAGAGTGGGAGAGAAACACTGATTGGAATATAGGTGTGACATTGTCTGTCAACAACTATCCTGTCTATATTAAGAAATCAAGTGTTTCTACAGACATTTCGCAATTATACAAACTACTCCTGAGCTATTTATGAAAACAAAGGACTGATAAAAATCAGTAACTAAAAGAGGAAAGTAGCCTAAAGGCATACAAATAAACATGCATAAAAAGGGATTAAGAAAACCATGTTTTAGCAAAATATAGAGCTTTTCCATCATTAATCTACTTCCTGCTTGATACACTGTACCACAGTAAGATAATTTATATACTATGACTCCTAACCACACCATATATATTCTGTTCAATTATAAAAATACAAGGTAGGTTAAATAATGTATTTGATCAGAAGACAAAGACACGAGTCAGATACCCGTATCATTTGCTCCACAGAAACTGAGTAAAGTTTTTAGAAAAGAGGCAGATTGCTAGTATTTTGTATGAAGGGGTTAATAACTTCAGGGCCCCCTTAGCACAATACAAGCAGTAATAAACAAATAGTAGTTCCTGATACATTAGTAGCATAAAGAACTCTGCACACAATTAGAATCAAATGCATGTGTCTGTACAAGTGTATCCACCTCCTTTGCTCATGCAAGTGCTGCTTTTTAAATACAGTATTTTGCACTAATTTGTTTTTAGAGGGCTCTTTGGACAAGCAGAAATATTATCTGTACAAAAAATTAGTTTATTTTTAAGATTGTGCAGGGGTTAAATGTAGCTTAGCTTTATTTTTAACAGAAATAAAGATTTCTATCACTTACAGCTTCCTCAAACTACAAAGGTAGTGATATGTACTGTTTACAATAATTATATTTTCTTATATGGGCTATTTTGTTTCATTAATTAATTTCTTTAGCCTGATATGCTCTAAAATATATTGAAATATTTAACAGAACTCCTTAAACCTTTACTTAAACATTTTTAAAAATAGAAATCTTAAATTCATAAACTCCACTATTTACCTATTTATGTATCAAAAGTTTAGAGTATAAATAAAAATCCATCTGTTTGTGAGAAAAGAGCACTAGGAACAAAAGAATTAAAAACCTACAGAATTACTTAGTTAAAACAATCAGTCTAACTTATAGGCAAAAAAACAACAAGCCAAACCAAAACAACGTAGCTCATATTAAGCACAGGTGAAGATTCCACTGTTAAATAAAATACAAATATATTTTGATTATTTAGCCTTTCAAGGTTATCCCTTGTAGTCTCACATAAAAACATCCAAGTTAATGCACTGTTTAGGTTTATTGCCAGTAACAGTTACATCACATGAAGCCGACTAGATAAACTGGGGGTTTTGGGGGGGAGTGGTTTTGGAGCATTTGTTTTGGTGGTTGCTGTTGGGAGCAGGAGTTCCTTTGTTGTTTGGGGGGGGGGGGGGGGATTTTTTAAACAAACCACAAGGAAAATAAAACCTAGGTACTGTAGTCCAACCGAGTGCTGCATAACTACTGCTCAGGAATCTTCAAATCAATCTATTAACACACTGTACATGTTCCCAGCAATGACAAATCATACAATCACTTGACCAAATGCTGTTGGGGTAGAGAGACAAGGAGAGCAAGAAAGGAACTCATGTTTAAAACTGGAAACTTTAAGAGAGAAAGCTGTACCTAAAGTATGGTTTATTAAACTTTTTCATCATAAAGTTAAATTATTGCACCCGATTTAGTAGATGCTTGTTTAATTGTCAAAACACCCAATTTATATTCTTCTTATGTATATGGACAAATGGAAGGCTTTTCAACTCAGCAGATTTGCTTTTTTTTAAACAAGTGAAAAAACACAGACTAGAACATAAAAGATGTAAAATAAGACAGTGTCAAAGACCTGAGAAAAAAAATAATTGCATGAATTATAGAACTTCTATAGCACTCTAGACAGGTGAAGAGCTGCATCAGCCACAGATTAGATGTCTACTTACAACTCAGCTAAATACAGGTGAGTTCTTCACACTGCATCAGAACTTCAACAAAACAAGGCCGAAACAAAAAACCCACAAACATTGCTGAAATTAAATTCTAATTGCTAAGTTCTGGTATCTAAAAGGCAAAACTATTTCTGATTATAGAAATTTACAGTAAAATGTAAGAAAGTATCGAGGCTTTTTTGTTCCTATACAGTCTAACTTGCTGGACAGCTGTCAAAATCCCATCTGACAGATTGTTCTAAAATGGCATTGTAAAGCTAACATTGATTAGAACTGACAGTTTTACTTTCAAACCTTTTTTGAGAACCTCAAGTGATAGTGAAAGGTATCTAATGTAGCTTATTCAGATTTATTCAGCAAGCTTATGATTCTGCAAATCCATGAAATGCCTACTTTTAAGTATTTTTTTCTCATCGCATTGATTTAAGCTATCTTCCCATCTACTTGAAATTAAAATCATTCTTTTATTTAGAAAAAAGGTTTTTCTAAAAAAGATCTTATCCTTTTTTTCTTACCTATTATAGTCCATTTCACTACCACTGTTCAACAGTAAACTACAAAGCTTCAAGTTTCAAATTCCCTCAACAAATTCCTATTAAAGGTGTACCACGCAGAACTGTTGACATATACATACTAGTACTCAGAAATAGCCTATTAACTGCTGTCCACAGCTAGATTATATAGGCTTCATTACTTCAAATTTGTCCATGTCACCACCTCCCTCCCACATGTTTTTAATCTTCTCCTAAAAGTTGTTTTTTTAAAAAACAGCAGTTTAAAAATAGATTAGGTCCAAGTTTCTTGTGTTTTTATATTAGATTTCCTCCTCACCATATATAGAATTCCAAATTAAGCTTGCTTTGTTTTAGACTAGATTTTTATTTTCATTATCAATTAACACTGTAAGTTGATTTTTAGGTTTGTGCTTCTTTTCCCTTTGAAAATCTTCAGACCTTTGTAGAGTGACTAGTTACTCTTTACTCTTTAAATGCCCTGGCAGTACTATTCTCTGTTAAGTCTTGATCTTTGCTTTTAATACCAAAGCTTTTTTACCATTTTCAATACCCTGTGTCCTATACAGTTATCCCTTAATGGGAGTTTTTTGAAAAGTCTTCCTCCATCTTAAATTAATATAAGCAAACTTTAAACTACCAACTACTTTCCACTATGAATTGCACAGCTAAAATGTCAAACATCTCCTAACAGTTGTCATCGATTATTTTACCAAGTCCGGTACCAAAAGGCTTAAATATTTTAACCATTTTACGACATAAAAGAAACAGTGGCAGGAGGTTAATAGGAACTGACCTATTCTAGTGTAAATGTCTATCTAACTGCTGAGGGGTTTTGATAGCTGATTTTCACAGTTTAACTGGTTCTTGAAAAAGGAGGATTACAGACATTTTGAGTCAGCTTTAATCAGTTAAACAACTAACCTTCTGCTCTGTTTGCAGTTGGTCACATCTCTGCTTTTCATGGTTAAGTTCTTTTTCCAGTCTTTCAACCTGATCTCTGAGTTGTGCCGTTTCCTTTTCCAGAACAGAAGTCACCTTTAATAGCTCTTCTTTTTCTTTTATAATTTTTTCAATTTTAAACTGTAAAAACAAAAACATTTGGGTTTGGTAATTTTTCTCCCCTGCAATCCTACCAAATAAGTGGTTAACAAATTATTGCGGTGTTTGAGCGGAAACAAAAAAATGTGTGTCCTCTGACTAGGTTATTTTACAATTTTCCCCTTATTCCCAGATTTCTGAAGTTTCACTGCTTTAACTGAACAGCACTGCATTACCATTAGACAGCACACTTTGCAGTGTCTTGATTTATACTCAAGTTTTCCCTCCTTAAGTGCCTTTACTGTTCCCAAGTGACAGCAACTATGGAAGAGCTAATTATGATAATGACAGCTTGGTGAAAAAATGGCTGCTGAGTGTAGAGAGACACGAACACACACATTCTAAAGCAACGTTTGAGGAATTTCACAAAAAAAAAAAAATGAACACACACAGAGCCAAAAGCAAGGACTGGCATATGAACTGAGTCCTTTCAATACTTAAAGGGGGCTTATAAGAAAGATGGGACAAACTTTTTAGTAGGGCCTGTAGCAATGGGACAAAAAAGAGGGTAAATTCAGACTAGATATAAGAAAGACATTTTTTACGATGAGGGTGGTGGAACCCTGGATTGCCCTGAGAGGTGGTAGAAGCTTCATCCCTGGAAACTTCAAGGTCAGGCTGGACTGGCCTCTGAGCAACCTGATCTAGTTAAGATTTCTCAGCTTACTGCAGGAGGGTTGGACTAGATGACCTTTAAGGGCCCCCTCCAACCCAAACCATTCTATGACTCAATGAACCAAGATAATCAAAAACATTTCAAAAATTCTCTTCCTTTAATTTTAGTACTACAAGTACATATCTGAAAAGCAAGAATATCCCAGATATATCTCTGTACTGTCTCTTATCCCTAAATTTTGAAAACTGTAAATTGAATACATGTATGTATGTGCCTAGACACAACTGACAAAAGGATAACACCTGACGGCAAGGTAAGGAAACTGTACTGAGCAATTTTCCAATAAGCAACTCATGCAATCAAGTTGGTTTGGTTTGGGGTTGGCGGGGTTTTTTTTTTGGTTCATTGGTTGGGGGTTTCTTAAGTAGTTTTCAGCCTACAAAATATCAACAAGCAAATGGAAACATCTTGACTCTGGATGTAAGCATACAAGTCTAACCACATCCACCTAGCAAAGAACATGACACGTAGAACACTGCTTTAAATAGAACAAGAGCTATTCTAATACACTTAGGCACCTGCCATTATACAGCCTAGTTTCCAGGGCTCTTCAGTTGTGCACAAATAAAAGTATACTGGTTCTGTTAAATTTTTTTTTCCTTACAAGCACCATTTCACACAAAGGGTATCTTCCCCCCTCCATTTAATTGAAGAGTACAGATGTGAGAGATGGGCAACTATCTATTCTCTTATGGTTTCCCAGTCTATGCTTAGTGCTGTAAGCAGTTTAAAATTTTCACTCATTTAACCTGCAAACGTTCTAGCTCCAATCAAATATTGGAGAACAAGCCAGAAATATACACATCACACATACATAGGGTTTTTTCCTCCTAGTTTGTTCTTCAATACCTGTGAATATGTGTATATATATAAAAAAAAAATATAAGATAACATTTTAAGAATGTTGAATCAAACCTCAAGTAGTCCAGCTTTTGTGGTCACCACTAACATATCAGAGTTTCCTTCATCTTCCATAGTAAGCAATTCTTCAACAGGGGAAGAGGTACGAAACTGGAAAGGTGTGCTTGCTCCACGGATTTCTCCTTTATGAGTCACGTAACAGAACTGGTAAAATTCTCCATCATCATTTGGTAGATAATATCCTATCAAAAAATAAATTCATATTTGACAAACACGCAAGCCTCCATCTGGAAAGAGATTATCAGATCATGTCTGTCTTACAAATTTCATGCTCATTACCCTCAGTAAGGCACAGATAAATCATCAAAACAGCAGAAAGGAAAAGTCATCCTATTTAGTAACTTTCATCCCCCAACAATTTCTCCTAGCTTTTAAGATAAATGGCAAAACAGTGCTGGTTAATAGGTGCTGTACATACACATCACCTTACATACACTAGGTAACAGCTGCTGTTTACATATTTATGAAACAAATAGAATCATCAGCAATCAGATGCCCTGAAGCTAGATCAGTACCACATTATTATGTAACTGTTATGCAATCACAGAAAAAAGGGTAAGCAATTTTTTGGCCTTGGAATACCTATAGAACCAAAGACAACAAAGGCAGAGTAACATGCAAAAGTAACAAGACATCTGCAACTTTACCACGTTTCATTTTTATCATGTTCTTTGTGGAGTAACCACAATTTACTTTTGCTATTTTTAAATGCCAAAGCATGGGAATGCTCTGCATGGATGATACAACATTAACAAGCTGCAAGTATGAAGAGAGGGGCAGGAGGAGTTTAACAAAGAGTTTATTTTTTTTAATTGAAAAGAAAATTCTTCTAGACTTTGCCAAGTAAGAATAAGTCATCTTTCTTATAGCTATGTAATACTGTGTGCTGCCAGCAAATTATTTCAGAAGAATTTCTGTGTGACTATTCAACTGAACTGTTGTGCACTAAAGCTTCAACATCAAGCCTCTTGCATCACCTGGATTCACCTGGTAATATCTGTGAATGTTAAACAATCATTTCCAGAAGTAATGGTATTTTTACCTGTATTAGTAAATGCAAGAAACCACACCTTAACCAGTTTAGTGATTAGAAAAACAATTGGTTTTACTCAGAACATCTAATTATCAGATACCCTAGCCAGCTTGAGGATGATATTAGCATCATAAACTCTAACCCAATGTTCAATCCAGCAGGTGATGTCACCCATTTCTTTTCATAGTTCACTACAATTCAGTCTGCTCCCTTTCCAATTTTACCATTAATTTCTATTCAACAACTTTTATTTCCTATTCCTGAAAGACTTTTCCCAATACTCTTAGCTGGTTTTCTTACAAACGGTAAAATGTTACATGTGCTATTAATATATGGACAGCACTTGTATCAAGCATTTCATGTTTCCATCAGTCTTTATTAATTGTAGCTCAAACAATAGTATCTTCATCTCAAAACCTCAGGATTCTGCGCTTTTGGACCTGACTAAACTTTCATATATAGCACTGCAGTTCAGTTTACCTAATTCAATGCTTAAATACAGTGACACTATGTAGAAATTAATTCAGAACAATCTTCTTTGCAGCTCCAGCAAGTTTTAATATTGGTTCAGACAAACTGATTTTAAAACTACTTAAAGGCTTTTTTCTTGTATCTAATATACACTGAAGAGATTCCTGATTATTTTCTTCCAGCACACCTACTTGATCATAAAAAAAAAAATGTAAAGCATGCCTCACAACATTTAGTATTTATCTCAGTTAATTAAGCTCCTGTAAGCTCTACTGATCCCATCTCAGCAGCACTAAAATATCTTGCCAAACACAACTAGGAGACTGTCTGAATGAAGATTAAATCTGGCAGCTCTGTAAAAGTAGAGGACTGTCAGCATGGAATGCAACAGATAAGACAGAATTACCGGGTCTCTTCACATGTGGTAAAACTTCTAAGTACAAAGGACGGATAATAGCATGTAGAATCTTAGGTTTCTAGGTCACTTTTAATTCGAGTCCAACCCAATTTTATTCATTCAGGGAATTTTGATAACTGTAAAATAAACTAATTACTTCCTTCCAGTTCCTACAGAGCGCACAGACTTTTCAAGATTTCAATGTTATAAAATGGTCTGATCTCATGGATATGATCATCATTGACAGTACCAGAAAAAAATACTTGGTGCAAGAGAAAGAATAGTAAATTCATCCAAGCTATCACTATTTGCAGCTTTAATAAGACAACAAGCTAACACAATAGTCATTTCAGGATTTCAACTATTCTTCTTTCTACATATTTTAAGCAATAAACACACACAAACAAAGACTAAGCTAACTCTGGAAAGTAAAAAAAGAACATATGATGGTATATAAAATTCTATTAGTAAGCAGAACAGCATTAAAAGGGTTTCATAGAGGTGTTCTTTTAACTTTTTGAATGTGTGTAGATTTTTGACATTCATAACGTCCTGTGGTAAGAAATTCTGCATACTGAATGTGTTATACAAGTATCATCTCTGTCACTTGTTAGCTTACATCAATGGCTCCTACTTCTTTAAAAATGAACAATGGATAACCCACTCATGCCATGGATTTTACAGACATCAGTCATTTCCCATTATTTCCCTCTCCCAGGCTGAAAAACCTGGCAGAAGGAAGTTCTGAAGGTCACCTTGTCCAACTTCCCACTCAAGAGACTGCCATTAGCACCAGTGTAAAACTACCATGGCTGTGACTAAGCAACTGTGTGGAATTCCCATCCTTCCAAACCAAGGATACCTGTTCAAGTGCTGCACTACAGCCTCTTGGTAAAAAAAGTTCTTCCTAATGTCAGATGTAAACCCCCCCAGCCCACAATACATAGCCATCGTCCCTTTTTATATAATGAAAAGAGCATGGCTCTTACCTTTGTAACTCCACACCTTTATATAGAACCTAGATCTTATTTTGATCTTCCTTGTGTGTTGTTAATTTGTCATGCTGGATCTTTTTTGAGATTGTGAAGGGGAGGGAGAGGATCTGATCTCCACACATTGTTGAAAATGCAGTTATACTATAAATTTGTACAGCGGTGTAACTTTTTCTGGTTTGTTCTTTATTCTTTCCTTAAAAACTTCAATCATTTTAATTAATTCCTCACTGTCAGAAGGTCCTCTGCAACTCTCTTGACTGCTCTAACACTTCACCAAACCACCATCTACATTACTATTTGACAAAAATCACTTTACAATGAGAATGATGTTTAAAGTCCAGAGACTAAAGGCAATGTAAAGACACAATGTGTTAAGAGATACAAAGATTAAAAAACCCTGTTGATGATTAAAGAAAGTAACTTTCTGTATTTTAATGGTTTCCAGCAGAGCTGCTCTATCAGTCATGAATGATGTCCATTACTATGTAAAAACATACCAAGTCACATACTTGCCCTTACAATTTCCTTGACATCTAACATGACTGAAGTTCACACACTGAGGCATGGAAAATTCTCCTCCAATTTAGTTTGTAAAAGTCTAGAACTGTTACACAACCCCCAGCATTATAATGAACTGGTAAGTATTTAAAAAGCTGTGTAGACTGGAAAATAGAGTTAGATGCTGCTTTATATTCACCTTGAAAAGTCAGCACACAGTTAACAGTTGATCCTTCCACATAATTTTCTGGCATAGGTGACCAAAGAAATGTGTAATAGTCTCTTGCGGTACTCCAACCAACCTAATATAAAATAAACCACAACAAAAATGAGAAAGAGAAAACATTTAAGAAGAATAATTTCTTATACAGTTAAGATAGCACGGTCTGGCCTTTACAACATACTATAATACGCATATTTCCACTTCAACATGCAATAAAAAGATACTTAATGTTTACAAATCAGGAAGATTTTAACAAGCATGTCAAAGATTTAGTATCAATTTAGTTAAGCTTCCTATCTAAGGCAATAAATGGGTCTAAGGCAATAAAAGGGTCTATATAAATTAAAACACCAGTTTTCACTATATATTAAACTACAATTTGGTAGTGGGTTTTTTTTCATAAAGATACACATTACTGTATTAAAAACACACAAATACTAATTCTGACTTTTATAGTGAAATTTTCTTGGTGTAAGTTCTGTCAATGCTATTTCATGTCCATAATCCAACAGGTTCATCAGAAAACAAAAAGGAGGAAAGAAAAAACAGCACTCTTATACTGAAAAGGTCACATCTGACAGGGTTAAACTAGCACTTTTTGGACTTCTACGATATCTAAAGACCAGCATTTCACTGGAATGCTAATTCTCTCACACACACATGCTATGTCTGCACAGAAAAAAAAAAAAATGCATGAAAATCTAACTCAGCTAAGTTAGTGCAGTGTTCCCACTAACTTCAATAAATATCTGCTTTCAGACTCTTCTAAACAGTGTAGTTCTATATAATAAGAAATGCTATCCTCTGAAGAAACATATTCCAAGCAGCTTGAAATACAGGCATCTAAACCTGAAACCCAAAGCAACTACTATAAAGCAATGGATATTAGTAACAACATAACAGTCAAGGAGAAGAAGAAATGTATTTGTTTTATCCACTGACTAAAGAAAAATAAAATACCAAAACCACTGTCAAAAGCTAGGTGTAATATGATTTATCAATAACTGGGTATACTGTCTTGGAAAGAGAAAAGAGGACAAATTGTTTACTCATTTTTATCAGGAAAGACAGCATTTCAAGAGGAAGATAAAAAAACACACACACAAAAAAAAAAAAAAAAGAACAGGAAAGATGAAGTTACCAATTATAATTTCTATTAGTCCATTAGAAAAGACTTCTAAACTTCAAGTTCATACCAAATCCTCCTTTATAAAGGATACACTGCAATAGTGTATTTTAAAACCACTAAGAACTGGGGGTTTTAAGAAGTTGTCAGTTTAAAAAAAAAAAAAACATGTTTAGATAGACAAATAGAAATGAAAGTCATTCAACAGCAGCTATGTACATATAGAGGCATATATTTCATATATGAAAATTCATAATTAGCATTAGTAAAAAAAAGTTCTCAAGATATTATTTCCATAGATCTCCACTGCATTTCTTCACTTTGTATTATAAAGCGTGGGAAAAAGCTAACGTTTGGAAAAAAAAATAACTGGCCTTAGATGACCAGACCTTTTTCATATTCTTAAAAAACAAGGATGAACAACTGCAAAAACAGATGAAATTGTTATTTTGCTAAGGACAATCACTTCTTTAAGGCAACATTCTTTAGAGAGCAGCAGTGCAGAGTCTTGATGCATCCACTAGAATGGAATCACCTACTACATGTTAAACCTATTCTTAGCCATAATTTTGAAGACTTCTGTATCTTCTACCAAGGAGCTTTTAAAGATGTCAATGAAATGAGATTTCCTGGGGTTGTTATACCCCCACTGTTAAGTATCTCAGAAATAACAATGAAAGCTCTTCCAGTAACCTGAGGAGGGGCTAAAAGCAATTTTTCCTCAATAGAAGTTCAGGGGAAAAATATTTTGCAAGTTTTTACATTAGCCGTGTCTCCAAACCTAACTCAGATGCTAATACCCCATTTTCACTGAACCTGCTTCTACCTCAGAAAAGGAAAGCCAATGCCGTTACTTGCCACCCTAAAATAAAGCAAGCAGACAGCTTTTTAAACATAGTTCTCAATGAATGAAAAGTCCCCAACTTGTTTTCATTTCGGAATGGAAAGTGAATTACTATGTTCAGAACAAATACTGTATAGAACTGAAATAATCTTTTCACCCTACTCTTAGTTTTCAATTCTGTTTAAAAAACCAATCACACACACTGATTCTGGCCCTATTTTCAGGAGTAAAATAAAATTCCTTCTGATAATTAACACTTCGGAAAACGCAGAGAGAAGGAACAAAATCCAATTACTATAAAACCAAAACTGGCCCCTCTAGAAGATCAACTCAACTTCCGATTCAATTTTTCTCTGGGATTGTAGCTTTTTTTTTTTTTTTTTAGATATCACAAGCTGATTTTTAATTTAATAATCTATTCTGAAAACAGAAATTATTTTTATGAATACTTCACCTCTAACAATAATCCACATAAGGATTTTTTTTTTAAGGTGATTTAAAGTTTTAGTAATACTGATACAAACTAAAAAAGTAATTTGGTACAGAACAAAGTAACTCTGTTTCTCAACAGGTGCCATATTTTCAAGTGTGACTCTAATCTGTGGTCTACTGGTAAAGAGAGAACTGTGACACATCAAGAGCTAGTGGGCAACAGCCAGGGAAGTTTACCCCACACGTATTTTATCCAGCAATTTCCCCTATTTCCTGTCACCCATCACCCACTTCCCCTTACCTAAGCTTCCCATCTTACACTCTTATGATCACGACAGTCCATTTATTTCTTAATGGGGCACATGCAAGTTATCAGTAGGTGTGGACTACTCAATGGCTCTTTTCACTGCACAGGATTTCAGAAGACAACAACGAAGTAGTCTTCCCTGCTAGAGGCTGCACACATCAAAACACAACAGTGCAGAGAAGGAAATAGGAACAAATCTCATCTTCCTTGCAGTTCCATACATTTAAAACAGGAAAGCTTATGGATTCTGCAGCAAAACAGGTTAACTTAGTAACATTATTTATAGTCTTTCCTACTTAACAATGATTAGCATTAATTTCCATAGGATTATTTCTTAAATAACAGAAACATAAAGCAAAACCAGAGTAATGATATGCTGAAAAGAAAATATAGATAAAATTAAGTAATGGATGATTTAGGTCTAGGATTTAGATCTTTTAAGAAAAAAAATAATAATCTATCATCAGGTTTTAATGAAACCTTTATTTTTAAATTTTAGATCTATTGACAATATTCTCTTTATTAAACCTAGTATGAAGTACACAGTAATTCAGAAATATAAAATGCTCCTACACAGTCATAACCTTCTCTAGAGCAACAGATGATACTATCACAGCTATAAGATTATAAATAGACATTGGATGGCTCAGCAATTATCTCAATGTGACCTCTGACAAAGATATTTCTTTCAGCTCAGAAGGAAAACCAATAGTTGCCTAAAAATAGGGTTAAAGAAATTTTAAGATTGCTTAAGGGAAAAAAAATGACATAAACAAAAACTAACAGCAAAAGTGCCAGAGGAAATCAACAAAAAGTGAAAATGATGACAAGAAAGACAGGAATATGTGTCAAAAGTCCCACTGTGATTTTACATGAAAAAAAAAAAAAAACCACCACTAAACACTGCATCTCTGGAAGCAAAATGAACAGCATTCTCATCAGGCATATTAGCTTGGAAAAAATATTTTCATTTTAATGAAAGGAAACAGAAAACTTAGACTGTTTCTCTGACTGCTGATCAAAGCAACAAAACTTAAGACAATTAATACAGGCTATCTTCCAGGTTAGTCTCCAGAAGGAGAAAAGAGTCCAAATCACCCACAAAAAACCTGTTTATTGTGAAGATTGTACACTACACTGACAGGAGAAAACTTGCTATTTAGGACAAACGTCTTGGTAAGGATTTTGTTGTTTGTTTGCTGTTGTGGGGGTTTTTTTTCCATTAAAGAGGCCATTACAGCAACTGGTCCATACAATTCTGCTTGGGACATACTGAAAAAGGGCCAGTCAAAGCTTTTCTCATAAACATAAGAATTTGTGCTTTGTGTATCTTCCTGGTAACAGTGCAGGATTCAAGAAATCAAATGATTCAACAGGTAGGTGTTGTTAAATAGAGTTAGCATAGGGTAAATAGTATCAATCAGTAGTGTATACTGAAGAAAAACAGAGAATATTTTAAAGAATAAATGTATTTACTTATTGCATATGCAGTTTTAAGAAACTGCGTATTTCAGTTACTTAAATGACACTCCCTGTGAAAGCTATAGAATTGGAGGTAGCAGTACCTGAGAACAGAGTCCACCTGGCCAGCATATTCCTTAATTTCATACTTTGAAAACTTAAAGGTATGTTTTGTTAAGCTAAAAGCAGATACATTAATCCTAGTCTTTCCAGAAAAAATTTTCTCCATAGAAAAATGTTCAAGTAGCAGATAAAGGTTACCCTGCCACCTCACAAAAGCTTTGGCAGCTGATGTTCAAGTTCTTGGGGTGATGTGGTTCCTTTAACCCCATTGTACTTGCACTGAAAAAGCAGGAACACAGAATCTACTCTGTGAAAAAAAAAATCCAATCCTAAATCTGTTTTGATTACTCATATTTCCAAGCTTATCTATACAGAAGTCTCCAGGAAAATCCCAGAGTGGTAACATAGTAGAAGAAAAATGCAGACTTTATGTTAGACCTGGAAATTAATAATTAGAAGCAGATAAATTCTCCAGTATTTCAGAATCCCTCAACATGAAAGCAGAAAGAAGCAGGGCCACTCTAGTTTGTGTCCAGACTCTCTCCAGTACTCTACTGGAACGTAAATGTATGTTAAAAAAGTAAATGCAGATGCTATTTAAATGCTCCATAGAATTTTTATCACAAATTTGTGTCTGCTATTCTTCCCTTTTTCACATATACTCTAGTTGCCTCAAAGTTTAAAACAAACAAAACACCAACAATTTAACAACAGTAGAAAATGGAAATGAATGGTTAGGTATTTCATTTACTAGCATCTTGCAGTATTATTTCTATTTAAAAAAATAAGAAAATGTAAAAATAACAACACTGGCACAACACATCAGAAACAAAGGTAGACAAAGTGCAAAGTCTTCCACTGTTACAGAGAAAAATTTAAGGCCTGTAAGAAGAGTTTGACTATATCAACTGCCAAAACATCTGATATGACTAACAGTGAGCACCTGTATTCATTAAAACATTCCAGAAAAAACACAAATGCTTGTAAGAAAGATTGTTACATTTATGTGTTGGAATTTCGGTAACAATGAAAAAGAATAGTCACTTCAAGAAATTATATCCATTATAAAAATATATTTAAAATCTGATTACATAGTTTCATCTCGTTTCCTTCATTTACTAACCAAGTTCTAGAAATTTATGATCTAACTACTTCAGCCACAAGCATATTTATTTATATTAATAGTTACAACATAAAAGCTGATAAAACACTAGAAATTAGGGGAAACATGGGGAAATCCACATTTAATTCCTGTTTAAACCTCATGTGAAGTTATAGTCCAATTTTGCAATGAATAATATATTCAGATGTACCAAGAAACCAAACTTTAAAAAAAAACCCACCACCACTTTAATTAGAATGAATCCAGATACAAATACTTTCAGAATATGCTTTTTCCTTGACACTGTTAACTGGAAGAGCATTTGACTCAAAAAAAATTACTAAAAAATTAGAAAAACACTTTCAAAAAGAAAGTAACTCAAGTGAAACAGTATCTGGATCAAAACATCTACAGTCTTCGTTGTACAAAAGCTCAGTTGGAATTCCTCTAATGAAAATAACCTCACATACCAATTAAAAAAAACAACACCACACCAAACAAACAGTATTGTAAACTACTAACATAAAACCAAGCTCCAATCAAAGTGCTAAAGCTGAAGCAAATGCACTCCAGTACTTTCTTACCATCAGAAATCTTAAACGAGAAATTTCAATAGAACACACTGTGAAACTTTCTGTGAGCCAGGAGTCGTCCAAGTGGCACAGTTTACTAGTCTAATTTAAAAACTTGGCACAGTAATGGCAGACATTACAATATCCACATTCATGCACACAAACATTACAAATTACACAAGATCTTCAGCACAAAACATGAAGTGCAGAGAAGGAAAAAGGAGAATGATCTGTCAAACTATATACAAGACATGTAAACTCTAAACTCAAGTTCATCATCTGATGCACTGACTGGCTGTGTCAATACCATTGCTTTCAATTAATTCCTTAAAAACTCTGAAAACATGTTGCCCAGTTTAAAAACTCCAAAAATACTAACATCCTTATTTCTTAGACAAAAGAGCACATAAGACTTAGATACAACTCCCCTAAGCAGAAAAAAACCCCAATGTGTTAGAATTAAAGTCTCTGCGAACCTCGTATTTGACACAATCTTCTATCTTCTTCATTTTGCTACATTTAATGCTCACAAACTCCACTCAGAAATCCATGTATTAACTAGAAGGCTGTGCAGAAATTCCAACACTCTTTCTTTTCAGATGTTAATCACCAGAACAACCCAGAAATCAAACCCTACTTTCACCTTCTCAACCCATGTTTTTAAACCAAAAACATGACTAAACATGTCTGCTACAAAAACATCACATCCAGATTATGTTATTATGTACAAACAATGTATTACTCAAACCTCACTGTGTTTAATTCTCCCTCCATAAAATGAAAAGCTTTAGTAAGTCATTACAGAGTAATCCATTCACTGAATTCCTTTTTCCTCCTTTAGAGCAAAAAGGCTTATTTCAGTTTAGAATATCATAAACTACTTTTTAGTCATATAAACCGACAGTGTAGTCCCAGTGAAAATGTGGGAGTCTGGTAAAGGTTAAGATGTCTAACACCAAGCGCTCTGCAATTTGGCTGGGCAAGTACAGACAACTCAACTGTCCACAATACTCATACCAGACAGGTTTTCCTTCTACTAATAAACAGGCATGTAGTCATCATGAACGTTTTTTCTTCTTCTATGTTGCCCCAGACATACAAGCCCCTTTCTTACTGAAATGCCACACAGTGCAATTAGCTTCCCCATATTTACATTTTACCCACAGTAAATTTCCACAAAATAGCTAAAGGAAAATCACCTGACTAGAAAAATAAATGAGGGAGAAGCACAAATTTGTGTGCCTGTCTGTATGCCAATAATGACTTACCAAATACATTACTGAGGAAAAATAATAACCATTTTATTTCACTGCATCTCCTTAACTCTCATCTGATTCATCTTACAAGGAGTGTAAGCTTTTCTAAGAAGAAAGCTCTGCCTTACAACAGCACTTTGTAACATAAAAATTATTTCAAACTTCATTTTCAATTTCTTGAGTTTCAGATTAATTTGAAAAATAAACACTTCTGTTTTTCTACTTTGTTCAATTTCTTTCCTTTCATAACACCTTGATAGAGTCAGTTAACTCAATCCTGAGAGCACTCTGAAGAAACATCACTGTAAGGGAATATCACTTGGCAATTTCTTCCCTGGCCTCAGAAACTTGTTATGCAACTGTCAGAACAGGAGCATTCATTCTGCTGCATTAAGAGTGTCTATCTATACAACACATGTATTAACATCAGCAAAACAAAGAAGTAAACCCAGCAAACACCTGTTTAGCTGAACCAACTATGGCAGAACAAATGAGCCTTTGTTGTAAACACCTAATATGACCCAATTTAAAGAAAAAAAAAAAACAAACCACTCAACAAACCAAAATACAAAAACAAAAGCCACACTACAACCCAAACCACGAAACTCTTCAGAGTAAAAATTATGTTGTTTTTGTAATTCAAAAGGTAAATTACATAGTTTAGAAAGTAATCTGGCAAAGCACCCTAAGTGCTGCAAGAAGACAATAAACTAAAAGATGCAAAATTACAGTGAGTAGATAAGGCTTTGAGCATACATTATAATTATTACTGACAACAGTAAGTCAGCAGTATTTACATATTTCCCATGGTAAGAAACAGTTATTTTGACCCAGAATACAGGGGTCTAAGCAAAATACAATTGGGCCCAGTATCCTAGGAAGTGATTTCTCCACAGCAGCCTTGGTTTGTGCCATAACCTTGAGTTCAAGTAACATTACTTGAAAGTCGCAGTAGTTCTAGTGCTACTGTAGCCTCTAACAGCCTACAACAGGCAGCTACAGGTAATGAGTTCTTATAAACCAATTAACAGATGGAAAAGTTAAAACATGTCATGGCAGTGAAGCTCACAGCAGGCAAAATACCGATAGTTTACTGTTAACACTAACATACTGCTGATGTGATATACTTTTGAACACATGAATCATTACCAAATAATAATACTAGATGCCAATTCTGAAAGAATCAAACTGTACAAAAAATTTCAGAACACAGACATGAGGAAAAATACTTACTGAAGTATTAAATACACTTCAATAACCTTAAGGCATAGACATTTCAAAATAAGTAAACAACCTTGGGTTTTTTACTGTTTGTGATCACCTTATACCATGTGCATCTTTGACTTACCTCAGCCCAAGCCATTTAAGACCTCACTTCAGACATGACCTTGCTACCCACACTAAGATAAAAATTTGTTAGACAGCAGAAGCCCTAAAGCTGAAATGTTTCTGGAATAGAAGATGGCTGCAAGGTACTCTAGACTCTATGAAAGGCTGTAATCTTAAGATGTTCCCTAATGCCCAGACCTGATGAAGTCCATCTCTGCTGAATGTTACAAACACATACAATCTTTTAACTTGGGCTATTGAGAACATATGGTATTTGTTGCAATATCAAGGAAATATCAGGATCCTAACCTATCATCATCTATCGTTGGTTGTATTTCTAGCTCACAGTTCAGAGGAATATGCCAAAATGACATTGACAGAGTACCTAGACCATAGGATCAACTTTCTCTCCTACTAGGTATAAATCAAAATTAATATAGAAACAATACGAAGTCTCTAAAAGAAAACTTGTTACATATGTAAATGACTGTCCAAGGAAATGTTATGACAGATCAAAGAGTAACAAACTTACTGTTTAAGAAAAAAGCATGAAAATGTGTTTTAAAAAGGTGGGTGGGACCTAAGTGAAATATTTATTAACTATCACATTTCATGAAAACTATGAATTAGCACAATCTTTTACTTCAAAATTGTTACCAGCCACTGACTACTTTGTTATGCCAATTCTGTCTCTGACCATACAGACCCTAACACAGCAAATATTTTTAGAAAATTAATGACACCTGGAATTAAATGTCAAAATTTCTTGTCACATGTAACACATAAACCCAGATTATCCTTCTTTTCATCTAGTATAAAAACAGTGAACAATACTGCCATAGACTTTTTTTTTTGAAGAAAAATATTATCTCAGTTCTTTACAACATGTCTTTCCAAAGAAGGTAAAGCAGAAACCAACAGCATCATCCCAATTCATGGATATATCAATTCTGAACACATTCCGCATTCCAATAATTCTATTCCTAACTAGTTTAACAGGACATACTGTTCAGTACACATTCCTGCATCTATCATGCCCTGCTCTGCAATGATGGTTCCATGCCAGAAAACGTACCTCTATATGCATGTGGTCAATAAGACATCCAGCTGTTGCCTATACTTCATAACATGATCTGTATATATGGAAGTAATTGGTGTCTTTAAAACGATAAATAAATAAAATCAATCTACAACAAAATCAGGACATTGAAATGACTCACACAAGTTGTCCTGTTTGGTCTCCTTTGGACTGCAAATAACAACTGAGAGCACTATAAAAAAATAATAGATACATTGCCTCAATAAAACACAAACACCAAGCTATTTCTTATGTGTCCATCAAATCCACTGTTAAATTCTGTTATAGAAGTTCTTGACCACAGACATGTTAATTCTGAGGTTTGCTATTAAATCAGTACACTGAAAAGACAGCAAAGAAGCTGCATGTAAATACAGGTACTGCACTGTGTGACCCCCTAAATACTGAGTTGTCTCTCAAAGCAGGTACTTCTTGTGTTCAAACAAGTTACTAAGATCTTCCCAGTCCTGATTATTTAGTTCTTCTATATGTTATCAGAACATCAGATCATCATTTTTAAGTTGCAGATATTAAAAATGTGGACATTAAGAAATAAAATATTTCCTTTTCCTCTCTAGAAGCATGTTGAGGTAGTCAATACCAAAGCACGTCTATAACTTAAGTCAACATTCTACAAGAATGGTAATGCAGATTACTTAGAAAAATATACCAACTAAAACTGAGGAAAAGTTTTGACGCAATAGTTAATTAATGACACACACAGCAAGACCAAATCCATTAGCCTAACATATGTAAGATGACCTGCTGATATCACAGGTCTTCCCAGCATGCTGGCCTCAGCAAAATTAAATCTTCAGAAACCCGGAAAGTATTAGGATACACCCCACAAACACCCACACCTTTAACGCTACTCTCTTGAAGCAATATCTTTTATTATGCCCATAACATTCTTTCCTTGTGCCTTTGAGATATACAGTAAACCTGCCTCCCTTGTATACTGAACATCAGTCAGTCCTATTTGCACACATAGGTCCTAGACAGAGGGATAAGATCTGCTTCCTAAAAGCCAAGCAAGTTTTCCAAACACATCTGAAAATCTGGACATTATGCATTAATAATACAAAAATTATCATACAGCCTTATGATTATTTCACTTTATTGTGAAATAAGTCACAAGATGCAGACTTCCCCCAGATAGATAGACCGCTTTTGCAACCAGATGTAGTACACATTAATTATTTTTCCTCATTTCAAAGGTTTAGACTTGGATTACTCTAAGGGCATCTCTAGATTTTGATTAATCAGAGAAAAGCTGAGAAGAATAAAGAAGGGACACTGGTCTTAGATCATTCTGGGAGCACAGACCTCCTATGAAATCAATCAAGAATGATAAGCCTTCTCCCCTTTGACTCCACACTAGGAACCAGCAGGTTCTTCTGAAAAGAAACCCTCACTAGTGGGAAAGCTGATCTCAAATTCTGGTTCCCATAAAACTACATTAAGAGGGACTTGGGCTCAGGATGTCCATGCCAAGTACTAGACTAGTACTTATCTGTAAAACTGCCTTTTTTTTTTCCTCCCCCTGTAACAAACATCAAAACCTTTTGGCACCTGATTACAAATTACCCTCCAGAATGTCATAAAAGCAAAAAGAAATAATACCTATGAAAGACAACAGATTTGAAGACTGAGTTAAAACCTGGTTTTAAGTGTCCTGCAAAGGGCAAGGAAGAAAAAGAAAGATAAATATATGCAAAAAGAATACAAATACTGCATATTCAGAACTTGTGCTGTGAAGGGCAACATCATCTTCATTATTGTACATTAAATCCCTTCCAAGTTTTTGCCAAAAGTCCAATCCCAAAAGTAGTGGACCCCTTTAGATACACCTAGCTTGTAAGAAAACTGGTACATCTGAAAGAATTCTCCTATATGCAACATTACCCTTTCAGTTTATCAACACTGGGTTTGCATTTTTCTATACGACAGAAAATTACTTTCATGGAAACAGTTTTAAACCTCCTACCGCCACCACCAAATGCCTTACGCTCAGCATCACAAAAGTTGAACATTTAGCAACTTCAATCACACTGGGAACAACAAAAATACATTTCATCTACAGCATATGTAAAGAAGTTGCAAAACCTGTTAAGTTTTAGAAGAATTGTTATTTATTCAGAAGAACTGATATATAATCGATAATAAATTGCAAATTTATTTAGTTGGTTTTCATCCTGTTGTATGCCACAAATCCCTAGCTCATGTCTGTAGCTCCAGACCTGTTCTACCTCCCAACAAGACCTTTTGATGCCTCTAATGGAGAACAGGAAAGCAGGACTTTACCTTGCCTTGAATCCTTATTTTAAGTTGCTTTGTAAAATATCCATGAGAAGGTAATAAACAACTGTGAAATTGAAGAAACCTGCTGTGGTACCTTTCACTGAAGCCATTATCTTTTCAATACAAAATAGAAGCCAATACTCAGTAGACACTGAAAATTGGAAACATTTGTAGAGAGGGGGGGAAAACACAAGCATTAAGTTTAGCAAGTAAAAAAGAATGCATACCAGGTGGAAAAGACTGATATAATGAAGAGCAAAATTAAGTTCTGGAATAAATACATAAATTAATAAACAACCACAGTAAGACACACAAAAAGAAACTCTTATAAGTAATTTATGGCTCCTACTAAGGATTCCATTTCTAGCAACGCTTTTTCACGTAAGCTGCACAATGCTAATGGCAACTACAACAATCACAAATGCAAATGTACATGGAATGAAAAGAGACTATTAGACATGTAGTGTATACTATGGAAATACTGAAAAACTCACAAGCTAGAAATTGTCAGTATATTGCTTCTGGAACTATCAGCTTCATTTCTATTTTAAAAAGGAAACAAAGTGACAAACCAAACCCTTAAAACCTGTTCTTCAGAACTTTTAAAAAGATTTGAAAGAGAAGCTTCGATTGTCATCCCACATTAAGCAGCCATGCCAATAAAGTAGGTGTAGCCTATCTCCCACACACCTTGTTTCCATCACACTGATGACAGCACAATCACCCATTGCTTCACACAGTGATCAAGTTGAACCAAACCAGTTGTGAAATAAGGTGGTAAAAGCTGGGGGAGGAGGAGTCATATTTTTCTGGCAGATCACTTCCCCGATCCATTTCACTGTACAGCTGCACAAACAGCTGGACTAACAAAACAAACAGGATAATATAAAGATAGAAATAACCAGTAGCTACTCAAAACAACATTGCTGCTGATGAAATGGACTTGGACTTGCAACCTAAATGAAAACCACTCACTTAAAAAGGTACCTATAGATTTTGTTCAGTGCAATAAAAAAAATTCTTAGCTAACTAGTTGAGCAAACACAGGACAGAATGCAGCTGAAGGCACTGATCCCTAAAATGGAACAAAAGTAAACAGAACCAAAAACAATTACACAGCAGGAACCAAACCAAACACCCACAGGAAAAAATCTTATTCCATACTTATTTTCTGTACTAATCTGAAATTATCACTAGGTTTTTTTGGTGGGGATGGGGGGTAGGGCGGGGTGTTTGTTTTTAAACTAGATGCCTCTGTCCAGTATTCACTGTTACAACACTAGTAACTTTCTGTGCAATTCCAGGCAAAGGTTAAATGATAATACCAACTTAAACAGATTTGTTTTCTAAGCAATTTATTCACCTCAGAAAGACAAGGAGGACTTCTCCCACTACATGAACAGTCAATGAATTGATGCTTTGAGTTTTCTCACAGAACCTTTGCTTTCCCTGCACACTAGGCCAATACAGAAGGCCATTAATTATTGTTCTCATAAGTCAAGATTTGGTTTTTTTAAATGCTGAAAATCACTTTACTAAACATGTATCGCATCCTTCACATCCTTCTTACCTGTTTTAGAAAGGTAACTGAAAAAAACGCTGTTTCATCAGTTTTCAAACCACCTCCAGGTGTTGATTGTCCAGGAACAATCAGTTCTCTAGAAGTCACTCATTTTACACTCAGATCACAGTATAGTACAACTTTTTGTCTATTATCTATCCCAAGATGGCTATATTTTCACAATTTATTTTACTGTAAATATTACTCATACAGACCCATATTTGTAGCCACAGATACAGTTGGACACCTGGCTCCATTTAACTCACTGTACCATAACTATACTAAGACAGTATATTCCTAACACTTAACTAAGTATAAACTGACAATCACAAAGAAGAAATTCTCATCCTTTTCCCCACTCTCAATGCTTCCTTCCCTTGTATGAGAATTAGGTGAACTGGAAATTCAGTTGGGGAAGTCCATTTTAAAAAATCCAGTCCCAAAATGTTGGTCTTGACCTCAATCAGTTCCCTGATTTGATTCATCACACAAAAACTTGTTTCACATAAAGGAAAGGAAGTACACGAAATAAGCCACCCTGCATAAAAGATGTTTCTTTCTGCAGTAGTACTACCTTATACCAGCTCAACGTGTTCTTCAAGTGACTGCCAAAGCTGTATATACCTGCCACTGCTAAATAAAAACTCATACCTCAATATTTTACAAAAATCTATCATCACAGTCAAGATGAAATCAAAGATACCTGTACACTGTACTAAGCATTTCATGTAGCCACTGAAAAACTGTTTCACGCTTTTTTATTTTCCTAATTAGTTTTTTTAGGGTTCTGATTGCCTCCCTCCCTTAGATCAACAGACAAAGCCACAACATTCACTTCTCAAGTTAAATAATTTCAAAATTCTCATATGTAATATGAACAGCACCCTCTTAAAAAAGTTTTGATATTTAAAGTTTCATTAATGCCATTAACTAAACATTCAAGTGTGCTCAGTTATACTACTTGTCTAAACTTTGTAGATAATCAAGATATATATACACACATATTTTTAAAATCTTCCCACTAGAGAAATGTGCCTCTTTGTACATCAATGCCTTCTTTGCGCAATTCAGTGACTGTACAGGCACTGCATATAGCATTAAAAATGCTGCTGCTTTGTTACAGAGCACAGTACTTCTATTTTGCAGGAGAGTAATTTATCCTGAATAAAGACTAACAATCCATTGGTGATCTGCAGATTACAATGAAGTCACGCATTTACATTCTTAAACAATGGACAGTTCTAAGGGAAAGGTCCTCCAGTACCGAGATAGTCTTACCCTTTCCCCACTGCCAAAGCATCACTTCTTTAAAGCTGGGGTCAAAACTATTAACTATTCAAGTAAATTTAAGCATCATCTACTAGGAGCTATCCTGACAAAGAAACATAGACTAAGGTTTTAAATAGAAGCAAATACAAGAATTTACCAATTTCTAATATCATAAATAAAACTTTATTAACCTTATAAAATAACTCCAAATAACTTCGATGTGGTCTCGCTCCTTCTTTATTCAAAGGTCTGTTTTGGATAAATTTTAGTGATCTATATTGCTCAGCCTGTTCTAGCAACAAAAATGAGTCAGGGAGATGGGTCAGGATATCTCCAGCTTAGTTTTTATTCTTTCCACACACATTTCACACTACGGCTCACACTCCTCATATAGTCCTGCTCACAATGTCACTCCATGCCCACGCATCTCTTCTCAAATTATCTCCACAACACTAACACAACATACCTTTCCTTTACTCCATCAGACTTGAAGTGTACTCATTCCTCCAGTTTTGATCTCCAGTTTGATCTTTGTTATGAAACTCATACTCTAATAGCAGAAACCTAGACATTACTTAAGTTTACGAGAGAGCTTTTACTGCAGTTGTAATTTAATTTTTTTTTAACTGGTAAGAGAGAAGACAGCAAACATTTGAGAAATAGCAACAGAACAAACTTTACTTACCTTGAAAATGCCAACCCAGTCTTTCTGATGAGGATGGATAAACTGGGTCAGAGTGTAGTGACATTCAAGGTGTGTGTTTGGAAGGTAACTTTTTGCCACATTTTGAAAAATCACATGTGCAAAATTGGAAGTCTGCAAAGCATTAGCCGAAGACGGAACTTCTTGAAAGGACGACATGCTTGATCTGTTAACAAAACTGTAAAAGTTGATACTTTAATATAGTGGAAAAATGAGTTAAGTTTCAAAAATTAATGTATTTGAAATAGACAAGACAGAGAAACCTAACAATTAGTTCCTCTCTTCTGAAAACAGATAGCTACAGACCAAGACCACCAAAGTGCACTGCCTCAGTAGCACTCCAAAACAATCACCTCTCGGAATAAAAGGGCAGCCATTTCAGCGATGACATCAAGATGGAGAGAAAGCACTGTTTAGCTGAATGCCCCCAGCATTATAATCTCAGATACAGTGGCAGAAAGTGGGAAATAAAAGCGGTGGTGTGAAAACAAAGCACGATTCTTACTTGATGAAATATTCTTAATGGCTGTGGATGTGGCAGGGGAGGAAAAACAAAGCTCCATAGCTCCCCACTTTAAACTTTTCTCAGAATTTGTACTGCTCAGTGCTTTTCACAGCATTTTCATATACGAAATTTTTTGTTCCCTCTCAGTGAAAGTAACAAAGTTCCATTTTAAGACGTTTTTAAAAAACAAGAAAGTTTAGATAAACAGGATGGTTTTGCTTGAGGTTGTTTGGGTTTTCTTCCTTCTTCTTCAAAAGAGTTCCCTTGCCTCAGTTTAGCAGTCTGTGAGCACCTTTTACTGTTCTCACCATAACACATAAGCTCCCAGCCCTGTATGTTTAGCTTCATTACCATCAACAATGGACTTCACCAATAGCGGGAATATTTAGGTATGCATGCAGTTTGAGGGATTAACACTACTCAGTTGGACTGCAAAAGCTTTTAATCATGCTTTCCATTCATCACCTCATTCAGGACAGAGTGCTAAAAACTACAGCAATGCATGATGATTCACAAACAGAACAAGAATGTCCCTTCCTCCCATTCGGCAACATCAGCCAAAAATGTAAGATGGGCAACTGAAAAACTTCAAGAGTTTGTTTTCAATCAAAAATTGTACAATCAAAAGTTTGTCGAAAGATTTGATATTATGAGGTTTGGAGCCCTAAATATATAACACTTTTCTAGAAAGATGAGCCATCCTATTTTTGTAATTGCTATGAGAAGTAAATTTATACTGACCAAGCAAATTCGCATCTTGAATGAGATAACTGCCAATATAATCTATGTAATGGCATAATATATTACTTTTATTGAAGATACGTGCAGAAACCAATCCCAAAAAGGGATGGGCCACTGCAAGTCTCAAGAAGTCCAAAGATCAAAGGCTGCCTGTGTATTTCCTACAGCCTTTTAAAATTTCTTTTTGCCAGTTAAAAAATAAGTAGCAAAGAGCTCATGTTTTCTGAAATGAAATGTGCTCTGAAGTAAACAGGTATTCGTAATTCAAAACAAGGAAAAGGTAAACAGGGATTATTTTAGGTTTAAGCCCTCAACGTTTTAAGCTTATTACCGCCCAATTTTGCGTAACACATGGAGTTCATACGGGTAGCCACGACATTACTTTGATATACTAGATGTTAAGTAAAAAGCTGTTTTGTACCCTGAACAACACAAGTAATAAGACAAGATGCCAAGCTTGTGAAGATTAACAGATATAAAGGACAAAACCAGGAATTTACACAAGCAAGAAATTGAGTAAAGATGGAAAGACAGCTTTTGAGAGACAACAGGGTACACATAAATCCTATGTTATCTAGCTTCAGAGTCCAAAAGAGCATAGGAAATTTTATGGCATAGTAAAACCCTGAAAACTCCCACACCTCTCAAAACAGATGATTACATACAGGACATCTCTCAAATTCACTCTGAACTATAAATGGTATGGAGCAGCAGTTTCTACAATTCTAAAATAAATAGAATAGCCTTAATCTTTGAAGTGAAACGAATTCATTCATTTTTAGTAATTCAGTAGAAATGTTTACAGTGACAGTACCTGAAGCCAAATAATATTGACATGAATCAGCCTGTTCAAGTTTTCATTACCCATGATAAGTACAAAAAGAGTAAACAAAGCATTAATAACAAAACCAATTGAATTTAACTTCTTTTAAAATAAGCCTCTTTCTAAAATTACATAGTTTATTCTAAGCACAAAAACCAAACAAACGAAAAAAAACTCCTCAACCTTTCATTTCTGCACACTGGTTGCTAGCTACCACAGTCAAGTACCAGCCTTAGTGAAACCAGTAAAGGGAGGCTGGTTTTCAAGCCCAAAGCAAAACTATTCACAAATCTGAATTTGTACAGACCAGCAGAATCCTTTGGGATTACTGTTCTCCAGCAGGAAAATCCCCGGCGCTTAGGTGAAGCTGAGATCTACTTACAGTTCAAGGATAGTTTAGGGGATGCTGGCTGCTTGCTTACTTAACTCACAGCTACCGCTTGGGAAACGGGAGAGGAGGAGGAGGAAGAGCTACGCTTACGCTTCATTACTGACACGACAAGCGATTCCCTCGGGGAGGCTGAGCGACGTATTTTGGTTTTACGCACCGAAAAGGACGGAGGGAAGAAAAGCTCGTCAGGCAGGAAAAACACGAGCAGGGCGAGCCGCACCGCCCCAGCCAGCTCCCCCCGGAGCCCTCCAGCCGCCGTCCCGGCGGGACGGGACTGGACCGGGCGCAGCCCACACCCCGGCCCTTACCCGCCCTGCCCTCCCCCGGCTCCGCGGGGCCGGCCTGCGCCTCGCCGCCTCCCGCCCCGCCCCTGCCCCGTCAACGGCCGCCGCGGCCTCACCTGCCCGCCGCCGATCACCTTTGCCCCGGGCCTTCACAATGCGCTGGCCGCTGCGGCGGGGGAGGGGAGGGGGCCCCGCCGCCTCCCACAGCACGGCCGACCGGGCCCCGCGCACCCCGCAAGGCCGCCGCTCCCCCGCTTCTCCCCTCCCGACTGCGCCCGGCCCAAGCAGCTGGGGGGGCGGGGGGGGGGCGAGTTCCCAGTTGCGCAGGACTGAGGCCCACGGCCTAACGGCCCCGCCCGCCCCAGGGGCTGCCGAAGGCCGGCAGAGAAGAGGGTGTCAGACCTGCCCGTGCCCCCCGGCCCGGCCCGGGAGGGCCCCTTACCTAGACAGACGCGGAGGGCGCCGGGGACATCAACAT
Source organism: Athene noctua (assembly GCF_965140245.1). Lineage (NCBI taxonomy): Eukaryota > Metazoa > Chordata > Aves > Strigiformes > Strigidae > Athene > Athene noctua. The sequence continues at coordinate 140,461,337 of NC_134038.1, read as the reverse complement.
GGGGCCTCCGCCATCAGCGCTTGCCAGCCCCGCCCGCCCGCGTCACTTCCAGCCCCGGCTCTGCCCCCACGGGGGCGGGCCGGAGCCGGAGGCCCCGGGGGCAGCCGCCGCCTCAGGCCCTTCGTGCCTCCGCCGCATTCCGCCATGGGCCGGGCCGGGCCGGGCCGGGCCGTGTTCCCAGCGTGTGCAGAGCAGCGGAGCTGCGACCTCCAGCAAGTGCACCTGCCTCCCCCTCCATCACAGCGCCCTCCCTTCATCTGCGTTATTACAACGTTACCTCAGTCATACTCGCGTACCCCAGTTTAATCATCTCCTCCTCGGTCCCACTTCCAAAACACAGGCGTACTTACACCTCGTAAATCGCCACCATTAATTTCCCACCCTTTACAGATCTTCCCAAGCCGACGGAGGGGTGAAGTAAGAGTGACCGTAAATGCTTACATGTAGTTCTGCTTGCGTACATTCCGTGTAAGTACATTACCTCATAAACACACTGATATTACTCGATTTTCACCCAACGTGGAGCCACAGATCACTTAACAGAGTAATGGGACTGAATAACAACGAACAGTGATGAGTAATGGTCACTGGTATGCAGGACTTCTCCCAGTATACCCCATGTTGGTTGCTACTACAAACTCTCTTAATGATCACCTTTACATCTTTGTAACTACTATTGCTTAGATGTTTTCATGTGTATTCTCAACAAACGGGTTATGTGGAGAGATGTAATATTATTATTAGAATTCGTATTGTAGAATATTATCGAATGCATTATTAGAATTACTGACAAGTTTTTGACAAGTTCACCACTCTTTCATGGTAACTCCTAACAGAAATAAAACGAAGCTGGAGCACAGACACTGTCCTTTTAAGTAATTAAGGTTGTTCATTGTACATGCTTCTGGTTTGTGCTTCTTGTTTCGGAAAACAGTCATGTCTTCAGGTGTATCACAGGTTATTAAGTAATCCTTTGATTTGTATACACAATAATTTCTTATATCATCCATATATTCCTTTGTCCCTGGAAAGCAATGAATTCCCCACATTGTACTAACAGATCATTTTAGAAGACGCAAGAAGTGTATGCGCAGCACTCCCTCCTTTTAAGACCAAATCAATTTTTGAGGTGGAAAATGAAACCAGTACGTTAATCAGAAAAGCAGTAAATATTTCTAAGGATGTGGGAAGAGCTATTTCTTATCTATATTCTCCATTTCTTCTCTTCACTGCTCTTTGCTCTGTATGACCTGATAAAGGGCTGTCTAAGAGTCACAAGACACTGTTCTCACGTGGGCTGGGACTTGGAAAGAACTTGGGGTTTACAATCACTAGCTGGGGAGTATCAATGTTGGTAAGAGTAAGCAGTTTTGCTTTCATTTAACACCATTATAATGCTGGTTTATGGGAATATAATGGGAAGTTTGAAATAAAGATGTTCTTTGGTAGCGAACAAAGTTTTTACAGCGAATGCCTGGAAAACAACCTGTTTCCTAATTTAAAAAAAAAAAATCCCCAATTCTGAGGTTCTTAGGAAACTTGAGGTGTTTCTGTGCTCAGTTCATAAATGTTCATTCAGTCAAATGAGTTAGTTATGGATTAGTCATAACTCAGTATTAAGTTATTCTACTGCTAAATGCATCTGTAAAACACTCTGCATATGCTGGTTGTCACATGTACAGCATAAATATTAGGACAAATAAATAAAGAATAATTTTGTATTTTCTTTACTTATATCCACAGTTGTCAGGAAAAAAAAATTTAAATTCTATATCTTAACCACGTATATATAGTGGTTATAATCTGAAAATTTTTCTTCAGTTATTCAAATTAAGAACATTTCTTACTGAAAAAAATGTATGATTTATTAAGTGTTCTCGTGTATGTATTTATATCCTAAGTTTAGATGGCAATCTTATCCCTCTAGAATTTATAGCTGTTCGACAGGAAGACAGTGAAAAGCCTGTTCTCATTTTGTTATTGCCTCATTGAGAAATAAAGGACTTTACCCAAATGGACAAGTTGTGCACAGTGATCCCAGGATCAACAATCAATATGCTTGTCCTGGAACAAACAAAGATTTGAATCAAGGAAAATGTGATTGGAACTGGTGAAATTCATCCACGTGATAGAAATATTTTAGAAAATGTGCTCTGGAGTAGAAAAAAAACCACTATTTCTCTAACTTTGCCTGCATTCTCTGAAAAATATTTAAAATTGTAAAATAAAAAAGTTTAGTATCAGCATTTATAGTGAATCCTTAGCCTTGTGAGATTCTCTAACGCTAATACACTAATTCAATTAGAAAAGCTTATTACAGGTATGATGGCAATAATCCTATCTCCTTCAGACTTGATTTTCACCTTTCCAACCCCACTGGTTTCAGTAACAGCAAACCGTTTTCATTCAATTCAGTATTTTACAACAAAGGGTATACTTCTCATATGTACCAGAATTGCACTCTAAGCGTGTAGAATCAGTGTTTAGACACTATTTGGTGGGGTTTTTAAGAAAAAAATTGTGAATGTCAAGTATCTTTTTGATGCATTTCTCCATATATATGTCATAGTATCAGAACCATGGAGGTTGGAAGGGACCTCCAGAGCAGGTCAAAGGAAAGCATGTTGCTCCGGGCCTTGCCTGGCCATGTTTTGAATGTCTCCAAGGATGGAGATTCCACCATCACTTAGAGAACCAATTCCAGTGGTTGATAACACTCATTGTAAAAAAGTTTCTTTATATCAAATTGGAATTTCCCATATTCCAGTTTTGTCTCTTGTCCTTTCACTGTGCACCTCTGAAAAGAGCTTGGTTCCATCTTTTCTACATACTCTGCTTACCTGGTTGTAGATAACAATAGGGTCTCCCTATGGCCTTCTTTTCTTAAGACTGAAAATATCTGTTTTCTGTCTTTTTTGTCTATATGTACAATTCCCAAAGAATGTATGTCTCATTTTCTTGGCAAAATACATTTCACCAGGGTATTTATTTGTAAATAAAAAGCTGGCAGGGCCTTTTTTAGTGTCTCATTTTCTGAAGTGTATAAATATGAGGACAAATATACAATGGCACATTACAATTGTGGTTTTGATAGAAATATTAAATAAGGTTAAAACATATGTGAAAGCAGTAACTGTATTTGAACATTACAAGATTCCAAAGAAGTTTGAAATTCAGTCTGGGTAGTAAAAATTCCTCTGCTTTCTAATTATACTGGGACTTTCTTTGTCAGGATGAGACTAGTCCCTCTTCAGGAATGAGATGAACGAGGAATAAAAACTGTAAGCAGCTAACTGGAATTGCCAGAGGAAGTGTGGGGCAATTACAGGCTCCCAGGGAACACAGTTTTGCATGTTTGGAAAACATTTACTATTTTCATAACTACACTATCTTTTTAAATCTGTGAGCTCCTTTAGCAGTTTATAGTCTTGAAATTAGAAATGGGTCGCCATCACATCTGTTTAAGCTTGGATATATTTGAACTCTTATGCAGATCCAGAGCCTAACATTTTTTTCTGTTTACTTTCTGTGTTACAGCCTGAACCAAAGCCATGATGAGTTTTGGATCCAGCCCTAAATTCTCCCCCTGAGGGCCATCTTTGCTTTGTATGAGTGACAGAAAAATTATATATTTCTAGGTTTTATTACCAGAGAAAGGTACTTTATGTTGTGGATATTCAATCTATTGGTGTGACATGATGATATTGATGAAGTGTGGTAAGGAAATGCTTCGGTTCTAATGATTTGATTTCATTTTGGTTTGACTCCTATTTCAACACTCCCAACTTTTAAAAGTATGGCCCATGTGAGATGTAAAATATATATATCGATGTCACTAATCGGAAGCTCTTTCTGGTCACGTTGTAAAGCACACTTAATCAACTTCTTTAAGATCATGTTACAGAAAGCTATTAACTATACTCCTAAAACAGTTAAATAGTTATAAATAATGTTTTATATTATGGCTGACAACATTGAATTGCCCAGCGTTTAAGGAAATCTAATCACAGGGCATGCAGACTTTGCCTTCCAGTAAGATGGTGTGGCAAAACTTTGGAACATATTAGAAATCACATACTATTGCTAACATTTCCTATTAAGGAGAAAGCCTCCCTCTGTATATTTTGGATTTCTTTTCCAACACTTAATTGCAGCTGATGAAGAAAAGCTATTCAAAAGCTGCCAGGATTTTTAAATCGGTATGAGTGAGATGGGTGAAATTTGTAGGTTTTCCCAAAAGAGTATAGGTGAGAGCAGACATGTAAATTTTGTATGTGTGTGCATGTACGTGTGTGACAGAGGAGAGAGCAAGAGCTTACTCCTAAGGTGTGAGACTTGGCAGCACTGCACTGTACAATGGGCACAAGAAACCGCATGTCTGTAAATGACCGCATTTGAATTGCTGTTATTTCACTGTTGGGTTACTGTATTGTTAAAGTGAAAAGGAATGTTTTTAATAAATGCAAATAATGAATTAAATGTTTGCACATACTGAAGCTTTACTCCCTGGTGTGTAATTAATATATGTGCACTGGAGACCTAGGTCTGGGGGAGTGTTTCATTTCTTATTTATGATGTTTGTGAGGTTTTTTTTTTCCTTCTAGCATACCGCTTACTGGCATACACAGAACTGCATGTAAATGACCACTGAGTAGGTGTCACTTAAATCTTAGCAGATATAGAACAGGTAAATACCTTTGTTTGGTATGCTTTGGTAGATTTACGGTTTCTCCCAGCCTTTTATCTTTGCTATCTGAATGTAATAGGAAGCTCCCAAATGACCAACATTTTGGTTTCAGAGGCAGGAAAACTGCATGTGGCAGGAAACAAACAAGCAGTGAGATTTCAAAGTACTTGTACCTCCAGGCAGAGCGCTTAACCCTGAGGGACTGAAAGTAGAAAGACACTTTCCACAGCTACCTACAGTGTGCTTCTTGTATCCCCTTCTGGGTCCCCCTCCACCACCAGCTGCCACTGCTGACATCACAGAAGTGTCTGTATACTGTATCTGCAAGATGCTTGGCAGCTTTCCTGTTTTCTCATAATGGTATATATTTTTCTCAAAGTATCAAAGAACACTCCCATCCCTGGAAGTGTTCAAGGCCAGGTTGGATGGGGCTTTGAGCAACCTGGGCTAGGGAAGGTTTCCCTGCCCATGGCAGGGGGGTTGAAATTAGATGATCTTTAAGGTCCCTTCCAACCCAAACCGTTCTATGATTCTATGTCTGAGTCCTCACACTAATGCTGTCTTCTGCTCCCCTATCCTGGACCTAGCAGTTCCTGTGTCTCCACCACTTTACTAGTTTTTCTTGTTCCTTGGCTCCCCAAGCAGCTGCATCTGTCACATCCTGTGCTCCAACCAGGGAGCTTGGTGCTGCTCCAGAGCTCCCTGCCAAGGCCAGTACCACCTGACTGATGCAGAAGTTCATCCTCATGCTTGTCTCGCCACCAAGGAGAAGGGCTGTCAGGTCACGTAGCACACTTGTGAGAGATTGTGCCTGGTGTGGGACTTGAGACAGAGAGCGACTCACCCTGCTTTTCCCCATAGACTCAACATTCAGCTTGGAGAGGGGCTAAACCTCTCTGTTGTTCTTTGTACAGAAAACTTCTTGGTCAACAGATCTTGAGTCTAGGCTCTCACCTTCTCCTACTGTTTGAGTTCTGAAACTCCTACATTCTGAGTTCTTAAATTTTATGAAAATATAATAACCATATTGTTACATACATTATGTACAAATCAATTACTAGGAAGCACAGTGCTAAAATTAAAATTTGTCTTTAATCCTTCCCCCTGATTATTTGTCACTCTATTTTGTCTATTAACATTGTACAGAGAAGAGTATGTTGAATTTGCTGTGCAAATGTGCATACAGAAAGTAATGCAGTCTTTCTGTTTTTATTTAATCAACACCAGTTAGAAATGCAAACTATATTTTTACCACACATATTCTTTTTTTTAAACTTTCATACCTTTTCTTATTTCACAAATTAATTTCCTCATACAAGGACTAATTTTAAAAGGCAGAATACTGCAGTGCTTATTACATTTCTACAACTTTCTACAAAAAGAAACATTTAATAAATGGCTCTCTGTTTTGCTAATAAAAATTTTACATTATAATGTAGCAAAGTTAGAAATATTGTTCAAAGTGTGGTTGCATGATCTTGTGTTTTGGAACTGGATTCTTTCAATCAAAATATAATTTACAGTATTAACATGGGTAACAACTCTTTTAAAACACGGTAGTATCACATGGCATTACTTGACTACATCGCAAAGGATCTGTTGGGCCTGTAGTAAGTGTTTTGTACACAAACACCAGTTAGAATCTGTTTTTACAGTGTGTATTTCCGTTATCTCTACTGGGATATGTCAGTGGGCAGCGTTTGGTCTGTATATCTGCATGTTTTGAATATACTGTGTTTGTGCTGAAGGAGACTTTTTAAGGCTTTATGAAACTGCCTGCTAAAATCCTACCACTGAGACCTGACTGGGCTTGTCAACACTATCTGTTACTAATATTGCCTGTAAGTAGTGCAGTGTTTCCTTAAAATTGGGTGATAGACACCAAGTTATCTTAACAGTTTTTGAGAACTTTACCCATAATAAGCTGCACATTGATATATACACATTCATTTTAGAATTCCCAGAATCCAGGCATTTTTCTCCCTGTTAGAAGAGATGCCAAAAGCAAATTCAATTTGTAGCTCACTCTCTCTCCTTCCCAGACCTTGGGACTTGCGGTCCCTATTCTACTGCAGTTAGTCCATTGCCAAGGGAGAGGTCACTGGCTGAACATTCTTCCTAGTCCTCTTCTAAATTCAAATACAGTTAGACTTAGTTTTTGTTGTATTAATCACAGGGTTGCTGGGGCCAAATCAGCCCATTTGCCAATGGGGTTTGCACAGGCTTCCAAGTGGGATGAATTTTTCCCCACAGAAGAGCAGATCTCATGAATTACACCCACTGGATGTCTAACATCATCCTGATTTAACATTTATATATTGCTTTTTGATCATTTTACACTCAATATTTCACTTAGAAATCATTTATATCACAACTGTACTTGGCCCTCAGTATTATTAGGTAGCATGAAATATACTCAGTGATGGTATGAAAGCTATTTCCAATAGGGCTTATGAAGAACAGCTGAGCAAGTACGACCTTCTGACCTCAAAGTGTTTGTTTACTGGGAACTATATTCCAGTTCTCTACATTTAATCTGTCTTGGACCAGGCTGACATTCCCCTGCTAGATTTATTGTATCTCTAGAGGCTATTACAAACACAACATTGTCACTGCTTATATAATAAAATGATAATAGGATTATATTACTCTAGTGATAGTGATACATTTATGTTCATTTTTAACAGTAACAAACCAAAGTTTGATTTCATGTTCAGTGAAGATAATGTGTTACGGGGGGGTGGGGGGACGGGACGGGGACAGACACAACAGATACACCATTCAAAAAGTATTTTGCTTTCAAACAAATCAGTCATGAAAAATATTTTTTATTTCTTCTTATTTGTAAATCAAAGTATCACTTTGTATACGAGCAGGCATACTGTGTCAGTTCTACAGAAATAGTAAAAATGAGGAAGTCTGACTCAGAAAACTCATTTTCCTAAAACAACAGCTCTGGATTTTGGAAGCTTGTCATGATGTTTTTTTCTTGTGCATCTTTTCCTAGAATTTGTCAGATATCAAAAGACAGGCACAACAGACCAGATTTGCATTTCAATTATATTTAGTTATATACAAGGTGTCCGGAGTAAATTAATTTGTTATTAGTGGTAGTATTGTTATTGTTATTTTTATTATTACGAGTGGTACTAATGGTTATTATTGTAGCATTAGGCTTAAAATCAAAGCCACGTTTTAGTTTAGGATTGTGTGCTTTCAGGGGAGACTCTTAAATGTCTTTCTTAATTAGATTTAACTGGTTACATTTAGTCTCAACAACATCTCGATCTGTGTAATGTAAGCTCTTAATTTATCTTCCAGCTTAGAAAACAAAAATCAAATTACTTTCTAACTTCTCTAAGTTGTACATTAACAAAAGGTTAGTCTTTTCTTATTTTAAGAAAGGAAATTACTGCATCTTTCCCCTTTTTTTCTCCTCTCCTTTTTTTTTTTTTTTTTGTTTGTTCTGGTAGAGCTCTCATACTATAAAGCTGATCTTTACCAAATGATCCTATTGTTTTGGTGACCAATACCCTAGCAGCTCTGCTTTACTGGAATTCATATGACAGCTAGCACAGGTGAAATAGATGATTTTTTATGAACCAAGCAGTATATTCCTTCTAAAAAGTATTGTTATCTGATAGTTTCTGCTGTAATTTTTCACTGCAGCTGACTATTACTTTTCTTAAGTACCGTTACTTAAAATTAACCTATTAAAATAGTCTGGAGTAGGGAAATGCATTAATATATACAGAGATTTAAAACAAAATTAATAATAAACAAGCTATCCCATAGGTATGCATGCTACGTGGTAAAATTATAGTGCTAGACTTAACATGTAGTTTGTATTTAGAACACTTAAATGTTATATAAAATGCATTCATCTTAAATTTTCAATAGGGCAGAATGGAGATTTGTTAAAATAAAGATTCTGCAACAATTGCCTCATGTTGGTATACATTCCAAATCTTTTTATTACAAATTCCTTTCAAAAATCTTTCAATGGACAAGACAGTCTAGGCGACGCACGCATAACAGACAGTACAGGACCACTATGGCAGTAGTTTTGTCTTTGTGTGGAACAGAAGAGATATTTTTCATCCACATTGATTTGTGCACTGCTCTTGTAAAGGTCTTCTCTGTCCATTTGCATATGAAGTTGATATTTCCTATATCCTCAATATAGCCAAAATTCCAAAGGACTTAAATTTATTATTAATTTCACTCACAAAACATATAAAATTAAGTTGAAATTTTGCAACCAACTATAGAAAGTAAAATCTGGTTCTTTTATGTTCTTTTATGTTGAATTATATTACTTAAGTAACAGTGTCTCCCCTTCATCTGCAGGAGGATATGTCCCTGGTTTCTAATTCTTCTAGCAAGCCGGTGATGAGGAATATCCCCTGATGCACCTTGCTCCTCTGGGGACCTTACGTTTCTTCATCTAAAATCAGGAACAAACTTTTAAGAATGTCAATAGGAGCAAGTTCACCTCCCATTATGGAAAAGCCAAGACTTTGCTCAGGAGCATGCTACACAAAGAAAATGTTTCTGAAGCAATACGTGCTTTACACTTTGGTGTAGGAAAACCCAAGGACTGAGTTAGTGCCTGGATTCCTCTTTCTATGTCATAAGGAGGTTAGTTTGAGGTTTTATCAGAGTAATGTGAGGTTGATGCTTTTAGACTGATATAGATATGTTGATTAGAAAAAATGTAACTTTTTTTCCTGTGTTTTATATGCATGTGTCTTTTCCTGGGCAATAATTACCTCATTCTTACACAGACTCCTTAAGTTTGAGATCAACTTTCCATGTAGCTTTTCCATATTGTTTTTCCCTGTTACCCTACCATGTTCATTTTCTCTTCCTATGTCAATACCCCATAACTGGCAGAAGGGCACTGAGTGACTGTTTTTATACAATTCCCACACTAATCACACTATATGTAGTGCATTACAGATAGAAGTAAAAATAAAATTACCATGACTGATACAAAATATTTATCATATGTAGCAATACTTCTTTTGGAATTTGTTTCTTTCTTCAGCTGTTTTTACAAAAGCTGTTCATCTAAATCTGAACCAAAGTCATTCTCCTCTTTGCATTTCTATGTCGTGTGAAATAAGCATGTAAAAATAAGCTATTATACACAAATACTGACAGATTCTAAATCCATTAAAATAATCTTAAACATATTTTTCAGTTAAAACAAAAATGAAACCAACCCCAAACTGCTATGGGATGCTATACAGATAACTGTCCTTATATTTTACATTTTTTTGTTTCAGTTCTCCAAATGGAACAGCTCTATATTGTTCATGGCACAACCTATATGCAGTCACACACATACAACATCCTACTTATTTGTAAAAGAAAGATAGTAGTGACTGAAGTGGCTCATAATCAGCACTGCAACACGTTCCATTTAGCAAAATGCTGTTATTAAAAGGACTGGTTCTTTGGATGAAATCTCTTCAGGGACTTTGAAAAATCCACAGCATTTCCCATGAAATCAGGCTAGATGAAGTATCTCTATTGCATTCTAATTGGGTGGCATTTTGAAGAGAACTTGAAGGGGATGATTGAATTCTTCTAAGAAATAGGTACTTGAATCTTTTCAGCTCTTCTGAGAAACCCAGTCTGTACAGTCTAGTTTAAACATCCTGATCAGATTTATCAAATCTGAAAAGAGGGCAAAAACTATAGTGCTTAGCTGAACTTGGTATCAATTAGTACATGTACATATGCACTGGTGCCCTGCAGTAGCATGCCCATTCTAACATTCACCTGATGTCCCAGCGAGATGCAACTGCTTTCCAAACTACAGTACAAATGCTTCTGATAAAACAGACAGTAACTTTTCATACCAAAACAAAGTTTCTATGTTCCTCCAGGGCAATACATTCCCACAGAAGCCTGGAATTTTCTTCCCTTTAAGTATATGCAATATTCCAAATATTGCATATATTCAGCTCATGGTTGATTACTAAATTACATACTGCTGCAAAATATATCATACAATTCAGCAAGAAATAAAGCAGTTCAGGTTACACAAGGGTTTTTTTCTGTAGGCAAAAAATAACTACTTGCATTGCTGCTTACACATTCCAGTTAGTTATCTAGCAAAGTGCACACAGCTAGGAAATGATCGCTGCCCTGTGAATCCCAACTCAAATATTTACAAGCTTGAAAAATGTCATATTATGTTGGACTCAAGGTCCCTCTAGCCCAGTAGTCTGCCTCCAGCAGTGACCAGTCAGAGAGGAAGTACACAGGAGTATTTCTCTGGAATGCTCTCCCAGCTCCAACTATTTGCAGCTCAGAGATTCCTGAGCAGCTCCATTGTGCTTTTATTGCATTTTACAAACATTATGAAAGCTCTCCAATGCAGAGAAGTAAACACAACAAATGCAAGATGAAAGGTTAGGAAACACAACAAATTTAAGATGAAACGTTAGGAGGAGGAATGAAACACTGTAGGCTTGGCTGTTGGTTCATTTTGATTCAAGTCTCGAATGGCTGTTGCATCCACTGTAGTTTCTTTTGGCTACGCTAAGCAGTGCTAATGTTGTATTTAAATACCACTCTGCAATGAGGGTCCCACTTTATAGGTGTCATATGCCTGTGACTCTCGCTAAGTTCAGTGAAAATTGTGCTTAGTTATCAACCCGGACTATAAAACTCCGTGTCCTGAAAAGGAAATCTCCCAAAGGTAATGGAAAATTTAAAAAAACCCTGATCAAATGCAATCACCCTGCAACGAGTTAAAGTCACAGGCAGGCTCTGAAAGTGAATCCAGATACCCTTAGCATAATTTAACAGAGTGCATATATTTCTCTTTGCTTTCAGAGGTTCCTTATTAAGGGAAAAGAATTCCTTAAATCTAAGAAAATGCAAATTGACAAAAAAGTACTATAAGTGTTCTGTATTTCTAGGGGTTATTTTAATTATTTGTTTTGGGTTTTATATGAAACCTTAAAAGCAAACTTAATGACCTCATTTTCACCACCAAGAATGAAAATAGGAGTCTACTTCACATTATTTTCTGTTTATTACATGTTTGTTTGTATTTCTTTACATATCCTGGAACTTAGTGGGTACAATGTACCAACAGGTAGAAAGCTACCTACCTATTGATGTACTGTAGTAAATCAAGAGCATCTGCTTTCTGTACTATGAGTGCTCTGATGAGTTCTTATGTTTTAACGTCCACGTTACAACATCACAAATGTTATGGAGCACGCCTAAGGCCTACACATACTTCTTACAGGGTACGAAAATAATTCTCAGTCACTTAAACACAAAGCTCTACATTTACAACATCACTAAGCATTCATTTGGCACAATGTAAGTAAATTTACACAAATTTTTGATGATCTAACAAGTTGGGATACAGGACCATGCAGTATAAAGCTACTGTATCTTTTTCCTCACAATTCTCAGATCCTGGAGAAATATTCCATCAGCAGCCTACAAAGCAAGATGATACAATTAACTATGCATTAATTATAGTAAGGCAATGTGGCTTAATGAACATGGTAATACTGGTAATGGTTATATGATAATGAGAGTCAAGAAAGTTGCATTTTCTTTCCCTTTTCTGTGACTGACGTGTTGTATGACACTGGGAATCTCATCTTCCCATGACCAATAGTTTGGCTTTACATTACCAATACCCAGTAGTTTAGGAGATGATTTAAGAGCTTTCTGTCCCACTCATTCATTCCACCTTAGCCCATTCAGTCCATCTCGGGCGAGGACTAGTGTGCCAGTGCAAGCATTTGTTGGGTCAGACTGTAAAACAGATGAGTGAAAGGACGCAGGTTAACAGGCATACCTGATAGGGCCATAAATTGTAATACAAGGATGGGGATGTGCAGCTGGGGCAAAAGCAGTGGAAATTTTTTAAAAATCCTGCTCATTTCACAGGTCCAGTATAGAAAGCTGTCAAAAAGCAATTGAACAGACTGGACTGACTGGGGGGGAGCTCCTGGTATATAGCTAGGTTTGGGGAGCAACAGTGACTTAAATGGCTTTGGCAGCTAAAGAATCAGTTCTTATAATGGCATCTATACTCTTTTTTATAAAGCACTGTAAGATCTACGGATGAAAACAGATATGTACCCATTATATGTTTACTGCTTGTCATTCTCACATACAATTTGTACACTGTTGTTTTTGATGTGTTGGACAAATCGAACTCTATCTACACTAGAGCAACAAGCAGGCTAGCAAGTTTTTCTTCAGAAAATAGTTCCTTCCTGCCTATAATCAGTCAGATATCATGAGGTCCCATTTTATGCCTAAATCATAAGGTTGGCATTACAGCTTTCAAGATACAATACACCATTGACAGAACAAAACTTTAAAGCCAATTAAATGTTGGCAATCTTCCTACCATTGGCAAAAGCACACTTGTTAACAGTTCGCCTTTGTGGCATGTTTGCAGTGTAATCACTGATTTCTGGAAAGCTCTTTTGGCACTTCAAGATATTTTAAAGTATCTAATGAATTTATTTTTATAGATGATTTTAGACTTTACCCACATCACTTTAAAACACTTTACTTTAAAAAGTAGAGGTTGTATACACTCAGATGAGGTATATGTCCCCATTCTTAACACAAGGAAAAAATAATAATTTGCAGAACCAAGCTATACAAATAATTATTTATTTGCATTTTAACTAGTTAAAAAAATCAGAAATCTTCACATAAAAATCTTTATGAAACACTATCTTACTAGGTGTGAGTAAGGAGATACTGCTGCTTTGTTGGAAGAAAACAGAACATTTTTATCCTTTGTTTTAATATAAGTAAAAGCTTTCATGGCTAATTACTTAAAACAAAAGTATTTTGAAGTTAACAGAGCTTTTTTCTTCATTTTCTGTGGAAAGAATGTGATTAGGTTGGCAAAGAAATAAACATAAAACCCAAAATTAACTAGGAAGGCTTAATTTATAGTGAGATAAACTTTTACAAAAGGCAAAATTATTTTTAACAAAATGATCTAACTTTACTATAAGCCCACTAAAAGTTCAAACATCACTAGAGGGCATTTTGGAGAAAAAAACTCAGAGCAACACTATTTAATTTTCTCCATTCTGCAAACAGTCTGCAGTATGATAGCCCTGGCACCATCTAGACCTACAAATGCTTCCTTCTCATACTGGCTACCTTACAAGTACTAAACTTCTAATACCAGTTGTATCAGCATTCATTATGTGAGCAGAGATTCCATTTAATCTAATCTGAAGGAATTTCATCTGTCTGCAAAAACATGTTCTGTACAAAAGCAAGGTGAAAACTATATCAAGATAATAGTGGACATGTCTGTTACAATAAAGTTTATTCACAGGTGTGTTTGCAAAGTAATATAAGGCTGTCTACTACTTTTTATCAATAGGACTCTCTTTTTTCCAGTTTCTCATGCTTTGTTCGGAAGTGATTATAATGTATTTTTATTATGCTGGTACAAAGTGAAATCTCATCATATACCTCTTAAACAAAGAATGCTTCATTTATGCCAAGACAAATAAAACCCAATTAGACATGATAAAGGTCTAGAGAAAGATGCAGCTATGCAGGTAAAGCCGCATCTTGTAATGAGAGTTAAAAATCTGAATGCAAGGATCACACTGAGTGTAGCGTTACACTCTTCACTTGATCCATCTATGTACTCTTAATTCCCCCCAAAATAAAATTAATCACTTTTTTAACTCAATTCAGACTTGATAGGAGTCTACAGCCAGTTGGAAGAGGGTCAATGATTCTGAAAATGTAAGGCAATGAAGAAACAGGCTGGAAGGCAAAACACCTCTGTTTTCAAAGTTCTCTGTGATTATGTGTAAAATTCAGGTTTTAATGACTTTCGAAGACCTTATTTGGACTATATCTCAGTACAGCTTTCTGCCAGCATAGCTGCCTCGATGAGGAATCACACCTCTTCTCATCCCAGCAAAATTTGTGCTCGAGATGGTTGTCAACCTCGTCACCACTGAGGAGAAAAGCAAACATAGCTCAGTAGCTTCATTCACTTGGCACTTTTCAAATGGCATGGTGGAAAAGACAAGTGAGCTTATGAAAATACTGGAATATATGAGTCTCTGGGGCTTCAGATGTTTTGCAAAGAGCTAGCAAATTAAAGAGTTTCTGGTTTTGTGTGTCTGTTTCCATTGCCTTAGCTGCAGGGATCTTTTTTCTTCCCAAGTCATACTCTGTCTCAGTGCTCAGCTGAGAGGCAATGAGTGAAAGAAGCAACTGGGTGAAGGTATGAGACCAGCCTGTTGAGTGGTAGCCCTCACACATGCTAGAGTAAAGCTTCTATATAACCACAGCCTTCTTCACGGCTCACAAAATTCCTTTATGTTGAGCTGAGTTAATTTAACTGTGTATCATCCATGGCTTTATAGGGGCAAATATAAAAAAAATATATCATGGTACTGATAGAAGAGCTAAGCTCATATATAGAGCCTATTCTTTCTGTGCTAACATATAACTGAGTGAATAGCTGACTTTGTGAGACCTGAGATCCATTTCTGATGATTATATTCTCCCAGAAGTCTGTAAATGATACTACATAACTAAAAAAAAGCTCTTACCTAACAAGAGTAACTTAATGACTGAGGGAGTACCCAGCATTCCTCCAAAACAAACTAAGGTAAGTTTTTCTGTCAGGAAAATAAATTATCTATTTTATTCAAGGGAGATGAGCATGGCAGTTGCAGGATTGGAGCGGAAGCCTTCCTCTGAGTAAGTAGCATTCACCAGCCTGCCCTCCCTCAGAGCCTGGACTACTCCCTCACACCTCTGAATGACCTGAAGCTCTCCCCAGCCTGCCAGCAAGGTCTCCAAGCCCTGTCAGACGCCAGGCTGCGGGTGAGCAGCACAGCTCTTGCTAGCTTGTTCAAATACAGATCTTACTGACGTTAATAAACCCTGTGTTAGCACTTTGGGAACTGCACTCTGAGCACAACTGTATTGGGTTCGCATGTCAAGGTTTTGGTAGCAGGAGGGCTGCAGGGGTGGCTTCTGTGAGAAGCTGCTAGAAGTGTCCGACACAGCCAGTGCCAGCCGGCTCCAAGACGGACCCACCGCTGGCCAAGGCCAAGCCCAACAGCAACACAGGTAGTGCCTCTGGGATAACATACTTAATAAGGGGGAAAAAATTCTGCTCAATAGCAACTGCAGCTGGAGAGAGGAGTGAGAATATGTGAGAGAAACAACTCTGCAGACACGAAGGTCAGTGGAGAAGGAGGGGCAGGAGCTGCTCCAGGCACCAGAGCAGAGGTTCCCCTGCAGCCCGTGGTGCAGCCCCTGGTGAGGCAGCTGTGCCCTGCACCCAGGGAGGGTAACGGTGGAGCAGATCTCCACCTGCACCCCGGGGAGGACCCCACGCTGGAGCAGCCCCAAAGGAGGCTGTGACCCCGTGGGAAGCCCACGCTGGAGGAGGCTCCTGGCAGGACCTGGAGAGAGGAGCCCACGCTGGAGCAGGTTTGCTGGCAGGACTTGTGACCCCGTGGGGGACCCACACTGGAGCAGTCTGTTCCTGAAGGACTGCACCCCATGGGAGGGACCCATGCTGGAGCAGTTTGTGAAGAACTGCAGCCTGTGGGAAGGACACACCTTGGAGAATTTTGTGGAGGACTGTCTCCTGTGGGAGGGACCCCACGCTGGAGCAGAGGAAGAATGCGAGGAGTCCTCCCCCTGAGGAGGAAGGAGTGGCAGAGACAACTTGTCATGAACTGACCAAACTCCCATTCCCCATCCCCCTGTGCCACGGGGGGAGGAGGTGGAGAAAATTAGGAGCAAAGTCCAAGAAAAAGGGCGTGGTGGTGGGAAAGTGTTTCTAAGATTTGATTTTTTCATTATCCTACAGTGATTTGATTGGTAACAAATTTTTTTTCTCCCCAAGTCGCGTCTGTTTCACCCATGATGTTAACTGCTGAGCGATCTCCTTGTCCCTGTCTTGACCCACGAGCCTTTCAATATGTTTTCTCTCCCCTGTCCAGCTGAGAGCGGCTTTAGTGCCCAGCCAAGAGTCAACCCACCAGAGCGATTAAGCCAGTCATAAGCTCCAACGCTTATTTGCCATCTGACTAGTCAAAAAACAGTGCGAGGCGACCCTTTCCCTCCCCCCGAGGGCGCCGTTCACACCATGCTGCGGGTACCTCAGCCCTCACACCGGAGCCGGCGTTCCCACCGTGCTGCACCACAAACGGTCTCCGCCAAAAACCCGGCCCCGCTTCCTTCCCTCTCCTCAGCCAAGTGTCCCTCCCGGCGGCGACGCAGGAAGGAGCGGCCGCCGCGGGCAGGCGCAGGCCAGAAGGAGGGCTGGAAAGAAACCCCTCCCCGGGGCAGCCGCGGGCAGCGGGATGCAGCGCCCCGCCGCCAGCTCCGCTGCCCCAATAAGAGGCCCCAGCTCCTGCCCGGCCCCCGCCCCGCCCCACCCCGCGCTCCGGCTGAGCGGGGCGGGGCCGGCCCCATCAGTCAGGGGGCGGCGGGCGGGGCCGGCCGGCCGCGGGGAGGAGGGTTTGCGCTCCGATTGGCTGGATTCTGCCAAGCGGCGTCTGTGGTTGGCTGGGGCAGCTGCCGCTCAGAGCGCGCGGGCGGTGGCGGCGGGCGGGGCGGGCGGCGGCGGCCCGGAGGTCACTCGGCGCGGGTGCGCAGCATGGCCGCGGCTGTGGTGCTCGGGGGACCTGCGGGCTGGTGGCGCTGGCACAGGCGGGTGCGGGCCGCCCGCGCGGCGATGGGTAAGGACCTGCCCCTCCCCTCGGCTCCGCCGGGCGGTCGTTGCCGGGCGGGGAAAGGCCGGGCCTTTTCCAGCGGCTGGGCCGGGCAGCGCTGCTGTCGCGCTGCCCTTGGCGGCCGCGGGCCCTCCGCGCCCCACGGGCCCGGTGCAGCGACCGGCCCCGCGCCTGGGATGTCCGGGAGCCCGCCCCCCACACCACCCCCCCCGCCGTGGAGCGTCCCCTTTGAGGGAGCCCCCGGGGGAGCGCGGGGGGATCAGCGCAGGCACGGCGCGCTCCCGCGAAGCGGCTCCCGCTACCGCGGTATTCGAGGCCGTACCGGAGCTTTGGCGTGGCTCAGCTCAATAAAATGTTTTCACTCGTTTGCTTAAAATAGCATGCCTGGAAATTATCAGAGCCCGCAACAGTTTCCTGTGGCACCAGTGACATTTTAGCAGTACCTGTTACCTACATTTGGGCCGTTCAACCCTCTCGGTCATTGTGTCCGATTATTTTCCTTCAACTGAAGGTAAATCCAGCGGCACTTCCACCTGTCCCGGATCCGCAGGCACTCACTCGCACATGTGGTGGACTGGTGAGCAGTGAAAGAGCAAACACCTTTAAATGTCCTGTCAGTGCAAGGGAAGGAAGAATGTATTTGCAGAACTGGACCTAGACCTTTTCCCTTTTCAGAGTCCTGAAAAGCACGCTACTGTTTCCAAGTAGTTTAACTGCTAAAGTAGATGATTGAAAATATACCTTCAGTAGTCTTTTCAGTGTCATTTCGATAGCAGTCTGTTGCTCGTGTGTGTCCCTATATAGTTAGGCTCCCAACAAACAGGTGAAGGTTTTTCAAGTAGCAGAGTGGAAGAGCTGTATTATTTTCAATGATATATGGTTCTAAAATATTGACATATAAGAAGGTATTTCAGGAATTAATTACTTTTAAGTAAGCAACTTTTAAAAAGTTGTAATTCCCCTTTAAACCTCATTTAAACTGATCAATGAAAAACGTTTGACACTTAAGTTTTGAAATGAGCT
The DNA here is from genome assembly GCF_965140245.1 of Athene noctua. NCBI lineage: Eukaryota > Metazoa > Chordata > Aves > Strigiformes > Strigidae > Athene > Athene noctua. Next base: position 140,442,881 of record NC_134038.1, on the reverse strand, counting down.
TTCAGTGTTATTTTTGCTTGACTGTCCCTTTTCTGCTAATGCATGATTTTTTTAAATAGTTGCAGCTCTGTTGTTGCACTAAGTAGTAGCTCAGGTGCAGCAGGCATGTTGGTCACATGCTAGTCAAGTTAAACACAGGAGACCCATTTGTGTATTTAGTACCTTTTGTGATACCATAATTGAAAGCGGTAACTTTCAGTGTATTTTGAACTTTCTGTGCACAGTAGCTGTCAGATATTTCTCTAAGAGCTTTGAAATCTGCTGTCTTGGTCAATATTCCAATGGTCATGTTTAATGTCGAGAAGATAGAGGGGATCTGGCTTCTTGATGGTGAGCACTGGTGTGAAAAGCAATCCAAAACACTACACTGGCCCTTAAAGTTGAAAAATATATTTTGTCTTTGCCTGAAGACCTGAGAAGGACCTGTGGCTAAGTCAAAGGAGAAATTGTGAGTCTCCCAAAAAACTTCCACAGAACGCAATTTCACCCACAGGGTTTAAGCTCTGACTTTCTTAGTCAGTAGTGACTGTGCTGAAAGTCCTGCTGACTCTAAGAAGTCTTTATGGGATGAAGGTCTATGAATGCATTAAGCCTTCTTAACTGCTAAGCTCTATTGCTTAGTTAGATGTCAAGGTTTCCCCATCTCTAATGCATTTATTAGGTTTGCCATCCTTTTCTTCAGGTATGAGTAGTCTAAAAGTTGTCTTTTGAGTAATGATTTCATCAACTGTCATTCTGAGTGAAACGCCATCCTAGTGAAGGAATTCTACCAGCTCTGAGAGCTGTCCAACACCACAGCTTGGTTGGTGAGCCAGCTGTCTTTGTTCACTTATTGAATGCTCCTTAGTTACTTGGTCAGTTGCTCTTTGCAGCTGCCGCAGATCATGATGGATTTTTTCTTCTGTATGTTTATACCAGAGGCTGTTAAATCATCTAAGAGGAAAATAGCTGAGGGCAGGTTTTGGAGGAACATCTTGTGTATGTATGTTTGTGTATTAGCAAGTTGGATAGAGACCATTGATCACCATCTTGTGATCTGCACCGGGCAGCCGCTGGCAAAGGTGCTTCATGGAGAGGGTGTATGTGACCTTACTTAGAAATACATTTTTGATGGATGTGGAAAAATCCTTCCTGGGGACTGCTAGGTGGGTATGAAGGTGTGGGTGTTTAGAAGGTCTCGTGGCTGAGAAAGGAAGATTTTTCTGGTGAATGAAGATCATCAACTGAGGGAGCTGTTCATCAAAGAAGACAGTGAAAATGTCCTTCAAACAATTTTGGATGAGTGGTAGGGACCCGTTCAGTTAATAGCTAAATAGTACTTTTGTTGATGAAGGAGCTGTGTTTGAATTGTCAAATGATTCCATGCTCTGGTGCAGAGAAGCATTAGTTACTAAGCAAGGATTATGACAGAAAGACCTGCTGCTCAGAAGTCCAGCACATTACTTAATTAAGGGATCAAGTGTACATTTGATATTCTTTTTAGATGAAAAGTACTTCCTACATGTTTTTGTCTTTAATGTATTAGCAAACATTTAATGAGGCATAGCTACAGATAAGAAAAATGAGGTAAGAAGACTCTGACTGTTACAAGATAGCACGTCTGTTTTTCATCAGCAAATCCTTACAGAGGCAAGGAAAAGCAAGTGGGATGTTTTCAATGTAAAGCTGGCCAAATGTAGAGTCTTGTAATCTTCTTAAATTATGATTTTGGCAGAGTGCAGTTCTCAAAATCATTGCATAACCTTTAAAAGCCTGTGACCCTGGGGCAATTTAAATTCCATTGGCAAAGCTTCTAGGAGCAGAAAGACCTGATTCTGCCCGTGTACAGCTGGCCTCTCTAACTTCTATGTTTCTCCATCTAGTTCCCTCCAGGATCTAGTTCAGTTTTATGAGCTTCCATAGAGAAGTCTGCACAAAGCACAGAAGCTCTCTGATCCTTTCTTTCAAAGCAGGAAGGAGAAAAGGGTTGGTGTCTTCTGTTGTACCAGAAAGATGCTAAATCAGTGGTAAAATCCTTTACTTAGTGGCTCATACTGAATTGTCATCATGTTTCCCTCTCCTTGTCAGGTTACTTCATATGCAACTGTACTTTCACATTAATCCCTGAGCAAAACCAGCAACTTCAGTAGCTCAGCTTCCTCTGGGCATCTTCCCATGCTCCTGTTAAATCTCACCTACTGGGTTAGAAAAGAGCTCAAGATTCACTCATCCAGAGAGATCAAGAATATTAATATGACTTGCAATATGACAGGAATATGTGGGCTATTATCCCTTGTACGAGATTTATTAGTTTCATTTGACTGTGGAGTTAGGGATTCCATCCCAGGAGCTAGACATTTTGGTGAACATGGTTCAAAATAGATTTTATAAAGCCAAAAAGTAAATAACATAGTTGAGATTACAATTTGAGAGTTACTGGTTTCTCAGTCCTGTTTTTGGCTAGTTAGACTGCTTTCCCTCAGAGTACAAGTGTACTGGACCTTTTCCAGCTCTACTGTCTGTGGTCCTATCCAGCTATTAGTTTCTTTTTGTTTGAATACAAAGAGATGTCTTGTGCACTGTGTGCAGTCTAGTATTTGCAGTGAATTCAAGGCACCACTGGAGCTGAAATGTTCTTGAAACTGTAAGAGTCTTTACTTTGGAGGATAATGTAAACTGAAATGTAAACATCTGAAATGATCTAAACTTGTAACCATCAACATTCAGATTAAAAAGAAAATTGCTTTCAGTATCTTTATATAGAAGCTTGAAAAGATGAATTTTAGGTCGTTGACAGGCCAGGTATTCTAAGGACACAATTGCAACCTGTGCATTTCTGATTTTACTGCCTTAATGGATGTGTTTTCTTCAAGAAAAGGCATTCAGAGATTCATAAATTCTTGCTGATTTTTAAATTAAATTATTTTAAAGGTAAAATTCTTGTGAAATTGTTCCAAGTGTTTCTGTTGTACACTGACTTTTCAAAACAAAACATTTTTATCTGTATTGTCTGTAAGCAATATTCCCCAATATGGCAAGAGTGTCATAAATTGATCCTTCTCATCCGTGGAGTCTTCTAGGCATGGGCCTGCATGTTCTCTCAAGAGAATAATGAAGAATGTCCTGGAAAAAGCCTGAATTCTTTGGAGTCACTGTAGCTGTAGCTGGTTTTGCTCACAATTAACTTGATCTGTAGATTAACCTATGTTGCTGGTTCTGTTTCCAGTGAAGGAGAATTAGTTGCACATGGTATCAGTGATTATTTTAAAAGTAGCTTCTATTGCTCCTACTTCTGATGTTCTGTTCTGCTCTCTGTTAGAAGTTGAATGTGGACTGGGCATTTTTCCAGCCATGATTGCAGCAGGTTACTGTAGATTTTATGGTTGAAAGTAAAATGGACGCAATACCATGGGGACAGTTTCTGCAAATGCTTATACAATTGATGGGATTAGTTAAGTGTACGTGTATGTGGGTTTGCAGAATATCAATCCTTAGATGTTTGAATTATACAGTTATTTCAAAACAGAGCCTGTGTCTTGTATCAAACGGTAAACAGTGCCTGGATATTCAAGCTGGATGTTGCTTTCCATGATAGCACCTGTGGAGTTTCATCTAATGCAAAGATGTGAAAAATCATGTCGTCTTAAACATCCTCTCTCTGGCAAACCCCCACTGTCTTAAGCAGTCATTAAAAAATATGCCGTGATTCTAAATGCAGTGGATTCAAATTTAATTGTGATCAGCTCAATTAGGTATGTCTGTGAGCTAATTTCATCTGTCCTTTAAAGAAGTTTTCCTGTATTAGACTACCTGGGGATCTGGATGTTTTTCAAAGCTGTTAATCAATTATATTATTTTAGAGTGACTAATTTAACACTAGGCTGTGAAAAGTTAAACCAAACTAAGAAGCTAGAAACTGAATCAGGAATTGGACTATTTCCCTAATGGGTCCCAATTCCTGTGGATTTTAATATGTTCTAGTTAGTGCAGAACGGAAAATGATCCCTGATTTGTGAACTAAGACAAGAGAAAATCGACAGAGACAGACAAAAGGGGAAATAATAGAATACAGTGATACAAAACTAATAATACCAAATAGCATGTCACCTTGTTTTCCAGCATAACTGCTGTGCCTTCTGGGGATATTGCAAAATGAAGATTTTTTTTAAGGAAGGCCTTATAGTAGAAGAATGAGTTAGTTTCATGGATGTTTGCATTGTGAAGAGCTGCCTTAGGGAAGTAATACAAATGCTTGTTGGCAATAGGCTTGTCATTGTAGTCCAGTTAGTGGTTGATGTCTTAATAGTAGGATGTGATGATAGCCATGAAAAGTCATCAAAGCAAAGCAGTCTTATGTGATGTGGTAGAGAAAGGCAGGATGCAGGGAAGGAGTGGCAGAAAGTAGCATGGGCAAAATGCCCTTCTCAATTCCCCGTATTTCCATGAAGCTCAAGGCAGTATTATGTCTCTTGAGGCAGATGGCCAGATTCTGAAGTAGCTGACATCTCCAGTATGATGAAGGAGGAATCAGTGAGATTTAAGCAGATCATAGATGGGTCTTCTAGGCTGTACGTGTGAGTGACAGGCATCACTGCTGGTGTCAGCACTGATACAGAAAAAAGGTATCAAGAAAGATTTCTGAAGATGATTAAGATATTTCCTGATGTTTAGTCTGAGGTGATGGTTAGATGCCCATGAGATGGTGTGAGAAAAGAAGGTATCAGGATAAAAGCGAAGAGTCTACAAGAATGAAAGACATGATAGCCAGATTTATGCTTCTGATGAGGTTACTTGCAATTCACAGAAACAAAGACGACTGAGGTTTGGAAGGAAGGCTAACTTCAAGGTTAGGGTGCTTCAAGGTTGCTCCAAGGATGGAGGTTCCACCACTTCTCTGTGCAGCCTATTCCAGTGCAGAACCTTTCACCTCATCGGGGATGCTTTTGTTATTTCCACTTAGAATTTCCCTTCCTGTAGCTTTTGGCCATTGCCCCATTCCCTATTGTTGGGCAGCTCTGTGAAGAATCTGGCTTCACTTGCTCTGTAACTCTTCTTCCCTCACACTCCTTAGGTAGTAGAAGACTACAGTTAGTCTTTGCTTCTCTAAGCTAAGCAAAGACAGTTCCCTTGGCCTCTGCCCACACACTATATTGTCCAGCTCCTCAGTCATATTACTTGATGTCTGCTGGACTGTCTGCAGTTTGACCACATCTCTTGTATATTGTGCTGTGTAGACTGGAATCACCAATTTCTTTGACTTTTTGGGTATGCTCTTGCTAATATAGCGCAGTATGCCATTAACCTTGCAGCAAGGATACACTACTGACTCATACTCAACTTGTCTGTGGGAATCCACAGGTTCTGCAGAGCTGCAACCTGTCTAGAGAGTCCTCAGCCTGCAATGGTATCTCCTGTGCTGAGTACAGGACATTGTATTGTCTTTCTTGAGCTCTGGAGGCCTGCTTCTCCAGTCTTTCTGCACATTAGCCCTGCCTGCAGTTTTTCAGCCATTCTTCCCAGTTTGGTGTCACATGTGATCTTGCTGAGGGTGCTTATGTCCCATCGTCACAGGCATTTGTGACATTTTTAAACAGCAACAGCCCCAGTATTGACCCATGAAGAACATCACGCATAACTGACTGTTCCTAGTCTTTGAACCACTGACCACTGTTTAAGCCCAACAGTCCAGACAATATTTCTTCCATCAGGCAGTCTTGCAGTTCAGTCCAGTGCATACTTTCCCCATTTGGCTACTGGGATACTAGAGGAGGCTGTTTTGAAAGCTTTACTAAAATCAAGGTAAATAAGATCCACTGGTATTAAGGGGTAGAGGAAGAAAGATGCTGAAAACCAGGACTTGAACCTCCTCAGGAAGCTGGAAGCTTTGGGCTAACAAAAGGAGCAATTTTAGATTAGTGTAAGTGATGTACTGGGGAAGACTGACTCATAGAAACTATGAGAAGAATTACTATAGCTGATGATGGTGTTTTAGGCCCTTTATTCATTTGTTCCCTAGATTGACATGCAGCAATTCTTAAAAAAGCAATGTGCTCTTTTCCTGACTTATCTCAGTTTGCACTAAGCGTTTTCCCAGTGCAGTTTTATTTTAAATTGTGCTACTTCTCTAGCTATGTAATTGCTGCAGGCATCTGTGGAAACTGTCTCAGACCAAAATTCTCTCAACGAACCTGATTTATTGAATATGGCACTTCCAAAATAGTGCTGCGGATGAAAGAGCATGACCGTTGCTGGCTAAGAAGGAGCTTAAAGTCAGAAAGACTTTAAAATGATTAATCAAGTGTTATTGGCCTAGAGAGGATTCCTTGCTAAGCATTGAGACCTCTTAGAGTCTCGATCCAGCTTAGGCACATTTTCTGTATGTGCACTTCAGAGTTACAGTAGTTCTGTAGTTGCCACATGCCTTAGTGTTTATTCTGCATAACTTTTTCCTTTGTCATAAAGGAGAAATTATTTTATGGAATTGGCAAAGAAATCTCGGCACTGCCAAAATGTGCTGCCCTTGGATTAGGAGTGTTTAAAGTGATGAGGCAGTGATTGCAGTAGATGAATGCCTGCAACACTACTTGCTGTCCAGCATTTGATACTTGCTAACTACTTGTAAAAAGTAACTGGCTGAAACTGTAGTGTTTTCCGCAGTTTAATTGTAGGTTAAGCTTTATAGTTCTGTCTTGGTAGTACAGCAAATACAATCCAAGGGTTATTCCTGTAGACTTCATAATTTTGTATTTATACTATAGTTTGTTTCTAATTTTCAGTATTTGCTTTTAAACTGTGGTTAAACGACTTAAAGGATTTGCAATGATTCATTATGGAGACTTTCACCTTCAGGTTAGTGGCTTATATCTGAGTGCAGGATCAGAAGAGTCTAGTTATTGTCTGTGAGGGGCTGCATGAAATAAAGTGGCAGCCTCAGTCTATTTCTAGAGAACAGGTGCTGTATCACAAGGCTGCAACCAAAGCTGCAAATAAGGAGTCTCTAAAATATACCTAATTTTGCATATCCAGTTTAGGATTTAAACACAAGCCAAACTAATTTAAGTCTTTAGTGTTTGAGCTCTTCTCAGACCTTAGCTTTCAGGGATGTTGCTGAATTTTGATTATTACTATACTTTTTGAAACACCCACATTTTCCTAATTAAAATATTCCTCTTTGATATGTAGAAAAATAATTCTGGGATGGTATTTTTGGCCCAATGTGAGCTGTAATTTATGGTTTAAATTACGTAGGATGGGATCCACATTTCCACCATTTTTAAGCATGAAGTTGTTTAAATCAAATAAAACATGCTAGCTTTTGTTACGTCATTGTTGCACATTACTCTAAAATACAAATATATTTATATTTATTGTTTTGAAATCAGTGTGTTCTAGGGCAATGGCTTCCAAAACCCCGGTTGGATTCATTGGGCTGGGTAACATGGGAAATCCAATGGCAAAAAACCTGGTAAAACATGGATATCCAGTTATTGCATATGATGTGTTCCCAGAAGCTTGCAAAGAATTTCAAGACTTGGGTGCTCAGGTATAGTAATAAACTTCCTTTATTCCAACAATAACTTTATGTGTTGAATGATTCTTGCATGCAATGCAATTAAATAATTGAGTTTTTTTCTTGGTTAAGATCACAACTGAAGCTAAAACGCATAGTGAATACAATCTGAATCTGAAACGTTTCACTTGGAGCAAAGACATGATTCTACCCCAAGTAATTTTCATGCTGTTAGCCAGAATTGCTACCTTGTTGAACTTCTCTAGCTGTTGTTTTTTCCCCGTTTTTATGAGAGTAGGTTGATGGTCTGTTCTTTCACCTCCTTCTTTCTCCTGCTTCCTCCTCCCCCAGGTCTAGATGGCCAGTGGGCTGCTTTTCATCTGGTTCCTACTTTGACCTTTTCAGGTTAAATGACCCTAGTTAAAAATTCCTGCTGTCATAGCTGTAAGGATTATAGGGACATATGAGCTTTCCTGCTGCTTCAAGGTGCAGTCCTCAGGGGTAGGGGAAAAATCTAATTATTTAAGTGCTTATTCTCTTGGAGGTGAGGAAGGTTATGGTGAGAGAAGAAGAAGGAATGGAAAGGAAAAAGGAGGGAAGGAAATTGATCACATTAAGGAGCTTTACCTTCCTGCCATATACCCTGCAAAATCTTGGCCCTGTTCCAGTCAGTGCTATTGCTTTTGTTGATCCATTAATACACCCAGAAACCCATTCACTCTCTCAGATGGTTGGGTCATTTCTAAGCATCTGAAACATATTTGAATGTTTTTTATGTATTTCAAAGCTATATAGCTGTGAGTGGATGGATGGGTGCATAAAACACTGAAACAAAAGACTGTACTCAAGTAGGGAGAAATCGGTGCAAAAATAATACTCTGATGTGACAGTGTAGAGGATAGGAGGGAACTTTCCAGCAGTGGCAAGGAAATTGGAAGTAGATCTAGGCAGAGGTACTGTATGCCTTGAAAGTCTAAACTGTTGGAGCTAATTGCAGTTGTTTTAAATGATGAGGTAACATCAAGATTCCTGAAAGATAAAATGATAAAGTGCACCTGTTGATAATTAATTGCAGCTCCCCTGGTATAATTACAGAATCTTGGCCTTAAGTGAGAGAGTAAGCTTTTCAGCTTCTTTTCCTAGCGACTGTTTTTATTTTGTTAAAACAGCTGAGACCCTCAGGCATGAACCAGACCTGTCTTGAGTAAGACGCTGGGCAAATGGAGAGGAAATCTGTATTGAACAATTGGTTGTATTTTTAGTTCATGTTCTCCACTGCTGTGGCTGCCCATTTGGATAGCTTATTGCCATAATAATAGAATCCTTGGCATCTACTGCAAAACTTAACGTGATATTAAAGGTAAACTGTAATGCTTTTAAAAATAAAGCCAAAAGTCTGTTTTAAGATCATAAATCACTAAGAGAATACACGGGTAGGCTTAAATACAAGTAAAACACACTTAAAGAAAAAATGTGAACATAACTTCCTCTTCTTGATCTATACGTGTAAATCCTACTCCAACATTTTTTCAGGACTTGGAAACTTGTGGGTCCAGGGGGCCTTGTAGAAACTGCTTTAGAAGGAACATTGGGCTCCAAGGCCTGCTTTCTCTTTGGTCTGGCTGGTAGAGTAAAGCCATCAGGAGTGTTACAGAGGTGAAAAGATGCTCCCCAAGAGACAGTAAATGTTGTCAAATGTCCATTGTTTAAACTCGGTGCTACTACCAAAGTATATGTAGAATGAGGGATGTTTGATCATAAGTCTGCATTTTCTGTGCCTCTGAAATAAAGAACTGGGAGGTGGTGTGTGTCAGGAGGCAGCCACCTGCCTGCTGATGGTGAATAGTAAGGGGAAAACTGGCTGAACAGAAGCATATGGAACCACTTGGGGTGAAACTTGGAGAAAGTTGCAAGGCTACAAACAAGGGACAATACTGAACAGTGCTGTAAGCAAGTAGATAACCTCCACACTCTACTGTCTTTCCCTTCCTTATAGTTATCACTTTCTTTCTCACACAGCAGAGTGCATATGTGTCACAGTTACTTTTCTTCACTTTACATATCTTTGAATCTTACCTCAGATTTGGAAGTTTGAGAGCGTTACTGAAGTAATCCAATACATAGAGCAGCATAGAAATAGAGCTTTCTTCAGTGTATTCAGTAAGAATGGCATTTCAGGCAAGCAGAATTATTGATTGACCTATCATAAATATAAAGACAAAAATAGGGAAGCATTGTGTAGCAAACATAAACAGATGTGTGTATTGAAGGGCATAAACCAATGACCAGTATGAAGAAAAGTCTCCCCTATCCAGCTGCATACTGCAAAAGTTTGCTTGAGCTGGCAAGTATCAGGAGCCAGGATAGTCTATGTTCGTAATCAGCAGTTAGTATTTGGTATGGTTTTTTAAAGTTACACACATATTCTTAATGATTTGAAATGCTTAATGTTTCTTAATAACTTTCAAATCATTCAACTTTTTCTGAGACAGAAAGTCCCAAATAAAAAAGCAGTTTTGTATGCTGCCTGTCGAACCAGGTAGGTGGGTTTTCTCGGGGATTATTTATCATGTTTGTTAACAGTACCAAAAAGCAAAGAATGACAATTCCCACTTGATTTCCCACTTTTTGTGCTATTTACTTCAAGGTAGCAAAATTATTTTCCTTTGTGTGGTTGTGGAAGTACTGTCCCAGTCTGTGTACATGTGTAATCTCATTTTTTTCAGGCTTGATAGTGTTTTGAAAAACATGGATAGAACAAATTAATTTCTGCATAGATGACTACTGTACTATGTCTTCTATATATCTGTGTGATTAAGAGGTTTTTTTTATCTAAGTGATTAAGATTAATCTGTGACCAAAAACCAGCTATATCTTATCTACATAGCCAAGTGCAAATGTGAGGCTGATGCAGTTTTTAAATTGTGTGCCCAATCTTGTATGTTTTTCAACTTCTGGTTGAAAGATGAAAATAGGCCACAGAGCTGATAACTTGCAAACCTCTAAGAATACTGGAAATAAGAGTTTCAAATAAGAAGACATATATAAATTCACATTCCAATTACACACTTCCTCACTCCTCTAATAGTACACATTGGGACTGAACCAAACCAGAGATACTCAGAACTAAAGACAAAGCTGTCATGCTCCTTTATAAAGAGCTAGGCTCTCTGGCCTCCAAGGAAGCAAGTCATAAAATTAACTAATCAGATATAGAAGCTTTTCTGCTTATAATTGCCTCATTTATTCCTCCTAACCTTTGTTCTTTAGACTAGGGTATGTTTCTTTTTATAAGTGTGGGGTATACCAGATGTTTTGTGTAGTATTAACTTAGTCTTTCAAAACAAAACCTGTATGTTTCTAAGTTCCATCTATCCCAGTTTCTTCTTTTCTGAGAGTTTTGTTCAGTGAGTATATACAGTATTCCTTTCTTTTACTTATGTCAAATAGAAATCAAGAAGTTTCTCGTGCTGTATCCCACAAGTCCTTCAAGATGTTATTCAGCATTTCTTACAAATGGATATATAACATGCTTTCTTTGATGCTGAGACCTTATAAATGCATTGTATATAAAAAATATATTTACATAAGGGCCTTTGGTATCAAAACTAACAAAAACAGTTACAAATATCTGTAGTTATAAATAGATAAGGAATAGTGAAATGAGGTCATCAGTTTGTTGATTTGTCTACATTATGGAAAGCAACCAAATTTTCAGATAGGTGTGTTAAACTGCAATTTCTTTAACCCTAAAGCCATGTGATATGGAAATTCTGATTCACACTGAGGAAGAATTACGTATAAAATTTTGTTTAAGACATTTCTTAAGGTTTAAAAACCCAAGGCATATAATATATCTAGCAGAATAGATCATTGTAATATTAAGGTTACTGTTCATCATTCAGGAACAATAACTGGAAAATAAATACTGCAAGCCCTATCCACAGACAAAATCTACTTTTTGCTCATCTTTCTTCCTGCTTGGAACCTAATTCCTTTCAGTAAAACTACCTGAATGAGTGAAATCAGATTTGATCCTCATAGGCTAAAGATAAAAGAACAAGCTGTGGTTTTTCTTGCTGTTTTCCCTGAGCTATGAATGTATTAACAATGCATTTTTTAAAGAAGAGACTTATTTAAAACTAGTATTGGACAAAAACCTTAGTGGCAAATGCCTTCTGGGTAAAACTCACTACTTTTATCTGTCAGTCTTTCACTTGTTGTTTATGTATCTTAAATACCATACTGTCTGCCTCTGAAAATGAGCTGGGGAAGGTACTACACCTTTCAAGTTAGGTATATTTATTAAACAACCAGTACCTAACAATATATTTTGAAACTTGTTCAGATCTTTTTGGTTAAGGATGCTTGAGCTGATAATTTTTCTTTTTTAAAATGCCAACTGTAATATTGTGAGAAACTCCAGTTAGTTTATCTGATTTTTTTTTTAAGATGAGGCTCAGAGGTGCATTAATTATTTTTCTTCCTCAGTCTTCTCTTCCAAAGCTCGTGTATAAGACAAGGGAAAAAGTGAGATTCTTGTGATCCTTCATTTTGTCCCTCCTTAGAAACGTTGTAGAGTGATATTTTGTATAGATGAATAGTTCATAGTGAATTGAAGATTCATGAATGGGTTGATGGGTTGTAAGCATCCCCACTGACGGAGGTTCTGGAGGAACTACCATGATAGGTCATCCTTTTAAATTTTTAAAATTTTTCTGTTACTGGATCCAATTAATCAACATTTCCATTAGGACAGAAGTTTTTCTTGTGTTCTACTTTTTTGCCTAGCTTAGTTGTGACCAGTGACATGCGAATACTAAAGACAAACTCAGCAAACATATCTAGCATCTCTTTTTCAGTAAGTGTAAGCTGATTTTTTTTTTTTTTTTTCTTTAAAAGGTAATGGATTCCCCAGCAGATGTAGCAGAAAGAGCAGACAGAATTATTACCATGCTGCCTTCTAGTCCCAATGCGAAAGAAGTTTACACAGGAGCAAATGGAATTCTAAAGTAGGAATTTTTTGTATTTTGGAGAATTCCCATTCCTACTCAGGGCTGTATTATGTTGTTTGTCAAATGATTGCTGTTGCTCTAACTCTTGCTGTGCCTTCAGGGCACGTAACTTGATGTTCTCTGTTTTGTCACTCTTGATATTTCTGATTACATAAGTTCTCTTAAACCATGCTTGCTTTTGAATAGCTTTTGGCTAAAGTTTTAATTTTATTTTCAGTAGAATAAAAATTGATGTGAATTTGAGGCAACTTAACTGACTTATTATCTACCTTTGCAGCTGAATGTTTCGTTTACCAAAATGTAATGTATTAAAGTCAAGTATATTTGCTTGCAGCAATTATTTGCTCAAATACTTTAACTTGAAATCCTATAAATTAAATGTTCTGAAGAGATGCCATTGTGTCTCATGGTATTAAAGTGCATTAACACAAGATGTCTGGCAAGGCTTCATTGATTTCTGCTCTTATTTTCTGTTTATTATACAAGAAAATATTTAAAGAGTTTGCTTAATGTGAAACACTGGGGTTTTTTAACTTTTGCAGAGGGTTTTCCACTGAGCCTAAAATCCATAGTTTGCAGAATTCTAATACTCAGAGGTTTTGGACTTGCCAAATTTAAAGGCTCTTCTGGCCACATGTGCACTGCTCCTGGCAGGCTGGCTGAGGCTACTCAGTCCATCTAAGGATCATGTAAGATCTTACTGCTATGCAGGTTAATAATGTAAAGGAAGAAATATACAGAAGGAAAAAGTACAGTAGATTGTCTAAAACCAGTGATGGTTTTTTTTAGCTATTGATTGTAGGCAATATTAAGGTGCAGTGATAAAAAAATGAAATGGAGATGGTTTTCTATTCTTCTTGCAGTAGGAAATAATAGTTGCTTCCCTCCCTTACTGTCCATAGTTTAATTCATCACAAAGTAGGACTGGGCAGATCTAAGTAGCCGTAGCTTAGATCCTTCAGGGAAGAAGGATAATTGTATCAGTCCCACAAAGCTGGGCAAACAGCTGCAGAACTGTACCCAGGATGGCGGTGTTTTGAAGACAGATTTGCAGTACTGACTGATATAATACAGCCAGTTAATCTTTTGAGTACCTAGATTTGGAAAATACTGCAGGGAACAAAGAATGTGGAAAGCAGTCTGGTGCTGCTGCAGTTGCTCAGCCTCTGTGTTCAAAAGAAGGAAGTGTAATTTGACAGTAGTGGTTAATTGTGACTCTGAGTGACCTGGTCCTCGGTGACTGATTTGAGTGATCATTTTCTGAAGATTTTTAAGTTTTATGGAAGGAAATACTGATGCTCTGGACTATTTAAGGGTTAACTTAGTCGTCCTGCTGTGTAACTGAGGAGCCTTGTACCACTGCTCCTTGTTCTGAACATGAGGAGATGATGTAGTACTGTATCTGCCACACTGTTTTTCGTTTGCGTGTGTTCAAACTAACTGCAGCTGCTCATCGCTTCTGTGAAAAAGGACAAGTTCTGTGTATGTGGCACTGTTTGAGTCTGAAGCTACAGTGGGGTTCACATCAGTATGTGTGTATAGAGAGGCTATTTCCAGCATCTAGGTAATTTGATTCAATGAAATTAATTGTACTGCCAGTAGTACGCAAGGTGCAGCGAAGCTCTTAATCTGTCGTGTAGCTTTAAATTACTCACCTTTTTATGACTGAAAAATGACATTGTTTCATTTCATGGTATTTGCTGGTCCAGTGGACATGAAATCACGGTGCAAATTAATGGAAAGAGGGATAAAAATAAAATTTTTATAGTTGAGGGCATTAAAAAATTTTACTTTAATTGCATTTTTTTAAACACATACACAATTTTTTGTGTTCTGTAATTTGGGATACAATTCTTCTGCCTAAATTTACTAGCTATCAGTGAGAAAACATTTTTTTCCACGCTTCGCTTTAAATCTGCAGTGGGCGTTTGTGGTGTTAGTTATGATCTTTATATAGAATAAGTTGGAGCAATGATTTAAAGAATGCAATCAAGCTATTCCGTTAAGAACTTAAGGTTGTATATATATATAGAAAGGAAATTGTATTGTTATATATGAAATTTTAGGCTGTATCAACATTTAGTTCAGTTGCTTAGAATGCATCTTAGGTGATCTGTATGTGATATACTGCTCAGTGATGGCAGGTTTTCTAGTGCACACTTTTTGTGTAATTTTTTTATAATAGCGTTTAGGAAGAACATCCTTTTTTGTGTTTATTGTGTTCTGAGTCATTCAAAACTGTGCAGTATGCATACTCAGCAGTATAAATACTGAGCAAATCTTGCTCAATAGAGTTTAAAACTTTGTGTTTATTAGTGTACCAAGAAGTGTTCATACATATATCATGCTGAGGAAAGCCAGTGCCATGTTAATAGTTGCAGAAGTCTTGTGTAAAAATAATAATAATAATTAATCTTTATTTTAGGAAAGTGAAGAAGGGCTCATTGCTAATAGATTCCAGTACTATAGACCCTGCAGTTTCAAAAGAGTTAGCTAAAGCAGTTGAAAAAATGGGAGCTGTTTTCATGGATGCTCCAGTTTCTGGAGGTAAGTCTTCATTAACAGTTTGCCTCATATTGGACATGCTGTCTCTTTGTTTGCAATCTCAGCCACCAGTTTGTACTCTTGTTGGTACGTGTTGCTTTTCTTTGCTATATGTACAGTGGGTTGTTGGGGTTTTTTTTGTTGTTGTTCCATTACATGAATGTAATGTATGTTATTTTAGGAATATTTGTAGGGTTTATGAATATGCTTTTGTGTTAGACCTGGAGAAACTGAGCTTTCACGTGATATGGTACAGTGGTCCTTTTAATTTCTTTCATAAAGTTGTATTTTTATGCAGGTATTCACATCTCTTCAGTCTCCGTCCGTTTCTTTCCGTTAGAGAAAGACAGGTTACCATTAAGCAGTTCTGCTGCTTTTTCATTAATTAAAAGGAGAGAATGAAGGGGGGAATAAAGGGTTTCATTGTCAAGAAAAAAACAGAGCTTTCCTCTGGTTTTATAAGAGTTGAAGTATGTGGGTGATAATTCTCTATTCTTGAAGTTGTTAACTGTTGATCTCTGAGTATTTCATCTCTTGTAAGAAATAATGTAGAGCAGGGAAGTCCTTAATTTTGTGGAATAAGGAGAGCAGAGGCATAAAATTAATGTTTTGAAAACAAAACTATAGCTGATTGTTAGTGTCGTTTGAATTCTTCTCCAGAACCCCTAGAATTAGAAGGTGAAGAAAACTCTTTTTATGTGGGAAAATCTTGGCTTTTTTACAATCCACTCTAAAAATTAATGTAAGTGGTGTTGTGAGAATTCTTTATTTTCCTGTATTTAATGAGGTAATTCAGATAGTTATACCTGAAAAAGAATAAAAATCCAAAGGGTAGGAGAGAATTTGGCCTTACAGAATTTTTAAAAGGTACAATGCACAAGCTATAAAGAGCATAGCCTGAATTTCAGATCTTGAAGATGAGTGTTTGTGAGGAACTAAAATTAACCATCAACTAACCATCATTCAGTTTTCAACTGAAAACTAAGGTAGGATTTGGCTACACAGTAGAGGCCAAAATTTTCATCCAAACTGTAATGTGAACAGGAAGTAGGAAGAACCAGGTAGGCAATATTGAAAAAAATAATGGGGAAGACAAGATTCTTGTTTCTCAGCCAAAATATTAGTCTTCTTTTATAAAGTTAGACAAGTTGTCATCCTGGGAGTAAAAATCACAGGAAAAAAAGTGTGTTGTGGGTGGGTTTTATATCTATCTGATACTTTTCTAAGCACAGCATGGCCTTCTACTTACCAGTTGGGCAATTCTGATATCTTCTATGTGGTTCTCTTTGATCCCTTTCCCCCAAATATGTTGTTTACCTGAGGGAGTTATTTACCTTTTAGAAATGTCTGTAATTTGGTTTTACCTGTAAGTTTTTGCTTTAAGGTTGACTATGCTATGACTACAAAGAAAGAAAGAAAGAAAAGTTTGATTCCAAAACAACCCTAGCTGGTTTAGGGATTTTGTTCCTTGAGAAAATGGTAATGGCAAGACTGGGTTAGCATGATAACATACAGCTGACTAGTCTGAATACAAATGGCTTTTTTGGTGTTAGTGGTTTATCTGAATACAAATTATTTGGTGTTTAGTGTCAGTTACAGATTGAGTGATATTCTGAAGTAGGGGGAAAGAATTGAGACTTAGCTTTCTAGTACATGTTTGTGAATGCCAAGGAGCACTCTGTACAAACCATGCTTAAGTGGGCAGTTGCTAGAAATGTGAATAAGTTAAGTATGTTGGAAAAAGCTTTAATGTTATGCTTTGTTTTTCTATCTTTCAAGACCTAACACATCCTCTTTGGGGTATTTTTGTATGTCCTGACTGCATTGTTGGCCTTCAGACAAAACACTAAATGGAGAAGTATGTTCAGCTCTAGAAATTGGCAGGCATTATCCTGTTGCTGTGCAATGCAATAGACTTGGCAGGAGTGTGAGGGAGGGCGTTTGTGGGATGCAGTGAGGAGGAAGAGAAAGCAGCATGCCTTAACTGTCATCTTTAGATCTGTCTGTTTACTAGCTGTTATTGGCAGACAATTTCACTTGTGTTTTTAGGTATTTGGGTGTTGCCTGATGGATGTTAATGTTCATCTGCACCGTGAACAAGTCATTCTGCAAACTAAATATTTTGAAAATTACATGGTCTGTAAATTATGGAGAAATAGTAGTGGTTTTAATCCTGTCCTGACACTGCAAATTAAGTATCTTAAGGCCTATCATTAGTGACAGATTTTAGTGCCTTATTTGCAGCCTTAACCCTGAAAGATTCTTTCCCTTGATCTTTTCAAGATGGGCCCGTGCGCCAATGTAGTTGTGCCGCCTTCTTCATACAATTGGCCTACAGCATTTACTTGCAATTTACAGTCAGAACCCATTAAGTGAAAGTTCATGCACCAAGTTACTATAGTGTTACTTTGTATTAACTGATTTTGGAAAATATTTCTAATCTCAGTAACTGCATGCAGACTGTGCTGCTATTGCTGTCTAGAGATAGCAATTGCTTTACCCTGAGATTAGGATCTCCTGCAGTTCCACATGAGAAAGTTGTGTCACAGTTCCCGGTGCTGCCCTGATTTGTGAACTCTTTGTGAACATTTGACAAATGAGGAAACATCTTCAAAATCTGTGGGGTTTTGGTTTTGTTTTTAAATTACTAGAGGAGTAAATTTGTTTTTTTCAAAGATTGGATTCTGCATCTTTGTATGTATAAAAGACTTTTAAAGCACACAATATCACAGAAACATATTTAAAACTGACTTCTGTTGGCACTGAAGACACTACTGGCTGAGTAAGGGATCTAAATTTAGACTTTAAGAATTGTGTCGTTTGTCCTCCCACTGATTTCACTGAAAGTATGATACAGATTATCACCTTGCAATTCAGAGCAGATTTTACTAGTGTTTCCACTATTGCTGCTGTAACATATCTCTCTTTTTAATTCAGTATACAAGATATGCATTGTCTAAAGTACAGTGGGTGTAATGTGTTTTTTATTTCTGATGTGATACTTTGCACTGTAAACATTTTTAGTGTTCAGATACTACCTTTTCAGATCTTTTTTGCTTCCACTGACTCTTGAAATTATATCAGCTCCTCTTCTGCTTGAAATATGTTGTTCTGCATCCTACTGGAACTTCACAAAAAGATGTGACAGCTTGATTTGCTTTTCAGTTTTTGGAGGTGTGGATAAAATGTTTTCAATTATTTTGTAAGTATGGTTCTTTAGATCCTATAATGAAATTTAGGTAGATCACTGTCTACTTTAGCCAAGATAGTTCTCAATAAAATAGTCAGGCTGCTAACTGTTAATAAGAGATGTTGTATAGAGAACTATAGTCATGCTAAAATGGTAATAAACAATAGAATAAAACATTTTTTTTGTAGGAACCTTGAGTTGGAGCTGGTTAGAAACAGTTTGAGTTTCTATTCCAGCTGTCATTTCAAACTGTTCCATCTTACAGTACGACTTCCATAAGCTCCAGCTAACCATTAAGTGATGGAAAGATTATTAGTAGTAACACTGACAAAGTGAGACTTTAGCTCTCTGGTAGTGTAAAGTAAAATGTGAGTCCTTGAAGGGTGAATTGCAGACTTATTCCCTTTATGGTCAGATCTGTACTTAACATGGAGCAAAGAAAAAGAATGTTTAGAAAAAAAGAGGACACTTTCTCAAAACTGGAGAAGTGAATGTATTTCAGTGGCACAATCAGACTGATAGCAGAGATTAAATAGGCCAAACAGTAATTGGTGAATGTGTTTCTCTTACTTGAATATTGAAGGTTTAGTGCAGTGTCATTTCCACGGGAAGCAGAGGAGAGGGACTTGCAGAAGAGTTTAGACTGTGTCTGTGCACACTAATGCTTCGCATTTGAAAGATATTTTAAGACTAGACTAAATAATAAAAAATAGTAATGAGTGGTTCAAACATTGCATCTCTTAGCTTGTAAGTTCTATTGTAATAAGGTATCATCATCAATATGTTTGCCAGAATAAAGCCGGTTTAATAGACCTCTCTTGTTGGAGAGTCTTCATAGAGCTGCTTTTTAACTGGCTTTCCTAGATTGCATCTGCTTTGTTTCTTTAGCTTTGTGCATTTTTAGAGAAATGCAATCGTATGACTTCATGGGAGCGGAAGAGTTGGTTGGTTGATTCAGCATCTCTAATGTGAGAGATTATGTACTTTTTTAATAAACAGGTGGCGTGAAATAAGGAATATCCTGTATTCAGTGGTATAGAGGTTTTGTTTGATCTTGGCTTTTTGGCCTGCTAATGCAGTGATTGGAATATCTGTTAGTATCCTTGAAACACTGTCAAGATGAAGCAGGTTCATTAATTTAGAGCTAATAATTCTGACCTATCTCCCTCAATAGCAGGTGTTCTTGTTGGTGAGGAAAAGATCTAAAGACATAGCAGTATCTTCTTCATTGTTATTTCCGGATTTATGCTCTGATGCTTTATTTTTAAAGCCCGAATGTGTGTACTCAGAATGGCTACAATGTTCTCTGTGTTCCTGATACTGAACATAGCATTCTCACCTCACTTCTGCTGCTGCTTTGCCTCAGTCACGCCACGTCTTGCCTAATCTTTTCTTTCCTGACGTTTCTTGATTCCTCTGTTTACATTTTTGATGAGTCCATCTGATCATATTAATTTTTTTGCAAAGTTTGTGATCTAGGGATGGTAGTAGAAATTACAATGTACAACCTTAATGTTAAAGGTTGTATGAAAAATGTTATTTAGTTATTCTGAAATTTAAATGAGGTAAAAGTAATGCAGGAAGTAACTAATAACAAAAAAAGGGAAGAATGAGGTGAACCGATTTAAGGAAGCTGAAATGAGGACAAAGAAATACTTTGAAATCTGAGATACTTAAAAAGCTTCTGATTCCTGATAATATATGTTTTAAACTATTTAACAATACTTATGTTTGTCAAAATAAAGCTAGTTTAATAGACTGCATTTGTTGGAGAGAAGATGGAAAGGAATGAAGATCTTTAAAATGTTACACATTGGCAAAATTCATATTTTGACACTGGGGAGGAAGTATAAACCCTATGCAGAAATCATGATGTTGGCAGCAGCGGCTGTTACAGAAGAGTTAGATAGTACAGTTACTGATGTGCTGACTTTGCCAGGGTATTTTTCTTCTGTGAGTCTGTTATGCTTTTTATTTTATTTTATGGAGAATGCAAAAGGTAGCAGAAGACAAGGAAGTATAAACAGATTTGTTGAGAGTATCATCTAAAAATGTTCACCGGGGTGGAGACAATTATCCTACAATGACTAAAAGGGTGGAATGACTGATTTTATTAAAGTATAGTGTATATTTTGGCTATAAAACTGTGTGTAGTCTGGCCAACTAGTGACCGATGTGTAGGGAAACATATCTGTCTCCATTTATTCAAAGGTGTAAAGATGAGTTATTCAGGCTGGCCCAATGGGATATAAGCAGGAATAATAGGCTGGAAATTATTAAGAAGAGAAAAATGCATGCTGTGTCTACCAGGAAAAACTTCCTAATGATATTCTTCATACACTGTGGAATAATTTTCTAAAGGACATGGTTGAAGCCAAGTATCTTGACATGCTTTAAACTGTACTGGGCAAAGTGCTAGGAACTATTCTGCAGGGAAAAATCTTTAACTGGCAGGAGGATGGCTGCATGATCTAATAGGTCTTTTCCATCTCTAATGTCTACAACTCTGTTGTGTTCTCACACATGGTGTTCAAAAACAGTTAAAAGAAAACTGTCCAGATGGAAGTTAAAAATCCCTGTGGCACTCTTTGAAAAAGAGTAAGGGATAACTGCAGAATTAGAGCCAACATTCCTTTTCTCAGGAAAGCTGGTTCTATTATCCATGGCTATATGTGAGCTGTTACCCCATTCCTTACAGCTGCTCTGTTTGTTTATGGTTACTTTAATGCTGGTATCTGGCTCATCCTGTCGAGTGTTCTGAGATACAGAGTAAGAAAGATTTTCAAATTTCAGCCTGTCATAAATTCTAGGGAATAAAAATTAATTTCATTTTTTGAATTTTGGTTGCTTCTTCTAGAGAACTTTTAAAGTTAAAGAGTTGCTGGTTGTATTTGGAAATGCTTCTGGAATGCAGTGATAACTTTGAAGCTTTCTACAAAGTTTGTTTTGGTTTTAAATGTTCATAGACTTCTTTCCATTTTTGATCTTTAAATGGAGCCTTTTGTTCAAAGTGTGTATTTTTCAAAAAAACCTAGCATGACTACTGTTCTTAGGACAGTGGGGATGATAAGCACCAGACCTTAATAACCTCTTGACTTCTTCTGAGTCCTAATTCCTTCCTATGCTAAATGTGGGTGTCAGCGTCAAGCCCAGCACCATGCACACCAGAGCAGAAGTACAAACTGGAGGGCACACCACAGAGCAGAACTGGGAGTACACTGTGCCTGCACAGCAGCTCTCAGTGTGGGGACAGTCCCCACCAGCTGCAAACCACTGGAGGTGCCACTGGAGAAACAGCAGCTTATTCTGAATCTTAATGCAAAGTCATTGCATTTGCAATTCAGTGTTGCCTTAAACAGACTTTTTCAGTTTGTGGGTGCAACTCCTGTTCTTTAAAAAAAAAAAAAAATAAGTCCAGGAAAACCTGACTTACTTAAATGGATTGAGCCACTGAAGACTTAGAATTACACATTTGTCTCTTATTCATCAAGGGAGATCGCAGATCTTATCCTAGACACATGAGAAGAAACATTAGCATCCTATGTACCCAAACCAAAGTCTTAGAACACATCTGTGCAAACTACTCTGTGTTGAAGACGACTCTTTCGTAGGCCCATTAAACACTTAAACCATTTTAAAGGAGTAAAAGAAAAAAAGCCTGGATGGAGGAAACTTTGCAGGCAGGGACAACTGCCCTTGTCTTGTAGTGCAGGCCTTTGAAAGTTTGTTGATCCCCTAAATGGCTGAATCCAGGATCAGTAGGAATGAAAGCTGATATTGACCCCCTTCTGGATGGTGCTAGTATTCTGGGTTACTAGTATACTGGTTTCCTTTTTGAAGTCATGGTGATGAGTTGGGCAAGAATGGGATTTATGTGTGATGATACTATTTGACGATCTGGAGCCATTCTAGCCATGGTTCTTTGCAGAAAGTTCTCTTGTACTGGAAGACATCTTTGTGTTTTGATTAACTCTCTTATGTTGTGCTAGTAAAAAAGGGGAGAATGTTCTAGCAGAAGTACTGCCTCTGCACTTTAAACGAATACCTGAAAATTATTTCGTGTTTACTGTAATATTGCCTGTTGTGAGACGATTTAACGGTTTGAGCTTTATTCCTTAGAAGGACTGCTCCTGGTTAATCCACAGAGAGCACAGAAAAATATCAATATTTCCTAACTCTTTCTTCTCCAACCACATTTAAAAACCCATGATTTATATGAATAAAAGCATAAGAGAAACAGTATTGCCTTTTACCGTTGATAAGCATTTAGAATTCAGCTGTGAGCATAGAAACTATGTGAACGTTCACCTTTCAGTTTGTCCAACAGTATTTGTCCTGTTGGCTCACCGCTTTGATATACTGAAATGCAGAGGACAGAAGAGAATCATGCAGTTCCAGATCTGAAGAAAGAATTTTTAACTACAGTTCTTTTCATGCCAAGCACAACATAGGACCTGAAGTGAAAACAAAATTACTTACTGCACTGTATTTGACCTACAACTTTAACCCTTAAAACTTAGTTATTATTTTCATTTCTGTAGTTTCACTGGGACACAGTGTGTGGAATTTCCTAGACCTTAGACAGCTTTAACCTATATCTGTTCATAAGAAGAGTTAAAGGGTGATTTGACAGGAACAGAGTAACACATGGAAATGTTACCCAAATGCTGACCCCTCGGTTTCTGTTCCTGGTTCTGTAAGCAGTTGTATTTTAATTATTCTGTATTGTGGAAGAACGTTAAATTGTCTGCAGTAAAATTGGGGGGAGAGGGGGAAAAAGGGAGGGGGAAGTGTGAAACACTGTGTAACACTTTATTAAAACCTTCTACGTATTTTAAATAAATCCACATAATGATTTGATAGTATCCCTTTATGTTGTTTAACCATTGGTAAACTAATGGGTTTTTTTAACGTGTAGTTTAGGTCATTGGCAACAATACTAATCTGACATGTAATTATTATCCATTTGCTTTATTTGATATGAGTTGCTGCAAACGGTGTAAGATACTAGTTACTGAGCAACTGTATAGTTTAGCAATATGCAGTCAGAAGCAACACATTTTTGCTGTCATTTTGTTTTCAGTTTGTGTTTGCTTTGCTTTCTGAGAATGTATGGTGGGAATGTGTAGCTCGTGGCTTAGTATATTTGCCATTGGGAGTACAGAGAAAGTCACGCTGACTTTTAGCTCTGGCTGAGGAGTGTACTACTTGTGTTTCATTTGTGTTAGATTTCTTTTGCCTAAAATTATGACTTTTCAGAAATCAATATAAAAGTAAATTGTAGATAATCTGTAGGGGTATAGCTCTTCAAATTGGTTGATTTCTGATGTCCAACATTTTCCCAATTAAACTATTTCCCAGAAAGCAGGATTTGGGAGCAGCTAAACGCTTTTTTGTCTTGAGTAAGGCATTTTACATCAAGTATACTAGAAGAACAGAGATTTCCTCTCTCTTTTAAAAGTTGGAGGACAATTAGAGAAAGGAATTTTCAGTAGCATTACCACCATGTGAAACGCTGTAGTAGCGCTCTAGTTAGAGTAAACTAAGAGTGTGTATAGCTTTCCTATTTCTGCAGATACTCATCTTAGACTTTGTATTAGTGGGGAGTTAGGGGTGATGCTGCGGCAGGGGGAAGGCTTTGTAGTGGAAGCGCTAAATGAGAAGCTGATGTGAATCTGGCACACAGTAGTTTCCTGAGATGGAGCATCCTCTTAGCAGACTCAGCCTGAATCCTGGCTGCCTCTGAGGGCTCTCACCCTGTCCAAGGTGGAAGTTCCTGCAGAGAGTACTAACAGCATCTCTCACTACCTCAACGTGTTGTGCCAAGGTGTGGGGCTTGACTGCTGTTAAACAATGCAATAAATGCCTCCCAGGGCCAAAATGAACATACCTGATCACCTAAATGTATTATTCATGTGCTAGAACAAACTGGACTGGAAGAAGGCATTTCTATTAGTGATGCAGCGACTAGCACACCTAATAAAGAAGGTGGTGATTAATCTGTTAGTGTTTGGGTGCTGGCACTTTTTCCCCACTGTAGTAGTATGCTTAGCAATTGTTAATGCTAAATGTGACTGTGTGCAATTACTTAGTTTGTTGTTTTACTTAGTAGACAATTATACCAATCTTAAATGGAGAATTTTTTGGTAACTGGGTTAAAGGATTCTTAGAAGATTGAAACAGTAGGCAGCAAAGCTTGTTAAGGAGTTTTTATTTTACAAGCCCTCAAGAATTCAGAATATGACTTGCTTACTACTTTAAAAAGTCCAAACTTACCTTATAGACTTCACCTCAGAGCCAGCATCAAATCTATGCTATACTTGTCTAAAAATCCAAACATGCACTCTTGGCCGTTACTGTTTACTGAATCAGAACCCTACTGTTTCCACTTGCACTGTATCTAATTTATCGTAAGTGACCACAAAAACTAAAATTATTTATATGCTGGCACCTAACAGCTCCACTATAGTTAAGGGTCTGTTGGCATTTCCATTATAAACCTTCCCTTTGAGAGGTTTATAACTTGGCGGTTTTACTTTTGCTTCAGGCTCAAATGTGCCATTTTCATCCAAGCACAAATTCTTCTACAGAATTTCATTTAAATCAGTTTGGCCATTATTTATTTTAGCGTGTATATGTTGGGGAGTGGACGGGAACACACTATTTAATTTTGGTTTCAGAAGCTTTTTGGTCAGACTATATAATGAAAGAAAAATGGTGCTTTTTATTTTATTTTTAAGGTACTTAACCCTTCCTTGGATGTGTCAAAGTTACTAAAACCATGCCTTTTCAGATTGCTCACAGTGCTTACTCCCTCCCACCCACCCACCCACCCACCCATACATCTCGCCTGCCCCTAGCCAGTTACATCCTTTGAGGAAGCATCCCCTGGCTTCTGGCAGTGAAAGTTTTTTTGGGGGTGGATGCAATAACATACAGTGGATGTTCTGTTGAGAGGCCTCAAGCCAACCAGTCCAAATGAGGAAACAGATGGAACTTAATTGGAAAAAGACAGGCCGAATGCAGTTGTCAGTCAAATGTAACCCTGTGTGGTTAAGAATGGCATTTCCTATGGCTCTGCCATTTCTTGTGGGATGTGTGTAAATTACTGCTTGAGTGCAGTAATCCTTGGAGTCTAAAGTGGTGTGAGTTGCTGTTTTCCCTTGCTTCTGAATGCTGAACCACAGAGGAATTTCAACTCTTTTTTAGTCACAAATTCTTGCCATAGTACTGTATTATTATGCTAATGAAATTCTTGCCACACGAATAATACGTATCTATAATGTTTCAGTACTAATCATAGTAACACAGTACCAGTGTTCTTTTACATAGTGGTTTAAGAATACAAAGAAGGGAAATTGTGTACAGAGGTAGAAGGTTTTATTAGACCAAATAATACAGCTGAAAATAGAAAACAAGTTTCCGAGTCGGTTCTTTCATCACATTGTGCAAGAAGCAGTGAAGTACAATAGTTGTTTTTTCCTTTGCTATTGAATTACTCACAAGAAAATGTTACTTGATGGAAAACAAAGTGGGGAGAAGATAGGTGGTTTGGCAGCTTCTTGTGTACTCATTTTGGGGTCTTCTTTTTTCAGGTAGTTCATGCAGATTACTGATTGGACAAACAAGTAATAAACCTGCTTTTTGTATTTTGTCTTCTGTTTTATTAACAAGAGGGAGAAGGGAAGCACAAGTATAATTATAGCAGCAGATACCAACAGTTTATTTAACCCTAGAGCATTAGATCCAATTGAAGCATTTGAAAGCCTTCTCCATCTTGCCTTTTTTTCCCCCTAATTTCAGATGTTAATGAAATTATAGGTCAAACATTCCCAATCTTGACTAGTTTAGAGACAACTCATTTTAAATTTTATTAGTTTATTTTTAGTTTGTTGGCAGTAACATTTAATAAGCACTGAAGGCTAAAACTTTAATATAATCTAAAACCTGCTATTTTTAGTGTTGGACTCTGGAAACAGAAGCTTACAGAAACAGCAAATGTCACAAGACACATGAGTGGTTCATCATTATCAAAACTTTATTTTTATTAATGTTTTTACTGGTACCTTTTTATTGCTAAGGATCAAGAAATTTAAACTATATGCAGTCATGGGAAAGAAAATGATTAGAAGTACCTTAATAGAGCACATCTAAAAAGCTCAAAATCAACATAAAACACAAGCTTCTGCTTAAGTCCATCCATTTCAATGGGAATTTAGTGCAAGTTGAAGAGGTGGGTCCTCAGTGTCTGTTAAGTATCAGTGTGGTAGTCTGTCTGTCTTATACTACTGAGTTACTGTCTTTGAAACTCAGGGGTTTCAAAGCACTATGTAGAGCTGACATCCTGGGCATGATTTGGTTGGACTCTTCATGCAACTATAAGCTAACTGTTTTCATTATTTGAAAATATCTTTCATCCCAAACTAAACACAGAATTTATTATTTGGTGTCACCCAAGTTCAAGGATTTATTGTTTGCTATTCTCAACACCTAAACTTATTGATATATTATTTAAACTTTGTTGAAGTATAAATTAGACAATGACTTATTCTTCTTTCTGCCTTTCTTGGAAATGGGATATCGGGTTAGAATATTTTTTGGTTATTTTCAAAGCAGCATCTCCTGCAAACATGACCTTGAAGCAGAACTGTGTTTAGGCTTTGAAAGTTACTACGTTTTATTACTACTCTATTTATGTCTCTTCAGCACAACAGTGGCTGACTCACTTTAAATGCTGTCCCTCACTTCCTAGCTCTCTAATTGAAGCAGAAATAATGTTCATTTTTCCTCTTCCTTCATCCACTCTAGTATGGTATATTGCTATTTCTCATGAGGTTGCAGCTGGGAATGAGCATTTTTGAATCTCTATCACTTTATAACAATTTGAGTATCCTCTACACTGGCTGATGAAATAAAACACATTTTCTTAATTCTAGTTGTTGCCCTGGATTTTCAATGACAAAATATACAGGTATTTGGTGGGAAAAGAGAACTGGAGAAGGTTTATTAGCTGAAAGGTACTTGTCTGTAAGTACCTGGCATAGACTGCAGTTGCAAAGGAGTGCTTCCTTTATTGGTGAGAGGCTTTAGCGTAGAGTTTTAACTGTTCCTAATGCTAATGTAGATTGCTGAAACCACTGAACTTTGTATGCAGATTTGCCAGGTGTTATTAGAATATGTACCTGTACTCTCACTAGGAAGATACCTACCTGCTCTTGGTCACCTGCATGTGTTGCTTCAACCGGATCTGAACTTCCCAAGCTGAGGATGTGTTTTTAGAGGTCAATACAACTTGGATATCTTAGAAGTCTGGAGCTAATTTGTGCAGCCCATCATTACTTTGCCTCCCTAATCAGATAGTTCTAATGAAAGCAAACAAATTTAATCATTGCAGTGAATAAGTACTCACTATAATGAGATAGAACTCCATAGTTTTTATGTTTTTAAATAAACCACATGGAAATTAATCTTAGGGAGGAGGAAAATTAAGCTGGAGAAGTCACAGTTCGAGCACGAAGGCCCTATTTGTAAGTGTTGCACATAGGGTCTCAACATTTTTCTTTTCCTTAAAAAATAAATAAAAGCAAGCAAACTAAAAATGGCCAGAAAGATGTAAACACTCCCCAAAAACCAGTCCCTGGTTTTGTTGTGTAAATTTTCATATATTTGTGGAAACTTCTGTAATTTTTCCCAGTATTTAGAAATTGTGAATATTGGCTCATAACTTCCCTGTGCTTTACTGTACATGTTTGCTACAGAAGGTGTTTCAAAAGTGGACAAAGTATATTACATGCAGATGTTCCTGTTAATTCAAGTGGGAGATTGTTTCAAAAAATAAAAGCTGTGACTTAAATCTGAAGTTACAGGGAAGACCTACAATAAATCTGGTGTATTTAATTGATGATAGTGGAAATGCTATCAACATATATAAATAACTGCTCCCTCTTCTAAAATACAAGAGACTAAAAGAGAGTAACTTATCACAATACAGTAAAATAATATAAATTTATATGAATTAGTGTTTTGGTTATTAACAGTTAATATTTGAATTTTTCATTTTCACATTCCTCTTTACGTTGACTCCGCATACAGCTCTGTTAGCAGCAATTTCTTAAGTATGAGCTTCTTAATGAACAGACATGTTGCAAAATCAGTTTTATGGACTTTTTTTCTTGCTTTTGCTAGTCCTGTAGTATATTTTAGACCTCTTATTCATGTAGAAAAGTAAATAAGGATTTAATTGCAGTTCTCCACTCAAAGCTAAGCCGGATTCTTGGCATACAACTGTCATAAGGATTTCTTTTCTCTGCCTTGTAATGACCTTAACTTGTCCTAAAGTGACTAGTTTCTGTGGGGATTGTGATGGCTCAGGCTCAGAAAGGTTCTTGTCTGTCATTTGGTGGTTGTGTGTCTTTTACATGGCATCATAGTGTCTGTACTATCAGTTCCTAACAAAGGCAGGAAAACTAGTTCCACATATTTTAATGCAATTTGCATTAAACTCCTTCCATATACACAGTGGAGTAGCAGAGACATCTAGACACCGTGTTTTTCTTTTTAAATAATATATGCTGGAAATACAGTAGGTTTAAGATATCTGTCTGTCTGTTTCATTACAAATCCATTTAAAATACTAATCATAATTCATGTTCCCTCATTCTTTCCACATTTAGGGGTGTTACCTGGGTTTGGAATAGCCAGCTGTCTCAAACACTATCCGCATTTTTAAAGGAATAAGAAGTCTTGGCAGACACTGGAACAATTAATTGGCTTTTTCAGCCAAGTCAGCTTAGGAAAGTATTTTGTGGGGAGAGGGCCGGCTGGGAGGGGAATACAAGCTCCTGGTTTCAAGTTTTGAGTTCTATTAACCCTTTAGGAATGGTAGTCAGACTTTTTCCTAAGCACAGTTCCCCATCTTTGACATTTGTGAAATTTATTTCTTAAGTGAAAAGATTCTAAACTATTAATATACAGGACAAGTATGTTTTATTAGGGGGAGATGCCTGGAATGAGGTGACAAGTGATCAATCTAAATCATGATGGATTTAAAAATCTCTGAGGTGAAATAGGCATTAGAATCGGTATTAAAGAACTCTAACCTCCTCCTAGTATATACTTTTAGAACAGAAGGAGGAGAAAGGTGGCATCTGAAGCACAGGATGATGCTATCTTCCTGTTGAGTTAGGGTAAAATATTTCCATGCTGGCCTTGCCCACCACATTCAACACCTTGGCTTAACCATGGATGCTTAGTTAATATTTAATTTCCAGCTTCATAGCTTTGCTTATTTTCATTTTAAAACCAGAACAAGTACTAACTACACGTATGTCCTTG
This sequence comes from Athene noctua, assembly GCF_965140245.1. Lineage (NCBI taxonomy): Eukaryota > Metazoa > Chordata > Aves > Strigiformes > Strigidae > Athene > Athene noctua. Next base: position 140,413,309 of record NC_134038.1, on the reverse strand, counting down.
CATTCCTGAAATGTTTTGTTTGAAGTATTGGAATTGTTACGCAGTTTACTTTTTCACAATTCTGTGAACCTTTCTATCAATTTATGGCAAAGAATTTTCAACACAGTTGCTTTTAACAGTCAGATGCTCTTATTCCAAAAACTATTTATTTGTTTGTTTGAATTGTCCTTTATGGAGTAAACTACTAGTAGTTTAGACTGGAAACTGTAAAGTTAAACTTTTTGGAATCGTTACTGCCCCAAGTGGGAATATAAACCATATTGAACAAAATTTATTTAGCCTATTAAAAAGTCAGACTAAAACTACATTTAATTAGTTTACACTATTACATCACTTCTAGTGGGGAGTAGAACTTATGCAAAGTAAAAGGAGCTCTATCAGGTGAGCTGACTGTGGCCCATATGGGGCTTTAAGATAATGATGAGTTTAAATTTCCTCTTAGAGCTAAGTGAGAATAAAACTGGAGGCAATAAATACTCTTGGCCAAAGCCATTAAATGAAAAAGCTGGGAATTCTCCAGCTCTTGACTTAAATCGTTTGTTTATCAGCTGGCGCCTAGTCTGGAGTCAAGAGCTGGAGATTTCTATCTGTGACAGAACTTTGAAACTCTTGCAGGACACTTTCATTTTAACTTAAGGTAACTTGAGTTTATAGCTTTGGCTTTAAAGATTACTAATGATTTACTCATTTCCTTACCATTTAACCAGAGAGAACTTTTTCCCAGGAAGGGATCTGTGTTTATTTAGGGCCTTTGTCTGCAGAGGGATTAAAAGGCAGCCCACCAGCATTGTGAACTTGATGGTAATAAAAGGTCACCAACACACACCATAAAAACGTTCTTACTATGGAATTAATTATACAGTGTAATTTTACAAAGCATTTCAGCAACCCTCCTTTTAGACTTCTGGTGTATTTGATTTTTCCTCAAATGGGGAAAAATTCAACTTTTGGCATTAATTGTGCGAATTAGACTCTGTGTGTATGCGTACAACTGTTTACAGTATAATATACTCATCAGCAAGTTCAACTCACAATTGAAAACAATTGTAAAATTCCAGATGAAGATAGATCTGGACATGTGAACTTTAAAACTTAAAATACTGCACAACTGGGAGCAACAGAATGAAGAAAAAAAAAAAAAGAAAAAAAAAAGACTAGTTAGCTAAGAAATGCAAATAAACAACTTAAACATTGTTGCCATGTTTTGTATTTTTATAAAATATTGCATATTTTCCAAGCCATTAAGCACTGTTCAGAGAGAATCCTACTCTTTTTTCTAAGCCACCAGGTGGCATTGCAGCCCAGCCTGCTCAAAACAGGCGATTGATAATTTATAAAAATTTGTACAGAAAGCATTTCTCTCCTCCACCCCATCCATTTTCTCTAACTTCTATGGATTAATTTAGAATATCTGATAATGATGATTAATATTCATGAAAAACAGTGATTTAATTCTAAATTTTGTTTACAAAGGTAAAAAATGTTAAAATTGCCATGTCAGGGTACTGGCAAAAGTTGTTTTGCTTTGGCAAGGTGATAGCAACAGAATTATGTTCCTTTATAACTTAATGAATGAGCTTAGATTCATCCACAGTGAAGGTCACAATAATTTCTTAAAAGCTGTGGAGTGGACAGGCGTAGAATATGAAGAGGAATCCATGTGGTTGTCTGTATCGAGTGCAAAGATATCTTGCTATATTCAAAATATAGATGAAAAAGTATATTTATGAAGTGGGGGTTTTTTTTCCTCTTTTGCCTTAAAAAGATATCTTTCCTCCATCTCCAATTACCATTTAATCATATGCTCCATACTCTTTTATAAGTGGACAAAAGAAAGCACATACCCATGAAAAATAACTAGAAATCATCATATATATAATAACATGTCATGTAGTCTGTTTGACAAATTTAATACAGTAATGTAGTCAAAACCATAGGAAATCTCTAAATTGAGTAAGGGGGATTTTTTTTTTCCCCAGTTTTGTATTTTTTGAATGTGTACTTTTATGCTTTCTCCTGAAATGAATGAACTGGAAGTGCTACTGCAGCAATTTATCTGCAGTTTTACTAAGTGCCACTCCTCTTGTGTTGTTGCCTTTTTTCTTAGGCCGTTTAATGGGCATAACCCATTTTAAGAAATGTATATGTTTTCAAAGTAAGTGTCTCTGACCTCCCACCTTGTTGAAGTCCAAATATACATGTTTTGCTGTAGTCTGAGTATCTGAGATGTGGCATAACCAAAATACTAAAACTTCAGATACTAAGGGAGTAAGAAAAACCCCATATGATAACTTAGGTAATGCTTTCAGCAAATTGTACTTTAACATTGATTTCTTCACAAAGAAAAATAGTAGGAGAATAGGTAATTGAGGCTTTTGACCCTGGATATTAAACTTTTAAACTTGATACAACAGGCTGACTCTAAGCTTTGTTGTATACTGATATTGCTACTTACTTAACATCAAAAAGCTGTGGTAGTTTGCCTTTATAGATTGCGCCTGTGTTCTGGAATTGCCTCCTGCTGTCCTTGAACTGTTTCTTAGTTTAACGTGTTAGATTTTCTCATCAAAGGTTTTAAGCACGATGTTTAGTTAACACTTGTTCTATCAAATCTGATACAGTAGACTGGTTTGGAATAAAACTGTTCTTTTCATTAACAAACACGATAGCTTGACAGGCCTCCTTCCCAGCACATCATGGGTTTTTTCGTGTAATGATATGCACATGCAGATTTTACATTGCATGTAATCTTTATGTTTGCCCAGTTTGCAGTCATTGCTCTAGGACTAGAGTAAATGACTGTTTTTTGCCAAGATTCCAAAAGTAAACTGGCCTCATTAAAAATAATGGTTGCTGAAGAAAGAATCTCTGTAAGTTGAAGCGGCTTGCTTATAGACCTGTTTAACCATAACACAGTTTTGATTCCCTGTCTACTGGTTCAGTTCAGTGTGATACCACTGCTGCTGAGAGCTGCGATGGGATTCACAGCACAGAGGTGAAAAACAAGAATGTCTGGTTAAAGGAAAAAAAAAAGAATCATAGTATCCATTTAAGATCTGATACATTGCTTGAGCTAACGAGTTAAAAATTGAGGATTGAGGAAAGAATGGAGAAGAACAAAGTAATAAAATACCTTTTAATGGCATTAGAAAACAGAATTCTCTTTGACTTTTCATTTGACATGAGTAGTATGTGTGCTTATATATATTGTTTCAAAACCATGGAAGTGTTGTGTATTGCTTTGGCCATTTTTAAAGTGGCATGAGAAACATATTTTTTAAAATAGGGAATTCAATAAAAGTGTATAATGGGAATGTTTAATTACGATAATCAGTTACAGCTACAGTCATTTTAGAGTGGCAGGATTTTATAGTATTTGTGTACTTACTGCTTTAAACTTTACAAGAGTTATTTCCTACATAGACACTTCTAAATTTTTTTCATCCTTCTGTTTGTAAATGTTTTTGGCTTGGGTCAGTAAAAATTGAAATGCTTAAATATGCAGCATGTGGTCTTTAGAAAATCGGATAAATGTTTGGCTACTTTATTGTCAACAGTTGGGGTTTTTTTTAAGTTACATCTACATGTATACAAAGGATGTGGCTATGCATATGATTTTTTGCAGTTGTTGTTCGTAGTAATATTGTTTTAAACCTACATGAAATATCAAAAATAAAGGCCTTTTCTTAAGAGGAAAAAAAAGTCTGTGTATTCCCAAAGACTCTCAGACATGTAGCAGAGTTACTAGAAACTCAGCACTCAAAAAAAAAAAATCTAATTTTTAATTTTATTTTATTTTTTTAACAAAACACTAGTTAGTGGCAAAGTAAAGATACCGCGCTAGTGGTAATACATGAAACTCCTAACCTCTGGTTTATACTCATACCTGCTTGGAAGTAAACATAGAGGATGACATTAAATCTGCTTTTGCAGAAAACACCCTCAAGCTTTTAAAGTAGATACCTTGGACCATTGTTTTCACCATTTTCTGGGATTAGATAATTATAATTTCATAAATTTGATGTAAAATAGATAAATTAAAATATCATAAGGCAAAAAAAAACCTTAGAAGCCCTAGCAAGTTTCACAGCTGAAATCTGCAGAATCTGCTTTAGAAGCAGAATTCACAGCTGCCCTATGTTGGATAATGGAGCAGGACTGAGAACAGTTAGGAATGGCGTCTTCAAGAATTGTAGTAACTTTTCAAAGGTCAGTCCTGTTACGCATTTCAAAAGCCTTTCACTCATAGTTATACTTCCCTTTACCTTTGCTCAGGGCTGTGCCTGACTGGATGAAGTGTGGCGAGATTGCAGAACTTCTTCCTCCCAGGACACCAAGTAACTCTAATGAGAAAGTTATTCTGTGGGAAAGTGTTTGTGAAACAAGTGGTTGCACTGTTGAACAGTGAGGGAAACATGGCTATTGGAGTAAAAACTATTCAAGAGCAACTGGAAGATAAAATCCTAATTCTTTTATGGTCTTCTTGTGGCCCACTTCATTTGACAAGAAAGAGGGAAGAGAAGGTGTCAGAGAACATCTTTTATCTGTTTCAGATTATGACTCTGTTGAGAAAAATAAATTTTTAAAAAAACCTCATTAGAGCAACAGGAGAGGAGTTTCATCTTGTGGAGGAATGATATGCATCCTGGAAAAGCATGCATTTCTCTCCTTTGCTGGTTTGTGAACAATGTGGCTGATATAAATACTTATGGATTTTTTTTTTTCTTAAAAATAAAATATCTATTAAATAAGGTGACAACCACTAAGCTGAGAACATTTGATCCTGAAATTTTAAGTACATCATTGCTTGTTCCTAATTTGACTTTTTTTAATGACCTCAGAAATAATCTTCCAAGCAAGTAATAGTGTATATAAACTGTTTAAAGTTCTCACCTATGGACTATATACTTTTTAGGTGCGAGTAGATAGGGCATGTTCAATAGTGTGCATGTATGCATTTATATCCATGTTCTTTTCTCTTATCTTACAGTACCCTACCTTACATATCAGGAATGACTCCATAAAATGAACAACAAAAAGTGTAAAATTTCCTTACAACAACAAGAACCTAACATAACCATTTTATAATGCCAATGAGGTAGCTGACTGTGTGCGTTATTGGGTAATAAGATATTCTCTGATGTGTTTACTGCATTCAGCCTTCCACACAAATATGTATTGAAGCCATAAAATGACAGTAATTGTAGTAGTGTACACCTTACCTTCTTGCTGAATTATTTCTGTTGCATTAATGATTATCTAGTGAAATAATTTTTGTTGCTACTATAAAAATTTTATAGAAAGGAGAATTGATAGATTTTCAGTTTGTCAGTAACTTAATTATGTTGTGATCTCAAATCTTGTATCTGTGTAAAATCATTTAATGGTTAAAAAATGCAACACTGCAATGCCTCACAAGATTGAAATAACTTTGAAATTATTTATCTATAAATAATATATTTATTATATATACAATGTATTATAGGAAACTCAGATTCATATAATTAGACAGTGGAAAATATTACTATTTTTTGCAAAACTGACATTCTTTGTCAGTTCCACACTGTGTTGAATGAGAGCAGTTGTGTTCTAAACACAGTATCTTTAATAGTGTCCATTTTTAATAGTGTCCGTTTTAAAACATTTTAGATAAAAATCAATTCATTTTTAGTTAAAAATAGGTTTTTATCCATATTGCTAGACTATAGGAAACTTGTTCCCATTTTAATGGTTTTGAAGAAAAATGAACCAGCATTATACAAGTTGTATCTGTTACATAAAACTACACTTTGTCATAGAATTAGATTTTATTATTTAATGCTTAACAATCTTCCTTATGTTTTTCAAGGCTGACTGACCTGACTGTAGAATGTGCTTGTGTTCGTTCATTAACTTTATTTTGCTTTTGAGTGACACACTTGTGTCCTATATTATGAGAATAACCTGTATCCTCTGAAGACCATCAATAGAGTAAAAGAGTAATCAACAGTAAGGATATCAAACAGTAGGAGTATGCATGGAAGCAACTAGAAGATAGCAACTGAGAGCTGTAGATATTGAATGACAATGACCTACTGAACAGTGTGGTTTTCTTCTACTGACAGGCCAGTTTGAATGACTGAGGGCATGGATGTGTATGGGGAAGGAAAGTGACAGTGGAAAGGTATGTACTTCCCAGTAACAATGGGCAGACAAGTATGGTGTTGGAGACTGGTTTGTAAGACGTACATTCTCTAAAGACAGGAAGTCAAAACGTGAGGAGAAGACTATCCTAGAATTCTTAGCTTAATCTAAAATTTTCTTCTAAAATTTCTTGGGGAGCGGGGGGCGCTTTACTTTTTTGAGGGAAATTTTTTCTAAAAGGGAGAGCAGCATGCTGAAGATGCTGCTTTGCTTCACCTCTGGTTTTCTTCATGTAGCCTCTGAAGCATGCAGCTCTCCTAGTCAGGTGGACTCTGAAGAAAAATATCTAAGTAAAAAATACTGTAATGAGTATTGAGGGGAGAGTGTGACACTGCTGGACTGTGGACTGCCCAAGAAAAACCTGAACTGTCATCCGTGTAGGTAAGACACATACAGAGCTACTAACTGGAACCCGAAGGGGGTCACAGGGAAGAGAGGGGACTGTATGCATATGGTTGCTGGCTCGGAGAATTCTGTACTGATGAACTCAAAGTGCCAATGTCTTGCTCCATATGAAGAATGGGAAGCTTTTATGTCTTGTTTTTATGGGAAGACTTTGTCTGAATGAGTATAGTATACCGTAAAAGAATAGCTTTGTTAATATTAAGCTTGCTTCCACTAATAGAAAAACTATAGACCTATTGGATGAAGAATATGATTTCCTCAAGATTTTGTCATGGGTACAAACAACCTGAGAAAGCATTGCAGAACTAGAAAATCTAGAAAGCAATATTGGTTAGCACATCCCAGACTAATTTTTCCATGCCAGGGCTGTTCTGAAATCTGGTCTATTTAAGGAGGATGTTTTCTATGCCTCATTGGGAAGGAGATACCAGCGTACTGTCCTGGTGTCTCATTTTCAGAGAAGTTCTGGTTTAGGAATTTCTGGAGGTCATCTAGTCCAGCCTCCCCCTTGAAGCAAGACTATTGACAAGACTGGATGAGGCAGGCTGTAGCTTTCTTCTGCCAAATCTTAAAAACTTTCAAGAATAGAGATTACACCACCCTTGTCTAGTAAATCAGTTTCAGTGCCAAACTCCCTTACCAGCAAAGAGGTTTTGTAGCCAGTGTACAGAGGTCCTGTACAGATGCCAGAGTTGTATCCCAAAATGCTAGGAAAAAGAAGCATATGGAAGAAGGAAAACTCTTTGTAGGTATGCTTTTCTAGTCAGTCCTGATATTTTTGAGGTGTGACAGATCTGAAAATTCTGTGTCTTTTCTCGTGAACACTATACCTTAGACATATTGTTGGAATTTTAAATGTAACAGTTCTGAGAGTCTCAGAATTGGTCTTAGAATATTTTAACAGTGCCGGTGATCCAAAGACACGTGTAGGTGGACTTAAGATTCTCATTATCTAAGTAGTAGTTTTGAAAATAGGCTTTGCATGTCAAGTTGTGTTTAGGATCCAGAATTCAGACAAGTCCATACATGATCCTGTAATTCTTTGAACATGTGGTTTTCACTGTATGGATTCAGTCACAAATTTGGTAGCTTGTCTTTGCCTGGATAGATAGTGACAAAACCAAAGGAAAGTAAATAAGCAATATATAGTTCTTTTTCTAACTCTGCAGCCTTCAAGAAACTGTTGACATGTTTAGTCAATCATTTTCTTGGATGCTTCTGTGAAAATGAAAAATTGTGTGATTGGAATGTCTGTAGCAAACCCATGACAAAACAGTTGTTAAGTGGGTCTTTTATTGTCTGATCATATGTAATCTTTTTCTTAGAAGTGGGTAATCACAATTTAAAAAAAGCTTCTATTCTTCCTTGAGCAGGGATTTTTTGTGTGGTAGCATTAAGAAGTCCTGGGAATTCCTTAAGAGTGGAAGCCTAATAATTATCTCTTTGCTGTCAAAGAGCTAGTCTAGTTGATGCTTGGTTTTTGCAATGTCTAATGTCAAGGTTCTATACCAGTAATTAGTACCAACACTTCCCACATACTGAATTTATGGTGCTGTGACCACATTTTTACATATGTTGAGGGATACTTCAGTAACCCTTTTAACATGAGGATATTAAAAAATATGCTCTGTTATTTCTCCCTAGAAATTTAGTTTGCTGCATTTTTGTTTTTTGCTGTCTGGCAGCAAGTGTAATAAGATCAAACTGTGTTATTTTGTAATGCTTTTCATCTAATTATACATGATATTTAAAAGAAGCATCCTTGCCAGCCTGCCAATATAATGTGGAAACAAAATAACTTCTGTTGAAGACCCTTTTAACTGTTAGAAGACATTAAGGAGCCGGTTAAAGCAAAAACACTGTCCTGGAGGCCTGCCAGAATGCAAGTAAGCAGTTGATATTGAATCTTTGACCTTATGGTATTCTAGGAACAGATGAACAAAGACATAACTTTTTATTGTGAACTGGCACATGAGTAATTGATGAAAGTTGGATAAAAATCACCTTTTTTTAAAAAAATGCTATGTGGAAGCACTTCTAATATAGTCTCAGAAATTAATTTCTGTTAATTTCTGTCTAAACTAGAATTGAAAGAGTGTAAGAACCTCTTTTGAAAAATGCGTAGCAGAAGTACTGTCTCCAGCACACATGTATGTGTTACCAGTCTTACCAGCAGTACCAGTGTATTTGGCTACTGATCAGATAGTCAAGCCCTTTTCTGACTGAACAATACACAAGCTGTAAATCCTTACGCCTAAATTTCAGTGTTACAGAACGCCTCTGTCCATTGTCTTAATAATTGAGCTGCTTTTGCTTTATTTTTAAAGCAGAAAATACAATGAAAGTCTTCATTTGAAGCTCACTTAGTTTATAACAGTTTATTTTTATTTATACATGGGGTAAACCAGACAATCTATTTTAGCTTGGAATGCATTGTAGTTAGTGGGTGACTTCATACTCTTTTCTTTAATTTTCTTTTCACAGGATTGAAATCCATAATCTTAGAGTAACTGCCCTACAGTTTCCATAACTTACATATATACATCTACTGTTGGTGGATGAATATGATAGATGGTATTTGTTGGAGGCTGTGTTTATCAATGGATGGGAATGTCTCTTGGAAAGCTAGTTCCACAATTAGGAACATCTCTAGAAAAAATGGTAAAGACTGTGAAATTAGCTTAGGTCACTGCGGGACTAATGCAGTGGGGTACTCCTGGGAGAGGAAAGGGCATGTTTGCTCACAGTGTCTGTTGTGGTTTGAACCCAGAGGACCACTGAGCACCACAGAGCCATTCACTCACCCATTCCCCCTCAGGAATGGGAAGGAGAAAATAAAACAAAAGGGTCAGGAATCAAGATAAGGACAGGGAGGGATGACTCACCCATTATGGTCACAGGCAAAAGACAGATTTGTTAGGGGAAGAAAAAGAATATCCATTTAATTTAAACACTAACAACAACATTTAACGGACAGAGTAGGACAGTGAGAAGCATTACCACATCTTAAATACACCTTCCCCCCACCCCTCCCTCCTGCCAGAGCTCAGCTTTGCTCCAGATTTCTCTACCTCCACCCTCCAGCAGCACAGGGGTACAGAGAATGGGAGTGTGTGGTCAGTCCTGCTGCTCCTTCTTCCTCAGCGGGGGACTCCTCACATTCTTCTCCTGCTCCAGCACTGTTCCCCTCTCACAGGAGAAAGTCCTCCACAAACTTTCTCCAATGTGAATACTTCCCATGGGCTGCAGTGCTTCCCGAGCTGCTCTGGTGTGCATCCTACCCACATGTTGCAATCGTCCCAGTGCCCAACTACAGCAGCAGAGGCTTCTTCCCACTTGGGAGCTTCTTTCTGACTTGGAGCCGAGGGAGCTTCAAGAAGTTTCTCACAGAGGGCCACCACTGTAGACCCCTTCCATGCTACCAAAGACCCCACCACACACACCAAACCAGCACAGTGTCTTATGCTGCTACATAATTTTTTTAATGTATTTGGGTGTTGGTTGGAGTTTCTCCACTGTGCTGTGTAGTTGGGATTTTTTAATCTGGCTCTGCTGGACCTTGCTCTTTCTTTGCCACCACATCACTTCTGTGATGTGGGAATTCTGGCCTGATTTGTATCTGTAATGTGTTACTACAGTGTGTATTAACAACTGCAGTAGTCTTCAACTCCAGAGTTAAAGTATGGATCACAGAGATGGGTTTTCATACCTTGTGATGAAAAGAGTTTATGTCTGACTGGTTTGATGACATCGGTATAGCTTGTTCCCATGGGAAATAATATATGCCTCTTCAGATTAATATATCAGTGCTGTGCATAGATATGGAGATTGCTGTAGGATTTTCCAGTAAAGAAAACTTTGCTTTAGGGGTTTGAAACTCTTGCTGGAGAAGTACTGCTTGGGTGAATGTTGTCATCTACTGGGGTGATGAATATTCAGGAATATTTCAGTTCATTCCTCCTGACATAACCTCCAGTTCTGGTACCTAAGGTTCAGCAGTATTTCCAGAGTACTTACAGCACAAGCACCTTTCTTTATGTTACTCATACAATTTTACCGTAAGAGCTAAGGTGACTTTACCAAAGTTCCACCTACTCTCTTCTCTGGTGGCTGGAGGAGATGTTTATTGAAATGCTCCCATGGGGGCAGTGGCTCTACCTTATCAGCAAGACCAGCACTGTCAACTCTGAGTCATTAAATATGAGAGAAATGGATTCAGTATGAGGGCAAATTTTGAATGTTTTTCTTGAGAACGAAGGGAAATAAGTAATTGATAAGATGTCCACTTCCATCTCTGTCCTTGCTAAGAGTGCAGGAGAGTGTTTATTCTAATGATTATTATCCTCTTGCACTTGATGCAATTAATAGAGCCTCCATTGTGGCTTGGGGAGGACTGGCCAGAGCAGCTATTCTTTTGAGTAGACCCGTCAGCTAATACAGCTAGAGCAGATTAGCATAAACAGGACAACAGAGTGACAGAATAAAAGGGAGGGCATGGCTGCTCTAGTGAAAGGGGTAATATCAGACCACCATTATGGTGGGCCTGTTGCAGTAGAGGTTTGGGGAGAATTGCAGGAGACTGGAACATGATTCATTGCATGGTACTGCTATCCCAAACCTGTGACCCACAGTCTGTGTGTTCAACAGAACCTTAAAAGGGAGTGTATTAAGTGGCAAGAAACTTAATACAGTACTTCCTGCTTTGAAGCTAAGGTGAGCCTGCTCTAAGATTTAATTTTTCTTGGAAACTGATGGAGCAGGCTGTGCCCCACAGCAGAGTGAAAGCAGCTGCAGTAGAAAAACTGCTTGTAACATGTGACAAAGCCAATTGCAAAGAAGCCATTCAAGGGACCAGAGGAAGCTTTCTTTATCTAGAATGATTGAAAATTGTGACTAAAAAGTTCCTGTTTGTCATTCCACAGGATTAAATTCTTCGATCAACCGTCCTCTTTTTTTTTTTCCTACTGGGTTATCTTATCTGTGGTATAGCTATCGCTTTGATGGTTTAATTGTATGTGTCTCTTGACCTCTGTAATGATAGCCCTCTGTTGGCCCACTTTTCCTTGTCTTGACCAGGTGACCATATGGCATTGTCTTAACTTCCTCCAGTGAAGTCTTTCTCCTTGGTCTCCTTGTGTCTCGTGTGACTTGGGTCTCCTGGCCTTATTGTGACTCTGCATTTTCCTCCTCCCAGTCTCCTATTTGTAAATCTGCTTCAAGCCATTTCTGTAGTTTGCCATCATCTTTTCTTCCTGTTATTGCAGATTTTTTTCATGTTTGTCTCCTCACTCATAGGTTTTGAGACTTGTAACTTCTTTTCTACAGTTCATCAAAGTTCAGTAGCAGACGCTGGGAGCAGTGAAGAAACTAAAAGTTTCTTTTGCCATAAAGAAGATACGGCTTGTCAGGACTGGGAAGTATACCAGTAGTGGCTTCACTTAAATCTTCCTACTTAATGCTGCCCATTAAATGGCTGAAATACAAATCTCAGATAACAGCCTGTTTGGCCAAAGCAACCTTGCAGAGGAAAATGCAACTTGAAGTTTTTGTTCGAACAATAAAACTAAATGCTAAAATCAAAATTATTAGATTTAGTTAGCATAAACATTTTTTCATATGAGACCTGTTAGAAGGAATTTTTCCAGAGAACATGATTGAAATTGAAAAGATGTATTTATAATTGTCATCAACCTCACAACTGGATGACATCATTTGTCCTATTTTCATCAAGGTAATAATCATACTTGTTGCTCCCAAGAATGCTCCCATGTCCCTGTATGTCTGTTCTTCTGTGGTTTATATCTTGATCAGAATTACAATTTTCTCAAGATAATTCTTTTCAGAAGGAAACTAAATGTATTTTGGGTAGTGTCTGAAGTTATATGTCAGACTGTGTTGTATTACTTAAATACCTGAGCTGTAAAAAGAAGCAGGAAGTTCATGTTGCTCTGGTTGTACATTTTGAGTTTGTGAGTTAACTTGTGTTGTCACTGGCTTGTTTGTCTGACATAAAGTGTAAATTGTGCTGTAGACATGCTCAAAGCAGAAATCTGTGACACTGGCACAAAGTTGAAAACTGGAAAATAATTCAGTATGATTACAGAGTTTTTATTACCCAGTCTTGATAATATTTACATGTAAAATCAAAGGGCAGAGCTGAAAGAAATTAAGTCTGTGTACAGAGTGAACTTGTGTATTTCCTGTCCAGATTTCCATTTACAAAGTAATAAAGCTGCAGTAGTGGTACACTGTTGTCATGTCAAAATTACACAAATAAAAGTTGGGGACAAAAGTCAGGTTCAGAATTTCATCATGCAGATCTGCATCACTAGAGTGCATTTTTATTAAATACTCATTATTGTAATACAGTCTGTATCCGCAGAACAATTTGCAGAGATATACCTGTAGTAAATGTTCTTGTACCCTTGTGCTTTAGTCTTTTTAAATGCTTTTTTTATGTAGATGGAATGGAAGGTAAAAGTGGAGAAAAATATGGTGGAAAAAAATCTTTCCCTGGATGTTCACCTAATGATAAAGGAGGGAGCAACACCTTATTCTTTTGCATATTAGGGATTTGTATATTTTTTTGTCCATTGCCACCTCTTTACAGGTGCCTCTGTTAGATCATTTCCTTGCCTCTTTCTGCAATCATTTTTTTCTTTCCAAAGTCTCAAGTCTACAGTTCATCTTTTGGCAAGTTCAGTGAAATGTTGGGAAGTGTTTATTATTTATTCTTTTGCTTGGATCACATGTGTTAAAATCTTGCGGATTAACTGTATCTGTGGTTTTGAGTGCAAGTTGGATGGAAGCTTGCTATATGGAAATAACGGCTCCCATCTGTTTTGGAATAAATTACTTGTCATAGTGTCTTTACAAGGTGAACACTTGTCATAGACATCCTTCTGTTTCTGCCTTGATTATATTTCTGACTTGACCACTTCAGTTTTTGGAGAACTTGAAAACTGATGAAGAATGACCTTACAGACTCCATTATTAATCTCACGTACATAAAGGAATGATTTTCACAGAAAACATTCAGCACTCTGCTCATAATGAGCTGAGGCAAGGAACATACGTGTTCCTACTTCATTATCTTCTTTTGGCTTGTATTTTGATAGAAAGGGATAAAATTTTATAGAAGCAGATGAGCTAGGTTTTTGCACCAAGTTAAATACTGAAAGAGTTGCATTCAGGTCCACACATACATTCTCTTTTTCTGGACCCATTTAATGTCTGCTCTTAATATTTGTGTATACATTGGGTCTACTCTTAATTCCTTTATGAGAACAGGCTCTGAGAAGAAGCGTGGTGGTTGCTGGGAGTGTGGGAAATGTACAGCAGATACCCAACAGCTGCTGCTGAAAGGATCCCAACACCATGCAGAAGCACCTTCAGTGCAAAGGATCTCTTCTGTCTCAAATGTATTCCAGTGAGACTGGGAGAAACCCTGGCTGCCATTAATAAGTGACTGGATGTGACAGGCTGGGTAGCCGAAGTGAATTGTTACAAAAGGAGAGGACCAAACGTTTTCTGGCAGCCCAGATGAATGGAAACTCTTGCTAGACATAAAGGTTGCTCTTTTTAACCCTTTAAAATGCCCTTTAATCAGTGGCAGTGGCCCTAAGTGAACTGATTCTGATCTAATGATTTACTTCTCTAATCTCTCTGAGATCTGTGTCTGCTTTCACAATAGGCAAACTACAGCTATCTTATTCTTCCTTTCTGTTCTGCTCCTTTCACTACCTGCTGCTGCTCTGTGAATCTAGAAATACTGTAGGTGGTACAGTTCCCTCCTACCCCCACAATTTAATCTACACATTGTGAACAGTTTAGCTGGAAAAAACTAAAAAAAAAAGATTACATTTTTTACAAGTCCTTCAAAATTTTTTTTTGTCACTTGAGAGTAGAAAAGACTAACATACACTGGCTTTTTGGGGGATATGATGACAAAAGTACATTCAATTAAATTGTAAGGCAGCAAATTAAGATATGTGATCAATCAGCATGGAGTCAAAAACAGTTCAGTGTTGATAAATAAAGTGATACTCACTAAGGAAAAAACACTTTATTAACTCCTCATTGCTGCCTGATTTTGAATTAGCTGAATGCACTTAAGACATTTTCTTTTTTTAAGCTACTGACTGTATATCCTTCCATGATAATTAGTGAAACCTTCTGTTTAATATGGATCAGTATGCAAAACAAATAAATGTTAGCATGTATGAGAAGCAGGTCTGAGAAAATAATACTAAAATGTAAATTCAGTATAGAAGTTAGAGATGTGCCACACAGCTTTATGGCTAACATATTCTAGTCGTCCTGCTTTCACAAGGATGCAGCTAAAATGGGGAGACTTTCAGACTGTTCAAATGGAATTTGAATCAAAGGAAAAGGATGAAAATAATAATAGTTTCCGTTTTAAAATTAGATCTCCGAAAGTAGGTAGTGTTGGAAGTATACACTGGCATGGTATAGATTGAATAAAGAGCCCATCTGTGTTTGGCTTTTCTCAAGGTATGATGATACAGGAGCATTCAACCAAATTCTAAGGCAACAAACTGAAAACTAAGACTCAATTTTTCTAATGCAATGCAGTATTAATCTACTAAATTAATGCACTGGTGTAAATTGTCATTTAGGGCAGAAACTTGTTAGGATTAAAGAATTAAATCAGTATATACATCTACCAAGAAAACCCACAGCTTCATTAGACATGATTAAAAAAAAATCTAGGAGGCATATACATTTTCATACTTCACTGCATCAGGTACCTAGGAAATGACAGAGGTTAAGAATAAATAATTTTCATATTATTCTCATGTAGGATTTCAGCCTTTCAGAGTAATAAAAAAGAACCCCCTGACTCTTCTTGACTGTGGAATCTTTGAATGTATGTGTGGGGGAAACTAAGCTGTTCAACCAGTTTTAATGAGAACCTTGAACCACATAGCTTTAAGGCTGATGTTTCATATAAAACATCAGTGCAGAATACTGCATAATGCAGCAATAAAACTTGCCGTGAGAATTGCATGAACAGACTTTCTGATTTCTTTAGCATTTTTGGAGGAAAACCACCGTGCTTTTATAGCTTGGTCTAGAAATACCTCTGCAGTGCACCTCTTCTTACTTCTGGCAAGAAACAAGAGATTGGATTAAAAGAGACAGTAAAAGGAGCTATTTCTTCAATCTGTACTGGCATTCATTCTTTTGGTGGGAAATAGTTATGCCCTTTTTGTTAGCAAGAAACTGAACTATTAAGAGCTTGGCTGTCAGATCTGTGACCAAATAGTACAGAAATTGAAATTATTAGTTGATGTAGTTAGGGTGGATCAGTACTGGATAATACCAAGTGGTGGAATCTTATCATCTTGTCCTGGTCTCACGTGGAATGGAGTTAATTTTCTTTTAGTAGCTGGTACAGTGTGGTTTGGATTTAGTGTGGGAATAATGCTGATAACACACTGATGTTTTAGTTGTTGCTAGGTAGTGCTTATCCAAAGTTAAGGATTTTTTTGTTTCCCAGGCTCTGCCAGTGAGCAGATGCACAAGAAACTGGGAGGGAGCATGGCCAGGACAGCTGTCCTGATCTAGCCAAAGGGATATTCCATACCATAGGATGTCATGCTCAGTGTATAAACTGGGTGCAGTTAGCCAGAAGGGTAGATCACTGCTCAGGGACTGTGTGAGTATCGGTCAGTGGGTGGTGAGCAATCGGTGTTGTGCATCACTTGTGGGGTTTTGGGTTTTTTTCCTTCAGTTTCATTTCCCTCTCTTCTCTTCTTGTTAAATCCCTTTTCATTACTACTACTATTATTATTATTTTTATTATTATTATTATTATTGTTATATTGTATTATTATTATTTTATTTTAGTTATTAAACCGTTCTTATCTCAACCCATGAGTTTTACTTTTTTTTCCAATTCTCCTCTTCATCCCACTGGGGGGGAGGAGTGAGCAAGCAGCTGCATGGTGCTTAGTTGCCAGCTGGGCACATCTTGAGTGTATTTCTCAGGTGATCGAGTTAGCTGACATTAGATTTTCTCCATTTTATTGAAATACCTGGTTTTGGATTATCTGTCCAGGTCTTTTTTGCCAATGGAACGTGGGTCAGTATTGCTTCTTTAACTTCCATTTATATAGTTGCATCTTGGTTTGTAATAAATAAATGTTAATGTCATAAAAATAGAGAAGAATAGCCTGAATCTGACAACAATATTTGCATTATTGTTACAGAAATTTTATAACAAATTTGACTTTGTTTTGTCGGACACCAACAGTGTGAGGGTGGTGTCATCAGAGCTGTCCATATTGTTTTGTCTGGAAACTGTCATTCAGGATTACTTCAATGAAACAGAACTTTCCCAGAGTGCTAATTTGTCCCTGAATAGTGATACTGTGGTTTTTGTGGATAGAAGGTAAAATGAAACTCATTTTAGATTTGGCATTCTCTCAGACTTTCCTAGCCTCCTTTTTTTTTTTTTTTAGAAAATGCTTTTGCATGCCACCTCCTTAAGAAGGAGAAGATAGGGAGAAGAATGTGAGTTTCATGCACATCGCTCAGTTGATTTTCACAAGGATACCTTTGGCTCCATTAGGAATGAGGCTCTTAAAGCTCCTTCAAAAGCAGGACTCCTAAATCAAAACCAGATGTGCCAATAGTGTGCATTTCTATTATACTTTTCTTTTGCTCTTTTTCCCATCTATCCCTGACCAATTCAACAAAATAATTTTATTTGGAAATGGTAATCTTTCTGACTTCTTTGGTGTGGTTTACACCATTTGTTAGGATCCTTCAGTAAGGCTAAGTTTTTGCTTAAGTTACCTTGTTTAACTGAATTTGGGTACCTTTATAAAACTTGAAAAATAAACATGAGGCTCTTTCAAAATCACTTTTCTGTCTGTAACAATTTTGGTTTGGATTCAAACATCCATTTTCTGGTGTACCTGCAGATGTGTCTTACTTTCTTTATTGTGTGTTCTGTTTTACAAAAACATCTTTCCATCTCCTTCCCACCTTTTACAATCTTAGAAAGGTTTTGCTGTACAGTTCTAGTCAGCTGTGTCCCTCCCCATCACTGGTACTATTCTCTTTCACACTCCAGTCCCGCTATCATATTTGACTTTTGTTTTAATTTTTCAAGAAGCTGGGTGTGGTTTAAATATTGCAGGTGTTTCACTTAGATTTGTTTGAGAAACTTCCCATACTATTGGTATGACCATGGTCCATGCCCCAGTTATCTCAGGCCTTAGCAAATTGCATATTTGAACTTCTCCTTGGCCTCTCATAATCCTTTGTCTCCCTGCTGTTATCTTTCATCTAAAATCTTAATTTCTTGCAGTCTGCTGGAAATGTGTTCCTGGAATCCTTTTCCTGGTTTCTGATCTCTGTCTGCATTGCATATCTTCCCCTTTCAACATAGCAATGCCTCTCTCTCAAATATATCTTTCTTCCCATCTCCCTCACTCATGCCAAGTGTTCTGCCAGCACGGTGTGCTGTGCCATTTTTCCAGTTTCTCCCAAAGCTTGACTCATGTCTTCCTTCGCAACAGCTCAGGTTCCTAGGCATTCATCAACTCATAGTCTTACAATTGCATCTTAATATTTTTCCTCACAGTCTTCCAACACTGATTTTTAAAAAATTTGTTTAGCAGTCATTTTTAAAGACAAAACTTTTGACAGTAAATGATGAGTTTTTTAAGTAAATCTCCCCCTGATCCTTTTCTCTTTACCAAAACTCACGGTTGAAAGGAGTTGAAAAGATAAATCAACACTTAGAAAGGCAACTTCATTCCTGTGAAGCAAAAGAGAACTAGGTTAGAGAGATTTGGCTTGATTTGTTGTCATCTGCCCTGAGACCTGAAATGGTTTTAAAACATGCTGCATATTGATCTAGCTAAGTAACCACGCTGTATATGGCCTTGTACTCAATATAGTTGCATTCTTCGCTTTAGAGAAATCTCTCCAGTATTCTTGTTCACTAACAATATTTCTTTTGCTTGGACAAATTTTTTTTTGCTTGCCCAAATATTTTACATTTGGCTTATATGCTATAGATACTTAGACAGTGTTTTATCTGCTAACGTTTCCTATGTCAGTTTTTGAATAACTTTTCAAAATGAAGGCATGCAATTTCACAATGATGTTTTGAGCAGAAACTTTTATATATATATATACTGAACAAATCGACAATACAATGCTTAACTCTTCCTTCCTAAATCTTCACTAAAGTTTTCTATTATATATTGTTGTATTTACATAATGAATTCTTTAAGTAAAATCTTTCATATCTCTGCATCAGGGAAAACCACTAATAGCTCAGACTACATCTAAATTAGATTCAGAAAATAAATATGTGAAAGAAGTAGGTGGTTATTGCTGCAGCAGTCCTGCTAGTTGAACAAATCTAAACAACAGTGTGCTAGATAAAATGAGAACTCTTGCTTTTCATTACCTGTACCCCTGTGTTAAAGCAAATACCTCAAGCACAATTCACTGCTTTCCTGAATATTGTTTCATGTTTATTTGTTTGCTTTTTAAAATACTCATCACATGAGCTAGAATTCTGTCAAAGTTTTATAATTCCTGTTTCTAGTGGTAAATTATGTAGATATTGTGGCTTTAACTCATGTTTGATTAGGTGCTGTATGTTTTTAAATTAATTTCTCTCTAAGCTGTTTGCAAGGAATAGTAACCCGCTGCAGAGAGGTTACAGTACTATGGACTCTGTCTGTTCTGCCTTAATGATACAAGGGAATAGTTGAGCAAGAATAAATGAGGTACTTTTGGTGGGTAAAAATGTGAGCTGACTGTCAGTGTGAGATTGGTTCTAGGAGCAGTTAGCCAGCAGTAATAGGGCACACTTGAGTAATTGAATTTGCATAACAAGGCTTGCTGAAGAGATCTGACAGGCCCAGAGATTTGTCTGGCTGGAGATCTCCAGATGGACGTGACCACACAGCAGCTGGGTGGCACGTTTCTCAGCATGGTCAGCAACACCCAGACTGTCAGCTGGCCTCTGCAATTGCAAAGCCCTGGCAGGCCAGCTGGTGGCTTCTGACAGCCAGTGGCCCCGTTAGAGAATCTTTTCATTCTGCCTGTCAGGGTACAGGACCTGCAGGGACCACTGGTAAGATGTAACAAGTCACCAGTGAGAGTTGTTAAGATGCTTCAGAAACCTGCTTCTGTTAAATAGCTGCTGCTTTACCGCTGAGCATGAACCTTCTGAAAGCTTTTTCCATCCTTTAACAAGGACAGGACTAACCTGTTCTCCAGCATTTTGTTTGGAAATCTATCACATGATGTTAGTTTCTACATGTTTAGTTTCAATACTAATATTTCTGCATCTAACCAAGCATGCCCACTCAGTGCCAGAAATGCATTTTTATATACTTAATACTTTTTTAAGACAATACTAGAGCTTTTTTCCCCTGTATCCCTTCCATGGGTATTAGTATTGCTGCATTCTAGATTTAGCAGGTTCAGTTAAACAGAGTTTATGGAAGTACACTGTAAAGGAAAGTGTTAGTAACATTCAAGGCAACGGCTATTTTACTTGGGTAGTGTGGACAAATATTCTGTATAGGTAGGAAAAGAATATGCATAATACTAGAAATCTCTTCCTCTGCCATCCTTCAAGAAGTTATGTAAAAAATTAGATCTATCCCTCTCTTGTTCCAGGTTGCTTAGTCCTAACATGCCTGAGCCCCAGACACTAACCATTAAGCTGTTGGATATAAACTCTGTCCCCCCTCCCAAACTTGAGAAAGTTCCTGTTTACCAGGAGTTTAGAATCCAGGTCATTCCACTCCCAAAACAGTAATAAAACCACTAACAGGAGTTATATACTCTCATCCACTTACTATTTCTGTCCTCATTGATCTTACTTTTCCCTGTTTACAAGGTGACATAGTCGAAACAATTAGGTGCCTGCAGTCTAGCATGTAGGCTACTGATTTGGGCAGTCCCTTTTTTGGTGTAGGCAAACCCCCACAAACAGAGGGAACTAAGAATAGATTTTTATTGCATGTGGTTTTCTAGCCATCCTAATTTCTTAAGGATCTTCTTGCTTCACTGAGTTTATTAATTTACTTTCTTTCGGGAAGGCTAGAGGAGAGACCTATTTTCTACTGTTCTTCAAGCATCAGTTCTGGATTGTTCCTATGGGGTAGTCATCTGTAGACTTCTGTCAATCAGTAACCCTAACTTTTACCTTTTTTTCTGTAAAATTCTATGTCAAAGTTGAACATTAGTCCCTTCCTTCTTAAGATGTTCTCTTTCTTTCTGGCAAGTAGCATTTAGCCTTTGTAAATCTGACCAGTCAATTCTGCCACCAGGTCTTCTGCCTTCCTCACTTGACTAGTTCTGTCACTTATGATTATGACTTTTCACAACCTTTATCTAGTACCTACCTTGCACTTCTGAAAGCTTGGGTACCTTTAACAGTCATGCCTAATTCTACCGTAGCCATGCTCTGTTACCACTCTCAAGTCAAGGCAACCTGGATGTAGGCTCTTCCCTACCCACTTCATAATTTGAAGGTAGCAGGGGGACCCCTATAAGACTCCCCCTCTAATTTAATGCTTCATATCTCTGCAGGTGGGCTGGGATTCCCTGCCTGGACTTCTGCACCCTGGCTTTAGTCAGGCTGGAGTCTTTTTTTTTTGATGAAGGAGGATGTTGTACCCAACTGAGTTCAGGATACTTGGTAGCAGCAAAGGCCCTCTTATACACAGAGGACTCTGTATTGGTGAGAGCAGTGTGCAGCTGCCTCATGAAGCATCCCATTCATCCAGTCTTTGAGTCTGCTCTAGCACACTAATTTAATGTTGGGTCCCTACTCCATTTCTTCATAAACTGGCTCTAATTCCCTGCCTGAACTACTGCACCCTGGATTTAACAGGCTGGTGCCCCTCTGGCACTGTCTGGAATCAGCTGTATAATCTCCTATTGTAATTTAGTGTTTAATCCATCTTGCTCTTTTGCAGGATGTATTAGTTCCCTTTTGTCTCAAGAAGAGATAGATTAGACTTAAAATAAGACCGAAAACTTCATAATATTGAGGGATGAGTGGTTTTTTTTTTTTTATCAAGAGCATTTTGATACCGCCTTAGAGACTGTCCAGAAAGGGTTCTCTCTTTTAAAACAACTCCATATGAATGGAGTATGAATATGAGAAATTGTCAAAATAAAGACCACTTTGATTGTTTTATAGACTTTAGACATTTTTACTTGTATTTTTCTTACCACTGTAATAAATGATTAGCATGCAATAAGTAATTTATGAAAGGTTACACTTTGAAAGAAGTGGAATAATGCCATTAACCTTTAAAATAATTTTTTTATCTATTCATCAAAGATGTCTGAAATAACAAGGTATAAATTTTGTTGAGTCCTGTGATGCTGCAACATAAAACTCACAAGATTTGGCTTGTAGAATGGGAACCTCAAAGCATTTCTGTTCAAACAGCAATGATGAGTAAGCAAATCACGGATTTGTGTCCATCAGATCAAAAAAATAAGCACATAGAAAGCATACTCAACAAAACTGTCTTCCCTTGCCACCCTGAGTTTTTGTTGCATACACAGTTTTGGGGTGGAGAAATATTTTAAGTCTGATGTGTATATAAACCCTGTAAATCCATATGCTAAATAAGCAGAAACCTTTTGAGTGCACCTTTATCTGATTCTGGAAATGTCCTTTCAGGACATTAACCTGTCATTTAAAATTTTTTCGCATTAATTTAAATGTGATATTATTGAGAAATACCATTGATCGACCAGTCTCTCCTGGCACAATAGTGCAAATCTCTAATCAAAACATTGAACAGCTACCTCAAGAAGGGAGACTTGGCAACATTTGGAGATGTTTACATAATCATTTTACTGTCTCCTATGTTGATTTCTAGCTAACCCTTGCTACAGGATGGAAAATAGCCTTTTTAAAAGTGCATGCTGCATCTTTGTTTCCTGTCGGTGACTTTGATCCCTTTCCTGTTTTGTGTATGTGTATGTTGCACAAAGAAAGTGAAGAGTTGCACTTGATATAAATATATAGAGGCTGCACAGAGACAAGGAATGTAGTCTCAAAAACTGTACATAGCAAAATGAATTGTTGAAATGCCAAAGTGCACTTTATATGTTTAGCCAAAAGTGATCATGGGGCTGGTATTTCAGATGTTGTAGCAGGTATGATTAACTTCCCTGATAAGAGCGTAATGTTAGGCTGTGTTTAGCAGATCTGATTACTGTCTGTGTATAGTCTGTGCCAATTTTAGTAATTTCTGGTGTCGATGCTTTACTTTTATGCCAGTTGCTCAGTAGCTGGTTCAGGCATTTAATTTTTTATATCATTTTGAATATTTAATTCCTATTTGGAGCAGTTATTTATTTAAAATTATATAGAGTTAAATATGCTATGTCAGTTTCTCAGTAAACAACTCTCTTCCTTCTTTCCCCCACTCTCCAGGAAAAGGGAGATGCAGGTGTCATCAAAGCCTTTTTTTTGAGATTTCTCAGTACAGAGAGCACAGATTGACTTCCCGCTGAGGCTCTGGATATGTAGCCAAAAAAGTTTATATCAAATACTGACCTGATCATATTTCTTTATTTTCCTTACTAAAGCCCCCACTGAACTGTAGCATGTTGATGAATAAGGGATACAGCAAAAGCCAGAGACATACTTTGTGTACATGATCCCCTCCCTGTTAATCTAAGAGAATAGACACAGTACAGAAATTAGGAAAACTTTGTTTTTTGAGAGTGTTTATTAGAATCAAGTCTGCATTCTGAAATAAATTGCCTGTAGGCTACTAATCCTTCCCAGTTTCCTTATCATTCTTCATGAATGAAAGCTCAAACCTCGGATGGGTCTACATTTAGGGGCAAAAAAAAGAATGCTTCCTAATTACATATTATAAGGCCAGAATAAGCACAGAAAGATTGAAAGATAACCTCTTAAAAACCTGATTTTCTGTGTTTATATCAAGCAAGTGCTGTTCCTTTTTCATCTACATTCCTGTGTACTTAAAAAGTTAATTTGGAACTGTAATGTTATCTCTCTATGAAGGCAAATGCGTTTTTTTTCTTTTCATTTAAGAGCTTTTAAGACCATACTTTAAAACATTATTCTAGCCACTGCTTTCTCTTTTGCTAACATTTCAGAATGATCTTGGACGTTTTATAGATAGCTATAAACCAAGTAGAAAACATGCCAAATTACATTGTTTATTCCCGGTTCTTGCTTTCTCATTATTTTTGGGGGAGTGAGGAGTAAAAAACAGTCTGAATCTATTGAACCAATTACATGCATGCCAAAATATTCTAGAGAATACTTGAAAATGGGGGGGTTTGGGCTACTCTCTAACTTCTTTCTTCAGTATTAACAATAATTACATCTTTTCGTTACAAATGATTCAGTCCATTTCTAATGCAGTCTGATTTTTCTAAATCAAAAATTTTGAAAATAGAAAATAAATGTGGCTGAAGATGAGAAAATTGTTTACCCTCAGGATGGTTGCTTCTTTCCTTCCAGTGTAGGAATCATGAAGGTTCTCTACTTCGTTTTTGGCCCTTCCTTTCAACTGTATTCCTAGACAGCACACAGTTCTGTCCTCCATCCTTACCTCTCCACCTTACAAACCCTAGTTATATCTTTCCTTGATCACTATATGTGCCTCCACTCAGGAGTTGATACCTGCAATTTTACTGAATTAATTTACAATGCTTAAGTTGCAAATAACATCTTTCTATCATATTTTATTTGGTTTGTTCTCTTATATGCCCTCTTACATGATGAGGAAGAGTAGAAGCCAAACAAAATAACACAGCAAGTGAATGAAGTGGACTGAACTACACAAGCTTTAGAAAATTGGATTTATTTGGTTATCATCTGTCTGCCTCCAGGCAAGAATGACAGGTCCCTTTTTTCCCTTAAATTCATCGATGCTGTCTTGCATGTTGCCACTGTTGTGGTGAGCCACCACCACCTTCAAGATATTTCTAAGATGGTTTGGGAATCTGTCTATCCAACACAGAAATTCTGGTTACGCTGTTATTTAATACATGTTGTATCTTTGACACCCAGTTTGTAGGCAGAATCTGCCACTTGTAGCATCTACCCAACACAGTCAGGACTGTGGAGGATTGTTACCTAAGTCTGAATGGACTTCTCTATTGCTGGACTTTGGTTGTGTCAAGGAGCTGTTTGGAAAGGGGAAGAACAAGTCCCCACTCCCTTGTTCCTCCTGTCTCCAGGAGGCAAAAGTGATGAAATGGGGTTTACTCGAACAGAACAAAAATGACTATGGCAAACAGAGTCTCTAAAAGGGCTTGCAGAATGAGTGGACAGTGAGGAACCACAGAGGCAAAGCAGCTTTCAGTAGCAGAAGAGGGCTACATAGCTTTGTGAGAGCAGAAGGTACAATCTAACTGCAAAGACTTGTAGGTGAGCTAGTCTGCAATAAGAGGGCACCATGATCGTGAAGGTGCTCATTAATTACAGATAAAAGATTTGGGGCATCCTAGCAGACAGGTGTACTGTTTGTGCTTGGCAGAGACCTAAACAGCCTTTCTGTGTTAACACTTCTTGTTACTAGGTCTGATGTTTCCAAGAGTGAGCACACCGTGGCTGTGCTACTGTATGGCAAATCCCTCTTCCCTCTCTAAGTTCAGAGGAGCAGTGCAGAAGAGGTTTTAAACTGCTGTCAGATACTGTTACCCATTTGGGTACACTGCAGCTAGCAGTATTTGCAGCTACATAGGACAGCCTTTGCAGAACAAGCCAACACTTATTAGTTAACTGGCATGCAAGAACTGTTTGGTTTCTGAATGGAAAAGCAAAGCTTAAACATATGTCTGTGCTGGCAGCATGAATTACTTTCCTGCGTAAGTGTCCAGAATTCCTTTATTCCTTCTTTACATTTCCAGCAGAGCTCTGAGCTGGGAGTTCAGACATCAGGGTTCATGTTTTGTCCAAGTTTTAGTCAAGTCAGTTTGACATGTTCTTCTTTCCTTGGCTGCCAGTGGTTATAAGTCAGTATTTGGAGTGATCGTTCTCATCTCACCCACGGCCATTCCATTCGTATGTGGGCAGTTTTGGGGATTTCACTCAGTCCTTTTCCAGTCCCCTATCCTGAAAATCCCTTAACCCTTTCAGTATCAGCTGATAGCAATAAGAAGTGAAGGGTGAAACCGTTGTGGTTTTCATTTTAAAAGTAACTGCAGCAGTTTTCACCTTTTTTTCAGTACTGTGTTTTAACAATAAACCATAGTAGTTACTATGCCTGTGTCAGTTTTAATATAATTTGACAGATAAATACCATGTAGTCCTACAGTTTCAGTCTGGGTTATTTATAGACTGTGATATGCAGAATCCTGAAAAGCTGGCTTAAAAGTTTGCATTTTTTTATAAGACTCCTAGCCAGGTTAAGTTAAAAAGAGATGTGGAGAAGATATAGCAAAATTGTATTAACCTCATTGTGTCTGGTAAAAGGTGGGGTTTTTCTTGTTTTCATGGTTTATTCTCCCGAGAGAATAGATACATTTATAAAAATTGTGTTGAGTGGGGCTGTATCATGATACTGATACAAAAGGGAAAGTCTTCACTGTAAATGTAATAAAATGTGGGGGGTTTCCCCTTTATATTCAAGAATATAACTGGGATAAGTTTCTAATCTTCTTTAACTGTATTGGTCTTACTAAGCTAAGGTAGCTTTCTTCTATGAGCTATGCAGCATCACTCTTGCAAACTGTTTCTGATTTACAGATTGGTATTTTTATTGCCTCACTGACCTTAGAAAAGCAAGAACAATTTCTGATTATTTCCTGATATGAATTGACAGCAGCAAGTCCTATAGTAGCATATTTTAATTTTTTTTTTCTTATTTATATCAGCCTGGGGTTTGTATTTGGACAGCCATTTTGAAATGTTTCGCTGTACATCAAAATAATAGGTCCTAATGGATTGCTTCCTGCTTGACTAGACAAAAGTATTTATTTTTTAAAAAAAAATGTGCCTTAGCAAGTTTAAAAGAAACAGTAGGGCAAAATAAAGTAGATTTTCTGTTAATGGCTTTGCTTGATCAGGTATTTATGTTCTGTGTATGGTTTTATTATATATTAAATTCTGACAATAAGGTAGCTTTTCCTCTCTGAGGTCAGTAGTGTTCAGATTAATCAGGCTGACATTTCATGCCGGTGGGTCATGAACTGTTGATAATAGCATTAAATGGTGATTCACTTGCTGCGGGGAGCACAGCTCATTATCCAGTCACTATATTAAATCATCGCCACAAACAGCTAGAATCCTCTGTGTGTGCATGCACACATCTGCGCGCACACACACACACACACACGCAAAAATCAGGGTGGGGATCTTGATCCTGTAGCTACCCGTTTCTCTGGTTTTAGCAATTGTTAAAGCTGTTTCCAGCATACAAGGATGATGGACTTCTCCCCTTTTGGGACACTGGAATAGTTCTCTCTGAAACATCTGCTATGTGTAAAACAGGACTATGAGGTTTATTTTCTAGCTTCTTTCTGATAAAGGGGCATAGTTTTTGTAGCCAGTTCCATGTTAGACAAAAGCAAAGAAAAATACATGCGCATCTTTTTTAAAATGTTAATTTTGGAAAAAGAACAAGATGCAAAAGGAAAACAACTGAAATCTAATTTGCTTGTATTCATAGAGTATGGATTTTTATTTAATACTGTGTTTTAGGGGCTTCTATATTAGTTTCAGATGTGCTACTTCCTGTTGAAAACATTCATACTTCAAAAAAAATTAGCCACTGTCCTAGTGCAAGAGAAAACATATCTATCATAATGGAAAGTTTTAAAATAGATGACTGTCTAAATAGCCTAGCAGTGGAATAATTATGTTGAATGAGGGGAAATTCCACTCTTTAATGCTCAGAAGATTTTGCAGTCTTGCAGAAATGCAAGTCTTACTTAAATTTAAGTTGCATTCTTTAAAAATGAAATTTCAGTTAAGAGTATTGCAAGGCATGTGATTAGCAATTAATATGAATTGTTGGGCTCTTTTCTTCTACCGCGAGCAGCGAATTGGGGAGTTTTTTTGCTCCCTGTCCTCTGCCCCCTCCATCTGAGCCAGTATAATTTGGTTTAGTGCAAAATGGACTGTTGTTCAAAGGCAAAGCTTAAAAGCACTTCGCTTCAAGGTACAAAGGCTTACTTGAAGTATGTGAGCTTCTCAAGGTCTTTGTAACTGACATCGCAGAAATTATTTTTTTAAAATATACTATATAATTTTTCCAGAAGACATTATGTTTAATCATTACGTGACTATTAGTTAGCGTGACAACTGTGTTAACCTCAGTATTAACTTTAAAATTGAGAAGTTGAGGGTTTTTTCACATACATGTACATTTTTATACTGTTATATAAATGGTTACAGAAATATAAACCTTTTTCTGAAGCAATTAGCACACTATATATTTTAAGAGGGGTAAAAAAGAATGAATTATAAAGGGAAACATTTTAAATTCCTCAAATTGCCTTTTCTTTTTTTTAGGTTAAATAGCCGCTAAAACTGCCAAGATAACATGAAAAAACTGTAGGCCACTAGAGGTCACTGTTTGGTAATCAACTTCTAATGAACCAGAACTGTCAGGAAGGCCAATAAATTACACTGTGGATTTTTCTAATTATGAATTCCTATTTAATCATTCAATGACAAGTTAACTGTGGCAACGGTTCTATGTACTTTGCATACACAGTTATGTTAATGTACTATTATATTTCTTAGGATGGAGGTCCTCCATCATTAGAGCAGTTCATTACCAAAGACTCTCTTATCTAATCATAATTACTGATTATGAGAAATAATTAACTTTGTTACCCTCTTGATTCTGTTCACAGGCAAAATGCACTCTTTTCTTTTCTTTTTTTTCAAATGGAAGATCAGGGCAAGTATTGACTTTAGATACCTTTATATTAAAGAAGAAAGGTTAATTTGATTTTGTGCAAAATTGCTTAAGTTGTAGTGTTGGAATAGTTACAGTTAGTGGGGAAGAAATGTACACGAATTCTTTTGTAGTGGGTCTTCTGAAGTTGTCATTCAGTCCCGTTAAATGTGAAAATGTGTTTTGTTTCATGGAAGTGCAGCACATGGAGCATGTAAAGATTTGTAAATTTAAACCATATAATTACATATTTGCTCATCCTGAAACAATAAAAGTAATAATAAAAATAGTATCTCTTTTTAAAAATATTTCCATGCTAAAATTAGGATTAGTTCATACATAAAAAAGTATGACTTTTAATTAAATTACAAGGGTTTGAACTCATTGGATAAGTGGCATCAAGTACATTTGAGAACACTGAAAAGTACATTGCATTTTAGGCTGGAGGGCAATGCTAAATCTAGTTCTCTGAAAGAGATGTACTATCTGTTTTGCAGAGGAGTAATAATAGAATTATGTGCAGAGGATCCCTAAACAGGAAATAGAACTGGGAAAGGCCTTATAACAACAGGATTCCTTAAATGGAAGCTCTGTATCTTTCCAATTTAGGCTGCTTTTCTAGCAGTTGTCATCTTGCATTGTTATACTGCTTTGCCTTTTCAGTGCCAAATAAGAGCTTTAAGAATTAACCGTGAAGATGCTGAAACTGAGCAGCAGAAAACGCTTGGTTACTTTATGGATAGAGAGTTAGGCGTGCTTAGAAATAAGCATATATTTTAAAGGAGAAGCTGAAAGACAGTGTGTGTGGGCTGTTTACTGTGTCCAAAGGCAAGATTCAACACCAACGTGCTTGCAGAAGACATATCTGAAGCAATGCACTCTGATGGTCGTTTCAATAATAAAAAAAAATCTTTATCTTATACCACTGATGACACTTAAAGGGACAAGGTTCAGAAGTTTGTTCCAAAATGTTCAGTGCTCTTCCTATTTTTTTGGCATTTCTTTCCGATTTCTGTTGGTAAAGCTGCATCAGTTGTCCTGTCATAGACTGTACCCGAAACAGATAAAATTTAAACTCACAGCTGGGCAATTCTCCAGCAGAAAATACTGAAGATTAATTTGTTTTAAAATTACCTGCCTGATACTTCTTTCTGGCTATGCTTTGCTATTTTAAAAATTTTGTTAGACTCCTGCAATTAAATGCTAGATACTTTTTAAATGTGAATGTAAATATGCCCCTACTGCTTAGGATTGGTGTATGGCATTGCTATATCTTCAGCTTATGTAAATCAGAAATGCCCTTCCATCCCATTTTAATGCCCTTTATTTTATTTTTCTGTGTTTACAATGTTTTTATTTTCTTATATAACAGGAAAGGACTAATGTATGCATCAATAAAAATTTGCCTGCATGACTTTAGGCTTCTGCAGCTGGCTTTCTAAGAAGCAAATCTTTTATTAAGAAGAACATTTGAGCCCATACCTGTTGAGCAATGCAGTTTAAATGCATACTTCAGTGTGATTATTTTTTTTTTTAGCAATGTGCTTAATGCCTGCATTATTCAGGAAAAAAAATGTGCTGCAGTGTTTTGTTGCTTTTGGGGGCCTGTATGAGGGTAACAGGGTAAAGAAAATCCTAAAGGACTGAAGTATTTTATTTTTGTAAAAGGGTATTAATATCTAGTTACAATTGTACTAATACTGGAGCAACAATGATATTCAAAATTCCTAGTTTATTTTTCCTTCAAAAGTCCTTGTTTTTCTGTTATAATAAAAGGATTGCATCTATTATATATCTATTCCACAATGATGTCTCAACACACTTTGGAGTTAACGTAGATTATGTGAGTATTTCATACTTTCCAGATAGAGACATTCAAGTCCAACTAAAAAAATCTGCAAACGGGGTGGCGTATGGCTAACTGCTTTTTGTAATTTACAGAGCAAGGTTGGCCACACATCTGGTTTTGTTGGTCATGAATTTGCATGTATGTTGCTTGGTCAAAACGGATGATGTGAAAAGCTGTGATGCCAAGGTGGACTGTTGGTTCTATTTCTGACTTTTGATATCTCACAAGCTTTTGAGGTTTTAGTGTTGCTGTTCATTTTGGTATTGTCTGTGGATTCTAGTTAGAGCAGATAGAATAGCTCTTCTGGGATTTTACCTTCTCTTTTTCTAAGGGGGCATTATAGATGTTCATCTTTCGGCTTTTTCTCCTGTAGTCCCGTAACAGTCTATTTTCTGGTTGATGGCCTGCGTAGAGTGGAAGCTTCTGAAGAAGATGGGCTTGTGATGACCTTAGTGGATGTTAAATATGCAGCTCTGTCACCTTTCTAATGCCAGACAAAAATTATTCCTGGTTTTGTGCTATGTGATTGAGATGAAGTTTTATTTCTAGGACTTGAAGCCTTATCCAGGCAAGACAGGAATTGTGCTAGAAGCCATCTGCTGAATTTTAGTTGTGTGGAGGGTTAACACTGGCCCATGTAGCTGAGAAGCTGTGTGAATGTTTGTGTTTCATTTTTGGACTTCCCCTAAAAGACTAGAAATTAGAACAGTGGTGCTGTTCTAATTATCAAGAAGATAATGGGTTATTTTCTTTGTTTCTCTCGTATTTGTTATTTCTCTTATATCTGATGCTGTGCTTACTCAGAACCTAGCAGTCGTTAACCAGATAGCTTAGTGCCACGTGCTTTTACATTTGGACTGTCCTCAAGTCTGCTTTGAAACTTTGGTATCTTGGATATGTGGAAAATACTGCTCCTGTTCTTCACTGGCTGTCCAGCCTTCTTGCTAATGTTCAGATAAAAAATGAGATACTTGTTCTGAACTGTGCTAAGCTCTGTGCAGTCAGTTTTGCTGTCCAGAACTGTAGATACTTGGAATTGTTGTCGTAAAGTTTTAATATTTCCCTATAGATCTGCAGCCTCAAATGAGATTTAGAACATATATCTAAATATTAGGGATAGGTAAAGGAGTAGCTAAATCTGGTACTCCAGCAAGAACACCTAAGGGCTTTTTCTGTTGTTTAGGGCTTTTATGGTGGAGTATGGATTAAAGGGAGAGAATAGGAAAGATGACTGGCATGAACTACTGTTTTTAAATTATTTGATACGTTTTGGTGTTAAAAATAAGCAAATAATTTAATCAATTGTACTCTATTTCCTTTTGTATCACAGTGCTGTATCCTTTTTACTTGATAACTTTTCAGGTGCTTTGATATTTTTCCTTGGCATTATAATGACTAGAAATAAATGTAATGCTTTTAAAAAAAACTGCTGCAGACAGAACAATCTCATCAGGCTTTTCAGCTTGAACTTCTGTTGAAAAAGTTAAAGTACCTCCTGTGTGTATTTGCCTTTTGCAACTTATTTTCATTGGCTAATCCTTTTGGAGGCATCAGTTGCTACTTAATACCATCTCGTAAAATTTTCTTGGTGCATTCCCCTCATATTAAACTGCCTTAACAACAGCTTCTACTTAGTTTTTGCGTGATTTATTGAGAAGGCATATTCTTTTCTGCATTTTGGTATCCTTCTATAATACATCTAAATCAGATTGAAGATTTTTATTCTGACATCCATGGCCAAGTTCAAGTACTAATCCCTATACAATTCCACTCGAGGCTTCCTTTAAAAGCATAATGCTTCTCATTACCATTTTGCCTATTTTGTTTAATCAGTTCTTTCTCTTGCCTCTACACTACTTTCTACCTTCAGGGCCCAAAAGTGATATTCTCTGTTATTGTAACACTTGTATGTACCTATTGTTTTTATATGTGTATCCTTGTCATTCATTAAAATCCCTAAGTATGTTCTTGTTGAGGCCCCCGAGGATCCTTGCAACAGCAACACTTCTCAGATTGGCACATGGGACTGGAGAGTTTGGTACTGTCTTTTGTCTTTGGACAACACCTAGCTAAATAGGGACCCAACTGTGACAGCCAGGGAAGTACCGAAGAAAGGATATTAAAGCAATCTCTGGCTGCATCTTCTACCTTCATATTATTCTAGGAGGCAAAATCTGTTTAATTACTCCCTCTCATGCTGGGCTGCCAAGAACAGGTAGCATATTGCGCACCTCTCTTGCATCTTTCTTTCAGTCTCTGCTACTGCTAGGAAAATAGCTGCATGGAGCATTAATGCTGATACACACAGTCTGATCCACTCCTCTTCATTCTTGCCTGTGCTTGTGGGAGGGTGGGGGGGTGGTGGAGGAGGAGGGAATTATTATTCTGCTGCTGACACAGGGAGAATGAGAGTGTCTTGATGCAACAGAAGATTATGTTCCCTGAGGATAAACAAACAGAAGGAGATAAATTAGGAGAGAGGATAATCCTGTTAATATGTGCATTCCTTAATTCTGATTCAGTTTTTCAAAACGTACTATTTCACAGAGGTTAGAGATTTAATTAGTACCTGTAAACCATCTCTTAAAGTTTACCTTTTAGATTGTGGAGTAACACTTTGAGTTGGCGTCTGAAATGCACAAATATACCCATAAACAAGAATTGTAGGTCATGATATGAATATTGCGTGAGGGAAAAATAATAATGTGCACATCACCATCCTTTCCTCAATTTAAAAACAAACAAACAAACAAACCTACTTTTGTTCTCTGGACTTCTTCACAATACTGTTTGTTAGGAAGTCAGAGCAGCTTATTCCTTGCAGTCTTCTGTTGCTTTTTCAGCAGAAGCTGGGCCATTGTGATATTTATCTGAATTCAAACAAGGCTAATTAAAAGAGCTGCTGACAGTTGTTGTGATCTGACTTTGACTGGAGCTTGATGGTCATTATGGGTAAATAATGAACCAGGTCTGCAAATGTAGCAGCTGCCAACTTGGGATAGAAGAACAGCTATTGCGTCCAATTTAAGGATCTATCGACCGCTTCCCTTCTCCCTGCAGATCTTGTTCCTAGCAGAAAACTAATGTTTTCTACAGCTTTGTTTTGTGGTTTCAGCTATTTCTGATATAGTCTATAATTTCCTCTTAAATATTTAACCTAGTCCATTATTAGCTTTCAGAGTTAACAACTTTTCCATTGGGTTTTCTTTGCATTTTTATTTTGTTTTGTTTTGTGGGTGAGTTTTTTGCAGTTTGTTTTTGTGTACAATGTAACTGCTTAAATAATGATGATAATGTGTATTTAATTTGCCTGTTGCTGCAGAATAAAAATCCACTAAGTTTTTTTATTTGTACAGTCATAATCTAACAAATTGTCTAATTGGATTATGCTGTAAAAGAGATGCTTCTACTTACTTAAGCATGCTTTTGTCTGGAGTAATATGGAGTGCTCATTGTATAAATCTTCAAAGCACTGACCTGAACCTCCATTTCCATTTTTGTTCAAACATCACTAGTTTATGAGGTATGGTGATGCAAAGCTCTATTTATCAGAAAAGTGAAACAGCAATGACTTTCATTAAGGTGCACTTCCAAGTACGTTGTCGCTTCATCATGAGCTTTGCCTTGTCCCATTAGCAAGCTGGAATGTTGTGTTAAAGGGAAAATGGCAAATTTTCATTATAGATTAATTCAACTTTCTTCCAGAATCCCTGCCATTATAAATGCAGTACAGGCATTTAAAAGCCGCCCCAGAATTTGATACACGCAAGAACTTAGCGCATCTACCCAGCATTTGCTCAGCTGCCATTAGAAAAGGCAGTGTGCGTAATGTAAAATGTACCAAGGCGCTTGTGCATAGTGTATAATGTGGCAGAACTAGGGATCTTGCTGGGAAGAAATGATCCCAAGCGTGCCCCTAAAAGACAAGTCTTGCTTTGAGATATAATGATGAAAAATTGCCCATTTATTGCGTTTCAGCAAAAACAAAACTTTCACTCGTCGTCTGCGGTGCTGCTGCAGAGGTTTTGTGCATGTATGTGTGCATCCGCGGGCATTTCTGTTCTTGCTCTGGAAAGGCCAGCGATACGTTAACAAGGGGTTATGTTATGCTGGTTTATGTTAAACCAGATCACCCCCTAACATGTGCGGAGCCATTCATCTGTGTCACCAAAACCCAAGAGAACATCTGACATGGACTTTGAAACAGAAACAGTGATCACTTACAAATCAAACATGGCACGCTCTAAACCGATTGTGCACGGCAATCTTTTCGAGAAAGGACAACTAATTGAACATGATAAAGTGTAAAGTTAATTAACACCCTTAAATTTGTTGATTACTTTCACGGGATTATATTGTTCGTTGAGGAGCAGCTTTCTGTCCCAGCTGTCGCCTTTTTAGCGAATGTCTCTGGTAAACAATAGAGACACCATAACAAGTCGTAAATGGTCCCTGTGACAGCAGCCCCATGTGAGGCTGCATCTGTAGAAAATGATTAGAACAATTGCATTTTAAAGACGGCTCACATTGCAGCCCGGTCCCATCGGCCCTCTTCTTTATCTCTGCTGATGGCAGACTGGTTAAAACATTTAAGTTCTTTTGAGCAAATTAAGTGATTTACTGTGTTTTAGTTATACAGCAGCAGAATAGCTTCATAGGTCTAGCTTTGAAGCTGATTATTATAATAGGGAGAAACACAAGCCCTTTGAGTGGTGGTGTGTTTGTGAGGTTTTTTTCTGAGACTGTTCTGTTTACTTGTTTCCTGGAAATAGATTGAGGATGGCAGACGTTGCTTATGAAGCAAATAGGAAAAGTTGATACCCTATTTATATTTTATAAAATAACTAGTCTCCTTGTGGTTATTTTAAATTTATAGTCTGATTTTAAACATTCTGCTTTTATTTCCAGTAGGGATTTGTGGCTGATTTTGCTTATACATGCCTTTTAATTGGTTTTGCACTTATATATGTTGCAAAACAATAGTAACCTTTCCAGTCTATCCTTGTGTATCTTGGCTCAACTTTTTTGTGAGTTTCAAAAGACAAAGTATTTCATGAAAGCTGGCGGATACTTAAAAAGAACTGCTTAGTGCTTAAAACCACACACACAAGATACACAGATGCAGGCTCTCAACTTCAACATATCTGAAAGAGAACAAACATGACAAGAAACTGCTTTTCTGAGGCAACTATGGTTGCTTAAACTACATTTTTTGCAAAAATATCTGAATAAAGGACCAGTGTTCCCTTGTACTTCCCAAAGCCTAACAGGCCCTTAGGCTTGAGAGTGCAACATTGTAAAATAGGAGAGAGGATTAAACCTCTAGCACTGTTTTTCTTGTTATTTTTTTAATCCAGTTTAGATCACAAAATTAGTTGTTAAAATTGCTCAATAGACAAAAATTTTAAAATGGATGGGTTTTTGCCTAAGCTTCTCAATGTTATAGCCGTTATCTCCAGCTTATCCTTTGGAGTCTCTGAAGCAGCTATATTCATATCGTTTCAGTTTTTCTTCTCAACTTTATCGGCAACATTTTTTTTTAATCTGGAGCTGCAACCAACAGTGGTTTAAATATTTTAGCACAGGGATATGCTTGGGTGCCCAGTGTTTTCAGCAGTGTAACTGTCAGCAGTGTAACTTTCAGCATCACCACTGTGACAGTGCTGTAATGTGTAGCCTTATAATATCACTTCTTTTTAACTCATCTGCACTCTACTCTTTATATGGAAGTGTAATAAAACTGGAACCAACAGCAGATACTTTCATGTAACATCTTTACATTAACATCTCTTTTTCTAGCAAATTGTATTCTTAATAGCAAGCAAACTGAAACCAAGCTGCTTTAATGATGTAGCTACAAAGGTAAGACTCTTTTTTTTTTTTCTGAACTGGAAACATCAATTACAAGGCTTCTTCCAACATAGAATCAGAATCATCTAGGTTGGAAAAGACCTTGAAGATCATCCAGTCCAACCATTAATATAACATTAACAGTTCCCAACTACACCATATCCCTCAGCGCTATGTCATCCCGACTCTTAAACCCCTCCAGGGATGGGGACTCCACCACCCGCCTGGGCAGCCCATTCCAACGCCTAACAACCGGTTCTGTAAATAAATGCTTCCTAATATCTAGTCTAAACCTTTCCAGGTGCAATTTGAGGCTATTACCTCTTGTCCTATTACTTATTACTTGGTTAAAGAGATGTTTGGTTAAACATGTTAAATACTCTTGTGATAAGCTCAGAAAAGTGAATATGGAAGGGTGTGATAGCTACTAGACTGTCTGGCCTGGAGGCTAAAACTTGAGGTATCTCCAAACTGTCCCAGGATAGCTGCAACCAGTTGCTGTTGTCATATGAGGGCTCCTAAGCCTCCATTCACTTCTTCATGTAAAATTTTGAACTCAGGAACCACTCTGCATCAGGTTCACTGAGCAATCTATGGCGATCAAAGTGAGAAGCACATGGATTGAACTAATCCTTGCCCCACAAGGAGCTCAGCCAGATGTGACAGGATGCTTTGAAGAGCAGTTTTTTATGTACCTCTTCTGATAAATTAATTTTTCAGATCTTAATCCAAAACCTTCTAGTACCCAAGTGGGAAACCCATCTCCTGAGTGGGTATGCCATACTGCAGTGCTACTGTATAACTTCTCACCATGCTTTTTCCCAGATTCATTTTTCTCCTCCACTAGCTAGATCTCTTATCACATTTATCTGCAAACCTATTCTGGTCAGTTTATATGTCTGGAAAAAACTCTGATGGTGTTATGACCTATTGACTTGGAGTTGAGCTACTCTGTGGGATCTGCTGGTGTGACCTCCTTAAAGGATTCTGCACACAGGTTTGGGAAGATCATCCTAGAGAAGCTCAGTGAAGGACTGCAGCCATGGCCTCCAGCAATCTTGTTTTGCAGCGGAGGAAAACTTACGCATGCTAATTACAAATACAGTTTCTCAGAAAACCTTCCCTGAGGATGGGAAGAGGCTTTTTGTATTTTAGAGAGAACAACTAGATTCTGAAGGACTTTTGGCCCTAATCAGCAATGGTACATAAAGCACTATCTCAGGTGGTAAGAGATCTTTAAAAAAAATCAAAAGATGAAAAATAATCATTAACTTTTAAAAATTACATTAGCTGCTCCACTTTCTCCATTGCTCTCTTTTACTGGCTTGTATTGTTGGTATGGAATCTGTGTTTGTGAAATAAAGCTGTGCATTCTTATCTAATGATTTTTTATTTCTATTTTTAGCTGAAGTTACAGTTCTTGTACTCCTAGACGCCCTGCCAATTTTTTTTTCAACTGCCAGTGTTATAGATTTGCTATGTTGCTTGTTTAATTCTGATAAAATAGCTGATAGTTGGCAAGGACCCTAGATGATAAAATTTACCATGAAGTAAACTGGTTTTTGTTTTTAAAAAGATAATTTTCCAAGCCTTCTGCATTATACAACAAATTGCGCTTTTTTTCTACTTAACTAATTTATTTTTTCTACTTGAAATGTAAGTGTTTGAACAAGTGAGAGAGTGCAGCTGTCAGAAGATTAACCAGCTGAAAACTATTGTCAGCATTAATTTTGCTCTAATAAATGATTCTCTGAAGCTATTTAGCAGTCTGTAATCTAGATACAAGGCTATTGACCTATGATGGATAGTACTGGATTTTGTTTGTAAGCTTTGACTTAAATTGTCTACTTAATTTGCTGCAGGTCAGATCACAGGATTAGGCCTGTAAAGGCCATTATGTGGTTTGAATAAAAATAGCTAGAGGAATGGAATGAAAAGCATTGTGTTTATTAATGTAGCAATCTTTGCGGTCATGTTCATAGTAAGCTGGTACTCAAGAAAATGACAATGACCTGTTTGCATTAGCTCTAAATCTGGGCTTTGCTCTTAGTCCAGTTCCTGTGAGTTGCCCAGGGAGGAGTTGTTCAAGTGAGGTATGGGGTTGGCTGCAAATAGGGTGTCTCTCAAGCTGAGCAGAAAGATCTTCACCATTGTAGATATTCCAGTACCTTGACAGTGTTGTATATAGACTGATTTTTTAAAAGGTTTTTTTTGAACTGTGGCTTTAACTGAGTTCTGGATGCTCCAGTTCTGGACTCACCAGTACAAGAAAGATACAGATTTACTGGAGTGAAGATGATGAAGAGACTGGAGCATCTATCATATGAATAGAGACTGAGATCTGAGGCTCTCTAGCATGAAGAGAAGGCTCAGAGGGGATCTTAGCAATATGTATAAAAACCTGGTTGGAGAGAATGAAGAAGAGGGAGCTAGACAGTAGTGCCTAGTGGCAGGACAAGAGGCAATGGGCACAAATTAAAACACATGAAACTCCATTTGAAACACAAGAAAACACTTTTTTACTGTGAAGGTAGTCAAATGGTGGAAGAGGTTACCTAAAGAGGCTGTGGAGTCTCCATCCTTGGACATATTCAAAAGCTGATTGGACACAGTCCTGGGCAACCTGCTCCAACTGACCGTGCTGGAGCAGGAGGGTTGAACATCTTGAGATGCCCCTTCCGGCCCCAGCAATCCTGTGATTCTGTGATTCTAGGTTGTACTATATGTTGAGCAGCTCCTTCATCAGGGGGAGCCTCTTTCCTCTACTCTGTTGCCTATTTTCGCATAATTGGTAGATCATTACTGTTTTTGAGACCTTGATCTGTCAAATTTGTCTGAAATTCTTCAGTGACTTCAAAAGATGGTGCAGGTTGGAAGGTAGTATGGGGGAAATAAATGCTTGACAGATACAGTTAGGGGCATTTGTAGACATAGTCACACAGAGCAGTTGCAAGGAGACAGTGTATCAATGGAAATTTTTATGGGAAAGCAAACAAAAATTCTTCAGGGTGAGGAGCTGCAGAGTAACTGTCCTTGATGTTGGAAAGCAAGTCCAATACTGACCACTTTATTCTTTAGCTGTGGCACAGCACTTACATGGGCTTAAGGCTTTAAGTTGAGAGAAGCTCTGATTATTCTGCTATGGTTTCCCACTTTATCAGAAATTTTGTGCACAAACTTGGTTGTAATGGTGGCTTAGTTGTGGGCTTTTTTTTTTCTATTGTGTTTTATTGGATAATTTCATTTATTAACGGGGAACAAGGAAAACAGAAATGACCTATTTAAGTCGGATGTATTTCTAACAATGATTTTTTTGTTATTTGAGGTTCGATTGTGGGTTTTTTTTTAAAAAAAAAGAAAAGCTCTGTCTTCAACTGATAAGCTTTTTAAGAGCGCATTTTCATTTGTTGCTGAACAACATCTAGCTCAGCGAAGGCAGTTCCAGTTACTCTCTGGAAACTATTTCAATAGAAACATTTATTTATGTTTAATGGTAGCTAGTTGATGACAAAGAACAGTGAACCATAGCTGGAGAGCAGCCTGCCTTACTGTGGAAACAAAACAGTCCATCACATGGTGGAAGAACAAACTGTTTCACTTGGACATTTTGATTGTAAGAACACTGTACCTAGTTGAGCATGTTTAATTTGAAAGTAGGTCGTTATTCTGCAGCTGTACAGCCTAACAGGATGAAGTTTGATGCATAGCCCAGAAAATTTATAGTGGCTATGCTTCTTGCTGAAATGAAAAATAGTGAGGAAGCTGATGTGTTCATCAGTTTGGGCCAAATTTTTCTAGCAGTTCTACCCATTAAATGTTGGGGATGAGGAGATTAAGGATGTATGAGTAATTCGTATTAGAATTAGGCTTCTTTTAAGGAATATTTCATGGAGTTGATAAATATCACATGAAAAAATTGCTGGTTTTGTTCTTAGGAACTGTATAATCAAAGAACTGTGGTGTGTGCTTACTGACCTGTGATAAAGACAAGACAGCCTTATAGGAATGAAACTGGGAAGTGTGTGTGTGTGTGTGAATCATTTTTATATTTTTTTTACATAATTCTTTACATCATTATATATGTGTTAGGTTTTTTGTAGGAAACTAACTCAAAGTTTGTAAAATTAAGTAAAATTTTGCTTCAGATTAGAAACATAATAAACTGCAGAGATTCAGAAGCTTGGTTTTATATGCCTGTGTCTTTTAGATGTTCAATTACATGAAAATCAGGAAGCGTTGATAAACATTAGCTTAGGTTTTGAAAAGCTGATAAAAGCAGAGTTAATTTTGAGCAATAGTTTGTCAATAGTCATATGTGAAGAGCAGTTTGACAAAACAGAAGTTTTATTTAGTAATTCAGATTCAGTGAATTTTGTGGGGTGCAAAGTTGCAGAAAGGTTTGATTGTTTCTTTGTATGAAACTATAGAGTGACACTGTCAGCTTTCTATAAGTCTTGTGAATTGTTTATCCACTAGTATGCCTGAAAGATAAGGTGGCTTTATCTTCATCAAACGTTTGAGAATTAAGATCTCTGATTCTGTAAGTACTGGGACTATAGGCTTACTTTTACATATACTTCAAGAGATTCATCATTAGTGCAGTATTAAGCACATAATTTTTACATCATCAGTATCTTACTGGTAAGATAAACTACTGCTTTTTTTTTAAATAGTGGTATTAACTCCAATGTTGTCTTGATTCAGGTGTTGGAGCTGCTCGAGCTGGAAATCTTACTTTCATGGTTGGTGGAGTGGAACAAGAATTTGATGCTGCCAAAGAGTTGCTGACATGCATGGGTTCTAATGTGGTCTACTGTGGAGAGGTTGGAACCGGACAGGTAATGCTTCCTGAGGTGTTACTAGTTACCTCAGTCTTTTATTTTTGATGCTTTGTTTTTCTTTAATGATACCTACTCTTTTATTCCAGAATTAAACGCAGGATAATCTATCTTCATACTTGTTTGCTTGTTTACTTGTCTTCAACTATGTGTTTATAAAATAACCTCACGACATTCTTCTCCAGCGTGTTGTACAACTTAGTACCAAAACATCTGACTGGGTGCTTCTCCACACTGGATTGTTGAGATGATACTTCTTAGAGGACATAGATTTTAATTTTGTTTCTTCTAAATTTAGATTTTCTGAATGTGCTGAAGAACAAAGAGCCCCTACATGCCATGTATTCTAACTGAGCTACTGTACCAAGAAAAATTATTTCCTAATCTCTGAAGAAACCATAGGGCAGCTTTCATTGACTTTATACTATCATAAATCTGTTCTTACTGGTGCTTCCTTTAGAAGAGAGCTGTCAGAACGTATTTGATCATACTGTCCCAGACCTAGTTAAAGAAGATTCCTACATGTTATGTCTATGAAAATTCAGAAACTAATTGATGGTTTAACTTATTTTCAGGCTGCAAAGATCTGCAACAACATGCTCTTGGCCATCAGTATGATTGGAACTGCTGAGGCTATGAATCTTGGAATCAGGTTTGTTTGATTTTTGTATTGGACTGAGTAATTTTTTCTGTGTTAACAGTTTTTGTGTTTTACGGCGGACTTTCCCTGAGACAATGATG
Source organism: Athene noctua (assembly GCF_965140245.1). Taxonomy (NCBI): domain Eukaryota; kingdom Metazoa; phylum Chordata; class Aves; order Strigiformes; family Strigidae; genus Athene; species Athene noctua. The sequence continues at coordinate 140,371,520 of NC_134038.1, read as the reverse complement.
ATTAGATGGCATAGATAAACTTTTGCCAGAGGTTCTCTTATAAAGCCATTAACATGCTAAAGGAATTATTTAACTAAAGCAGGACTCTTCAGAACAGAAATATTCTCTTGTATTTGCTGTATAGGTTGTTACATTCTGCATCTGAAGTTAACAGTTCATTTGTTCTGCTGTAGTGCAATGTACAGTGATGTTTGTCATGCATTATGAACATGCAGAGGTAATACAGAGTTATCTTTTTGTTTGTATTCTAAGCTAGTGTATTCAGAGTATTATACTCCCATATGGCTCGTTGGTTTTGTTTACTTTGTTAAATTGTTCCAAAATATATTGTAAAGTAAAACTTCTAGTACAGTGTGTATATCAAATTAAGATCAAAGCATAAAAAAGAAAATCTACCTTTCTGTTTGACTTTACCACTGCAGTTTGTCCTAATTGCCAAAACTACTTTGTCAAAAAGCTGGAGTATGCTCCAATACACATTTATCAATTATAGGAGTACCATTTCTTTTCTAGCAGGTGGTATGTCTGACTTCTAAGTGGCAACATACTCAAACAAAATTATTTTTCCTTTCCAGTTGTAACCTATTTATTTTGCTGTGGTCTTTGAGATTTTGTTTTTTTTTTTCCCAATAGAGTGCATTAAGGTACCAGTTCAGTATCACAGTATTTGAACCTTTAATAAATTCTTCTAGCCACATCTAAATCATTTGCAAATTTATAGACAGAGAAGTCCTATGTTTGAAGAGATTATCTTGCAATTGTGTATCTTTTAAGGGCTCTTCATGAATTATTTATCTGCACAGTAGCATCCTTAAAATTGGCCTGCTAAAACTACAGATATTGTAGATACTTATCAAGTGGGCTTTAGACCGTGTGTTCATGTGGATTTGATATACTATAAAAACAGCAAGAGGGCATCAAATGTTTAAATAAATAAAAAAGAATGCCTACATATGCACACATACACAGGGCAATGTAATGGATTCACATTTCCTCTTAATTACCATATCAAGATGCAGTTGTTTTATTGAATTGCCCTTGTCTCAGATGTTAGACTATCTTGACCTATTAAGTTGTCATGTTGTAATTGAGATAAAAGAGGAATTTGCTTTGCATCAGTGCTAATTGGTTTATCAATATCCTGTACCATTTACATTTTAAAATTGAGAGCCTGTAAGATACTGAAGCATGTCTGCATCAAGCCATAATAAAAACAGTAGCATTGTTTACAACTATTGTAATCCAGTGTAGTGTAAAGCTTTCATCAGTTCTAAGTCATGGTTCACTTAATAAAGCATATGCAACTGATTTTTCATTATATTTTTATCTACATTTGTAGGAATTATTAGAGTTAAAATTGAAGATGGAATAAAATCAAGACGTTTGGAAGACAGATATTCTGGGCATGTAAGCCCTGTGCAGAATGAGTTGATGTCTGCAGTCACTGTAGCTTGAAGGTGTTTAGAATTTTCATTTTGTCCTTTTCCAGTTTAAATTTTGGCTGAATTTGTATACAGCATGTGAAGGGGGCAATATACAAACCTTCCTACCCTACAATCATGATAATCAAGAAGGAACTGTACTTACTGTAGAAGAATCCTGCTGATTGTAACCTGAATTATACAAAGAGCTGAATCTCATTTAGTCTGAAACTGCATGAGATTTAAGACAGAGGCAGTAATTTAAAGCCTTATGAAGTAATTTAGAACCCTTGTATTGATTTTAATGTGTTGCGATTTAAATCCTGGAGAAGATGACTTCTGCTTATAACTAGAATAAGAACTTTACACTTTTGGTGTGTACAAATGTCTTTTTTTCAAGTCTAAAACTCAAAGGATAGCGTGGCTGCTTAGACTGGAGAGAGTAGGAAGCTGAACTTGATTTATTAGATGGATGCATATCTGGTGAAGAAAGTCTGACTCTGACCTAATAATGGTAAAGGACACTGGAAATCTAAAAAATTCATAATATGAGCTCAGACATGTTCTTAACTTTTAGATAGAACATAAAATATCTTCATGTCATACATTGCCTATATCTGCTACATCATTTAAATCTTGAGTTTTATGGACTTTGGATAATTAATTATTCAAAATATTGCTGACTGAACTAGATGTAACAGGAAAGTCATATTATAGCACCTTACAGAAACCAATATATACTCTGAGCTTGTCTTCAAAACAATAATGATATTAATTCTATTAATAAACTACTTCTCTAATGTTTTCATAGACAATGCAACCTAAATTTTCATTTTCTGAAGGAGAGTTACTGTTAAATTCATTTCAGATTTTTAAATTGTATCTGCTATTGTTTTGTTTATTTTATATTTGAAATTAGAGAATTTTTCCAAACTTCAACGTAAGTAACAAACAGAACGTGGTGAGGAAGGAAAACTGACATTAATGAGCAAAAATTCCACAATAAACTCCCAGAAAAATACGCAATATTGCTATGTAATTTCTGCATTTATATTCCGCTTCTTTCCTGCTTTACACAAACATCATCTTTATTTACTAATCATCTTCATTTACTAATGAAGATGTCCATTTTCATTGAAAGTGATTTGGTTTAGATTCCAAAACTAATTAAAAAAAAAAAATCCATTCTGAGTTCTGACCACCGAAATGCTTGTTTTGTTATGTTTTTTCTATTAATTTCCTGATGCTTTATGAATGTTGCTACTAAAAGAAAGTGTGGCAGACATTCTGGAAATGAGTTCACATTGTCATTTATATTCTCTTTTTTTCTAGCAAGATAGTGCAACTTATAAGTAGAAAAATCTTGAGTAGATTTTGCTATATGGTTTTATGGATAATGTGCATGTTGCAAAATACTGTAGTGACTTACTGTGTCAAACCAACACACAGAGTAAATGTAAACTTCACAAATAAAAAATAATGCATTAAGTGATCTGTCCACAGCCAAAGACTATTTTTCTTTTTCTTTTTGCTGATCATCTCAGTGTCAGTAACTTTCTTTTACTGAGCCCTGAGTTCCAGTGAAACAGTGTCTATCTAATAATAGCAAAATAAAGCTCAGAAATGAAATATTGCTGATACCTGCTTTGTGTTTAGGTCAGATGGAAGTTGCTGCCTATCAGGAAGTTTGCGGTCCCTTCAGAACTGCCTGCACAGACTCAGGGAAGGGCTTATGTGGTGACACAAGGCAGGGCAAGATTGCTCAATATGGTTGGGATGTAAGAGACCAGGAGACCAAGAAGGGCTCTATGGCAGTAATCTCACTGCAAAATCACTTTTGTACTTCCAACAGCAGAGAAAGTCATCTCTATGAGGAGGGACTGCAGTGTCACGCAGATTTATGCCAAAAGCTGCAAATACAGCTCTTCCCTAAGCAATTCTACTGTATATGGATTTGTGCCTGCTTTTTTAGATACATAAAGTGAAAAGATGGTAAAAGTACTTTGCCCTCTGATGCTGAGTCTAAACATGGTTTCAGTCTTTAGATCTCTGTTCTTTGGGCACCCCTGAGCTGTAGATGGAATACATGAGCAGAAATGGGAGTCAACAGCATAGAGAGGAGCGTATGCTGCAGGCTGAGGGATGATTAGCCCTGGGCACATTCCCACTGCAAATTTTAGAAAGAGTACCTTGCAAAATAATTCCTCCAAGAGCACTGTGGCTCTGCTGTCTTTGGTATGGGGCTATAGCTAAGTCTTGTGAAGGTTAGTAATGACACTCAAAAGCACTTACCTTGTTTAAAATTCCAGTGGCAAAGTCATTTTTAGCTGTGATAGAAGGGTCCTGAGTTTCTGCTTGAATATTTGCAACTTCATATGGTATTTATCTGAAGCGTCTCAAGAAGGGAAACTCTCAACAGTTGAGCTACTTCAGTTGTTACACCTTAAAATGAAATCAGGATGTATCTTTTTTGTGATATGCCATTTCAATTTTTCTGTCTGTTCCAGACTGAACTCTTGGAGGAGTGTATGAAAATTTCTGTATGTGGTTTTGTCAAATCTCAGCAAAACTTGAGTTTTGAGCAGGGATCCTACTTTAACCATTTGTTTTGGTCTGTTGCTGAGTTTCTGCTGTTCAGTTCATTAGGAATGTTATCGAAGAAGCATTGATTTGAGGGAAGCAATTGTTTTTGCTTTATAATAAGTACAGTTAATACATGGGCTTCTTTTCTGCTTATAAGGGAGAAAAACATTTTGGTAATTGTAAATTCACACGCGCATGCACAAGCTCTTGCTACATCCAATGGCAAGTTGTTATGGGGACTGGCAGACTGTCATCATTTTGATAGCTTGAGCAGTATATCTCTTGAACAGCGATGGAGCTCTTATGCAGAGAGTATCATATGTTCCCAGCCAATTTACAGGGAAACAGCAATAACATTTTATCATGGTTGAGAGCCCAGTAGCTGCTTCCTATTAAACTTGCCCTTTCAGATACCTGTCTTGGATTAATTTGTTGATTTCAAATGGAAACTCAGTCTTCTCCACTGAAGCATGACTTTCTAGGATAGACTCTCACTGAATGACAATTACTGTATATTCTAGCCGGTTTCAGACCATTACAAGCTTTGGGCACACTGGAAGACAGAGGACTTCTTCAGTAACTGATTTTAATATACGTCTAATTTTAACTGTCAGTTATATATGCACCAGTGGATGAATCCTCAGAAAGATGAAATGCAAAGCACTTCTAACTTGCTCTTATTAATGATACACTTGCTGCAAAGGAGAAAAAAATAAAATTAGGTTCAGGTCTCCTGAAGAGAATCTGCATGGTGTTTAAGAGCAATGAATTTTGAAGAAGCAGAGATTTAAACTGACAGTATCTTCCTTTTTCATTTCTTAGAGCAAAAGTGTGCCAGATCTAGTGCAGACAGTATTTGAGATATATCTGTATAATACACATATATCTTTTAAAGTACACTTTCACAGAGAAGTAGTTGGAACACTGTAAGAAGAGCATTCTTTGGGAGGGTTATATGCATTTTGCGTCATACTCGTAGCTGTAATTATGGGGCTCTGCATGCAGCTAGATATGGCACAAGCAGGCACTACAATACCGATCTGGATGTAACAATTATAAGGAAACAAACAAACCAAGAGATTTGTTTTGGCCAAAAAAGCAACCTTGCTGTATTTGAAAGCTCAAGCATTGTCTGTTCCCAGTGTGGGTTTTTTGGATGACTACTATTAAAGCAGTTATTCAGAGTGGCTCTTGATGAAGATGTTGATACACTATGCAAGATGCAATTCAAATACTGTGAAAATATATTGGTGCTGGAAAATATTTTAAAAAATAAATAAATAAATGGCCATTGAAAGCATTCAGTTGAGTCAGAAGGTTGGAAAAAAATGGGGAGGAAAATAAAGCTTGATCCCATTCAGGATAGCAGGGGACTTGCTATTGAATTCCAGGGGCTGCTGCAGCATTTCGTAAATAAGAGTGCACAGCAGTAATGCTAAAAAGCTACCTTTGCAGCACAGATCTTGCTTTGTATTAGGAGGGCAGAATTGCAGGAGACACATGCCATTAGGGGAAAACGAACCATGCTGTAGGGTCCACTGTCTTAAATGTCGTTTTTTCAAATCCAGAATGCCTACTGGAATAAATAGACATAAATTCTAGCAACTATTCCATTGGTAATGAGCTTTTCTCATCTACAGATTAAAACCTTGAGTGCTACAGCACCTGGAAGCAGTGTTAGGATCACCATGGCTATGCAGATCTGCAAAAAGTCTGTGGTGTAAGAGCTAGAGTGTTGATTTCTATATAAAACCTTTATAGAAGGCTGTGATATATCCCTTTAAAAATCTGCTTTTCTCATCTTGGGTTGTCACTGGAGATAATTCCCTTGCTTTCTTTTTTGTCATGAGCCTAACTGAACATTTGTACAGGGCCAGATAAACTGCTGCTGGTTGTCATTGGTATAAATGCAATTGGTGTAAAATTACACTTGCAACTTAATATCAGCATAAATGTTAATTCATAAGAGGGTTAATTTCCTATAGTATTGAAGAACTTTCAGGGACTACATTGAGGAGGAGTTTATGCCATCAGCTCCGTGATAGGACAAATGACGTTTCTACTTGGACAAGCTTTGTTTTATCAGGATCAGTAACCTTATCAACAGTTGACCCAGAACTATAATATATTGTTCCAAATAGATAACATATGTCACAGTGAGAGGCCCACTTGCCTCATAAGCAGGAGTATGTAATGAAGATTTAAGAATAGTAAAGGAAAGAATGTACAATGTACAGATGTATACAATAGTAATATTTTTTGAGAGGTGTAGCATTTTTGCTCACATTGTTAGAGCAAGATCATTTGTATTATCCTGCTTACATCAGAAATGCACTAGCACTCATGTATAAACACATCACACAAGTACTTTCATGCTGCCATACTTGCTTGTGAATTTTTTTACCTTGTTCAGCTTTAGAAAATATAATTTTGATAAGAGGAACCAGTATGTGACCTAGTAGATAGCAGAACACAGAATGCCTTTTAATAATTGAAATACGAGGGGACTACTGTTCTCAGAGGACCTTTATTTTGCTTGCACTTCCAAAATTGCTAGGTGAAGGGGATTCACTTAGTGCAAAAGGAAAAAAGCTCTGAAAACCTACTGCTTAAATGGTGGATTGATGCTCTTTAATTTAAGATACGGCATCCCTACCCCCAATATCAATACTCTGTCATTTTTCATGACTTACAATAAAGGGAGAGAAATGACAGTATGGTCCTAAGATATAAAACAAGTCACCCATGTCTTGTGCATTTTGACATTAACACTTCTCTGCCTTGACCTTTGACAGATTAGGCCTTGACCCAAAGCTGCTGGCCAAAATCCTGAATATGAGCTCGGGTCGCTGTTGGTCAAGCGACACATACAACCCTGTTCCTGGAGTGATGGAAGGAGTACCATCTGCTAATAATTATCAAGGTGGCTTTGGAACAACACTCATGGCAAAGGTACATAACACTCGTGTGTAAACGTACAGTTGCTTCTCTCTCGTCTTCTAGCAAACGTTCTTCTCAGTGATAATTTATGATTACTGGGAAATAGTGTGCCTGAACAGAGGGGAATCCAACCTCTTACCGTATCTCTGAATTAATGAGTTGTATAGGGGGCTTTTCCTTAGCCTCCAGCCTCTTTTTAGCCTCTCTTACTGCTGAGCAGCTCAATGAGATTATATGCACTGTCTTTTTGAGTTCTGCCTTAACCCAGGAGTCCTGGAGGACTTGTGTGTACAGCAAGCATTCAGCAAGCCATTTAGGTGCCTCTACTGCTGTAGAATTTAGGAGCCTAAACTCAAGAGAGCAATCCAGGGAAATCCAGGTGACCTAATTAGGTGCAAATCAGTGGCATAAGCATCTAAGATTTTGGGCCCAATCTCTTCCAGATACCTTAAACTGTGCTACTGGACATGCCTTCTAGCATCTTCTTCCTTGCTAAAAAACTGCTTATGTGCTTGTCTTTCTTCCTAAGGCCATTTGGAATGCAGAAAGCAGACAAGTTTCAACCCACACCCCTGCAGACTGATTTTCTGCAGGTATCTGCACCATGCTGTGGGTTTTCCTGCATTGTCTTTGTTGGTGGCAGAAATAGTGCTTTTTGTAATAACCTAGTAATTTAAATTACTCGTCCATGAAGTGGGAGATCTGGGGTTTAGGTCCTTCGCAGCATGAGGAAGTTGCAACCTACAGTTATCCCATCCCAGGAGAGTGCACTTACTGCCATGCTCATGGCTGTTCTAGGAAAAGCACTGCCCTGAGTCACTCTGCGGTCAGGAAAGCAAAACTCTTAGAGGCTAGAGGAAACTAGGCAAGGAGGTCAGGACTCTGCATCCCACTGGTGAGGACACAGGAGGAAGGAACTCTGACTCTTGAACTACTTCTGCATTTAGCATGATGATTGCCTAAGGTAAAACCAGCCCTGGAAGAGATCTCTCATCTAAGCATGTAAGTGCAGGAAATAATTTCACACTGAATTCAGTGGGGATACTGTCCTGAGGGAGGCATTTGAGTTCATAGAGGACAGGTTTTAAGGCATACCAGTTTATGAGTGCTCCCAACTGGTTAGACATTCTGGCCATTTTCAGCTTTTCCATCAACGGTGGAAGTTAAGAACTTAAAACTAAAACATCATTCTCAGAGCCAGTGATCAAACTCAGATATTGCCATGCAAATCTCCACAGTGCTGGAGTTCCTATATGTAATACCTGCTTACTGATACTGTTTCTGTTGTTTTGCAGTTGATTTATGTCAATTGGTACATTTGCACATACAGTGGCATTAGCCAAATTCTGTCCAGAGTGTTTTGCATGTGGTAGCACCAAAAAATTTTGCTAATGTGGCATGGCTCAAAACCCCTTAATGGTTGGCCTGCAACATTTTATATTTATGGACCAACAACCAGGAGCTTTCACTTCTTTGAGGGATGTGTTAAAATATTGGAAAGCAGCAGTTTTTACGTTGCGTTCACGTCATTGAACATAGAGGACAATAAAGTTTTATTTAAGTTATTGATTTATGAAATGTGTTAGGTTATTGTTTGGATTTTGCCAGGGCTATTGATTAGAGATAAGCAACCTGATCCTGGCCCTGCCTCAGCACTCTTGTTTCCGTCTTGTGGGGTGTTTTCAGAATCTGTTCTGAATGTTGTGCCCTGTTTCACCCTGCAGTCTCTGTTCTCATGATTAATAACGCTTACTCTTGTCCAGAATAACCTCATATTATAAATGTGATGGAGACACATATTTTCCTTCCCTCCCTTTTAAATTTCTTTGTAAAGAGTTTTTTTCTTTTGGCATAAGAGGGATCTTCATCTCCTCTGTAAGCTGCCTTGAAAGATCTTCCTTTCATTGGAGGAATAGCATCCTGGCTTGTGCCTGTTGAAACTGCCAGCTTTTGGTTATAAAGCATCAGTGGTAACTAAGAGGAATGTTCCTCAGAGAGGTTTGTAATTGCTGTTCATCTCTTCTGACTATGCCTTTCCTCCCAGTCCTGAAAGGTGCCTTCTTTAGACTGGAATCCTCAGTAAGAAGGGAAGACACTAAATTCCTCTCATGCCTCTTGAACAATGCTATGTTATTCTATATAGATGGAAGATTACTTGAATGAGTAAGTAGCCAAGACAGCTGATCTTTCTCAAGATATTATTTGGTGCAGTGGTGACCTCTTTTAAGACACTGCTCCTTAGTTTGTGGAAACTTTTGCTACTATCCATTTCATCCTGGTATGTGATGTATCATGCAGTTCGTGAATTTTTTGAGTTAGGTACTTTTTTTCTGGGAAATACTTTTGCCACTTAAGAAAAAGCAAAAGCTATATTCAACGGAGAAAGAGATAGGTACAGCCCTGCGGTTGAGAAGAAGGTACTCCACAATGGAAATATCTGAGAGTGATGCAGTAACACAGTCACTAAGCTTAGTTACTAAACTTCAACTTACTGTTGACATATCAGATATGTTAGAAGTCAAAGGCTTTTTAAAAAATATTTTGCCAGCAATAGATCTCTCAAAGCAAGCCAGAGGATCCTTATTTTAAGTGTTCGGGACAGAAAAGTTTGTCAGACACTTCTGAAAAGCTCTTCAGTCTTGAAATCTTGATACTGAAACATAGAATGAACTTAATGTGAAACCTGCTCTAAAGATTTTGCATTTAAAAAAACGAGTTTACTTGCCATCTTTATGTCCGAGGCATTGCAGGCCAGAAGTTCTGTCTTTCATTCACAGCAAAGTTGCTAATTGAATGTCTTCTTTGAATCCTGAGAAGAGCTAGATTTCTGTCATACTATTCTTGACTCACATCAAGACAGCTTCTGAGCTTTATTCCAAATGGCAGTTTCATTTACATCAACTGCAAAACAAATGTAAGGAACCAAGTATTTCCAAAGTGAGCACTGGAAGCAGATTCTGAAAGAGAATGTTTCACTATTCCAAGATGGGAAAAAGGGGGTTGGAATAGTCAGTACAGTGAGACATCTGGAAGATCATGTCAGTTCCAAAGAGTATGAGAGGACCCATAAACTATGCTCTGATTTTTACTTCTTCCAAAAAAGTCAGCAAAGGGCAAATTCAGAGCTCTTCTGTATTACTTCACTTGAGGAATCTCCAACCTCAAGAGAAAAGGTGCAAAATACTTCACAACCTGAAGCTAAAGATAAGATTTACTTATATTTTGTATTTTTTCACCTTCAGAGCTCTAATTTAAAAACAAAACAACCTTCCTGCAGTTTGGAGACAGGAGTCCTTGTCCATTTAATTATTCAAATGTTGTCTGGTGTTTCAACCATCTTGAAGCTAGAGTTTCATTATTAGAGTGAACAGAGCTGCTTTATGAAATTGTATTTGTGCTAGCAGTCTATTCAGAATTTTCAGGGATTGCTTCTGTGAATGCCCCCTCAGAGAGAAATAGATCACAATTACCACTACCAAAACCAAGCACCTTCACTAGTTTGGAGTTAGATGATTTTGCCATTCTACTACTTCATGACATGATTTAAGCTTTGTTGAATAAAATGGATAATATGGCAACAGGTTTCACCAAGAGGGTTTAGAAGAGGCTAAGGAATATGTCATGGAATATCTTATTGTAAGTGAGGTTAAAGTAACTGTTCCTAGATTTGTCAGGTCATAAGTCTTTCAAGAGAATTACTACAAAAGAAAGAATGATCTGCCCTGATGCAGATGAAGAATATTTTTGATCCTATGACATCTGATATGTATGTTTTTCCCATTTTCCTAGATCTTGAAGTCATTCAAGGGTAATAGGAAGAGTAACTATAATTCTGATTTGTATCAGAATGACCTTTATAGAGCCGATTTACAGATCGAAGTGACATTTAGAGAGTAGAGTAAGATCTTGAATTTTCTTGTGCTAATTCAAATTCAGACACACAGAAAGTAAAGACCTGTCTTGTAAGTCATCCCTGAGAAGCCAAAGGTGCTCTCAGCAGTACTACAGTCTCTCAGTTCTTCTGTATCAAAGATTTGTTATTTAAAAAAAAAATAAAACCACAGCAAATTCTATAAACCACTATAGTCCTAGATGGACAGAAAATCCAGGCACTTCCTAGTAACACTTGAGAGATTCTTTTGCTACTTTCTTGAAACTTGGACTGCAAAATTGATTTCATTAGCAAGACCTTATAAAGGCACCCTTCAGTGCAGGCATTACTTTTGCACTGTTTATATATCCGGACCCTTGTTGGCTTTCCCTTTTTGGTTGGTTTCATGTCTGATTCAGCTTAGAATTCAAGACATCCTCCAGCCTATCTTGTCATTTCTGTCAACCATGCATGCAGCTGACTATTTCTAGCTAACCATGGTTAGTCAATAGTACCTGGTACTTGCCTTTGAGTTCTGTCCTATTTATTTCAGATTATAGCTGTAGTTGACCAAGGACTCTTGGAGGACACATTTCAAATTCATCCTCTTTGCAACCTTTTTTTTTTTCCCCAGATTTAGTGTTTAAAATGCAGTAGAATTACTTCATCTTCAGTCATTAAAGAAAACTTTGAGGTGTAACAGACTCAGGACAGTCCCCTGAAGAATTCTTGAATACATCCTTCCAGTTGGGCTGCAAACCATCCATATTCACAAAATGGCATATGGCTCTCATTTTACTATTAACTGGTCACTTTACAGTAAATGTATGTACTCTAAGTGGCTTCAATTTTGTTGTTATTCAAATCCCTCCTGCTCGATTTTTAACCTGTTTTTAGGAAGATGTCCTCTTGTCCGAACAAGTGAATGATGCCATTAGAACCAGTGTGAATTGCTTAAATGAATAGCCAGGGAAATTTTTTGTGGAGATGACATAACAAAGTGGAGAAAAAGAGTCTGAGTCTTGCTGCCAGGTTATATAGTGATGTAGAATCTTAAAATTCCTCCTGTCCTGAAGGAGGTTGCCTGCCTTGCGAAGTGTGGGATTTTTCTCTTGAATAACATTGAGTTACTGTTTTAAAAATTAAAAACTAAACAAGAGTTCCTTTTTCCAGGACTGAAATTTTAAGGCTGGAGTATTGTATTTGTTGGCAGTAAAGTTCTCTTTACAATGGAAGCCAAATAACCTATAATATGTGCATGGCTATTTATATCCTTGTTACTTCTCCCCTGACTTTTTCTCTTTCTCTTTCCTTCCATTCTTCCTCTCTGCTCACTTCCTCCCTCTTCTCCCTCCCCACAGGATCTTGGCTTGGCCCAGATTTCTGCCACCAACACTAAGACACCAGTTCCTCTGGGATCCCAGGCACATCAGATCTACAGGATGATGTGTGCAAAAGGCTACGCCCTGAAAGACTTCTCAGCTGTGTTCCAGTTTTTACGTGAGGAGGAAACCTTGTGAGCTGTCCTTTGGAAATGGACGCAATAACAAACCACATTTTTTTACCCTTATAGCTCATTTGAGAAGTATGTCAGTTTAATCAAATACTGTGCATCCTGATCCCATACAGACTAATCAACTTTGGTTGTCTAGATCACAACGAACTTCAGGGTTTTTCATAATTCCTGAAAAATCAAGCCAGAGGAAGAGATTGTTTGGCCATTAGCCAGACAGTGATTTCTTTTTTTTTTTTTTAAGAACCATCAAAGTGGGTTTTTTTCACTATATGCAATAAATAAATATTTTTTTTATGAAACACTTAACGGTTTGCGTATAAAATAACTTACATTATGGCTACAAACTTAGATGAATCTTGAATAGTAAGAGAATGTTATATAGTGATTTTATGATATATAGTGATCTGTTAAAATTAAACATTAATACTTTATGAAAAAAGGGAAGATTTGTTCGAGGAAGAAACACAACTTGAGATGGATTTTTTTTTCCTTGAACCTACTAGCCTTGAGGTGATCAGTAGTGAATTTTTCCTGGGATTCAGGCTGCAGATTAAGTTTATAGGCACTCATTTCTAAGTGGAGAGCTGTTACAGCATGTTTACCTGATAGACTTAGTTAAAATAACATAGAATGTGTGTCCCTCTTGTAAAGCTCCATTATTGTATTTTACTAACCCAATTTTATATTTTCTTGTATTCTGTCACACATTTTCAGAACTCAAGAACAGCACTTACCAGAAGTTCTAACAAAGTGTACATTTGTTTTAGGCAATTACTGAAGTATTTTAAATCTAAACAAACGCCATTATTTTGAAAAGAAATAAAAATCTATACTGGTAAATAGCTGCTGTATGGTTATTTGCGCTTTTTTTATGCACTCTTGTACACACACAATTAACCAAAAACTTGCACTAAGTGGTCTTATTTTTTTAATTTGCTTGGTTTTCTACAGACTATCTTGCAAAACCAATCTTTTCAAGAGCTCTTGTTGTGAATGCAGATGTGAAATGCTAGGGTTTCAACCCTAAGCCCCAAATTAAGGTTGACATATGGGTGATTCCCACAGCCCTTCACAAAGGGGGGGTGAGTTTGCCTTTAGGCTTCCCTCCAGGGTGCGGCCGGCCTGGCAGGGAGAGCCATTGGGTAAATGAGCCCCAGGTGTCTGCATTAAGTAACCAAAGGTCAGGTGTCCCACTTAGGGATAAAAGCTGGGACCACTTGCAGGAAGGGGCAGTGTCTGTCTGTGAGGTGGATGCACTTTGCAGAGTTTTCTGTTGGGGAAGGACCTCCTGCCTCCCTGGGACTGGGCTCCAGTCAGGTCTGGCCTTTCTAAACACGGGCTCTGTAGAGATTCAGTATGTGGCTTCCTTGGTCTTATGTATTTGGCTTAACTTGGCTGTCTCCCATCCCTTCTATAGGAAACTGCATGTCACCATTTATTCCACCCATTGTTGGTCATGTGGTGTCATTGTTGGGGTTGGGGATTGAAGTTGATTATGTATACTCTAACTGACTTGTTTGTACCCCCAGCGCTCACCCATGTGTTGACCCTTTTATATCAAATACAATTTAGTTATTGGTTCATCTTCATGCTAGGCCTAATAATTGGCAAAACAAGATGGTAATATATTTGCATATGTATTACCTTAACCATTCATCATCTCTTTGGTCTTGCAAAAGTACAGGTACACACTTGGCTTTATGAATGTAAATACTCATGTTGATTCCCCTAGAACTCGTCATATTCAGACTTAACTTGCAGGCTCTAGGCTTAATGGTCAATTTACAATGGATTTACATTCCTATTTTGGTTGTATGACGGATCCTTTTATATTTGCACATTTGAGTAACAAAATTGCATGCTTGAATTGGCTCAGGTCTGAATAATCTGAGAACTTGGACACTATATTTTAACACATTAGTAACATCATACAAAAGTCACTAAACAGTATTGATTGATCTGTTCTCCTTTCAGTTTTCTTTGAAAACTGTTTGACATTCTAGGTTATTCAGGGATTTGGGGCGCATTAATGTTACATATTAATGTACAACTACCAGGAGCAATCTTACTTTTAAAAAGTTGGTTTTCTCTCTTTTGATAAAACTACTGTTTCTACAGGATTGCATTTGCTCAGATATTAGACACAAAACTACCAGCAGTAAAAACTATTAAAGTTGCAAAGTCAACCACTCAAATGCTGGAAAACATAGAAACATGGAACCATAGTTGCAGGTATGTGGTTCAGCCTTAGATAACAGTTTGTAACATTTTTTCCTATGGGACTCCTACCTCACATAATACAAAGGATGGATCTAGTCTCATAATGAGTTTGGGATCAGGTACCGAAGAATGTTTTTGCCAGTAGAATCCTTGTTCATTTGGAAGCTCTATAATGGATGAGTCAAGGAATTGTAGGAGAGTCATAGTCAAATTTTTCTCCTCTATATTTGACTTGGAAATCTGGCTGGCATCAGCAGGATTGCTGAGAGATGCTTCCCTCTGTCCACCTCAGCCAGTAGCAGCATTTGGTATGAACGTGGTTGCTGGTAACTTGGGGTTTACCCAGGATTTACCTGTAACCCTGGGCTTGCGGGAGGCATAATCATATTTTCTGAAGACTTTATGTGCACACATAAATGTTGGGAGCCATGAGGGAAGAGAATATGCTCAATGAGATACATTCTTCGAAGCTTTTAGCTTCTGAAATCATAAAGAGTCTGTTAAGCATGTGGAGACTTGGTTGTTATTTTTATATTTCTCCCAAAAGCTTATAGCTTAGGCTTCCTGGGGTTCATTTCTCCTTCCCCACAAGCTCTGATCAAATTGTAAATTCCTACTCCAAAGCATAGGGTGCTCAAGTTGGAGGAAAGGCTGCCAGAATGCTATTTTGGCAAACCAACAAATTGTTCTGTGGTCTCCTTCTTGGAGGAGGATTTTGGCTGAAATTAAAAATGAAACAACCAAAAAAAAAAAAAACCCACAAAAAACCTCAGCTTCAGGGCAGACAGCCAGCATGTAAAGTTTTAGAACAAGCAGTTAGTTTGGCAAAGTTCGAAACAACTTTTTAAATAAGTCTTATTATGGAAAGTGCCTTGAAAGCTTTAATGATGTCCAATACCTGAAGCCAGTAATACAATTTATATTAGAATACAGAGTTTTTTCCTAATTTTTCAGGGGAATATTGTGTGACTGGATACATATAATGGTGGTGGTATTCATGCTAGCTATGGCTATGCTACATGTGCATATGTATATACTGTATCTTTAGTTTGGGGTATACTCCTGGTCGATGGAAATTAATAAGTACTAAAACTATTGTCACTGCCAGAAACAGGTGTTGAAAACTAATTTGTTGAGTTGAACAGAAAGATTGTAAAATTGGTTGAATTTCTATGCTAATTACCTCCCAGTACATACACACAAATTAGGTGCAACAAATTAACTGCATATTTTGTAAATGTCCCAAGGGAAACTTGAGGTAACTTCTTTTTAAATTAGTTTGAATGTTAAACTAGCCCTCCCATCATGCTTACTTTGGAAACTCACCTATATCAAATGCATTTATTGACTAACAGGAAAACACTGACAACCAATAAAAGTGGTGATGGTTTTAAAAAAAAAAATCCCAAGCAGCCTTCTCTCATTTATGATTCAGTATAACCTGTCTTAAGCAACTATTTTTGGTGGTCGTTTAACAGAGGAGGCCTTCTATTAAAACTGCTGAGTACTATATTGCTTTAACTTTATTTATGGCTCTTACAAGCCTCAGGAGGAAGAGGAGGTATTCTGACCAAGTAAAAGTATTATACGTGATATTCTAGCTCTGCTTTAATCAATGGGAATTTTGCCAATAAGTACAATACTGCCAAGACTTCACAGTGTGTGTTGAATGCCCACGTGATTCCGGTGCGGAGGTGGCCAAGATGCAGCTCTGGAGGAGCTTAAGCACATCCCTCTGGCAGGGATTGTGCCACATTACTGGCATCAGGATTGTGAGAAGTTGAGTGATGGCTGTGAGAGGAAGGAGCCAGCACGAGCTGCTGAAGGTGGTATTGCCAGTCTCCATCCCAGCCTTGTCCCACAGTGGATGAGAGAGGTGCTGAGGGGGACAGCTGCTGTCCCTGCCTGCCTGAGAACAGAGCTACCTGTCTTTTAAATCTCATGGATCTTTGCCACAAGAAGATTTTATTAAATGGTTTATGGAACAGAAAGACTGGTGCCACCCCTGGAACAAGCAGAGAAGGGCTACCATCATACAAGGGCTAATGTATTTATGCAATAGATGTCTTCCTATGGTTTTAGTCCACCACCTTGCTTTCCAAGACCAAATCTATCCAGACACAGCTCTGAGGTTACTAACTTGATACCTGTCTATCTGTGATAGCTGTTGCTTTCAATTTGTCTTTACATCATCATCGTCATCATCATCTTCTCCTCCTTCATATAAAAATAGATGTAATTCAGCTTTTCTCAAGAAAAGTTGAGAATATTGTCTGTCCTACAAGGCTGACTAATAAGTTGTGGAAACTTTGAAGCAGTTTAGAAACCTATGTCATGTTTTCTTGGTGCACAAACACAATGCGAAACTGCAGTTTTCTGCAGTATTTTAGACTTACAGTCTTCTAAGACTCTCTTAAAGTTTAGGGGACTTGCGGAGGGGAAGCCTTTTTATTGACTTCAGTATCAAGATCTTAGAACTCTTACTGCAAGCCTTGCACATCTGAAAAATTGTATTTCAGTAGTGGGAGAAGTCTAGTTCAACATCTACAAATTAGAATAAACAGTGATTTTGAAAAGCTCCAGCTTTCCATAGCAAGGATGTCTTTGACATTCTGTGCAACAGCGTAATGGATGTATGGTCTTTAAAAGCTGCTGGTACTTCTAAGATTTGTAGCTTCCTATATGTGATTTGGCACAACCCATCTTGCATGATGGTACAGTTACACATTAATTTTTTTCCAATAAGAATAATAGCAACAATTACAAAGTTTTCTTGGACAGAAAATGAATATTTTTATGTTTTTGATAGGTGTATGACATGGAACTAGGCATCCATATGGCAGTGATTTTTTTGTTGTTGTTTTGGCATTCATCATGGATTGTGAGCACTTGGGGTAAATTTAAATAGATGGATAAACCTTTCGAAGGACTAAATGTCTCATAATAACTACTGTATAATTAAAAGCCGTCTGGCTCGCTCTGCATTTACACCCAACTCTTCCTTTTGACCTTGACCCTGAGATGAGGTCTAGATTTTCATTTGAGGTCAGAGATAACACAGTCTGTTTCTTCATTTAGTTTTACTGAGCCTCCATTAGTGATGACAGTGTTCGGTTCGTTAAAGTAAATGCTATATATAGAGATAATAAATGTGCTAACATATGTTTTATGAAGTTCACTGATTTAAAAAAAAACTGGGAGCGCTGGACAAAACCATCTGAAATACACCTGATAAAAAGATAGGTTTGCATGTACATGAAATGCAGCTACCCTGGAAAGAAATGCAAATACTGTTACAATACACTTCAGTCCTTAAAGTATTTTTAGAAAATAAATTAATTGTACTTTGTCATGTTGAAGTTCAAAGGAGGAACCAGACAAGTAAAACAAAAGTAGTAGCTTTCAAATGTAGTCAGACATAAGCTTTATTTGGCCAGAATCAAGTGTTTCTGCTGTCTGTCTTCCAGTTTGAGACGCATGACAAAATAGCTTGAATTTATGCAGACAACTTATAGCACCAAGAGCTGTAGGGAAACAAATGTGGGAAGTAGCTTAAAGAATACTTCTTAAAATCTCCGAGCTGTCTACTTTGTTCTGATTGCTTTCTTCCAAATGATTTAACAGTGTTAACTGGGTACACCTGAGCCAGCTGTAAACTAGCTTGTTTGCATATCTGCAGCTCTCTAGTCCCAGCAGCTTTCCTAGGAAACTAGGTAAATGCAGGGGCAGCAGTGCTTGTGTAAACAGGCTCTTTCCAGTACCTAAACTGGCTAGTTTGTAGCTAGCAACAGCAGGCCATTTTTGCTTTCTAGTCATGTTATTCCATGGCTACAGAACCTGGAAGCTTTCAATGACCAATATTTAGTAGGCTAATGCATTGGATGTTGTAGCTGTTACTTGTTTTACAGCATCATCCGGCAGTCTGTGCCCTGGTTTTTTTCTGCCTGTTTGTACAATGCCTAGAACAAGTCCCCTCAGTGTTGTGTAATTGTGTCAGGCAGCCATCAGTCTGCAGTTCACAAAAAAGACTAAATTCAGTCACTCACTGGTGATTGAAGCTGGATCTTCAAGCACATGGACTTAAGATATGCTTGGATTCCTCTCCATTTCTACATACAAGGTTTTCATACAAGCTGTGCCTTATTTGAACCTATATATTGCATGGCACCAAGAGCCCGCAGTATCTCAATTGGTTATTTTTTTTCTACATTTGACTGTGTTAGAGCCACATTTGCTGTTCATGCTCAAAAATAGCCGATTTCTGGTCCCTGTCAGAAGAAGGGGAGAGAAACACTGTTAAACAAATGGAGGTTGGTAGATCACAGGATCTGATGCCAACATGTTACTCTCACTGGAAAGCCATTGGATCCTGTCCCCACCTTCTATTGCTATGACTTTTTTCCCCTGCTTGTCCCTGGGTAGATAACTGTGCTAGCTCATGTGGATGCAAACGGAGTCTGTGTTTAACAGAAGAGGAGAAGTAGGCAGCATCTTTGCTGTGTGACCCACTAGGTCTATCAGGAGAAGTTGGTTGCTTGTAAAACAGATAAGGGAACTGCAGTCTGCTCCCTCCCGCACCATGATAAAGACAGAGACACCAAGTCCGCAGACATCTTTAGATACCACCACTAAAGTCACAGCCAGCAGAATGCAGTTCCTGTCCCACATCGCACCACCCAGCTCTGCTGTCTGAGCAATAAACATCACACCAGCCTCTCCAAACTCTCCCTGGGGCTGCTTGTGGCTCTAGTTTTGGCAGCTTTGTCTGCCTTGGCCCTGGCTGCCTGGAATCTACTTCTGCGCTTCCTCCTGAAAATTCCTTTTCCAGTGCTGTGCCCGAGCTGACTGTAGGCTTTCAGTGTGCCTGCAAATAAGATGTTAGGTCTCACTTGCTTTCCATGTGCTCCCAATAGTGCCAGAAAGCACATAATGAATGTGTCTCCCTTGTTTCTTCCAGACTTAATAAGTAAACGGAGCTATAAACAGTAAGCCAAAAGGATGGGGATGGCAGGCATTTATGGGGTAGTAGGAATTTGTTCATTGAACTAGTCGTTGTGCTACTTCATGACTGCGGTATCTCAGCTTTTTCTGAGAGCAGGAGCGATGTATGTTTCTTTTATATGAAGAGGAGCCAAAACTGGCTCTGTCCACTGACCTGTGGCTGTCACTTTGAAACAGATTCATTGTTTACATTTACAGTAAAAAAGGAAAATAGCCGTTTTGTTGTATTAAAATATAGCTGGTCTGCTTTGTTGTTTTGTTTTTTAATCCATTTTCCACAAATGGATGTTCTAATCTGTTCGCTAGTATTTTACTTCCTTCTTCATCTGTATAACAGCCTGCATATTAGAGGCTACGTCTAACATCTAAAATCACTTTCAGGAATCTGAGAGAAACTCAAGTCTTAAGGTAACCCTGCCATGGTGCTGTTAATAACACATTGCAAGCAAGAAAGTAGTAAGTGGAAATAATGCACTCATTTAGAAGTAATAAATCCTTTGATCTTTCTTTGAAGCAAGAGTATATGCTTAAACTACCAATTCAGGGACAACCAGATGCCCATAAAGAATGGTTCTTTGCTTTGATAGAAAATCGCTGAGGCCTGCCCAGCAGCTCTGGTCTGTAAACAGATTAGTTAAGTGCTCATCAGCTCTGATTTGCATAGGACAGTCTTTGCACACAAACCCTACTTCCAGCCTTAACGAGCTATTTACTCGCAGGAAAGCTACTGGGTTCCTTTTAGTTAGAAATCTCAGGAGAAAATTGCTTTGTGAGAAGGGGCAGAATCCTGATTTGGAAATAGTGCCTTTCCTCTATATAGATGTTAATAAGTAATTGGTGACTGGCAGTCTGGGATGTTTGCTGAGCCTCTTTAGTGCCAGAGCGTGTTAATTAGAAAAATAGCTCATACCTGGAAAGTTGGAGAGGAGTTACTTCTCTCTGCTCATTGGTGGCTTCCATCCTTGGCTGGATAAAGAGCATACATGGAGGAGGACTGGGAAGCAGACACTTGTGTCTGCGGGAGAAGGATCCCAGTGCTGAAGTGTGCACTGAAGAGGATTTCGCTAGGCTGTAAAATACTCATCGCCTTTGCATAAAAATAAATGCCTTGTGGATGCTTGCTGGTTTGTGTGCAGCCTGCAAATTTGGCACTTACTTTTTTCCCTGTTTAAACTTCTTTTGATCCCCACAATTACTTTTGTCTAATACAAAGGGTGGTCAGTCTCAGCCACAAACACAGCAGATGGTAAGATTCACCCTAGAGTATAGAAGAGCTACAGTACTTCAGTGTCTTTTACATTTTAAAGTGCATTACTTCTCAACTGATTTCAGCCTGGCCAATGGTTTGCTTTTCTTCTGAATCAAGAAAGCACCAAAACCGCAACTTTTTCTGATGCGGAGACAAAAATATCAAAAGGGGAAAAAACCCACAAAGTATTGCTGTAACCAGTGTGAGCAGTTTCAGTGCAAACCTGCTGCAGCTGAAAAGGTGTTAAAAGTGATAGAGTAGATTCTTTCTATATTCATGATCTCACAAACTTTGGGGTGACAGGTATACAAATAAGGGTATAATGTAGGTATGTGTGTTTTAAAACAGAATACTGGTGTTAGACACAGGAAAGTTAATCATGTAATTCTACCTTACCCTAATAACAGTGAAAAATGTTAGGAATCTGTTTTTTTCACTGCTTACACTATTTCCATTTTGTGTCCCCTTTTGCTTGGAAAGTAAACTTGTTAGTGTCTTTGCCTGAAAACATAGGGTGGAAGGCTGAACTGAGGAAAATAGCATATCATTTTCATGGACAGGATAAATATAGTTAGAAACTCTTCCCTGTAAATCCCTGTTTGGTTTTCATTTCTTTATTTCATCAGCCAAATGCTGGTTTTTCACTTAGGCTATGATAAGAACATTACCCAAACACTTCCTCAAAAAATAAAATCTACATTATTACAGGGCACTCTGCATCAGCCCATCAGCCGTTTACCTTTGAAGGCTTGTGTTCAGCCCCTCAGTTTTATAGTGCCAAGATTTAAATATGGGATTGCTAGAGGAAATTAATTACTAGTAAATTTAGAACAAAGGCAAGAACCTGCAATTTCACAGCATGTAAAACACCTTTTGGAATTCTTTGCTCTCTTCTTGGAAAGCAGTGTGTCAAATTCTTGGAATTATTTTAAAGGGCTTGGTAAAATATGTAGCTATCCAACAAGCCATAATAAAATCTTATGCTTAAGGATATAAATAGCAGGCAGAAAATTATTTTCTCTCTAGCCACTTTAGACCACGACTGTTCTAATGTGCATTGCAAAGCACTGCAGGGCTTGCTTTTCTGATGCCCTGGGTGCTGAGCCTGAGCACGGTTGTGGGCAAAGAGTAGAACCTGGTGGGGCAAAGCTGTGATCCAAGGTGAGACATCCTCTGTGCCTGACCTCTGAGGTCTATAGCTGCTGCCTCATTCTGTTTCAGCCCAACTCCTATCAACCACCAGAATCCAACTGGGGGCGGCAGTGGGCTCAGGGACCCACATGGCTTCACACATCCCTTGTCCTGCACATCCAGCAGTACTTGCATCTTTCTGAGCTTTCTAGAACCCTCTTCTGTCTTCAAACACTTAGGTGCCTGTATCTGCTCATACTGCTTTGTGTCAGCTCCAAGGTGGACAAAGAAATGTCTTCAGTTTAGTCTCTATAAACCTGGCCTTTCTGTTGATTCTCTTGCTGCTGGTTCTCAGATCTCCCTCTCTGATGATTCTCTTTTGCTTGTTGCCTCCAGATTACAGTCTGTAAAATGTGTCTTTCACCTTCTCCCATAGCCACTCTGTCATGCGGTCTTCTTACTTCTTCCATCACACCTGAATGTGAGTGGCTTTCTCTGTTCCAAAACACCATCCCAGAGACACATCATTCTCATCCCTAAAGGCAGCATCTGATTCCACTCCACCCATTGCTACATTTTTCTTTTCCTTTCTTTTTCCTTGTTAACTAATGTGTTTTGTCTCCCTTGGCTCTCCTGCTCCATTTGAACTACACTTTTTTTTCTCTTGTACCTTTGCAACCCCTAGTACTCACACAGATGTTATACATACTGTAGTGAGCTTGAAGAGTGATTCTCAAATCATCAAAAATATCTGCTGCAGTTTTTCTCCTTCATATTCAGTAAAGTACAATACTGAGGTCTGCCATACAGCACAGCTGATGAACATGCCTAATGCTGTGACAATTTTTCCCATAGAGGTAAAGAACTCCATGTGAAGCAGTTTCAATATCATATGCTTTTTTAGTAAATACTTCAGCAATATTCTTTTAGTACAATACAATTTGTTAGCATTTATGGCATGTAGTAAATTAATAAGACCCACACACTGATTTTTATTACTTTAGGTAGAAAGATCACAGCCTTCTCAATATAACTGAGCAACTGTAAATTACTGTTAACAACTACATGAGAGAGAAGGAAGTGGAAAAGTCACCTCCACACTGATGATTGTTTCCTATTCTTCCTTTGTGGGTTTTAGGAAGGGAAGCTTTCAAATAAAATAAATAAATAAAATAAAGGGGACACTAATGGGTTGGAAGCCTTGTATCTCTACCAGGGCTACTAAAGACTTTGTAGCTCACCATCAAAGGAATTCCTTACAACTAGCAGGATTGTCAGCCATTATGTTGTTAAAATACATTTTTCATGAATGCAAATGTATTTTGAAATCTTTTAAAATCCAGGGTCATAAAAACAAGCTCCCATAGAGAACAGTTTTAAAATCAAGTTAATATATCTTGTTTCCACAATAATATGGTTAGCTCCATAAGAATACAAAGCTAACTGGGTGTTGCAACCAACTCCTGTATTTTAGGCCAGTATCGGTATGCTTCCCAGAGTGAACGTCGACAGTATGCAGAATATGGTCATGGACATGACATTTCACCAAACAGAAGATATATTTCAGTGTGGATCTCACTTTGGATGACATAAAGAGTATCTCCACAGAAGTCCATGAATGTGCTTGGATACAAAATCAATGTCTGTAAGAAGAGGTTCAGCTCCGCACTGCTGGAGGGCTAAGGCTTGCAATCTCACATTGATCTTACATGGCACAGGTAGTTCTCAAACGTTAAAATAACAGACAGAGGTGAAAAATCAGCTCCTCTGAAAGGATGTACAGGGTCTATATACACCAGCAGCACAGTAGGAGGAAGTCTGGAAAACTACACAGTTAGGTTTAAGGAGCATCTTTATTTCCATCTTTGACTTGAGTTGTGCCACTTGGACATGATTCTACGTTAAGCAAGTAAAAAAATCTGATTGCTTCTGAAGTCAATGGAAATTTTACCATTTAGTTCAGTAGAACAGGACTTTTTCTCCTATATTTTTTTTTTGCCACAATTCAAATTGTAATGTGGCTCTTTGAGTTAAAAAAAGTGTCAGGTGTTTTATAAAAATCAGGTCATATCATTAAACAAATTAGTTTGCAAGAGTGAATATGAAGAGTGTAGCTGCCTTCTGAATTGTATTACTGTATGACAGGATCTCTTAAAAATGAACAGAGGGAAAAATTGTCTGGACTTGAAAGTTAAGATCAACAAATTTGTTGATGAAAGGTAGCCAAATATTAAATAGCTAGAGTCAGTCATTACAGGGTCACAGTTAGGAACGTGGTCTATTTAACATTCTCATAGATGAAGAGGTAAACAAGGACAGCTCATTGTTGAAATCTGCAGTCACCACTATGCTGAGTAGCAGTCCGTCATCCCTGTGGCCTGAGGTGTGTGGAAGAATCACAGAATCCCAGAATGATTGAGGTTGGAAAGGGACCCCTGGAAGTCATCTTGTCCAACCCCCCCTACTCAGTCAGAGTCACTTAGAGTCAGTTGCCCAGGACCATGTCCAGATGGCTTTTGAATATCTCTAAGGATGGAGACTCCACTCCCTGGGCAACCTGCACCCATACTCAGTAAAAAAGTTTCCTGGTGTTCAGACAGAACTTCCTGTGGTTCAGTTTGTGCCCATTGCCTCTGGTCCTGTCACTGGGCACCACTAAAAAGAGCCCAAGAAGCTCTATCCTCTTTGCACCCTCCCTTCAAGTGTTTATATACATGTATAAGATCCTCACTCAGCCCCCACTGTAGGCTGAACAGTCCCAGTTCACTCAGCCTTCCCTCACAGGAGAGATGCTTCAGTCCCTTCATTGTCTGCATGACTCTTTGTTGGACTCTTTCCAGTATGGTTTTTGTCATGTACAAAAGTACATGTTAGCATAATTCCCAGGGGCAGAGCTTTTCTGGGGAGGGAAAGAGACTGAGCCCTGGTTCTCTGCACATTCTCTACCAAGGTGTTTCCAACAGACACCCAAGCACGCTGGTCTGCAATGAGATGGCTTCATGCTCCTGTACCCCGTGGTGAAGTTAGAAACCTGTGGCATCTCTTTCGTGTTCTGCCCGCAAAGGGACCACTTTACAGCTGTAGAGATCCCCAAGTCCTTAGTGAAAAAGTAAACTATCCTTTCTGATCTAAAACTTTATTGTTCTGTTCATGCTATAATAACCAGAACCAGCAAAAAACAGGCTCTAGGTGAAAGATCTGTGCTGGTGGCCAAAACAGCTGTGTAAAATGAACCAGAGTGAAAATAGTTAGGGGTCTAAGTCAGAAATTCTTCTTAGAATGCAGTGGCTTTAGCTGTTAAGTTAATGCTTTTTACTGTAGGAAAGAGCTTATGTCTGATACTGTACTGAGTGCTACAAATTCATCTATCTGTTTCCCTTTGTAGGGCAGCTCTGTGAGTTGTGATAGTCTTAATCAAGGTGAAAGGCAAACTTTGCCAGGCCACCCTGAATGTAAGGAGATGTCCTGTTTGAAAGCTTTTCTACTAATGGGCAGAAAAATAGAGTTCAACTGGCAATAATTTCATTTGCTGTAACTTGATAAAGTATGATGATTTTGCACGTGACAAGCTAAATCTTCCATTGATCTAGGCTGAACTACTACCCCTGTTTTGAGATAACAAATAGCAAGCTGATCATAAACAAATGAACAGAAGGAAAATCTGAATTGACTGGATAGACTATTTGCTGTGAAATGTTAACTCAACTCTATAAATAACGTTTGGTTTCTATCCAGAGGAGGAATGATTTACTTCACCAAACAGGTAAAACAGAATAAATAATAAGACCCCCGATACACTGAATCAAATGAGAAAACAAAGCCTGTGATAGATGTGACCTTTGGAGAAATGTTCGATTTTGTTTGTCACTGCTTGGAAATAATACAATGTACCTAACAAGAGGTAAGAGCCCAGCAACAGGAATGTCACTGTCTTCTGTTACTATCTTAATGTGGAATGCAAGTTTTTTAACAGATCAAATATATTTTAATAGATTGCTTGTTTTCTTTCATTCGTAGAGTTTTTGTGTGTGAGATCACAAATGGATGTATCCCTCCACCCCTTGCTTTATAGCTCATCACTGTCACAGATGACATCATTATAGCTATAATGTGCAAATGTGTCTACAGTTCTTTCCACAGGATTTCTGAGCCTTTAGTGTGCTGATGACCTGGTTTTATACTGTGTTTCTTCTGTTTTAGATCAAAAGAATGACTTGCACATGGGTGAACCCCTTGCAATACTCTTGATGTTCTTCCAAAACAGTGCCAGGTGACAAATCTCATTTTCATTCCACTGTTAGTCTGCATGTTCAATATGTAGGAATTTTCCAGAGTCTACTCACAGACCTTATAACCCCCCAAAATTAAATCTCTGTTCTCATAAAGACCCTCCTCAAAAGAGCCCCTGGCTACCTTTTGTTACCATCTATCTACCTTTACGGAGAGAGCATGCTGTGTATTGACATGCAAAGCCAAGCTCCAAAGAAGTGACCTGCTGTGTCTGACAATTTCTCTACCAAGTAACTTTTAAATTAGAGTTAACCTGAGATTTCAGCCAGTCTGCTCATTTGCACATCAATATCCTAATGCTCCTCCTTAGCACTGGTGTTGTCCTAGTGTTACTTTTAAGATAAGGTGGCTAGCTTTGATATTTAGAGATATGCGCACATTAGAAAGCTGGATGTGATCCTGGATAAAGTTCCAGGAGTGTTTTAGCCAATTGCATGGTGTATGTTAGTGATGCCAGTAAAAACTATAACCTGGAAAGCACTCATTACATGCATGCACTGTCACAGGCAAAGTACATGCTTTGGACAGCTAAAGACAGATTACACCAGCAGAAGCGTAATTTAGTGCTGGAACATCACCTACTCTGGAGCTTCTGCCAGTACCGCTGCACTGTCCAAAGGCACCTCTCTCCCCAACCCTGCCTGGCCTAACCCTGGTGGTGGCATCCTGCTGCACAAATGTGGTTTTGGTGAGTGGAAAATGTACCTGAAGAGCAATGCTGAAGAAGCACAAGTCATCTGGCTTTCCAAAGAGGAGGTGAAGAGCAGACCTGGGTATGATAGGACAACGTGTCCAAGACTGGCCAGCCCTTTAGCACAACAAAGATGCAAGCCTCAGTTCCCTTCCAGCGTTTGACACTGAAGCCTGGAAAATTCAAGTGAGGGAAATAAAAGTGCTGTTTGCTGACAGCAACACTAATTAATCATCAAACAGTTCACAAGGAAAAGTGACAAATTCATCCTTGAGAAAGCTTTTAACAAGCATATTCTAGTACAGTCACCCAGATACTTGGTTTCACAGTCAGGATCACTACAAGCTGTGTGACAGCATCTTTGGATCTTTGTCAACTTCTTTGCATTCAATATTAAACGCAGGCTCTGGCCTTGTAAAGTTGCAGTAATTACTGTTCAATACATTTGTCCTTTAGGATTTGGGGTGGGTTTTTTAGCTTTCTGTACTAATGATTTGTGGTACTAATGCCCACTGATAGCTAAATGTGAGATACAGGTGCATTCCTGATGGATTTTGGCACTTACTGCTATGTCATAGCAATAGAAGTTATTTCTGGATCTGTCTTCTCAATGATGTCAAGAACTGAAATTCTTATTGACATGAATTATGTTCCCAGCTGTGTTTCCAGTTCTTCTGTCCTCCCTGTTCAAAGGCAACAGTGCTTGTAGAATTGCTTGGAGAAGGAACCTTTGAAAATTCAAAGTTTGCGCCTCATGGAAATATGGCTGTTAATAAACGCTGTGATTTATTTCCTATGTGAATGCCTGCTCATATAATTGCAGTAAAACAATTCCTGTGAAATCATTCTCTTTGAACTGTAGTCTTGTGTAGGGATAGAAAAGCACTGGGTCAGGTCTGACCATATAGTTCTGCCTCCTGTCATACACAGCAATAAGTGATGGATGTGGAGAGAAGAGTGTGACAAGGAAAACACACCATGAAATTTCTCCAGTCTGCTCTCCTGCTCCCTTGCTGTTTTGTACACTTTTTTTCGAGTTTTCTACTGGCCTGCTCCAGTGAGTATAGGGCACTCAGCACCTATCACAACATGCTTTGTATGAGTTCATGAAAGATGTATTAATCTTGCCAGGTCTCTGGCATTTGAGCTGAAAGCTGCAGAGAAAGGTGGGCCTCATGGGCAACCGCTGGGTTAAGATGGGCTTCCCTTGAGGACAAAAGCCACAAAAGACATGGTCGTGTCAGTTGTGGAGGGGGGTAACATGAGTATGACTATTTCAATTTTTGCTATCAGGGAAACTGCTTGTTCTTAATCCAACTTGGGTTACATGTACAGAAATAATTTCTTCAGACTCTGGAAATGTTAAATTTCCTTTTAAAAGCCCAGGGGGAGAACTCAAGCACACAATCAATGCCTGTATTCTACTGCTCTCAATTTCCAGACTGTGTTTCCAACCTTTAAACAGCTGCTTCTTCCATTTTTCCTCTTATACCTGCTAAGCAAGGAGTGACCAACATCTGAGTGGAGAAAATGTTAACAAATTCCACTGGTGGCCCTCTTTTGTCAAGTCTGGAATTGTGGTTGCCGGATAACATTGAAGTAACCCTTTAAAAAAAACCCAAACGAACAAAAAATTCCAACAAAAACCTCAAGGTTCTGAAATTCAAATAATATCTTGATATTGCTAAAGCATCGTGGAGTTATACCTGCTTTAATGAACCAGTAAAGGGCCTTATCCTCAGTCAGAAACCATTCCTAAGCCTCCAACAGACATCCTTTGAGCATGGAAATGTATGTTACAATGTTTTGCTATTTAATTGCTCCAATTTTATTTAGAGAGGAGGTTAGGTATTAGGAAACACCTTCAAAGCAAGTATAAAAGATTAGTTGTGGGATAGGTAAGAGGCTATTTTCTCACTGGGATCTTCAAAAAGCAAAGATTTGTAAAGCTTTCAAGATGACTGGGGACAGGATTGACTTCTTGTTAAATCAGATAGGGACCTAATTAGAGATTTATGAAAGCAACAAAGCACCCTGCAGCAGGCAGTTTCCCTGCTGGGAGAAAGCTCACTGAAACATGAGGGTAAGGCTAATAGCAGCTACTAAAAAGAAAGAAAGAAAAAGAAAAACAAAACACAAAAAAAAACCCAAAAAAACCCAACCACATCCCTTTTAACTGTTTTAAACCCTCCAGCAATTGGACATCTCTGTCAGGGTTTAGAGGAGATAGCCTAACGTGCCTGATATGAAGACAGGAGACACAAATCTGTTGCCAAAGGCCATTGTGAAGGGTTGAAAAAAAGACTAGGGTGGTCGGCAGATAAGCAGATATCTCTCCTCCAAGTAAGGGGATGAATTAGCCTTACAGTTGCTAAACTCAGGATAACAAATCTGCTTAAAGGCTTGCTTCCTCATTGGTAAAATAACCTTTGAATGGATCTCTGGAACAAGAGAAAGAGATCAAGGAAAATGTGTCAATTTGGGATAATAAAGGAAGCAAAAGGGCCATAAATAGAGCAGATATGCATCCCTAGGCAGCAGCCACCTTACTTTCTTTTAGCAATTGACAGTGGCCCTCAAGGTGTTGTTACACATGATGAATTCTCAGACTCAATACTGCATTTCTTCTTATTGCCATTTGCATAATATATGACCCTTTGCTTTTGTGTATATGAAACAATCTTGTAATAGAAATGTGAACACACGGGGGAAAATTATCCACACTCCATCTGTTTTGGTGCATTCAGATTCGAAATAGGTATTTTTCTGAACGCATTTTTGCAAATGCAATATAACCTGAAATTTTGATGGCGTGTTTCCTTTTTCTGTTGCAACCAATGAAGGCTTAAGTCTGGAAACTGAAAAAGCTTCAGGGCAGAAACTTGAATAGCTCCACTTAGAAACATTGTGTCATAGAAACAGGCATTCATAGCTCAGAAACAACATTTCTGTGTTCAGCAGGAGTTAGACAGTCTGGCATGGTGGCCCTTCTTTTGCACTTTGAGTGAAAAAAATGCTGGTCATTGTTTGCATGGGTAAAATTATTATTATTTTAATACATTGCAGCACAAAAAATAATACCCTGAAAGTTTCTTTAATGGCAAATAGTAAACAATGAAAATTACTGAAAAATCATCTGCCGCTAAGCATGCTAAGCTCACTTATTTAGCACTGAAGAGGTGACAGAGATCATGCCTGTATGTGATATGATTTTAGATTAAAACAAAACTTTCACTATTTTCCCTAGTAAATGTTGAATACTTTAGTAATGCTTGCATGCTTAAGTAATATATGCATGCTCTGCTAGTTTAATTTTCATAAACTTGATTGATTCAAATGTTGACTTTACTACCACAGCTTTTATACCCTCATCTAATCAAACTACATGTTTATTATTTCAGTTTTACATATATTAGTAATTGAATTGTGTACCTTAATGGTACAGTAAGGTTTTGCATCGTTTACTAAGGAAAAAGCTGACTTGATATTGTTTCTCCTATTTTAGTGCAGTATTCTTATTTTTTCTGGGCTGTGATAGGCTCTTCAAGAATTACTTTATAGGTAAAGTAAATGATCAAGCTGTAGGGAATTAAATAAGACTAAATTCATTAGCTCTTGCATCCCAGCATTACTCCTGCTTATCACCTGGGACTCTTCCTCTGCAGCTGCCTTAGCCTGATACAGTGGTCGTAGCTTTCCAGTTTCATGCAAGTGGACCCAATTCCTGTATTATTCTTACGACCTTCTACTCAGAAAATTAAAATGGCTGTGTTCAAAACTTTCAACATTCAGTTTTGTCTGCTCCTTGCACTCATCATAGATACAATCCACAAAAATAATTCTTTCTTTCCTTTAATTTCTCTTTCCAGATAAAGTATTCAAATAGCATTCACAATTTGGAGTGCCAAATTTAAGACCTCTAGTGAAAATTAGAAGTGTATCTAGTTGGACACATAAAAAATGAGACTTCCCAACTTGCTAGTCAGTCTTGAAAAACTTAGTCTTCAGCTTTAGCAATTGCAAGCCTTGTCCTTTGAAACGTATTTTGATCTTGTTTACTGGTCTCCTCATCTGTCCTTGCAACAAATCTTTTTTTCACATTTTACTCTTACATAATCAATTTGTGTACATATAAACCATAAATATTGCAAGGATTGTTTTTCATTTCTGCATATTTTTTAAAGGTGGCTAATTTAAAATATAAGGATCTAAGTCTGAGTTTCATCACAATACAAAAAGACTTTTTTAGATAATTTGTCATCACAATATTCAGGTTGATTCTGAAATTTATTTTTGCTGATGCACTCTATGAAAAATAGGCTCTGTGAATTGACAGTGTTATTGGATGAGTCTAGGATTTCTGGGGAGAGGTATAATTCAGGTACCATTTGAAATATATACTCTTTTGTTCATGTTTTATATTACCAGAGGAGTTGTTATGCTTTTTTTTTAAATAGATTCTATGATCAGTACATGAATTAATGTATTTTATTGATTAAATTTTATGTAATAGCTTGACTTCAATGCCTCAGTGGTATTATGTTTTAAGCAAGTTCTTTTATGTGGTTTTTATAAACAGGACGATAATTGAAAGTAAATCTGACAGATAGATTGGACTTTGGCAAGAAGTTTAGATTGGGTAGCGGGTATTTTTTCCTCTGATATTCTTCTCCCCTTTACCACCCTTTCTTATACTTCCCAGCACAGGCACATTGCATCTTACAAGTTGGAGTGGATTTGTGTCTGACAAGGGCTTGAACAGAAGGGCTCTGAGGAATGTGTTGGTGCTCCCGTGAGTGGCATCTGTGATTTAGTAGGTGGCAGTCTCTCTTTGGAGTCATAATCGAACTGCCAACCCAGTCTGGAGTTTAAGAGACTGTGCTGATGGAGCTACTTGTTTTGGGTGAAACTTAAAACCAAGGTCCTGTCTGTGGTCATTAAAGACTTCTGGCATACATCCTCTGTGAAGCTGCTATATGGTATTGCATTAAGAGTTGTATTTCAGAAGTGGATTAGGAGATCCTTTTGTATTCTTTCTAAAGCACTTCAGCATTTTGGGGATAAAAAAATGCTATATAAACATAATTTACTATAATAATAAAATGAAAACATTCTCTTCACCTTTCAAACAGGAGCACATCACCTTCAAAAAGAACAAAACCATCTTGAGGTTTCTTTAGTATGTAAACCCAGATGATGTTGACCAGATGTGGGTCAAGATTAGCTTTAAATCAGGATTTGGGTTTCAAGTTAAGGGCTGAACCTTGGCTAGGTTTCAGATTCTGGCTTAATGGCAGGAAAATCCCATAAGGGTCTCCATCAAGATTTCATCTCAACATTGTGAGAATTTCATTAAATCACCTGTTCTTAGATTCTCATATTTGCCCTCATTTTCAAAGAGGATCCTTGTCCCCAAGTTGTTAAAGAGAGAAGGGAGCAGAGGGGCTGAATTTAAGTCTTTGAATATGACGTAGTGCTGAGACCTGGATGGCAAGGGTTCATGCCTGTTAGTGTCACTGAGGCTTGGTTCTAATGCCAGACAGAAATAGGTTTGGAAGGAGAGAAAGAGGAAAGTGCTATAGAATACCATGTAGCTTTACTGCTCCATGTTTAGCATAACTCTGCAAGTGATCACTGGTCATTTGTAAGAGCCACTTGGTAAGCAAAACTGTGTAGGTACTTAGGCAGCACTTAGGCTTAGATCTAAACTATCCATGCATCATTTACAAATATTCACAGTTAGCACTTTGGGAACCAATCGAAACACATGCCTTCAACCCATCACTTCCTAACTCTGCAATAATCCATTTTGCTGAGTACTTAACTTATCTTTGCACAGGTCAGCACATTTCTGTCACACAGCCTGGCAGTACTTGTGTGGGCAATATCATAGTAGATCGACATTATCTGTAATCATGGCATGAAAATGTCTGCATGCTTCAAGTCTGTCTTTGCCTCATCTCCTCCATTTACTGTAGGATCTGTGGCTGAGGAATTGGAGTTTTGGACAGAATGGAAGTACTTACCGGCAATTGTAAAAGGGGCTCCGTCCAGGTGGGCATGTCAAAGAAAATTTCCTTCCAGAGGTTAAAGACCATAGGGTGGAAAAAGCTAGTTTGGGGATAACTCAGCTGCATCATAGGCTACATTGGTGCTAAGTAACTGTTGGCAGAAATATTTAGCTATTTGAAAGCACAGTTGACTACTAATAGTGAGGTACAGGGATCAGCTCAGGAAGAAATACTGCCCAACAAAATAATGTGGTATGAAATCAGAAAGCTTGTGCAAATAAAAGATGATGGGGTCATCAGTTTTACTCACTTAGGTGGGGGTGGCTGGAAAACAGGATTTCAATTCTGGAAAAAAAATCCCTATGTCTGACATTCGCTTTTGTCTTGCAATGCAACGAGGCCTCAAGCTCAACCCGTTTTAAAGAAAAAAGTTCCAGCTCAGAAGATCCAGCATTTCAATAGCTGAGGTAAACCCGGGAAATGTGGGTGTTTGGGCATTTGACCCTGTGTGTTCACAGCTTACCCTGTTTCTTCTGATCAGCCATTCCATTCTGGATGCCTCAAACCTTTGTAATATTTATGTAAACGATTTCTCACAAAATGTTTTGATGGATGGTTCTGCATTTTTTCATTTAAAAAATGGTTTAAAACATTCTTTACTGATCTTACTTTCATTTTCATGAATAGGTGAGTAGGTCTAAAGCAATGTGACTGTTCAGACAGTAGGACAATATTCTGTATGAGAAGCTGGCAGTAATAGTCCAAAAATTATATAGCTTATTAAATATGCAACAAATCTGTGTCTGCCCACTGGCAAAATCTTGAACCCACAGAAAACAGTAAAAATCTTTCTGAGTGCATCAGGCTCTTAGTAGAGTGTTAAATAACTTCAATTTCTGTTAAAGCTGCAACTTTCAACATTGTGTCCTGTGTATAATGGGTATAACCTTGAAATATTTGCATTACCTTTTCTGTGTCTCTGGAGTCAATGAGAGTATCTGGGCTGAGAACATCACCAGACTGGGACCAGGAACATCAAAATATATGCATGTACTTTAAGTTGTTCCAGCAAAGGAAACTCGCTTTCATTGAAGTACTGTAAGTTGATCTAAGTGAGTTTTCTGATGTAATGAACTTTATCACTTTGATCCCCATGAAGAATCCATCTGAGTTAGAGCCAGAAAAACATGTAAATCTGACACTACAATAGGAACATTTGTTTAAAATGAGTAACACATCTTGATGGGGTTTTTGATAGCTAAAATAAACTTTATGCAGTACAGTCTTGAAAGCTTGTTGAAAAATGAATGGATAAAACATGTTTTAGCTCAAGAGTCAGCTATTCAGTCAGATTGCTTCTTTCTTTTTGAATCTATAATAAAAAGTTAAATCCTCTGCAGAGCCATTGTACCAAACCGACTGGGTCTGTTATGGTAGAGCACATATTATCGTAAAAAACTGATTTCATACAGATAATTGTCGTGGCAATAGAAATTGAAGCAGAGACACAGATGCTTGTTGTGTTCTGCTAGTCCTGCCAATGGTTATTTGGAAGTCTGCAATCAAATAGAAAGATGAGAGTGTGTGTTACGTTGCTGCACAGAGTTCTTTCCTACCAGGGTTTATGCAAACAGTTAAAAATATATATTATCAAATAAAGCTTATGCTGCTTCTTTCCATCTATACCTTCTATGAATATATCAAAAACAAGTCCCTGGCAACTGCAGATTTTGATAAGTCTGATACTCAGGAATATGTTTAGCATATTTATTTCAGAATACTTAAATGTCCATCAGTTTATCAGAGTTCTTTACAAAAATACAAAATTTGAAGCTTAATGCACTCATAATGGTCATCACAGCTACGCAGCTCTCAACACAAGACATCTGCAGCCGGGCTGTCAGCTGATGTATTATCAATTAGCCAGCAGACTGACCAAACACATCCATGCTATGTGTTGCCTGAAGACTGCTGAATCACATTGCCTGGTACTCTACGAGAGTGATGACTAAGTGTATTAGAAAGGGCAAGATGGTGGTCAGGCAAATATAGAGAAAAATCTGCTCCCCATTGTGGAAAAGACCAGTTTTCTAACTGCTCTGTACACAACTATACTTAGAATCTTTTCTGTATGGCTTGCACTGAATTTCCTTGTCTGAATTCTTACACAATTTAGAGAAACCTAATATGTAAACACATTTAGAAGGTAAAGAATTAAGGGATGATGGTTTCTGGAATAATCTGAATATTATTGAACTGAGTTCAATAGCTCACATTTAATAAAAGTATGAGATGACTGAAAACTGGCAGAAAGAAAATGTAAAACTTGAATTAGAAACACCCATTTGTGCAAGAGACTGTGAGGGAAATGTCAGTAACAACATTCTGAGTGATTATTTTGGCTCAATGGTATATGAACCTCTCTATGTACCATAATTTATGATTTCTTTAAGGGAGTGTGATGCTGGCATCGCAAGAAACAGCAGCTAAGGTGAGTGGCTGGTTGACAAACCAATTTAAGATGATGATAAGCACAGCAATGATGAGAGGATGTGCAGGGGTGAGACTTCCCCACATCTTAACTCCAGAAACGCTGATTAATGAGTTCATTGTAAGCCCCTTGCTTTTGCAAAAGCTTTGTACGAGATGAAGTATGAGCAGATGAGTAACAGAAGAGGGCAGTGAAACAAGACAGTAAAGAGACTAATCTTCCAGCTGAGATGGGAAGGCTTCGTGGAAGGACTAATTTCAGGCCAAAAATATTATGAATAATAGAGATTATTTCTGTAAAGAGAACATTAGTTTTAAGTCTACAGGGACAATTTCTAATAATAACACAGGAAGAAAACTAACAGAAAACACCCTAAATTATTTTTTTAAGGCATAGAATCAAAACCATCAATGCATATGAGCAAGAAGCTGATAAAATGGTATAATCTGAATTTACTTCTTGACCCAAAGGGAAAACAAAACTCAGAAAAATATGTTTTATTGATTTCTCCATCTCTTATGCATGGTATGGAATTTAGCTGTGGTCCTGCCCTTTAGGTTTTTGAGGAATTCAGATTTTTCAGGTACTTGGTCAGCACCACCACCACTGTGCCTTCTACAGAAAAGAGCATGGTCAGACACGGAGAGGATTAAGACCTCAGCGTGACTGTGGGGGCACCAGTTGGTTCATGAAGAGACTTAGGCACTGGTTTTTGCAGAACCTGTCTGCTGCATGTATGTTAGACGGCTCTGAGGTTTTATCAGACACTGTCTCTTGGACTGTGCATCCATATGTGTGCATGTTCACAGCTCTGTGTGTGTGTGTGTGCACATGTGCATCCATGTGCGTGCACTTGGGGATCTCATTTGCAAATCTAATGAAGCTGATCAGAGATATCATTTTTTCCTTACATTCCTGACTTGACTGACAAGAATAGTGCCCTCCCTGATCTGGTCAAAGTCTTTCAGAGCAGAAAGGCAAATATTCAGGGTCACCACAACTGAAGCTGTTGGGGACATATACAGATGCGGAATGTTACCCATCTGGTTCAGCTTGCTGTTAAAAACTGAAATGCCAATAGGTTTAGATGAGAGTTTTAAGGATCGTATTTATGGACTTGAATGCTCATGTTCTGCCAAGTCCTTTTTGGGCCCGTAAAAGGACACACAGCTCCTTTTGCTGTGCCTATCCTGACAGACAGAGCAGGGCGGCAGCAGAGGCCGGCAGTTGTCCATGCTCTTTAATTGCTAGCACACTCCCAAGCACAGTCCTGGCTGTGCTGATTGCTGTTCTTCCAGACAACACACAGACACGCTTCAGGGGAGAGCATGTGCCAGGGACGGTTCCCAGCAGGCAATTTCGACTCAAGTATTCTGGGTCTGAGGGGGTGGGGAAGGGAAAGAAGAGACTATGGTATGTAGAGCTGAGCCATGCTGTGCTGCCTGGCCTCAGGGCCAGAGCATGGTCCCTGGTTATTTTACTTACTAGACATTTCCTGTGTGTCTCAATTCTACGTCTGTTCAAGAGCAACAGCAGCACTTCCCCGCTTTGCAAAAAATAAGTGCCTTTTTAATGTGCTACAGGAATAGGTGCTATTTTAAGTATTCACCAGAGATGAATCCAGTATTTTTGCAATCTGCTTGGGAGAGTGGTTCCATGCTAAGAAATCTTTATCCTGCAATCAAGGTTTTGATTGGGCTTCAATCTGCAATGATCTCCAAATGTGTATTGTTTGAATTCACTGTTTAAGTTTCACCCACTGTGGTGATAGCAACTGTGCAAAGTTCAAGCCTGAAACTGAACTAGAGTGGAAGGCGAGAAGGGTTCAACTTCATTGCTCTGCCTGTTGGGTTGCTTCCTCTCTGGGCAATGTAAAAAAGTCAACTATCTTATTTTTCCTTTTCCATGGCCAGGGCCAAAGAATGCAGGAGAATTAGCCAAGAGTAGAAAAAAAAAAAAATGGAGCTTTGCTATAGCTTTAGGGATCCAGGATACTTGCCTTTCTCATCAGAGAGAGAGCAACCAGACTGATATACTATTTTCCATCAATCAAGTCAGCAAAGCCAGGCAGAGCACTTCCTTTGACATCAATGCAGTGGTGACAGTTGTAGAGTTAATGCATTCCTTCTTAATGGAATACCATAAATCTAGGTTCAATGCTGCCAAAATAATGGCTGCAGTTCTCACTGGAGAAGTCGGCTCTCTCTCTGCATTCCCATGGGCCTAAATCACTTTGGTTATAGAAGTAATTAGTAATTATTTACTGTTATTAATAAGGATATCTAAAACAGCTTACAGGGATAGTTTACCTGTTTGAAGAGATGCTGTTGCCTCTTGGTTAAGCACACCAGTCTATTAATAATTGCACCATATTTAACAGCTTCAGAAGAATTATATTTTTCAAACCATAGGACAAATTTAGAAAGGAACAGTTTATATTTTTCCAGGAAGATGTTTGGATTGTGTCAGAGACTCCCTAAAGCAACCATAGCTTCCTCAGGTTTAGTGTTTTATTTATAAGGAAATATGTAAGGCAGAATGCAAATGTGACAGTAGGATACAGTACTGGTATGGAGGAAGAAAATTCATTGATTAATTCACTAGCTGTATTATATTTGGGTACCAAGGAGGGGAAAAAACCAGATATGCCTGGTCAGGAAATCATCAGATCAGATTTAGAGATACTTTGGAAGTTCAAATAAGAAGACCTCTTTGCAATCTCGGAGAGCTACTCTGCAGGGGGGGTGTGGGTGTGTGTGCATAGCCCAGTGATCTGTGGATGGAGAAACAATGGGTGTTTGGCCTCTGTCGCAAGCAAAAGCCATGACACCACCAGCAGCACAGCATCTGCTGAGCGTTTCCCTCACTATATCTCGATCCTCTTCTTTCCCACAAGAATTTCCTCAACCCCCAAAGGAATATTATTTGAGATTGTCTAAATTTAGCAAAACAGCTTTATAGCACTAGTCACGCTCAAGGCTTTACCTCTCACTTACAAGTTTATTTCACTATGCAGGGATCATAAAGCACCTTTCAAATTGCCAGCCAGTACCGCTGGGGCACAGCAGAAACCATTGTGGTACAAAGTCCATTGAGTTTAGGATGCAAGTGTAGCAGTGCTTTTAACCCCTCTCTGCATGGGAATCTGAATGCAGATGGTAAATGCCCAAAGGGTAGGTGGTGCTGGGAGCGAAAGCAGGTGGAGCGTGAGCACAGGGTAACCTCCATTTTGGTTCCAAAGTGCAAGCACATGAGGAGCAGGGCTTCCTCAGAGGAGTCCCCTGCAGTGAGAGCAACACCCACCCCCCCCGCCTTCCTACCCACGTGAGGGCATCTCACCAACGTACAGGTGGTGATGAGAGCAATGCCCCAATGCTGCCCACCTTCCAAAGGAAATGAAAATTATTGCCCGTGTTTTACTGTGGCCTATTAAATTTGGTGTTCGATTTAAGCATCCACAAGTGATCATATGAAAATCTCAGCTTTGGTTTTGTTGCAGACCTAGACACTCACTTACCAAGAAAATGTGCAGGATGCAAATAAAACATAAGCAGAAGGTAGCCTAGGGAATCCAAGCCCTGAAGGCATATAATGTTTTGATTCAATTTTTGGAAGGGATTTCTTGTTTATTAAACCAACCACTTGAATTTAATTGGGAAGTAAAGGCTTGATCTTGGCACATCTAAATCATAAATATTCAACTTGTATTTAGTTCCTAAATACAGCCAACAGTAAAGGTCAGACTTGGAGAGGGATAGAAAGTCCTACATACTGCAGGTCAGGTGAAAATGGTTCATGTTTGGCTCAGATCATAGGGCACAAATAGAGGAAGAGTGACACTGGCTCTAGCTGCAAACAACTTTGGTCCGGATATATACAGGTTGACCTTTGCTTCAGAACTATGAAGACATACTAGCAAAGAGGCAACACACATTAGGTTGCTCATGGTACTGTGCTGATGTGTTTGGCTTCTGGGCCAGACAGGCGTGCATCTGTCCAACTAAGAGCATGGGCTCATCCAGGCAGGCATGCTCTAAATCTGATCCCAGGGCCATACCCCGACAGAACCACAAAATAAACACATGCGCGTTCACTGCTTTCTAAAGCATACCGGATGTTAATAAGCAGAATAATTTGCAGTGGTTTGACTACTGCCTTTTCTTTTTTAGCTTGTAGTTAATGCATGAAGGCATTTCTGATCGTAATTATGCCAATGACCTATTGTCACATCAGCTATTGCAAACTGCATTTACTCAAACAAAAAATTGATGGTGTTCTTTTT
This sequence comes from Athene noctua, assembly GCF_965140245.1. Taxonomy (NCBI): domain Eukaryota; kingdom Metazoa; phylum Chordata; class Aves; order Strigiformes; family Strigidae; genus Athene; species Athene noctua. Next base: position 140,331,823 of record NC_134038.1, on the reverse strand, counting down.
TATTGGACTGAAAAAAACAAGTGGGCAAGCTTTCAAGAATCACAGTCAGAGTACAGTATGTCTGCATTTAATTATGGGGTTGGAGCAATTAACACTTGGGCTCTGCTTTGTTCTGTATTCCATGGCTGGTTGTTGAGAAAATACAATTCTCAAAAGCTTGCCATTTAAAATGTATTTAGCCTATTTTTAGTTAGCATGAAGGGGGTTACATACAACTTAGGACTGTGAAGGTTGGGCTAGGACTCAGGAGACCCTGGTTCAGTCCAAACAGTTCTTTGCGACAGTGTAAAAGTCTTAATTTGTGCTGATATCTCACCAGCCTGCTGGAAAGTAATTCCTTGTTGTAAGGCAGGGACTCTGTTAGCCGTAAGGTGCTCGCAATGTGGGCTGCTTTAAGTATGTTAGTCCTGTCTCAGGTTTTATTCTTAATGTATGTGACTAACATGGTTTATATCCTTTTTATTCTCTGATAACCAGAGACCCTTAAACCAAAGCACTATACAATGTGCAGCGTATATTGCCTTGCCCCTCATTCATGAATTCTCTTAAACATCTAAGTCTGACCCAATTCAAAACAATATTTCTCAAGCATGTACCTTAGATTAAAACATATGCTTGAGACCCATTGAAGTAAAAAAAAATATATATATACTAAAGACCTCCTTTTTATTATTTCCCCTCACAATTTCACCTTGCAACACTTTCTTAATTGCAAAACAATTTTGGCTTGAACTTCTGTGTCTCGGTCTGCTGTACTGTGACCTAAAGAACAGTACATACACATGCAGAAATTAACTGGTCCCTTAGGAGTACTCTTGCACTGGAGAGTGAAGGAGGAGAAGGCATATTTGCAAATAGCTATATTTTCTTTCACCAACTTAATTGCTTCTGTTTGGAACTTTTAAAATCTCGCCTTACCATGCAGTCATTTTCAAAGTGAGCACAGCATGACTGACCCAAAAAAACCTGTTTGCTTTTTTATTATAATTTTGGTTGTGATATTTTATTAGTGGAGACTGCAACACCCCAGAGAAGTAACAGTCGGCTGGTTGTGGCACCTCTGGCATTTCCTAGCTTATACTCTGATTAACTGTGCTATATTAATAAAGTCCTTTTAATATGCTTTTGTAGAGTAATTTCCTAGGGCTTTCACGAAAACATATGGAAAAACAAACTCTATCACATGGCATCACACTGACACTCCTTTGGGTCATCAGCAGACCTGGACCTTTGGACCTCTAGTAGGTGAGTTAATGGAGTAACTGGTAATAGTACTAATCTGTCATCATTCTGGGAGATTAGTACTAGAAATATTTACCAGTTTTCATAGTTATTTCTTGATAGAGGAATAGCGAGACTCAGGCTGGAGATTTCAGTTACCATTTACGGCTCTGGAAAGAGCTTCGTCTCCCCTTCTCAAGCGCAACGCTTTGCTGGGTCTCCTACAGCCTTTCTGGCAGAGTGAAGTAGCCTCCTACCCCACCACCTTGCCTCACTGAGGTGGGCATCCCCTCCTCCTCATGTTCACCATTCAATCCTGCCTCATATAGGGACTCCTCCGTCAGTCATACTCAGCCTCTCCACTCACCCATCTGGTCCTTTCAGGCACACTTCTGCTTCGCAGCCTGGTAACCTCAGTGGTGCCTCTGATGCAGTCTCTCTCCTTTCTCCCAGCTCACAGTTCTTTCTCAGTCTCCAGATCCTCCCTCCTCAACCAGCTAGTTGCCTTCTGCCTGTCTTGCCTTCACTTCTACTTTTCCATGTTTCCTTGCCAGCCTCCCATATCAAATTCTCTGTATTAAAACCATTGGTCCACTTTCCCCACATCTCCCGTCCTTCCCTCTTCCTTAGAGTTAGAAAGTACAGTTTCTGTTTCTGAAGTGGCCTGGCTTAACCTTTGCCCTTAGCTTGGTACCTGACTCAGAACAGCTCAGAGGTAGGAATTTTTTGGAAAGAAGGTGTTACGTAGTATAAGGTTGTTGAGTCTTCATGGCAGTTGCTAGGCCACTGGAAATGGATGCCTCTCATGGAAAACTGTCCATTTTAACAGTCCTCCAGTATTGTTTTTCTATCTATAATCCTTGACATTTGAAGGTAAATTGATGATAATGGTGGTACAAACCAGGTTAACTCAATCAAAAGGGACTCTATTTTTGCAGCCACGCTCACAGCATTTCTTTTCCAGCAGAGTGCATAAACTGCACACAGATTCCCACATATGCACAGCCCTTTGCACAGTCCTTTGATCTTTGACAGGAATCTTCAGGCACCCTTTGGACTGGGAGACATTCTCATAGTCTTTTACAGTTGTGGATACATTTTTGGTCTAGAGTAAACACTTGATATAGTTAGGGGAGGTTTTCTTATTCTTAAAATGACATGAAGTCCTCAGGAGATGAAAGTACATTATTGTAGCTTTGTACTTCTGGGAATATTAGCTATTTATAATTAACTGGAATAAAATTGAAATGGAAATACAGAGAACATGATGCATAGTAAGCAATCACAGACCTGTAAGACATGTATTACTCACAAACACAAGATCAAACAGCTGCTTTTCCTGCCTTTTACAAAGTATTCCTGACATACTATTCTCCTTGATGAACAATTACTGTGTTTATGCACTAGTATTTCACTTGATGCTGATTCCTCACCTCTTTCCATAATTTCTTCTGTTAAAATTCAAGGACTGATTAGGTCATTTTGTCCTATAATATCTTACCATGCTTTTTTCGTCTCCGGGGGTCTACATCTACAGAAATTCCTACTCTTGTCCATACCTACCTCTCAGTTAATGATTTTTTTTTTTTCTAGTTCTCTAAACCAGATTTTTCCTCCCAGCATGGGAGGCACAAGACACTGCTCAAGTTAGGAGTGCAGCATCAGGAACCACAGTTTGCAAATTGTCACCTGATTCCTTTCATCAGATCTCCAGAGCTTCCATGCACCAGAGCACAGCTACAAGCTGCCTCTCTTGGACCCAAAAGGGATAGAGCTACAAGAAAGAAGAGACACAAACCTCTGTTGCCTTCTCTAATTACAGCTGCAGAATGATTTCAAGAAATTGCTATTGAGAAATACATCAACATATTGTTGATGCCTTTGGCCTAGTGAGTGATGATCTAATTTCTGTTTAATTGACCAGCAGCCAATTTATGTTTGGATCAAAGTTTGAAATGTAGCGTGTTTCTTATTAGGGTGAGGTGGTTATTATAAACATGAATCATAATAGACCTCAGTTAGGGATTAATCCTGCAAAGTGCTGAATATTGTGTGGGATGGCAAGTGCTCAGTATACCACCTACCTTATTCTTTACATCATCAAATCACACCATCTCTCTGAAGCTGATCTGACAAATCATTCGTTAAGTCCTATCCTGTAAATTCAGACATTTATCCAGACTGTTCACAGAGGAAGCAGAAATTAATTATGCTTAATAATCCTTATTCACACCTGCATTACTGCAGACTTAGGTCAATCTAAATCCATTACCAGCTCAAAACTGGTGGGAAATGGTCTTTCAATTATTTGTCTATTTTACTCTGATTTCTGTCAATTAGAGAGAGAGGGCAAGTATAAACCAAATGCCTTGGTCAGTCACAAAGACATCTAACCTACTTCTTTCTAAGAAAAAAAAAATTGCAGTAACTTAATCAATAGTAAAATATTGCATGACACAACTGAGAAAATAATTGGAATTAGTTAAGATAATAAAAATACTCTGTGTCCCTCATTAAAAGTCTTTACAAGAGTAACTAAAATTAAAAGGAACAGTTGAAAGATCAGGGTCAACAGCTGTTTCGTTTTTAGCTATTTTAACTCTAGTTCTCAATTATTTTAGATGCTATCCTTAAGGGTTAAAGGAGAAAGAGCGATGGGAAGAAGACAGAGTTCTTCAGGGGAAAATTCATCAGTTAATTCAATATACAGTGTATGAGAAAAGAACGAACAGAACAGAATTCTCTTGGTCATAAGCTAATCATAAAGTCTCTAGCCAATGTCCGGATAGGGTCAGGCCTTCAGCGCTTTGAATTTCTGACTGGTGACACATTGCTAGAAGCCTAGTGCACATGGAGAAGAGGTTATTTTCTTTGGTGGAAGTGGCACTGATGAGAGCCACTCACAGTATCCCAATAGGTTGCGTTTTGTCCCCCAGTGTCCCCAGGTTCACAGCAGCTTAGTCCAGCATGTAGCTAAGGACTTCAGTGAGGAAGAACAGCTGATGAAGTCCCTTGTGCAGTCAGCAGAGGCAAAGACAGGGAACCCTCCAGAGGATCAGTCAGATTTCTTGTGGGCTAAGGGTAGGTTTCTTTTTTTTAGTCCATAGCCAGTGCAAGGTCATTTGACTTACCTCAATGCACAATAAAAGAGCTTTAAGAGAGGTCACTTATGGCCAGCCCAAAAAGAAGAAAGTAAACTCTTCTGTTTTCTTAGTTTAACTTCTGCCTTGGCTGCTGCCTGGGGCCTAAAATCTCTGGATTCAAAGATAGAAAATGGAGCACATTAAAAAGATGAGTTCCTTCTTTCTCTATGGGGACTCTTCAGGCTCTCCTTCACTACATAAAGTGGAGCAATCCAGCTACCCTTTTTTCATTACAAACTTTGCTAATAAAAACCAAAATCAGACAATAAAAGCACACTTTCTCCTGATGCTCTGTTTTTTCTTCCTTTCCCTCTCCCTGGCCTCACCTGTACTAACACAGTCACACTTTCAGTAGCCCTTACTGGAAGCAATGCCAGCTTTCAGTTTTTATTAAGAAGGCTAAATCAGGAGTTTATAATAGTCCTTTTATACTTTTAATGTTGCCCATTTTACTGCTGCTTTAACATTCACTGCCCAGACCTGGCTTGTATTCCATGTTCCCAGATCTGAACAACAGAACACCCCTATTAATTTAACCATGTCCTTTCTATTCCTACATTTCTTAAGCCGTACAGCTGTGATTTTGTCTTAATTTCCCTGTGGCCCTTAAACATCTTTTGAATCCGTACATGTAATCACTGCAAAGGGAGAAAGTCAAAGGGGAGTTTGCAGTTCCCTGTGCCTTCCAGAAATCTGCAGTCCTACACTGCTTTTGCATTGGCAATGGGGAAAACCTGCCCTGTACCAAAGAAGAATAACTGTTGTGTGCACTCAATGCCTTGACATGCCCAAGACAAGGCTCACCCAGCTATATGGGTGCTTGAAGGAAGAGTCACCAGTTTTTATACTTAACTCTCACTGAAAAACAGGGTCTGACTGTTTTCCTTCCTGAGTTTTGAATCTGCTTTCAAAATGCAGGCCACACATGGACCAGCCTTCTTCCATGCACCCATCTCTCAGGTTTGGGTATCTTTCAGCTGCTTATTGTTTCTTGCAGCCTGGTGAAGATGTCAGAGACCGGGAGATGGGGAAGAAGAACAATAGAAAATCTTGTTCATATCAGCTGCCTGTGTGTTGGTGATGGGCTGCTTCTCTGTGCAGCTGATTATGGAGCCAGATTTGCAAAAATATTTAGGCCTCTAAAACCAGAAGTGGCTACAATCTTTCTCAGCGCTACCTTGCTACTAAGGTGTAATTGGTATTATAACTAGTGGATGTACCAGCATCCAAACTTCAATTCAAACAGGAATTCAGGCCAGAACTGAGATTCAGAAAGCCCCTGTTCAGATGCTGCTTCCCAAGGTGCCTAAGCTTCCACTGGGGCTGCACTTTGCTGCCATGGCCCTTTCTTGACTTTAACTCTGGCCATCTACTTGTGTTTGCTGATATTCACAACCTCAGATAACTTGTCTGTCTGGACTAAAATGCCTGAAACAAATATTGATCGAGTTCGTGATGCAAGCCACTCCTTAGGCACACTGTTGCTTAAGGCAGGTCAAAGATTCATCGTGCTCATTTAAGGTTAGAAATATCAGAGAGAAAAACATTTGCACAGGACTGTTCCTGAGTGGAGATTGCTCCTGCTTTGGGGTTATGCACCAATGTACCTCGTCGCCCTCAATACACTAATGAAAACAAATAGTGTGATACAGTGTGGCCTCCCTACAAGCAGAAAACAAGCACCATCGTGTACCTAGATGACAATATATTAAGATCATTATCGTATTTAATACAGTCGACGCTATCACTAATCAGTAAAAACAGCAGCGGCATTATATTATTTTCTAAGTGACAGATTTGTTGATAGAATAAATAAAGCCTTTCTATCGAGACATGGTAACATAAATATAAGCATCTTAACGGAATACCAAAAGTAACAACAGGCAGAAAGGAGGTCTCTTTTACAAAAAAAAAAAAAAAAAAAAAAAGAAAAAAGTTCAGTTATTGACTATTTTGCTGTAAATCTGTCTTTTGCTTTCTAATCAATCGTTAACAATCAAAGGCCACCTGGCTTAATTGAGCCTAATTTTCAGGAAGCCTAATCTGGCATTCCTCGCACACTGAAGTGAATGTAGGGATAGGGAAACAATAGCACTAGTAAAGAAATGAAAAATACCTGACATTAAACATATTTTTAAACATCCACAAAAATGATTTTTCAGTAGCAGATGAAAATATGACAATTAGTGGTCATTCAATAAACTAGCAAGGATGTTATTATTCTTCTAAAGGCTTTTAAAGAGTGCACACACACATACAAAATCACAGCTGCATTTATTTTTTTAAAGCTGAAAAGTAAAGGCTATAATATAACCATTTAGCTACAGAAGTGAGTGGTTTTGCACAACCACCATCGTAAAGATCCTCTGGCATGCAGGTCATAGAAAGATTTTGGAGGATTTCAGCCTAATAGAATAAATGAATGTACTAGACAACACCCTTCCTCTTTGGCACTGGGAAATACTTTAGTGGAAGGGTAACTAAAGCCCTCTCAGCTTTCTCCCTCCTTTGCAGGAATATCTCTTCTTGTTCAGACTCTTTACCTGGCTCCATCTTCCCTGCAGAAGCAGAAGAGCAGCTCCAACCCTCGCTTCTGACAGGACATAACACCATTTACAGGGGGTGAAGGTTTGGGGGGCCTGGTTCTGGGGTCATTGCAATGGTCTGACTGCATGCTGCTGATGGATGAAGCCTTTGTTTTACATTCTGCCTGAGTAATTGTAATAAATATTGATAGGTGTGCTACGTTATTAATTTATTTCAGGCAGAGCATGTCTGTGAAGCTGTGGAATGACCTTGACAGAGGAAGCAGTGCTTACCAGGCATAAGTATCTCTGCTGAGGGCACAGCAAAGACCAAGGGACCCTGTCAACACAGACGAAAGATATCGCTACTCAACAGTAGCTTCCGTTGTGCTACAAAAAGGTAAAATATTGCTTAAAGACAGAAATTTAAAAGTATCACATAAGTATTTTTCAGGATTTCTCCCGAATGAGGTCATCGAAAGATGCAATAGCACTGTGGCATCAGAGCTGTGAAATGAGGCATTTTGTTCCTTTACAAGGAGAGAACGTCTCATTCGTGGCCTGGTCTTCTTATTTGAGACTGAGCCTCAGATCTGCGTTTTTCTGCAGCCATGGCACTGATCTCAAGCCTTTCAGGGCTATGCCATCCATGCAGGCACAGCACTGTGCTTATGTGGTGTGCCATGGATGGGTCCTCTCTCTGTAGGCACAGAACACTGCTTGGTCTAGTCTTTTTATAAGATCAAGGCTTTAATCTCAATTTTTATTTCCTCCATAAAATTTGTATGCAAATATTTTCCTATCTCCCAGACCTATTATGAATGGGATTGCCCTCCAGTTGGTTGCCATTCAGCTTGGCTGCCTTCACTATAGACTTTACTAGTTGGCATCAGAGTTGCTTTGCATGTACAGGCCCATCTGCAGCTGCAGCAGCAATTTTTTCCCCATCTTTGCCAAGTATTTTTGCATTTCAGAGGTGGCAACCTATTTGTAGCTCTTTGTTCGTTAAGGTAGTTAGAATACATACACAGCTCAGTTATTCATGGCATCACTGAGACCAAGCTGAAGCTCAGAAACATATTTCTTTCCTCCTCCCCTGCACCAAAGAGGAAACACTCTGTGAACAGCCTTTTCAGCCATAAGTTGTTTCTGTGTTGGTTAGTATGTAGTAAGGGGTTTGATTTTTCTGGTCTACCTGACAAGATCAGCCCCTCTGTCCTGAAATAAGTTACTCTTAACTCATATGTTATCTCCCCAAAGTGACTATTACGTTAAAAAGCTAAAATGATCATGCTTTACATTAAGGTTCTATTTATGAGTAACTGATAAAGAACTAATAAATGGTTAATAGATGTAATAATTTGTTAATTGAGTATTATAGAGCCCAAAAGGTTAATTGGTTTCAAATAACTATGGCTTAAAACTGTATATTATTCTTTCTACTGATATCCTTAGTAGGCACATTTAATTCCAGCCATAATACATAACTCTGATGACAATGATATGAGTGTATATGTAATCATGCTTCTTAGTGCCTCAAATATAGAACTTTGCAACTCCAAATATTTTAAAGCAGCATCACACACAAAAAAACCCACATGTTAAAATATTATGAAGGTAATGGAGTTTTGTGGAAACCCTTTAACTCAGATTCTTGATGGTAGTGAGGCATTTTTGAGAATGGCTGATTTGTGGCTTCTCACACCAGATGCAAGAAGTGTGTTTTCTGTGTGAGGCTTTGTAACTCCTAAGTATTTTTCTGAGAGCTGCATCGCACCTTTAGTGACAAAATTCTGAATGGTCGAGAATCATGGCTGTTGCACCCTCTTTATCTGCTAGATATCTAAGTGTACTTTTGCCTGATAAATATATACTATAAAAAACTAATATCCTCCTCCTCTCCATCTTTTTTTTTTTTTTTCCATAGCAGGTTTATTGTAGGAATGAAGCTCTGAAACTTCTGCATGCCTATCAAGGGAGACCAAGTTGGCGATGGGGCATAACAGTGTATTTCCTGAACAGAACTAATACCAATGAGTATCTGATCGCACATAAATCTTGTATGTCCCAGGTCCAATGCACCCATGAGTCTTACTGTACCAAAGCTGCTTCTGCTGCTCTGTGTTTCTACATCTGGGTTTTTGCTCTGCTGTCCCATTTTACCACAGCAACGCAAATGAGCTATACAATATTGAAAAATCTCATCCATGCTCTCTCATCTATGAGAAAAAGCTGTAGCTAAATTCTGATCTTTGACATGAGTAGTATCTCTTGAAAAAGCATGATGACACTATGGTCATGGAGGTGAAACTGTGGGGTGATTTTGAGAGAATCAGAACAGGTAAGACCCAAAGTTGCACAGTAAAGGTTTTATGCCTGTGTTCCAGGAAAATGTCCACTGTTGATCAACTATAACCAACTGGCATTCACTCACTATTGCAGATTTCCAGTAACTGAATGCTAACATTTATTCCTAGCCTACTAGTGAAATGGTTCATTAATAGTGACAGGGATGCTGGGACACTGAAGCAATCATGGTAGTGTTCTACAAAAACATCTAGGAGAGCACCTCAGCATGCCCACACCAGCATAACCAATGGACGGTAATTTCTATGATTAAAAAGACAACCGACCTATTTTAAGGCCATTCCTATAACTTGCGTCATTCTAATCAGAAGAAGTTTATACTAAATAAATGCTCACTTTCTTCACCTCCCTCTTCACATCTGTCACTGTCAGCTTGATATAGAAAATATGGCTGTTAATAGCTTGCAGTGGAACAAACATTTGCATAACTGTTACCTCAGAGCCCATAACTCTGAGCTAATTGGCTGATGGTGATTAAAATGATTAAGTGACTGTAATTTATATGATTAACCAATTAAGCCATTCTCTTGTGATTGGCTCAGGGTAGGCTCTGGGATGTGAGCTTGTTTCCCAGCATGCATGCCGGCAGTACACAGTATTAAATATTCTTTTAAATACTTGCTGTTGTTCCTGCCAACAGCACTCAAGGTGCTTTAAAGGTAGTTTAATTACTTCATATCATTTGTGTAGCACAGAGAGTCATGAGTTGAAGGCAACCCATGAATTATTAACAAAATAAATCTAGCACCGGCTAGGATAGCACAGAATTACTGAAAGCAGCAAATAGGACAGTGAATTTGATCATCCAGAACTGATGGATGACTGACTGGTGTAAATGCAGGCAATATCACTGCCTTGAACAGAAGTTGTGCTGATTTACCCCAGCATGACATCCAGATTTTGATTCTTGAAAACTGAAAGTTCACCTGCAGGTCTGAAAAAGAGGTAGAGGAAAATAATTGCAATTCATTCTAGGTAAAAGAAGGAAACTGACTTGGTTAATTTGTAACTGCTTCCATTAGGAGTGCATTTGCCAAGGGAGGGAATGTTATTTGAGTGAGCTCTGGTTCTTGAAGGAACTAGGCAGGTGGGCAGGAAGCAATAATTAAGCATATTCTTTGTTAATCTCCTGCTAGGTACACTGAAGGGAAAACTTGCTGTGGTTTCATCCCCCTCTTTCCTTCCTCCTCCCACCTTCCTGTGGGTTGCTGTTGCCAAAACAAGGGACTGCTGCGTTCCCAGATTTTTCCCCTCTCACCTCCTACCAGCAGACAGTTTAATTCTATGCTTCCTGAGGCTAAACACATCACCTTCATGCACATTACTTTCAATTTCAGCTGCTGTGTGTCCTGAAACCTTAAATCCATTAGCCTGCACTGTCAGTTCTGATGCTACAGCATGGTAGTCTTTAAAGAGATGAGAGTAATATGCTTTTCTTTTCAGCATACCTTAAGACAAACTGCAATTTCCTTTGTGTTTTCTCATCTTTCTTGACTGGTTATTAAATGTCAACATAATACAGATCGCTAGTATTTTACTATCACATGGGTTAACTAGTTCCATGTGCGGTTATGTCCCAAACAGTAGCCTTGGTAAATGGGCCAATATTACACTTTGTTGTTGTTGCTACTGCTGCTACTTAACTGTGTTAAGCATCGTTGTGATGCTGACTGGGTATTCTCAGTGCTTCAGTGGATGGTTTCTTAGGGTACGGTATTCTATTTTTAGGATAACAAGGTTTGAAAAGTTAATTGCTTCATGAAGAATATCAAAATCCAAACAATTTCTTCTGATCTGAGTGTTCAAAAAGGCTTTGGCAGGATGGCTGTAGTGTCAGAATGTCTGTTTTACAGTACACTGCCTAAAAATTAAATAAATTGCCAATACTGCCATGCTGAGCCTGTGGTGGAGACAGAAATTCATCCTCCAGCTTCATGTCTGTTGGATGACATTGTGTCTATATTGCTCGCACAAAGCGTCCAGCAGAGCTCTAGAGATGTCTGTGAAACCACTCATGAAGCTTCAGTCCTGAGGTTTGTATATATCTGTATCTAACATTTCTGATATGTCATTTTAGATGTGACCCTGGGAAGTGTCGTGAAAGCTTCAGCTCCCACTGACGTAAATAGCTATAACTTAACCAAAACCCAAGTGCAGTAGTTAAGACTGAGGCTGGGGCACAGAATGTTCTGCCTCGGACTCTGTACATGACCTTGGCCCCTCACCTCACCTCTCTTTGCATCAGTTGCCTGTTGTCAGAGGGAGGAATCGCGCTTTCATCACTCCTAGCATAGCTTGAGGACAAGGCCATTAATATACATAATGCACTCACATACTACCAGGATGACCTCCATGGAAAAGCTTATAAATAAACATAAATAAGGACCTGATGAGTAAAGGCTGGGTCCTGCCCAGGCTTCAGTGAGACTTAAAAAGACCACACAGAAAATGCATCTTAAAATAGACTATTTGAAGGTCATAGCCTCCTACCCTTACCTGTCAAGACCTGAGCAGAGGCTTTGCCTGTGAAGTGATGGCACAGCTGATGACATCAGCACTCTCCATGCAGGTTTTGGCAGGTGTTAGCCATTCGTTTCACCTTTGCTACTGTTCACCCAGGAATTTCTTCAGAGTCATGACTCGCCATGTGCTTTTGTGGCAACTACCATTTAGTTGTATGAAAAAACACATTTCTGCTGAAGATCTGCTGCCATGATATCAGAACTTGAGAAAAGGCAGAGTCTCCAACTGATTTTTTTTTGACAGGTTATAAAATAATAAAACATAGTAAAGTTTTAAAACTCATTTTTAGGTATCTATCTACAGCCAAGTCCTGTTGGCCTAAGGGATCAATCAATGAAACAGCATTACATAGAAATGCTGAATTCATGTTATCCTGGATAATCTATATTTCAAAAATGAGACTGAGCTCTTAAATGACCCGCACATGGATTTGATCTGCTCCTCCCTTTTAACTTGCACTTCAGTAGCCTGGCTTTAAAAAAAATTAACTGTTTCAGTAATGTGGGAGTCCTTTCATTCCTACAGTCTTCTGATTAGTTCCAATAAAACTGGATAGTAATAAAGTTAAAATCCATTAGTGGGTAAAAGACACACAACAGAACTCGTGCTGGTATTTGAAAAAAATGTAGAGCCATTATAGCCTCCTGTGCAAGTTTGAATTTAGCACAAATATTTATTGCTTTTTTGCTTTTTTGTTTTTTGTTTTTTGTTTTTTCAATTTCAAACCTCATCAAACAGGTCTCATTACCCCATATAGTACTATAAAAACTATTCTGGCAGACTACTGCAGTAGTGGCTCAAAACATGACTCATGAAAACCATAAAAAAAGGACAGAGGTACCTTAAAAAGGAATCAGACTGATTTTTAACATTTAAGACTTCACCTACATGTAAAGTGGTGCAACACGAGTGGATCTGTAGAGGGGAATGTTTGGTACTGAGGACCCAGTGTCCACATTGTCTGTGTTAAGGCTGGGGGACAAATTAAGGAGCTTTCAGACCAGCACCAGTAGATATCCATGAGTGACTAGAGAGTTCTCAGCTCTCCCAGAGATCTTGCAGTTCGGTTTCAACCAAACTGGTCCAGATTTTGCGATGAGGTAGCATCCTGATGCACCTTCAGCAGCCTGTGCTGGAGCTCAACCTCACACCTAGTGCCACTGCACAGAATGGTGCAAAACATCTGTCTTCAGCTCCCGGTTACTAATGGTGCTTCCTAATTACCAAATTACAATTCTCCTCAGAAACACTGTGCAACTCTAAGGTTAGCTCTGACCTAATGTGGTGTTTGCACCATCTCGGCTCCCTACATCAACAAGGAGGTGTGACCTGATGGGCTTTTCCAGATTGCCAGCATTCAGCAGCAGCGTCAGGTCCCACACAGAATGCTTTTTCCTAGAAGATGCTACATGGAGGAATCTCCCATTTTCTGCAATGAGCTAGTCCCCAGGAATGACGGGACTGGGTTGAATGGCCACCCCAGCCCAAGGGGCTCAAAAACATCGTCTTCCTCATCACTGGGCAGAGAGCAGGGCTGCAGGGGACATTTTCCTGGGCTGAGGAGGAAACCAGCCCTGGCTTTCTCTTTCTCTGGTTAAATGCCCTCCCTAACCACTAAACACCTATACAAAAGGACAGGCACTCCCAAACCTCCACCGGCAGCCGGGTTTTAAAAGGGAAAACAGATTAACACAGTGCATAGATGAAGTACAAACCTCTGACAAGTGCTTGGATCAGAGAGTTTCCTCACAGGAAAAACAGTAGACTTTCTCCTCCTGAGGAATAATTGGAGGCCTGGCAGGTGTGCCTAGTGCTTAAAATAAAATAAAAAATTCCATGACTGCACTTTTCAGTGAAGTCCTCTTTTCCTGGATGAAAATCAATTAACTCTTCACTGTGCCCTGAGGCTAACAGACAGGAAAGAGATTAACAACAGGAAAAGAGACTTCAGCTTTATTGTACAGCAGCATAGAGCTCCCCATGCTTGATCCACTCCCTGAGTCCTCTAATCCAGAGTCCCGTCTCTACCGTGAAAGTCCAAGGCGTTTAAGCACATGCTTAACTTCAGGCATGGGAAGATTTTCTATAGCCTGGTGGAAGTCTGGCATTCACCTCTTCTCCTCCCCTGCTTTGGACAGGAGTTACACACCTAATTGTTTTCTACCCCTTTGAACATTTCCACTCAACATGCTTTCCTAACCAGCGAAGAACTGCTGAGCTGGGGCCTTCAGGAGTAGCTGCTCCATGAGGGAAGCTGCTCGTTAGCCCTCTGTTGTCTAGTGGCTGGCTTTTGTCCTCAGCCATGAGGGTTTATTTGCGTGCTTAGGAAAAATCTTTTTTAAATTCAGTTTAAGATGTTGGTAGCCATTCTTTTAGGCAATGGTCTTACCTTTTTCAGTCCTGTTAAGTACTTGGCTAAAATGAGGGTCTGTGTCACACTGGTTAGGCACTGTTAAAAAAATAAAAACAAACCCCACCAAATTTGACCTTTAATTATGTTGACTGCGTTTCATTTTTTAATTAAGATAGAGGGTAACCAAAAGTGCAGTGTTCCATCTTTATACTAGGCATGATACTGTATTTGTCTTTTCCTTAATGTAAATCCTTTCAAAATAAGAAGCATTTATATACTGCTTATCATCCTTAGCTGTTTCCAAGCTTTCTAATTTCTGTTATGTCATTTTTGAGATAGGAAAACAGAAGAATCCTGTTAAGATTTGTATCATACCATTAAAATAGTCCCTGGCTTAGTCTCTGTTCTCTTCTTTGTTTAATCTTTTTTTTTTTTTTTGCTACTTCAGGTGGTGTTGACAGGTGATTGCAGAGTAGCTATAGTGAAATCAGAACCAGATATGATCAGATAGTTCAAATTAATGTTTCCAGTATAGATTAATTTCTATTTATCACTTAGAATTAATATCAGCATATTGCTTTTTCACCTAATTCGGATAGGACCCTGCTTCAAGTTCCTAAATAATTTTGCTTTCTCTGCAGCATTGCTACTTTGCTATCCACTCTTACAAAGAGTGATGATTATTCTTCCTCTCCCTCTGTACAATGCTGTCTGTAAGGAAATGTGGCCTTCTACCTTCTCTTTGGTTTCTGTACTTGATAAGATCAACTTCCTCAGATACACACTGGGGCAACCTGTTCCATGATGTGCCACGTACAGTGGTCCTCTTCTGATAGATCAATAGACAGCAAAGACGATATGGATCAATAAACATAATCTTAACAGACTGTTTGCATAGATTGTAGATGCCCAGTTGTTGATGCCCGCTTTTAGTTCAACTACAGCACAAATATTAGTTGACAATCTGATCTTAATATAAAAGTATCAGGTTGTGGAAAACTTCTTCCTCTATTGTCAGTCTATTGCAAGAGTTGCCTTGTCTACCTTAAAGCCTGCATGTTTCTAGTTTCAATTCTTCTGCTTTTGGTTTCTGCTGCCTAGATCCTGTTATGAATTTGTTAATTGAGAAGCATCTTTGGGTGGATGTTTTTAAATCAGAATGAAGTTAGCTCTTAGATTTCACCTTCATAAGCTACATATATAGAATTTCTTTCATAAAATGGATTTTCCCAGTCTCAGATGATTCCTATAGATCTTTTCTCAACCAAAGGTTTGAGATCTTTATCGGGGAAGGACACTAAAATGAGACACAGCATTCTATTAGTGAATTAACTGATACTCTATAGAGAATATCACCCTCTTATCCTCAGTTATATATCAGATCACATAACCCTTTTGGCCATCATTTTAGACTGAGAAATCATATTTAATTATCTGTCTGCTTTGACCTCTCAGTCCTTTCCAAAATCACTTCTTTCCCAGTGTTAATAGTATACATTCTCTCTACCTGATTTCTTCCTACCTATATGACCTTGTAAATTACTATGTTAAAACGCATATTGTTTGACTGTTTCCAGTTCATCACATTACCAGGATTATAATAATACCTGACCTATCCTCATCATTATTTAACCACTTCCTCCATCCTTATCAGACATGCTTCATAACTTTTACATTCCATATAAAATGATTAATATTTCTTTTTAGCAGAGAACCAATCTCCACAGAGCCCCACTAGAAATACTCTCATACATTCATGACGTTTCATTTATAATTATGTTTTGAGATACAAAAGTTGGGTAATTTTTAACAGTAAGATACACTTTTTAATTACCTGCTTGCATGAAATGTGTATGTTCTGCATCTGGGCATTTAAAAAAAAAAAAAAAGGACAGAAAAAAGTTGGTGTTAATTTGTCCTTTCAAAAGTTTGTCAAACATAGGAAAAAGTGATTGTCATCGAAGTTTTCTGCTGAACGGTCTTCATTTTTGCAATGGAAAAATTTTGGCAGAACCGAAAACCTGTGTTTCGAAAAACAGTTAAATAGTGGTGCCTTCTGGGAGTCATAGTTCAAATACTTTAATTTTTCTTCTTAACTCCCTAATGGGATCACATATTTGACCTTACAGAAGGATCTCTCTCTGAGGTATGATGGTTCATTTTAAGACTTCTTGCTTCACTATATTGCACGCAAAACTGGTGAATCAATATCGAAAAGGAGGAATTCAGGTTATGAATATCATGTCTGCATAGACACATTTGGGGTCTGAAAGGAAAACTTGCAGACTTTCTGTGTTTGGAGTTTTTGAAGGAAGGACTACCTTTTCTGTCAAAACTGTTTGAAGCCTTAATTTTTATAATATGGACCACTGTCCTGTGTAGAAATTCATTTAAATGCTGCCTATTTTCTTCTTTTTCAGTAAAGCACTTAAGCATATTTACTTTAAAATGAGTGCCTGCCTGCTTTGTGAGTAAAGCTGTCTTGCCTTGTGTAGCCCCTCAATTTCTAGTCTTGAGTGCTGAGTTGCTTTATACTAATTTGGTTTTTCTCCCACTCATTGCCCACACCAGCTCAAACCTTTAAGTTTCAGTTAACTCAACAGATTTTCTTTACTTTCACCAAATAAATTTATTCCTGCTTAGCTGAAACTCTCTTGTACCTGTCTTTTGAGTAATTCTCCTTGCGTAAGACTTCTCTCAGAGCATGTGAACACATACACCCCCCTCTCCTTTTCCTCTTCTGGTCTCTCTTTGCTGCACCACTCCTGATGCAGTTCTTTAGAAACTAATCCTGAATGCATTTCCCTGTAAGTTTGTCAAATGGCCAAAGTGGAGCAACATTTTTCTCCATTTCTTGCTGGTATATCAAGACACAAAGCCACAGAGATTTTATTGTACAAAATTGGGCCAAATGTACCTTCTGAAAATGCCACCCTCTACTGAAAATAAATTGCTGAGCCAAACACATCTGTGTTAGTCAAACCATTTCTCCCTTCTTTAAGAAATACTAGATCTCAATCTGTATGATTGCCTGTAACGACTGTAAGAGAGGATTCAGGTCGTTTCCCACTCTGCAGTTGGGCACTTTGTGTGTTGTTTAAGAGGCAAAACATCTCATTGCAAAAGCAAATATTTCTTGGTATGCACAAGAAAATTCAAACCTTGATATTATCTTACGTGAAACCAGTTTTACAGCCATCACTGTTCAGCTGATTGCATATCTCTTTTGAAGCCCTTCCTCTTAACAGAGACAGGACACAGGCTTAACTAATGAGAAAAGGTAATTTATTCAGACAGAATTATTTATTGCATAAATCAAGAGGAAACTGGTGGTACTGGAACTGTGGTGACTGGAGCAACTGGAATGGTGCTGGTGAGCAATAAATGCAATAAAATTATTAGTTTTTATGGCTGAAGCTGTGCCGGAGGAGTCTGCAGGTCTATACAAGTAACACAAGTGCCTAAGTCATGCCCTTTCTCCTTTATCTGGACATCAACTGTCTCTTCCTTTTCACTTGCAGAGTGTGTAATTTATACAAAATACTGCTTAGCTTTACAGTATTTCCTCATTCAAGAGAAAGGTTATATTCAAAATTTTGGTATGAGTGCAAAGGGAAGTGCTCAGTGAATTAAAGTAAGTGGAAAGTAACAGGGAAGAAAAACAAACACTTGACATGTTTCATAAGCTATGGACAGGCAAAGGGACAAGGTGCAAGCTTCCAGGCAAAATAACATTAAATCAAATAACATCTTTGACATAGAAACAGGAAAGAATAAGTGACAGAATATCCAAAATTAGACCATCTCAATGGCACAATGTGGTGACAGCTCTAGACTTAGCTTCTAATTTGATTGCACAGTTGCGTTTTACCTGCTCAGAAAAGGCTTTTTCCTTAGCTCTTATAAAATTTCCTCCTGAGTGACTGTGTATTACCTAACATGACAGATGTGTAAATCTTTAAATGATTTTTGAATGATCCCTGCTTAACTTTGAATCATTAGACCACACCAGCCAGAAATACAAATCTTGTTATGAAAACCCATTTAATCAACTTGCCCATAAATGTTTATACAGCTTACTGTCTTAATTAACCCAATTCAAAAATCCGAGAATATGGAGACAGTATTCTCCTTTATAAATACAGATCTTCCTTCTCTGAGATTGGAGCTGCCCATGATCGTTACAGCTGCTCTCCATGCTGTGGGAGACTTGGGTCTGAGACCAGCTCAGCCAGCCTGGATGGTTCAGAGTTTACATCTATATTCTGAGCTTTTAAATGCACAGCTAATAGAATAGAATAGTGAGATGATGTGCTTAGTGCTTGGGGTTTTTTCTGGCATTGGCTACCTAGAACAAGAGAGGTCAGAAATTACTCTTCTCCCTCCAGGTCCTTTATAACCTTTGATAGCATGGGTTACTCACTGTGGCAGATGAAGATCAATTAAACTGTCACAACCAAATGGTCAGAGAAGAGCTTCCTGAAGGATAATGACAAAGTTTCTCAGGAACTTACAGCATCCTAGAAAAACAGCAATACCACCACTATGACCAATGCACTTCATTATAGTAGAGTTAGGATTAATATCTAAGAGGCAATTGCTGTGGTGCCTACTCCAGCAGTTATTTGTATATGCCCACATGTAGGAGATGGAGCAGGAATAGCGGAGAAATGGCACACAATGCCTCTTTGCTTTCCTAGCAATGTCACACTTGAAATATGAAGCACTCTCTGAGCTGATGACTTCCCTGTGCTGCTTATACATTATCCTGCCTGGGCAACAACCAAGTTCTGTGCAACAGTACTTCATTATTTTAATTAAGCTTATTGCAAGAGTAATCATCATTGCCATCAGTATCAATCACCAGTAATATTTCCAGTGATGTCTGTAAGTGATGAAGGTCCTAACTGACAATAAATAATAATGCTCCTGGCTTGAGTTGACACTTCATTGGACTTTGCTGGGTTGCTCTAAATACTCCAGAGCTTGCTACAAAAAGAACTATTTATCTATGACAAAAGCTGGGTCTACATCATATTTGTTTTGACTTCCCAAATGGATATGTTCATAATGTTTGCAAAATTTATCCTTTTGATTATGGCAGCTACCATGTCTGAAACACATTTTAAAAGAAATTAGAGAGGTCTCACTCCTCTGCTGCAGAAGTACTTTCCAACATATCCTTAATTATTATTAATTTGAGTAATTTATTTATTTTCTTGGAAGAAGATAAAGTTATTTGGATTACAAAAATGCTTTTGCCATTAGAAGGGATAAGTCTGAAGGGGCATCTTTCCACTCACATCTAAATAATCCCACAGCGTCAAAATCTGATTGAAATGTATTACTTACATATTTAGTTCAAACCTTCAGTACACTTGCTTATCCTTGTCATTATGCTGCTACAGTTTAAACACTCTGCCTCTTCCTGTTTGTGCTACAAATTTCCTTAGCTGGACAAAGACATTTCTGGCATTTTAGAAACAGCTTTCCTATTCTCATTTCTTTGTGTGCTTGTTAATGCTCTGAGGATGATCATTTGGAATTCAGAAAGAGGAGACCCATACAATTGTTCTGGAAATACGGAACTTTAAATATCAACATGTTTCCAAGAAGTTTCAAAATATTAATATAATGGGCAATAACCCTAAATTATCTTTTTATTATCTCTCATAAAAAAGCAAAATCCAAGACTACTCAAGAGCAGTCATCCACTTCAGCAATAGCCAAGCTCAGCTGTAAGGTCAATAGCTGACAGTCCACCCTTCTTTTTTCTCTTTGTCCTTCTTTCACCTCTCTCTCTCTCTCTCTCTCTCTCCCCTACAAAAGTCAGGCACTGAACAGACATCACTGGGGTCTTTGATGGGTGATAGCAGAGAGGCTTGTTTATTCTACAAAACATTAGACAAGACTGACATTTGCCCAAATCAGATTTTCAGGAAATTGAAAGTTTTATAAATTGTACATATTGATAGGTAACACGATGCAGAAATTCCCTTTAATGATACAAAACAGTAGAAAACACAGCACATAGCAATCTGCAGGGCAAGATCTTCTGTAAATACACAACTCAGACTTTGTGGGATGCAATTTTTCAGTAAGCTCCAAAATGAAACCTGTTGGAAACAGTCGTCCAAAGGATTGTGTTATACAGCACTTTGAGCAGAGCCACAAAGCCATCCCCCAGAGCCCCGCTGGAGCCATGGGACTGTGGAACAGCTCAGCTCTCCCTAGCCGGGCAGAGATGGGTCCAAGGTGGATCCTGACTCCTGCCCAGCACCGGTTCTCCCTAGCCAGGGACTGAAGACAAAGGAGCATGCAGGAGGGGCTGCAGGGCCTTTCCATCTTAATGGTGTGAACATAATTTTAATGATCTATGGTAGATGAAGCTGAAGATTTTCAATGTTCTCCGTGGAAGCAGCTCAGACAACATGATTTTGTATCCAAAGCATCACAAAGAAAACCTTATGAAAGAGTGAGAAACTGGAGCTGGAGCAATTAAAAGAAATTGTACAACTCCTGGATTAAGTCATTCCTTCTTTCTTCACTGTACACACTGCAAAGGGGCACAGGTCTGCATGAAGCATTAACAACACTGAAGAACACTTCCACATTTCTTTCTTGTCCCCAACACTCATTTCATGCATGCTGCCATTTTCCACATCCATTTTTCTAATGCAAATATTTTATACCTGTTTCATTTAAGGAAACACATTCCTCTATCTATCTATCTATCTATCTATCTATCTATCTATCTATCTGCCTAACTAACTAACTAACTAACTAACCACCTATATCTCTCTTACTGACCTACTCCAAAAGCCAGTGTAAAAATGCAAAGAATGCTATTTTTCACTTTCAAGGGGCTGAACCGACGAAGTGTTATTCTAAGGTCAGACAATTTGGCCAAAAGGGCACTGTTGTGTCCCTCTTTGTGGCTGTTCACTGCTGGAGAGATGCAGCCTGGTCCCTCCTGGGTGCTTATGGAAAAGAAAACCCTTAGAGGTAAATCTCCTGTGTTGCATCAGGAGCTCGTCACACCCTCTGTTTTCTGAACATAAACACAATACAATTTTGCTATGAGAGCCAGCCTGTTCCTCGTCAATCCATCCCACTGAGGACTGAGAAACAGAAATATTATCATTATTATTTTGAAGCTTTGCTCAGTGCATAAAGCTATCATCGTTTCTCTGAATGGGAGTCGTTCTTTCCATTTTTCCCACTTTAATACAGCATCCCACCTTCACAAAGATGTCTCACTCTCCCGGTTTCTTCTCCTTACAGGTGTTAGATATGCCATATATCTCTTCCTATATATCATGTTACAGCCAGTCACACTCCTGGTGCTTTGGGCTCTTTTTAAAATTACATTTTACACATCAGTAAACTTGTAATGTAGGAACTGCTTTCTTAGTGTTATTTATATCCCTGTGTAGCAAAAGAATTTGTCAGATAGTAATATGAATGTTATTTATCTGACGGCTCAGCTTTATTGACTGCTACATTTCATATCCTTCAGTACTTTTTGGCAGAGGAGTAAATAACAGTGCTATTAACCTCTAGCACCAGTATAAAAATAGGCAGTTATTAAGGGGTAAATATTACTTTGATTATCATTGCCCCAGTTTGCTTTCTCTAAAAAATGAGATCCCTTTGTGGATCTAAAAAAGCCCCAAATTTATTTAAGTTGGAGACGGTTATCTGGCCACTTGCTCTGAATAGTTTCTGGTACCTTCAGCAGTAAATAAGGAATATATCATGCTTCAGCCACCTAACTGGATAGGATTGAAATAAGGATGTGAAAATAATAAGAACTGGGCAAGTTAAGCCAACGTGCTTAGGGCTGTACTGGCACCTGTCTGTGCTGCATCAGTGGCTGCCTTCTGTGACCCATTCTAACCTCAGATAAATACCAAGCAGACTTATGAAAAGACCAGACCTATTATTGTTTAAACAGCAGAAGTCCCAGACAGTAGCAATGGCAAATGAATTAAGTCCTAAACCCTCAGCCCTTTCAGCACGAATTAAAAGGCCTCCAGGGCTCACATCCTCAGAAGTCTTTTTACATCAACCTTCCTTTGGTTTTGAAAATCAATGGATGTAAATACCTTGGGAAACAGGGTCCCACCACCCCACCAGGAGTGTTCAGCACCTTGCAGGATCCAGGCCTTTGCATGTGACCCTCTAAATCCCCCCAAGTGGCAATATTTCATCACAGAGAAGGGAAAGCAGTATACATGGCATTTTTGTTTCTATGGCAATTGCAGGAGCAGGAAGCATTAGGGTTTGTTACTCCGGAGAACTCTATCTTCTGCTGCTAGATGCGACTTTCCTCTTTAAAATCTCATCTGATTCACCTAGATTAAAAAAAAAAAAAAAAAAAAAAAGAAAGAAAAAAGACTGGTAGCATGAAGAGATTTTCAAATATCTAGCAAATAAAGCAGATTTATATATAAAGTGTAGATGTATGTACTGGGTTGCATTAAAATGATGTAAAGAATTAGTATACCTGGTAACTCTCTGATGTCTAGTCCCTCTCTTTTATACTCTCAGGTTTAACCACTCTGTGTAAGAGATCAACACCAAAACAAAAGTATTCTTACTTCAGACTACAGAACATGCTGGATTTTGGACTATCTTTGCTCTGGTAGGTATTTTTACCCTCTTTATTTCATTCCTCAGGTGGCTTATGACAACTATTTTAGTGATGGCTAAAGCCAGCATCTGCCTGGCTCCATGAATCACCTCAGGAAATTAATTGCTGTCTTTTCTGAAATGTGGGACAAAGTGCAAGCTGCTGTGAGCCTCACATGAGGCTTAGCAGCACCTGTGCTAGTGGCAGGATGGGAGCAGCCTCCATGCTCTTAACCATAGTCCTCCCTGATGGCCCAGTGAAAGTATTCAAGCTTTTAGGTTTAAGAATAGCATTGTCATGAAGCATTGGGGCTTAGCCTGAAAGAAAACAAAGGAAGAGCTTCTTTGTCTGACAGACATGACAAGGTGGCCTCTGGAGCCCAAAGAGGCACAGGAGTTCTCTTTTTGATGTTAGCGAGAGCTGAAATTGTCTGGATGACAGACCACAGGCTCACTGTGGCAGCAGTGTTGCAGGTTGCAGCTAACCCTCCCATCCTGGTACCAAATAGGTCATGACAGGAACACGTTTCAAACGGCATGTAGAAAAGAAGGCTTGCTAATCCTGGCCAGAGGACTATCAATATGCACATGGCCATTAAGGTGGTCACTACATGGCCAACAGGGTCACTACAGTAGGAACTATATGAGGCCATGTCTTGAGTTTCTTGACACTTACTGTGAACAAAACTTCGTTTGGTCTTGATAAACAGAATCACTTCTGTTTAAAAAGAGCATTTGAACATATTTGGAAACACTTGTTGGGGTTTTTTTAAGAATGAGGAATCAAAATGGTTTGGTGGGACTACTGGAGATCACAGTCACTTAGAGCCAAAACTGATTTCATATTGTGATCAGGTTGAAACAACTTAGAGCTTTGACACTCAAAATTCCGAAAAGTAATTTAGGAAAGAAGCATGGCTAAGAAAAGTGAGGGTTTGGAAATTATGATTTTGAGATTAACAATGTAGAATAATGAAAACTTTTAAAGTGAGCCCTTAACACTTGGCCCCATTTACTGTGTCTGTTCATTGGGGTGAAGAAACTTTTGCTACATGGCTTTCATACAACCAGTCCCATTATATACTTGCTGATCAGATAAGAAGCAGATGGAAAACAAAATGAACTTGAAGAAAACAACAGCTAAATCACAGTGTTATTTGTATACTTATATTTAATGAGGTCATATCTGTTATGAGTTTAATTGCTGCAAATCTGATCTTCAACCATTCAAAAAAAAAATTAGTCACTACTAATAAAAAAACATACATAGTTTGCTGTCTTACTGAATATGTCTCCAGAGAGACTTTTGCAAATTTGCTGTCATCTGTTTAGTTATAAATTTACCAGCTTATTTTGAAAGGTGGTTCCAAGTTTCATTCATACATTCTTCTTTAAAATCACACATGGAAAAATATTTCTGTATTGAAAATTTTTATTTTCTCCCTCCTAGTAAGAAGGCAGGAAGTAAACATGTATTCAACAGGATTTACAGTGGAAATCATAAGGAAGCATGCTATATCTTAAAATATAATTTCACTTAATATTCTTAAACAGACAGGGAACAATACTCCCAGAACTGTATCTGAAATAAAATCAACATCTGTTTTCCAAATAATTGGGTGCTTACCCAAATGGATTACAACAGTGATCCAGGTAACTGGATTGTGTATAAGGTGGTCCATGTATGATATATATTATGTTTATAGGTTGTTATATGTCATAATACAATATTCTTGTTGTAAATAAGATAATGAAGTTACATTGAGAGAGGAGATTTTGAAAGCTCAGGAGGATGTTTACTCTTGTAGACTTAGAAAGGTGTCTTCCTCCATCCCTCTCTCTGTTCCTCTCTCCCTTTTCATCTCTCATTTGCAGTGAGACTCAAATCCCAAATCCTAGAAACACATTAAGTACTTTTTCACTTGGATGTTTATCAGATGTGGTTTTAACCTCAACCCTCTGCCCATTGACTTTTTTAGAAATAACAGGTCATGCAGAATGAGTTGCTATGCATGTGCTCCAGCTGCTGCACAATGGCAGGGCACTGCGGAAGCTCATGTCTAAGGACAGATCATCTTCAGTTCAGGGGATTGCTATGCCCTGACCTCAGGAAGAAGTTAAATGCTTTCAAAGCTCTCGATGTCATAGTTTACCCAGAAGGTTTTTGACTCACATGAAACTGGTCGTGTCCAATGTCTTATTTACGGATTTTGTGCACCCATCAAGTTTTAATCTCTCTGTCTCCACTCACAGAAGCAACAGCACTGTTCCAGGTGCCCCCATTGCCAGCTCCTGTTATTAGACATTACTCATTTTTCTAGTAAGGGAGAGCCAAATAGAACAAACCTCAAAAGAGATAGAGGTCTAATGGTGCTGAAGCTCAGGCAGAAGGACCATTGGAAAGAGGAAGTTCAGAAAGAAGTTGCACGGAAATTTGTGCAAATGCTGCAGCTCCATGTCTAAGCATGAAAGATCTTCAGAAGAACATTGAGCTATAGTCTCATTCATTTTAATGCTCTGCAGTAATACTCATAGTTGCTTGATACCCTGGTCTGTTTGTGCTTCCTTAGAATCTGATAACCCATTTTTGCTGTAACAAGGAAACTACATTCACAGGGAATATTGCAAAGGAAAGAGTGTGAGGCAAGATGGTTATTGGTACAAGGGACTCATCTCTGCATAGAGATTATATGTCTGCAGGTAGTGAGCACATCTTTGTCTCTCAATTCTTTGTCGTCATGGCAAGAAAAAGATACAGGAAAAGAAAGCTGGAAGGCAAAGGTAGTAAAAGGAGAAAACATAAACTAAGGTTCATGGAAGGAATTAGAAGAGGCTAGAGGGTTTTGTGTGTTCTATTATTTGTTCAGTTTTGTATGTGGAATTAAGATTTGACAGTGAAAAGGGTCATAGACTAAGTCCAGTAGAAAAGGAGAGATGAAAAGACTTCACAAAGGTAAGCAGCTATGCAGAAAGTGACCAAAGTGACCACAGCTTTACCTACCAAGCATAATAGGGAGCATTTCATAAAAATTTATCATATCAGCAAATTACCCAGCAGAAGAGCAAACAAATTTCATAATCACCAATTTCCCTGCCATTCCCTAATATGTCAGATAAATTAGTTCTTATACATCCTTTCTTGCAATATGAATAATTTATCTTTTAAACTCTCAAAACATTGGTTCTAAGAAATGTTCATTTTATTTATTAAAAAGAGAAAACACCACCCAGCAGCTACACACTTCTCAAGTGCTAAGAACCCTTTAGAGTGATTTTGTCTTTTCAGAGTGCTGTCTTTAGGAATGAACACAGTATATTGACACAGGAAATCCATCTAATGAAGAATGACATAGAGGAATATTGCTTAGATTTTCATACAGTGACTTCCAGTTTTTTCCTCTATGTAATTTTATCACTGCATTTTTATTATATGGACAGCTATACAATCAGGCCAGTCATTCAAGAAATACAGTACTGATTATATTGATATAATTGTCTCAGTCTTCAGAACCTTCCATACCAGCATGGTCTACCCACTGTTTTATTTGTGATGAACAGACAAATTTTTTTAGGCAATTCCTTGTAATTTTTAAGTTCGCCATTTATCTGAATTGATACTGAGAGGTAACCAGCAATAAAATAAAGATACATCATTTACTTCTTCCTGCATTTAAATATATTATCCATGCTGAAAGTTGTTAAAAGCAAGTTATTTATTTCATACTCAGGGTTTCTGAAGTCTGCAAAATCAGCAGTATGGAAATGAGTAATTTTTGTTCATCTCACATTGTTTAATAGGTTAAACTGAGCATAAACTCAATGGCAGCATTGTGATTCACATCTAAACTAAGCCTTGTTTCTGTTACCGTTTAGTCTTCTGTTCCTTAAGGGCCTCTCCAATTCCTACTGAAGTCAAAGAAAGTATTTCCCTTGACACAGGATTACTGTGTAAGATTCTATACATGCATTGTGTGTGATAACTATTGTAGATGCACGTGCCACAGCCCACAGAACTTGGATATGCTATAATGTGTACTCATTCAGGGACTTTAAAATCTCTTGACAAAATCTTCCTATGGTAGAAAGTATGTCATTTTATTGGAAGAATTTTTTTATCCTAATGGCATTAAGTAATTTTACACCATTTTAAAAATAAAAGTATATTTATTAATTATTTTAAAATTTAAAAAATAATAATTACTACTTTATTTCAAAGACTTCTGAACTGTTAAAAAATTGATCACTTTGAAAAATGTTTTTTGTCATGTGAGTCATACCTAATGTGGAGTACTCTCCTTGTTTTTGTAAATTACATTAATTGCTTTATTTGTTTTCCCTCTGGAAGCTGTAAACACACGTATAATTACTGTAAATGGGTTTGTTTTCAGGTAATAGGGAATTACAACTGGTTCTGCAAGAGGACTTAGGTGACATCTTCACATTTAAGCACCTTTGCTGTCTCAAGCCCAAGGGGATCTGAACAGTATTGTACAAGGGCACGCTCTGCCTGTACATTAGCTCTGGGGTGGAAAAGCCTTCCTTTCTTCTATTGAAACTTGGTCACTTTGTGTTTGAATTAAATATTCTTTAGAATAAATGTTGTGATCACCTGTAGATCTTGGGATGGAGAGGCTGTCCAATCAGGGCAAAAATAAAGGGCTTGGAGCACCTGGAGACTCTTCCTCCCCCTGGCTGCCGCCCACCCATCTGCAGCATATCTCACATGCCTCTCACTCCACTCTGATGATCCCCTGGAGATCCCAGCACCAGTTGTCACTCAGTGTCAGGTGCCAGAGAAGGACCTCCAGAAGGAGGAGAGAATGGTGACCTCGTGGGGAGCATGTAGCACTGGGTACACTAGTACTTCTGCTTGTCCCTTTGTGGCTCCAACCAACCATAGGCTGTTCCTCCTTCCTTCCTCACCGTGAATTTAACTATTCTACACATAGCAGAGCAGCTTCAGCCTAAGTGGTTGAACCTAACTTCCCACATCACCTGGGGTAATGAGGCTTTTCAAAGAGGACTTGAGTGCATGTCCCAGGAGATAGAAAACCAGTTTGATCCTAGGTCTTTCAAGGCTCGGAGGAAAGCCCTAATTGCTGGGTTCCTGAGCTAAAGGGCATGGCATGACATTGGTAACCCTTGCCAGCTGCATAAGGTGTGCTCAGGCAATGCAGGTGCGTGCCTAAACATTAGGCATTATAATACCCACCTATTTGGAGACTACAGACGAGGCACTGAATTCACATGGAAAATTAAATGTTCTCCAAGGACTTTTAACTAATCTTTAATTTGGGACATTTAGTAGCCTTGATGATGCTAGGATTCTGCACTGGTTCACAGTCCTGGGTCCTAGGTGAGTTCACCTTATTCAAGGCCCATAAACTGATGAAGCCAACATGGTCTCACTGCGTTTTATTTTCTGCTGTTCCTGGATTCAATTAGAGAGGCAGGTTGGCCTACAGAGTGAGATAGTATTAGGTCTTCTCCCACTAGTGCCATCTGGAAGGATTATAACAATCATGAATGGATTGCCAAAATATTTTTTGTTACAAATTTCCATTGCATGCTTTATGATTGCCACGGAGGGACACTTTACTGGCATGGCCAGTTCAATGAGACTTGATAATTCCTGGAATACTCAGAGAAAAGAGGTATGCTGTCACCACATAGGATCTGCTTAACATGCATATTAGCAGTGGCTTGACAGCAGTTGGAAGCTTTTGGTCACTGAGAACTGCATCAAGGAGATGCAACTCCTCCCTGCACCAGCATTTTCTCAGCATATTCAAGACACAGGGGGGATTCAGGATGCCTGGCACTGCTCTTGGCTTTCCAGCTCCATAAGGATTGGCCCTCCTTGAGAGAATGCTCCCTGGACAGGGAGACCCAAATAAGATTTTTTTGCTTTGTGAACATGGTATGCATTGCTTGCAACTGCATTCATATTAGAAATACAATCTAAATTCTTCCTAGTCTTGCTGACAAAGCATTGGATGAGTAAGGAGAAAAGAGACACACTGCTTGCTTGGATTAAAGAACTGAAAAAAGTCTATCAATCACAGTATTATGACTTTTTAATAATTCCTATTCAAGGACAAGTGAAGTTTTTTACATCCTTCTCTTTTTCCCCCAATACAAGCATTCTTCAGAGTGTCTGTATTGCTTCCACATTTTGCTTCTCCTTGAAGATAAAGCTTTCTGTCTTTAACAAATTGTCAGAAATATGATCCCTGAAAAGTGTGATCAATTTCCTCAGAGTTTACCTCTTTATATGTGAATCTTTACCACCAAAAGAATGGCTAACCTTTCCACAAAAAGGGAAAAAAACCAAAAAAAAAAACAAAAAAAACCCCCACTATGGCTGTCAGATAATCTTTTAAATTTGCATATAACAAGTGAATAATGACAGGAGCTATGTCTTCCCCTGCTTTATCCACTTTCTTCTTGGTGAGAGTTCAATTACAGAAAAGCTTTCTCTTCTTTAAATGAGAGAGTTATTTGCTGTATTTGATGTGCAGAGTAAATCAGGTCCTTGGTACTGCTATAGTTAATATTAGGTCATGAGTTTTCAGGGAAAAGGTAATGCATGAACAGAAGTTGCAAATTAGGACTTTTTTTCAGAAAAAGTAATCCTCCTGGGCTAGTTTTCGTATTCTTTTCTTCATTTCTCATCTCTTATCTTTCTGACAATTAATGATTGTACAAGTAAGGTAAAAAAATCACACAATGAGAGTTTGTTGTAGGGTTTATTTACTGTTTACAGAGCTGAGGTATGTGGCTAGGAATTAAAAAATAGCTCATCAAATTCAACCTTTTTTTATCAAACTAACTTCCTAGAAGCAAACCTAATTTCTTCTTACTCACCCACCTTATGTGAAATAATGTGACAGAAAAACAGCACAGCATATCACAGACACAACATCATCATTTTAGTATATTTATTGACCTGTGTGTCTTGTTTCAGTGACAGAATATGAAGTTACAATGAGGGCTGACATACAGCAAACACATGGGATATACCAGAGAAGGAGAAGATGGCAAATAAAAAAGATGGACACCTGTCTGAAAGGTCAGCTTTTACTCTTAACAGCTTGTAGGAAATCAAAGTCAGGTTGCTGGGTTGGAGGAGAGGCTCAGAAGTCAGCCAGTCAGCCATGTTCCTCAAGGTACATCCATAAATCTGTCTGCAGAAATGGTAGAATGGTACAATCCCAACAGGTGTAAGCCTACACTACAAGATAGCTACAGGTTGCATTACCCCAGCTCAGTGGTAATACACCTGTCTGTCAGGAAGGTTTAATTAACTAGGGCGCTACCCTCCCTGTGGCTACATGGCTGGTAATCAGCTCAGAAGTTGGTTGCAGCAAGCTGATACTGGCTCATAACACAACGGAGCAAATGTCTAGGTGCTCCCTGTAGATGATCCAACATCGGTTGGCCAACAGACCTGTAAGACATAAATATACAGGCTTTGTCTTACAGGTAGGTCCTTTTCTTCTCCTACGTGATCATCAGCAGTGAAAAAACATCCAGACTATCTTGTACACTATGGGGTTTTTATGTAGCCCTGATGATGCTTACACCTGAAGATAAAATAATCAAGTTCCCGCCTTTCATTTGCAGAGCATGAACAATGTATTCTTTTTGGGAGTAGTTCAATGTGGAATAAATGAGCTGAGAATGAGCACCTGGAGCCCCACCATGTTATTTTACTTTGCAAGGGCACAGCCATATTTGCAAGCAATGTTAGACTCAAAACCATGCCTCGGGCTCTACATCTTGATCCTATTTTTACAACAGTCCAAATCTGAACCTCCAAATTCTGGGAAAGTTCAAATCTGGATTCAGATTTTATGCTTCAGCCATAAAAACTAATAATAACAAAAATAACAAACTCATCGGAAACAGGATGCCTTCCAAAGACCTGACATGGTGAAAATATTAACAAAATATAAAAGGAACGGTATGAAAGATAAAACTGTTACATAAAATATAATATGATATATAATATAATATAATATAATATAATCAATCCTTTGCATTTGTGCTGTCTAAGAGGACCTCAGCAAGCTTCTTACAGTAGAGCTGTTCTTTAAAGGGACGAATCTGCAGAGAGGTTGTAGATGACCCCTCCCTGGCAGTGTTCAAGGCCAGGTTGGACGGGGCTCTGAGCAACCTGATCTAGTTGAAGATGTCCCTGCCTATGGCAGGGGGGCTGGAACTAGATGAGCTTTAAAGGTCCCTTCCTACCCAAACCATTCTGTGATTCTGTGATTCTATGTTGCTATGAATCTAAGGATCATTTTCACATTTTAGTGAATAATAATACAGGGTGTAGGATAACTCTGTAAATGGAACAATAAGAAATTGCCAGAGTGAGGCAATATTCACACAGGAGGTCTAAACAAATTTAAGTATTAATATGCTTTATTAATTGTGGTACAAGTAATTTACTGATCAAATATACCTTAATACCAGATTAATATAACATGGCAACGATGGTTATCAAAAAGGACTCTTGGGGGGATTATGGGAATTACAGATCAGCAAATCTGACTTCTCTGCCATGCACCCTGGTAGAGATTGTAGCAGAGAAGAGAGCTAGTAGCTATATAGATAAATGTGCTGTCACAGGGAAGAATCAAAAAGACTTTTGTCGAGTCATATCTCATAAATCCTTTGGAGTTCTTTGATTTGCCATAATGTAGGAGAAAGGCATGTTGCCCAGACACCTGCCAAACATGCTCAGGACAGCAGCATGCCCAGGCAGTGTATCACTGCAGCTCTGAGGACTGTTGGAGGGGTTTCTCCCAGTGCAAAGGTTTGGTGCCTCGTTCCCCTTGCTTTGCCAGTGCAACTTCATAACCACAAAACCCAGGATTGTTCCAGTGCAAAAGGAACAGTTTCAAGGGGTTTTTAGGAGGACTCTAACACACACCAGGCATGGATAAATGAATATAGAAGCTCCACCTTTCTGTATGTTTTCATGGCCGCCTTATTTTGAAAGTTTAGCTTATCTTCTATCATTAATACTCTAGTAATTTTCCTTCTTGTCTCCTTCAGGTTCAGTTTAGAAACAAGTGGAAAAAAAAGACACTTTTAAGCATGAAGAAAGGAGAAGGATGCTGAAAAATGAAAGTGTGTGGATCATTAAGTTTCTGATAAAGTAATAATGTACTAGTGTATGCTTGATGATGGCAGAATTCAAACAAAAGTAGGCGGTTAAGATAGGGAAAATTGGATGGAGAAAATGAAGAAAATTTAAACTTGAAAAAGAAATACAGAATACAGTCTTTAAACAATGTGTTTTTAATAACTTCTTAGTTTTTAATCAAATTCCTTCTGATCAACTGCAGTAAATATAAAGTATTCACATAACATAGTATTGAGGTATTTTGCCAGGCATTTGTGGTCTATCTTTTTTTGTTAAAGCTCTAAAGAAGATTGCATTTGTTTTCTTTGGTGTAACAATATGCTGTGCACTCTTTACTTTTGAATTACAGTCACACCAAGTGTGGGCAGTGTGGGCAACTTACTGTAACCCATTTTCACGCATACATATTTAATGGTCTTTCTCCAGTGCCAGTCTGAATACAAGAGCCTTGGGAGTAGAAGAGGGGTGTCAGGGAGATGAAGGCTCTCCAGCCAGATGCTGGATGGGAATACAACTTCACAGTTACTATCCAGCCTGGGAGCGCTGTGCCTATTCTCTGCTAAAGGATTTGGTTAATACTCACAGACTCGTGTCCTGTCCTGGCACAATTACCCTACTCACAGTAGTGCAAACAGTCCCCAATAGAGGTGTGTTCTGTGGTTTGGAGGATACGCTGCATGTGTTTTTCTCTCACAGTTAACTTGTCCTTCCTTGAGTCTCTTAGCTCAATCATGAAATTTGCCCCTGCATGCTGGTTCTAAAACCTTGTGCAGAATTTATGACTCTGATAAACATGCAGTGTGCTTCCTCCCTCCGAGGTGCCTGCTTTTCAGTAAGGAGGGAAGTGATCTGTTTATATTTACGGGCTGTTTCCTTGCCAAAAATATCACAGAAATGAAGGGCAGTTTTAACAGATACCAAGCCTGTCAATTTGGCACATTAATACTCCCACGACTGAACTCGGTGGTTTCACACGATTCTTTTTTGACTTTAAGCTGTTTTGCTGCCACTGATAGACAGCGAATACACATACTCTGCCTGTAAGGCAGTGGCCAGATTCTTTGGCTGAGGTTACGGAGTTGGCGGGTTACCCGCCCTGTGGCTGTACTTGCGGTGTGCACAACACACATCACACCCCCCACCCCCCCCATGAAACTCAAGCTGGGGCCTTTATGGTTTGTAAGCAGTAATTCTAGGAGCTGAGCAGCTATCAGCAAGCTAGCCCTAGCTGTGTTAAGCTTTCCTCAGTTGGAAGTTGTTCTATGTTATATATCACTCAACAGATCTATACACTGTGGCGCTTTAAAGAACAGAGCTCTGTCTTAACTTGTAATCATTTTCTTTGAACTCAGATACTGTGAGAAATGCCAATAAACCCAGCAGAGACTACTTTTTACCAAGAAAGTGGGACTGTACAGGAATGTGGATTTGAACAACAGGCTCACAGATCTCATAAGCAGTAGGGTTGCTGGAGGAGGTAAAGAGGCACACACAACATTTTGGTGGGAAACAGACTAATTGCCCTTATCCAGATCACTGACACTATGTAAAACAAATGTGTAAAAATGGAAACGTGCAACTGCTGTGTCGTTGCATTGTGCTAACCTACATTGAAATTCTTGGCACGAGAGCATCTACTTGGGAGACACAGAGCACTATTATACCTGTGTTGGGTCTGTTGATGCATTTCATCAACTGCCTAAGAACACAGACAGTTACAAGAAGGCAATAGCAAAAGAGATCAGAGAAATCTAAATCAAACTGATTTGCAAATTTGCATGGAAGTGCATACGCGGGCAAAACCATACGACTTCAAGAATAGGGGGAGAAAAACCCTGACCCTTGGCTTAATTTCCCTTCTGTATCTCTAATGGATCCCCGCCAGATATGTTACACCTTATCCTCCTTCAATTTTGAAAGGATTTTCTAACCAAACTCACATCCAAATGTCGCTTTTCAGGCCTATGTTAATGCATGACTGTGTGTATTTACAGTAAAGCTGCATAGCTGTTCATATTCACATGAGCAATGCCTCATAGCTGGCTGACAATTTAATGAGACATTCTGAATTTTACCTAAGGCATTCTCACCAGTAGGAAATCCTGTTAGATTTACAAGTGTCCATCTGTTAAAATCCTCCAGAGTCATTTTAGATGCTACACTGTTTGTTGGGTTTTGACCTCCTTTGCTGTGATTGTTCAATTAGTTCTGTTGTGTTCAGAGCACATTTGTGCTGTGCATGTTGGAAAGCACAGTAGGGAAAGAACAGCCATTTTTAAAGCTCCACTTTGATGAGATTAAAATGCCAGCCAGGATGTGGCATACATTCCAGCTTACTTATTTTCCAGGGAAATGCAAGCTAATGCTTTCTTATTTTTCTTTATGTGGCTGCCCTTGTAAGCAAAAGGGTTACAGTGCCTAAACTGAGTTTGATGCACTTCTATTAAACTTCTTTTTGTCCTGTTAATTCATCTTGAAGGCTTTAAGTGGGATCAAGTGGATTAAGGTTTCAAGGGTCTTTGAATCTATTCATAGACCTGCAAATGACACACTATTTACTGTTCACTTTCTGAATCAGTTAGCTTATCCATAAAATGGGCATAATATATATGAACTGTGAGGGGGGAAAAAAAAAAAGTTTAGCATTTGAAAATCTTTGGGCGAAACAAATGTCAGATTCCAAATCTTCTTCTCCTAAATAAAGGAAAAAATCCTATTGTGGTTTCCATTACATATTAATGACACCAACTTCCTCCCTCAGCCTTCCTCCCCTCCGAAAGTGCAAGAACAAAATTCAACCCCCGCTGCCAGAGAAGACAGAGGACGACAGATCAGCGTGGCTTACACCTACACTTCAGAAACTCTTTTGGCAGAGACACTCAGACCCTGCCAATACTATACGGACAAAATGGCTCCACTTTGTCCTGCACAGAGACCTCTCTACAGCTCTCTTATCTGCTGTCATGGTTTAACTAGAGAGACATCTGCACAGCTCAAGCAAACACTGCAGCCATAAAATACACCAGCTCTGTATGTTCAGCATGCTCTGCCTGAAAAGTATATTGAGCAAGGGTTACAACAATTGCATCATAAGGTCATAAACTTATAATTAACTGTAACTAAATACACAGAGCTGGTTCTTCTCCTCCCCCTGCCTTACTGAGGAACCCTGTATATACCCCTTTCCCTCCCTCTCCTTCCCAGCTGCTGTGCAATGGCTCAGTAGCATGGGAGGACCCTTGGGCTGGCATGTAATTTTTTAAATCTTGTGGAAGATGGCCATGGCTTTTGGGGAAGATACTGTTACTGCATTTTGAATGACTAGAACAATGAGGTCAGTCCCAGGGTGCTAGGAGCTGTACAAACAGTAAAAAGATAATCTTATCTCTCTCTTAAAAGAGAGGAAACACCAGAAGGGTAGATGCTAATGGGGGAGCAGGGGTGCCAACTGTAGGCAATGGATCTGCCTTTTTGAGGGCAGTGTATCAGAGCAGAGCTTCGAGACAGTGTTCGACCGCAGATAATGAGGTCATTCGGTAAGGATTTAGGGATGTACCTTCCATATCTGAAGGCAATTAGATAAGAAAGCACAAAATATTTTTGGGGAATGCATACTGATGGAAAGTGGGAGCTGGAAGTACTAAAAGGGTGGTGAGCGTGAGCACATGATATGAGGGGACCTGAAAATGCAGACATGCCACAAGTGGGAGGTGACATGGAAAAGCATGATGGGCACCAAGGGATGGGCTGAGGAAAGGAACCTGACAGCAGCATTCTCAACAGCCAACAACCAGCCATGGATCTGCTAGCCAAGCCCAAAAACCAAAACAGTCCTCCCCTGACTTTCATGCCCATGCTATGCATGGGGAGTGTTTGGGCTTGAGCCAATACTGCTGTTGTAACAGTCACGAAAGCTGGATGAGAATGACTGTTTCTTAGTTTTTTCTCTGCATGCAGTCAGGATGCAAGGACCTAGAGAAACGCCCAGTAAAAAAATAGTGTTTGACTTATGGACTAGAGTGCAGACAGGGTGGTGACATGCTTCATAGAAATTAAATACGGAAATAGAGGGTAGAGGTCTGATTCCAGAAATATACTGAGTATTGGGTGTTCTTTTCATGTTGAAGACAGGTTTACTGGTGGGATAGTTCATGGAAAGCTTCATATTAGGTTGTCATGATGTTGTTTTGCCTGAAAACTTTGTATTATTGGAGAGACCTCCATGTTATGTTACCAAGTATTGCACAAATGTTTCTTTAGTGTTCTAGGAGGCCACAGGCAACTCCTAACTCTGGGTCAGCATCCTTTTTCATTGAGAGACACCTCACACTCAGAAATAATTTATAGTATTGAAAGGAGCCAGGGAGACACAAGGTCCCACTCAGACTAAGTTGACTGAAAATAAGTGAGGGTGGAGGTAGGAATCTTATCTACCATGATCCTTTTATTCATCACACCTCTCTCCCTAGGCTTTCTTAAATTTACTACTTTCAATTCACACTACTCTGCCGGTTGTGAACTCTACATAGATTTCTGGATATGCGATCACTGAATTTGGTTCAGTGAATTTAAAAGAGCCTAAGTAGTTACCCAGGCGCCAAAATAGAAGAGTTAAGCAATAAAAGACGTTAGTAAGTGAACATTAATGCCAGTAAGTAACAGGCTACGTTTTTATTTCAGATGCAATCCCCCAGGGAGCACGTTACATAGCTGTGCCATTGCAGGAGGAGCCCCCCGAGGCACTGTAACTCAGCGGCACACCTTCTCCTCTCCTATTCCCTGGGGCAGCCATTTACCTCTGGCCTAAACCAGAAATAAAATAATATTCCAACCTTCCTTCCCCAACCCCCTGAAGTGCTCACCAGCTCAGCTGAGCTGGCGAGCGAGAATGGACCCCAGGCTCTACTCATTTCCCACCCTCCACTTTCTAATCCCCAGAGAGGAAATAAGCAGATGTGTGGCCCTGCTTGTTTCATGCACCTGGACAAAGCCAGGGTAATCCATGCGGGGCTGTAAGTGGGTTCTTACTCCCTCAGGCAGCAGCATACTACACACATGTAAAGCAGAGAGAGCACTGAGTTTTTCTTTCTTCTGGCTCCCTCACATATAAGTTCCACCAGCATGCACTATTTCTCCTACAGGCAAGAGACATCTTTTATGTATGAATCCGGGTACAACAACCCGTGCTTAAATCCCTAACCCACATCCCACCCTATCACTGTCCAAAGAATACTGGACTTTCCGCTCATCCCCCAGATATTTCACTCTGAAGTAGGTCTGGCCTCCAAAATGGTCATGTGGCTGCTAAGCAAAGTTCTGTCAACCTGATCCATGGGGCAGGGTCCCAGCTGGGAGGGGGATGACATTCCTCAGGAAACAATGGAAATATTTTGAGCAAAAATAACTACCATTTTAAAAGGAATTTATTGGGGAGGGCAGGTGGAAAGTGGAATTAGATGGGAGTCTCAGGGTGCCTGTAACAATAGGGAAGCTGATGGCAGTGGCCCAGAGCAGCTGGAGCAAAACTCTCCCTTTGCTTATTCCGAATTTGCTGTACTCCTTCCAGATTTTCTCCTTTACCTCTACAGTGCTTACCTTAGGTCCAGTGGGGTGGTATGACATGTGTTTTGTCATGGCATTCCATCCCAGCAAAAAGCCCTCACAGAGAAGCACTAATGCCTGCAAAGTCTGCTGGCACTCTACCTTATATCTCCTGGAAAACTTGTACAGACTGTACCCCTGTGCTGCTAGCGTGAGCTTCCAGTGGGGTGATCTCCAAGGATGTGTGTATGAGGAAGTGCCACCACTGCCTGTCTAGAGCATAATTCTTTGCACAGTACGTTGCTATGGATGGCTAAATATGAGAATGAACCAAAACAGGCCAGCAGAAACCTGAATTCAAATGCACTTCCCCTTCCTATGAAGAAAGGCTAACAGAGTTGGGGTTGTTCAGCCTGGAGAAGAGAAGCCTCCACAGAGACCTTATTGCAGCCTTCCAGTACTTAAAGAGGGGTTATAAGAAAGATGGGTATGAAGTTTTTTGCTGTGATGGGACAAGGGGTAATGGTTTTAAACTAAAAGAGGGTAGATTTAGATTAGATATAAGGAAGAAATTTTTTTACAATGAGGGTGATGAAACATTGGAACAGGTTCCCCATGCCTGGAAACATTCAAAGTCAAGCTGGATGGGGCTGTGAGCAACCTGATCTGGTTGAAGATGTCACTGCTCACTGGAGGGGGAGTTGGACTACATGACCTTTACAGGTCCTTTCCAACCCAAACTATTCTGATTCCTCTTTAAAGCAGTTGAACTCTTTAATCAGTGAAAGCCACTTCACAGAGAGACCATAGCACCCTTAATGGGGAAAAGAAAGGCACTTTTTTGTCCTCTGACTGCTCCAGCAGAAAGATCGAGAGTCCACACGAGCATCAAAGGTATACAAGCATGTACAGTAGTGCCACATCCACCAAAGGAAACGACAATAGCTGAGGAGGTAGGTGGAAGCCCCCACTTCTCTTCCATAGGTCACAGGAAAAGGTGGTCAGAGTGTACCCCAGAGGTCTGGTTTTGGAGGAGAAATCTAACAAAAAGCAAGTATGATGGTTTAAAAATAAAACCTTACACATTCAGTAAGTCTGATTCATGACTCATGGGGTGCTTTGGAGGGCAGGGTCAACCAAGGGCCTGTATGGAATCTCAAAACCAGATTTGCAATATCTGTGGATGGCAAAACTCCTTTAAAGCCAAAATTCATTTGCCTTACTATAACTACCCTGAGTTACACTGGCCAGTGAGGTAGTCATAAGAATTTTTATAAGCTTGTATAAAGCTGGCAATCCCACTCTTACTGTGATCACTGGTATACACATTAACTACTATATCTAGGTCTGCTTTGCGCTAGAAATGGATTTAACTAACATTCAAAGTTAGGCTGATCACTGAGGCAATTTCATTTTAGTTTTAAGAATAACACCAACTGGGTTGTACCCAGAAAAAGCATTTGATTCATTCATGTTTTTAAACAAACAAATGAAAATGTCAAAAAGAATGTAATTGACCAACAAAACAAAGATGGAAACAGGCTATGTTTGCAGAAATATAGCAACTCATGAACATTCACTGAAGTTGGAAAAAAATACACTTGGGGAAAATTTCAGCATGTGAAAAATAAAAAAAATGCAGAATAGGAAGCTATCAAGAACATGAGAGAGTGGCTGGTCAATTAAGTACTGTGTAAAGATTTCCAATTTTCTTGTAGTAAATTATTTATTTAGCCCTTGCATGCCATCAATATATTTTACAAGTTTAATACCCAAATTATAGCTACCCACCCATTTATGGCCTTGTAAATGAGTCCTGACTTATCAATGTGAATTCTTGTTCTAGGCGATGTCAAATTTAGATTGGATTTGGATGTATTGCTTTTACCCTTATCAAGAAGGTTTGCTAGTGTGGTATTTTATTGCTATATTTAAAATGGAAAGTGCTTTTAAATAGACTTGCCTGGATAGCACAACTGATCACAGCTCAGATATGTCATTTCCCAACTTAAAAACCTGCCCTAATCTAGGCAGGAGTCTTGGAGATCCAGCAGAATCCATTTATACTGGATGCGTTTCTCTGCAAACTCAATCCTTTGCAATGAAGTGGAAGAGCTATTGTGGCAACAATGACTTTAATCTTAAGTAAGGATGGCTGGAGCTCTTAAGTAATAAAACCAAATGGTAATCTGCATGTTTCCTGATACTTTGTAAGAAAAACAAGCAATAAAGAATGTAAATGAACAAGTGTAATGACTTCCTAAAGTACATTGTATTATATTTCGTTATGCTTAATGGCTCTTATTCATGTTTCACTTTTTAGTAAAGGTAGGAAACTGTACAGTAGAGGTGAAGGAATTATCAGCAAAGGAGACTAATATGTAAGTGACCAACTAATCAAAAAGGCACATGAAAATAAAAACACTATTGTGTAAAATGGTATCAAAGCAACACAAGTATCTGGAAAACAGAAGAGAAATCAAGCAGAAACATTACTTGCATTTGGCTAACTAAAAGCAGGATGTGGCCCAGTGTAGCAGTCATTTGAAAGGTTAATAAAAGCAATATTTGTATTCATGACATCACAGCTAGCTGAGATTTGCATTTCTGCACTGAAGAGCGAAGAGCAAAGAGAAGAGCGTATCTAGTAAGAGGACAAAACAGAGAGGGAGGCAGTAGGGGATAGGTATGAAACAGATGAAAAGGGTGGCCATTTTAGTATTGGCTATAGCCTGATACTAACTTTTCTGGGCCACAATTTCTTAGAGCATGAACTGTCACCAGTAGAAGACCCTGAGCCAGAAAGTGGGCCGGGTCGAAGGCTGCCAGTCAGGCCATACAGTGTGGGAGGGAAGCCCAGGGGAAGAAAGAGAGGGCTGAACTGAAAGACACTCTCAGGGAGATGCAGAACTGGAAACTGCCAATCCCATGTCGGGCTGTCCACCAGATTTTTGCACGCTGATGTTCCAGGGTTTATTTTAAGTGCACTCC
This sequence comes from Athene noctua, assembly GCF_965140245.1. Classification (NCBI taxonomy): domain Eukaryota; kingdom Metazoa; phylum Chordata; class Aves; order Strigiformes; family Strigidae; genus Athene; species Athene noctua. Next base: position 140,291,368 of record NC_134038.1, on the reverse strand, counting down.
TGAGGCTCAGCAAAGACATACAGCTCCAGCAAAACATGCTACATCCCCACACAGAGCAATGATGGGGGAAGAGGCTATCTGACAGGAACGCTAACAAAGCTTTGGTAACGGACTCCTCTGCCAATGTACAACTGGAGGAAGAGTAAATGAGAATTGCAACAGAACAGCACAGGTTTGGCTCAGTAGGGCAGGCATAACAGACTGCATGCAGCAGTTAAGTGAGAATGAAGATAGTACAACTGAGAAAGCAAACAAAACCAGGGACCTAAGCAGACAAGTACAGATCCAGCTCTCTAGCTGTTCAGGCTCAGGTTACCCACTAACAACATATGGCTGCATCAGAGTAGGTAAGCATGCATGGCAAGGGAGATCCCAGGCAGGCATTCTGCAGCCAATGACATTAGATGCATCTCAGGCACCGTGAGCAGCTTGGCCTCTCAGCTGTGTAGATTCCTGCAGTTGTCTCTGGAAGGAGACAAGCTCCTCCAGAGATTTCAGTACACCTCTTCTCACACTTGATTTACTGTGGGGTGAAAAACCCTCTTTCTCTCAATGGCTAGCCTAGACTAGGAACCTCATTTTCTTAGATAGGTGACAGTACAGGATTTGGATCCCACCCTTAGTACGTCCATCTGTCCTGTCAAAGAGGTCAGGACCACTGATATCAGCAGCCTGTTACTGACCATCCTCCTGGATCTGTGGCCAATCTCTCTGTCACATAGTTCCACATTGCATCACCCAGCCAACTTACTCTGAGAGCACTTTTACTTGGGAAGACTACTGTGCTTCTTCAGCTCCTTTACATACAACACCTTTTTGTGAATCTACAACAGTTTCTTCCTGCTGTTTGCATGTGCACTTGCTATCTATCTCAGCCAGATACAACTGTTGTCTGTTGGAAAGTACTGCTACAGTAAATCAGCATAAATGACCCCTATATATTGCAATAATTTCTGGGTAGAGCCATTTGACTCCTGCCTCTTCCATGGTTGTGTTATGTTGAAGGTCTGCAATATAGATGAAGGCAGGTTAAATCCCTTTTTCTGTCCCTGTCTGAAGATTCACAAACATTCAGCTTTTAAAATAAATACTATAAAGTTTCTTTTGTTTCTTTTTTTTTTTTTAGCTACTGACTTCAGTGGGAGCACAGCTGTTCCAGCATTGAATCTTTTTAATAACTTCATCCTAAATCAAGATTGCATACTGGCCTCTTAGAATATCCCCCAGCTAATTTGTTATGGACACTGTCCTATGTCACACTGATCTCTCTTGTGAGTTTACAAATGCATCATAACCCTGTTATCTCTGTCAAATTCCCTCTTAGATAACTGTTTTCCAGGCTTGTTCCTGCTCCCACTGAATCCAGTCTTAAAACTCCTATTTGTTAAAGGGGCAGAAAGATTGGGTCATTGAGTCCTACCATTATTTCAATATTTCATATTCTACAGTTTCTGTACCACATGATTTTGTTGTGGTTTGGAACTGCTAAACAGTGTAGTCCATATGAAGGAGGCATGTTTGTTGTGAAAGCATCATACAAAGTCTTGTCAGAATCTAGTTCTCCTAGAAGAAATTTATGTTGTATAAATGCAGTACATTGTTCATATGTTTCTAGTTAGTCCTTTTTATTTCATAATCTGGTCTTTTTTTTAATTACTTAACATGACTATATATTTGTGGTCACATGTTAAGACTAAAATCGTACTATTGATGCATTGTAGGAGTGGGAATGGGTGGAGGGAAATCTCCTGTTGAACTATAAATAGCCCTTACAAAGTGAAAACAACCTAATCCTTGTTAATCACAAATTAGGAAGGAGTGTGCCAAAAATAGCACAATGATGGAGTGTCAAATCAAACGCCTCTGTGCAGGTAGTTTGTACAATACCAGGTGACTATAACTGTTGTGGGAATATCCTTGCTCAGGAAAACAGACTAACTTGGTGCCAACCAGCCATCAATGACTGGCTTTCTCAGCGACTCTCTTTAAAAGGCACCTATGCAACAGAAATGAGTGATATGCTCCATTCCTCCCGCATTACTTGGTCTCACTGGCAGTACAGTATAGTTGTTGTAATCTAAAACGAAGCAGTTGTTTGTACAGTAGTTAGTGTAATGTGAATCTGACAATGGCTGTGCCAGATAACTCTCCTACACAACTTCTGAGAGCACTGCGCATATAAATTTGTATTAACAATTCACCCTGTAGGGTCTGCTGAAATGCTTCCTCTCAGCAAACTAAAGGTCTCCAGTATTTTCAGGCTTCATGACAAAGCTTTCTGGCTCATGCAGCTTGATCAATTTCTGAAGTCTTGACTATGTTCAAATATTTTATAATAAGAAACTGCATTTTTTCCACTCCTAGACTTCCCTCAGAGTGTTTATTATATTAGACACATTACATAAGCTGGCATTTTAGGTGCTTTATGAGTTTTCCATAAACCCTTATTTACTAATGGCTAGCCTGACTTTGCAATTCTACTATAAGATTTGACCTTTCTTAGTAATGGGAACCTGGTTCAAATAATGTTTATAGTACCTTTAAAAAGAGGCATCATAGAACTGCAAAAAAAAAAATCATAATAGCCACAATAAAAATATTTCCTCTAGATGATACTTTAGCCAACTTTCTTTCACAGGCTCAGTAGCATCTTTCCAGAAAGTTTTAGCAAGTATCTTTATTTTTCTCAACTGTGAATTCTGGGTTGAGATATAAAATCTTTGGAGTAAAAGCAGAAATAGACTAAATCTGGCAAGCTGAAAGGTAGAACTTGTTACCTTTGCTAAGACTTCCACACCCAGCAACCAGGCTCATTAACTCCATCAGACTTACTGACAGCCTACTTTTTCATGGTTTAAGAACTTCAGATGTGCAAAATCTCTCATTACCTTTATAAACTAGTAGTCTTGATTTTCAAAGATACTGGTACCGGCAGACGCAGAGAAATAGCTGAGATTTTTGTTTGAAGGTAATCCTGTTCAGCTGGATAGGAAGCTCTGGATTGGGGATCCCATCCTGAGACACTGCCAGCTCCACCAGAAGCTGTATCAGCCTTGCTCAGGTGAGTAAGAGATGGTAGGATTAAGCCGCATCGTATGACATGCTACTATCCCTGGTTTTGACTTTTCTGGGGGAAGCGTTTTAAAGTAATTCTGGTGATAGCAAACTGGAAGAACTTTTATTGGTACACACACAGAAGTGAAGAAGAATTTAGAAAAACACTTGGGAAAAGCTTTCCACTTCACAAACAAGCGTGAATGTTTACTAGGTAGGTCTGCGCCTTAATACACTTGCAGTTACTTTACAAAGATGTACTACAGGGAGATCTGCTATTAATTACCTTAAAATACAGCCACAGGAAATGGCATAAGGCTGTGATAGGCTTTGCAACCTTGAATTCCTACTTTTAATCGGCATTAGTCATTTTAAATTCAGCTTTTTTAAAGTCTTAGTAAAATTGACCTTAGGGAACTATAAAATGGCAATTACATATGACAAAGGTATGGAACAGAAACGATTAGTTATTACCTCAATAAAAGAAGAAAAGATGGGACCGTGAACCTACTGGCCAAATTTCAGGAAACAGTATAGGCTGCTTGACCTTAATGAAGAAAACCCAAATATTTGGAGAAGGTATTTTTGGTGTATCTCTCTAAAGAAATCAGGGCAGGTTTTTTTAATTGCCCAATTTAGTACTGGTACTGTTTTATATTCATTTAATGGCATTGACATTTACTTTGATAAATCATCATTTATTTACTTGCATTAGAAGTCTTCTAATACATCATTACATTGTGCAGAAAGTGCTGCAATGTACCCTGAATAGTCACTAGGTGGTAACATATGCAGACTTGAGCACACTTGGCCAAATCCTGCACATCCTAATGTAATGTTTTGCTCACATTAGCAAAACTTGATCCATCTTCTGACAGAACGATGTGAAGTTTTACGATGTCTCATAATGTTTGATAGAGACAAAACCTGCGGAGCTCCTTAGATGACTAAAGCCGACCAGGGGGATGGCTGGTTTTCACGCTGCTCTAAGGAGTCCTGGAGCCATGTTCATCTCCATGCTTGTCTGCGAGGCCTGGTCTGTAGGAATCCCTATGAAATTTGATAGGAGAGTTCAGAAAGGTCTTTGTTTTCTATTAATGCTATCAGCCTCTCCCATAAGGATAAAGAAACTGCGGTTTGCAAGTTTCTGCCTTGGTGCTTTTGATATATTTGCTGAGTATTTCCTGCTAATACAGGGCAAGGTTGCCCCACGCACCCACCCACCCCAGGGAACAAGGAAGTGAAAGTCTGCCTGGGTGGCCCCTGCGCATCCCCCGTCTGTGCCTGACGGGCAGAGCAGGCTGCCAGGGAGCCAGCAGAGCCCCAGCCCTCCGCTCCGCCACCCCAGCACGCAGCGGGAAGTAATTTACTGGTGGTCTGGGCCAGGAGCAGTCTGCTTTGCTCTCTGATTAATGGGAGAACCACAGACGAAAGCATCGTTCCCGACTCCTGGGGCAGGGCAGCTGAAAGGAGCTCTTCGGCTGTGTTTTAGGAGGAGCTCGGTGTCTGGTGAGCACCAGGGCAGAGCCAAGCAGAGCTAGATGGAGCTGTGCAAGAGCTCCAAGGCTCAGAATCTATTTGCTCCTATTTGGGGGCACAGCGGGCATGGCAAACTGTAGGCCATATTTGCTGGTCCTTACTGAAAGCATATAACAGCTTTTCTGCAAAATAAGAGAGTGAGAGAGACATGGGGTTATCTAAGAAACTATGAGATGGTCCAGATAGAGACATTAAGAGGGAGAGAGGTTGATTCACAGCATTTTATCTGCACAGAGCTAGAAATTTTCTGCTTCTAAGTGTGTAGCACCATTTTAAACCTTGGTCTCCCATTTCTGAGTTAATAAGCCTGCCCTGAGGAAAGGGAGGTGACTGAAACAGGAGCATGTGGGCTTTATTTGGATTGTCCCAGCTACTGAGTCTGCCCTGCAGCTTACTAAGTGATTGGCACATTAATTAAAAAAAATCCCCAGACATTTCTAAAACAAACATGCTTTGTCCTTTCTCCTCCTTCTTTGAGATATTTGTTACCTTTCCAATAGGCTTAGCAAGAAAAGAGGAATCAAGTGAATGAGCTGCAGAAATGGTAATTCTGAAGGTCTGCTTCCTTACCTTGATTGTGTGCATGTGTGTTGTCTAATACAGCAATATAAGAATGACATTTGCTTAACCATCTGAAGCAATACATGACACCTGGCATGCTGAAAGGGAATGACAGAATCGGTGGGGTTTTAGTCTGTATTTTAACATCTACCATATATACCTGTAAGAACACAGCAAATGCTCATTCACTTACTGTCTTGGTCTGCAGTTGGAGTGTTTAGTCTCCAATGCAAATGGAATAATAGAAGAGTGAATCAAGAACAGCAAAGAGTTCCACATTGCTATTGTACGGAACTATGACTTTGTGTTGACTGAGTAGAAGGATTTTTGCCAGACTTTTTTATTCATGCTGGTTTCCTCTGGCATCTATTCGTGGCACTGTAATAATGAGGGGATTTTTATTGTAATGCTTTATTGTAAGTATGGTTATTCAGTAACAAGTATGGTGATTTAAGAAAGTAAATATCGATAGCCAGTTCATGATGACTGATACAATTTGAAAGGATAGAAAAGAAAATGCAGTACCTGAAATACTCACATTTAAGAACTCAAATCTGGAATAAGTTTAACTAAGTTAGAAACTGTTTAACCACCCAGAACTTAAAAAAAAAACTCAAACCACTAGTGTAAACTTGTGAACAGGGACGAGAATCTTAGAAATCATTTAAAAAAATGTGCTAAAACTGACTCTGAAAATTGTCTGGTTCTTCTGACAGTTCAAAAATAACTTCAGATATATTTCCACAATTTCTGTATATGACGAACAGCAATCCCTAACTATCTGTACTGTTAGCCATCTATAGTACTTTTTCTTGATGTCTAGTCTAAACCTTCTTTGCTGCCTAACACTCGCTTTAAACCCAACACTCGCTGTTTTATCCCCAGCGGACACAGAAAAGCTTATTTCCTTTCTGTCTAAAATGCCTTTTTACATATTTGAAGACCTCTAGCATTGCTTTAGAGCTGAAAAGAAGCAAAAAAGAATACATCCAGTGGCACTGCAAAGTCTAATTGAATCCGTAGCAGGACAAATCCTGACATTCTTATTCAGGATAAGGGATTCCAGGGATTACACTGAATTTTGCCTAAATTCTGAAAGAGGTGTGATACTGCCCAGAAGCAGTTGCCGGACAAGAAGATGAAGGCGCTGTAGATTTGGGTATTGCTGCACCTGGAATATATCCAGCAAAGCAGGGGGGCAGAGAAAGGACATGGACAGCTCAGAATATGTCCTGCCAATTCCCCTAACATAGGCGGTATGAGGCAGGCAGAAGTGACTGGGACAAGCACTCTGCTAGCACCCGCAGGGTCGCAGCTAGCCTGAGCCCTGATTGTCTGATGGTGAGGGATAGGCCACAGGCAGAATGAAGCTGAGAAGTAGGATGCATCTGAAGTACTACTCAGATTTTCAGGACCCAAAATATTAATTAATTCAGGATGATTTAGATAGATTTTTGTGGCTCTGATCTAAACCTTCTATAGATCATAACACTGTTGATTTGTAAGAGGAAGTTGACACTCCTGAGACAGAGGTACATGTGATTACTAAAAATATTCTCTTTTCATTATAAACACACTCATGATATCATTTTAATTTTGAAGTGTTTAGACTGTATTGGTGGCCTCACAAGGAAAAGGATTCTTTGAACAAGCTTTAAACAAAAGCAAAAAAAAAAAAAAAAGTGGATGTGGTCTGGTGTATTCTTGGTATTCTTGTCCACATTAAAAAAAATTAGCATAAATAGACATTTTTCAAAACAATTCTTAAAAAGCGATAGTAATTCTCTCTTAGAATGAAAAGATAATTATACAGTATTGTTGCACCAGCTTTGTTTATTCTATTCATGTTCCAGATAATATTAAGAGCCATTCTAATTGTGAGTGCTCATATATGCTTAAGTCTATGTGAAAAGCTCCATCATTAGGAAGGAAGACCTAGTGTGGAATGATAACTTAAGGCTAGATTCTTATGTGGCTGCTAGAGAGGAAAGCAGATTGGTTTCTTTTGCCATATGATTGCCCCTCCTTCTTTTTTTTCCCTTTCTTTTAGTTCCTTGGCTGTCTTTGATTTACACTCTTGCTGGTCTACTGTTTTGAGAAGCCGGTGTTGTAGAATCTTTAAGTCATCTGTGACCTAGGTCACTACAGACAGGAGCAATTTAGTAAAAGTATTAATTGAAACTCTTCTGGCAAGCCCTACTTCTGCAGATGAAGTTACACATCAAACCTACACAGACTGCAACTACACTTCCGAACAGACTAAGATTTTCAATATCTCATAAACAGGCTCCTCAATCACCAGAATCTAATAAGGCTATAATCATCATTGACACTATAATGATTAAAATGAATAAAACCCATTAAGAAAAGTCATGTTGAGTTATTAAAAGTTTCGCTCTGTGTGATATGTAATCTTTTATCCATTTTTTATGATGAAATCTGTAACCATCTATCCACAAAAGACCATTAATTTACTGCTCTGTGGATGTTACCATGCTCTTTAGTTTAACAGCTTATCATTGATTTCTTGAGGGAGATATTATATTTGGAGAAATACACATGGAACAAAAGCCAGTATGTTGCTGTAAATTTGCCACTGACAGGATGATCAAAGTATTTTGGTCTACTCAGAGCAGAGAGCTGGTGAACAAGTTCAGAAGAGCCTATAGTCATATCCCTGCTGTTGTAAGCAGACCCTGAGGCAAGGCAGCAGATACATGTTTTCAAGAATCACAAACTCTTGTAAGAAAAGGTCATGTGCACTGCAGGGGGAAAAACAATAAAATTTCCATTAACTAGAGCCTAGTTAACCGGCTTATTGGCATCTATTAGAAACAAATTGCAAACAAAACTGATCCTATTATAAACTTCCCCTTGTTCCTCAGTAAAATAAAGTCACTGAATGGCCCACAAAAGGCAAGAGGAACGCAGTTTGTCAGATGACTTGCTTTATTTTCAAGGGAAGTATTATGTTTCACCCACTGAAGGGTCTACAATCATGACTGGCAGAAAGTTACATAGTTATGGGAAATGGGTGGATCAGTGCATCAGAGTAATGTAGAGAGGGGAGGCAATGCACTCCTGCTCACATTCTTTTAACGGGCAATTTTTTTTTCTCCTAGGCAAACAGCAATAAAAAAAAACGTGAATGGAAGGATATGTACACAAACTTTCAGTCTAAGTGGTGGGAGAGCACTCTTCCTGAAGTGTACTTTTTCTCATAATAAACTCGGCTCCAATATCTTTATTGCTCATCTCCTTTTTAATCTTATTAACAATAAAGCCTAAAAATGTTTTGAAGAAGTCAAATAAAGGGTGTAGTCTTTCATTTCTGAGCACTCTTTCCATTTACCTGAGATGACTAATAAACTGCTTTCCCAACATTTTTAATGCATGGGTCAAATCTTCAGCTGATGCAAAGTCACTCAAAAGCAGTGTGGATATAGTGATTTCTACGTGCTGAGAATCTGACCCTGTCTGTATTTTCCATCTTTCTTTTTTTTCCCTTTAGGCACCTCTTAACACTTCAGATATAGCTATGATTCAAATAAAATTTCTCTTGGTTTATCTGAACAATGTTCCACTAGCCAGTATCACAGAAATGTTAAGTCACTTTGCAAGGGGAATAAAACAAAGAATGTTTGTTTTTCAAAGAAATGTTGGTGAGACAATTATAAAAGTCAAGTATCACCTCCCCCTTAGCAGAAGAAAGTAGGGAATGGAGGATGCAGGAGCATGGAAAATACAACAACGACTGTGGATGTCACTTTGACATAGAATAGAGCTGTTAGGAACTGCTCTGATTTAGGCACACAGTTCAAAGGCAAGGGTGTGCTGAGGAATTCACAGAGAGGAGCTCTGCTTTAGCCAGCCCTACCCTTTTACATGCTCTGCCAATGTAGGATGCTGCTTATCTGAAAAGCCCTGATCCCCTCAGCAATGCTACTGAAAGAATAATAGAAAGGTTTCTGAGTGATTGTTTTTGTAGTAGGAGTTTTACAAACCATCTAAAAAGGTGGTTTCCTCTCTCCTCAGAGTAATAACTATCCCTTACTCTGAGTGTAGTGATAAATACCTGTCATGATCACCTGGTTATGGAAAACAGCTACATGCCCTACCAAAAAAAAAAAAAAAAAAAAAAAAAGAGCTGAAAGGCACCACCTGCTCTGACATCAGAAGTCCTTCCTGAAGCCTAGATCCTGGATTTACTGAGTCATCCATGCTAGGTTCTACTGCAGAATTTCTTTGGTCCCTATGATGCTTTTGGTCTTCCCTTGCAAACAAAAGCAAGAGATTAAAATTCTGTTCCACAAATTCCCCAGACTTGCAGAGCTTCTTGCCATGGGGACTTTTCACATTGTTCAGCCTGACCTTTTGCAGAGCACTAGCCAGGCAGTTTTGTACAGTTGTTGACAGATTGAGTCCAATGACTTAGGTGAATCTGAAGTATTTCAGTTTGTCAGTCATACACTGATTGTATGCCATTAGTAGAAAACGGGTAGTCTGAGGTATTTATGGTGAGCACTCCAACCATCTATCCACTGAAGAACGTTAATTTACTGCTCTGCAGATGTGACCATGCTCTTTAGTTTAACAGTTCATCTTACTGTAGAGCAGGGAATTTGTTAGATTCAGATTATTCTGACAGGTGACCTATATTCTATGTTGCAAAAAACAGGGTTCCTGCCAGACCTTCCCTCACTCCAACTCTGATCAAATTTGACTCGAAGTCATCACACCATGTACCAGGAAACACCTGAGAAAGGATGCTAAGAGTGCTGTGCTGTCCTGCCTAGTGTCCCAACCCCAGCTCTTGGCAGAGCAAATGCCTAAACAGGAGTTAAAAAACAAATCCAAGTGCAAATTCAAATTCCAGTTGCTTACCACATGCCGGGTATTCCTTCCTGATCCTTGCAACTAATTCACTAAGACGCTGAAGTATGACTTGACTACAGTCATGTATTAATATAGAGCTTCAGCTATTACAAAATCAAAGATTTCTCACCTGTCCCTGGACTAAAAATGGAAGGGAATAAATAGGCAAATTTTTGGCTTCACAGATGTTTGATTCCTTACCAAATACTGCAGACCATAGTGAGTGATGTCTGTTGTCAAAAGATTTAAAGGGGAAAAGTTGTTAAATAGATGAAAGCTTGTTAAGAAGTTATTCTATGGTAGTGAATAAAGAAAAACAGAGGAAACTGTCTCCATCGTTGAAGGAATATTTACATTAACATGTTAGACAAAAGATAAACTGACTGCTAAAATACGTATAATATTTTAAGATATTAATGCATTTTATTTTGTTTTTATGTTATTAGAAGTATACATCTTTCTTTCAGCAAGGCAGTGAAGATTTGATTGCATTAATGTTTCCATGGTATTAATCTGAACTGTAATTAATTAATATAATCTTTTTAGACAACTCTTTTTTGTCCAAAAAAGGGGGTGAGGGGAGGCAGTGCTTGCAGGAGTGACGAGGAAACAAGTCACTTTGAGGGTTTTAGTGAAGCTATTCATTGGTAAGGGATGATTATGGACTGATGAGTCAGCTGTTCCACAATTACAGGTGGAGAGAGCAATAAAATCTTGCTGAGTTTGGCTATTGAAATTATATGGTTTCATAAATAGTATAATGTTGTTCTCAGCAGGTAAATGTTATATTTTAAGGACAGCCACTTTACAACACATAGCACTATTCGGTGGCTGAAGGTCAACAGGCCACCTGCTAAATGATAGTATAAATCCACAGAATTACTTGATAGGAAAGTAATTGCTGCAGCTTTGTTCTTGTTGTGAAATTATAGTTTACTGAATAGGCAGTATTTTCATTGTAAATATTTTCATACAAATGTATCAAAGGATAGAGGTCAGAAGAAATTTTTGCCAATATGCACATCTCAGCAAGAAGTAGCACATTTTATAATAAACTCGTCATAATGGTTGGTCAATTTTTCCTTCCAGCTGGTACAGAAAAAACAGTTTTCTTTTACCTTTCTTGCTCAAATTTTACTTTTAGAAATTTAATTTCAGCACTGTCTTTAAAATGGTGATAAAAGTATGCATCTACGGATTCCCATATGTGACTTCATCAGGAGGATGGGCTTTTGAATGACACCTTTTTCTAAACAGGCAATGTCTGCCCTTAACAAAACACAGCTTATGAGGAATATGAGCTAGCTTGCCCTTCTTTAGCCCGCAGTCACCTGTTTTGTAGTTGCTCCTGACCCTTGTCTGGTGGGACGCTCCTTCCTCCCTGCTCTCTGACTATATTTATAGGCAGAGGCAGGTGAGTGGTTTCACAAACAGCTCAGTGAAGTTGGAGAAGTCACTCAAAGAACCATCAACACTGCATGGAGTATCGGCATGTCGTGCTCCTGCCCAAAGTAGTCAAAAGATTATTTCCTTAGCAAATCATTATCCAGATCTGGGGATACCCTCCCAAGTGATAGCCTCTTAGCAGCCAGTCCCCAGACTACATCCCTTCCAGTCCAAAAATCAGCTAACATTTTCTGAGGATCGGTCTATATGACTGCTGTTATTTCAGAGTAGTCTGAGAAGCTATCCACACCTTTTTGACAATCATCATATAAGTGACCTTCATTCTGCAAGCCCAATGACATCTTAATGATCTTTTTTATAAAACGTATATAATACTTTTTATAAAAAGTATTTTATAAAAGTATACTTTTATTAAAAGTATATAATACTTTTTTATAAGTAATATTTTTACAAAACAACTTAAAACAGATATTCAGGAGTATTCACTGGGTATCATGCTTATTTATACCCAACATGATGATAAGTGTTATAGTTCTCAAATTACAACTGTCTTGTTCTCACAAGGGATGCAAGCAAGGTCCAAAAAGTTCTCAACTGAACCCAGACATTGCAAAATATAATGCAGATTACTGCCCAAAAAAACTATGCCAGTATTTAAAATGATTAAACAGAACGGCCTGTGATAGAAAGTCAGCTTTGAATGCTTATTTCCACATATATAAAGTGCATAGGCTGTCAAAGGAACTATTAGGAGTTGTCCAGGTATAATCAAAATGCCATAATTCATAAATAATAACTTATTTCAATTACTCCTCTAATTACACATCAGTGATCAGTTAATATTTAGCAGTTTTGAGTTGGAGTCCACCTTAACTATCTTCTTACTTGCCTTCAGGTACCTTTCTCACACACAATAAAATATAGACAATCTAAAATGAGAGCCTAAGTTGTCTGTATCACTATGTCAGCAGTGAGAAGCAGATATGCTCGGAGGCTTTTTGGGGGGGAAGGTTAAGCTAAGCAGCAAGGTCTCACCCAGGACTCACATTTCACAGTTTGATGTTAGGTATGCAAGACCTTAAAATATGAGTCTAATGGGTGTGAGGAGAAGGCGTACCTACAGAATGCCTGTTGGTGTAGTCTAAAGCACTACATACTAGAATAACTTCCTGTACAGCTCTGCTGGATGTTAGTGTTATTTTTAAGTGGATAAATAACCAAGAATCATTGCTTTATGTGAAGACTCATCTTGCATGGACAACCATGCTCAGAGGCAGTATTTGCCTCAGATCTCAATGGATGATTTGTAACAGCTTTTCGCTGAGCAGAAGTTGTATTACTGATTTCTTTCCTGATTTTTAAAATTTGTCATTAGTTTATATTTTAGCATAATAACAGTGTATCTGCCTGCATATATATTATGTTGGCGTTCTAAATTACACTTGCAATGGCTGGATTCCTCTTGGACTCTTAAACTGAAAGGTAATTTTTCTCAGATTTACCATAGAGTCTTAAATTTAACCTCTGAACTCTGCATGACTACTCAGAGTCAATCAGATGCAGCAGTTACACCACTGACTGAGTCTTCCATTATGGCTATTGCAAGGTCCTTACAATCTCTGTATAGGTAACGCACAGGCAAACTGCATACCACTTCGGTAACAATACTAGAATTGTATTCATTTACAAAGCTGACACTGAATTTGCGGTGGTGCTTAGTACTTAGAATGTCATTTGTTTTCATTTATGTGAAATGATCTATCTCTGCACATATCTTTACCAATGTGAAGATATGCATGCTTTAGATTTGTTGTATTTAGCATAGAAGATTCTCTCTTTAGTAGCTCATTTGCCTGCTACCCAAGTTAGAAGAACGGCAAATATTCAGAACAATTCTGTTTTCATTTAACTTGGTCTGTATCAGAATGTAATACCTAACTGTTCATATTTAAAATTTAAAGTCACACATCAATAAAACTTTTTTAGCGTGAACGTCTTTCTATGCTAATTCAGCTATCACGTACTATCCTATACATAGTCAAGTGTGTGCCATCCCACTGAATATCAAACGCACACTTATAATTTGAATGGAAATGGGACAAATGCTTTTACAATTACTCTAGTTCTGCAAAGACAAGTCTTTTGTGTGAAGGATGTAAGATACTTATTACATTTTTTTCCATATAGTAAGGGGAAAAACATTCAGCAGCAACACGTGAATGTTTAATGTCTGCACCTTTTGTTCAGTTTATCAACATTTTTTAACTTCCATCTTTCAGTAAAAAATTACATAAGTTTTAACATGAGAAATCCTAGATAATATCTTTGTAATACATTTGCGACAGATCACTGTTTGCAGCTGTTTAAACAAAATCTAATGTGAACAAACTTCAGCTTGGCTGGCCTTCAAGCATCACTTTAAAATAACCATTGAGATAGAAACACCATTATTCATAAAAATAGCAACAGCAAGGTAATAGAAACGGTGTGCTTTGTAGAACTTGCAGTGTCATTATTGCATATAATTCCAAAAGTGGGAGTTAGACCTTAAAAATAAGAAGATTTGTTTAGAATCAGGGTATTTAAAAACAAGTTCTAGTTTTAAGCTCCACGCTCAATGTTTGCCTTTCATTTACAATTTCAAGTTTTCCTTCAAAATAAGAGGACTGGAAACTCATTTTCTTTGAAGAAAAGCCAGGATCCTCTAGATCCTAGGACCTGGGGCTTCAAATAAAAAATAAAACATTACAGGAATCATGGTATAGTCAGGAAAGTTGGCAGCCCTCTGCACCACAAAACAGTTACATTGGCTTGCTTAATCTAGAATACAACTTGCTAGCCTGGACTTCATGCGCCCAAAGAGTTTGTTGAGTGCTGCTTAGCCCCAAGAAGGGACGTGGCTGTCAAGAAGAGCTACAGACACTCACACAACCTCACATTGAGGCCTTCTGCTGCCATGGCTTGCATATGGAAAAAGTTAGAGAACCCAAATGACTAAAGCAGGCAAGAGGAACACAAAGAGAATAACAATGACTTTCACATGTCCCATAAATATACCTTGGCAGTGAATCCATTTGCAAGCACAGCACACTAGACAATTAGGGGCAAATTTTCAAATGTGTTCTCTTAAATTTTAATGCAATATTGCCTGCTTGGTTTTCATAGGAAAATTTTTGGCCTGTGTAAAACTCATGTTTTTGAGTTGAGTTGCATGTGGAAGCTGGCATGCAACCATTCCTCATGTAATTTCAGAGTCTGTGAAGAGGGTCCTTTGAAAACTGAACCTGCTAGTTACCATTCTAATGCAGAGATAAAGTATTTTTCTTTCCCTTGATCTCACAAGGTTTTCACAAGCTTCTAATGAAAATAAGTGTTAACTCCTCTAAGTTATTTTCGCAAGATGTCTCTGGTGAATTACCCACAAGATGTAAGTAGGCTCATCTGATAGCTGGAGACCCTTAAAGTGTCTATTAGAAAACTATACTGATGAAAGACTTTCTTATTGATTGCAATCATTATTAGCTCAACTGGCCTGAGACAGAAAATAAATATGCATTATATCTCTTGAGAAAACAAATTTCACAATTATACAGATTTTATTAGACAAACAAGATAAAAAAGCATATATGGTCAGCTCCTCTTTGGAGTGGCCTGTCCAGCTTGGAATCATTACAAGAGCTAACAGCAGCTCTCTGTATTGTATGATTCATCTGTCCCTATAGATAGCCCTATATATCACTGCAGAGTGTGCTGATTAAAAGGGATGTTACTAGGACCCAGAGGCCTAAATTGCTCTTTGATACTGCATTAACATTTCACATTTATTAACTCAACATACAAACTATTGATCTGAAAATAAAATTCGTGGTTGCTCTGGCATAGTAGTGAAGAATAGCTCTTTGTAATGGAAGAAATTCTCATTCTTGATTGCATAACAGTAACCATTAAATTTCCTTATTATAAAGGTGTCTAATTAGCAAAGATTTTCATTTTTTCCCTATACCACAGGGGGCCAATCACTATTCTGAGCACATATCACTTAGGTGCATAAAAATTTGCATTGTGCTGTTGATTTTCCTTTTGAGAAAATGCCTGGGAATAAAACAGAATATAGATATGGGACAAGTATTTTCTACATAAAATTAAAATTCAGTTCAACAGAAAGTGTGCAGGAAGGAAATGTATTTGAAGGTCCTGTTTCCTCTCTGTCTCCTTGTTCTTCACCACTCCCAGCTCTGAAAACTTTGTGATGGATACTGTTACCAAAAAGAAAATGGCTTTGTTGTTTGATATAAAATTTCCCTGA
The DNA here is from genome assembly GCF_965140245.1 of Athene noctua. NCBI lineage: Eukaryota > Metazoa > Chordata > Aves > Strigiformes > Strigidae > Athene > Athene noctua. Next base: position 140,275,626 of record NC_134038.1, on the reverse strand, counting down.
AAAACAAATAGAGGTTTTTAATAGGGCTCTGTTTCTTTGGAACATCCTCTTGCCTCACTTAGGCTACAGATGCCATTTAAAACCATAGCTTGCATTTCAAGGATGCCTCCATCAGAAGACACGACTCATTTTACTTCAGTTCTCTCTCTGCTCTCTGCCATATAGTCAAATGCTGTGAAACAGAAATAAAGAATTAGAAATAAATCAAACAAAATTAGAAATATTATTTCTAACATTAGAAATAAACACAAACATCAAATGAATGACTTTGACGTTTCCTTCCTGAATACTTCTGCTGTGTATGTGTTTACACTGTAACTATAAGGCTTGTCAGGCTAATCGTTACAGCTGTCTTGTTGATCTGATTCTGAGACACCACTATCAGCATCTCGCCACTTGGTTATGCTTAGGCCAGCAGGTTCAGTAAGTGCAGCAGATGCACTGAAATGTGAGCAAACTGTTCTGAAACATAATGCAGTTTTCCTTCAGAGATCCTGCACCAAACTTATGATTATCTCAACTGATGTTGTCAAAGTATATGTGATGCCTGGTGAGCATTGATCTGTGCACATGCCCAGCCTCTGTATGTGGAAGAGTGACAGGAAACATTCATGTCCTGGGTGGGTCCTATACATTTTTATGAGTGCAGATCAGTGTCCATCCTCAGAAAGTTTTTGTTACACATATAATATAGCACCTGCAATTTAAGAGCATGGTAACATTTGGGCTATGAAGATGGGTTGGGTTTTTTTAATCCTAGTAACATACACCTTTCAATCTTTATAACTGTACTAAATTTGTATATAGCAAGTTAAGATTAAATTTGTAATGTCTACATGAAGCTGGGATGTGAATTGTTGTCAGAATATATAAATTTTAGCTCTGAACTCAAAGTAATTCAATTATCTATGCCCACTTTATGGAATGACTGAATGGAACGAAACAGCATTATGGACATAAGCACAAATTTCTAATGATTTTGAGGAGAGAGAAAGGGAAAGAGAAGAGGGGAAAGGATTATTTCATCTGTACATTAATCTTTCAATCACAGTTTGCAAAGGCTAAATAGATGCACAGTCACAATCCTGTCACTTGCTCCCTGCAACTATATTGATTTCAAGTGAGACTTCAGCACTATTTGGAATCAGGGGGAAAAAAAAAAAACAAAACAACAACAAACAAACAAACAAAAAAAACCCGCCAGAAACTGAAAGCCATCATGATTAAATATATCCTTTCCCAACTAGAACTGCTATTTTGACAACAGCACTCAGCTACTTGGGACAGTGTTTGAAACTGGGTTTCAGCTCCTTACAGGAAGCCTCAGAATCATCTCTTGCTACTTGAGTATTTCTTACCATTTCTGGCCTCTGTTTGGAGAGCTGTGGAAATGCAAGTTTCTTTTTATGTTGCAAACCCATACCCAAAATGTAGAAAGGGTCAAACTGGTGGTTAGATATATTGTCTTTCATTCCAAGGCTTCTTATAAAAGTGCAGCTAAGACAGCTGTGGTGGAATCACACTGCCAAGAACGCCTTCTAACACAAGGGTATACCCAACTGGTTTATATAACCTTAATTCAAGCAGCACAACTAATGATAATGATATGCTACAGTATTATTATGCCAGGAATGTATGAAATCAAGAGAGAACATTTCATTTTAAACTTTGCTGATTTTTCACATTTGCTTAGCATTTTCTCTCATGATTTCTTGCACTGTTTTTATGCCACCTCAGATAAAATGCCGTCATACATGAAATTTGCACCATTAGGCACAAAGTAAGCGTTAGTTATGATTAGAGGCAATGCTGTGAAGCATTAAAAAAATGTAAAGGAAATGGTTTTCAAGCATACTCACAAAGACTCTGAAGCTTGAGTGTCATTTGCTTGCACTATGCCAGCTGGGTGATGTTCTGCATTTCAACAAAGCTGGCTACCATTTCCAAACAGATCCATACAAGATTTTCATCATTCATATTTGAGTGAGAGGTCCAGTAAAAAGTACATTCACGAGCACACACACAGCAGAAAACCAATGAGCCTATCTACAGGGAATTATGTGAAACAAAACACAATAATTACAATTAATCATCAGTGAACACAATCATAATGACATCCTTTTCAAGGAAAGGAAACCATTTTCTGTCATAAACTGCATCTTGTCAAACAACACCTCTAATATTTGGTTTTTATTAAGACTCTTGTCTTTGTGGAACATAACAGTGATTTTGACTTACTGCATAGATAAGGGGTGAGTAATGTAATTAGATTGAATTAATAAAACTCATGCTCTTGCACTATTCACATGTCAGTATGGGAATTTTTCCCAGCTATTTTCTAATGCTGGAATCTAATGGAGTACAGTTCCATGGGATTAAGCCTCTACAATTATTCTGTTCATCCTCTGGCTTGTGAAGAAGAAAGAACAAGACTAATTTTGATCTGTATGAACAGTTCTTTCAGCATTTGGCTAGGTCATTTAGAGTCCAATAAGTAGAACACATGGAAGAAATGCTGGAACAAGCCAAGACCAACTGAAATCAAGTCCATTGGTGTATATGTAGCCTAGATATTTTCATGTTCTTATCCCATGTAAATTATTGTCATTTTTCCTTGGGTCTGTGTTTTCTTAATTTACTTACCCAGAAAAACTGACCTAAGGTCCAGAATCTGATTTTCTGTGAGGTCAGTGTCTGTAATACTATAGTGACTCTTTTTGAACCCTCAGAGACATAAAAGGCATTCAGATGATTTATTAGAGTGGATCTTGCTGCCAGCATCTACCCTGGTGTGAATGATATGCATGATTTCATCACAGTCCATGAGCATTAACCCAGCAGCACTCAAAGATGGAAGACAAAAATACTGCTTTTGTAAAATCTTTAAGATCCAATATATCCACACTCCATGAAAGAAACATTTGCCATAACTTCACATTTTTTCTTTAATTTTGATGTTGATCATTTTAACAAAAAAAGATTAAACATTGAATTTAGAAAATAAAAAACCTTTCAGATTAAAATTTTTGATTGTTCTCAAAATTAAAGTGATTTTGTAAGGCAGGAATGAAATCTTAAATTAGACCTGCATAAAATAAGTACACCTATGCCAAAATCTTCTCACAGAATAGCTGAGGTTGGAAGGGACCTCTAAAATTCATCTGGTCCAACTCCTCTGCTCAAGCAGGGTCAGCTACAGCCAGTTGCCCAGGACCATGTCCAGACGGCTTTAAATATCTCCAAGGAGGGAGATGCCACAACACCCCTGGGCAACCTGTGCCAGTGCTCAGTCACTCTCACAGTGAAAAAGTGTTTCCTGATGTTTGGACAGAACTTCAGACTTCTTTCCTCTGTTTCTTTGCTTCCACTGAATCATAGAATCATAGAATCCTAGAACAGTTTCAGTTGGAATGGACCTTAAAGATCATCCAGTTCCAATCCCTCTGCCATGGGCAGGGACACCTTCCACTAGCCCAGGTTGCTCAAAGCCCCGTCCAACCTGGCCTTGAACACTGTCAGGGAGGGGGAAGCCACAGCTTCTCTGGGCAACCTGTTCCAGTGTCTCACCACCCTCACAGGAAAGAATTTCTTCCTTATATCTGATCTAAATCTACCCTTTTTCAGTTTAAAACCATTAACCCTTATCCTATCACTACCCTCCCTCCCCATCTTTTCTGTAGCCCCCTTTAAGCACTGGAAGGCCACTGTCAGCTCTGCCCAGAGCCTTCTCTTCTCCAGGCTGAACAACCCCAACTCTCTCAGCCTGTCCTCATAAGGAAGGTGCTCCAGCCCCCTGATCATCTTTGTGGCCTCCTCCTTGTGGCCTTTGTGGACTCGCTCAAGTAGGTCCATGTCCTCCTTATGCCTGGGGGCCCCAGAGCTGAACACAGTGGTACTACTGTGTTACTGTGTTTCTACATAGGTGGGGTCTCGTGACAATCCCCTCCCTCAACCTGCTGGCCACACTTTTCTGATGCAGCCCAGGATACAGTTGGCTTTCTGGGCTGCGAGCACACATCGCTGGCTCATAGTCAGTTTTCCATCCACTAATACCCTCAGGTCCTTCTCCACAGGGCTGCTCTCAACCCCTTCATTGCCCAGCCTGTATTTGTGCTTCGGATTGCTCCAAACCACATTCAGGACCTTGCACTTGGCCTTGTTGAACTTCATGAGGTTGGCCTGGGCCCACCTCTCCAGCCTGTCCAGGTGCCTCTGAATGGCACATCCCTTCCCTCCAGGGTGTCACCCGCACCACACAGCTTGGTGTCATTGGGAAACTTGCTGATGGTGCACTCAATCCCACTGTCCACGTCACCAGCAAAGATGTTAAACAGCACTGGTTGTAATACCAACCCCTGAGGAATGCCACTTGTCACTGCTCTCCACTTGGACATTGAGCTGTTGACCACAACTCTTGGAGTGCGACCATCCAGCCAATTCATTATCCACCAAGTGGTCCATCTGTCAAATCCATGTCTCTCCAGTTTAGAGACAAGGATGTTGTGTGGGACAATGTCAAACACTTTGCACAAGTCCAGGTAGATGACATCAGTTGCTATTCCCTTATCCACCTTATTGCTTATTCCCTTACAATGCTGTAACCCCATCATAGAAGGTCACCAAATTTGTCAAGCACGATGTGCCCTTAGAGAAGTCATGTTGCCTGTCACCAATAACAAGGAAGTGTAGAGCTCCTGAGAGCTCATGGGATCTGTATCCCTCCATGCTGCTGAGAGAAGGCAGTATGGAGACAGCTCTTCTTTGTTTCCCTGCAAGTGATCTTATAGCCTTCTCTTTCTAGTACTTGCCTTTTAATAATATAGTTGCTTCTGGTGACATCAGTAGAAGAATGCCACAGACTATCAACACAGTATAGACCTCACCAAAAATACCAGCATACTACTTGCAGCTCCCTCTGCTTTGAGTTTCCTGCCTGCCTCAAAAAATATTAAAAAAAAAAAAAAAAAAAAAAAGTTTACTCTGAGAGGAAGGGGAATTTCTCTGGTATACAGCAGGGCCTAGAACAATGAAAAATATTACAGAACAAATAGTCTGGAGTAGTAGGCAGGATATAGCTATATAATCCAAAAAAGAATCCACCCCTTCCTGTTCACAGTGAAGATCAGATGTTGGCCTCCCTCCATTTGTACTGTAAGGCTAGAAGTGGATTATTTTATTAATTTTCAAGCAGATCTTTTAATCAGTTGCTAATTGGCAGTGAAATAAATCAGTAAATCTGGAATACTTGTAGGGTATTTTTAGCCTCAAAGGTCATAACAGCAGAATAGTGCAGATACCTTAAAATTCCAATACAGTTCAAATTAATATAAATCATCAGAACAGGCTACATTCGGAGGAAACTCGTTATCAATGATTACTTCAGTTAACTGTTACGGTTTCATAAGGGACAATAATAACAGGTTAACATTTCATGTAATTCTTATGAATGTGTGCTGTTAAATGCCAAAACCCGTCATTCTACTCCTTCCAAGAAGAGACAGGTGTCTGAAAAAAGTCACCACAAATCAGTTTAATCTATTTGGGACTAAAAACACAAATCTGTCTTCCTCACAACTTTCTTTATTCCATCATGTTACTGGTAGGAAAGGGCAGAGCTGCTGTTATTTATACTATATTTCCATGTCTTTACATTTTTGCTTTGCTTAGAAACACAATTTAACCATGAATTTCCTGGGTTTGTAATGATCAGGTTTGGGGTGATTACAGCACAACCACAATGCTCTTGTATCATCAATGCATGTTTTTAAATGTCACTGAATTCTAACATTTTTTTGGCCCTGAAGGTCTAATCAGATAGGAAGTGTGGAATAAACAGAGATGGAGGCCTTTGTATGCATAACATATTAGCCTCAGGCTTTAGTCACTCCCATAATGTATTCAATTATTTGAATCCATATATTGTTTAATGGGATTTGATGCTGTGACATTGGTTACCAACAGGAAAAGCCAAAACGGCCATGTTTTCTATAAATCAGGCAGATCACTGATGGCAAAGGAGTACTGGTTTATCTTCAGATTGCTGGAAGCACTGGCCTTTATAAAACCCCTAGTCATTAATGTGCTTTTCTTTTAGCAGTGGTCTACTGAGAGGAAGGAGGCTGTGGAGGCACCACTCACGGTTTCACCAAACTAAAGATGACCCATAAACATCAAACCTGAAATGGCTACTCAGGATTTCAATGCAGATTAGGGATTAGGCAGTGGGGTGCTGTTTTACATGTGAATAGGCTGACAGCAGTACAAAGAGAAAGCCGGAGAGCTTGGTGTTAGCCACTTGGTTTTGAAGCATAAATGTAACATCTAAGGGGAAAACATGGACAGTTGCCAGTAGCATGTGTTCAGCTAAATCACATGGGGAATTTATTTTTACAGAAACAAATTCTTACACGTTATTTTATTTGAAACACTGATACTTGAACTACTTGTAAAGTCTTGAAATTTATTTAGTTACTATAGGCTTATCACAATTCATTACAAGATATTTCATTTTGGCCCAGGAAATGTCTTTCCTTTTTTAAGAGAGAAGATAAAAACATACCAGCCCTCAGTATTCTAAACATGGAATTAGTGTCAGATAAGTGACGGTCAAAATCATCCCCTATCTGAGACTCTGGAATGAGATGTTTGTCAGGCTTTAAGAAGGCCACAGCATCCTATGGCAAATAGATAGCTATGAACTGGGGGTTTTTTCCTTCAGAAGAGCTTAGACAAAGGTTGTCATATGCAGAAGGAACAGCTGTGCCATATATCTTTCAAATCTAAAAACCATTTGCATTAAATCACAAATGAACCTCTAAGAAATAACTTTAGAAGAGCCTGAATCCATCCCTTTCAGGATATGGAATCTAATCAGCACCAACGGAAAGGAGGAACGGATTAGAAATAGCAAGCTCTGTTTATTTTTGTCTGGGAACTATGGAATGTACATTTATGGCTTTGTTTGAGAGCTCAGAAGTTATAAATATGGTCTATAACTCAGTACTATTGCCTCTGTACTCCCCAAATAACTTACACCACCAGAAGAGCCATTTAGAAAGAGACTGGTTGAAGCCAAACCTTCTAACCCAAGTTCATCTGTGTTTTAGGGACCTGAGACATTTCACCTGCAAACTTTCAGGTATGAATCAACTGATACTGGTCCAGATTTAGGTGCCTCTAATGTCCTCCAGTAAAAATGGACTTTGTGAGATTTCTGCTGTCTTAAGCAAAAATCTCAGAAATACACTGCAAAACTGAAACCCCACTTTGAACTTAGAATACGCCAAACCACACAGTCTTTTTTCAAAGTTGTCTAATATAAAAGTTTGTTTAACTGAACTGTTAGTAATGTGGCTGGTTGATAAGTATGACTCCCTTAACTCTTTGGCCTACCTGAAGAAGTGTACTACATGGTTTCCTCTTCCCTGGTGTGAAGGAGAAAGAATATACCTGTTTGCTCAGAGATCCTAGTAGTTTTGGTGGTGGACTCCTAAAAGAATAGGCTGCCTTGACAATACCATACTGATGTGGCCAGCAAATGGAGCTGGAGGCTGGCATCACTGCCTGTCTGCACAGCTACCTGCAGAGTAACAGCTCTGCTCTTGAGCCCATATGAGAACATATCTTCCCAATCCAAAGACAGCTTTCCCTTTTTCACCTCCCTGAACAACTTCTTCTTTTCTTCCATTACTTGCAGTCACACTCCCCTTCTCTTGTTGCCTGTCCTTGTTTCTTTGCCCCTTAGACAGTTCTTTCGATTGTATTTTTTCTACACTATTTGATGCCACCACCTTTCTAGCTCTGTTCCTAATCCAACCCAAAGCCTACAGTCCCTTCCCAAGGTCTCCCAGAAAATCTTGCCCATTTCACCTCACTGTCTTATAGTCCCCTCTGGCAGTGCAGAGGGCAAAGAGAAATAGCATCCTGTCCTCACCCACTCATTCTCCATGTGCTCCCTGCGGTTGTCCTCTGAGCAAGAGATTAGTTCATGCTACCAAAACAGAAACAAGTAAAATGAGAGTATTTCTTGCCCTGTTTGTAAGTGACTTTTCAGCTGAGTGGGGATGAACTTCTTCACCAGGTTTAGTTCCAGACAACGGGGAAGCAGGCAGGACAGCAAATAGCAGAGGCCAGTGCAACAGCCCCACTGCCTGCAATTAATGCCAGAGCCCAGGCTGGCTACTGCTGTCCCACAGGACAAGGAGTAAAACTACTGGGAAACTCACAGCACCTCTGTCCCAAGGGCTCCAAGCTTTGCCCTCATGCCCTCTCAGCCCTCAGTCAGCCTCTGCCTCCTTCTCCCCTTTCCCTGCCAACAGAGACTGAGCCCTGTCTCTGTGGTTTCAGATCAGCTCCATCCCTGCCTGACAATCTGTCTCTACCCTGCCCAGCACGCCATGCACAGACCATGTGGAAAGACAGTACCCCCAAGCAGGAATGGAACGAAGATCGTTCTCAAGGAGACTTCTGCACATAGAGAGTAATGATTTTCATTTTGGTTTGAGAAAATGAATGCACTGTACTAGTCTTATGGAGGATCAGGAGAAAGAACAAATTTTAAATAGCAAAGCTTTGTAAATAGGACCAAGATCACCTATCAAAGAGAGATCATGCTGAAATGGCTGATTATTCCTGACCTCATGACTCCTTCCAGTAGCAGTGCTCCTCTTCCCACACAGCTTACCAGTGAAAAGTATATTATTTTTGTACCTCTCATCCAAAAAAGTAGCTTTTACTTTGCTTACAGAAAATTAGCCAAGGCTAAAATCAAGCTTCAAATGGAAATTATTGCACAAATTGGATTAGATATAGATTTTACCGACAAACACTTGAATGCCTCTTTTATTATTTTTTTTTTAATTCTCCAAAAATAACATTCAGTCCTAGAGTGGCTGGAACAAATGATGGGAAAAGTCTGATCAGATGTTGCTGGCCCACCGATCTCCATGAAACATGAGTCCTCTTTATCACTATAGAGAGCATTCTGGGGAGACTAACGATTTGACATGGATGCCATTCATCCATGCACATGGAGCCAGCACCCGGCCAATGCACTGTATGAATTCAACATAATCCCTCTTCTGTAGGCTCCAGGGGTATATAGGCTTTACTCAAACTGTAGAGAGCCAAGAATTTTACCCATGGGAAGTAAAATAAAAACAATTCAAGACAAACTGTGAAGAAAATGTCACTGATAAAGGATTGCAGGATCACGTTTAGAGAACGTCCCTACTTCATTGAACACTGGGGAGACTGGACCACTTAAATGTTGGGTCTGAGCCTTCAGACAATTACTTGTGGGAGTGATTATCAACAAAAATAATTCCATGAAAATCATGTCTAAACATTTGCAAAGATGTCCAAAACTGGTTTTAAAGTACCAGATAGAAGTATGTGCCCAGCACCATCCAAGGCCAGCAGACAATGTATTGACAGTCTGGGTAGGTCTTTTTTAGTTTGTTTTGTTTAAAAGGTATTTTTAAATGTGATGCTTCGGCAACAGTAGAGGAAATAATAGGAGAGAAGGCAAAGTGTAGGAGAGGGTTCATGTTCAGAGAAATCTTTCATATAAATTTGCTGCTAATTGCTTCTTTCTTCTTAAGACACCAAATGATGCCATTGATCATCCGCAAGTGCTGAGGACAGCACAAGGATGGTTAAATGTATCAGTAAAGAAACATTCTTAATTAGACAGAAAGCAGGGTAAATCTTGACCAGCGAATTTCACTACTTTGTAATTTAAAGGAATATTGACCTTATCGTTAGTTTTACTTATTTTTTACCTCAAAATTTGAAGGAAGAGTGAAAATCAGGTAATCATAGGGACTCGTGAGTTGCTGTCATTCATATATTTCAGTGGTCCTTATTATAACAGTTAAAATACCAACCAGAAAAAGGATGATCTAGCTTTTCTTGCTGTTTCACAATATCATGCTGTGAAAGTTTAGTGAGATCATCACACAGCCCTGATTTTAAAAAAATGTTCAGAATAACAAAGACAGATTTACTCTAAAATTGTTCATGCAAATATTTTAATTCATGTTTTGTCAAGCTGCTTTAAACAGCCAACCCTTGTTGTAAGAATATGCTAATATGTAATTAAACTGCACTCACGTCATGCCATATGGTACATTTGAAACATAAAACACTGTTCTATTATTTGGGGAGGGTCATTTGAAAAGGAAAGAAAAAGAAAAAGAGAGAACCCAGGGGAAAAGACAGTTTATCTGTCCTCCCACACTTTATAAGCCAGCTTTAGCATTAGGCGCTGTTATTCTGGATGAGATTTGACAGTTTTGGGGTTAATGGATCTTCATCTTTTATTAAAGAGAAAAGCATGTGCTGATACGCAACAAAGACCATTGTATGGGTTGTGGGGTTGTTTCTTTAAATTAGGCATAATTAAGTTTTTTAGGAAAATATTTATCTTTACTATGAAGCTGTGAGCAGGTAAACATGTACACACAGGGGAAGTAAGCTTTGGAGCCAGTGGGAGTTTTGCCGTTGGTTTCTGTGGGAGCAGACCCTCGTTCTCTGCCATTTTCCGATCTGATATTAACATGCAAGTCAGGATGGGTGAGAGGGAGAGATAAAGATAGAAACGCTGGATTCAGAAAGAGAGTTTGGCAGTTAGGTGCTTAATTACATAGTGGCATGTGGACAACTTTTAAGCAGGAGTGCAGACGCAGGCAAAAATTATTAATCTCTTGTTTTAATTATACTTGATCGTTTGATTGTGTGGTCATTATTGGAAATGACCTGGTATTTCATTTGGGAACTTCAGAGTATCAGGAAGGTGAGGAAATGCTGTAGTGTAAGGCATTAGCTTCTTACTAGGAGATGTTTGTATTTTAATGTGCTTGACAGGTCACAAGCGAAATGAGTGATGGGCTCAACCTAACCCTTGCCAGATGATCACCTACATTAAAAAACCTGCATAATTTATTAAAATCATTCAAATACATTTCTTGGTAGAGCATTCATTGTCTACTTTACTTTTTAATTGTAACAGTTCATGATACTACCATCTGATGGCTATTCGAAGAGATGTATATGAAATTAGTCGGCCAGTGTTTTCAGCTTAGTTCCCAGAACTGAAGGCCCAGGTCCTCAGAGGTGGTTTTGTGTCTAAGATAAAAATAAGTCCTCCTTAGCACTCCTCAGGATTTGGATACATATACTCCCAAAATCCAACCTACTTGGAATTTGGTAGGTACCAGCAAAGAGGCCAAAAACTCAACAGTGTTCTGCTTAGTGATGTAGTGAAAAACAAGCACCTCTTGAAGTGAACACTTCAAGGCAAGATTGTGGCAAGGGGCCTGAGATACTTTATAGAGAATTTTAGTTTTCAGAGTTGGCAGGCAGTAGCCTTTCAATGCAGGGTTATTGCAGTCAGAAATATGTTCCTGGCCTCATGGGAAGAAACACACTGCGTTAAATTCTGCTGCAGTATGAAAGGGTTGAAAGGTTTCTTTCACATGATATAACCTCTCAGGAAATACACCCTGACAAACAAAGTAAAATTACCCTGTCCTCTCCTTCATCAACAAGAAAATAACCACCTTGTTAACCAACCAAGAGTGTCATGTTTTATCTCAGCTCTGCAAAACACTCGCTTACCTTAAAGCATGTATCAAAACCCATTCCTGTTCTACAAGGCAAGAAAATAGGATGTGCAGCTTAAAACATTTAAAGCTGTCATGTCACTTGATAACCAGTGCTAGTGAGAACCATGTGAAACCGTTGTTGGCATGAGGCTGCCTTAGGACATTTTGACATGTAGGATCCACCACAGGCCTACAAGGAGCGAAGGGCAGAGGGAGGTTTGGCTGTTATCTGTCCATAGCTAGCCCTATTTTTCGTACACACCCATGTTAAACTCTTGATCCCACTGAAATCGAGAATATTTTTCATTTACTTGAATGGGTCCAGGCCTTAACCTATAGACTTTAAGGACAACGGTCATCTTGTCTGATGGTCAGTTGTGGAAACTCATCCAGAAATCTCTGTATTAAACTCGGAACTTCTGTCTGAAATAGCTATGTATATAACATATCCAATCTTGATTTAAATAAAGAAGAATTCATTGCATACTTACTAAAGTTATTCCAAAGGCTAATTACTCTCACTCTTAAAAGACTGAATCTTGCTTCCCATCTTAATTTGTATATATTAGCTTCTAGATGTTGAATATCACCATGTCTGATAGTCTGAAGAACTCGCTTCTATTAAAATACCTCTTACCCATTTATACATCACAAGGAAAACAGCTTTTAATATTTTCCTTAACAAACTGAGGATAATTAAGCTTACACAACTTTCAATAAGAGAAAAAGTTTATTAACCAGCCATCACAAAAAAAATATTTTTAAATGGAAAAAAGTGCATGGCAAACTTGGATCAGATTTGAACACAGCCATGTTTTTATTTTAACATGTGCATTAATATAACAGAATTGTGTATTTAAATAGGAACCACTGCATTACCCTGATAATAAGATAGCAAAGAACTTTGCCATTGTTGAAGGAATTAGAGCACAGTTTTCAAAATGTAATAAAATAAAGATAGACAAAAAATTGAAGGACAATTGCCCAGGGAAAACAGAATTTTTAGACTGCTGGCCCAGAGAAATACATGATCCTTAACAAAAAAAAAAAAAAGTCTTGAATGAGAAGAGAGAATGAGGAGTCTGTCAGGAGGAGGAAGGTGGTGTTCCCTGCACCTGTGTCAGAATGCTTGTGTCCCCAGAATGAGAAAGATAAAGAAGCCTTTGTAAGGTCCTTCTCTGCTAATGAGAACTGGAATGAAAGAAGTGAAGAAAAGAAGCGTGTGAGATGAAACATGACTAACGATGCAGATAGGGGCTCTGTAAACAAGAATGAGGAGTTTGAAGTGAACTTGAGCAATGACAAGAAGACAATGGACAACAGAAGGAAGAAGATAATATATGTCACTGCAGTATTTTAAAAAGAACGGAGAAAAGCAAAAAGGACAAGGCTAGTAAGGCTGAATATAAAAATTAGCTAGGACAGGAGAGGGTAAAAAACATGTAGCTTTAAGAACTATCAGTAAGAAAGGAAGATTTTAGAGTAAGCAAATGTTTGAAGACATGAAGCAGTGATAAGAGAGAGGTGAGCTTGGAGTGAAGGAACTTCTAGGGTCAGAGATCATCCACACAGGCAGTTATAGCTGTAGTATAGGCAGGTATAGCTATAGTATAGGTTCAGAAATGGTACTGTCCTTGAGCATGCTTATGTCCTCAGGGAAATGGGAAAATAAGAACTGATCAAAGGAGATAATGAAAGAGCAACAAGAGAAAATGCAGGAAGGATGGATGCTGTTGAAGTTAGTAAATTGGAAGGGGAAGGGTGAAAAGAAACAAATCAAGAAGCCTAAAAAATCGTCATTGTATGTGGAATAAAGATCTTGAATAAGGTGGCTTCCTTGCAGAAAAGTGGATTACAGTATAGGCTGGCGGACATTAAGAGGACAGAAAAAATGTATGTCATTGGGATCCCAAGGCTAACAATATTTTTGTTGACCTTACTATTGCCGACATTTTAGCCACAAAAACTTTTGCACAGTAAAGGAGGTTTAGTTATCCCATTTCTCCACCCCACTCTACTGTTCCACTGTCTAAAATGGAAGTCTATTATAGAAGAGGATCTGAGTGAAATGACACAGCTACAAGACATTATTCTTCATTCTGCCAAGATTTCTGGAAAGATCAAGCTCTGTGGAAGTAAGGATAATAACAATTACTTTCAAGGTGGTAAAAGGCTTTGGAAGCTTCTGAAAACTGAAATAAAAAACTGTAAGCAGGAGAAAATTAATCCATTCAGTGATGAACTTGTTTTATTTTCTTATGGATTATGTTATCAGTAAATCTCATCTGAACATATGGTATGACCTACCAATATGGAATAAATGAATAACAGCCGGTAAAGATACTCTTGATGTTCTCCATAGATGCATTATGTTTACAAAGTATTGGATAGATCTATAGACAATATACTTATTCAATATGAACAATACAAATGTTTTTATCTGGACATGGCTTGAAGTAATAAGCCTTAGAGATTTGTCAGGAGGGCTGGAAGTGGGTGGTCTCCTGGATCCTTTTTAACAAATTCCCACCCCATTGTCCTGATTTACCTTTAAAAAAAGCACCAGGCACTTATCAAGTATAGCAAAATGGTTGTCAAAAACAAGTTGCTTCTTTGCTGTAAGTGCTAAAATAGATCTCTTCCCTGACTTTTTATCAGTGAATAATGCTATAAATTCACAACAGTCTTATGTGCATGATATGGTAGTTTTCATTTATTGTTATCCAAAACAGGTTTGGAAGGAGTGAATTAAGTCATCTTGAGAGAAGCCTGACCGAAATGTGACAGAGCTGCTACAGATTTCGAAGTTTATTGCTCTACAAATAGTTTTCTTGATTTGAAGGCTATATTTCTAGTGTAGTATTTTTTTGAAAGTTAGATCACAGTTTAAGATTTGGATAAACTGTATGAATAGCATGCTTTTGGTTTGTTCCTCCTTTGCATCTCCATATTTCATCTTGATTTCAGCTTCGTACTGAAATGCGGTTAAATTCATACTGAAATACAGTTAAATTGGAACATATTGCACTTAACAGTTTGTGGAAGGCTAAGATTGTATCTTGCTAAACACTGATGGTAAAACGTTGCCACTGGCCTCTCTCAATATGCTGTCTGTTCTCTAGACTTCAAAGAAAGAAACAATTTCAGTTCTAGAGATTCCTTATGTCAGATCTTATTTAAGGGGAAGAGGTCAGTTCCTGGTTCCTCAAGCACATCTGAAAAATGTAAGCAAATCTATTCTCAAATAGCATCAAATTATCTTTGTAAGATGGGAAAACAAAAGAAAAAAAAACTTCGTTTCTGTGTACCGTGAAGTCAGATTTTGTGTATCTGTCTAGGTGCTTTTATTGAAACTTGTAATGACTCACCACAAATTATTCTCCTGAGTAGACTGTGGGGACTTGAGAGCCTGTAGGTCATCCTGAAAGTCTCAACCAATGCAGGAATGTCTTCTACAAAGGGTTAATAAATTCTTTGTCTAGCCTAGTTTTCAGTTGATCCAGCAATGACAGTCTTACTGCTTCCCCTGAGAGATCTTTTCACGTAACATCAATTCCACAGTAAGTCATTTCTGTTTCTCATTCTGTTGCCCTATAAAACTTTCTGGGGGGCAAGGGAAAAATAATCAAAATGAATGAGTAAGGCCTGCGTCACATTTAATTAAAAATATTTTTGCCCTTGGAATGAAAAGGTATGGTGATAACTGGAGTCACTGGGGAGTCCTGCCTAAAAAGTGTTGGCATCCTATCGCCTTATTTCAGTACAGATACAAAAATGAACAAAATGTGTAATTATGTCTTAAACAAAAATGTGGTGCTAGACATCAAATGCATGTAGCAGAAGCAACATATGAACACATGGCATCTTTGCTAAGTAATTTGCTCTTAATTGTCAGCACATTTAGTACTGGCATTTTTAGATACATTTTTGGTTCATTCTCTAACAAATGACTCTACACTAATTGTTTCTCCCAGCAATTTATTGCACAGCTGGGAGACCAAGTTGCAGAATTGCACACACAGTATCTTGTATTGAATTCATTTCTTGAAAATGTTTAAAATTCCATGAGGTAGTCAAGAATTATTTTAATTGCAGTGTCTACAATGAAAGTATGGAATTAATTAAATGTCTTGTGAGCCAGGTAAAGTATGGATTTCAGAACCTATTGCTTAGGAATGTTTCAACAACTGTAATAGTATAAATCAAGATCTCTTTTAGTAATGGGGATAACTGTGACATTTCAGAGGATCTCTTAAAAGCATATTTTTATTTAAAAGGTGAACATCTGCTAAGGTAGCAAACTCATCTGTATGCTAAAGAATTCTCTTTCTGAGGATCTTTCCATTATGAAATACCTGTCATGATTCTCTTGTACAAATCTGTTAGGTCTCACAAATCTTTCTCTCATGTCTTTCCTAAGGGACACTTATCTTCTCTGATGAGAGATAAATGTTCGTAATTCAAAAAAAATGTTTTAATCTTAAGCAGACCAAAGTCTAAAGGCTTACTGAGGAATATTAGCTGGAGCAGTATAGATGGAGATGGATCTTTAGAAAATGGGATGCCTAGTGTACATTGGATTAGTTTTCAAGAAGTGCTGATGTCACATTATAAGTTGGGAACAAATTGCAAAAAGTCCTCTCTTAGCTCATGAATCACACTGCTCTGATGTGTCAAATCACATCAAGTGTGATCAGTCAAATCAACTGACATCATGAAGTGTTTAGTGAACTTTATTTTATTTTTTCCATAGGAGAATGATCTCATAGCTCTCCAAGTTTCCACTGTAAGTAAGATCTTGAGAAGTTGGAATATATTTTAAGTCTGGAGTGAGCAAATTCCTGCCAAATTCTTCAGGCCTTTATTTTTTAAAGAATTATTTTAGCAACCTTTTACCATTGTAAAATTATTTTTATACTTGAGAGTACTCCATGCTTTTAGTAGTCTGTAAAATGTTAAGTACCACGCATTACTGCAGAGGCTTAACATCATCTGCATACCTTTGAGTGAAGTGAGCCCTTTGAAATACTGGCCTCATTTTGAAGACCTATCTTGAAAGCTGTAATTTTTCTATAAGGGTTAAGCACAAGGACCTGGCCATAACAGGATGAATTCACTTGGTCATGTTTGATCTTGGCAGCTAAGAGGACCCGGCCCTGTGAAATGATTGGAGTGGAAACCCCAGCTACTGCTGGCACAAGCCAAGGCCTGTTGTCAGACCCACAGCCAACATAAGGTCACAGAAGCTAAAGCTGGAGCTGGAAAGCTCCATATGGCTTCACAGCAATGATGGAGAGGATGCGTTGGGTAAAGAGGGTGGATCAGGTACTCACCCATCATTGAAAGGACTCTGGTTGTAGGCATCATAAAACAGATCTGCAAGAAGGTTAAGTCCCATTCATACACAGCCCCATGAAAAAAGATACTGGTTGGGGATGGGGTGGGGTGTGGGTTTGGGGTGGGTTTTTTTCAGAAAATGCCATATACACACGTGCACCTAAATTCTGTGTGCAGTTTCCAAGACAGTGCATGCATGCAAAAAGAGGATATGCAAAAAACATAGCAAATCAGTTATTTGCACTTGCAATCTCCAGTTGTATTCATATTCAGAGTAAAAATTTGTGCAAACCCTGCTCTTTTTTTAAAAAAAAAAAAATTATATCATGTTCATTTATATAAAACTTTAAAAAGTCTTGCTGTAATCAGTGTACTCTTTTAAGCTATTTACAACTCTCTGAATATACTGTTCCTTCCATTTTTAACCACTTAAGGAAGTGATTAGCTAGTATATTTTTACATTTTGTTTCAGTTTGGTTCTCTTCTCTGTGTATTTTCCTTTTTTTACACAGGACAAAAACATCCCTTTTAATTTTAGCTATGAAAGGGAGGAGAGCACTACAATCTAATAGAATAAATGCAGCCCAAGTTAAATTGGCATAGCTCTGTCAGTGTTACTGAGTGGTGTCTGCTTAACCTAGAGTTGAATTTCCATTGATTTCAATTGAAGAAGGGCTAAGGTCCTTAATGGAAAGGCAGTAGAACCAAATCATTCTTAGCCAGACAGTTTTGGGGTTTTTTTCTCATAAATTTGTAGGCTGAAATCCTAAATTGTGTAGATTGCTTATCAGATTGTATTATCTGCTGATGTTCAGCCTCTGCTAGCTAAATCAACACCTCTGAACAGCAAGATTGCAACTTTCTATAAATCACAGTTTAGTTAAAACAGCCTGTCTGTGATCTGCATGCTACAGGGATGGGCACAGCAACTGAGTAAGTAGAAGGCGAAATGGAGGAGCTGGGCAGCACACGATGGTGATGGCATCGCATGACAGAGTACACTGCTAGAGAAGGACTAAATAGCCTTCCCCTACACAGTATTGCTGTTGTCTGCCAGCAGAGAAGCTAAAACATCTGGTATCACTTTTAATTTCAGAGATTTTTGTAAATTACTTCAATGACAGAACAAAGGATTTGCTATTATGACAAAAGTTCAGTTTTTTTCCAGCCATATCAGCTGGTCCAGTAAAAGACAATCTATTCCTTCAAAATTTACCTCTCATCCTCGGGCCAGCACTGCTACCTTTAATAATAAAGATAATGCTGTAGTTGGCAAATAGTGGCCTGTACCTTACTGGCTCAGTTCGTTTCAGCAGGCTACAAGAGATAGCCAGCCTTACCACCTGAAAAGCTACTGTCTACACTGAAGACCTTCACTCTGCTAGCATCCTGTCAGGAAAAATCCCACAATTTAGACACCTGCCAAATTGAAATAGGGAGTATGAGTAACTAAGGGCTTTTATTCTCAACAGCGAGATGAGGAGAGGCAAAACATAGCAAATTTGTTCCAATCTGCCCCTTGAAACAAAATCCTTGGAGTGGCTGCATGTGACTTGTCACGTTAGGGCTGCCATGGGAGAGGACCAGGTTTGTGGTCCCTTTGGCTATGTGTTCTGGACCAGCCGAAGAGGTGCTGCCCACAGCCTGTTCACTGTGAGTGGATGAGTCATGTTTTGCCCCAGGAGGCACTTGGGTTCTTATTCAAGCAGCCCTTTCGTAGGTTACCATGAAGATTACCTCCTCTGTGGCCGCAAGCAGGGGTGGTGGAGCTGATGACAGTTCCTGCTCACCCAGCAGGACCACACAGCCCTTGCTCTCCTCGCCACCAAAAGTCAGTCAACTCCAGCCCAGCTAAGGAAGCTGCAGTTACAGTAGGGCCAGAACTTAACCCAGAGACCATTATTAAATGTCTTTTCTTCTGGAAATTAGAGTACAGTAGCTGGTATTTTAGTTAACCTTTGCAATGACATATTTATTCTGGTGTACCAAATAACTTCTTATCGCAATTTTTTTCCGCATGGAAACTTTAGACATTTCTGTTTCCAAAAACAGCCTTGAAAGGATTCTGTTCCCACTTCTCTGTAGAAGTGTGATTATATTTGTAACAATTAAAATGCAGTTCCCCTTGGGGAAATGTCAGTAGTAATTATCACACTGATGATTCAGAGAATGCTTCCTTCTACAACTGGCTGTTGATAAATTGCTGGTACTTGTTTGACACTCTCAGTTCTCCTGTTTGATTAAATAATCATCAGGAAAATATCCACATCATCACTTAATAGTCAGATGTCAGTCTCCTTTCATGCTGAAGTGCATCACTCTTGCTGTTAAAAATCACAACCACATCACTATGTAAAAGCCAAAAAAGCCTCCAAGAACTCATATGTGTGGCTCATCAGCATGTGTCAGTAGTAACTAGAAGAGTTATGCACCTAAATCTACCTCTAAATGAACACCAATTGGGTGGAAAGTGCAGGGATAAAATGCTTACCTTTGACAGCAGTACATACCAATAATTAAAACTTTCATGGTGCTGCTGGTCTTTTCTCAACTCTTGTTCATCATTGGCAATGTTTCATTGTGCATTTGGCTTGCAACTCATGCTGACCATGTTTGTTATACCCTACACCACTGGGCCAGGGATCAGTCAATATAAATATTTCCATTGACTTCAGTGGGTGCTGAGTCAAACTTTTCATCTCTTCATGAAAATGGATCTCACTTCTCTCTGTGGACCCAAAATCTATATGTCTCACATCTTCATTGCTCTCCTGGAAATCCTGCTCACTCAGTCATTCCTTGATTGATGATCTCTGCGTTGGCCTTCACTGCAGGCACCATGTTCAAATACTAACACATACCAGTATCTTATTAGCATATCTTACAGTCACAAACCACTATAAGCCTTACTGTGTATTTCCTCTTCCTTTCATTACCAACAGGACAGACAGTGTTGTCTAACTGAGACTAAAAGAGTCTCCAATCACTTTCTCAAAATACTGTATGTTGGAAAATAGTTCTGCTTTATCCCAAATTTCAAACCTTTTGGGATCTAACTGGAGGTCTGGTTTTCTCTCTCCTTCTGCCTTATTTTTGAGTTCCCCCATTGCTAAAGATGCAGTTGTCTCTCAAAAACACGTAAGAAATTCTCACATCCCAGGCCAAATCCTTCATAGTTGTGAACATTGAGTGGGTTGGTTTGTTTATTTTCTCAGCCACAGGCCTATTTCTGTAATTTAGCCACTCTGATGTGCAGTGAAGCATGTTGGTAGTTTCCACATACTGCAATTCTTTTTCACTACCTAAGTAAAGTTCCTTCTGTCAATATTAGAACACAATACACTGGTTTCTTTTTTTCTTTTTTTTTTTTTTCCATGATCCCTCCCAATATACAAAGGTACTATCCCTTTAACCTCTGACAAGCAACAGTCTTTCATGGAGCAATGAATGGATCAGCTTTCCAAAAGTTGTTCAGCAGCAGCAATTCTGGGTTATGGCCTTCTTTGAACTCTTGATCCATCATATCTGATGTGCTGTCTAGCCCCTTGACTGATTTTCAAATCAGTCTCTAACTGCACAGAAGCTACCTATGCATTTGGCTAGACAAATCACATGAGCAGATGTGAGGTGACCCAAACAAGGTACATAAATGATGTGTTTGGGATCAGATTCAGTTGCCAGATGTGCTAGATGCCACATAGACACTAATTAAAAAGACAGTTCTCAGTCCGAGAGGCCACAGCACTAAAGGGGAGGAAGGAAACCAACACCTAGGAAGTGGGAACAACAGATGACAAAAGAAGCATAAAACAGTGTTTGGAAACTAGGAGATTTAAAGAATATTGAAGAAACAGCTTTGAAATTGCAAGACCAAATAAACAAATATAGGAAAAGCCAAAAATTAGATTGATTTTGCTCTACCTTTCTTTATGTGATTATGTTCTGGTTTTTTCAGCAGAAATATTTTGTCATTTGGGTAAGGGGTTATCAACCTAAGGAGCAGGTACTTCCTCCTTTGTTTTTTCTGCATTGGTTACTGTGTGCTCTCCGGGTGCACTTACTGCATGTCATTCAAACCTTTGCCAATGAAGACCGGATTATTCATGGACTTTGCCATCATATTTCTCACTGCAGGATCCATATTGTCCATTTTCACAATATGTGCAGAGGCCCATTGTGATAACCTAGCAAAGGTCTCTCAGCTACCCATGTTCTTGGTAGCCCTTCTCACAGTACTTACAAACAAGTCTCTGGCACTTGCTGAGCTGTTGGTAGAAATCTATCACACATATTAGGAAGAATCTTGCTAACACCTGGGCTAAATCCCTGGTTATGAAGCAGTTGCCCTTTGAGGGCTTGGCTCAGCCTACTGTTGAGGCAGAAGAACATTCACAACCTTGACAACACAGTCCTGGAACTGGCACTATAGAAGACTTCCACTGAAGTTCCACTGAAGATTACTTTGGTGGAGTGGAGTCAGTGGCTCTGTGTCACAGAAGACTGAGCAGTAGAAAGGCCTACAAGATAGAAAAGCCACCTGGGGTCAACTCCACATAGAGAGAATCTTCAGTAAATTTATAGCCAAATCCAAAGAAAGGCTCTGGCTTTTGAAGTAAAAGTTAGGCAGAGTCTAAGCACTAACTCCCAAAATGCAGCTGTAAAAGCCTCTGCAAAGCAATCAACCTCTAAACTCCATACGTGCTTTTCTTTTCTACTGTAAACCTTCCCAGGTGCTAAGAGTTGCATCTGTTATCCCAGAACTATCACGAGTCAGCAGTTCTGAAAAGTTTGTCACGTATCTGACTCCTACACTAGAACAGGAACTAGAAAGTGTCCATCCCCATATCCTCCAAGATGATCAGTCAGGAAAGTGTTGTATTCTGCCATCAATTACAGGATGTGGCTCCCCCTAAAATGCCATAGTTCATCTCAACATAATTTATCTGAAAAAGATCTGCCTGCTTTCACATGTATATGTATGTATGTGTATAGGTGCCGGTGCTTTACTTCTCTTACTAGGATTTACACTCCCTATCTCATACTTTTTATGCTAGTGTCCTCATTCCCAAGCTGTGGAATGTTCTGGGGTAGAGGGATTTTCTTGTGTCACTGCCCAGGGAAGAAATCATGATTCAGTGGTTCGAAGACTGAGAACACAAGAGAGATGATGGCTTTGTAGCCCTTTCAGCCTTAAAATACTCCTACAGAGCTCTTGAGAGACATAATTTTTCAGACTTGAATGATGGCAAGTTTGGGGAGCATCTCAAAGGGATGGTAAAAGGCGCATCCTTGAATAAAGGCCACAAATGAATAACGGCTGCCAGATTTCAAGATAGGGGAGAGATGACCTATGTTTTTCCAAATAAAAGGTCAACAGAAATTTTTAGCATGGGAAGAACACCATGGTTTTCTCCATATTCCTTCTTAGAAGTGACAGTTTATTTTCAGCATAAATACATGTGTGTATATATATATATAAATTCACCGTGAAGTGCACACCCAGCACAGAACATTTCTATGGTGTTTGGCAAAGTTGAAAGTTACTCAACGAAGGACCATGTCATGGGAAATATCAGGCAACTACAGTAACAGGAGGGGTTATCAGCCTGGCCTATAACAAAACATATGGCTAGAGAGCATCATGCACTGGTAGATTTTTTTTGTTTCACATCAGTGGCCACATATTTCAGCAAAGAGCTTGTGAAAAAAAGTAAGTTGGGGGAAGGGGAAATATGTAGCAGATCTCTGCTCCTTAGAAAATCTGTATTACTGCTACCTGTAAGAAAATTTGTCCTGTGGGCTATCAACTCAACTTCCAAGAAGAGAGGAACGTTTTTTCCTGAACTTAAGCTGTGAGCTGGGTCAAGGATCTTAGAAGTGGGAGCAAATAATGCAGAATGGTTGCATTTACCCATGTGGTGCCCCTTACGCCTTTCTCAACTAGTCCTATGGCACACAGCCGGTTAAAGACCCCTTGTAGTAAGTGGGAGGGAGTAGAGAAGGCTCTAACTCAGCAAGATGATGAGAACAAGCTGAAATTCTGTATAACAGGTATGCAGAGAAACAACTCAACCATTAAGTAAAATGCAGGCAGTTTTGAAGAGGAGCTGCACTTGCAAGGAGAGCCGCTGTTTCCACTGGGCTAGTTCAAGGAGGCAGGGTTGATCTGTCAAGGAGGTGCTATAGCTGATGGTTACTTGTAAAGACTGAAGTCAGTTAACTGCTCACAGTTTAGAGGAAAACATGTTTAGGGTTTTACTGGCATATACAGAGATGGCGTGTCATTGAGTTACATGTAATGGAATGTCTCTCACTCCAATACTGCAGGCAAGTATTATATTGCTTAAGTGTCTCCAGGCTGGATTGCATCATTTCCAGGTGATACCTTATAAAGTTTCCTCATGTGGGAGTGACACAGGGGAACCTAGTTACAATTCTATCTGGTTTAATTTGTCTTGTAGGGGAGATTTTGGGAAATGCAAATGTTCCTCCTCAACACTTGAAGCATGAAAGCTCTGTTTTATTGTATCCACCAAAGCCATATATTAGCTTAAAAACAGCTTTTCTGAACTCTTAAGTTCTTATGAATTCTGCTGTAAAAAAAAAATCAAAGTCTCTTCTACACATAGATGATAATAGACAAGTTACATACACTCAATCTGGCATCTGCTCTCAGAGATGTGCTGTATATACTTATGCACACACAACAGTCTTTGAATAAGTAACATCTGTAATGTTATATTTACTCTGATTAATGAAGAGGAATCCTGAGCCCTTGAATGCTGTTCTGTAATTATGTCACAACTGATCTTTATTGTTTCTGCTGATTATTTATCTCATTTCCTCATGATTGTCTTAAGTTGACTCCTTTATAAATTAGGTCTTGCTATTAACATCATTAATTATCCTTACAGAAAGCTTATGTCTGAAGAGGAAGATGTTGCACTTACAAGTCCTGTTTTATCCAACTTTGGTTTAAATTGTTTGCTGCTGCCATTTCTGCGCAAGCTCCGGGGATGATTCAGAAGCTAGTGTATTTATCAATAATACTTCAGAATTTGTTACATGTAATGCTGATGTTTGTAGACAGGCTATTAAAAGCAAAACATTAAAATGCAAATGTTGTCAGAAACAAGAAGAAAGTTGTTCTAGACCCAACAATCTGGACTACAAACTCAGTGCCTCTACAAAGGAGATGAATGAATATTGCATAGAACTGAATCTGATTAGGATAAAAAAATCACAACCGAATTCTAAAGTTTGTATCTACCGAGAAGAGCATAAGTGTGGTTGCAAGGCATGTATTTCCCCACTACAATTTTAAAAACACTGCCTCAAGCATCTGACAGACCAGGGAGGTTGAGCATCATGTGCTTTGCTATAAATACTGTTTGCATACTGAAGCCACTGTAAAAAAAGGTAGCGGGAGCTCCAGAAGTACCCCAGGTCCCAGGAGCAAAACCAGAAGCTGGCATTAGGCACCCAGACTCCATCTTCAGGAGCAGAGAGAAGCAGGCACAAGCACAGAGAGACACCCCTTCCTGCAGCCGAGTCTGCATCCTGGGATGGGACAGCTGTGCAGTTGTGTCTCCCCATTGGGGGCCAGCTGGATCACACCATAAACCCTTTCTGCCTGCACATGAGGGTTTCCTTTAGAAAGAAAAGAAAAGCCAGTTGTGTACAGCCTAGCCTCTCAAGTTGTTTGGGATCCCTAGTTCCTAGTCCTTGCTCCCTTGATCCTCCCTGCGTTAGTGATTGGAGTCTGGCAGTAGCCGAATAAAATGCTTCTGGGTTTAGGCAATTGCTGGACAGAGCTTTTGCGGGGGATAGGTACCTTGGCTCTGCTAGAGTTAGGCCTGAGGTCCCTTTATTGGCCTACAGGCAAGCCTAATGTGAGGGACAGAAGGGATGAGAGAGAAGCAGTAGTGTGCTCTTACCTGCAATATTGTTGCTGCAAAGAGGATAGCAGAAGGATGCAAAATTAATGAATGATTACAAGTATGGAAAAGTTTAGCATAGATTTTTAAAGTGAAGATAAATGCAAGGGGAATTGGATGTGTTACACAAAGCAGCAGAAGGAAGACCCATGCAGAAACAGCTCTTTAAATAAATAAATTCTGATTAGCAGAAACTACCTCCTTTTTGAAATTGTTGTCCCATTAAGTCATCAGTCTGTGTGGTAAAGCCAAATCACATGAATGTTAACAGACTAACAGACTAAACAAAACTATCTGTGACAAAATAAAGGATAACTCGGCCACTGCAACTTTAATGTGAGAGACAAATTCAAAGTTGCAAAGGTATTTAAAACACAGCAGAAAGCATGTTTTCTTAATCCAAGTATCTAATAAGTGCTGAAAGAATGAAACGTACAATTGAAAACACATGCCCAAACTGAATGTAAGACTGCAAGGGGAAGCACGGTGTAGAGACCAGCTTTGTTTGCAATAACTCCAGAGAGAATTGACACAATGCAAAGGTGTTGGCACTGGTCTCTGATAGCAAAATGAAGCTGGAGGATAGAGCTCTGTTAATGAAACAAAGGTTTTACTAAGTCTCTTAATTAAACCTACACCGGTATATTCTATAGCAGGTTGGCTTCTGACACTGGAAAGAAATGGATAAAACATGCATTCCAAATAGATAGTGGAGCTGAATACAACATAATCACAGCAAGCGCTGTGCCCAAGGTTAAAATTCAAAGCTCTGCACATTTCCAATAGCAAGATCAAAATGAGTCCATTTGGCAAAGCTGTTCTGGCCTGTCTGCTAACAGACAGAAGTTTGAAATAGTGGAATAAAAAGTCCCAAGTGTGCTTGATTGAAGAGCAGTCTGCAAATGCAGATGATCAAATCAAGTAGATAACCTATCTACAGAATTGAATTCTAGACTTCCTTTCAAAGAATGCCATGGGACATTAAAGAATACGGGGTGAATTAAGGGTGTGTAGCAAATCTTATAATTCTGAGGCAATGTCAAAGAGGGTGGAAAAAAAGTCAGCATACCAAAGTTAAAATGAATAGTTGCTCCCAGGCAGAACCATAGAAAAAATAATGTAAGATGTAACCAACAAAGAATGAGAAGATGGCAACACAACTAATTGTCACCAAAAGTGGTTTTTTCTTTGTCTGCTTTATTAAGGAAGAATCCTGTTATTAGGATCTGCCCTTTTCTTTAATAATAATTATATATTTGGTTGGCAAAGATATCTGCATTTCTCTAGCAAATTCTGAATGCCTTTTGATTTAATCCAGATTCTGATATAAAAAGTAGTATTATTTGAGTGTAACACATATTAAATGGGTTGAAAACCAGTAACTAATAGATCAGCAGAAGAGGCAGTCCTCACCTAAAGGAGATCTATCACAGATCCTCCAGCAGTTCTCCTATGGATCACCACTGATCATTAATTTTATCGATATTTTTAGGGGAAGAATTGCTGGAAAAGAATGTGAATTTCTTCAAACATAAATGTATTTTAAGGACATGTTACTATGACTACCTGGATCACATGGTAAATGGCCCCACATCTGATCCTGCTTTTGACTTTATCACAGGATGTGGATCTGGGGCAGTCTGTGGTTGAAAAGGTTGAAACCTCTGAAGGATTGACAATCATGAATTCAAACATGAATTCCCAAGATGATGTGGTAGCTCATAGGGGTGATTCAGATGGAGATAGCAAACACAGAGGAGGTTTTTTCAATATATGTAGCATAAGTCTGTCATTAGAATACAATCTTCACTTCGGAAAGGATGCAGACAAATCAGGAGGAGATTCAGAAAAGTTCTAGAAGAAATATGGGATTCAAAGATACAACAGAAGATTTATTTTAATGTATCCATGTACCTTCACTTGTAATCTGTCATCACTGAGCATTGCACTAAAGGTCTCCATGGTGGCACACAATGACATGAGATGACTGAAAGTTTTGGGGAATATAAAAATTGCCAGAAAAGGACTGAACTGAAATAGACTGAGGTCAGCAAATCCCTCAGCTGTTGACTAAGGGCAATGGGGATGTAGCTATCCTTTGTTAAACCAAATATTTTGTGCCATAGGCTTTCCAACATGCAGAGGTTAAAAGGTCACAATTGGATACCTGTCAGGTTGCAAACACCCAAGAAGACATTAAAGTGACCAAAATGAGAATCAATGCACTAGATAAGCAGATGTGTTTGTGAAATCATCCTGGAAGTGTCCACTCTGATAGTCACTACAACTAGTGGCAGAAGGTTAAAGAAACACTTTGGGGATTCAAGGAGGAAGCAAGAGAAATAGCTAGATGAATACCCACAGAAACCTTTCAGAGATCCTTCCAAACTTACATGTTACAAAGAGCAGAAAATCTGAAGTGTCCTCAGGACTTTGCTTCTGGTCTGAAGTTGAACTTTTGCTGTGGTGGAAGAATGGGACATGTACTAATAGGAGCGAAGCTGTATGAATAGTGTGTCTTGTTCATGAGTAAGGGAGTGGCTGGGAATTAGTTAGAACAGCAGGAGGGTGTTAGTACGATGACTCCAGGGAAGACAGCTGAAGATACAAACATGGTTCCAGCTGCAAATATGGTATAATAAACAACAAACTTTGAACCAAAGTAACAAAGAATGTGAAGAAAAGGAATGCTTCTGATTCTTCTGCAACAGTGGTAGTGTGTGTGGATAACGCAGTCAGGGAACAGGAAAGTCTTAGCGAAAAGGTACAGTCAGCATCACTAGCACCTGGTGGGATGAGTCATGTGAACAGAGAATCACATTCAGATTATAATCTGGATATGCGGATAAGTAAAACCAGTGAGCAGAAGGAGGGAAGACCAACTTCGTAATTATAACTCACAACTAAAAGGTCTCAAAAGCATATGGACTGATGTACTGACTAACAAAGACCAGGGATGCTGACAGGGGTGTGTCACAAACCGCCAAATCAAATCCAAGAATGGGATGAATTACCTCTTAAACATTTGTCTGCAATATCTAGGAATAAAAATAGTAGCATCTGGACAAAGTCAGTTCAGCATGTGTGCTACTTTATCTCATGCAGCTAGCAGTAAACCATCACTGATAGTTTCTAAAAATCATGGATAATTCCTCAACTTGAAAGGCATGTTGTCCAGCATGGAAAAAAAATATTTTCTGGACCTTGACATGATGAATTAATTTTTAGACTGGAAACTGGTGGGTGGCTAGAGACCGGAAATTACATTGCATATGAGAAATATCTACATGGAGGGCAGCTTATTAACTTCAGAACAGTCCTGGGAGAGAGTGAAATGAAGGCAAATATCTGAAGTAAAAAGATCACCATACAACATGCAGAAGGAACGGTATTACATAGCAATTAGCACACATCAAATATTATAAAATTCAGGAAGGTGACAAGGGAAGCTAAAGACAATAGGAAACATCCAGGGGTAATAAGTGCTAAAAGGGGTAAAAAGCAGTAAGAAAAACCCAGGGGTAAAAAAAAGTTCTAAAGCATGAAAACAAAAGAAATCCTCTGAACAGCATGGATCTAATACTAGCTGTAAGTGGAAAATCAAGTGGTTTAATCTTGGTTTGGAAATTAGAGTAATGTAATCTTAACAAAAGAGGAAGATTAAGTACTTTTAATAAGATATTAAACAATGCCTAGTGGGATAGAGAAATAATAATACTCAGTTAATTTGCACAGGCTTTAGAAAAATAGCTCAGAACTCTGATTTTTTTTTCAAGAAATCTTGGAATAGTGGTGAAATTTCGAAAGAAATAATGTTGTACTTCTACTCAGAAGGAAAGAAGGATGTGACACAGTAACGGTGGGCTGATTAGCATGGCACCAATACAAAAGAAAATAACAGCAAAACTGATATGGGATGAATTTAATAAAGAATTCAGTAAAGAAATGTAAGTTATGTCAATCAGCATAGTTCTATGAAAAATAGGTATTGGCATTGCACATTTGATTTATTTTTGTGAGATTGTAGGTCTAGTTTATAAACATCTCAGCCTAGGCTTTTGTAAGGAAGTTACCCCATGGCATTCTAATTTTAATATTATAGAGTATCCCTATATTATACAGTGTCCCTAATTAGTAGGTGTCAGAGACTACTTTAAGCAAGTTAAGAATTGACTGATTTAATGAGCACAAAAATTGTTGCCGGTATAGACATCATCGTGAAACGGGATTACAGCTAACAAGATTCAGCACAAACTGGTATGTTCAGCGATCCTGGCTGTTGTAATCAGATGGTGAGAAATACATACATACCCAATGTTGATGAAATTTGTGTCAAGGATGCATATGCCACATTGTCTATGAAAAGAAAAGGGTGTACAGAGCAGAGCTATGAGCACTACAATCCTTTATTTTTCCTCTAGTAAATCTGTTCTTCTAGGTAACAGGGCAGTCCTACAGCTAAGGGCCATGCATGTCACAGAGAAAACTGACCTGGCAAACAAACAGATTCTAAATATTGCAAAATATAAAATAAGACTTTTGGGAACAGTGGATACAAGATGTCCTTACAGGCTGAGGAACGTGTCCTAGAAGACAGAGGTGGAGAAAAACAAATCTATAGTGGAGAAATGTGTGAACATGCAATCCCATTGCAGTGCTGAAGAACTGCATTTGGGCTAGTACAGTTCTTGGTTGCCTGTACAGGAAATATTAAATAGAAATAAAAAGACAGACTGTTGCTGGAACAAATGTTGAATATCCTCACACTGTGTAGGTAATTATGATTTCCATACTTTGAGAGAGGAGACCGTAACATTGGAGATGCTGTAAGAGAAAGCCCCACTCAGAGCTCAGTAACTGCAGGAAGTGCCTCACACTGACAGGTCACACAAATTTAATTAGCTTATGTTGTCAGAGCAAAGACAGAGAGGTACTTTACTACAGTATGTAAACTTCTTTCATGGAAAATACTGGATAATAAAAGTTCAGTAATTTAGCTGAAAGGAACAGAAGGATAAAATCTGAACAATTTTTATTAGAAATAAAGACAACTGGAGGCTTCTTTTTTTTTGCCTGGTCTATTCTGCTTTTGCCAGTGAATCACAGATGACACATACTACCAAGATTCTCCGTAAACTGATATGTCAGGTCACATCAGGCACTTGTTTTGAAAATCTTTTGCGGTCAAATGTATCATATTGGGCTCAGTAAAAATTAAGTGGGAGAAGTCTAACCGTCTGTGATGTACAGATCAAGCTGTAGGTTCTTCTATAATTAAACTATTCACTTATAAAGCAAAAATTTAACAAGTCTAAGAAGTAATTTCTTGGAGAATTACTGAACAAGCATCAGTATGATGGGATAACAGCAACTCTTTAATATCTACTGGCATGGCATATTACAGTAGACATCAAGTAACATCCCTTGCAGAAGGGGTGGTTATGACAAACTGAAACGACATGCACACAGATGCTCAACTTTACAACTGCTTTTTCAAGGAAAGGCTGTTGTGAGAATTATGCTCCTGCATAAAAAAAGTGATTTGGGCTATCGGGGTAGGTGATTTTGCCCTTGATGGAGCTATATTACCAATGATACGGTGTTGCTGTATCACCATAAAGCTGTACATCACAGTGTAGACATCAAGAAGTTTAAAATCAGACCTTGGATTATCTTTCTTTTGGCTAAAGAGGGAGTCTGGCACTGAAGACAAACTAAGTACAAAATTTGCATTAGATGTAGGAATTGTGTAAGATTCTTAATATGCTAAAATTACATGATACGGCTGATCATCTCAGATGACTATGTGGTGTTAAGTTCAATTTAGGTTTGGCTGAGGAATGCTGGTTTGGGCACAAATGCCTGGGACAATGACAGGGAGATCAGCACTGGGAACCAACACGGTTAGTATGAGCATCTCTGGTCCCTACATCTGGATCTGGAGATCCCACACCAAACTCCCACTGCTAAATATGGCTTTTCCTCTGTGGAACAGCATTAGAAAATGGAGGTCATGTTGCCTTTTTCCCTGTCTTGCACTATTATCTTACAAGTGGCCCACTGAAATATGTTGTAATACAAAAATCAGTGGGTGTGTCAGAGACATGGGTATCAGCTGCCCTACTGACATCAAAAGTAGGGAACTGTAATTAGTGATGCTACTGCCTTTTTTTTTTTTTTTTCTTGGAGGACCTAGTGTCATGATCTGAAGTTAGATTAGATTAACTGGGCTAAACAGATGCAGGAATAACTGCCTTCTTACCACCAATGCACGATTCAATTGCTCGGTGCTGCAGTACAGCTCTGTTTTAAAAACCTGCCTTTGTGACCCAAATGACACGCAGGTGGGAAGCTGTGACTGCCAAAGCAGAGGGAGAGGGGTATAGGGTCATGCACTCTCTATGCTCTTGTACCGCGTGAGCCAGTGCTAATGGGCAGTAACACCCTGCTTGGGGCTTGTCCACTCGTCCAACTCCACATCACTGCTGAACCAGGAACAGGCGAGGAACATCATCTGGAGCCAAACCAACCCCCACCAACTGGCTGAGCGGTCTCCTGCCTCCAGAACAGATCCCAGTCCGCATTTCAGCTGCCTGTAAGGAGAGCATAAACGTTGACAGAGCTAAGGGTTTTCCCCCCCCCCTCTTTTTTTTTGTCTCTTCTCTTTTCTCTATGATTTTCCACTTAATTTGTAGTTGTCAGAGGAGGCAAATCTGTGCTCCTTTCTAGCTGAAGGCTTAACAAATCAGACCTTTTTGTTTTGGGTTAAATTTTGCTTCAGATTAGGTAATTTGTGGAAAGTGGTATTGGAACCTATGACTCAGTATCTCCACATTAGAGAAAACTTTCCTCCCTGAAGTACACAGGCTAGAGTAAACGTTAAAATAATTGTAGGATAATTCCCAGGAGTGATTCACAGTCTATGGGAGTACAAGGCCACACATTAATTGTGTGGATAAAGTAATAGTTGCTTTATTTGCTCTGTAATTTATCTTGGATCCTGCACTGCAATAGCAGTAAGCAAACTTCCCCTAAATAGGCAAAAATTCATTTTGGGACAAATTAGGACCTCCAGAATTTGGTCCCAGGCAGGCAAGGTAGAAAGCATAAAAGTTTTTAAATGAAAATTTAGCAAGGTGAAACCAAGCTGTTGGGAAAACTGGCTGAACAGGCTGTTAGGGTCTTTTCTCTTGGATAAGAAATTAAAAGCCCTCATCCCGGTGCAAATTAAGGTCTC
Organism: Athene noctua; assembly: GCF_965140245.1. Lineage (NCBI taxonomy): Eukaryota > Metazoa > Chordata > Aves > Strigiformes > Strigidae > Athene > Athene noctua. The sequence goes on along the minus strand of NC_134038.1, from coordinate 140,243,509 downwards.
TCTGTAGAGTAGGGAAGTGGCGTTTTCAGGCTGTGACTTCTGGTGGCAATGCATGGCACACATATAGTAAGCACTTAGCTTTTGGGGACTGGGCGTAAAAGATGTCCTAATGTAACACGTATTACCGCTCGGAAAAAGCGTGGCAAAACGACAGTATTTTAACGCTGAAAACGCAAATGCAGAAGAGCAAATAAAATAGTTCGGCTTACAGATATCGACCAGAGATGCTTTCCCGTAAAAAGTCTGGTGACTGAGTTTCGAGGTGTACCCGGATACCAGGGATTGATGGCTCCCGAGACAGCCTCGAACTGTCTGCCTTCCCCAAGAGACCCCTCTGTTAACACCGGGTTTGAGAAGTCAGCATCGCTTTCCGTTCTGCCAAATTTATTTCCTTATTAATCAAAAAATGTCATCTTCCTCCGGCTTCAGGGTTTGGGTTTTTTTCTCTTAAAGCGTTGTACGACTAACCGAGAAAAAAGAACTTAAAAAAACAAAACAAAAAAAAAAACACACCAGAATTGCGCCAATTCTTCCAGTGACAGCTGTCTTTTATTCCTTTTTTTTTTTTTCCTAGCACGCCCCTTTTGGGGGTTCTTGTCAAGTACGAACTTTTCCCCTGCCTCTGTCTCTCTCTTTCCGAGCGACTTCTGATCTCAGAAATGTATTTTATACGTTTGATGGATGAAGCGATCAATTGCTTTTTCGACCGAGTGTTTTTGGTTCGGAATAAATTGGCGGCGCTTTTTCCTCCTTGCCTGTTTGTGTATTCGTTTTGTTTCCTCCTCCCCCAAGGTAAATCTAGACGGCTGTAACGGCAGCTGTATATACAGTACGTGTCATTTAAATAAGACGTTTTATCAAGCGTCTTTAAATCTGCAGTCAGCCTCATTTAACCTCTAAAATTACGCTTAACGGGCGACCTTCATTAGGCAGATTGAAAGGAACGTGCGGTATGTTTTAAGCAGCGCCGTTTCCACGCTGATGACCGCCCCCCCACGCCCTCCGCGGCGAGAGAGTGGTTTGATGGCCAAGGCTGGGGTGAAGGTGGGAGCAGCTACACCCCGCGGCCCCCCCCCGCCACGCCTGAGCACACGAGTGTCCGTGGGCACGGAACCCCGCAAGCCGTCGGTCTCCAGTTTGCGAGGCCGTTTCCCCGCTCCTGCTCGGAGGGACTCGGGGTTGGTGCCGCCCGGCCGGGTTATTTATTTGGCACCTTGCGGGCGGGCAGGGCTTGCCGGTGCCCGTCCCGGAGGACACCAATTATAGGCCCTAATTGGACAGCGATACATCAAAGTCCGCCGCTGAGACTGGCTCCTCGCAGCTCCGGGCCCCCTGTAGACAGGCGTTTGGTTTAGGCACCGGCGTTGCTCCAGGTGCCCGTGTCGGGCGGCGAAGGGGCGGGCAGGGGCGCACACCCACGGTAACACACCCCGCGCCCGCACGGCTCCTCCGCCTCCCGGAACCCCCGCGTTTCCCCGCAACACCCGAGTTCCCCGCCGCAGCAGTGCCCGTGAGAGGGTGCGCTCACGCTCCCCTTTGAGGGGCGGAAAAACTGCACTGACCGGGGGCTCCCTGCCCACCGGGAGGACGTGGCACCCCTGACCCTCTCACATTCCCACCCAGGAAACCCACCTCTCCCTGGACAGCGTGACCACCCCTCTCTGCGGCCCAACTTTGGCGCCTCCCAGGGGGGCTTCGTTGACTCCTCGGCCCCAGGAGTTAGATGGGGCCGGCGGACCCGCGCTGCCCACGGGTGCTCAGAGCTCCCACCTCAGGCTCCTGTGGACGCAGGGACGCGGGGCCAGGCCCTACCCCTAACAGACCGCAGGCGCTCCCTTCGGACTGCCTTCCCCGCTCTTTGGGGTGAGCCGCTTTGGGGCAGCAGGTGTTTCTCTGAGACCGGACACCCCCCCACACCCCCTCAGTTCGGGCAGGACCCTGAAACGGCCCTTCCAGGCAGCGCCGCAGGGCCGGGGAGGGTGAGGGCTTCGGGTAAATAGGTCTGTGTTTGGAAAAGGGCTGTGAGGAGAGGGAGGAGGCAGTTACACACTGGGACACTGAGGAGTAAACCCGGTCTTTTCCCCGCTTTCTAGCCCCAATGCAACAATTCTCCCGGTTACCAAACGGCCCGCTTCAACTTTCGGAGAGGTTTCATTAACCCTGAGTTATTCGGGACCTCGGGCTTTTCCAGGTGCGGTCCGCCCAAGCCCGAGGGCAGAGTCCGCGTGTCCGGGAGAAGAGCGGGGATGCTCCGCCGGCCTCACCCCGAACACCGCGCCGCGGCTTCCCGGGCCCGCGGAGATAGGGGGCGGGAGGGGGGGGTCGGCAGCGTGCAAGGCTGGGCTGGGGGAGACGCAGGGCCGGCGGTGCGTCTACAGGTGTGTATCTCGAACGGGCAGTCAGAGGCAGAAAACGACAGTCCTCCTCGCAGCGGGGGTTGGCATCCCCAGGCTGAGCAGCCGCGCAGTTTGCGCGTTACTGCGTGGTGAAAAAGCTGCTTTTTCAGGTGTCCCTCCGCAGGCACGTCTCTCGGGAGAAAAGCAGGGCCCTGCGGAGGTGGGGCTGCCCGGCCCACGAAGGAGCGGTGCTCGGCGCGGGTGGTTTCGCTGCGGAGCGTGAGAGCCGGTACCGCGGGGCTGGAGCTTGGCAACGGCGCCCTTCACACCCCACCTGCAGCTCCGCTCCCTTCCCCGGGCCGGGGAGGATGGACCGGGAGGTGTTTGATCATTTACTGCCCACGGAGGCATTTGTTTTTCATTTTGCAAACGCTTCCCTTTAAGTAATTGTTCCTGTTAAGAGCGTGTACCTTTCACTGGGCTCCGCCGCGCTATAAATAATCTCGATGAAGATGCAAGGATATGACTTTCACAAGATTGGACAATTGATTAAATCTGTGACCTGCAATTGCGAATAATCTTGGAAGGCTATTTAAACAGATGAAGGCCTAAATTGTCTTGCTTGTATCTGAATTAATTTCTCATTCATCATCATTATGGAGTGATTGGTTCTATTCAGGCTTTGCAGCCTGCTGGAACGAAACTGGATTTAAATGAGACTGTAACACAATTTAAATGCTCCCCAGCTTTAACGAGGCCAATCGAGCAGCTGCAATAAATACAAATATTTTTCTAAACAGCCTTGTTTTAAATAATTACTTAATACTTTCATGTGATGTTCTTAAGTGGCAATTTCTGTCTCTGAAGTCCCAGGCACTTCTTTGCAGAGAGGGCAGCAGGGAAAACCACTTTGTGTGTTTGCTTTGTGTGTATATGTGCGTGCGATACACCGATGGCGATTCTTTAAAGTGCGGTTTGTAAATATTAGTGTAAACCTGCGCTACGTTCTTGGTCGTAGGTACACTTGCTTTAACTGTTTAAAAAGACAAACCAAAAAAGACAAACAAAAAAAACGGTGAATTGGAGGCCAGAGGTTGTGATATATTTTTTTTCTTGTTTGAAGATCCTGAACTAGCTACCTCTTCTTCCCCCTACATAAAAGAAAGAGAGAAAAGAAGGAAAACTTTCCAAAGACAGGGTAGGGACCCACCTTAACCGACACTAACTGCATCCTCTCCGCGGTACCAGCTCTCCAGGCCCGCACAGGGCTCAGCCCATCCGCGGGTGCGGAGGGGGTACGAGACCCTCCCGCCTTACAAAACGAGCAGCGAGAACATCTGGAGGGTGCAGGCAACAAACAAGGGGCTCCGGGGAGAAGGATGCAGCAAAAGGGCGTAGGGCTGGTTTCCCTTCCCCCTTTAGACCCAGCCAGGAACCTGATGCGCCTAAATGAAGCCATTTGTGGTAACGAGACTCCAGCTCATCCCGACGTTGGCTTTACCCCAGGGTGACACTATTGTAAGCGGCAGGACAGAGGGCCTTGGGGTGACATATGGTTCGGGGTGTTTTCAGGGGCTTAAACTCAGCAGTAAAATAAAGTAGCCAGGCGAGCAGGAGAATAATAGAAAACAAAAGGATCCTTCGGATGTACAAGCTAAAAAGCTAAAGGAGCCGCATGCCTTTTCGCAGGTGCCGGCAAACGACCTAACAACCCAGCAGGAAAATGTGAAATATGGAGAGCCGATTTTCTAATGATTTGGGCGCTGGAGTAAAGAATAGTGCTGGGAAAGCAGATCCGATCCAGCTTAATCATACAGCCTTAATAAAAACATATAGTCTGAGACGGGAAAGTAAGCGGCAGTCTCGGTGCTATCTCACATAATGGTATAGGAGGTGACACATAAAACACAACAAAGATGGGCTGAGTGATTTGATAGTAACGGAACAATTTAATGCGCGAGTTACAGCACTGCTCCCCGGGATCGTTTAGGCTTAACCCGTTCTCTAGAGCTCATCTTCTTCCTCTTCTGGTCCTTTTTTTATTAGTATTATTATTATTCAGTTGTTTAAAATGAGCATTATCCCAAACATATGCAGTGCAATCAGCTCGGTCACACTTACAAGAACACGCTTTAATAAGGCAATCAATCACACGCTAACAAGGCGGGGAAGGCCTTTCGGAGCTGAATTGGGCTGGCTGGGAAGCGGAGACGGTGCGGCACATGGGGTACCTCGAAGACACCTCCGCGCCCGCTGGTGACAAGGGGGCGGGTGCACACAGCCGGCTCCCCCCCGGTCTCACCCTAATTCCTCGCAGGGTCCCCTCCCCGGCCAGGGCGAGGCGAGGCAAAGCGGCGGTGGCTCGGGGCCCGGGGCAGAGCCGGCTGCCGGCTGGGGGCCCCGTGTCCGCCCCCGGCGATGCCCCGCCTGGGGCCGCGGGTACCCCCGCCGGCGGCGAAGGCGTTAAAGGCACCGGCCCCACGCAGCAAAAGGAAAATTTCATTATGAAGTAATGAGTAATTCCTCCCAGTGAGATGTATTGTTATATCTTCCACTTCAATTTAGGAGCACAGCGGCTCAATTACCTAGAAAATACAGTCAATTAAAGGCTGCTGATTGGACACGAGGACGGATCATCGATCTTGTACTTTCCAATATCGCTTCAGACACCTCATTTTCCCTTCCCTATTAACTGAAAATACTCTTGGCATTACTGCGACCCGCAGCCTATTTACCTGTCGCAGGCAATCTCTGCCCTGTGACCGAGTCACGGAGAAATTCACAGCCCCCCTTTGCCGCAACATCCTCCAAGAACGGGCAAGAACGGGCGGGTGGGAAGGCGGCGACGGCCTCCCGGAGCGGCGGGGGAGAGCGGGGGCCTTGCCGGCTGCGGGCGAGCCGCGCCCCGGGCGCCCGGGCTCTGCCTCCCGGCAGCCCCTCGCTCCGGGGGAGATGTCCCCTGCACCGGCGGAAGCGGTACACGGCGGGCTAAGCGTTCCCTCTCTCACACACACCTAGACAGAGAGAAATTATATCTATTGGGGGGGGAATATATATATATATTGCCCTGCCGACGGCGTTTGGCGAACTGCCGCCGTCTTCCCGCAGGCGACGCCCGGCAGCAGCCCTGGCTCGACCCGGCCCAGCAGGTGCCTCCGCCCGGGCGGGGAAGGGGGGATCGTGGGCCACCTAGGACCCCCCGGTTTTTCTGGGCAGCGCTCAGCAGCCCCCCGGCCTCTTCAGCGCTCCCTTCTCCCGGGGCCGCCGCGGGAGGGGGAGTGCATCAGGCACTGGCTGCGCAGCTCCCGTTTTGTCGGGCTGGTTCTTCTCCTGGCTGCTAAAAGACAAAGTAAGGAGGGGAAAGGCTTGCAAATCTAGGGTGTTGTTCGGCGCTGCCCTTGGACGCTGTTTACAATTGTTGTTTCCGGGGGGGTGAGGGAGGGACAATCTATTTGTGAGTGTCCAAAAAGAGCCATCGGTTTCCATGTCCATGAGGACATCTCATACAGAGCGGAACAATCTGCCCCTAATGACTTAAAGATGGTGACTTTGGATCAGTTTTTTAAAAATCTAATAAACACATTTTTTTCTGATTGGTAAAATACATCCTGGCACGCCCGTGTCTCTTCCCTGCTCTCCATCCGCTATAGGAAAGCGCTGCTATTCACTCCCTGTCCTAAGGACAAAAAGTCTCCGGTGTGACAATAAACCAGAGGCTCCTCAGCAATTCAACACAAAGTAGATAGCGGAGGTGTCAACACGTCTTTGTTCTGTCCAGCATCTATTTTCCTGCTTGTTGAACTGTAACTATTAGAAACTGCACGAAGGTGAAATTCGTCTTAAGCAACAATTTTACTTTTTTTTTTTTTAACCAAGCACAACAAAAATATGGGTGATATGTTGTTAAAACTTGTCTGTTGTTAATAATATCGTTGTTGGCGTTGTTGTTGCCATTAAGTTTTATTCCGACATGGTAACAAATTATGGCAGTGTATTCCTTGGGCTATTTTAAAATATGATGAAATAAACAATTCCGGATTTGGAAGAAACTACTACCGAGCCCTGTGTCCGTGAGTTTTTTTAAATTATAGGTTGACAGAAATCCAAGCAAAAGCAACGATGCTACCTCCTTTCGAAATACCTGCAAGAGGAGGCGCGGGGGGGGGGGGGGGGGAGGCTTGTGACAGAAATACTCCTCAAGAAGGAAGAGGGACCAGTGTGAAGGACACATACAAATGCAAAGATTAGGGATAGGGAAGGAAACAAAACCCAAGGCGTGAACTAAATAATTTTTTAAAATAATTTTTTTAAAAAAATAAAAGGAAGAAGAAAGAAAGGAAGAAGACGCAGCGAAGAAAAGTCAATGAGAGAACTGAAGGCTGAAGTACAAAGGAAGGGAAATCGCCTTTGCTCCAATTTACAGACCGGTGATTGTCTGAAGGAGTTGTGCTCCCTGTCACCTAATCTCTTCCCTTGGCGGCTTGTTAGCGTTTGGCACGGGATCTCTGCTCACAGAGCATTATACATTCGATATTCAAAAACCCTCTTTACATATACATCACTTGCTAATTTCGTCAGTGTGTGCACATTTCAGCGACTGATAATAGGACATTGTTATTTAAAGGACAAATAGCTCTGACCCATAAAGAGGCAGGAGCTCGTATTTTTTCCCTGCCAATTCCAGTCTGCCTCTTGAAAATAAAAGTTGGAGTAAAAGAGGAGAAGAAATGCTGGATTTCTGTTCAAAACGAAGGAGAAGAGAAGGGAGAGTAAATGATGCAATTAAACCACGAAAGTAATGTACAGAATGACAGTTTTTCTTTACGATAAAGCATTGTTTTTCTCTATAGAGACAACTGGACAATACTGTCGAGCTGCAATCCAGAAACCTTTTGGGTTTGCTGTTCGCTCGTTGTTTTTATTTTCTGAACACTCTGGTAGGTTACATCTTTGCTTTCTTCATGCGCACAACCATTTCGTTATCAAGATAATGTTTCTTTCAAGTATTTCAGATTTTCCTTCTCCGTCTCGTAGGTTTGTGCATAAGGTTTGTCGCTGTGACCCACAGAAGCCCCAGCCCTTGGTAAGAAGTCTATCCATGGAAAATAAAGTCCCATCTCGTTTCTATAGGTTACCGAAGTGTATTTCGATCGGGTTGGTTTTCTTCCTCTTTCGTGCCTAACATCCTTCTCAGAGATAAACCACTAGTTCTTTCTTTCCTCCTCCTTCTTTTTTTCCCTTTGGAATGTAAATCCTTTTAAGACTGAGCTATTTTTAGTCTTTTTTTTTTTTCCCCCCCTAGGTGTCCACTTGTGGGGAGAGAACACGATTAAATAATCATCGGCTGTAGGTACATGAACTCGGGAAGCCCGGGAAGGGGGCGAGTTTTTAATAACCCTGAGACGAAGGTTTATCTCGTTAAAGGTACTTCTTCTCGCTGGTCCATGGAAACTGAGGTGGCTTTGCTCAGCACAGAGGGCGTGAAAGTGAGGAAAGAGTCAGTCCTGGTCGTGGCCGAACAGGTAAAGTCTGAGCCGGAGGGTCTCTGCGCCAGCCCGTTGGACTGGCCGCTGTGGCAAGCCAGGCAGGAGCAGGGGTTGCCCCCGGCGCTGCTGAGTCCATGAGTCGGGGCGGGGTAGAGAGAGGGATGCCTGAAGGCGCACAGCAGTTCTGGTCTCGGGTAGGGGTGGGAGAGGACCCTGAAGGTGTCCAGCGGCCTCAGGGGGGCACTGAAGGGGGTGGCGGCGGAGGCCGAGGTGGCGCCGATGCCCATGTGGGAGTAGTAGGGCAGGGGCAGGTGGGACGGGAACGGGTAGGGCAAGTTGCCGGTGGCGGCCGCGTGGCTCATCATGTAGGTATAAAACGCCGGGTCGGCCGGGTGAGGCCAGGTCATGGCCAGGCGCTGCCTCTTGTCCTTCATCCTGCGGTTCTGGAACCAAACCTGCGGGGAGAGGGGAGGCGAGAGCCGTCACCCGCCGCCGCCCCGCTCTGCCCGCCCACCGGCACCGGCCCCGCACCGGGGCGGCGCGGGCGGGAGCGGGTCTGCCGCCGAGCGGAGACCGGCGCCAGCTCTCCCTCCCAGAGGGAGTTGTCATCACGTACGGCGGGATCAGTTAAGCCCCTATAAATCTACAGGGAGAGCCAGCGGAGCAGCCCTTTTAGGGTGCTGCTTTCCCTTCCTTCTTGCCGGGGCTTGGCCCGCTGACACCCCCTCACCCCGACTCCGGGCAAACCCGGCAGCCCTGCCTCTTCGCTGACGTTTTGCAGCCGGAACTACCTGGGTTTATTGTCATCGGGTTTATTTTCATGTGCAAACGATTTTGAAAAGCCAAAACAAAGCGAGATCAAAACAAGAGCTGCTACTGCCTTCCTCTTCCCTCCCCCAAAAGATGAGCCAGGTTTGGACGGGACTGAAGGGAGGATTAAAAATAATCTGCTAGGGAGAGGCCGGATTAGCCGTGCTGGCTGGGATGGCTCCGGGAGCCGTGTCCCACTCTCCCGCATTGCTGCTTGCTGCAGGGTGCGGGCAGGGCCAGGAAAGGGGCGGGGGAGAGGGGGAGGAGGGGGGCGGGGGGGGGGGGGGCGGGAGAGGGAGGGTTATGCCGGCGAAGCGCTTTCCCGAGTTTTGCAAGGAAGTTTGGCCGTATAGATTTATATCGTGCTAATTGGAAACATGTCCGAGCTGTGTGTACCTTGATGGTGGTTTCTGGCAGATTTAGAGCAGCCGCCAGTTCGCATCTCCGGGGCCTGGACACGTAGTTCTCCCGGTAAAACTCCTTCTCCAGCCGGGCGATCTGCTCGCGGGTGAAGGCGGTGCGGTAGCGGCGCATCTGGTCGCTGGCGCTGCAGGCCAGCGAGCCCTGGGAGCCGCCGGTGCCTCCGCTGCCCTTGGGGTGATCCCCCCCGCTGCTGGGGCTGCCGGCCAGCGCCTCGGAGCACGGCCCTGCGTGGGGAGCCCGGAGCAGAGACACACGCTCGGAGGCGGGAGGCCACGGAGGGATGCTGGCCGGCCGCCTCCCCAGAGAGCTCCCCTTCTCCCCCCATCCCTCCCCGTTCGCCTTTTCTGTGCCTGCCCGGGTGTGCTTGAGGATGCTGGGGAGGCATCCGAGAGGGACCCGGGGGGAGGGCAAGGGGGGAAGGGGATGCAGCGCCGGTTAAGTGTTTGACGGGTGCTTTTTCACTCTGACTGGAAGGCTACCTGCGCCCCCCCCGCACACACAACAGCCCTCCCCCCAGACACACACGTATCCCACCCTGGGAGTGTCCGCTCCACGTCCCCCCTCTCGCTGTCCGCACGGTGAAGCCGGAGGCGGCCGGAGCAGCATCCCCCGACCCCGAGCGGCTGGGGAAGGCAGGTGTGCCCACCGCCCGCGCCGCACGGCTCCGCCGGCCCTTCCTCCAGCCCAGCAAGGGCCCAGGAGCGGAGCAGCCGGCAGGCAGGGACCCCGCTCCCTCCGAGGAGGAGGTGAGGCCTCGGGGACTCTCCCCTCAGCCTCCAAAGCCCAGGATGGCATGTTTTCAACGAGCCTCTAAGGGACGAGAGAGAGCAGGCAGCGCTCTCCGCGCTTCCCGGGTTCTTCTAGAAGTGATAGAGGAACGAGGAGGGGGGAGAAGTGGGTTGTTGTCGGGGTAGAGGGGGGGTCTGCCGGGCTGGGAAGGTGGGAATAAGGAGTGGGGGCAGGGGGAAAAGGGGCCTGGCCGCTGCGTTTGCTTTCAAATGCAACTCTCCCTCATTGTGCCCGAGACCAAAGGCAATTAATTCATTGGGACCATTTCCGAGCTGGCGCCAACGAGACATAGAAGTGACAAGGTAATTTGGATCTCTCCTCTTCTCCCCTCCCCCCCCTTTTTTTTAAAAAAAAAAAAAAAAAAAAAACAAACAAAAAAAAAAACAACGTGCAAACAAGGACCTCGCTGCCGCACTTGGGGCAGGCAGGAGTCGGCGAGCGATTTTACGGTCTTTATGGGCGCTTCCGCACTCGCCGGGGCACATTTCACCCTGCAAAACCACAAACAGCTCTCGGCCAGAAAACCCGTTTGATCTTGCCCCCCGCCCCGCACACCCCACCCCACCCCCACCCCCCGCCGACACATACAAAAAAAACCCCGTCGGTGGGGAGGATCGGAAGGGATTTCCTGGAGCATGCACTGTCCGGGCGAAGGGGGAGAATTAAAAAACCAAAAAAGATGGAGAGGGAGAGTGGGTGGTGGTCTTGGTCGCGGGGGTCCTCCGGGACAAGCTGCAGACCTGATGCACCCGGGGCGGGAAGCCTGGCTCCCCTCCAGGGACGCGGGGGCTGCCCGGTGTCCTGTCCTCTGGCTCCCAAACAAGCCTCCCGGTGGCAGAGAGCTGAGGAATCAGCCAGGAAAGGGGATCCCCCCCACCCCCCTCCCGATTTCGCTGCCCCTCGTTCAGCTGGCGAGGGGAAGCCCCCCTCCGGCAGCCCCCCCCGCCCCCCCAGTGCTGCCCCCCAGCCCCGGAGCGGGCGGGGGGCTGGAGGCATGGGAAGGAGTTGGGTACCTTTGCTGTGCTGGTACTCGGCGCTCCCCGTGGCGCAGTCCGGGGTGCAGCTCACCTCGATTTCCTCATAGAAATCCGACTCGGTGTCCGAGCTGCTCTGCTGCCCTTTGCTGGCGGGGGGCTCCGAGGCGGGGGGCTGCTGTCCGGCCGAAAGCAGTGCTGCCGCCGCCGAGCGGCTCTCCGGCACCGTCCCTGTCCCTGGCAGCACCTCCACCTCCTCTTCGTCTTCTCCTCCGCCACCTCCTCCTCCTCCTCCTCCTCCTCTCTCCCGGGACGACAAGGGGCCAGGTCTGGGGCTGAGGCAGTTCCGATGGATCATCTTCTCCTGCGGCTCCGGAGCGGGGCTCCCCACTGCTTCGGACAAATTAGGCGCCCTCTTGCCAACTAGAGCGCCAAGTTGTGTCCCTTCCAGAAACATCACCATCTCCTTCCTGGTTTCCATTGTGGCTTTGCCTAAGGGAGGGGGGAAAAAAATCCAGATCTCTTCCCCCCCTCCCTCCGGCTCCCGCCCCAGCCTTGTCCAAACCCAGCAACCCTCTCCTGGCAATGCAGAGGAGCAAGCGGTGAGATAGGGTGACCTTGTGATGCGAGCGCTACACTCTGCTGTGCTGCTCTGGGAGGGATCACCATTGCCCTCTTCTTTCTAAGCTGTCATCCTCAATGGTGCAGTCGTCATTACAGTACCACCGGTGACGCCACGCATTGATTGCCAGTGGATAAATAGAAACGTCTGCCATGGGGAAGATGAAAGGAAGAGCCGGAGCTAATGGGCTCAATGCGTGATGCACCAGGTGTAGGAGCCCGAGATGGAGAGGGAAGTGTGAAAAAGAGATGCATATGGAGCTGAGCTGCAAAGAGGTTGTAACATGCGGGGAGAGTTCCGCAGGGGGAAGCCTTGCCTGACAATTAAATAGCCTTTTGACTGCTTTAAACCACAACCTTGATGTAGAATTGAGGCGAAGATCCCTAGCCGCATCCTGGAAGTGAGAAGATACGTACTCAAGCCTCTTCCTCGGATGCATTATTTATTGCTGGCAATCAGCTTCCGCATCACTGCATACACAAGGCTTTAAGAATCCTTTGCAAACTTGAGGATAAGGAAATGCGCTGCTGACATTCGAATGTAGAAATAGCTTTGACTTCTTGTTCTGGTTCAGTATCGGTTCCTATTCGTGTAACTGTTATTGCTTCCTATTGACTGAGATTAAAACGTTAGTTGAAATTCGGAAATGCGGTTACATATTTATTGCATTTTACAGCTGAAAAGGCACAACTGCTCTTCACTTTTCGTAACTGTAGTTACTTTGGCTCTCTGCTGTTTATCGCTTACTCTTATTTCTTCCTTCGCAGTTTCCATGTGTTCCGCTATTCTTGCGCTTTTAAGGGGGTTTTACGTCTCCTCTCCTTTCTTCTTTTTAACTAATTGTTTTGCCTAAATTATTCTCTGTTTTCAGGAGGAAAAACTGCAAGAAGAAGGTCTGCCAAGAATAATTCAGGCTCAGAGAAACGCAAGTTATCAAGGCCAGAGCTTACGCTAGTTAGCAGATGTTGTTAAAACAGAAATGACAAGGGCAACCATTTGGACAGCACTTGTCTGAAAACAAGAGACCTTGTACCGTAAATAGAGCAGCACACGCGGTCTCTCTGGCGTATTATGGTATTTGTAATGAGTGCGGCAAGTATCTTCTCTCCAGTTAATATTGACTCGCACGTGTAGTGTCAAGTCATTTTCACCATCTGTCGTAACTAGCTTGTTCTAAATTTTTTCTCGGAGTGTTATTGGCTAGTCAGGTTACAGAAAACATTCAACCAATTACGCTCCCAACCCGGTAAGGAATTTACTGGCATATTTGAGGTGACGTTGCTTCGGTGGGGAACAGGCAGCGCAATAGGAAACACGCTGGGATTTTCCGTCCAGCCCCGTGAGCAAGACGGGCGCGATGCAGGGAGACAAACAGACAGACAGACAGACAGACAAGCAAACGGGATTTCCGGTCCGCTGGATGCATGGATTGCGGTGTGCTCCCAGCAATAAGCATCCCGATTTCAGGGGGATAAACCGGGAATTTTTACAGGGCTATCGCCACCGGTCTCGCTTTCTCCCCGTGTAGACACGCGCTCTGGTTTCCACGCAAAAGCACATGAGGCGCACACCGCGCTCCGGACCGCGCTGCTTTCCATCACACGTGCGGTGCGTGCACTCCTCCGAAGCTCGCCAATTTCTTGCAAAACCACTGTTAAATTCCCTTTCCCTTCTCTCCCTTGCCAGCCCCTGGAGCGGTGTGTGCCCTTCCAGCTCTGGATGAGGACCCGCCGCCCACCGCCGCCGCAGACAGGCTCTGCTCCGCGGCTGTGCGAGCGCCCAGCCGGGGCAGCAGCGGCAGGTCCGGCTGCTGGAGGACCAGGCGGTGCGTGGGTGCGTGCGTGGAAGGGCGGATGGATGAATGGATGGATGGACGGACGGACAAGACAGTCCGGCTTCGCCTCCTACCCGGCGGCCGCGGCGCGCCTGCTCCGGCTGGGCGGAGGGCCAGCGCCGATCCCGCTGCGCAGAGCGGCGCGGAGCGGGGCGGTGGGGCTAGGCAAGGCGGGACGGAGGCGCTCGGCCAGCGCTGTGCCCCTGTCGCGCTGGCGCCTCTTCCCACGGTTGGCGGCATTGTCGCTTCGCTTTGCTGGGGGGGTTGGTTTCTGGTCCCTGGCACCCCCGCGGGGGGCTGTGAAGGCTCGGCCTCCCCCCAGGCCCAGGGTAGCCTCAGCCTCCCGGGGAAACTCCCCTCCAGCCTCCTTCCCAGCTCGGCCAAGTAGCCGTGTCGGAGGAGGCTGGCCGTTGTCTGTGGCAGACGGAGAGGATTTTCCCATTACTACGAGTTTGGGGGCCGCAAGAAGAGGGGTATTCATATCTCTTTCGAAATATAACAGTCACCGGGAGCTGAATTCAGAATACGAGGGAGCGCTCCCAGAGCGGACGATGGCAACGTCTGCGGGGAAGTTGACGGGAAATCCTGTCTCTGGCAGGCGGGAGCCCTGGGGATGGTTCCCGTGGATTATGCTGGCCGACCCCCACAAATTGTATAATTTTCGTTTACAAGCCACTGCTGCCTCCTTTCTCACCCCGTTCATAATCCGTTCCCACCAGGACGTCACCCGTCAGGTACCTTGGGTCGGAGGTTTTGTTGAGCCCGAGATGATGGTCATTGCCACGGACGGTCCGACTCAGCCCGCAGCAACACGGGCTGCGGTGCACCACCCCCGCTCGGACAGACGCACACCCCCACGCACATACACACGCGGTTACTCGCCAAGGGTAAACACAGGTTGTTAAAGGCCCGAGTGGAGGCTAAGGGGAAAAAAAAAAAAAAAAAAAAAAAAAAGGAAGAAAGGCTCTGTTGGACTCGAAATTTTGGGGTCAGTTTAGGCTGGCTCAGTAAAGCCTTCTCCAAATGTCTATTTTTACATCAGCCAGGAAGAGCATCACCGTGACAGCCCGTCGCACGTCGACAAGCCGGTGGCGCGGCGTGGAGGAGCGCGGAGCCCCGTCCCGCTCCCCGCCGCGGCGGCGGAGCTTTGCCTCGCCGGGAATGCGGGGTCCGACGCTCTGCCTTCTGTCTAGTGTTTCCCACAGATCTGTCAAGCCGAATTTGGAAGGAGACTCCCTCATTTGGGATTAATTTCCAGGCAGATTGGAAAGTGTATCTCCACGGGGTTTTCTTCCCCCCTCCCCCCCCCCCCCCCCCGCCCTTTTTTTTTTTTTTCCCTGACTGTTCCAGACCGAGATTTAAAACCTATTAAGTCTCTCTCGCTCGCTTGGTCACAGTCAGGATGTCATAAGTATCCTCAAAACTTTTCAGACTAATTTATTTCTCCGAGTTTACAGCTTTTCTTGCTGATATACGGCCGAGGCGAGATCAGGGCGACCGCGTTCAAAAGGGTCATACGCCAATTTCAGCCTCACCGCTGCTGAAAGGTGCCCCGTCTACGAAAACCAAACGAAACACCCCCCTTTTCAAAACAAGAAAATAATAGGGGGACATTAAAACATTGCTAGAGTGATATGCTCATAAATCAAACATTTTCCTTGAAAGCGCTAAGCCTGGAGAAGAAAAGACACATCACACACTCCTTACCCGCGGGATATTTATTTTCTTTCACTGGTCAACAGGGTGTCGATAACTTTTGACCGATACTGTCCAATTACGACTGGGAACCCACGATGAGCCTTCAGTTTCTCTACAAAACCAACTCTTGTCTTTAAAAAAGAACGAAAATTTGGGCACATCGCTGAACGATTTGGTGCCGCAAAAATTGATATGCAGTACAAATGGGTGACCAAACCAGAAAACCTATTTTTAAATTTTTAATGGGTAGTGTTAACAATAATGGCGTAATTATCACTGTTTTATTAAGGCTATTTTTTACGACATGGTTAGAGGTGGAAGCTTTGGAGAGAAGAGAATAATAGGCGCATTATTCTGGGGTGTAAAGACAAGCTGGTACAATGACAGCACATAACGCGTAGGGGGCTTTGAGGAGAAAGAGGACAGAGCCGTGAGCGGGATGTGCCTAGGAGAGCATGTAATGGTATTTAGAGGGGCTGATCCAGGACGCCTTTCTGCCTCCCTGTAGCTCGGAACGTCGGATCCCGGCATCTCTACGGAAGGCATCTGCCTGTTCTTGATATTTTTTTACCTGTTGGCTGCCCGAAGCAGCGTTTCCCTGCCACCGCAGGAGGCTCTGGAGATTTTTACCTCGTTATATCAAAACCGGGGAGGGGCGGGTTGGAGTGGGGGCCCATTCCTGCTCCTAGGACATTCAGAACAAGTTTGCCCGTGGAAACTAGATCTGCTGCCTTACTGATTGCAGTGAGTAAATTCTACAGGAATTTGGGCTTTCGATTTCAATTGCTATCGCTTCCAGACTCGTCGAGAGCCATAAAACTGCGGCAATCTTTTAATGTTAGAACGAGCAGCAGAAACACGATCTGCGTGGCAAACTCCCTGTTTTGAAAGCAGAAGAGTATTTATGGTGCGAATTTAATTCGGAGGAAGGCACAGGTAAATGAAAATCGACAGTATTTCAGTGGTTCCCGTGACGGCCTTTTTAAAATTTATTTTTAATTTAGATTTAGATTTGATTTAACAAGTATGGAGCTCGTAGCCCTGCGTGCTGCGTACCTTCGCGAAACCCGCCCGCGGGTGACGGCGACGCCTGAGGGCTGGTGCGCCCGAGCGTCTCTTACACACTGAGGGGCTTCAGGGGCTCTTTAGGTGCCCAAAAGAGGAGCCTCAAGGGGAGATGTAGTATCACCGAGGAAAAATTAAAAAATTAATAATAATAAATAAAATAAAATTAAAAAAAACCAACAAAAAAAACCCACACACCACACAAAACCCGCAGGAATGTCACACAGCCTTTCACCACATTTAGTGTTTTGCTCCAGACGTGCGACAGCGTTTGGTGTTTTGCTTGTGTTTCCCTCCCGTACACAAACCCGCCTCTTTTATTCCCATTGGACTCCTACCCCTCGCCCCCAGCAGGAGATAACCTAGCGGGGGGGGGAGGAGGGGGGGGAACCCACCCTCCCGAACTCCTGTTAGGGCTCGCTTTGCTGAAAGTCCACGTCCCGCTTTGTTAAAGCGAACCGGCGTCCCAAGCGGGGCCGAGAGGAGCGGTGCTGCCCGTCGGGGCGCGGACCCCGGGGGGTGCCCGCCCACCTCGCCGGGGCACCGGTACCCGCCCCGGCCCCACCGCCGGCCGCCCGCGGGGCCTCCCCGCTATTCCCCCCGCCGGTGGGCCCGGGGCAGGCGGCAGAGCACCGGAGAAAGCCCCTCCCGGCCCTTCCCGGAAGGAAATGGCTGGAACGAGGGGCGGTTGCCGTGCACGGTGTCATCAGCGGCTGCTGCGAACGGGCGGCGCATGGTCAGAGCCGGCGGCTGTCTGCGCCCTCTCCCAGCCCCTTTCCAGCCGTGCTGGCAGCTTTCAGCCTGGTTCTGCTCCAGGTAGGCCAGATCCCGGTATTTTCACCGGGCTGAAGGTTATTTTTTACACGGAGCCTTATCAGCAAGTGGGGAGAGGGACGGAGCTGTGGTTCAGATCATTGGAGACTGACCGTAAGAGGTGGGAGCTGAACCCCCATCTGCTCTGCTTAGAGAAAATGGATTCCAAAGTCCTAGCTCATACACTGGATCCTGGGGAACCTTTTCACCCCGAAGGAGGGTGTGAGAAATCCCTACGAAGATTCCTTTGGAGTGTCCAAGGGGTACAGGATCTGCCGAGGTACCTCTCGTGATTAGGGAAATGCCAGAAGTGGGCATCTTACTCCAGAGGCCCAGCTGTATACCTCTTGTAAGGAAAGGGTGATTTCGTCTTTGATTTGAAAAGGAGCAGATTTGACCCCATGGGAACAAGCTGCAGAGGTGTGTAAAGAGACTCCATTCAGGATGACGAGGAATGGAAAGTTATATATAAAACAAACGAAAAGGAGAAAAAATAAAACTAAATTTTAAAAAAAAAAAAAAAAAGAGGAAAACCCAGCCACCTAGGACAGGCATCTCAATGAATTGCAATTCCCTCACTCTTCACTGAGGCTGAGTGTCCTGAAAAGAAAAGCAGCTGCAGTGGTGCAGAAGGCTTTTGTTCAGTTTTTGTCCATCTCTGCCTCATTCAGACTCTCCCCAAAACAAACACACATAAACACTGAAATATGGACCTGGAGGGCATGTTGAAGGAAAATCTTACCTAGTTTTTACTATGGAGAGTCAAATGTTAACCCCTCAACCTCCAGTTCCACCTGCAACTTCATCTACAGCTAGCCAAGCTGAGATGGCATCAGTTTTCACAGTGCATCCTAACAGCAGGTTTGGCTGCCTAGTTTATTTTTGGCTTGCACCTCTGTGCGTGGCCCTCAGGAATGGGGATGTGCCACAGGCTGGGTCTGTCCCACAAAACCAAAACGTGCATGACTCCTTGAGCAGTGTTCAAGTGCTTCAGCACTGCTGCCTGACTCAGAAATGCCCAGGTTTGCATCCTGGGTGCTGGAGCCCCGATGCCTGAGCACTACCTGTCCATCCCCTGCCTGTGAAATTCGTGGTCCCCTGGACAAGGACAGAGGTGACTGATAGCCAAGGTGAGCATGGAGCAGAAGAGAATGTGCACCGAGCAAAGCCAGTGACCTCGATGAACTGTGCTGATGGGATCCTTCTCCCATGGCCTGTTCTTGCCCTCTGCGCTCTCGGAGCTCAGCTCTGGGCCCACCATTCACGTCACGTCTCAGATGACTATTGGACCTATGAGATAGTGATCAGGGCAAAAGCAGAGATGTAGGAAACTTTCACAATGAGTCATGAGCTTCTGCCAGAAAACACTGAATTTGGCCAAAGAATAAGTAGGAAATTCTGAATTTGTCTAAAAAAAACTTAAACCAGGGCAAATAAAACCTCTAGAAGCAGATTCGTTTATGCTCTTCTTTTTTTTTTTTTTCTCCCCCTCTCCTACATGGTTGATGCATATTTAGGAGGAACCCAGAAATTTCGCTGGAACTACTGACCAACTTTTGTTCCTATCTCCTGCCGTGTAGTATCAATAATTTCTGATAAACACTGCAGCTGAGTTTTTCAGTCACCGAGGGCCAGAAACAGTGACAGGATGAAGTGGGCAAGGAGACAACCTGAGTCACCCGCCGCTGCGACAGAACTGCATTAACCCCTTGAAGCACACAGTGTAGAATGTTACCGGGGTGCACGCCCGCCTGCCCCCCTCCTACCCCGGGGCACAGCTGCGCAGTACCGCGGGGTGTTCGCGCCCTTCGCCAGGGACGCCCCGTCTTTCAGGCCTCCTGTTTCCCAGAGTGAGCTAAACGGGGACAAAATCTGTCTCTCCACGGATCCCCAGGCAGGCCCGACCTTGACCGTGTTGCTCCCAGACTCGGAGAGAAAATTGCGGCCCGCGTGGGCGACCAGCGAGGTGGAATTTTTCCCCAGGTGGTCCCACGGGATGCCCGGCATGCGGAGGGAGTGCTGGCCCGCGGGAAGAGGCGCTGCAGCCGCGGGGAGCCTGAGAGACAGATCATCTCCTTTCTGCTGGAAATCGGGGGCGTATCGGCACGGCGTGGGGAGAAAAATCTAGACATGTTCATGCAATTGCCTGTTGTGTTGCTGCCTGAGAACGGGCGTGAGAAAAGATAATGTTAGAAGCAAAGCCCAAGTGCCCTCGCTGTTTCCGAAAGAGGAACTGGGAAACCCTAGCAGAGGAAGGCAAGAGCTCGTTTCTCAGGCAGGGCAGCACTGGGAGAGGCACTGCTAACAGCACGCAGGCTGTGGCAGGTAGCCATGGCACACTGTCGGGCTCAGACCCTCTCTCCAAGGCTCCTGCGCTGCGTTTCCCACGCTGGAGGACTCGCTCCCTGCCGGCCTGCGCACTCGCCTTTACCGGCTCATCTCCCGGGAGCTGATCCCGAAGTCCCGGCGGGCAAGTCACATCCACGGAGGAGACGAGGAGGGAACACGACCGAGGCCCAGGCGTGTGGGGGTCCGGGAGAGGACGGGGTCCCCGCCTGCCCCGCCAGTTCAGACCTCCGCACTGCCCGCCGCTCGCCCCCCACCTCCCCTGGCCGCATCCGTCCGCCCCGCAGCGCCGATCGCTGCATCCCCCCTCCCTCCCCCCTCCCCCCTCCCGGCCGGCAGTCCCTGGCTGTGATCACCGCGGCCCTACACTAACTGCTGTCTTCTTGCGCCCCCCACTGCTGATGGGCCGCAGAGATGAAAGGAGCCAAGCCAGCCCGCTCTCCCTCGCGGCGGCTCCTTTTTTTTTCCCCTTTTTTTTTTCTTTTTTTTTCTTTTTTTTTTTTTTTTTGTCGTGCCAGGGAAGCGTGTGGGAGAAGGAGCACGGCGGGCAGGCAGCACTTCCGACAGCTCTCACCCAAGGTGCCGGGTCGCAGGAGGTTCCCCCCGCCTTCCCTTGCGGGCAGGGAAGGAGGTACGGTGGCAGCGGTCTCCCGAGCGGCCGGGTGGCATCAGCGCCTCCCCCCCGGTGGCACGGCTCCGCAGCCCGCGGTTAATTCGCTGGTTCGTTCGGAGATGACATCATCCTCACCATCATCATCCCTCGAGGTCAAGAATATTTTGCCCAGTCTAACTTTAAACCGTTGGAAAACACGGCCAGAGAGAGAAATCGCTGTTGCGGGTAAAACCTGTAGGTGATGAACTCAAACGGGTCTTTCTAGGGCGGTGCCCGGGGAAAGTCGAGATACATGGCAGCAGCTTGGCCGGAGCAGCCTGGTACTCGCTGCTGCTCTCGGAGGGTCTTCGAAAAAGTCAGTGTGTTCCACGGCCGGCCAAGGATTTAGATGTGCGGAGCCTGAATGCAGCGAAATAAATACGCCTCTGTGTTTTAATCGTGTTGGTCGACTTCTTCTAAAACATAGTATGTGCTCCCGTTTAGATCCATGGTGTGTGCCATATACCACGTCCTATCCCATATATACCTACATATACACCAACACGCACATATTTATGGCATGTCTGCATAGACACACGTTCTTCCCGCCCTCGTCCTCCCATTAAAATCCATTTTCGAAAAATCTGCTCAAATCTGGAAAGATGACACTGATGTGCCAGTACATGCCTCCTAGCATGGGTACGTGGAAAACTGTAGGAGTTTTTAATTTCCAATCCACAAAACTCGTTTTGAATGCTTTTAGTCTTGCTGCCAACCAGAAGTTAAAAAAAAAAAAAAGTCAAAGCATGTGGAACACATCCCTTCTCCTTTGGTGCATGGATACGCTCTTCTTACCATTTTTCTAGCTAGCCCTGTAGGAAACAGGAATGACTTTGTTTGATTAGCTTCCTTCCCTGGGCACTACTGTGGCAGGATGGTTCTGTAGGGAAAACTTCGAAACACCTTTATATTTGAGGGGTTTCTCCCCGCTACAGCTCTTCCCCCTAGAAGAGGACCACGGGATTCAGCCCCCAGCAACGTTTTGGGAAGAGCGGAAGCCGAGGCCGGAGCCCCGAGGAAGAGGGGGGGCTCCCCCGGCCTGGGGGCCCATCCGAGGCCGGGAGGGCGACGGAACCCGCCGCCGCAACACGTCCAACCCCCAGGCGGGAGCCGGAGCTCAGTCCCTGGGGCAGAGCCGGTCTCCAGAGAATGCGTGCGGAGGCACTCACGCTTTAGACACGTTTTCACTTTCTTTTGCATGGCAGCAGGTTGATGAGCCCTTGGGACGGGTGAAGGCCGCCCCGCCGGCCCCGGTTTGCGGGGAGCCACCCTTCACCAAGGCACACAATAAACACTGTGTGAAGAAGTGGGGGGGAAGTAAATCTGATCGGTTTACTTCTGCTTCCCAAATACGTTTCATTTCGGGCACTACAGTTCTTCTTAAGCAAGAGCCCAACCTATTCTTCGGAATTGGTGTGTTTCTTATGAAAAATAAATAGAAAAGGAAAAAAAAAAAAAAAGAAAAAAAGAAAAAATTTCAAAATAAAAGGGAAAAATAAAATAAAAATTAAAGAAAAATATTAAAACTAAAAGGGAAAAATAAAAGAAAAAAATAAAAGAAAAAATAAAAAGTTTTAAAAGCCCTCGCAACTCGGAGAGAAGCGGAATAATACGTTGCAAAGAGGGAAACTTTTCCTGGCATCCAGGCTGGGTGCAGAAGAGACACTGAAATGCAATAAAGCTGAGAGCGTGGGCTCCCAGCGCGGGGAAGCAGCATGCCTGGGGGGTGCAGGGGGTGACGCTGCGGCGTGGGGGCTAGCGATTTGCCCCCTCGCTGACCGCTGAACACGCGTGGATTTTGCACGGGCGAGATCAAACAGCAAATCCACTCTGACCGAGCAGCAGCGGACCCCGGACAGGGAGGGCAGGGCACCCTCTCCCTGGGCAGCGGCAGGAAAGCCGCCCGGCTTTGCGGGGGACGTGGTATTTTTAATTGCATTAGGTTATTATTTCCCACGTTCCCCTCAGCAGAGACAGCGAGACGGTTCGGATCTTTCCTCCTCCCCCGAAACTCCGGGGCTGTAGGCAAGAGAGTGCCATTAAGCCCCTGCCGTGTTCTTTTCCCACCAGGCGCTCCGGTGGCACCCCCGGCCCCGCCGAGGGAACCGGCCACCCCCGGAGTCCACAGCAGCTCCCGGCTGCTGTCTCCACCGGCCCCGGGCACAGTGCTGTGGGGCGAGCAGCCCCCCTTGACAGCGGGGTGCTATCCCCTATAAGGGGCATTATCCCCTCTTGCAAAAGGGGAGAGCAGACCAGCTCCGCAGTGGCCTTGTGATGGAGAAGGGTGGGGACACATCTCCCTCCCCAACCCTTGTGCCCCTTCCCACCGGGCTGTTGCTGGAATACAGAAACACACGGTTGTTTTCCCTGCACCATCCTCCACCCTGGCAGCCAGGGGAAGATGTGGCTGGCTGCCCAGGGCCTTAGTCTCCCCATCAGGAACCTGAGCACTCCCAGTGTAGAAGGATAATCGCTGATGCTGTAAATATAAAGAATCCTATGATGATCCCATCACCCCGAAGCTATGGGAGTACCTTTGGGCAGGCAGCAGGGGTTCAGTGCCCTGCACCTCCTTTCAATAGCTGCATTGCCCACTTGGACGGTTGGCAGTACCCTCTTGGCCCAGGAGTACCAAGGGTGATGGACCAGTGCCCTGGCTGTGCAGTTGGCCCCAGCACCAGTTTGCCCATAAATAGCCTGGCCTCTATGACCTCCTGGCTTTGGGTGTTGCAGTAGAAATTACCTCCCTTCCCCAAATGACAAAGATACCAAGCCAGAACTGGTTTGCTTTATACTGGCCAAGAAAAGGCTGATTTCCAAACTGCTGATGGGGCTGGAAAACTTTCTGCCCTCGGACTGGCATCCCACAGCAGAGCACAGAGGGGAGGTACCAAAACCATGTGTCCAAAGTGGCTGCCACACAGAGCACAGAGAAAAACAACCATCCTCCCTTTTTTTTTTTTTTTCTTTTTAATGACAACATCGCCGTGTGTGCTTGTATAAATCCTCGGTGATTTCACAGCTCCCCGCGGTAATATCACCAGGCTGACTCTTATGATTTCCTCCACGCCTGCACAGTTTTAGATTTATAGGTCTCTTACATACTCATTCACAGAAATAAAAAGGGCGGGAGTGGAGAGGACTTGATTTCTGGCTGCTCTCTGAGGTTTCCGTGCCAGATCCGTGCAAGATCGAGGGCTTTGGAAATGTGGGTTTGTAAACCAACCCCTTAACTGATTGCACCCACATTAGGGAGTTAGGCACACACTCACACGCACACATGCACACCCAAAGTCATGCCTAAAGAAGGGTTAAAATTTGTTAACGTGCATGCTATAAAAGGAAAAAGGAAAAAAAGATCCCAAACTCCAAAAAAAACGCATAGTCTTGAAAGAATCTTTGCATGGCAGATGCATTAATCCCATATAATAACCACTCTGGTGCCTGCTAGGTCAAAACTCTCCCAGCACTAAGAAATCCGAACTTTGTGTGGATTATGATGAAATCAAATGGGTATATCAGCATGAAAATTGGACAGTGGAAGAGCAGCTGCTGGGGGGGAAAGGGATCTGAGCTATCCAAAGGTTAGGACCCAATCCAGCCATCACCAGCTGAAGGGAAACAAATGCCAACAGTGATGATGACAGGGAAACAGGAAAGAAGTGTCCTAAACCTGACAGTTCTTTGAGTAGGAGGGAATTCTCAACTCATCTCTCTCTACAGGGATGTTACTCCACTCTACTCCTCCATAGCTGTGCGTTTGCCAAGTACTTTCCTGCTGATAGCACAACATTTCATGAGAGCCTCCTTACCTCCCCCACAAGAAATGTCTCTGCAACAGAGCTCCATGGGGTAAATCCCAAAAAGACAGCAAGTGGGTCTTCCTCAGGCCTCTGGCAGATAAAACAAGATCTGCATGTGTCCCAGTGAAAGTGGTTTGGAACAGAAGCCAGTTCCTAATTTCCGAGACAGGAGCACGTGTATCAGTTAAGGATGTTCCAGATGAAAATATGGTGTCTTCCCAGCCCTGCAGGGAGGTGAAAGGCACCAGCACTACATGAATGGCAGATGCACTGCCCACAGACTGTGTTTTCCATGGCATCAAGCCTTCACACTATTAAGAGATCCTTCCTAAAGAGCAGTAATCTCCTATCAACACCAAAGAACAGGAGTTTCTGATGCAGAACTACCTGCCTTTAGATGCACTTTGGGTGCACTGATTAAAGGATTAGACATTCCTTCTCTTTCTGCCTCCTGTCTGGAAGGCTTTGTACACCCTTTGTACAGCAGAAGTTAATCAAAGCCGTTCTCATGGTTAGTATACCTCGCAGTCACCAGAGTGGTGGGCATCTGCATTGGGCTAACCGACACCTTTCAGAGGGTTTGCATATAAAATGACAACAGAGCACTGACTTTCAGGTGCCTACCTACCACACAAAAGGAAGGTGGATCTGACCTACTAACCAGTTAAGTTCACAGTAATTTGTACTTTGCAAGCTATAGAACTTGGATGATACAGGTCAACACACAGCGCTATTCTTGATAAAGTCTGTAACTGCAGGGTAAAGACTTGTTCATACATGGAAATCATGGAAAAGCTTAAGAACATCCACACAGGACTTGCTGCTCCACCTCAGATCCACACCCATCTCAGCCCAGGTGAATTTCCTGGTTAGACAAACCCAAGTTCCCAGTGGAGATAAGGAAGAACACAGGAACTTGTTCAGAACAAGAATGTTCACGTTTGGATGTATTCAGGGAGGGCCATTGTATTTTAAACTCAGATTCTATCTTACTTTGCATGAGCTTTCAAGAGTAGACACTCATTAGCACAGTGTGACCTTTTCGACAACTTCCTAGTTCAGCATGTCTTCTGTTGGTTTGCACTATGTTCATCTAATCTAAATGTAATTAAATTAAACTCAGCTGGGATAAAGGGCTCCCATAAGTCTTCACGTAGATTCCCAGTTCAAACCACAACCCAGACCACTTCTGCATAGATGTTGGATATAAAGTGTTGAAACTAGTTTCCTCTGAAATCAAGGAGGCCTCACCTGAGCATGGAAGACTGGGTCACCCCCGGTGTGCCTGATAGGCAACTTAAGCAATGATGGTGACGCGCTCAGCTGTAAGTTACCACCTCACAGCTATGACAGCACAACTGATGGACGCAGCACCTCTTAGTCCATTGCAGTGAAATGGAAAATAGGTTTATAGAAACCACTGCTGGAACACATTAATTAGTCTCCCTGATTCCTGACAGCTTTGCTGACAAGGCAGAAGAGATCTCTACCTTCAGCTGCTCCATTCGCAGCTACTATTATTAATTAACCTAACACGATTTCAGTTTAAATTAACACACCAGACACCATGGCTGAGGAATGTGTAACCCCCTTTTTTACAGCCAGACTGAAAACAGCAGTAATTTTTTCATGTACATCAGCTAAATCCAAGATGAATCATCAATCACATCCCTCAGTGAAATGCTTTGTTATGTGGTTGCTCCTGCTTAGGTGACTGCTCCCACTTAAGTATCTCATTTCTGTATAAACAGGTTTTTAATCAGCTAGAGGGGAATCGATATGCTGGCTTTATAATGGCTCAGGAATGAGTATGTCACCTATTGAGTAGTTTAACCAAACATTACTTGTCACTCAGCCTATGCAATTGGATGGGCAAAACCTTACTTGGTGTGACAGACATTCTTGCTATAGTCAGTGCATGAATCCTCCACAACAAATCCTCTCTGATATTATACGTGCTCTTGCAGCCTTGTTCTTCCACCATTTCTGATTCTGTCTCACATTGCAGCTCTCCCATGTAGCCCGTTCTGGTTAGTTCAGAGAGCAAAGGCTGCGGCTGTGTTTACATGACACTCACACATTGCGTCCTGTTGTTCAAGGTACTGCAGAGCTGCTCTAAAACACGCTAAATCACATTCCAGCAGTGCCTGATTCCGTGACACGGATTTTGGGCAGAACTTCATGACATATTTTAACCATTTGGAGCGGGATATTTTTTATCTCAGAAAAAAACCCCACTGTTTAGACGTCACTGGAGTGTGGATGATGAATTTAGGAGGAGAGTGGGAGCCAGGAAATCTGGAGTTTTCTTCCTGCCTGACTGCTGCCTCTGTGGCCTTGGGCAAGCCCTAATCTTTCCGACTCCACTTCCCAGCCTGTAAAATAGGGGTAATATTAGTTACTTCATGTTGATGACTGCAATAGTGATCAGTTAACAGCTTTTCTACGGTAAAATAACTTGGAATATTGTTGCCTGTAGTATTTTAAAGAGGAACAATGTCCTTGTTATTCATATTTATATTTGAGGGTAACAAGATAAGAACAACCCACCCCCTTACCCTGTTCATCAGGATCACTTTACAGTACTCCTCCAAGAGCCTCTATTTGGAAAAGGGACAAATCCAGTTTGTAATCCAATTCATCTGCTTAGGGGCATCCCAGGCATTATACAGCTGCTGTGCAACATCTCAAGTGGAAACAACCAGTTTTCATTAGAACAGATTTTGAACAGAAGAAAAACTCTATTTTTTAATGGCAAGCTTCACATTTTCCCCTCATGCTTCTATTTTGTATCACTTTCTCTTTTTCCCCATTTTGATTATGAGGAAATGTCTCCTTTCTTCCTCTCAGGAAATCAAAATTAAACTCTCAAAATACTGAGATTGAGCGGTGTTGTTCAAGATTTTCTCATGAAAAAAATGCTCTTTGTGGTCAGCTCTTTTCCAAGCCACCTGGCTCCTCAAGCAGATGCTGATCAGGTAAGCTGCTGATGTCTTGTGTTTCCCAATTCTCTCCAGTGTTCTGGTGTTCTCACCATCTCTTTTCCTACATGTAAATGTAAAACTCTCCAGGGCAGGGGACATCTCCATGTTCTCTGTTTTCTCCACACTCCACAAACTGAGTCCTGCTTACAGTGCTAAGGAGCAACGGTAATAATAATGATGAAAAGATACGGTTATGGGATCGTTAGCTCTAACAACTCCTTGCTAGTGGTGCAGCGCCTGGAGGCCTCCTGCTATCAGCCTGCACAAAGCCAGTTTGGGTCTGCCTGAACCACGTGGAGATCAGGCCCATTCCAGTGCAGGGGCAGTTCAGGCATTCCCGGCCACTCTTGCTCCCGTATTTTGTAGAGTGGAGTGAGAAGTTGAATCAAAGGACTCAGCCATAGTTCCGTCTCTTTAAAGGTGGCAAATATTTTCTGTCTGCAACACCACTGCTTGGCTCTGTAACACTAAGTAAATCTAAAATATAACCCAAACCCTCTAAAAAGTAATGTAAACCTCCAAGATCTGTAACCAATGTTTTGCACTCTCTTAGGTTCTGTTGTAGATTTTATTGCAAGGCTTCATAGAAAGCCATTTACCTACACCCACATCCTGGGTAGGACAGTGTTGTCTGACAAATGTCTGTCTGGAGGACGTCACAGCAAAGCCATCATAACCAACATTTTGTGGAAAACAGCCTTTCTTATTAATTCTGTAGTCTCTGGTTACTCCCATTCCATTTCCCTGATTCCAGGCCTTCCCTGTCATAGATCCTATGGTGCCCCTGTGCACGAGCCAGGAGGCTCAACAGAGCTCTCATCTCTCGTGTAACACAGAATTGCATGACAAGAAATTATACAGCCCAAGTCTTTGTCTAGCTTTCCCACAGAAGTCCTGACACTGGTTTCACAGTGCCATATGCATGAAAGGTCTGACACTGCAATACCCAGCCAAAAAAACATTCCATTTCACACGAGTGGGTAAGCAGACCATTGCAGAGGGACCGGCTTGGAAGACACCAAATAACTTGTTTGGAAAAGCATTGCAATGTTGGGATATGACTCCCTGATATGTCTTCACCAGCTGGGAAAAGGAACTCTTACAGGGACACGAGGTGGGTGCAGAAAGGTGTGCAAGCCTTGGCTGTGACCCGTCTGGTGTTACAGGGCTGAGGGTAAATGTGTGATTCATCATCTCTATGGTCATAGCTGAATTGAGTTTGCTGGGTTTGCATTTTTTACAAGATACATGCATAAGTTGAATAAAAAATTGGGAGAGGAGGAGGGAGAAGCAGCTGCTGGGGCTGATGGCCACTGATCCTTTCCATGTGAGGGGGTAACCTTTGGTAACCCTGGGCCCATGTCATGTGACAGGGCCAGGAAATAAACCCTGGGTTCTTACCAGCACTCCTGTGTGTTACACCTTTATTGCAGTGATGACAGGTTGATGGCTACACTGAAAGGTTCTTTTCCTTCAGGGAGTCCTGTCCAATGTTCAGCTTTATCCGTCCATAAATGCTGTCTAAGTAGTGTAGGGTCGCTGGGAAAGGTTCCCGCTCCCCCTCCCACCCCCCCACCTAAAGACTGTGGTTGGGAAAGGGGCCCCTCACCTGCCTGTCAAAAGCCACTAACTCACTGTCACCATGGCCAGCTTTCTCCTCCCTGGAAGTGGAGAGAAATTACCTCCATGGAAGCCTTTCAGAAGGATCCTCTTTCCCTCTCTCCTTTTCCCATCCCACCCCATCTCATCCGAACTCAGTGTACTAAAATATCAGTCAAGTCCTGTGTGCTTTTCTTGGATCTCAGGAGAGAATATGGCAAAGATGCTCTCATTTTAGATAGCTCCTCTGGCAGGCTGGAGCGTACTGTAGCAGGTCCTCTCCTTAACAGTTTCACTTCTCTATTTTCCTTTCTGACAATGACATTATTAAGGGTTCTTAATATGCTGTAGGGTTACTATAAACACAGAACTGCTGCAGAGGTATAAGAAAAAAAAAAGAAATCAAGAGTTAACTGAAGAAAGAAATTAACTAGGAAGGATGCTAATCACAATCTGTGAGCTCACAATTTTTTAAATGCTATTATTCTTTCTTTTATTCCACCCCTCACACCCCCTAGCTCTCTTTTAATTACCACTCGTGGGAAAGGTAAGCTGACCGGTTTGATAATTCTCAGCACCACAACAAGTGGTAGGAACGAGTTTAAACTGGAGATCCTAAAAGCTTTCTCTTTGCATAAGACGAATTTATAGCTTGGAAACTAAATATTTGTTCAAAGAACTTTTGGAGGTGTTTGAGCACACAGGAGAGATGAAATGGCAGATTAAATATTTCATTTACATGCGATATGCATGGCATTAAGTCCTATCTTAATTCTTCACCTGTTTTCTGAAATCCTTTGACAAACACGGGACATTTTCACCTCACCGGTGCTGTTTCTAATGGCTTTCAGGCTCATTTAATTATTTTGTGTTCCTGTGTGGAAGTATCCTGGGAGGGGAGCAGACTCCGGTCCCTAAGGGGAGCACCACAGGCTGCAGGCGGGTTGATTCCTTCTTTAGCAGATCTTTCCAACACTCTGCTGCTGAATAAGGATGGGGCTTCGCCCAGGAAACCAGATCTGGCTCCAGTGGGCGCGCAGATGCTCCGGGGCTGAACTCCCTAGGAATGGCTATAAATAGAACAAACAAGCAAACAAACAAGCAAATGGCGCTTCCCACCATAGGAACTTGATCAAGTTTCTCTGCTGGTAACAGGGTCTGGCGATTTTGGGGCTCCTAGGTGTTCAGCGCAGCGTTTATTTCTGCGCGTCAAGCCATATGACACAGGCAGTAGCAGATCCATTTCCATGTCTGGGGGCTTTTTTCTGGTAATCCGCTGAGCTATCATGAAACTGTGATCTACAGTTTACTCAACCAGAGCTTTTTCGTGCGGTAATTTCTACAAACCGACCCATCTCGCTATGCATAAATCTGAAGGTCTGCACAACTGTGTGGCAGAGCTCCCTCCTGTACACACACTTGTATACACACACTCACACTTACACACACACACACACGCTCTGCTCTTTCTACTTACTAGCAGAAATATAGGAGAGAGCACTTCTGCGCTGACGACGATCTGATAATCTCCCGCCGCCTGCTTTCGAAAGAAATAGACATATTTATCCATAGGTTCAGGGGACGATTCCAGGGTAGAAAGTACACGTAAACATGCAAATTTCTACTCCATCCGTAGTTTATTAGAACAAAAGGTATTCCTCCCTTGTACTTCTAATAGAGAAGATTAAAGCAGGACCAAATGTGAGCCTTAGTGACTTTGGAAAGGGGTTTTATTCTTTATGCCCTGAATGCCTAAACTTAATATTTCGAGGTGGCACACAAGCTGTGATCATAAAACGAGTTTTACTGGGAAGCCATGTTTACTTCTTGTTTATCAGACTTATTTTAATTCATTCTGGGTAGGTTCCAAGCACTGTGTTAGAGATTAAAGGCAACTGCGCACCCCAATTAGCAGCCAGCCCTTTCTAAGTAAAAATATTTCTGAGGGGCGAGATGAAAGTGGAAAAATTTCTGTTCATTAACAGTAGAGAGTTGGGGCGGGTTGTTTTTCACTAAAGGGCTATACCTTGATTTTGAGCCTCTCAGGATTTAAAACGAGTGACCACGTAAAAGTGAAACCCAGTGCAAAAATACCCCTCCAGGAATCGCTTTCGATAGAGCACACGAGCTCTGCAGTAAAAGCATACTGACTAGTAAAACGTCGGCGTTGTGCAGAACTCCGAGCTCTCCAAGCTAAAAATCTAGCTCTGGGGCACTAATCTCTCCGTCCTTCATGCAAAACTTTTAAACTGAAGCCGCGGTGGAGGCCATAAAAACTTTTGCTTCCCTTTAACCAAGGCAGCAGAAAATTCACGCTGTTCTAAAGGGAGAGTCAGCTGCGGGGCTGAATAGGTCGCGTTCGAAAGGACTTTACCATCTCTTTCCGAATACGATTCCTCTGTGCGAGTGTAAATCCTGCCTTGTGCACACGGTAAGCGAGAGAAGTCTTCCCCTTCGGAGTAATACGGAGTTTATCACCTAAAAATTGAGCAAATAAATCTCGAAACTTTATTTCAGGAGTGTATTTTATACCTGAAAGACTCGTTTTCATTTTCACGTTTTCACAGAGGCCTATAAATCTTACTTTGCACGCGCTTAACCTTCTGGGGGACAAAAAAAGCGGCGCTGGACACAGCAAAACGGCCGGGAGAGCGCAGCCCGCCCAGCCCCGCCACGGCGGCGAGGGGCCGGGCAGAGCCCCCCGTGCGTCCCGCGGGGGGGCGCGGAGCGGGCGCTGCCGGGCGCGGCGCGGTGCCCACGGGCTTCCCTGCCACCCGCGGTCCCGCCTGCCAGCTGCCTGCTAGCGAAGGCCTCCCCGGTGCCTCGGCCTTGGCAGTCCCGTGCCCCCCTCCGCCACCCCGGGGTAAATCTCCGGCGCCTCCTATTAATTTTCTAATGAGCAGAGAGCCGGGGAAGGCGAGTCACCCACCCGGGTTAACTCCCCCCCCGCCCCCCAGGAGCCCGACGGGGACCCCGATGACTGATTTATATACCGTCATTGTTTTACTAGACAATGCTCGCTTCCCGAGAAACTTCGGGCGTCTCGGCGGCATATTGTTTGGAAATATCTTTGAAAATACCCCATCTGCCCCTCGTTTCGGCCAATCGTAACACCTCTTTGATTCGAAGGAGAGAAAGCTTAGATCCTGCCTTTATTGAAACCAGCGAAGGACCTTGGGAGGAGGGGGCGGGGGGGGAGGAGAAAAGGGGAGGGGGAGCAGGGCTGGGGGAGCCGTCGGGCGGCATTCATCCCGCATCCACGTTGCCAAGAGGAGACGGTGCCGATGCGCGCAGCGCACATGGTTCGGCGGCCGCGCCGCCGTCCCCGCGTCACCTGCCACCGGGCAGTCGCGGAGAGTGAGGCAGGGCGGCCGCGGGCCCTGCGCGGGCAGCCGCGGAGAGCGGGACAGCGCGGCCCGCCCGCCGCTGCAGCCGAGCAACACGCGGGATTACAGATTAGGACGAGCCTACAGATGCGGGTTTAGCTCCGGCGCGCCAGGGCGGTTCCTGGCTCTGACAGCCGAGGGCAGGGACAGGGGTGCGGGCTGATTTCTGGGCGGAAATCCTTGCTTGTAGAACTGAAACGGCAGCACTGCTCTGGAAACAATTTCTCATAAAACATCTCTTCAAGTACGCACACCCCCCGACACCTACAAACGCCGCCGTGAGTGCACGGCTGTATTGGCTCGCACACGTGAGTGCGAGAATATACACATCTCCCTCCCTTTAAGCGACCCTTTCTGCTACTAGAAGATTTCCCTTCTTCAGTTTGCCTTCTTGGTATGTCAGGCTCTGCCCTTAAATATCAGCCGCGGAGGAGTTTTGGGGGGCGATGTCTGCGGGAGAGGAATTTATTCATCCGAAGTAGCCCCTGCCCTCTGCACTGAAAATAACATAATATAATAATTGCAGGACTGTGTCTTCGACACAAATCCGAGCCCAGAGTGCAGCCCACATCCTGGTCCCTGTTCCGGCGGCCCCGTGAATCGGGCATTTGTGTTGCCGATGTGAGTGCCAGTTATTCCAGGCTCAACAACAGTCTCCATCACCTCCCGAAGGCGTGACACTGGTGGGAGCAGGGAAAACGGTTCCTTGTGAGCTCGCTGTCTGCTCGCACGCAGGGCAAACCGTCTGCGGGAGCAAGCCGCCTTGGCCGGGACAGGGACCCTGCAGAGCAGCGAGGAGGATGGGCAGGGGGTACAGGGAGGCGTGGAAGGATCGCGCGTGGGACCCCGCGGAGCAGCGACCCCGGTGTTCCTTTTGGGTGCGCCCTCTCACAGACACACTCACACACACGGACCCTCCGCGCTGCCGTGCCCGCTCCCAGGACCCACGCGAGGGTTATCCCCGTGGTGCTGCGGGAGGGCTGCCCACCGCCACCCCACGCTAGCTCTCCACGGGATGGGCGCATCTCGCTGCCCACGCGGCCTCACCCTGCTCCGCTTTCCCATCTCAAGGATGCAGCTGAAGAGGCTCCTTAAATCGCTTTTTTACCACTACTATTATTATTAATAATATTATTATGACTGTTATTTCTTCTGGTTTTTTAGGGGGAGGAGGGAAGGAAGAGGTCCTCAGAAACTAACCGGTACGCATATACACATTTCTCCCCGGGGTGTTGGGATGGGGGAGAAATGTATTTTCCGAGCTAGCTCCTTTTCCAGTACTCTGTCCGCGATGGCATGATCCGTATGACCCTGCTATAGAGAAAATAACACTAGATCGCTTCTCTTTTCATAGCTTTCCGAGTATCTCTCCTTCTTGCAGATTAAACGACCGGCTGCTAGGGGAAAAAAAAAAAAAAAAAAAAAAAAAAAATCACAAGACTGTGAAAGGAATAAAACTCTAAGTCCATAAAGATGAAATGTAACGAGTATGTTGAATACATAACGCTGCTATATAACAGTTTCAATTAGTTGAGTAAGTCCTCTGTAACGTCTTGTAAAGGTGTAAGGACACGTTTACAGTATAAGCAACATAATGTTCTCAACTGTACGAGTTAATTATTTCCAGATTTATTTTTTTTAGAAGTGAGTTTCACAAGTAAAGGCTCTGTCCGGGTATAAAACAACTGATGTATTTTTTCCAACATTAAACATCTTGATTTCATAATTAGAAGCGGAGGAGAGAGCGGACAGTTAAATAATTAGACTCGGGGATTTGGGGGGGGGGGGGGGGGAACAACAACAAAACCAACAAACAAGAACAGCCTTTTGTCTTTCGGGGAGCCGCGATTATGGCGACCGTGTCTCTTTCGCTCAGATTTATCTCCGCTCAGCCGCAGCAGTACCCGAGGCGGTGACGCCGGGCTGGCACAGCCGGGGCGGGTGAGGCGGCCGTGTGCCACCGGCGGCCGGGAGGGAGCGGGGAGCACAGCTCTTCTCTCCCACAGGTCACAAAATCCCGAGAAATATTGCGAAGATGCTCATTTCTCACTCAATGACTCCAAACTTCTGGAAATGAGCAAAGTCTCAGGCGTGTCGCAAGGTCCGTGCACGACCCCAGCTCTCCGTGCCAGCTGCGTTACCCTTCTCCACCCCCCTGGCGCCCCCCGCGCTGCTGTTCCTCCCGTGGGCAGCCGTGGGGAGCGTGGCACCTTCCACAGCCCGTAGGGCTGGGGCAGAGCCAAGGACGAAGGTGTCGCTACTCTTTTCGGTTCCCTCCTGCCGTGCCTCCAGGGCTCACTGTCCGTTCACTCTCTCGCTTTTTACGCTGTAAAGGTCGCAAGTACTTTGCTTCCGATAAATTGAACTTGCCACGCTACCGAGTGGAGCTGAAATCTCACCCCTTCCCCCGTGGGACTGCACTACCTACCTGGATCCGTCTATTTCTAACACACACACACACCCAAAAGAGCTGCCCAAGCCCACCTTCCTCCTGTCAGTTTCTCTTAAAATTCATCTCGTATTTAATCATATTTTAATTTTCTTCAGAGCGGGTGTAAAGTCTCAGCGGGTCAAAGTGGAGACAAAAAGGAATAAAAAAGAAGGATGGGATTTCCCATGTTTAGGCCTTTTCTACAACTAAGTTCAGGACCTAAAACTCCATGCAAAAGGATTGGCTTTAGCTCCCTGCGCTCCACGGCTTCCAAGACAAGCATAAGCCGAGGCTGAGCAGGGACCTATTGGTAAAAATCAACGCCAAATTTAGTTGTCACTAATTTTGATTGACAATAAAAAGGCCCACAAATCCCTCTCTTTTGTACGTGTTAACCCAAAGTTGTATGATTTAAAACCAGGTGCTAGCAGCGGAGCAAATAAAGAGTTCCAGATTTCTCTTAAACATACTTACATTATTTGTTAGGGGTTTTTGTTCGTGAGGAATCAAGTTCACTTCGGGCTCGTAGGAGCTGCTCGCATCGCACCAGGACTAGAGAGAAAGTCTGCAGAGGATTTTTTTTTTTCTTAAAGCAATTAACTACAACATAACTTTTCGCGGGAAGGGAACATACACCCACATAAATATAAGAAAACTTGTCTAGATTCCTGTATGGATCATTATATGCACACATACCCCGGGAGAGGCAGAACGGTGCTTAACAGAGGGGAACGTTTTCCCAGCCCTGTGGGAAGTCGGTAGGTACCTGATAGAAATAAAATCCCGGGAGCCTTGATTTTTGGGTTTGATTTTCTCTCTCTCTTTTTTTTTTTTTTTTTTTTTTTAAATAAGGTAACAGGAGCGACGAGTTTCTAATCTCTGTAGGTAAAAGCATATTTGCGATTCCAAGGATGAGAAGACTGGGAACGTCTCTCTGACCTGCGACTGGGATCATATATTGTTCTAAAGTAGAAATGTCAAAGTAAAGTCATTTACCACCTGGATGTCCTTGACTTGGGATGATTAAAGTTTAATCCGAGGTGTGTGCACAGCTTTACCGTGTTATTTAAACACATCAAAGGTCATAAAAGGATTCCAATAGCATGAGTCGTGCACCAGAGAGCTTTCTCCGTGGAGAAGTCCGTATTTTATTCTAGCCTAAGCTCCAGAACGCTCTTTAAAGAAGAAGGGAACAAAGGGGGGAAAAAAACCCTGGGATGGTAGGGGGGAAAGGGATTTGATTTCTAAAGGAGGTGGGCAGACTTCAAAGAGACTGGAGGGTCGGGCTCTCGGGGAAACACACCCGGGGAAGGACAGAGCCCTCAATTATCATTAGCTGTGCAGACATCTAGTGGGAAACCCTCGCAATTGCACCCCGGCCTCCTCCTCCGCCCCGCGAGAAGGCGCTTACCCCGGCTCCTCGGACGCACCGCTCCCCTTCTCTCCGCTCCCCTCCGCTCCGCTCCTCCGGCCGCCGCCGCCGCGCCCGAGAGCCCGGGAGCCCGGAGCGGGGCTGGCAGCGCCCCGCGGCGCGGCCCCCGCTCGTCCCCATTGGAGGCTCCCGGTGCCATTCCGGCCCGGCCCGGCCCCGCCCGGGTCCTGCCCCGGTCAGACCGGCCCCCGGTCGGCTTCAGCCCCACAACCCGCCGTGCTGCTCCGCCCGGTGCCTTGCTCCGTTTGCCACCGGCGGTACTCGAAACCCAGGCAAGGATATCCCACCACCACCACCACCCCCCCGCCCCGCTGCCTCCGAGGCTCTGTTTACCCTTGCAGATACCCGGTGGATATTGCTAGCAGGGGAGGGGAGGGGAGAGGAGCCTGCCCCGGCGCCCGGCCGAGCCACCCGAGCAAGCCGGGACACGCGGGGCGCTGCGCCCCGCAGCTGCCGGCGGACACCCGAGCTTACACGCAACCCTTCCTGCTCCTTCCTGTGCTACAGATCTCGGCGGGGAGGGAGGGCTGGCTAAACCACACGGGAGAGCTCGGCTCCAGGCTTCCCCGGTGCCATGGCAGAAATCCACGTCTTCCTTTAACCCGCGGGTTTTGGGGAGAGGACGGAGCATCCGGGAGAGGTGGGAGAGGGGAGGGGGAGGCGCTGACCTTGAGCTTTGAAACATGTGTTGGCACCTGAGCGACCGATCTTCCCGTGACGGGGGGTTCCCAGGCGGTCCCCGTCTAATAGGTGGCTTCTCCCGGGGCACGAAAGGCGTTTCCAAGCCGCAGTGGGACCCAGTGCCAGGAGGGCTCCTATTTTGGGGGGACTCGGGTGGATATTTTCGAAATTGGGTGCTCTCCTCCCATCCCACCTTTCTTCCTTTTCCAAGGAGTTCAGATCACTTCCAGCTTCTTAGCTGGTGCTTAATCATGTGGCAGCTGGGATGTGGGGAGTCCCACAACCTGCCCAGATGATGAGGGTGCGGCCGAGGGGGAGCCTCGGAGATTTCCTCCACCTTGTGAAGACTCAAACTACTGTCCTCCAGCCCACACTGGAGTTTTTCTCTCTGTTTCTCTCAGTTTCTTTTTACCAGGGAGGGGTTTTCTTGTAGTTTTGTTCCTTCCAGAGAGGACACATTTTGATTTCTACCTGAGGTATCAGAAATATCTTCCGATCCTAAAGAGGCATCATCCTTTCTTTCCTCTTCCTCTCCATTTTCCCACAAGTTGCCTGTCACCTGCCGTTCCCAAAGACTTCCCTGGTTTGAAGGGATGCTCCTCACCTCGGAAAGCAAAACCGTCCCTTTTGGTACATAGAAAGGGGAAGAGACATCTTGCAATGAGCACACGGTTTTGAATTATTAGGCTGTAAATTTCGTACCGTGATAAAAGCTTCAGCTGTGTTGTTCAATATTAAAGTTTTTGGCAATAACATCACTTGTTTGGGGTGGGTTTTTTTTTACTTCCTTTAACCCCCGCCTCAGACCTACATTTCCCTCTCACAGATTTCTGAGAAAATCTTTCATGTTTTATTTTAATATCGCGTATATACGTTTCAGGTTTCTTAGCTGGTATGCAAATAAGAACGGACATATGGCAGGAACATTTGATGTTTGCGAATGGACAGAAGATATTTGCTAACCGATTTCCGCTGTGGAGTTATATGGGGTTCACTTTTTATATACAGGCAACTTTTATGTCAGCTGGGATATTCTTGCTCACAGTTTTTAAGGTTTCGATCCTGTGGTTATTGTTAAAGGAGTAGTACAATCCATCACACACGCAAACCCTCGATAAATGCAACTTAATCTTAATTCTCTGACTGGGGTAGTTGTATATATGATGTCGTCCTCCCAGTCAAAGGGGATTTTTTTTTTTTTCTTTTGCCATGGTCTTGCCATTCTACCGAAGATGACATCTTGATTGAAAGCTGATTATAAAATGGCGATAACTTGATTAGCTAGGTAGTGTCCAAACTTCCTAGGAACCTCAGCACAAACTTCTGACCTCTCTTTTAGTGACCCCCAGGGTAGTCGCAGACCTGGAACCCCTCTCCCTCCAGTCTCCCGCTCAAATTAATAGGTCAGACAATCTCCCTCTCCTTTATTTGCCAAACATTTACATCACCCAAAGTGGTGATGACGTGTCTGTTCGTGCCTTCATCACCTCATGGTGGAATTATTCCTTGTGGGTAAAACTTCCTGACTGGTTATGGGAGCTGAGTGTTCTCTCAGCAGCAAGCGGGCTCCCGGGCCGGAGTTGCGGGACGCGCCCCAGCTCCTCCGGGAGCTCTCCCCAGCTCCTCCGGGAGCTCGCCCCAGCCCCGCCGGGGCACCCGTCCGTCCTTATACCTCTGGCCTGACCCGCTCAACCTGGCCGGCTCCTCGTGGCTGTGCACACCAGGTTTCAAACCCGATCCGTGTCCACACGGCGCGCCGGACTGATCCGGGTAAAGCCTCCCGGCTAACAGGGAGAACCGGCGTCCGGCGGACACGGGGACTTCTGCTGAGCAAAGCCACGCCAGCCTTTATGTTTCCTTTGCAACACGACCTACAAGACGCAGCTTTATGTTACACCCAGCTGGGTGTGTGTGTGTGGGTGTGTGTGTGTGTGTGTGGGTGTGTGTGTGTTTCTTCTTCTTTTCTTTTTCAAGAGGGCGATGTGGCAGCGGGGGGAGATGACAGATGATTTGACACCGTCCTCACGCTTGGCAAGAGAAATTGCAAAGAAATAGGGTCTTGTGCAACTGGTTGACAATTGGTAATTGCCGGCGGGCAGCGAGTATCTTCCCCACAATGGGAAGGAAGCGGCTCCGGGCGAGGATACCCGCTCGCTGGCACCAGGGCAGCTACATCTGCGGGGAAGCGGCCTCGGGTTGCGTGCGAGGGGACGAGGGAATTTCTTCCCTTAGGTACCGGCGCTGGAAGAGCAGGGGCATGCTTGGCTGGAGACTAACCTTTATTGTTTAGCCGCTCATTACTTTGCGTGTCAGAGGGGTTGCTATGAAACCACTCCCTTTTCTCTGTGCCATTATTGGACTAACTATACTTTGGCTCCCGGGACTTTGCGAATTGTCTTCGGGGCGTGGGAACCTTGGCGTGTGCCCCCCAGCTCCGCGCCAGCACCTTGGCACCAACCTGGCTTCTGCTCCCAGGGTTATCCAGCAGAAGGCTCCCAGCACTGCAGCCTTCCCTCCGTCCCCCTGGCCCTGGCGAGGGTGGAAGAGTCTCTGCCCCCACGCCCACTCCCGAGCGTGGATGTGGGAGCATAGGGTGGCACCACCAGGCCGTGCCGGTGGTCTGGCTGAGCACCACCCTTAGGGACCCCGACCCGGTGCACCTCAGACAAGAAGATCTAAGGCCAGCCAGGGGCAGGTGGGAGGTGCTGGAGCGCGGGGTGTGCGGGGTAATGGGGGGCCGAGCCCACTTTTCCCCCCCTTTCCTGACAAACCAGGAATTTCGACCGCAGCGCTTTTAGCCGATTCCAGAGGAAATAGGCGTCTTGGAAGGACAAGTCAGCTGTCGCGTATGCAAGAATGGGATTTAGCCTTCAACAGGGCCACATATGTAACCGCTTATCTAAAGAAGACATAAAATACAATAAGCTTCGGAAAAATTCATGATTCAGCAAAAATAAAGGGAGTAATATACTTACCCAGAGATGCAAGTTATCAGCTAGTCTGCATTTGGCCGGTGTTATGTTTAAAGGAAAATACTGTATAATTCCTATTTAGAGAATGTGTTCACGGTACGGATAGAAAGACATTAGTTCCATCTAACATGAAGACTAGCAAATGTCTCTCGTTATTAAAGACAGCACGTATTCTATATACCTGAGGAATGTACTCCAGGCGCTAGAAAGCACTCTCTAGACCCCGGGTTTACTGTTGGGGGTTTTGTTGTTGTTGTCGTTGGTTTGGTTTGGTTTTTTACCAAAGAAACTTTTAACAGAAATGCGTGTGCTTGGTAAAATGTAAAGCTCATTGGAGAACGCGGGACCGTATCGCGGTGTCGAGTAGCTTTCTGCCGGGAGGCGGTTGGTAGTGAGAGCACCCCCGAGGTGGACGAGGGGCAGTTAAGCAGCGCTGGGGACTCGGCCGAGGCCAGCTGGCTCTTTCTGCCAGAACCTGATCGCAGATCCGCGCAGATGGTGCGTCACCCCCGGTGAAGCGTGTCCCCGGGGCTGCCCCTGCGGGGTCCCACCCGCGCGAGAAGAGAAGGCGGCTCTCGCCGAGCTCGAAGCGGGGCGCGCCTGGGGGTGGAGGAGGACTGATGGGAACCCCAACAGGGGGCCAAGGGGCGCCCCACTCCCCGCCGCTCCCCTCCACGACTCTCAGCGCAGGGATGAGCGTAACGTGTCGCCAGGCGGGAGGCACGTGTGCGGTCGCACACGCACCCCCACCGGCCGCGCCGAGGGGACACGGGACTCGTTTCTGGGGTGCGTGCCTGCTGCCTGCGCGGGTGCGCGCCTCCTCCCCGCCACACACCTCCCTTCCCACCCGCTGCCGGCAAAATCCCCGCTCCGCGCCCACGGAGCGCCAGATGAAATGGGCCAAGGGGTAAAAAAATCAAACAAAACCCCCAAAAAGCACCACAAAACCAAAGCACCCGAACACGAGCCCCGGGGGCTGCAAGGAGCCGTGGGAAGGTCCCGAGGCGGGACGTCAGGGCGGCCGGTGGTTAGGGGCCGGCAGCCCGGCCGCAGGTGTGCCCCAGGGCGGCTGCCGAGCCGCGGCCCAGCGCCGGGCGGGCGCGGGAGGGCCCAGCCCGGGCCTGCGGGCCGGTAGCTCAGCGCCCGGCTGGGCGGCGGCGGGGGCCCGGGGAGCCCCTCGGGGGAGCCCTGCGGGCACCCAGCCTGCTGGAGGAGCCCACGGGGCAGGGCATGGCCCTTACGGGGCTTCTCCCGCCGCCACTCCTGCCCCCCTCGCCACCACCTTGGGTAGAGTTGCGGGGCTCTGCCAGATGCGGCGTGTTGTAGGGGTTTTGGGGTGGTTTTGTTGTTTGGGGTTTTTTTTTTTTTTTTCCTTTCCGCTGGAAAGATCTCTACTCGTGGCGCAGGTAACGTCCAGCTAGAGTCGCCCTCCCCTTCCGTTGGTGCGGTGAGTCCCCATATCTCTTAAGATATTTCCTAACACAGCCGCGATTAGAGCCCTGGGTATGTACAGTCTCATCTGAGCAAAGGGCTGGAAAAGTGAGGAAAAAGAGCTGTTAGACAGACCCAGACATTAGAGATAAACTGCCTCCATCAAGTCAATGTTTTAATCACTAAAACCACTTCTGAAAAGGGAACCAAAAAACCCTCTTGGAGAATGTACTCAAACAGCTGTCTTCCAGTAAAGGCAAACATGTCCAATGTTTCCTGTATGATTTTTTTTTTCTCTTTCCCCTTTCTTTCTCTAGATACTGCGCACAGGCGCCTTTTGCACCGAGAGCCTTATTGTTTCCCTAGGTGAAGATACGGCTTTGGGGGGGTAAAAAAAAAGAACAACACAAAAACTCCCCCAAAAAACACAAAACCAACAAAGACCTTGCAACTTGCAGAGAGCAGCAGCGTCCACTCCTGCCCCTGAACTCTCCTGGTCCGACGCCGTGTAAATGTCACGCTATTACAGGAATGTTATGGTGAGAAGGGCTTTGTGGAAACGCTTTCTCTCGCATTGTAAAGAAAAGAGCGACTTCGGCTTCTCTCCGACAGCTTTTCAAAGGGAAATAAAACAGCACAAAGTGGGCCTGAAGCTCAGGAAGAACTTTTTTCTTTTTTTTTTTTCTTTTTTTTTTTTTCTTTCCCTAATGAAAAAGGTGGAGGGATAAGTTTAATTGTAATCAGGCTGCAACAATACACCATGTGATCATGTGGTAGCAATTATTACAAGCTCCCAGCAGAAATAGAGAGGATATGCTAATGCAGCTCACTGTACTCTGCCTTTCTTTTCTTTTTTTCCCGAAATTGTGACCTACTGTAGATAAGGCGAGAAATTAATTTACCCTCAAAATACTAAATTCAGAAAACAGAAGGATAAGACCAACAAAATCAAGGAAGATTAATCTGAGTATCACTTTCTTATCTACACAAGTTCATACTAGAACATTTTTAACTGGAAGATGTAACCGAGCTGATAAACTACAGCAGTGGACATCTGCACGGCCAGCCTGGCCTCCTCACTTATCAGACTTTACTACGAGTAAAATAAAAGCGTTCTCGGCTCCCTTTGTGCGAGCGAGCAGAGCTGATGGCAAAGAAATCCGTCTCAGTTTGCCTGGCAAAATTAATTGAAATTGTAGGGGGGACTATCACTGCGTTCAAGCAGCCTGCGGCTGACAGAGAGCCTGCGAGGGCTTCTCTTCATCGCTGCATTTTCACAACACTTTAAGTAAAATATTTTCTGCTGGCGCAAAAGCGCCAGACTTTTGTTGCTTTCACCCGCCAAATATAAACAGAAAATTATTGCACCTTCCTGGAAATGTGTTTGTGAAGATATTACGGGAGGGAAAAAAAAAAAAAAAAAAAAAGTAGAACAAAAAAAATCAGAAAAGATACCTTGTCCGCGAGACAGAAATCAGGATCATTCCCATTTTCAGTTTAATTACCTGAAATACCTCCAGCGTGTTTTCTAGAACTGAAACAGAAAAAAATAATACAGAGCGAAGCGATCTTCTGAGACCTCACTCCATAAAGACTAGTCCGTATCCCACACTTTGGGTGAAAACAATCACATTATTTTCGAGCACACCTTATTTATAGGAGGTGCAGTTTGAGAGTCTGGGTGGACTGAGCTAGGTAGGTCCGTATCTAGTGTGAGCCTGAGGATTTTTAGGACGCCTTTTATACCTGAGAGAAATGCAACATTAAGCTCTTCGCAAATCTTCTCGGGCTTTCCCCCTTCTGCATTTGCTTTTACAAATAGTTCTTATTTTGCAATTATCTCAGCCCCCCCCCCCCCCCCCCCCAGCACGCAGTGGGAGGGAGAGAGTTAAGATGTCCTGCGAACCCCGCTCGTAAAGCTGCTTACTTCCATTAGAAACACATGAATATCCTGAAATACAAAGTGTCTTTAAAACGGACTCAGGAATGTTTATCTCAATCCTTGATGCTTTAGAAATTGTGGAAGAAAACAGCGGTGACAGTACTGCTCCAAATTAATCTTCTGGCAGGTAAATTTCATTTGCTCATGAAAATCAAATTCGATTAAGGCTCTTGCTCCTGCTATCACTTTACTCCCGCGTCTTCCAAGACTCCTGGGATCTGAAGAACGGAGATTATTATTAGTAACTAAGATCACCCTCTAGCTCCCCCATTATCAACTGAGATCTTTTAGCGGGTTTAGAGGGATTTAGCTCTGTGACAAACATATATTTTCAGCAGTCAGCCACGATTTCCCCCCCCCCTCCATTCTCATTAATTAGCTCTAAGCAGTGGATGAAAAAGTAAGAGTGGCATTCCTTGGGCGACAGGTTTGGTTTGTTTTTTGGTTTTTGTTTTTTTTTTTTTTTGTGGGTTTTGTTTTGTTTTTGTTTTTTTTTTCTGTATTCGTACGATTGCGATTATCCTACAAGAAATCAGAGTTCCCCTCAGTTGGGCATTCCCGCGGCAGGGCTCCGGACGGTGCTTGTGTGTGTTACCACACAAACGCTGGCTTGGAGGAGGGGGGGGGGGGGGGGGGGAAGCAGCCTTCTAGATACTCTGTCGACAAACTCCGTATTTGCAAAACCTGACATTCAGCTGAAATTGCTTTTGGTT
Source organism: Athene noctua (assembly GCF_965140245.1). Taxonomy (NCBI): domain Eukaryota; kingdom Metazoa; phylum Chordata; class Aves; order Strigiformes; family Strigidae; genus Athene; species Athene noctua. The sequence goes on along the minus strand of NC_134038.1, from coordinate 140,200,287 downwards.
TCTCTAAGAAAGGCGAAATTTTAAGGCCTGTTTAGGAAAATGAGTGGCCATATTCCTATCACAGGGAAAGATTTATAATTTACGTTTTCTCTTTTAAGGCCAAAATCCCGCATTTCTCACTGTGGCAAGACTATTTTTGGCTTTGTGGCGTCAGGAACACACAGTGACACAGTGGTTGAAAAGCACTTGTAAGGGCCAAATTCTGCCATTGCTTACACCTGCGAGGTGGGTTAAATGCATCCGACCGCTCTCAGGGTAGACAAGGGAAGAAAAATGCCACTGAAATTTTTTGTAATACCTGAGATGAGCATGGCAGTGCACTGCGAGGGGTGACTGCCGCCGAACAGGAAACTCAGTGAGAAATTGCCTGGCTCTGAAAGGATTCAGCACCTTTGAAAATCCTCCCACTGATCATGGTTGTTCATCTCTTGCTCCCTAAGGAATTAATACTCGTTTTAGAGGAAACGATTTAATAGATGTATTTCTCCAAGATATTTTACACACTATATAAATGGAAAGCAGTTCGGAGGTTTGCATCAAATCTCTTGGAAAGTGCTGAGGCTCTACCATAAGTTTGTATTTGCTGTATCCTAACTGTATTTCGCACGAAAAAGACAAAAAAAAAAAAAAAATCTGGAAGAAGGCTCGATTGGTTTGTCGGTTGCATGCGTGGAAGCATTCAATTATCAAGCTAATTTTCCAAAATGAAGCTTTTGTAGAGCATAGCCAAATCAATCAGTGGCTTCAAGTAATCTCTTTCTTAGTTTTGATTAATTTATCCAGCGCATCCTAAGACTTAACGTTGCGAAAAATAAAAGGTTTTCCACAACTGGTAGGGAATGGTATATGTTCGAGGCGGGGGGGGTAGGCTCGGGCATATTTTTATCCCTGCTGTTAATTACAGGGTCCATGATTTTCGAAGAACATCTGTTCTGCTCGATGCCTTCAGCCCTCCCGGTTCCTTTCTAATATTTAATGGCAGATACCCATTAAGGCAGGAAGGAATTATAGCTGGGGAATGAAAATTGGGTATCGGGGGGGGAGGGGGGGGGAGGAATCTAAAACAGTTGACGAAGCTTTCCTCCCCTCTCGGTGTCAATAATTTATTAACAGTCAGTCGAATTCGGAAAGCAAAACAAAGGCGTAAAGCCCCGTGTCCGATAATAACTGTTTTTCTGGTGCTGTGTACGCACCCTGCAGATGCCATTTTTCCCATTTTGAGGAAACGGCCCCATTCCCTGAGTCCCACCCACGTCATGGCAAGCAGGGGAAGGGGACAGTTGTATCACTGCTCTTATCATCAGTGAAAAGCACGGCCCTCTTCCCTAATGATTAAACAGAGCTCTGGAGCGAGGGAGAGATGCATAGAAGGGGGAAAAGAGAGCCCTTTAATCTAACCTCCCTTCTGCCTTTCGCACACAGGGTTGGAACAGCCCCAAGTGGGTAAACAAAACAAAAAAACAACGACCAAACCTCAGCAAACCGGATGCCCCCCCCGCCCTTTGTTTCGTCCCCCCCTCCCGCCTCAACCCTCCACCACTTGTACAGTTTGCACCGGGGCTGAGGGCTACGGTTTCACATGGTTTCTCCCTCCTTATGAAAAGGAGCTTGAAAAGTAGAGGCAGATAAGCGAGAAACGCTCCGCGGCTGAGGGAGAGGAAAGTTTGGAGAGGGGGGCGGGCTGGGGAGGGGGGGAGAGGCGAGCTGGGGAGATTAGTGTTTTCATGGCTACCCGCTTTTTAACAAATCAGACAGATCTTCGGGCTGTGAATGACAGTTCTCACATTGGCTAGACTGCAACTTTCAACTTGACCTTGGCCTCTAGCCGTGTCTAACCCGTATGTAAAACAGCGCTGCCCCATAGAGCTGCCTTCCCTTCCCCCTTCTCCCCCCGCCCCGCTGCAACTCGATTTTCAGAAGCAGCCTCGAGAAACCAGAGGGAAACAAACCGACCCGATTCATGCCAGTCAAGCAGTGTTTGGCCGGGGGAATCCACAGGTTTCAAAACTGGAGCCTGAAAGAAAAGGAAAAATATGCGGGGAATAAATATTTGCTTTTGGCCATGAGGAAGAATGCGGAAAAGAGTATGCGAAGTCAAAATGGGAACTCTTTATTGGCTACAATGAAGGAAAAAAAGCGGCTAAAATGCTGCCAAATGATCAGGGGAATGACAGCGACTTCAGGTATCCCAACCCATCGCACGGAAAAAACACCTTGAAAAAAAATCCGTGGGCGCCAAAGGGCTATTTCTCATGGCTGGCAGCTCCGCGCCGGGCAAGGAAAAGCCAGCTCGGTAACAATGTACGTCCCGGGACTGCTCTGCGCTTGTAGCCATGAGGGCAAAACAATGCTACAACGTCAATGGGAAGCACAATAGGACAATAAATACGCCGAGCTGTCAGGCGCAAAACAAAGCAACATGCGATTGCAACCAAATTAAAAAAAAAAAAAAGTTTTCAGGATGGGAGTATTTGGTGCTGTTTTGTCCATACGCGTGAGGGCTGAGAGCTGTTAACGATGAGACGAATGCTGATTTAGGTCAAGTTTATTGATAGTTCAGTGATGGAGCCGTTTGAGTTCAAGGTTGTGCGCGAATAACTGAATGTTGGGGGGAAACGTATCCGCGCCGGTGGGAAGTGTGGGGAATATTAAAAATAGAAATGATTTGGCCCTATGAAAAATTCTCACGTTTATCACTAAAAGGGAAGCTTTTTTTTTTTTTTTTTTCCCCCAGCTTTCACTTGCAGAGAGGTACGACCTTCAAAGAAAAAGATTTTTCAGGCAATAAACCATTTTTTCCCAGCACGAAAAAGCGCCGTGGGTCCATGCGCACACTACACAAGCCGACGTGATATTTTATAGCCAAAAAAGATTCAAGCCGAACTGTAGGCCCCGGTTTTTATTATTACAGCAAGAAATAATACAGCCGCATCGCGATGCAAGATCCAGTTAACCCTCCCGCTCCCCAAGCACATCCTAGAACATAATAACAAATAAAATCGTGATTTCCTGGTCTGTTCCTCTTATCTGACTTCTGAGGCTTTGTGGCGAGAGGAGCAAGATGGGTCTTGGGCTTTCGACGGGCGGGAAGGAAGGAAGAAAACACCCAGAAAGGACCCCGGGAGGCTCCGCTTCGAGAGCCTTATCTGGCCCGGCGTGAGGCCGGGGATGGCTTCTCCGCCCGCAGCTTGCGGGGGACTCCCCGCGCCTCCGGGCCGGGGCCCCGCCGGCGCTCCCCGGGGAGAGGTGGCGGTTCAGACCGGGGGAAGAAGGGGGTCGGGGGGGACGGCTCAGCTCCCCACTCCCGCCCCCCGGGGAGGAGGAGGGAGGCTTCCGGGGCTCCCGCGGCCCTGGGGGCGGGGAGGGCCCTCGGAAAGCGGCGCAGGGAAGAAATCGGGCTGGGTGCCGGGGGGGGAGCTCCGCACCTCGGGGAACGCGCCGCGGCAACAACGGGGCCAAAATGCTCACGCCTCGGTGGCGAGGGGAGGGAGGGCCGGAGGGAGGAAGAAGGGAGGAGGGGAGGGAGGGAGAGAGAGAGGGCGGACGGGCGGGCCCCCCCGCCCCCCCCTCCTCGGCGCCCGCGCCCCGCGCGGCGGCAGGACCGCGCCGTGCCCGCGCCCGTGCCCGCGCCCCCGGGCCGGGACCCGGCCCCGCGCGGTTATTGCGTTATTTAATTATCTTCACTTTATTCCTTCAGATGTTTATCAGCTGCTTTGCATATCACGTGGGGGCGGGCGGCCCAATGAGGGCCGGCCTGGCGCGACACTGGCGCGTCAGCCTTGGTCAAGTCCCGGAGATTGAGTATCTCTTTTTTCAGTCTTTGGGGCTTTTAAAAAAGAGCCACTAGTCTCAATGCGGAGCGGGCTATGACAGCCTCCGTGCTCCTCCACCCCCGCTGGATCGAGCCCGTCATGTTCCTCTACGACAACAGCCTGGATGAGATCAATAAGAACATGGACGGGTTTCACGCCGGCAGCAACTTCGCCGCGGCGGCGGCGGCCAACCCCTGCCGCAACCTGATGGCTCACCCCGCGCCCCTGGCCGCCCCCAGCGCCGCCGCCTACACCTCCAGCGAGGCCCCCGCCGCCGGTATGGCCGAGCCCGCTGTCAAGCAGTGCAGCCCCTGCTCGGCCGCCGTGCAGAGCTCCTCCGGCGCCGCGCTGCCCTACGGCTACTTCGGCAGCGGCTACTACCCCTGCCGCATGACCCACCACAACGCCATCAAGTCCTGCGCCCAGCCCGCCTCCACCTTCGCCGACAAGTACATGGACACCTCCGTCTCCGGCGAGGAGTTCACGTCGCGGGCCAAGGAGTTCGCCTTCTACCAGGGCTACGCCGCCGGGCCCTACCAGCCGGTGCCCGGCTACCTGGATATGCCCGTGGTGCCCGCCATCGGCGGCCCCGGCGAGCCGCGCCACGACCCCCTGCTCCCCATGGACAGCTACCAGCCCTGGGCCATCACCAACGGGTGGAACGGGCAAGTGTACTGCCCCAAGGAGCAGAGCCAGCCGCCTCACCTCTGGAAATCCACCCTCCCGGGTAATACACCTGCATGGCTACCCCTGCCTCCCCCCCTCCCCCCCAACCCCTCCCCGCTCGCCCCTCCCGGGTATCCCGCCGGCAGGGCTCCAGGATCACCCCCGGGCCGACCCTCTCCCGCCCCGCCCGCGCTCCCCGGAGCCGGCCCGGCCCGAGCCGCACATGCCCCGGCGGCTCTGGAGCGGGCCCGGTGCCGCCCCCCGCCCCCCACCGGCCCCGCCGCCGGCCCCGGGAGAGGAAACAGCTGAAAAGGGCGGCGGGGAGCTCTGCGGTCTTATTTGCCCTAAACCCCGGAGCACGCGGGCCGGGTAAATCGCTGCAGCCCCCGCGCGATTCTCCCCAGAGTCCCCTGCCGGGCTCCGCGGGGTTTGTTGTTGTTGTCTGTCCGGCTGACAGAGGCGAGCCTTTCCGTGCCTAAAAGCTGTCCGCGGCCGCCAGGAAAGAGGAATCCCCAGTGCTGAGCCGGGCTTTAAGTAGCTAGGCTGGAGCGGGGCAGGCGGAGGAGTGCGCTGTAACTCTGACCCCTGTGCCACTTGAAGATGTCCTGAGCGGTTCGAGCGATTTTCTAACGCTTGCCTGCATGGTTTTTCTGTTCCAGACGTCGTTTCGCATCCCTCGGATGCGAACTCGTACAGGCGTGGGAGAAAGAAACGAGTGCCTTACACAAAGGTCCAGTTAAAAGAACTCGAAAGGGAATACGCTACAAATAAATTCATAACCAAAGACAAACGGAGGAGGATATCGGCGACTACAAATCTGTCAGAGAGACAGGTCACAATCTGGTTCCAAAACAGAAGGGTCAAAGAGAAAAAAGTGATCAACAAATTGAAGACTACCAGTTAATGGATTAAAAATGGAGAAGGAGCAACTCAGAAGTTTCAGAACTTTTTTTTTTTCGTGTTCAGATTAAAATAATTATTAATAATAATTAAAAAGAGAAAAGACAATGAACCTCTTCTTTCAGAACAAAAGATCTGTATCTTTGGAATTATAGCCTCTTTTTTTTTTTTTTTTTTAATATTGCTGTAGCAAAATGGTTAAAACTGACAGTTCTGAAATCCCAAGCAGCCAGCCAGTATCACTGACAGACTGTAAAGCCCACACACCCAGCCCCAAGAGATACACTTTCAACTAAGACACACGATTTTCTGAGAAACTTGTAAGTACTTCTACGACCTTACTATTCGAGAAGACTTCGTGGCCACGATGTGAGAGCTGGTTGACGTGAGGAGGCCGATGTGGACACATAAGCTGGTTTTCTTCCATTGCAATCCAAACTGTATGTTGAATGACTGCTCAGGTAAACCATAGTGAAAAAAATGTACAATTACTGTATGTTTTTAAGCAATGCATTTAATGTCAAAAAGTAATAATAAACCTCGAAGGTACCGAATAAGGATTTCAGAGACATCAGTAATGAAGGAAGCTCTGTGGAGGATCTATCTTGATAGTAAATTTTAAACATCGCAAACTAGTGGGGATAGAAAGGAAAATATTTTCTTGGAGATGTCTTTCGGTTTTATTTTTTACTTTCAACAGATGATTTCTTGTCATCTGACCAGGGGTGTTTTTGTTGTTTCTTTTTTTCTCCTGCAGACCGTACAATAGATACTTTTTAAAGGACTCTGCCTATTTTAAACCTCAAATTATCTTCAAGAATTAATATTCTAATTCCCCGGAAATTTTTAAATATTTGACTCTGGGTGGATACAAAAAACGCGAACATTGGCATTTCCTTACAGTAGGGGGAAAAAAAAAAAAACAAAAAAACAAAAAACAACCTTCCTGGAAAAAAAAAAATCCAAGAACTTTGAACTGAAATACATTTTTTCCCCAGAATTATTTTGATTTATATAATCTATATTTTGATCTATAAGTAATTAGTCGTTTCTCCTTGTTTATTGTCTGTTATGAGGCCGCAGTAGAACGTTTAGGGATTCTTTTTACAGCACCTTTTAATCCAATCAGTTATTTCAACCAGCACATTATTTTGTTTTTATTCACTATAAGAAGCTATCTTGTAAATAAAAAAAAAAAAATCAGCGCACTGTGAAAATGTACTTGTGCACCCTCATTTTTTTTTTTATATTTCTACTGAAAAAATGAAAACCCAAGACGTGTAGATAGGTATAGTAGTATTAATACTGTTAATAAAATAGTCACTGTAATAAAACCTGAAAGAAATACTCTTTATTTTTCCATACCTACGTGCATTTCGTAAGAAATATACAATGTATCTGTCTTATACTTGCTCTGCTGTTGTCTTCCATGATGTAGCTTATGTATATATGGTGTTTTTTCTCCGGATGGTGTTTATCTGGGGGCAGACACGCCTGACAACCAGCATTCCTTAACTATAAATGTTTCGGTAATGTGAAACAGTGATTTTGCAGCGGGGCTGGGGGCCAGGGGGAGGAAGATCAGGATGATGCCAGCGCAGGGCTGCAGTCCCCGCCGGGGAACGGGGCCTGATGGCTGGCCCCGGGACGGGGGAACGGTGCCCAGCCTGGCGAGGCCTCGGCGGGAACGTGGCGAGGGGCTGCGTGGCGATGACAGGACGGGGCAGGCCTGGAACCTTGACCTTGAGGGGGGGGGGAAAAAAGCCCATTTGTGACCTTGACTTTTGACAGCTCCGCGCGCTGGCGGCATCCGCGGGCCGACAGCGCCACCTGGTGGCCGACGCCGCGCCGTGCTCGCACCTGGCCGCGCCCGCGCACGCAGCCGCGCAGCATCCGCCCCGCCGGCGGGCGCGCACACGCGTGAGGCCCGACGCGCGCCCTTATGGCTAGAATACGCCTGAACTTGCGAGGCAGAGCGCGCAGCAGGTTGTGCTCCTCTTTCCCCGGCGAGACGGGGCTCCGCCGGTGCGGGGCTGGGGAGTGCCGGTGCGGTGCGAGGAGCCGCCGGTGCGGGAGGTGCCGGTGCAGGCCTGGGGGGTGCCGGTGCGGGGCTGGGAGGGTGCGGGTGCCCTACGAGAAGCCGCCGGTGCGGGGCTGGGCGCTGCCGGTGAGGTACGAGGAGCCGCCGGCCGGCCGGCCGGTGCTGTGAGTGGCGGGCAAGTTTGGTCGGGCACAGAGGTTCGCTTTCGCCGTCTGCGTCCTGCGGTGGTCTGGAGCTCTAATTAGAGCTATTGGGGGACTTTTACGGTACATTTAGAGGGTATCAGGTACCGCGGTAGCTGTGCGCTTCTTGCCTTCCGTTTCTGAAATTCAAAAGGACCCTCCTCGGCAGGGATCAGCGCAGAGCGCCTTCCGACCCTCAGATCTGGCTGTAACGCATTCGCGCAATAACTGACATGAAAAGTACCTGCAGGAGCGGGATCTGTTTTCCAGGGGGCCGTCGTGTCGGCGGCTTTGCCCTCCGTGCAGGATTTTAGCGCCTTGTCCGCCCGCCGCTCGCAGCTCTCGGGGCGCACAGGGGCGGCGGAACGTGGTGCTGTCTCAGGCCGCGGGACATCCGCGGCCGCGGAGCGTGGGAATATCGGCTACATCCCTTCGGAGGCTGGTCAGGGACTTTCGGAGCGGGATTTCCCTCCGTCCCGCTGAGAAAACAACCGGGGAGCGGTACATAAGTGGCAGGCGGTTTCCAGGCCGTGCAGTTAGGCTGTGCTTTGGGGGTGACAGCGTGTCCCAGTGAGGTGTCGGGGGACAGCCCCCTATGACAAAGACCCGGCCTGCCCGCTGCCTGATGCGCCGGGCGAGGGACCACGGGCAAAGATCCACGGGCGCAACACCGCCCGAGGGGTCAACAACCCGTCCCTGGAGGGCAGGGCCTTGGGCTGCCCACGGGCGAGGGGACCCGCGTGAGACACCCCTCGCCCCTGGGAAGGCAGCAACCTCCACGGCGCCCGTGGCAGCCCCGCGGCCTGGGATTTTCAGCGGAGCTGGAGGAGGCAGTGAACCCCCACGCCGGGGCCGCTGGGGCCGCGGGCAACCTCTCTGCCCGGCTGCACCCTCCGCGGCGGGGGGGGGCTGTGGGCCGGCTGCCGGGGCCCGTCTCCCACGGACGGTACCTGCGTCCGCAGGCAGATACCCACAGGACAGCCGCCTTTCCTCCGTCTCATTGCACCGCTTTCTCCCGCAGGAGCTAAATTGCCCGGAGAAAGCCACGGGTGAATTACACTTGTTCTCCCTCCGAGTGAATAATTTTGTTTCTTCCGTTATATTTCGCAACCTGTATAATTATTCCATGAGACACGCCACAAATTACATGTATTGCAGGTCGGAGATGAGGGCGATAGGCAGGATTCTAGTCCTCTGTATCTTAGGCAGGATCTTCTATTTTCACACCATGCCCCAGGGCGATATAATTCAGGGGCGCCTTGAAAGAAATCCACAACGAGAATATGGCCGACGTTAGTAAAATAACCGCTTTTTTGGTTGTTGTTTAAAGGTAGCTTTTAATCGGAGCTAGCGTTTGAAGATTCCGTTTTCACCCTGAACTACCTACCGTTCAAATCTGCTAAGCATTTCTAGACCGACCGTGGATTAGCGAATTTAAATTCCCACTACTGTTCAAATAGCTCTGCCGCATATATATTTCACAGCGTAAAAAGGGGAGCGTTTGACTCGCGCTCGCTGGCAGGAGTAAGGTAACATTTTGGATCGGACCCCTGCCACCCTCCGAGTCAGTCAGCGTCGAGGCTCTCGCAGGCTTCAGCGGCAGGAGCAGGTCGCCTTTCCCGGCCCTGGGGCGGGGAGCAGGATCGGGCCCGCGGCGGAGTACACCCCCCCACACACCCCCCCCGCCGGGTGTGTATCCCCCGGACACCCGGGCGAGCGGCGGCGGCGGCGGTGGAGGCTCCGCGCCCGGTCCCGCGGGGCCGGCGGCTCCTCTCGGACTCGCTGCCTCCTCCTCGGTCCTGGCCGGAGGCCCCTCTCGGGAAACGTCGCCCGTGGGCGAGTGGCTCGGTCAGGTGAGTACGGGACGGGAGGTCCGGGCCTTCCTCGCCGGGGCACCCCACGGAAGGGGGATGTGGGAGCGGCGGTGCCCGGGGGAGCCCTCCGCGCAGCGGCCGGGATGCCGGTGCGGTTCAGGGCACGGAGACACGGGTGTCTGCGGTTTTCCGAGTCGCGAAAGATGCCCTATCCGCGGGGTTTGCCTGCCTTCCCGCCCCCCGCCGCCGTCCTCCCGCGTGTCTGCCGGACCACGGCTGCATCCACGCAGCCCCCCGCGCCCCCGTCCCTCCGCCGCGGAGATGTGGCTCGGTGAGCGGGGGAGAGCGGGTGTGGAGGTGTGTGTGCTGGTGTTATTTATTACCTTCATTTACCGTCCAAAAGCTGTTGGCACATACATTTTCAAGTACAAATTGCTGTTGTATTACATATTCCCCTCTCACCAATCTGCCGCCTGCGTCCTAAAATACATCCCTAATGTGTTTTGCAAGTAAATATATCACCAACGAAAATAATTAAGCATCGTGATACACTAATTCACGACGCCCGTCCCTGCATGCCGTTCGGAGAGAATTATTATTTATATTCCCAGAGTTACAGAGAATGTTTTAAAATGGTCGTGGAGAACTTACTGTGCCTTGTTTGCTGTGTAGAGTTGTATACGTGAGGAGTTTAATTTGCAGACGTTAAAAAAACAAAAGCAAAAAAAAAGTGCCGGAAGAAGGATTTGAAAAGAAAGCAAACACAAAATTAAAAACCAAAACTTACACAAACAAAGCAGGGTCTCCATTTTCTCAGCTCCCCTAGAAAGTAACACGTTAGGTATAACATTTTAGCGGATGTCCAGAGGGACGCAAGGGACAGAGGGAGCAAGTTATTACTGTGTATTTAGCGTATTTATTGAAACATTAATGTCAGAGCGATATTTCATTCCCAGCGTAAAACGCAAAACATGATTTAAAGACGAGAAAGATTAGTTTAGTTTCAGTTCAAGTAATTATTGCAGGATTCGGCGACATATACTTTAATTACTATTGTCTGGGTATGTTGGATTATAATCACCTAATTTTGGACGTCCTTGGTCCTTCAAATTTGAAATTCCCATGGACAGAAAATGGCCTTACGTCTTTGATGCTGACGGAAGGGTCCAGCAAATGTTGTGTATTTTTTTCCCACCAAGAGAATAATCCGGTATTTAATCTATTCCCGCCTCGAGCTCTTGGCAGTAGCAAAGGTGGTTTGCTATGGGAAATAAACCTTGACAGGAGCATATTTCCGAAAAAGAATGATAAGTAGAACTGCAAAGCTCTATCTATTTTCGGCCTCCTTTTTCTCGGACTAAGACTCCCGCTTAAAAGCCCTAGCTAGGTGAGATGGTCTCTGAAGCAAAGGCAAAAAATACGGTTCTCAATATCGAAATGCTCAGAAAAGAAAATCGCCCATTGCTTCCAGAGCAGAGACTTTATTCTGTATGCGTCTGAACGAACGGGTAAGCATCTCGGCCTTTAGCCTATAAATTTCAGTTATTAAAAAAAAAATGGCTATGGCTTAAATAAAACCCCATTCCTGGTGCATTTCAGCATTCTCCGTGGGCAGCGTTAGCAATAAAATCAAGACAGCGTTTAATACAAAAAAAATATTGGCAGGCGCTAAAAGGCCGTTTGTTGCCATTCATAACATTTAGATGCGTTTTAATGCACTTTAATGATGATTTGAAGAGATGGCCTTGCACGTTCTCGGCCAGTAAAGGAGTCCAAAAAGAAGAGGGGAGACCAGGGGGTGACTTTTCCTCGTGGATCGTCGGGGACGTGGGGCAGTGGGTGCCGGGTCGGGCCGATGCGCCCCGGCCGCTGCCGCAGGGGTCCGGCCGCGGGTGTTTTTAACCACGCCGTGAGCCCTTCCCTGCCCCCCGGGCCCCCTCCCCCTTGAATGCAGTTGATTCATGAACGAGGGTACGAAATGCAAATGTTCATTAAGTCTTTCCTTTCTCCCTCCTCCCTCCGGCCTCCCTCCCGCCTCCGCACCCCCCTCAGAAGAAAAAAAAAAAAAAAAAAATTTTTTTTTTTTTGCTCCAGTGAATAGTTTCAACATGGCGTGCTGAAAGGCAGAAGCTTTGCCCGTTCCTAGATCTGAACTGTGATTAAACATCACCAAAGAGACCATCTCTCTTCTTCCCGCCGCTCCCCCCTCCCTTCCCTCCCCGTAGCGTAGAGGAAAGCGCCCTCTTTTACGTAGGAAAGGTCAAGTCCTACAACGCACAACCCACGGTCATTACTGTACTGTGACCCGGGGTGTACTGGGGAGGAACGGCCGGGTGTCCCGTGATCAAAAACACTGGGACTTTTTTTTTTTTTTTTCCTCTCCTTCTCGTGCGATGGGAACCCGTGGAATTAGACAGCATTTTAGCCTCCTGCAATCACCTTGTGTGCATATCGCCATCGGAAATCCTAGGGGACCAGGAGAGACAGAGAGAGAGGGGGAAAAATAAATAGCAATAAAAGTAGTAATAATAACAGCAATAATCGTCATTAGCCTGTGATATTGCTGCATTTTGCCTGAAGCTGACAGGAAGGACGATGTGCCCTAGTGGCTAGATTTCTCTCCGTCTAAAGGCAGACCAACAACAACTAGAACAACAACAACCAAAAAACAAAAACAAAACAACCAACAACCAAACAAAAAAACAAATCAACAGCAACCCAAGTCACTCAGAGATCGAGAAGGAATATTTTTTGGACCGGGTGTATTTAATCTGTAAGGGAGGACACCAAAAAATGTGCAATCCATCCTCATTGATCTGGAGATCTACAGCCCAGCGCGGGATCCTAGCTGTCAGTCTCCGTGGGGATATATTTTTTGCACAGGCGAGAGACTTCTGGATGCTGGGGTAAGATTTTCATGCTCTTCCTGGAAACGGCTGAATGTTGTTCCTCTCCCCCTGCTCGGTGGTGAATTAAGCAAACAAGCCAACAACAAACACCCACCCGGTCCCCCCGCAAAGCCCCCCGCATGACTGGAGCAAAGTCATTTGGAAGGCCTTTGTGGAGGGTTTCCCAGGCCCCCGCTCTCCCCCCAGCCCACCCACCCACCCCGCTCTCGTTCTCCCACGGTGTGCGAGGCTGCTTCTGCCGCGGGGATCTGGGTGAAGGCAGCTGCCTGGGCTGATGGTAATAGAGCCGCAGAGCCCGTTGAGAAAAGTAAGACTGCTTCTTCTAGCTTGGGTGCTGGCTCCACCTTTCCCAGAGATGCTGCTTCCCAGCCTAGCATAGGTGGAAAGTAACGAAGGCTCTTGGCAGGAAAGTGGGCCAGGAGAGGCTGGGGGCAGAGCCCAGGGCTTGGGCAGACTTGCAGAGAGAGTTTCTGGTTGCTTGGCTTTGTGCTGCGCCGGGTTGTCTTGCAACGTTGGGTCAGGCTGCTTGGAAAAGCGGCTCCTTGGGTTTTCTTCTCGATTGTTTTATTCCCGCGTGTTTGCCTTTGAAATTATTCGAGTCGTTCAAGGGCTGGGGAGGAGGGCGGACGGCTCATCGTGGAAGGAAGCAGGGGAAGGCGGTTTGACCTGTCTGCTTTTCGCCATTGCATCTGTGTATTTAGAGAGAAAAATGCCAGCCGGGCGTTGTAACCTGCCACCTTAAATTAAACCGAACTTCGTCGCAACCACCTTGATTTGAACGCACCAAGCCAAGTGCTTTCATTTATTCCTGGTCGCATAAATCGGCCTCTCTGGTCGGATTGGGCTAGGAGCAATGGAAAAGCAGGGTATTTTAAATCTGGTTTTAGCCTTCGAGGTGCCCTCGGTTAGGCATAAAAAATGATCGATTGCAATACAAAGCAACCTTGGATAGGCTTCGCCTCTAGCTAGTGATTGCTTTATGTTTAAATATGTGAGGGTTTGTAAAATGAAAATACCGTGCTGTATGGACGGTTGATGGGAAAATAAAACCGAAAGAGAATGGGCGAGTAACCCACGCATTCCGCCTGGTCTGATTCGGGGGATTTTGCCCAAATTCCGCCGGCTTCTGCGGCGTGGACCTGTCGTGCTGATGAGCCCCGATGATTTCTCCAAGAAGTGATATTAGTACTGGCATCTGTCGAAAAGTGGTGAAAGGGAAATAAGGGGGACTGTGAGCGGGTTTCCACCCCGGCATAGGCAGGAGCAGCCATATTAAGCTTAGAGGGAGAGCTATTTTTATGGGTATCTTTGCATGACATACGAGAGAACAGGCAAGGAGCGGTCCTTATAGAGCCGGCTGAGCCGTAGGTGGGCATACGGCTGCATCCTCAACTGCAGCACGCATTTTGAGCTTGTGTCAGACAAATAGCTGCCTATAGAGGTTACATAAGTACGGGTACCTTCGCTACAGTGCAATGGTGAGAGTCCATCAAAATATGAAGTTGGGACTTTGAAGTCGTTGATTTGACAGCCCCGGTATAGTGATACTTCCTGTACCCGCCCCCTAAAATAATCCTTGATGAAGAAATATCTTTACTTCGGTGGGTTTCACGATATGTAAGTCAGGCTCTCCTATAAAGTTAGCAGTGTGGTACAGTAAATTCTGATGTGTTTCTTGGCGAGTTGGGCAAAATAAAAAATAAAAAAAAAAAAAAAAAGAAAACCCTTTATAAATCACTGCTAAAATTCAATGTACATTAGAGAGAACCTTATATCCTATAAAATTCAATTTAGATGAGAATTCCAGTCGATTACCCTGACTTGAATTTCTGTGTCAAGTGTGGATCTTGGCATCACAGGAACAGCCTAGCTACGACAGGCTTGTCTCGGCATTGAGGCAGTTCACTTTCTGTAGCTTTCTGCTCTTAATCTAGAGGGCACGTTATATATCTCATAACTCTGGTGTGTTGTTTGCATCCTGAATTGGTAGGCTGAAAAATACTCCTTTGTCAGAGACAAAGCAGTAGGATTTTTTTTTTCATCTCACTGAATATATTTCCTGGATTAACAAATCTAAGGTCAAGTTCAAGGCATCAGCTGTAGCAATACTTTTAATTGTAAGTCGACATGGGAATGTTTTGGCGGACTTTTTTTTTTTTTTTTTTTTTTTTTTTTTTTTTTTTTTTAAATGTGCAGGGTAAAGCGGCATTCCGGGCTGCGGGTGAACTTTGCATGGGAACATCGCCTGCGAGGTGGCCGTCCGTAGGGATAACCGCGTCATTTAATAGCCCCGCACTTTCAAGGGATTGCTGGGGATGTTCCTCAAACCGCTCTGATTAATTCCACATAAAATACTTCGGCATGAAAGGGGACTGGTACCCGCTAACTACGAACGGCGCTAACGACCCGGTTCTTTGTGGGTCTGTGTGGGAGTCGGTGGAAAGCGCCTGCTTTTCTGTACCGGCGGATTATAAACAGGGAAATTTGCATTTACACTCGTTTTAGAGCCTGCCGCTTGGTCTAGACACCCTTCTCCCCCATCCTATTTTTGCCAGAAGTCTCTTGCACCTGTATCTGGATAGATGGGGGTGAAAATGAATGGCTGGATGTGCATTTTCATGTGTCGGGCAAGTCTCACAGAGCGTTCAAGGGGAGAAAAGGAGACATTTATGGGTAGCATCATCAGTCAATCAATTTCTGGTATACTTGGCCGTTTGAGAAAATGCTTTCTTATGCCTCCCGTTTGACAAATCTGCCTGCGTTTCCTTCAGGAGCAAGCTACGAGTAGTAAATGTAAACAAAGTGTCAGAGGGGTTCAGCGCCCCAGAGCCTGGGCGCTCAGGGCTTGGGGAGCCAGGGAGTGAGGAGACACGGCGTTAGGAGAGACTCCCCGCGCTTGTGAAGGCGCCGGCAGCCTGTTACAATAATAAATCGTTTGGCTGCAAAAGGGCAAGAAAATGGTTCTCGAAAAAGAGAAGCTGTCTGACTGGAAGTGGCTGCCTCTCTTTAAAAAAATGTCCTCGGCGTTTAGGCTCGTTGCAGCTATCGGAGTCAGGGTCTGCCTTCAGAGAGAGCCCTTGGATGTTCATCAGCGCAAAGGGATGAAAAATACCATGGTTGATCGCCAATTAAGTGTAGATCTCTTTAGGTCCGTAGCCGCTTAATCGTAATGGTTAAACTAAACAGGAGGGTTGGGAAGAGGGAAAAAAACAACCACCACCTGAAGCTTTTCCATCTCAGATACTGAAAATGATAGGGAGGGTGACAGAGGAAATGAAAGGATTTCGGTAATTGATACTAAAAATCAATCTAAAATATTCGATGCCAAGATGAGCGCAGCCTTTTGAGACGTAACGTGATTAAATATAACAACAAAAGAATAACCTTGACTTGAATCCTCTTTACATCTGCCATTTCTCTTTACACATTTCCTAGCAAAATCACAACCATACCTCTTCAGGTTTTGGATAATAGTCTATCCCGTATCACAGCACGGGGCTTCCATCTCGCCGATAAAAAAATAAATAAATAAATAAAAATACCTATTATTTAAATAATTTGAAAAATCTTGTCTAACTGTTGCAACACTACTTTCCATTGCAGCGTTAAGGGAATGCACTTAGTTTAAAAATATATATATATATAAAAATAGATGGCTATGTATAGCTCCTTTCCGTACCGGACAAAAAGTCAAAGAGAAAAGAATAAATGCCAGTTAAGAGCTTCTGAGCCCAAGATATTTAAAATCCAAACAATAAACACGCTTCTCTGAAGCTGCATTCCTGGTAAATTTTGCGAAGAATTATCGCCTTCTGGCCTTATTTTCATTGGAAAAGGTGGGAAGGGGGTGCGCTTTTCGTTGGCAACAACGTTGCGAATTCCCTCATATTACGTTTTTTCTAATAAGCCTTTGTAGACTGTAATCAATCTGCAAGTTTACAAAATTCCCAATTCCTGAGATATTTTCTCCTGTTGGAGCTGTAACACCCCCCACCCTTCCTATGCAAGAGGAGCAGCAGCGATTGAAGCCAGCGATCGTGTAATATTTTAATTAGCTCCCCTCGACGCAAATTCCTCTTAGCACAAGTTTCTCCTGTTATTTACAGGCACCCACCCTACTGGCAAGGTAAATGGCCAGCTTCAAAATTTTTCAAGCAAAACCCGGTACAAAAAGACAACAATTTAGACACTATAGAACTTGACCTTTTGGAGACGAGCGGTAGTAAGTTAAACAGTTCCCCTTGCACGCCATCTGTATATATAAAAGCTGGGCTATCGAGGCGTCCTAGTTCTGTTTATATTCCTCCAAAGAAGAGATGTAGCTTTTTCTCCTGGCTTTGTTTAGCTTAGCTATGGGTAAATGTGCTCACAGTCTCCCCACCTCTTGGCCACGCTTGTCCTTTGCAAAAACGTCCTGCAGCAGAGCTCCCAAATTCAGAGCGGTTTTACCCTCTCTAAGCCGGCCGAAATACATGGGAAGGCGTAACGAATGCATTTTGCTTCTCCAAACGAAATGCCTGCCTTTGTTTATGTTGTTTTCAGTGAGGTTAGCGAGGGGAAGGCTCGATTTTCCCCCTTCCTCAACGCGGAAGTCCCAATTACTGTATTAAAAGAGCAATTCAACATTAGACCGAATAATCAACATTGATAATTGTGCTGAATACAGCAACTTAACAGCAGGCTCCCTGCAATTACCCACACATTCCGGGGCTTTAAGCGTACATTATCTCTGTTTCACTTAACAGCAAATAAAGCAGAGAGCAGCCTGTGCCTTGGGTGTCTACTGGCTCCCAGACGAGCTGCGCCCCTCGCCGCCTTCCCCATCGCCCTCCCCGCTTGCGCTGCAGGCGGAACAGGGGGGCGTTTTGGGGTCCCCTGGCGTTGCAAAGCCGCTTGAAGAAACACGCCGCTTGGTTTGGGGAGGCGAGGGAGAGGACGGGGACGGGACGAGACGGGACGGGACCGGACGGGGGTGGGGGAGAGCTCGAGCGATTCAGAAGTGGCAGCGGGGCTGCCCGTGTGCGTGCTGTGCACGCATGCATCTGCCCAGACCCACGCACACCCACGCACACGCCACTTTCCAGTCGCCTGCTCTCCCTCCTTGCCTTGATTTCCCTTTGTTTCCCAGAGGCAGCCCCGACCTCTGGCACGGCAGAGCCTCGCACGGCGCCACAGCCCCGGCTTCGGAGAGGAGCGGGAAAGAGCCCCATACGAACCTGTGCCAGCTCCGCTCCCCATTTCTAGCCCCAAGGGCTGACATTTATTGAAATGCAAGAGGGGGGCTGCAGTGAGTCCGAGGAGGTGGCGTCCCGCGATTAAGCGCTGGGCAGCTCTGTCATGTCTGCTCTGACACAAGCTGAAGTTGACTGCCAAAGTGCTATAAAACCGCAGGTCAGTCTAGAACTGTTTTCGGTTCTCCTAGACGCGCCGTGTTCAATTATAGCCTTAAAAGCCCTAATACAAGTGCAAGAATTTGTTTGCCATCGCACAGAGGCGGGGCGAGGCTCTGCAATGGTGGCGCCTTTGTTATCTCAAAGTCACTGAAATCCTTATACATTCCTTTTTGTTTGAAGGGAGGGGTGTCTACATGCGTGCAGGGTGTGGGGAGAGGTTTTTAATCGACGGAATTGAAGGGTGGGGGGACACAGGGAAAATAAACAGTGCTCGGATACCAAAAGAGGGCTTCCGACCCCCCAACCCCACCCCCCAGCCCCCGCAAAAGCAAGAGGGGGAAGGAAATGGAAGCAAAAGTATAGCGTTCAGGAAAAAGCCAACCAGAGCTGTCGCACCCCCCACCCCAAGTCCAAAAAAAAAAAAAAAAAAAAGAAATAAAAGAAAAGAAAAAGAGAGGGAGAGAGAGAGAAAACCCCCAAACCCTTTTACAATCCCTAAACGGCACTGCAGTCTTCTGCTAGCGGTTTTGACGACATGCAATCTCTTTCCATCCACTTTCCAGCAAATATGTCAAGCTGGAAGATTAATTCATTAATTTCAAGTTCAGCTCGCAGACATGTAGTGAGCATGAGAAGTTCTTGCAGCAAACCAAAATAAAGAGTTCATTACAGGGATACGTCCAGAGCATTTGATTTGTGAACGGTAACCCTTGTAAAATAAGAAAAAGGCATATAAACATTAATGCTAATAAATTAGTTTACTCCACTACAAAGTAATTACTTGATAATATTGAATTTACAGCTTGAATTCAAACGCAATAGTTAACTATAATGTAGGGAAAATACATAATGAGAATATTTTCTCCGTGCACAACATGATTAGATTTGTTATTGAGTCAGTTACGATAAGCTAAGCAATAAATAAACAAATCGATGTTGACATTTAAATACCGAAGATCTCCAGAATTTACTAGAGAACTTTCTCCGGATATATAAATACTTCCACAGTACTGCAGAGGAAGAGGGTGGAAAATCCAAATATTCTTTCCCTAACATTTTCGTTTCCCTTCCATTAGCCTCCAAAGTCCACGGGGGCATGGATCTTGAACTACGTCTAATTTCCTAAGAGCACCGACTTCACAATAGCCTTGTGCCGTTCTGTTTTTCTATTTTGATGAAATCCAGCCGGAACCCAAATATTTCTTTCCTGAAATCGAGCATCAGAATAGCAAAAAAATATTTTTTCCGAGAGCCTAGGGATGTCCGTGCCTCAAAAGGTGCTGTATTCTTTGGCGTATTTCTCTGTTTTCTTTGGCTCTGCTCTTTCGGTGGGGTGTGCATTTTTATTGGCAGAGAAGTACTTTTTAGTCTCTGCCCTGAACAATCCGCTTTCTATATCATCCCTTTCATGCAACAATAGTAAAAGTTTAACCACGTTTTTAAAACAGGTCTCCCTGGGTCTCAGCCTTCAGCGACGTACGAGGCAAAAAGGAAAGTATCTCGGTACGGCAAGTTTGTTCCTAGGGGTTAACAGTATGTCAAATAATTTTAACTAGGCTTCTGGCAATTAAACTCGGAGTATTTGTCAAGCCGGGGTAGCCCAACATCCACTGTTTTTCCAAGTATTTAGCGGCAGCGTTGAGGCGGAGAGATCAGCAAACACTCTTTTGCTCCGTGGTCTGCAATTTCAAGGGCTCTCTGGCGACGCGAATGAGGGAAGGGACGGTTTGGAGGGGGTGAGGAGGGAGAATCTTTGTCCTGGCACCCCGACATTGTTAACTACCTCCAGTAAAGCCCGGCTGAAGCCGCGCGGGGTATTTGAGGTTAATATGTAAGTAAGGGAAGGAAGACACTAAGCGCTTCGGAAGTGAACATGAATGCAAGCATGTAATCTATTCACCATGAAAATCAGTACAGACTTGACCCTGGCACATTCTTCCTAGTAACGTTTCCAGAAAAACCCTGCGGGGCGAGGGCTTTCTTTTCTTTTTTCTTTTTTTCGGGGAGAGGGGGGTGGAAGCCCATACCGAACCAAAACAAAGTGGAGGGAAGGGAAAAAAAAAAAAAAAAAGAGGGAGAAAAAGCCCCCAGTCGGTTTCTTCGGGAGCGTTTCCTGCTCGGAAGCCGCTTTCCAGAAGAAACCGTGCCTGCGCCTCTCCTGTGCCCTCCTTCTCGGAGGAGAGCCGCCGAACGCCCCAGCAAGCCCCCAAACAAACAGAAAGGTCTCACCGAACCCCGGGGGGGATTGCTAAGCCTCTCTACTCCAGAGCCAGTGGGTGCCATGGGCCGGGCGGCTAAGTCTGGGGGCAGGGGCCAGGCGGCTTTGTGTCCCCCAGGGCCACCCCCCCGGGCAACCTGCGCTCGGCTCGCCCTTAGGCGCTGGCGACGAGCTGTTGCTTCCCCCCGCGATGGCCACAAAGGGAGCGGGGCCCGGACCCGCCGCTCGTCAATGTCAACGTCGGGCCACGTGACCGCACCTCCCTGCCGCCGCCGGGGAGAGCTTTCCACGTCAGCTTACGTCTCCCCATCTCTTACTTCACGGATCTGCTTCAAAGAGGCAGCTGCGTTAGAGAATCATGTTAAGCTCAGCTAATGCGGAGAAGCCGAGGTAGCCCTAATGATGGATTTTGATGAGCGTGTTCCTTGTTCCTCTAACATGTATTTGCCAAGTTGTACTTACTACGTCTCGGGTCCTGATTTTTCCAGCCTCCCTTCTTTTTTGCCCCAGACCCCGTCTTCTCGCCCTATGACATACTCCTACTCCTCCAACCTACCCCAGGTCCAACCTGTGAGAGAAGTTACCTTCAGGGA
The DNA here is from genome assembly GCF_965140245.1 of Athene noctua. Classification (NCBI taxonomy): domain Eukaryota; kingdom Metazoa; phylum Chordata; class Aves; order Strigiformes; family Strigidae; genus Athene; species Athene noctua. Next base: position 140,179,759 of record NC_134038.1, on the reverse strand, counting down.
ATATGCCATTGATCCCTCCAGTAAATGGCACCCCAGGAACAATCTGCCCCACTGCTACTCCGCAGAGGAGATCATGCACAGAGACTGCCTGCCTGCCACCAACACTGCTAGCATGGGCGAGATGTTCGGCAAAAACACAGCGAACGTCTACCACCCCAGCACCACCGTCTCCTCCAATTTCTATAGCACGGTGGGCAGGAACGGGGTCCTACCCCAGGCTTTCGACCAGTTTTTCGAGACGGCTTATGGCACGGCGGAAAACCTGGCCTCGGCGGACTACCCCGTAGACAAGAGTGGCGAGAAGGCACCCGCGGCCGCCGGGGCGGCGGCGGCGGCAACTTCAAGTTCGGAGGGCGGCTGCGGCAGGGCGGCGGCGGCGGCGGCGGAGAAGGAGAGGCGGAGGCGGCCGGAGAGCAGCAGCAGCCCCGAGTCATCTTCCGGCAACAATGAGGAGAAATCCGGCAGCTCCAGTACGTATAAAGGCAGCGCCCGAGCGCTTTTAGGAAAGGCAGCTTGAAATCTAGCGCACCGCCGCTGTTAAATTTTTATATGCTGTTTTATAAGCATATAAGGTTTATGAAGGGCCTTTAGATTTCCCCCAACAAAACTTTGTTATAAAAGGCGAGATCACGTGTTTAGTGCTGAAATTGGCCGTGAAATACCCACCGGGCAATGGATGCCTTAAAAAAAATTTTTCTTTCTCCTTCCTCTTTTTTTTTCCCCCCCCCCCCCCCTTTTAAATAATAATAAAAAAGAGCTCTGTGGTCAACTCTCGAAAATATAATAACGTACGTTCGGTGCCTGTAAATTCGGCAAAAAAAGGAGATCCTGACTCCTTTGATATCAATGTAATCCAGTGATTTTATAAAAGCCATGTGTTGCACCAGAAGTCTAGTTAGGAGCCGAATTCAAAGCCTTCACCGTTTTAACGATTGTACTAGAATAGCGTTTAACAGATAAAGTAGCCGCCTGAACTGTAGCAATATATTAAAAGAAACAAATTAACCTAAAGCTGGCCTTTTTGTCTAAAGGAAGCCATTTTACTAAGGCACTGTGGCAATTACGTGTTGCCTTCTGTCCAACAGTTTGTTACTTACAATTGTTATTCAATCTGTCAAAGTCTGATTTTTTTATGTGGGCTTTTTAAAAGGCAAAGCTAGTATACGGCTCGGGGGAAAAATACCTCGACAATGAACTGTACCAGAAAAGGAAGTTTTTAAAGGGATAGCAGCTACGTTTAATGTAAAGAGCTCCTGAACCTTGAAACCTTTTATATTCTGCTTAATGAACTTTAAAACCGTAATGGCTAATCGGGAGGAGAATACCTCGATGCGGTGGAGAGCGGTCTTGAAAATAGCCGGCTGGGGGAGAATGAGGCGCCTTAGCCGAGGGCTCAGGGGCTTTTCCTCCGCTGGGGACGCAGAGCCGGCATTAGTCTAGGGGAGGAGGGCGAGCTTGGGGCGGGAAGGGGCTCGGGGAGCGCTGGGCGTGGGTCCCCCTGCCCGACCCCGCGCTGCCTGCTGCCGGCAGCCAGGTGATGGCCGCTCCCGGGGCAGCTCCGTGTGCCTGGCGCCCGGCGGAGCCGCCTACAAAGGGTTTCCTCCGGCTCGTGAAATCCGCAGGAACCCCCCGCCACCACCACCGCCACCACCACCTCCTCCTCCTCCTTCCTCCGGCCGCCCTCCCCGCGGAGGCAGCGAGGCCGGCTCCCCGCGGCTCGGCGGGAGTTTCGCCCTCCCTGTCGCCCCGGGCCGCCGCGCGGCGGGTCCCGGAGGGTCTCGGAGGGTCCCGGTCCCAGGCTGCCCGCAGCCGCCAAGGGGGAGGGCTGGCTCCCAGCCTCGGACCTGCCAACACCGGCCCCGGAGCGGGCAAAACGCGTCTTTTCCATATTAATGTGTTTTGCCTGAGTGTGCCCCCCACCCCCCTCCTCAGCCCCCGCCGCCGGCCACCGCCGGGTCTCAAACGCTTCTGCCTTTTTTCACTCCACAGGTGGACAACGTACCCGTAAAAAGAGATGCCCATACACCAAATATCAGATCAGAGAGTTAGAAAGGGAATTCTTCTTCAGTGTCTACATAAACAAAGAGAAACGCCTCCAGCTCTCCCGAATGCTCAATCTGACCGACCGCCAAGTGAAAATATGGTTTCAGAACAGAAGAATGAAAGAAAAAAAAATTAACAGGGACCGATTACAATATTACTCAGCTAATCCACTACTTTAAAACTCATAGCGTTTTTCAAGACGAGATTAAATTCAGATTTCGCCCTTGACAAGGTCAAGCCACGGGGTTACGTGGAGGAAGGAGGTGTGTATCTGACGGGACTAGAAGAATCCAAGGTTTTACATACATGTAAATCTACTCTGGAACTTCGGTGATGAATTTTTATATATCTATTTACATATCAACTGGAATCGATTTGATTTTGACACACATGGCATCCATTTCTAAACGTGCACGTCACCTCTGAGTGCAAAATCCATACCTCTTACCTTTGCAGGCACTGCGGCTCTCCCTGCTGCCGCTTTCGGCAGGCACAGGCGGGGACGGCACCCCTCCGTCCCCGGACTCGCCCACCCCTTGCCCTCCCTCGCCCCTGCGCTGCTGCGGAACAGCTGGCTGGATGCTGCCAGGTCCAGCTCGCCCGACCAGGACCACTGCAGAAGACAGATAAACTCTAAGGAATAATCTTTTGTCCTTCCTTAGCAGAAAATGTCTAGGCTGGAGGCAGTGCTCTCTTGCCCGTGGGTTTGAAAGGAGAATTTAAGGGGGGTGGGATGGGGGTGTCACGCAAACGCGGACAATTCAAGGGAGCGGGGGATGACATGCCTACACCTTCATGAGGCCAACCGCGAGCAGTTGTAATATGGATGTAGTGATGGTTATAATAGTGTTTCCTTTGGGGGTGTGGGGAGGGAGGGGGTAGGGGGAAGAAAGAGAACTAAATGAAAGACTTAATTATTTACTTTAAAAAAAAATCAGGTATAAATTCGCCATATATCGTAAAGAAACAATCACTGAAGGAAAAAAAAAAAAAAGATTTAGCAAATTTTAATTAGCTCTCGCTTTATTTATGACAACTGACTACGTGTTGCCATCTTTTCGGAGACAAATCATATTTAAATATTAAAAATAAAACGGCAAAAAGAGTGTGAATTTCAGCGTTTTAAAAGAAACAGCTCCATAAAGGAAACTAACCTTCTGGCTTCTGGCTCACAAACTTTCTTCAGGAAATACCTGTGGAGAACGACAGTTTAGCAAATACCACACAACACTTAATTAAAACTTGGAATTGTGCAATGCACTAACATTGGATCATTAAAATAACTCGATCGCATGTTCGTTTAAAGGTGACTAGTGGGGAGTTGAAACAGAAGCCAGACAATGTAAATATGGTAATTTTGTTGTTGTCTACTTTAAATGTCACGAGCTCTACTTTGTCGCCCAGTCGACGTATGCAAAGAATGGAGAGTCGTTCGGAGTTATTTTAAATATCTATAAATATATATATTTCCCTGCAGGAACCAAAGCGTGAAAAAAAATGCAATTTAAAAAAGAAAAGAGAAAAAAAGGAAAATATTTAAAATTCTATATCAGTTTACAAAGGATACGGTGTTCTATCGTTAAGGTAATTTGCTGTTGAGAATATCTGAATGTATATTTCATACAGGAACGGTGTTTTACAGACTTGTAAATAATAAAAAAGAACCCATGACCTATTACGTTCGAATGCCTTTTTTTTTTTCCCTTGGGGTTGGTTTTTTTTTTTTGTTCCTTTGGGGCTAAAGGGTGTGGGATTTCTTTACATGTGCAACAAAGTGGTGATAAGAATGTTTTTTGATTAATAATTTTGCCAAATGGATGTAATTTCTTTGACACGGTTCACAAAATGCAATATCTTTATATGACATCACTGTTTTCTATATGTATCATCTATATGTATATACAGTTTTCTTTTAATATGCGAAAGTATTTGGTTGCATGTATACAGTGGAACAGCGCACAAGGAAAATAAAAAAATGGAAACTTTATATTTTTACTCTGGTGTTACGTTACTGCATGTTCTTTTTATCCGGTGTAACTCTGGGACCAAAATTCCTCATGACCTTGTTCAGTCATTTGGGGAGAATTATTCTTCTTTTGTGAACTTCACCGTTAAATCTTCTGTGCTGGAGTTAACAAGTGAACCCAGGCTTGTTCAAGCATCGTTTCAGCGGGTCAGAGGAACAGGAAAATGAAGTATGCTCCTAGCTAACTTGTGTTAGGCCTTTTCCTTCTCCTGCCAACCCCGGCAGGGCAAGGTCCTATGCTTGGGGGTTTGATGTGACATTGCTGTTTGCTCCCCACCACATGTGTCCAGGAGAACTGCTCGAAAAATGTTGGTAGCTGTGTTGGTAGTGTCTGGGGCAGATTTTATAAGCCCAGCACCAAAGGCGAGGTCCAAGCCAGCCGATGGATGTGGCCAGAAGTGTGAGAGCCCTAAGAAAATTGTTGTGTTTGGGAAAGAAAAAAAAAATATCTGCATGGTAGTGTGGTGGAAATGGACTGTTTGAAATTGTCCTTGATCTCCAAGGCAGGGAGGGGGTGGACTGAGGCAGGCGGGGGTGGGGAGGTGGGGGGGTGAGGGGGAGGAGGGCTGGAGGGAGCAAGTTAGGAGGGGGGAAAGAAAACCCCAAACCCCAAACAATAGCTGAGACAGATATGTGTTTTGAGAAGAATGTTTGAATCTTTCATGTTGACCCAAATCCTCACCAGGAAAAGAAAGTACAGTCTGTTTTCGCATTGTTTACTGGCTTTGAACTTCTGTATTGCTTGGACATCACCCATAACCTTGAGGTGAAGGACTTACTGACTTTGGGCCTTTGTTGACAACTGCCACCCAGCCAGACAACCTCTATCCAAAGGAAATGTTAAAAAGTGAGGGGGGAAAAAGGGGACTCTGCTTGTTTGTTTGTTTGTCTAGTATGCAAGGGGGATCGCTGGTTGAAAGGAGAAGGACAGATGGACGGGCAGTGGGAGAGGGACAGAGGGACGGCTGGAGAGCTGAATGGCAATGAAAGTTCAGCCAGCAAGCTTCCTTTCCTGGTTAAAAATTAACTGGCATTCATAGCCAATCCCAGAGACAGTTAAACCACGGAGTTTCTCTGCTCGGGGTTTTGATTTCCTAGCCCAATAAAATCGCATCCTCTCTGTTGCTGTGACAATGTGGCCATAAAAAGCGGCAGTGGCTCGTCCGCTCGCCGGGACGAAATGCAGCCCTATAAAGGCAGTGGCGGTTTCTGCACCGGGAGGTGAACGGCCCCTGCCCTCCGCCGCCGCCGCCGCCCGCCCGCCCGCCCGCCGTCCTGCCGCGGGGCCCCGCGGCAGGACGGCGGGCGGGCGGGCGGCGGCGGTTTGGGGGCTGCTTTGCCACAAGATGGCGATCTTCAGATCAATGTCAAAGCCGCCCGGGGCGAGGGGAGCAGCTCTGGAAAAAAAAAAAAAAAAAAGAAAAAAAAAAATCTCTTGGCCTTTGTTCATTTTGCATCCCTGGAGCCGCACGGGTAATTATTGCACTTACCGGGCTCCGCGATGCAAAAAGCCGCTCGGGATGGCGTGGGGGGGAAGCTGGGGCTTCTCGGCGGAGTTAAAGTTTCCAAAAAAATTAGGAAATGCGCGAAGGTAAGTGTTTTCTACATCTAGCCTGCGTGGAGAGGGGCGAGGAGCGTGCGGTGATCGGAGCGGTACCTCGGGAAGTGGGGTGGCCCCTGCCCCGACCACCGAGCCCCGCGGAAAAGAACCGTAGGGAGGGGAAGCGATGCAAAAAACGTTGGTGATCGCGATGTGAAATAATATAGAAGGAACTTTCTAAGTTGCAGTTGACCTTTTATTTTCTCTTCGTAAAGTTTTGGCCAGCCGCGTGGAAAAGCCACGTTATCTGGAAATATTTTTTCAGAGTAACTTGTAGCTTTCTTCCAGTTATAAAAAAATTGTAGCACTGGAAATATTATGAAACTTGACATTTATGTGTGGAACAGTAGGTGTCTTCAATCAAATAGATCTATGGCAACATAGACTGCAAATGACAGACAATTCTGACGATCTTATTGGACTTGAACTGTAGTTTAGTTAGGGTCGTTTGGTAACTTTAAAGGGTAGTCTGCTTCCTTGCAGCTGGACACAGATTGTGGTAAACAAGCTTTGACACACTTATGCTAAAAACTACTCATGTGATTGCATATTAAGTCAATGTTCATGTAAGAGCAGATTTGAGTTTCTTCCTCTCTGTCTCTCTCCCATATCTATTTGTCTATTTATGTATCTATCTTTCTAAACCAGCACATGTGCTGTAAACAAACAATAGTACCACATTCTCATGTGCTCAGAGCTGCTCTGGGTTGTAGCTTTGAAACTCTATCCTCGCTACGAGTATCCCTAACTCCAGGTTACTTTTCTCGCCCATAAAAGTTTCACATGTTTTTGTTATGTCTCCATTTGAGAAGGGCGGGAGGAAAGGTGGTATTCTAGGGGGGGGGGGGGGGATACTTGTTGGGCTACATATTTTAATCCACGTGCTTGTTAAGAGAGCATATACAATTTTCAAATATCTTTCCCCCCTTCCCCCCACCACGCCCCCCCCCAAAAAAAAAGAAAAAAAGGATAATTTTGTCCTTGTTCTCGTATGTAAAGTAATAACAACTTGCCTGCAGCATTTCTTAAGAAATTGCCCTTTAATATTGTGCGTCCAGGGAACCGTTGCAAGTGTAGTTAAAAGCACACGCTCAGTCGGCAGAGAACAGTTTTTAGATGACTATCGGAACCTATCGATTTCATCAAAGATGCTCCATTAAAAGCTCGGGGATGTTGATCTCTTTTGACCTCCCCCCGGCAACGCCAAGACGTGAGAAGCCACGTCTCGGGAAGGAGCAGGGCAATCTGAGGGTCCCTTTGCAACATTTCATTTTACACCAGTCAAGTTAAACTCAGCATATTTGATCAAATATTTATTTTTCCCCTTGTTGTTTCCCTGCCCCATTCAATACTCGGCTGAATAAATCAAAGGGACCCCAGCAGCAGTTAAAGCGCCCTCTGGTTACGAATTGTTTACTGACGGCCGCGGTCATAGGATAATATTTAAAAAAAACAAGCTTATTTCTTACAATAACTGTTTATTATTTCACATGATTTGGGTTTGCATGTTTTGTAGGGAAGAGGCGAAGCCAACTCAGTGTCTACACTGTGTTTAATTAATCGTGTACTCAACTTCAGCTCACATACCACATCCAAACCCCTGGGAGGCTTTTTCATAAGCTCTTTGGGTTTCTGTTTTGTTGCCTTTTTTTTTTCTTTTTTTTTTTTTTTTGTCACAATCTTTTCATTAAATGCTCTGAAATCGAAACTTCAGGCCAACGTGTGTGTCTGAGAGCCAAGCTATACCGCAACCAAAAAAGCTATTTGTATATGCATCCAGATCTTATTTAAAGGAAAGACAGCTACAAAAAGGGGAGAAGGGATACAGTTTCAAATGCTTAATACAGCTGTGCGGCCCATCTTTCGCAACAGAAGGGGTACACTTAAAAGACCGACTTGGGTATGTAAGATTTTCCCGACACATACATAACCCGATACCGTTGTTGCTTCTGCACGGTGTTTGGGGCTCTGCGGACAATAGAAAGCCCCGTTGTTCTCCCCAGTGCCAGAGGAATGGCGAGGAGATAAAGCCCTAATGAATTGGTTTGGGTGTATTTTGTCCTGCCGCACACTAGAATTCGGAGCTCGTCAGAATTACTTGCAAAATATGTTCCTAATCCAAATGAGTAAAATGATACACATATACGACAGAACATAGCTAGGAGAACGAGCCTCCGGATGGCTGGAATAAAATTAAATCTCAACCTAATTTTGAACAGGATAATCCTCCAAAACAAGCCACCCCCACAACCCCCCCAGCGCGAAAGAATTTCTAGTAAAGATAAAATTAGTGAGGCCGTCATTTGTCACCTAACTTGGCACAGACGGAGTTCCTAAACCTCCTGTTTGAAATCCGCCTTCTTTGGAGCAAATCCAGAAAGGGGGGGGAAAAAAAAAAAAAAAGAGAGAGAGAGAGAGAGACGAGGAATCTGGCACACAGGCATATTCCTGACAACTGACAGTTCCAATATTAAATAACTATACCCTGATTGCATTAATTTTGGGAGCTGCATAAAATGAAATCCACGGCTGCACTCTCAGGTAGGCGGCGTGTGCACTCCTGCAAGAGACTACGAGGCCATTCACGTTTTCACAAATTGCAGTTTGCCCGTGTCTACAAATAAAAGCATATTTTAATTAGCTCGCAAAATGCGTCTCTGGATTAACAGCGCTGATCTTTTGGGTTATACGGGCCAATAATAAAAAGATAAATCACGGTTTAACACGATACATTTTGAGATTTCCAGTCAGGGTTTGCTCCGGCTGGGCTGTCGTTTTTATTTATTCCCTTTTTGTTTTTAATTTTAGTCTAACCAATAAAACGGCTTAACGACGCTATTAATGCATCTATTATATTTTTCTTAGATCAATAAAGTTTTATTTTGATAGTGTTGTCTATGTACGCCGTGAATTTAGATTCTCTGCGAAAGCGCCTACCTTCTCGCGGGTTTTGATATTTATCAGAATTTTATTTGCTCGGTTTTATAGACCCTCGGATAGATTTACTTACAGAAGTAGAATTAAAAAGAAAGTAATTTTCGTCCCCTGGCGTCCACAATATTCTTTAAAATTTCTTTTAAATAGGGGTTAAGCTCCAAGGGACACATTGTTAAGGGCTGGAAGTGCAGTAGCTGCACCCAGCGCATGCCAAATTAGCTCAGTTTAGTCAGAATTGACCATTATCTTTTATAGTTACGAATCAAGTGAACATTATTAGTTTTACTTCACTGAGTTTGATGATGCTAGTTACTATTTGCCTTGGCCTTGTTAGCGATTAAAGAAAGCGGAGATAATGCAACGCCGAGCTGAGTTCATGATCTAGAGGGAGTCGGTGACTTGACCATCACACCGGCCCCGTTCACCGCGATCGACACGACACACACGGCCTGGCCGACGGCAGCTCCCGCCGGACCTGGCACGGGGGGCGAACTGCAGCCCTCCGCCACAAAACCTAGGAGGGGAGGCTAAAGAAAACTTAAAACCTTCCAAATTGTCCCGGGCCTCCCCGCCTTTCGTCCGATTTCCCTGCATTAGCTCGCAGAGAAGGTGAAGAAGCCAAGCCGTGTTTCTTCCGATGCGTTTCGAGTCGCTTTATTCCGGCCGACGAGGACTGCAACGTACTTTTATAGGCCTTTCCCCCCCTTTAATCCAATTTTTAAAAGGGAGCTGCTTATTTTAAAAACAGCTCTGGAAGGCTTTCAAGTGTTGCTCCTCGGTTCCGTATGGCTTTTAGGTTTGCAATTCATTTCTATTTAATTTGGCAAATGCAAAATAAACATACCGCAAGAGCGGACTTCCCCGGAGTAATTTTTATACCTGACTTGTGGAGAGAAATGTATTTAGAAGGCGGCGTTGGGGCTCACGTTTCATTTTATTTAGATCTGTATTTATAACGCTAAGCCTATTGATAATAGCCTTCCTGTATACCAGCCAATAAACCGGTGACTTATACGGTATTAATTTTGTTAGCAGTGATATGGCCCTCATAGGAATCTGATAAGGGTTTGTCCATCGCACATTAACACATCGCGGGGTTAGTCGGGTTGGGGAAATGCAAACAATATTACAGGAGGAAATGCGGGGGGAAAAAACCCAAACCCTCTGAAGGGTTTCTATAGGCTGTGGGATCTACCCCTGTCACCGCATCCCACGGGTCGGTCAGAAGGAAACCGCGCTCTGACGCTCGCCCCATCACACTGGAAAAATCAGACGCCTTTCCATCAAGGTTTTATGGGAATTGCAAAGTTGTAGCAGCCTCTGCCTGCTCGGCGCCTTCCGCGGGCGCGGAGGGAGACTGGGGAGGGCCCCGCGGCTCGGCGCACCCGAAGAAAGGGACACTTGCCTCCCGCCACAAGGAGGGACTCCTCCGGGGGAATGTCACGCTGTGGAAGAAGCATTTCCCCGTGGAAGACAAACACTGCGCGACGAGGCCACGTGGGGCTTGACAGATCCGTGGGGCGGCGGGGCGGGGGAGGAGTGCCCCAGCCCCTGCCTCGCGGAGCTCCCCGGGGCGGTTTGAACGCCAAGGGTAGGCGCCGGGGGATGCGGGGTGCCGAGGGATGTGGAGCACCGCACCCGCCCCGCCGCCACCCCGCCCGGCAGGCAGCGGCCCCGCCGCCGCCGCCTGCGCCCTCCCGGCCCCGGCAGCCCGGTGCCAGGCAGCGGTTCTCGCCGGGGACGGCGCTGCCGACCGACTGGCCGCCGTTGTCCCCCGCTCGCCCTGATGGAAGCAGAGCCCAGCCGGCCGCTGCTTCCCCGGGCAGCGTGCGGGGGAGAGGACCGAGCCCTGCTGCGGGGGGGTGGGGGGAACGGGGACAGCGAGTTCTGGGCAGCCCCGGGCTCCCCTTGGGCTACAGAGCCCTTAGTTCCGCGGGCCAGGCAGGGGGGCGACTTCGAAACGGCATAAGCGAGAGATGATGGAAGTGAAAGCAAGGCATCATTAAGCGATTCATTAGAAAATCTATCTGTCTCTCTGCGTTCCTGTCTGTCTGCTATCTGTCTGCTACCTTCGCCACAATTACATATTGAGTGGACAGGGCTGGCTAGTATCTCAGAATTCATCTACTTACTCTTCTTTCTATTATTTAGTACATTGCTTGTGAAAGAGACGGTGCTTTTGAAGAGGCGAAAAGTGAATGACCCAAGGGGGGGGGGGGGGGGGAGATATAAAAATGATAGCCCAAATATAAACACATCAATAAACAGGGTGCGCAGCATCCTGCGAAGATCCATTTGAAATGTTCGCGTCTGGATTCTTTCTGTGGCATGTGTCTGGCTTTATATTGTAAATGGTAATCAGACCTCGGGAAGAATCCAGCGTTAACTAAAGCATTAGGAGCTGCAACCGCACAATCAATCCTCCCAGAGTGGCATTGCTCCCTAAGAGATTCTTCAGCGCAGCAGCGAGCGTTTTATCTCCAGGAAATTTAAGCCCAGCCTGGCGTCGTGGCAGTGATGTTAGGCTGGAAGCAGCCCCCTTGCTCGGTAGTTTAACGCGAGAGGCACCAGGCCCCTTTACGGTTTCCAATGATCCGTGATAAACAATAACACGTCTTTTATTTCTTAAAAAACGAGACAATCAAATAAAATGAGCGGAGCCTGAGCATAAAACACCGGGCGAGCCGCGGCTTTATTAATTTCGTGAGACACACAGGCTGTGCAGGGAGGTGAGCAGGCGCTGCTGCCGGAAAGCCCAACCGCGGGGAGAAAGGAGTGATAGTAAAAGCTTCATCTGGACACCGCTTCAGCCTAGGTATAATAAACATCAGGACCGCCGGGCTATTTTATAGCGGTGCGTGTGATAAGAGGGGAGCAAAACTTGGAGTCGGTACTAGCAAAGTCCGCTCCTTCCCCTTCCCGGGAGCGCGGCTCCCTCCCAGGCGCAGGCCCTCGCCCATGTGGGCGAAGCGTGCGCGCCAGTGTGTATGGAAATCCATATTACACATTAATATACATCTATCTCCCAAATTCAGAGGTCGACCTGAGAGCAGCTCGGTGCATACGAAACCAGACGGGGAGGGGTTGCTGGGGAGGCCCGGGCTTCCATTGGCTGCAAGCGTCTGCCGTGGTGCGGGGGTATCTCTAATCATATTCAGCATGTTTTGCACAAGAAATGTCAGCCAGAAAGGGCTATCTGCTCCCTTCGCCAAATTATTCCACAACAATGTCATGCTCCGAGAGCCCGGCCGCGAACTCTTTTTTGGTAGACTCCTTGATCAGCTCGGGCAGAGGGGAAGCGGCGGGAGCAGGAGGCGGAGGCGGAGGCGGAGGCGGCTACTATCCCAACAGTGGGATCTACCTGCCACAACCGGCCGATCTGTCCTACGGGCTGCAAAGCTGCGGACTTTTCCCCGTTTTGGGCAAACGCAATGAAGGTACTTCTCAAAGCATGGTCCCCGGCTCGCACCCCTACGTGTCAGGGATGGAAGTGTGGCTAGACCCGCCCCGGTCCTGCCGCATGGAAGAGCCGGAGAGCCAGCAGGCCACCTCGTGCTCCTTCGCTCCAAGCATTAAGGAGGAGAGCTCCTACTGCCTCTATGACTCTGAGAAATGCCCCAAGGGCTCGGCCGCCGCAGACCTCGCTCCCTTCCCCCGCCTGAGCGCCGAGGTCAGCCCGGCCGCCGGCGGCGGTGGCGGCGGCGGTGGCGGCGGCGGCGGGGTCCCCGTCCCGGGCTACTTCCGCCTCTCCCAGGCTTATGGCACCTCCAAGAGCTACGGCGCGGGGCCGGCCGGGGCTGCTCCCTTCCCTCCGCAGCCCCCCGGCCGCTTCCAAACGCCTCCATCTTTGCCTCCCGTCCCGGACGCGGGGAGGAAGGAGGACGAGGAGCGCTCCCCCAGCCCCTTGGCGTGCGTCTCCCAGAGGGAGGACGAGACTCAGGCTTCATCTTCCACCGCAGAGGAGCTCTCTCCAGCTCCGTCGGAGAGCAGCAAAGCCTCTCCCGAGAAAGAGCCCGTAGGTAAGCGAACGATGATGGTGATGGTGGTGGTGATGATTTAAAAAAAAAAAAAAAAAGCGGTCTAGGATCATAGTGGCATCGCGATGCGAAAGGAGGATCCCAGCTGCCCCGCGGGGCTGCCAAGAAGCGCTGCTCAGATTGACCTTCTGAACTTTGTAATATTCGGGCATGGGGTTGCAGTAAAAATTAATGTCCATCCTATAGTTTAAAATCCTTAGAGCCTTCGCTCTGGGCAACTTTAGCCTGCATGCTGCTTAAACATATAGAAAAACAAGATCAATCTTTCCCCTGTGATGTGAAGGTGCCTACCAGATAACAGAGATGTTTGTAAAGCATCCAAAATAAGCAATAGGCAGTGCCAATAAATAAACCTATTAACGCGGTAAGTTATATTTTACGATCCAGAATGCTTTTCGGAATAACAGCCGCGCTGAAATGTGCCATCTATGAACTGCTATCAAATTAGACTGATGAATGCACCGTGAATATCCTTCAGCATCTACACTAGATAACAGGGTTGTTATTTATTCATTTGCTTATTTATTTCCCTTTCGGGTCCTCGTGGCAAAAAAGAAAAAAAAAAAAAAAAAACAAAAAAAACCACAAACCAAAACCTCCCCTTCCCTGGGCAGCAGACTTTTCAGGCGCTTCTCTCCGGACGCGTTTCAGACGCCCTGTTATTCCTTCAGGCGCCCCGTTGGAAAATAATAAGATCAAAACAAAAAAGAAAGCGGAAAACTACTAGAGAGCCAACCCCAAAACACGAACCACTCCGAGCCATCGAGTGATCGGTGTTACCTCTTTCCCAACCGGCTCCACCGATAGGAATAAACACCCTGCAACTGGGAATTTTTAATTATTTTTTTTTTTCCTTCCTCCCCCGAAATGGCTGAAAAGGAGAGGGCCGGGGCGAAGATCCCCGGGAAGGCAGGGGCTGGAGCGGGGAGGCTCCGGATCCTCAGCTCACCTTGTTTTCCACCTCCAGAGCACACTTTAAAAAGTTCAGATCCGCAGGCTTTAGTGGGATTTTTTTGGGAAGCAGGTGTCTGGAGGGGGGGAATAAGACTCCAGACCATTCACCAAGCTGCCCCCCAGTACCGATGGCCCGGAGCGGCCGAGGGGGAGCGGATAAAAGCCTCTTTCGGGGGGTCGGAGATGAACAACCCAGCGGGGCACGCTGCCCCGCCGGAGGCTTCCCGGAGCTTTTTGAGCAGAGAGAGATTTTCCCGAGCGGCTCCGGGACCTTTGGGAAACCGCTTTGAAGGTCTCTGTTCCCACAAGGACACCCCACATTCCAACTCTCCGCAGCTGGCGGAGCGAGGCCCCCGCACACACACACAGAGGCACGCACAGATGCTCCTTCCACCCTCTTCCCCGCCCCCCCCCCCCCCCCCCCCCCCCCCCGCTCTTTGCCTCCTACCCGCTGGTAACGTCCCTTTTTTACTTTCTCAAAACTAGGCAATTCAAAAGGAGAAAATGCAGCAAACTGGCTCACGGCAAAAAGTGGCAGAAAGAAACGGTGCCCCTATACCAAGCATCAAACTCTCGAGCTGGAAAAGGAGTTTCTATTCAATATGTACCTGACTCGTGAGCGTCGCCTAGAGATCAGCCGCACAGTCCACCTCACAGACAGACAAGTTAAAATCTGGTTTCAGAACCGCAGAATGAAACTGAAGAAAATGAACAGAGAGAATAGGATTCGGGAGCTCACAGCCAACTTTAATTTCTCTTGATGAACCTATAAACACATCTTTATGGTTTAAAGAGCCAGTATCATTTTCCTAGGCTGTAGTCATCCGCACCTGTATGGATTAACGATTTTAGACGTTCTCAATATGTCCTTAACCTCTTAAGAGCTACTTGGGGTGGGGTGGGGGGGATGGGGTGCGGACTAAAGCCACGCTAATGCACAAAATGCCGTGCGTGAACCTTCCCGCTTCCTTCAGCCTTCCCCGGGGCTGATTTGTTCCTTTAAGCTCTGAAATACAGAAACACAATTTCAGGAGCTGCAAATCTCTTTCCCCCCATATCTCTGTCTGAAAAGTAAACAAGCTTGGTTAAAGGCACATTCTTTTAAACTATAAGCGGTGTAACTTGGACTGTACGTAGCTTCAGAATGAAGAATTTAAGCCTTGCCATATTTCTATATATCGGGAGCTTCCCCCCCACCCCCTCTGTTTTCCTTTTCTGCCCCCTCCCCCCTTTTTCCTTCGAAAAGCAGGACTTACAATAATGAAATGCAGGCATCCTTTAAAAAGGCTTCATGGGAACGGGTGTTAAGAGCGATATATTTTTTTTTCTTTACCTTGAAAGTCAATATTACAGCTTTAAAATTGGCCAGGAAAATGAAATCTCTTCTCTTTAAAGGTATAAAAGTGTTCGTGTTGCTCATGGACTAAATTATGACACTTACCTCTGAAATTCTCTCGCTCTTTCTGGTTGTAGATATTTACTTATTGTAGTTTTGCTTAAATATGTGGAATTAGTGATTTTTGTTGTCTATAAATAACGTTACCGTTGGTAACGCATGACAAGCACACAGAAATTCCCCCTTGAGAAGAAAGTAGTCACTTTTTCCTCACTAATTTCACTGAAAGGTATATATCCTGAACATCAGAAGGACTTTCTGAGCCAGAGTCTGAGATTGCGAGGGAGAATATGTCCGTCTTCCTTTATACTGTGAAGTTATATGCATTAAAGGGTCAAACATATAGGTGGAAAAATTTAAAAAGAGAAAAAAAAAAAGAAAGAAGGGGAAAAGCTATAAATACAGATATGTATAAATGTCTATTATTATTAAAATGCCGATACTGTTTTAAGCAAATGCATTCTATCGTTATTATAAATGTTAGTTCTAGCTATATCTAGTTCTTACCTTAAATCGGAATAAATTAATATTGTAATGCTGCTGTGCGTGAAAAAGACGATGTTTATGTTCTCATAGAAGAATAAAAAACCGTGGAATGAATCCTTTTAATTTTACCTCTTTTTGTGACTGTTTATCCTCAGGTTCTACTTTATGTCTTCGAGAACTTTTACAACAGGAATAGTTGCCTAAACCCCCTGCAATTACTTTAGGAATCTATTTAAATATTACCTAGACGGTCGTAATTTGTCTGGGCCATATAGCGATGGTGCTCTAAGGTTTGTCGGCTTTTGTTCAGTTTTATGACTTGCTAGTATATCTGGATTGTTGCTGTCTTGAACGAGTGGTTTCAGTTGACTGAGGAGCTGCATAGACTGAGGAAGCAAATTACTATTTCTTGAGGGTAGGGAAACGATTTTTTTTTTTTTTTTTTTTTTTTATCAAACACCTACAAGTGTGCAGAGATCTTTAACTCCAGAGGACGATGACAAAACTCTAGCTTTATCTCAGGGCTGAGAAGAAATCGTCAAGGTGAGCGCATGGGGAGGGGGGGACCCCAGCCTCGCCACCCTGCCAGCGGGTCCCTCCAAACGAGTCTATACCCTACCTGGCTGCATGCGGAAGAGCTTATTTCACCCAGGCTGCTTTTTTGCATCCTCCCTTCCTTGCTGCATGTTTAGCTAACAGAGTCTTGCACAAAAGGGACGGCAAAAAGGAGGGCTGGGAGAGGAGCGAGAGCTAATGCTTCCTCGCAGGGTCTGTGTACGCCGAGAGGAGGGGGAACAGACTTTGAACCCGGGCTTCTTGGGAGCCGTTAGCTTTTCATGATGTAACATTGTCATGCACGGCCTTTTTCTTCCCGATTGCATCTGCATGGAGAGGCGAAAGCTGCCCGGGGAGGGGGAGGTGGTGGCGGTTGTTATTATATTTTTCTCTTGTTTTCATTAACCCACCCGAGTCTGGCCGGGGTGCACGGAGGGGCGCCGGCGGGGCGGGCGGGCGGGCGAGAGGGATGTTTTAGTCACGTTTCTGGTTTTATTTTCGTAGCGGGATCCTTGCGTTAAGGACCACGGCAATGGGGAAAGTAATAATTAGCGCCTGAGAACTGCTCTGTGGTTTAGGTAGTTTCATGTTGTTGGGGCTCCACCTTTCTCTCTACAGCACGAAACTGCCTTAATTACTTCAGTTGATATCATCACCAGGTATGCTTGGTGCGAGGGTCCTTTCTGCCCGAAGAAATCTTAGCGCTGAAGTGATCTGTAGGCGTCAAGTCCCAATGCCATTGTTCCCCATCTGCAACGGAGCCTCCTTTGATTCCTCAGATAAACACGGCAGCCGAGGGGGGAAGCTTGACAAGTTCTTCAAGGTTAGCTAGCTCCTAAGCGAGTCCCTGCCTGCTTGCGGGATTTTAATATATCTCGTAGGCTGCATTCAAGGTCAGGTGCGTTTTTGCATTCTGCTCGGCGTGGGTCGAGTTCGGGGAGAGGGGGCGGGCGGGGTGGGCTGTTTTTATTTTTCTGCCTGGATTTATGAAAAAACAGAGACCCAAAAGCCTGCCTGGGGGAGGGGGTGGGGAGAGATCAAGTCTGCCAGCCCCGCTCCGCGCCCCGTCACAAACCAGGCCCCGGAGCGAGGCGCCCGCGCCCGGGCGCACCCCACTCGCGGCGGGGGTGTCCGGCCCCGTCGGCAGCTCTCGCCCTCCGTGGCAGGGAGGGCTGGGGGTGGCCGGTGCCCGCCGGGGCCTGTCGCAGGGCTCCGCCGTTCCCCTCACCGCCGCCCGTCGGGACCGCTCCCCCGGGGCTGCCCGGGGGCGCCGGCTGCCACGCGGCCCGCAAGGCCTCGGTTACGATCACGATTGCGGCGCGGGCACTCTCCGCGGCGGCGGAACGGGCAACAGCGACCTCTCCGGGCCCGCCGGCACCGCCGCCGCCGCCTTTTGTGTCCGCAGCGCGACCGCGGGCAGGGGCGGGCTCCCGCCGGGCCCTCCGCCCGGCAGCCGGCGCGGCAGCGGAGCGGGGCACCCCCGGCAGCGGAGCGGCAGCCAGGGGAAAGGGCAGGAAACTCACTCGCTGGGGCGTTCTTTCTCTTTATTTTTTATAGCGACCGTGGTTATTTTGGCCTAAAACGTTGTAGGAATTAAAAAAAAAAAAAAAAACCACCAACCAAAAAACAACCAAAACCCCCCAAAAAACCCCAAACAACCCACGAAGTTTTTCGGAAGTCCAGGCGGGGCTGCAGGAACTCGGAGGAGTTAGGGTAGTGGATTTTGACTAGATCCATCCCAGCCGGTTCCTTAGAGGAGACGTCCACGGCTGGGGCAGGAGCAGAGCTCTCCGTTGCAGTCAAATTGAAGTGCTTGTGTCTGCCTCCACACACACCCCGCGCGTCTGACGGGCTATCTGCTGGGTCTGTGTCCATACGGGGAGTGTATTTACAGTGTACACGGCTGTGCGTGCCGTTAGGGCGTTTGTACCTAGCCTTGCCTCTGCCTTTCATTTCCCATTTGAATCGCATCATCCCGCTTTTGGACGGCTTCCCCCCAGTTCTGAATCATTTTTTCTCTCCACTGTGCCAGAACACCTCCGTGCATTCGCAGCACTGGCGATTCCGTGAGAGAGGTTCGCAGCGGCAGGAAACCCTGGGGAAAGGCGATCCTGAACTTCCCGTTCAGGAGAGCTTGCCAACGCCCGCGCATTCCGCCCCGCGCCCGCGTACGCTCCGCGCCTCCGCCGTGCGTGGCTAATGAAGAGGGGTTTACAGATGTCCCTCGCTTAAAAACCGACGGGGTCCCTCCTGTCGCAGCCGGGGGTGAGAGCTAGCGGAATGGGAGCTCTGCTGTTTTGGTTACACCGGGATGGAGGGCAGGGAGTCTTTTTATCCAGGCACGATCGCTCCAGCGGTGCTTCGTTCCTGGGAATTCCGATTTCATAGCGCAATTTGGTGTGAACGCCTCTTTCCGCCCTGTTTGGGGGTCTTTTGCCTCCGAGGGTGTAAACCGCCAAAACCTTCAGTAATTTGCAACGCAAATTGTACGAAGCCCACGCTGCCCCCACCAGCCTTCGTGGCTCGGATGCGAAATGTACATTGGGGGAAAAATGGGTCTAAAAGGACGAAAAGAGAGGCGAATGCTCCAGCGTTCTTATCAGCAACGTGACCGCGTGAAAAATGTCTGTAATTATTCGCTATATTTTATCTCTTGCTTTCTGCACACCCTCTCCTGCCGCTTGGACGCCGGCAGTGAACAAATGCAGAATTTTACAGGGAAATAAAATGCAGGCACGTTCTTTTAAACGGTATTGTTATTGTTATTCATTTGCTATTATTTTTGGTGGGGAACCAAAAAAATGAAACCCGCTGCAAGTTGAGAACCCAAATTCGAATATAAACATCCAGGACTCCTGCAGCTAGGATTATTTTTTCTGAATGGAAAAAGGAAGTTCTACAATCACATTTCACCACAGCTGACTCTTAATAATAAATACAAATGACGTCGAGTTCCGTCTTTCCAGGAAAGAAATACAATTATTTTTTTCTATTACGGCGTGTCTATACAATGGCCACAAAAAATAGCAGAGGAGAGCTTTATTTGCATTTTTTAAATTGTTAGAAAATAACG
The DNA here is from genome assembly GCF_965140245.1 of Athene noctua. Lineage (NCBI taxonomy): Eukaryota > Metazoa > Chordata > Aves > Strigiformes > Strigidae > Athene > Athene noctua. The sequence goes on along the minus strand of NC_134038.1, from coordinate 140,160,652 downwards.
GGCTCCTTGTTTGTGGAGATCCTGCAACTGTTCCGTAATTTTCGAACTCTAATGGGAGATAATAGTTTCATTATGGGCCTTTGTAATGCTGAAGGGGGGGAGAGAGAGTTGTTAAAATAGGATCTCTGTAAGATTTCGGATTAAACTGTTGGGAAGACATGAAAAGAAAAAGAAAGAGAGAAGAGGGGGGGAGAGAGAGAGGGAGAGGGAGAGAGACAGCCCACATAGCGATGTAAAACTAATTAGAACCACACTTTCGCATGCACAATATTTACACGTGATTTTAATTATTACTCAGCCGTCCCTACCATTTGCTGGGCTCTATGTTCAATAAAAGATATTTCGAGTAAATTGAGCCTCTCGCGGAGATTTTTTGTGCTCCCTGCATCCCATTGACCTCTCTCCTTCGCCAGCCACGGCGATAAACAGCGTGAGCGTCAGACGGAGAAAAAGCCGGGGCTCCCAGGCATATTTGCAAAGCGCTCAGCCACCACTTTAATTCCTAACACTGGACTTGGATCTGGCCGCCTCTTACTTTCGCCCCCGCGCACCCTCCCCTCCTTCTGCGGAGGACTGTAACCCTCCGCTCGGTTTCCGATGCCGCTAGCGTGTGTCCTGCAGTCAGAGGAGGTGCCAGCAAATAAATAACTATATTTGCACATAAATTTGATTCACCAGAATGCGGGACGGCCGACTGCGAGCGCCCCTTTGATAGCCGCCCGGAGAAGCAGGGTGCCTTTCGGCAGCGGGGAGACGGGGCTTTTTCTCCCCTTTCACCCCGCTGCTTCCCTGCATAGTTAAAGAATTAATCGTCGTGATAAATCCGGCCGCCCGGCTCTGCCCGCGCTCCTTCCCTCCCGGCCAGGACGGCGGCTCCGCTCCCCTCCGCGCCGCCCAGCCCCGGCTCCGGCTCCTCTCCCCGGCCTGACGAGGGGGTCCCCGGCCGCCGCCGCCCCGTCCAAGGGCAGGGGCGGGCAGGGAAGACGAGGAGGCTGTTTCGGTCACTGCCGCGCTCTGCCCGGCCGGGTGGGGTGGTGAAGTGCAGTTTGGTGCGGGGCAGCCTAAATACCGAGCTGGCGCCGGCCCCGGTTCTCCTCCGGCCGGGAGGGGAGGGCCGGCTCGTCGGCGGAGGTTCGGAGAGGGGATACGTTGAATTTGACTTTCCGCTGCCAGCTCCGAGCCGAACGGAACGGTATTATTTACAGTGAGCTCCCAAACTAAACACAATAGTATAATTTAACCTTTCCAAGCACTCGTAAATTTTTACTGCTGTGAAACACAACGATGCAAATGAGCGCGCTCATAGTTACTGACTTAATAACAACCCCGTGGCTCCCGAAACAATAACTCCTTATGAAATATAATAAATATATATTTAAATACAGTATACCGCAACTGCTATTTTGCCTTTTTTATTGCTTCGGTTATTGTATAATTTTATGTGAAGGCCTCCGATCACAAGGGTGGTGGTTGATTTTTTTTTTTCGCGGGGAACACGACCCACTGATGGGATGATTAATTATGATATAAAATAGTCCGCTTAAACCGGGGGGGGGGGGTAGAGGAGCGAGAGAGCGCGAAAGAGGGAAGGGGGGGCTGTAATACAGAATCCGATCTTTTAATCTCAGTTGGCCGCAATTAAAACAAACCCCGCCGTATAACTCAAATATCCCTTTGCATAAAAACATATGGCCTCGCTATAAAAATTATGGCTGGAAAACAGTGACCCATTAATAGCCCGCGGACTGATTTATACTTTATTGTTCTGCTCCCCCGCCACGTGACCGGGGCAGCCAATGGGCGCCCGGGCTGCCCTCAACTTATTACTGACTCTACTTCTCCGCCAGCACCAAGTTGTTACGTGAAACCCGCAGCCCCGAACCGCGGCGGGTCCGCCGCCCGCGCCCGCCATGTCGGCTCCCGGGACCCTCAGCAATTACTACGTGGACTCCTTCCTGGTGCCGGAGGGGGACGAGCTGGCGGCGCCCCGCTACGCCCCCGCCCCGCTGGGGCCGCCGCCGCGGCCGGCGGCGCTGGCCGAGCACCCCGAGCTGGCCCCCTGCAGCTTCCAGCCCAAGGCGCCCGTCTTCGGCCCCCCCTGGAGCCCCGCGCACCCCGCCGGCGCCAGCGGCGTCCCCGCCGTCTACCACCCCTACGCGCACCACCAGGCGCCCGTGGCACCGCCCGACGGCAGGTACATGCGTTCGTGGCTTGAGCCTGTGCCGGGCTCCTTGTCTTTCCCCGCGTTACCTACCGGCAGGCATTACGGCATTAAACCTGAACCGCTGGCGGCCAGGAGGGCTGACTGTACCACGTTTGACACTCACACTTTGTCTCTCTCTGATTATGCTTGTGGTTCTCCTCCAGTTGATAGGGATAAGCAAAGCCACGAAGGCGCATTCTCTGAAAGCAATGGAGAAAGTGAGGCAAACGGAGAGAAACCGCAGATCGATCCAAGTAAGTGGGACTGTGAGGGGTAACGGACTTCGGGGCGCTGCGCCGGCCGCGGGGAGGTGCCGAGGCGCTGGGGCTCATTACGCGGCCGAGCGCCGGCCGCTGCCGCCGCCGCTGCTCCAGCTCGCCGGGCTCTGCCATCCGCAACAGCCAGCGCTGCCTTTCGCAGCCTCGAACGGGATCTAGGACAGCTCGGGCTTTCCAGGCTGAAAGGAAAACAAAAATCCACCCTGCAACTGCAACTTAAGAAAAAAAAAAAAAAAAAAAAAAAGAGAAAGGCAAAAGCCGCCCATCCCCCGTCCCAGCCACCCCAGCAAACTCCGCAGGACGTGCTCGCATCCTCCTGCCTCTCCGCGCTCCCCGGCGTGGGCAGACCCCGGGGAGAGGGTGCCCGGAAAGCACTGGATGTGAACGGGATCTTTTTGAGACGGCTCGCAGGCCGGGGTGGCTACTGCGGGGCTCTGAGCAGAAACCTCGCCGCTGACTTAGTGTCCCTTCCCTCACCCCGGCGTCTCCTCGGTGGAAACCCCCCGGGCTGGATGCTCCTCGGGCTGCGGGACTGGTGGCAGAGCGCCTCGGGATTGCTATCGCCATTAACGCCGTGTGAATAAGGCTCCTAAACCGGCGAGGTTTTGATTATGCCAGCTGTGGACTGACTCGCCAGCTCCCTGGCTCTTGCCAGTCATGACACGGGAGAAGGTCGAAATTAAAAAGTGAAACAATTTCGATGACATATTGGTCTGGCCGGTCAGTCCCCGGGCTGGCAGTTCCAGGGGGGTGTGCGTGGGGAGGCCGGGGAGGAGGGAGGGAGCTAGGAAAGAGAGAGAGAGAGAGGAGGAGAAAGCGTATTTTAAAATTGCATCCTACAAACAATAAAAAAGGCGAGGGGAGGCGGGGGCGGCGGGGCTTTGCCGCGTGTGGTTGCGTGTGACCTCTCCATGTGTCTGTGTTTTGGAGTCCATTGTGCCTCACCATCCTCTGTGCTTGGGGACATGAGAGCCACGTCCTAAACCCCAATATCGGGACAGCCACGCTGCTGGTCCTGCGTGGGTCTCCCTCCCCAGCCCCCTCCCTTTATCCCCCCATCCCCCGAGTCTGAACTTCTCCTCTCGTTTTCGTTGTAGATAATCCAGCTGCAAACTGGCTCCACGCAAGGTCCACCAGGAAAAAGCGATGCCCTTACACCAAGCATCAGACGCTGGAACTGGAGAAGGAGTTTCTCTTCAATATGTATCTCACTAGGGACCGTAGATACGAGGTGGCCAGACTCCTCAATTTAACTGAGAGACAAGTGAAAATCTGGTTTCAGAACAGGAGGATGAAAATGAAGAAAATCAACAAAGATCGAGCGAAGGATGAATGATGGTGACACGCGGGTTAAAATTAAAATGCTTAAAGTTAAAAAAAAAAAGAAAAAAAAAAAGAAAAAATTTAAAAACAAAACAAAAAAATCCTCCCCTCGAACCCTGCCATGCAATGCGTCTGGGTCCAGGCCTCATTTTTTTCCCATGGCAAATTCAGATTATGATTGTACCTTGATTGTCACAGAGGCCAGTTTGCCAGGAGAGGTACAGTAAGACTTTTAATTTTCTAATAGGAAAGAAAAAGGGGGCATTAGCAAGAAAAGGCTGTTTAGCTGGCTTGTATAAATCTACCTGTTTTCTTCACTTACGGAAAGAAAAAAAAAAAAAACAAAAAAACAAAAAAGAAAAAACTACCTTTTCATAATGCACAACTATTTACGGACTGTATAGTTTAGTCTATGTAGCTAATTTTATTCGCTCTTTGCGCGGCAGAGAGATCTCTGCTCTAATACTTGAACACTGTGTTTTATTGTGGTAATTATGTTTGTGACTCAATTTATGTGCTTGGGTGCTGTACCGGATGTAATGGTGTAAGCTAGAATTCAATTTGAACTCAGGTTGTTTATTATAAAAATTGCATAGAGTATAGCTCTGTAGTGTATTAAGTCTTTTCTGTATAATTAGACAGTTAACCTTTGATTGTAAAATATATATTATATATATCCCAACGCAAAAAAAAAAAAAAAAAAAAAAAAAAAAAAGTAGAAAAAAAGTTTGTCCAGGATGTCTGGGAATTACGGTTCTCAAAATATTGAAGCAAGTCAGTTTAGTATGCACAGTTGATATATATATAGTACTGTCTTTGTCGGTTGTATATATAATCTATATATTAAAAAAAAAAGTAAATAAACAGACTAGCTTAAATATTGTTTTTGCACCAGTGAGCAGTTATCAGATTTCGGAGCTATACGTATATGTGAAAAGGGTAACTACCTATGGTTTACGTTTTAATTTTAATCGAATGATTTGATGGTTATTGTAATGAAGGTGAATTTTATTGATAATAAATTATACACTATAAAAACCTACATTTGGTTATTGTAAATTTGTATCGATTTAAAAAAATAAATCCGGGAAGTTATGTTGATGCAGAACGTACACTGTCTATTTTGAAATAGTTACCTCATGGCCTACTGACCAAATCGTTGTGTTGAAATGATATTTAACTTTTTGCCAAATAAAATATATTGATTCTTTTATATTTTGTGATGTTTTAAGATTATTAAGGAGGGGATCTTCCACGGCACACCGAATCCCACCAGCAGGCGTGGCAGGGCTAGGGCAGCTGCAGGGGCAAGGCAAGCAGCAGGATTATTCCTGAGCCAAGGCAAACCCACGGTTCTAGAAACGTAGGCGCCAGGTGATCAAAATTTGGGCTTATTTTAATCCTAAATGGTCTGGTTCAGGTTCTAAATGCCATAGCTTCCCTAAGATGAGGAACAGCTTCCCCCTCCCAGATATAATTTGGTAAACTGGCGCTTAGCAGTGTGAGGAGGCAGCCCCTTCGGATGGCAGCGGGGGCACAGTCCCGAGTTAACGCGGTTTTAATAAATTCGCCTGGTGGAGCGGGGAGGGGGGGATTTAGGACCAAATAAAAATGTCCGGTGTTCTTCAGTGCGGACAATAATGTAAATCAGCTTGGACAGCGACATTTAAGCTGAGATGGTTAATTAGCCTCCCCAGAAAATGTCTAGCACTAAGTGTGCTTCGACAAGCTCTGGGAGAAGGCTGTCCTTACCAGGCGTTCATTTTAAATTCCCTTCTAGAGATAATTGTGCATGCAAAATACGTTATTTCAAACGTCAACCATTTTTTTCCTTCCCTTTCCCTCACGTTTGAGATTTTTTTCCCCCCCTTTTAAGTGTCCCGCGGCAAATAAAAACAACCCGTTGCATTTTACTAGCATCTCGGCTTATATGTATATGTATGTATAGACAGATAAAATTGTACTGACAATTATGGCAGAATTTATGGTGTCAATTTTACTCGCTGATTTAGCCGAAGGAAAGAGCTGGGCTGACTAGAACAGAGAAGACTAAATAGGACGTATTTTAAAAAACAGAAAGAAGGTTTCTTCGGAGTGGAAGATTTTCACACACACCCCCATTGCATCCACCCCTCCCCCGCCGCCCCAAGCCAAACCAAGCTCAACAACAAAAGAAAATAGCGAAGTCTGTGAGCTTGCTGAAATTTACCCTTTTTTTTTTTTTTTTTGGGCGGACATCTTATTGCTCACAGTAGATATCCTCCATAATACAAGGCGCAGCACGCTTCTGCACCACACCGACCCTTGTTTGCAAATATGTCGAATAACAATAAAAGCCGCCTTGTTTTAAGGAGGTACACTTACAGATATATATATTTATCTAAAAGCAAAATAAGACGGAACACACTTATGGTCTTGGCAGAAGTTGTTGTTAGGAAAATTCAGAGCCATACAGTGCAATAAAAGAAAATGACTGCTGTAACCGTTTATGGGGTGTAAAACGCTGCAGGGCTAAAGACAAAACTTAGGGAGCCGGTAAGAAGTTTACAGATGTGCAGAACTGCGGGAGGAAGGGGGAAAAAAAAAAAAGAAAAAAAAAGCAGCAGCTTTCGGCTTCACCTTAAAAAAAAAAAAAAAGAGAAAGAAATCCGGGGTAAGATTTGACGAGTTCTAATTAGTGAAAGGGAGCTCGTTCTGGTGTGCACACACACAAAAAGCCCCTAATTGATCCCTGAGCCAGTATTTGGGGATGCTGGGACGCCCTCTGTTGTTGCAGACAGAGGCAACTTCAAAGAATCAGCATTAAGAGTGTGTAATAAATGACGGGTCTGCAAACTGTCTGGAATTCGGCCCTTAATGAGTTTACAACTGTCCAGCCACAATTAAGATTTTCTACAAAAGCCTTTTCATTTGTTTTGTCTGGCTGTTTTAGATAAAGCGGGCGAGCGGAAATAACAACCTTTTATTGGCCTTCCCCTGCTTAAATCCAGGCTGGGAGGTGGACATTTATCTTCCCGGGCGCTGGCGGGCCGCGGCGCTGGCTCCGCGGCGGCGGCGGCGGTGGCGGCGGCGCGGCGGCAGGTGGCGCTGTGAGCCCGCGAAAGAGCGCGCGCCCGCCCGCCATCAAGCGCTCGGCCGCCTCCCCGAAAGCTCCTAAAATGTCGACTTTGCGGGAGCGTAACCGGGCTTGGAACCGCTGCTTGGGTTTCAACAAAGGCCCATAGGGTTGAGTTTTTAGTGGGGGGGGTGTTGGTGGCGGTTTGTTGTTTTTTTTTCTCCCACCACCGCCGTAGCCCGGGCGTAGGGTGAGGGGTGCCCCGCTGGCACCGGGCGCGGTCAGGGCGGCGTTTCCCGCCTGGCCGCGCTCGGGGCTCTCATGGCAAAAGGAAAGCTTGCTCTGCACCCAGGGCGTACCGTGCATTTATTCTTCTCAAAAGACCGAGGCGTTTCCTATCAGCTACCGGGGACGGCCGGAGCCCTGGCACCGAACCGCCGGCTCCTCCGTTCCGAGCCCCAAATTTTCGCCCCTTCTCTGGCGAGGCTCTGAGCCTGCAAACGGGGTGCTCTGACCTCCCCAAGGAGGAACGAAGTATTTGGAGAAAGGGGTAATCGAAGGGTTAGGGCAGGGTGGAAAAGAGTCTTTCCCCATCAGCTCGGGGGAGGAGAGCGCCCCAAGAGCTTCGCCCTCGGAGCGGGGACGAAGCCCTAGATTTCCCAACGCCCTTCTCCGCGCCCGCATAGCTGGAGCCACGGTCGTGCGGGGAAACGGCAGCGCCGCAAACCTCTCGTTTGAAAATTATTTACCGGAGAGTAAAATTCCTCAACAGCTGTCTACGATACAAATAAAAAGCTCTGCTTGTGTCCCCAGCAATTTCAGCTCTGTGGGACCCGTTGTAATTATATGAGACAGATGCGAGCAGGCTGATGCTCTGCAAACTTGACGTGTCTCTCAAAGTCATTCCTAACTTCTCCTCGCCTTCTATTTTGATTTCATCGAGTCGTTTTCGTGTTCCCCCCCCCCCCCCCCCCCGTTTTGCTTTTGTTGGCTTTCACGTCCTAAGAAAGAGTTTTAGTGGTGAATTGTGAAGTATTTTCAGATGACAGTTGCCAAAAGAGAGGGGGGAAAAGTAATTGGAAGGAAAATAAAGGCAGGGGGAAAGGAAGCATAAAATGTGGGCTGCAGTATGAACGTTGTTTTTTCAAGTTTAAGCCAGACAAGTAAACAAATAGCTGCTTAGTACCCCGTAACAGAACTACTTTCTCTGCATTTTATTTACATTTCCTTAAATCAAAGCCAACCTCTTGATATCGAAATTCTGCATCGGGAAGGAATGTGAGCACTGAGCTATTTTTTTCCCGCAGTGTTTAAAAGATTTAATTCTTTCTAGGGATAAAGAGTAACAGCCACTCCCTGCTTTCTAACAAGAGCCTTCCTATCAAATGTTTGTCTACAATGGCATTGCTAAACTTATTATGATTAATTATTTTTTTTCCTTGGGCAGTAAAATTATATTGAAATTAAAAAGTGTTTATGCGTCGTCATACTAAGTAATAACTTGGCACAGTGCGTTCCATTATAATCGTGGATAAATTACGGCGAGAACAGATTCCAAAATAACAAAATCTTTCCTACTATGAACCACATCAAGATATTGCTTAATACACGAGCCATAATCATGTAGTGCTCCCAGGTCGCTTGTAACTTATGAGCACCGTTTTATCACTACCTTTTACTTCCCGGAAAAGCTCAGAAGACAACGAGAGGTAGTCCAGAGCTCACACACGCAAAAAAAAACCCCAAACCACCAACAGTAAATCCCGCCTAGAGGATTATGTGTAAAGCGTGTGAGAATATTGCGGTGACCGAAATCTTGCAATCTGCGCCCGTTAGCTGTTTCCTCGACTGGAAAAAGATGAATTCGAATGAAAAGTGCGTTTTCAAGGCGCGGGGATCCAGCCTGGTTTTCTGAGCCACAAAACGAGAGATTTCAGACGCAGCGTTATGCCTAGCAAGCAGAGGGTGGGGGAAGTAAATAGGGTGGCGGGGACCCATGTCTGGGGGTCCTTTTAAGGTATATTCAGTGAAGACTTTTTGAGAAATCTTAAGGCTGGGCAGGAAAAAAAGCTGGAAGAAAAAAAAAAAAAAAAGGTGGCGGCAGTAAACAAACACAACCAAAGAAAAATACATAAACGTGCGAATTGCACAGAATCAGAGCGCTCGAAATACAACCACCCGGCTAATCTACTCGGTCCTACGCTATCTATATTTAAGTCTAGACATTGGTTATATTTGCTGTTTCTTTCTTCTTGCATCTTGGTATGTTGTCACCAGAGGAGCAATTTATTGGTCTAATGTCATCTACTTCAGCCTCTTTGATCTTCTTGGTCGTCGTCTTGTTTGCATCGCATTCGTTTAACTTCTTGGGCCTTTATTCCTTTCCAGCAGCCTCTTCTGCCGGCGTGTTCCCACATCGCGGTTGCGACCGCAGGGATATTGTCTAATATTGGTGAATTGGAAGAAATACCCGAAAGGGGCTCTTTCGCCAGCTTCTCCCTTACGCCTGCGAATAACAACTGCGTTTTCCCGTACTTAACACTTGGCAAATATCTACGTATAGCCGCCACCTTTGCATGCTCTGAAGCACCAAGGGCTCAGGGATCTGGCTTTAGAGAATTTCCTCGCTTCTCTCAGTAACCTATATTCATGGGGCTGCAATAACCGCGCATAAAGAGTCCCAAAGGGTGCGTGTGTGTATGAGTGTGTGTTGGGGGGGAGGGTGGGGGGTGTCCCACGTTTACAAAATGTAAAGTTTAGGGTCCGTGCGAAATATCGCCAAGAACAATTTTAACTGGTGAGAAAGTCTTTGTACACGGGGCACCAAACTATAATTGAAAGGAGAATTTCCGGGGCAATTCCATTGTGCTCCTTCCAGTTTATGATGTGCAATACAGGCAGGCAGTAAAAGCTGTCTTTACCAGGACTCCCTGTCTGAGGGAAGGAAACTCATTTTACGATCCGTTTAAAGGAAGGGCACGGTGCAGCATCCTCAATGGAGAGCCATTCGCATTGTTGGGGAGCCCAGTGTTTAGAAAAGCAGCAACGCTCCCCGGCATCTGAGCGTACGGCTGCCGCCTCACGCTTAGGACTGTAAGGTAGGTAGGACGGAAAGGTAACAGGGGCATTAAACAGGCGGCGGAGATGTGAAGCCGTTTGTAGGCGATTTTTTTCAGCTCTGGGGATTTTGGCTTATTTGGTCGTTGGTTTTGTTTGTTTTGTTTTGTTCTTTTCTTCTTGACACGTTCAGAAAGTTGAGTTCTCGCATATTTCCTTCCCCCCCCCATTTTTGGTGGTGTTTTTGTGTTTTGGGGTTGTGTGGTTTTGATTGTTTTGATATTTTTTTTTTTTGTTTGTTCCGGGGAGGGTGACGGTATTTTTTTCCTAGGAGGGCTATCGGCGGGGGTCACTCCAGGGGGGCGCCTTGATTTTCCCGGCTCGGGCAGCCCTTCAGGGCCGCCGGGGGTGCGGCGGGGGCCATGCGTGGCGGGACCCGGCGACTGGAGCTTACACGTGTCCCCTCCAACTCCCCGCTTATTTTCCTGGCGGAAAAACCACGCGAGGGTGACGAGCAGCCTCCTTTAAAGTTTATATTCTATTATTTGATTTTTTTCGCAACACTCCTCCGGTCCGTCTAAAGGACCACATGGTGTGTGCGTGTCCTCCCTCGGGGGGGCCGAGCGCCCGCCCCCCCCCGCGGCGGCGCCGTCGGGGGCTAGGGGGCGGCAGCGGCTGGAGGGCGCTGCCGGGCGCGACGGCGGCGGCGGCGGCGTCCCCGGCCCGTCCATGGCCGGGCACCGGCGGGCCACGGCCGGCACCACCTGTGAGGCGGGCGGGGATTGGCGGGCGGCGTCATATGACCGGTCACGTGCTCAAGGCAGCTCAGTCCAAAAGAAAATGGGGTTTGGTGTAAATCTGGGGGTGTAATGTTATCATATATCACGCTACCTCGTAAAACCGACACTGAAGCCTGCCGGACAACAAATCACAGGTCAAAATTATGAGCTCTTCGTATTATGTGAATGCGCTTTTTAGCAAATATACGGCGGGGGCTTCTCTTTTCCAAAATGCAGAGCCTACTTCTTGCTCCTTTGCAAGCAACTCCCAGAGAAGCGGCTATGGACCAGGCGCGGGTGCCTTCGCCTCCTCCATGCCCGGCTTGTACAATGTGAACAGTACCATATATCAAAGCCCGTTCTCTTCCGGATACAGCCTGGGCTCTGATGCCTACAACCTGCATTGTTCCTCTTTTGATCAGAACATTCCCGTCCTCTGCAATGAGCTAACCAAACCCAGCTGTGAGAAAGCGGAGGAAAGCAACCTGCACAACCAGGCTGAGCCTAATTTCCGGATATACCCCTGGATGAGGTCTTCAGGTAGGGGCGAGCGGAGAGGGCTCGGAGCTGTGGCAGCCAGGCAAAGCGTGTCGCCAGAATTACTGTCAGCACAGCCTTTATGGTTTTAATTATAGCCGAGGCGCCATTGCGTAGAAAGCCCGTGGCATTGTATGTAAATGAGTATCATAAAACTTTTTATTGCCCAATTAATGGGTTCTAGCCTCGTAAATTTATTTAACTCCATTTGCTATGGAATTTTAGCATTGAGCTGCTTTGCGCTGTTCGCTATAGAAATGTGGAGAGTTGGCTGCGGGCTCCTAGAGCCCCCATGGGTGAACGTCTCCCCTGCCCTCTGCCGAAGTTGGGCAAAAAAATCCCGCTGGCTGGGGAAGGCGGAGGGGAGAGGGGCGTTCAGGAGCGGGGGACGGGCTGCTGAGGACTTTGCCAGCCCACGCTGCCGAGACGTGCCACTCTCGTCCCCCCTGCCCTTTCCACTGAGATAAGGATCTATAGAAATGTACTAAACAGGAAAACGGGGAGGGGGAGGGGGGTGCGCTGGGGGCGAGAGTGTGTGAAAAAGGAGAGCTCTCTTCTGGAGCTAAATGCGATGTATTGTTTACGATCCGGGCGGGGTGGGGGGTGGGGGTGGGGTGGAGGGAGCCCCGGACATTAAAATAAAATAAATACAGCCCAGCCTTCCAGCTTTTTATTTCCCCTTGCGAAACGCCAAAGTCTGGAAGGTTTTAGGGAAATACATCGCCTGGGGAGAAGTTCCTCCTCCCAAAAGCAATTTCCTCCCCCACCTCCTCTCCTGAATGCTTTCTCTTCACTTTTTCTAGGTCTCGAGCAACTTAATTTTTTCCCTGCCTGAACAGGGCAGGTCGTGTGGCTGAAATGTCTTTGTTAGGGCAAAGTGGGGGGGCGGGTGGAAGTGAGAGAACGGGATCATTCACTCTGGCTCGGCCGCTTTTGGTTTGTTTGTTTGTTTATTTAAATAATAATGTTATTAAGGGGGGGGGGACACACACTAAAAAGAGAAAACTTTCCATCTCTCCTTGCCTAACTCCTGGCCGTCTGTGCCTGCTTTCAGGTCCAGATAGGAAGCGAGGGCGCCAGACCTACACCCGCTACCAGACGCTGGAGCTGGAGAAGGAATTCCACTTCAATCGTTATCTGACTCGGCGGCGGCGGATAGAGATCGCCCATGCCCTCTGCCTGACGGAGAGGCAGATCAAAATCTGGTTCCAAAACCGGAGGATGAAGTGGAAGAAGGAGCACAAGGAAGAGAGCTCCAGCACTCCGGCTCCCAACGAGCCCACGTCAGCAGCAGCCTCTGTCGAGAAAGTGGAAGAAGACGAAGAGGAGGAGGACTAAGGAGTCCTACTCGAGGAAGCGATCTCTTAGTATAATGTATGCACATGACAGTTGGAAAAGCTCCCTTTAAAGAAAAAAAAAAAAAAAGACTCACTGTTTTTATTTAAAAAAAAAAAAAATCAGTTCCCTTTAATAATCAACTTGCAAGCGAGCGTTTGCAAACATGAAAACGTTTCTTGGGGTGGTTTTCCAGCCTTCCCTCCACTCTCCCGTACTCCCCAAACCCACCCTGTGCCGAACCTTTCGGCAATATCTCCTAAGAGCATCCTACAATCATTTGTTTTTTCATTCACCCAAAACTGGGTGGGTTTGTCCAGGGGACATTTCAGTGGGAGAACTGCTGCTTGCACAGATTGTAAACCGTGACCTTCCGAAGTAACTACCTGACTCAGTAGTCCCAATCGTGTCTAAGGGGAAAAGTGCATTAGGCTCACATTAAGAAAAACTACCTAATTTTTAATAAGTAGCTCTGCACTTATCTTTTTTTTTTCCTCTTCTTCTTCTTTTTTTTTTTTTTTTTTTTTGTAATTATTGTTAGAAAAGTATCATAACTAACAGCTACACTAACAAAAGGTTAAACAAGTAAGGGGGGTGGGGGGGAAAGATGTTCCACAAACCACTACAATCTACAGCAATGATTTGTACTACCTATTTTCCAGACTACCTATATATCTTGCTCCGCCTACCTATCTTCGAAAGTATACTGTATTTTAGTAGTCAAAAGAAGATAACATTACTAATGTGAATCGCAAAATGCTTTTAGAAATGTAAGTGTAGTCGTTTAAAAAGCACGCATCAATAGCTTTGGTATAGAATTTGGTACCGGAAAGGCTGAATATATTTAAATTTAAAATAATATATTTATTCCAAAGCAATTATAAATGAAAACCATATGCTGCAATATATCTTTGTTCTCGATTCTTTACTATTCCGAGTGAGGAAGCAAACAAACTCCAATATTGTACAAAGCGGTTTAATATCTCCCGTTGGCTTCTACCTTCGGCTGCCTCTGCTAAAGGCCGTTTTCTTATTCTAGGTTGATCTTACTTAATATAGCGGAAAGTATTCTTTGAAAAGTGAATTTAAATGACCATGTAACCACCTTTAAAAAACCTGTTTGTCCTGATTATCGGAACGTGTTAATATGTAATACCGTGAATTTTCCTACAATAGCAGATACTGTATATTTGAACGATTTTTTTTTTTTTTTTGTCATTTATATTCGTCTTGGAGCTCATTTGTAAGATCATGTCATAAATTGGGAAGTATGTAATTAATTTGGAAACTTTGTAGCATGATGTATTGTTAAGAACTCTGTATAAATCCGTCTTGAAGGTTTGGCTAAAGTTTATTCAAAAATTGTATGTTACAATGTGTTTCGATGTGTTCGTTGTGAACATTTGGATATGCCGTGTAAGTATTGGAAGTGGAAAAAAAAATGTCTGTGAACTCTCTTTGGAAGTGATACCGTGTACAAGTATCTCCCACGATAAATGTGTTTTATGTTACACAGAAAATAAATATGCTTGTTGACAATGAATCGTGTGTCTTTATTAGGGAAACAGTTCGAAGAAAGCATCAAAAAATAATTTACACAGACAAATAAAGAAATTAGACCATATAAATCTTTTTTTTTTTTTTCTTCCCCCGTAATCAGAAGGTAAAAAAAAAAAAAAAAAAAAAGGTGATGAATTGATAGGAATCAGTCAATTTCTCTATCACGACTTCGTGATTTTTTTTTTTTTTCCCTAGCGCAGTTGATTAATAAAGCGGAAAGCCTTTTTATGGGAGGGCTTCCTTCCACCCTGTTCCCGTGTCGTCTTGCAATCATAACGCCAGTCCAGACGGCCGGCGATCAAGCCGAAATCGCATGTAGTGAAATAATATTTTGTAGTGATCAGAAAGTGAGATGCGAAACTTCCAAGTGTAAATGATCTGGTCGGGTACGTGTGGGGTTTGTGCATGCGGCTATCGGGGAGCGGGGGGCATCAGGGTAGCATTAAAAAGCGCGAAAATCACCCCGCTTTAGAAACTAAGTCAATTTTGCCAGGTATCATGTAATGTCAAGGAGATCTAATATTTTCAATCTTTAAAATAAAAAAATAATAATAAGAAAAAAAATCTCGCCCCAAAAGTCCCTTTATTCGGCCGGATAAATACAGGTAGAAGCAGTGCATCATTTGAGCAGAAGTTCCATTTTTCTACTATACTCCGTTCCTGGTCAACGTACTAATTGTAATTTTAATAAAATTAGTACAAACTCCAGGTCTTTTAAAAAACTCCAGGGCTGCCTCTGTGGTAAGATGGCGCCTCTCTAAGACCTGCCTCTTCTTAGTGATGAGGAAAAGGCCATAAATCCGTTGTTGTTTATGAAAATTTACAACTTTGCAATACAACTTTATGAGTTGTTCGGTTTTTCCATTGGTCGTTGTCGGTCATGTGGATGGTAACCGTGAACATGAACTTTTTTATAATTTCCCTTGCGAGAATAGAGCCGCATTCTTTTGCTGAGCTCTGTCCTGCTTCGGATCTCTCTGGCTTTCAATCCCCATTTCATTTGTTCTTTGTAAGGCAATAGTGAACAAAGTGTGCGGAGGTTCGGCATAAGCAGCCGCCTAGAACACAGATCCGGGATGGCAATTTCCAGTTCCCCCGCTGGAAGGTGTGGCATATTGGATTCAAAGCACTGGCGTGGCAGATTTTCAACTTGCAACCTGGCTAATTTCCTGCTTCTTCTGGCACCAAAAGGAGGGCGATTCGTCTCCTGTGCAGCCAAAGCGACAGCTGTCAAAGTCGCAGGGGCTCCTGTGAGCCAGAACCTAAAAGGTGAGAAATGTATATGACACTACCGTAAGCAGGGAAACATGGTTTAATACGTTTAAATATTAGACATGTGCAATTAAACCAAATGGAAATGTTGCCGGCCAAAAATAGAGGTGGCTGCAGCTCAGTTGATTTCGATTTAACCAGTGCATGCAAAAATATGCCTAAATAAAATGTCTACTTTCTATTATTTAGCCAGAAAGCCGTGGATTTTTTTTTTTTTCCCACGAAGTTTATTTCTGTTTGCATTTGCCGGGGGATTGCTGTGACATACACGTTATTTTCTAAGAATTCAGGTTTGCAGCATCAATCCGAGGGGATTTTTTTTTTTTTCCAGCACGAGGGGGAAAAAAATTAACCCCTCCAAACATTAATATATTTTTTATTTCGCAGCATTAACTTAAAGTTCATTTGCGGCAGCTGAAATTTATATGTAATTTATTTTATACTATTGCAGGGGGGAAAAAAAAAAAAAAAAAAGCAAACCAAAAACCACCAGTCAGCAGAATGTCTCCTGGCTCCCCTGGCACGTCCAGGAGGAAGGTTATTTCTAGACGGGGGAAACAGCGCGAACGTGCCTTTGTTTTTTTTAATCAGCTCAAGGGCTGCCTGCAAAATCCCCGTGCCCCGCCGTGGGTCCGTCGGAACAGCCTTCGCGGCGCTTTCTGGCGTGGGTAGCTTGCGCGCCTCTGCTGCGCGGTGCGGGCTCAGCGGCGGCTAAACCGATTTCAGCGCCGGAGACGGAGCTCTTTTTTTTTTTTTTTTCCCTCTGTCTCCCCACCCCCCCCCCCCCTTCTCTCCTTGTTGTGACTGTTACGGTGCGGCGGCTGGGGCGGGGGGAGCGGCGGCTGGCGGGCCGGTGCCCCGCGGTGTGTGGCGGCGGGGGGGAGCGGAGCCCCGGGGACGGCGCCCCCGAGACCCCCCCACCCGCCCCCGCCGGGCCTCGGCTCCCGCCTCCTGATGGCGAATGCGCGGCTCGGGAAGGGCTGGCGGCGGCGGCCCTGGCCGTGCAGCCGGGCCGATAAAGCTCAGCATTTGCATTGCACTGCGGTATCCGCCGGACTGGAGCTGCAGCGGGCGCCGGATTATTTATTGCGGGGCCGCGGGTGCTCAGTGCTGCCACGGCGTGGCGGGACGGCGGAGGCGGGCGCGGAGCGGAGCGGCCTCCGCAGCCCCTGGGAAGGGCAGCGCTGGGAGGGAGCCTATGTTGCTCGGGGGGAAAGCCAAATAAAAGATACACACACCCCTACCCCCCTTCGGAAAAAAAAAAAAAAAAAAGAAAATCAACAACAACAATAAAAATCTGGCCTACCTTTTTCTACGGGAGCATCGGAGCTCGCCTCCGGGCAAGATATTCCGGCAGGACCGGCTCTGCCCCCTCCCCTTCCACCTCGGTGTGTGTCAACTGTAAAATATCACAGTGGGAGCTGTATGGGGAGGACCCGCCCGCGTCCCCCCGGCCAGGCTCCCGATACCCTGCCAGTCTCAACAACGGGTCGCCTTGCCCGAACTGTTTGGATTAGGAGCTATTAGCTAAACGTTGGTTTTGGTGACGCTGCCGAGCATGAGAAGGATTTGTAAGTGGTTTTCGATACGAGGAGAAGGAGGCTTTTAAGCTTAAGAGGGTAACTGCCCCCGCACCTGCGTCCGAGGGCGGCTGGGGCTGCTGGCCGGGTTTTCCGCGGGAGGAGGAAGGCGAAGTGTTTGCTGGAGGAGGTGCTGGGGGTGCGGCGAATTCCGAAAACAAATAAAAGGCGGATGAAATACACGGGTATCGCAAAGTGTGACTTTGTTGCGGTGGAAAAATGGAGCGGCTGGCTTTCTGCTTTCCAGAGGGGGGGGAAATGGTGAAGGGAAACTGCTGAGAAATGTGTGTCCGGGCCGGGCATTTCCCCGGCTGAGCTGGGGGGTAACAGATTATTGTAATTCGGGGTTTTCTGGGGGTAGGGGGAGGAGCGGAGAGGATGCCTGAATGTGACTGAAGCGGAGATTGCAGTGCAGATTGTTTAGCTGTCACTGTAACTACTCTAACACGACCCAGCCGGGCAAACGTGCACGTTTCATTCCTTTTAATATTATGGGATCAACGAAGAAACGTTCCCGTTGCCTGTGGTTGGGCTTTCGACAGTTTGGTTTGAACGCAAACAATAACTTTAACAAGAGGAAAGAAGGAAAAAGAGAGGTGAAAAAAAAAATAGTCAAGCTGTAAACGATGCTATAAAATGTAAATATAACTAAGCCTGGCGCGATTTTTAAATTTTGGTCTCTGTGTTGATGGATTCAAACAAAAGACCGTCTGGCCACAACTTTTTAAAGTGAGGCTGGTGGGTTTCTCTTGCCCCGAGTATTCATTTTCAGCGGTCCGTTTTCGTTCTGACCTATGTTGGCAAAAATCTGCTTTTTTAAAAAAACCCTTGGTATTTAGCCTGCTGTGTGCATGTTTGTTAGTGTTGCTTCCTTTTTAAACTCTATTCGCACTGAGTAAAAAACTTTTACTGCGAAAGGTTGGTTTTCAGGAAATACACGTTTCTGAAATGACCTCTCAACGCATTGAAGCTAGTGAGCTGTAATTCTACCAGGTGTGTTTATGGGTTAGCCGGGCTGAAGAGGTTAAGGAAGTGGGGAGAGGGGGAAAAAAAAAAAAAAAAAGATAAAATTGGAGGCAATCAACATCTGAATGTGAAAGTCCAGCTGAGACTGTGAACAATACAAACTATTGTGGAGCGATGTTTTAACTCACTACTGTTTTATAGGTATCGTAATCTGGCCCCGGAAATGAGACAAATAGTCTCCCAACAACAACAAAACTCCTTTGAAAGCTACTTTAGGAAGCGGGGCTCGTACGAATGTCACTTTCCGTCAGAGCGCGTTTAAAATTAGGCTATTCAATCTGTTGTAATGGGCGCGGATTATGAGTAAACACAGCTTGGAATGAACAACCTCATGTTATCTCCAGGAACTGCAGGGTTACGGCTGAAATAAAAGCGCCTCAGCGAATTTCATCAGCACTCTTACTGTCCCTGCCCTGGGCCAAGAATTATATTTCCGCTATGGGGTAACTGCCATGTTGAAAAATGAAGGTGGAAATGTTTGTTTCATGTATTAGTGTTCTTTCCCTCTTAAAGACACACATCCGCGTTTAATCGAATTATTCGGAGCAACCACGAAACCGATTGGCTTCTGCTGACTCATTAGAGGGGTTGTATTAATTAGGAATAGTCCTACTGGCTCCTTGTTGAATATGAATGTTTGATTCCCTTAGCTCGGCTCTGACGGGGGGAACTCGGGAAGAAGGGACACGTGGAACTTTATCTGGGCTGCTCGGGGGGCGCCGGCAGCCCACCCAGCCCTTCCCGAGGCCTTCTCGGGCATTTGGTGCAAACCAAAAATTCCCCTCCCTAGAAGGCCGCTGTTTCCTGCCCCAGCCACAACCTCCGCGTTAATTATGGGGGTGTTCATTAAGATACGAGACCTCTTCCGTGCAGGACGCGTTAGCCTCTCTCACAAAAGCTGGGTTCAGCGCTAAGGCGGGCTCTCCGAGCTCTGACGGGAAGCCTCAGCGGACGGGTGATTTCGGGAAAAAAAAAAAAAAAAAAAGAAAAGAAAAGAAAAAAGAAAGAAAAAAAAAAGAACAAGAAAATCGCCCTAAAAACTCCTGCATGCTGTTGTGGCATCGCGGTGGGAAAACGGAGAGAGGCCGGGCCGCCCTCCCCCCCCTCCCCGCTCCCCCTTTCACGTGCTCCCTCCGCTCCAAACTTTCGCTCCGCAGCACCCGCCGCCGCCTCCCTCCGCCGGAGGCCCGGGGGCTGCTCGCCCGCCCTGCCCGCGGGGCTGCGCCGCTCCCTCGGGGGAGACGCGCCTGGCCTGGGGCCGCCAACTTTTACGGGCGCCCCCCTCCATCCCCCAGCTCCCCCTCCTCCAGCCGCTGGGGGGGTGTGGGGGTGTGTGCCCCATCCGCCGCTGTCACGCTGCCCGCGCTGCCTGCTCCTGCCGGGAATTATTGCTGTTGCTATTATTATTGTTATTATTATTATTGCTGTTGGAATCTTTTTCCCGTGGAGGGGCGGTGCCGCCCCGGGGGCGCGGCCGGTCCCCGCGGCGCTGCGCGGCGTTGCGCGGGGCGGCGCGGCGGGGCCGGGGCTGCCGGTAAGTTGGCGGCGCGGTGGCGGCGGCCCCGGGGGAGCGGGCGCCGCGCGCGCTCCCATTGGCCGCCCCGCCGTCAGCTGCTCCTATTTTCTGCTGTCGCTTTTGGCGCTCGGCCATCCAGAAACAAACCACTTCGATGACTCCTAATAGTTATCGCCAGATGTACTAATACACAACAAATCACGGTCCGGGAGAGGGGGAGAGCAAATGAGTTCCTATTTCGTGAATCCCACTTTCCCGGGGAGCCTGCCCGGGGGCCAGGACTCTTTCCTCGGGCAGATCCCCCTGTACCCGGCGGGCTATGATGCTCTCAGGCATTTTCCGGCTTCGTACGGGGCAAGCAGCCTGCAGGACAAGACTTACACCTCACCTTGCTTCTACCAACAGTCCAACACCGTCATTGCTTGCAATCGGGCTTCCTATGAGTACGGAGCCTCTTGTTTTTACTCGGACAAGGAAATTAGTAGCGCCTCTCCCTCCGGCAGTGGCAAACAGAGGGGGCCCGGGGACTACCTGCACTTCTCTCCCGAGCAACAGTACAAATCCAGCGCCGGCCAAGCCAAAATTGTAAATGACGAAGGCACCGACCGGAAGTACACGAGCCCTGTTTACCCCTGGATGCAGCGGATGAACTCCTGCGCTGGTAAGGCACTGCGATGCAGTCGGGGCGGGGGGGGGGGGGGGGGGGGGCTGGCAGGAAGGAAAAGTTTCTTTCCCGAGATTTTTTTTTTTTTTTTTTTTGGTCTTAGATAAAGTCCAGGCTGCTGGAAAGCCACGGTTCCTGCAGGGCAACGTGTAACATGAAACCTCTCCAGGTTATTTTAGATCTGGCACGTTGGCACCCTGGGAGCGGTGGCCGAGAGCCCAGCTTGTGGGTCCGCCGGTGAAAGTTACTGGGGAATCCTTAGGAAGCAGGCAAAAAACAAAAAAAAACAAAAAAAAACAAAAGAAAAGGAGCAGGGCAGTTTTACCACCCTCCTAAAGCCACCCTAAAGCCTCTGCTCCGCTCCTTCATTGTCAGAGAGCGATGCAGGGAATATGCCCTCTGCACTGAGGATCCAATGCATTTGTGGCACATTCCTCCTCGCCCCCCTCCCCCTGCTCATTAGCCTGTAAGTATTGGATATTGAGAGCACGTTTCTGGGGCCGTGGGCGCACTTCCATGGCATCGCGGATTTTCTCTGACTTACAAGTGAACTTCACATAATTGAACTATTCTGTCCAAGAGTGGTGCTGGGGGGAAGGGTTGTACTGGGGTGGCACTTATTTTTAATAATCCCATATTAAGACGTTTCCTTCCAGTGTTTGCTAACGACTCCCCTCCTCTCCCCTTCTCCCGAGATTTGGGTTTTCTGGGCTGTGGGTCGCATTTCTTTTTTGGAAAGTTAAACTTTTAGCAAGACCATTCTGGTGCTGCTTTGCATTCGAGGGCAATAAATTCCGGAGCAAATGGCAAAGGCTCTTCTATGATCTTTAGCTGATGTCTATAATTATACCTAAATTACAGACCCTCTGTAGTCACAGCCATGGCGATAGAGTGTGTTTGTGTAAACACCCCCGCGTATGCGAGCACACACACACACACGCACACACACATGCGTGCAGCCCCCCGTTTCGCACGCGTGTGCCTGTGTGTGTGTGCGCGCACAGGCTCTCAACACGCCGAGGGAGACACTGCTCAGCGATTCACACCCGTGCTCCCCACCCTACGTTCCCTAGGTCTACCTTAAAGCCTCCTTGTATCCCAGTTACCCCACCACCGCTAGCACACTGCACATCCGCGTTTGCAGCTGGTCAGGCAGGAGAAAAGGAAAAGGGGGGGGGGGGGGAAGAAAAAAGCAAAAAGCCGCCTCCAGGAAACCAGAGCAGCCCCCCTCCCGCCCCGTTATTGTGCCTGCAAAAGGAGGCAGAATACACTAACCACTCTTTCTGGTCTAAAATCACTGGGCCCTGTCCAATGCGATCGTTTTGTCTTTACTTCTACAGGTACAGTATATGGAACTCATGGGAGACGAGGGAGGCAAACTTACACCAGATACCAAACGCTAGAGTTAGAGAAGGAATTTCACTTTAACAGATACTTAACCCGAAGACGACGTATTGAGATTGCAAACGCTCTCTGCCTTACTGAACGCCAGATTAAAATATGGTTTCAAAACAGGCGGATGAAATGGAAAAAGGAAAACAAATTCATAAATTCCACACAACCCAGCAGCGAAGAAACAGAGGAAAAGTCAGGGGAGTAGAACCACGTTTAATAAATGCTACCAGGCCTTTCCTTAGCGCTTACTCTTACTATTATTATTATTATTTACCTTGTGTTCCTTCTGCTACTAAAATCCTATAGGTTTGTCACAGTCTATTAATTCCCAAAAGGCTTGGTTCAAAGATGTACATCTGCAATCATCTGTGACTTTCTTTAATATACGTGGAAGTCCTAGCTTTTGAGCTACAGGCATGTATGTATATAACCACTTTCCAAAGTGTAGATGGCATTGTGCTTAAAGTATTAGAGATCTAATGGCCCAGATTTTTTAGTATTTGAGGTGAGCATCTGTGTGTGGGTGAGTGTCCCTGGCGTGTGAGAAGAGATGAGCGAGTGATTTTTTTTTTTTTTTTTTTTTTTAAATTAGAAATGTTCATATTGTAGGAATACAAGAGATTTTAGAAAAACTTGGGTTTATGTTTTTGCTAACTCCCACTATGTCGGGCTGTCTCGTTATGCTGTGTTTGGGAGCTTATGGTCTGCAGGGGAGAAAAAAAAAGTTTTACACATGTATAAGATATTTAAATATGAAAAAGAAGAAAAATCCTTTTAAAAAATCGTTGTATAGAGCCCTGGGTATAAACTTGCAGTTAAAGCGAAGATGAATTGCAGGGAGATTTTAAAAAATGCCGCTAAACTGCCTAATCTGCACTACTAGTATCAAAGTAAAAACTCGGCATTAAACTTCAGGGGAAGCGAGGGAAGAGGTTTCAAAGCGGACGAATTTCTGTGGTTCCCGTTGAGCTTACACTGAGGTTTCGGTGAGCTCAGCTCTACACTGAAGGGGCTTTGAATTATGGACTACATTTCTTGGGGCTCCGTGGGCTTGGGTCGATCTTCCTTTCTTTTTTTAAATTTCTTTTTAATGTTTTATTAAAAAAAAAAAAGTGTCTATCATATTATCTCGGGGATCTTCCTCCCCGTTTTGTGGTATCTTAATTCACATTCGCGTTTCTTAGCACTGGAAAAAATAAATAGGTACTCTAAAGAAAAGTAGCTGCCATAAAATGCTTCCACCTCGAGTTCTGTGTAAGTAAAATAAGCGCAGCGAAAATACTGATTAATATATACGTTATATCTGTCTCTATTATATTGTGTGTGCGTGAGTGTGCGTGTGAAGCTGTGTACAAATCCACTTGTATACGCATCAAGGCTCTTTTGTTTGGAAGGCAGCGCAATTTGGGCTACCGCTCTAAATATTTAAAAAGCCAAATCTGGAAAATACTAATGCAAAATGGCTACCGCCGCATTTAGAGTAGTGGTTTGGGTTTTTTCTTTTTTTCTTTTTTTAAAATTTATTTATTTTTTCCCCGAGAGGTGGAAAAATAACGGCGGCCGTACAGCCGCCTGGAATTTGACCCCCTGGTTGGAAAAACGCTGCACGGTATTTATCTTTCATAGGTACCTGCCATTTCGCATCGGCAGGACCCGAGTGCCTCTCGAAACCTCTGGCACGGGGAAAAGGGAGGGGAAACCAATTTTATATCTATTTCTATGTGTATGTATGTGGAAAGGAGCTAAGCGTTGCCAGCGTCTGGGGACGGATCATACCGGATTTGTGAACTGGCGTCACCAAGCCTCGCACGGAGGAGAGCAGAGGCACAAAGCGGAGCGCTCTCTGCACGCCAGGCTCCCCGGCGGCCGCCCCGGGGAGCAAGCCCCCCCGGCCCCGCCGGCCCCGCCGCCCGCTGCCGGTTGCCGCTGGCAGCGGCGGCGTGCCCCGCTCGGCTCCGCGCCTCCCCGCGTCGCTCCGCGCCGCCGTCGGGGGCCGTCACCCCGGGCCGACCCCGCGGAGCCGCCGCCGTCCCCCCCGCCGCCAGCGGGTGGCGCTGGAGGCCGGCGGACGGGCGGGCGGCGGCGGCGGCGGCGCGCCTCGGCGGCGCGCCCCGGGCCGCCCGCGCCCTCCCAGCTCCCCCACCAGTGCACGAGTTTACCTCTAGAGGTCATCAGGCAGGATTTACGACTGGACAACAAAAGCACGTGATGTGAAGCCGTACCCCATATTTGGGTGCCTACGTAGGAGGGAACCAAGTACATGTCCCAGTCATTTCCATAATTCATCATAAATTGTGCAAGGGTGCTATAGACGCACAAAACGACCAAGAGCCACAAATCAAGCACACATATCAAAAAACAAATGAGCTCTTATTTTGTAAACTCATTTTGCGGTCGCTATCCAAATGGCCCGGACTACCAGTTACATAATTATGGAGATCACAGCTCGGTGAGCGAGCAATACAGGGACTCCGCCAGCATGCACTCCGGCAGGTACGGATACGGCTACAATGGCATGGACCTCAGCGTCGGGCGCTCTGCTTCCACCCACTTTGGTGCCAGCGAGAGACCCCGCAGTTACCCGGCCAACGCCACCTCTGCCTCGACAGAGCCCAGGTACAACCAGCCCGCGACGTCTTCCCACTCGCCTCCCCCTGACCCTCTGCCCTGCACCGCCGTGGCCGGTTCGCCCGTCAGCGAGAGTCACCACGGGGTGAAAAACTCCCTCGCCAACTCCACCAGCACTTCGTCCAATTCCAGCAGCAACACGCACATCAGCAGAGACGGGGTTGGCACCTCGTCTGGGACTGAGGAAGACACTCCAGCGAGCAGCGAGCAGGCAAGTGCCCCGACCGACCAAAGCACAGCCCAGCCTTCACAGCCCCAGATCTACCCCTGGATGCGAAAACTGCACATAAGTCATGGTAAAGCAAATACCCTGTTCTTTCTTTATTTCTCTGGAGGAAAAGGAGGATTTAATGTAAACCGGGTGGCTGCGCCGAGCAAGGTCGGGGAGAGGGGGAGTGGAGGGCGTGAGAGCGGGCAGGCTCCGCGCACAGCACAACTCTGCTCGCAGGGAAGCACGCTCCCTTCTCTGGGCGAGTCGTGTGTGTCCCGTCCCCCCCCCGCCCCGAAAGAAAAAAAATAAAAATAAACTGCCCGGCCCCAGAACCGCCGCCCGCCCGGCTCCCGGCGCCGGCCCCGGCGGGCAGCAAGCGGGGGAGCAGAAAGCGCCTTCCCGAAGGGGGGGAAGCGGGGGCTGCTCCCGGCTCTACCCTGGAAGGGGGACCCTCCAGTGGGAACGGCGCGGCTGACCCCATTTATTTCGCCGAGCCGTATTAAAAAGAGAATAGGAGAGGGCGAGGAGGGCAGGTTTCACCGCTGGGAAGCCGAGGAGGGGGGCGGGGGGGGGTGCGGCGAGTCGCCCTAAACTCCGGGTAGAGGGCTTGCGGGGCGCGGGGAAGCGGAGCAACTTTCAGCCCCGGGTACCTGCCCTGCCCTCGCTGCTGGGGGAGCAGCCGGGGGCTCGCTGCCTCCCAGAGCCTTCCCCAGCTCAGCCGTGGGAAAGGGCTGCACGCTGCAGCTCTGCTCTCCCAGCCCTGCAACCCCAGCGAGCAGCAGAGGCATCCTCCAAAGGCAGCTTATCTGGGGGAGGCGGAGGGGGAGGGAAGGGGGGGGGGGGATCAGCCTTCCAAAAAATAAAATAAAAAACTCAAGTTAAAAAAAAAATCGAACCCCCCAGTTCAAGCGAAAACTTACCGAGACCACAAAATCCCCCTCCCCCAAGCCTTTCCTAAAAGGGGCTGGAGGGGAAAACTTGTTGAGCGTTTATCCAAGCCAGAAACAAAACCAGGCAGGACCGAGAATAACGGTCCTGGTCGGTGGTAGCTGCAATAAGACACGACGAAGGCTCCGAGTGGCTGCTGAGAATCTAAATCATGTACTTTTCTCTTCCAGACAACATAGGGGGACCAGAAGGGAAAAGGGCTCGGACTGCTTACACCCGCTATCAGACCTTGGAGCTGGAAAAGGAATTTCACTTCAATAGATACCTGACCCGCAGAAGAAGGATTGAAATAGCACATGCTCTTTGCCTCTCAGAGAGACAAATAAAGATCTGGTTCCAAAACAGGAGAATGAAATGGAAAAAGGATAATAAGCTGAAAAGTATGAGCATGGCAGCTGCAGGAGGGGCATTCCGTCCCTAAGCGTTTGATCAATTAAAAGTACTGAGCAGTATTAGCTGACCCTGCGTCTCATGTCAGTACTAAGTTGACTTTCTAAAACTTCCTTGTGTTACTTCTGTGAAGAAACCCTGTTCTTGTCGCCCTTATTCATCTTTTAATCATGAGCCTGTTTATTACCATTCTCTCGCGTGTATAAGTAGATCTGCTTTTATCGTACATTTCTTTGTCTTGAATGGCTTTGTCTTGAAAAAAATAATAGATGTTTTAACTTATTTATATGAAGCGGGCTGTGTTACTTGAAGTAACTGTTAAAACAAAACTAAACTAAACAAAAAAGAACAAAAAAACGAAGGGTAAAAAAAAAAAAAGAAAAAAAAAGGAGAGAGAGAAAGAAACCCTCCCCCGGTTTAGTACAAATGTTATGTGTTGCACTCAACCTGCTTAACTGTGCATGTGTGGTCAAGTGTTAATGTCTGTATAGCTCCAAGCTGTTAAAAATATTTTTATTCAAACTACCTATATAATTCCTGTGTAATTAATGCTGTTGTAGAGGTGAAATGATGAAATCAACTGAACTTGTCCTACGTGTAGTGAATAGTGAATCTGTGACGAAAACTGTGATTCCAAGCAGTATGTCCTTGCTGTGCCTTTGTATATGACTCTTTGCACGAACTCTTAGAAGTGGCTCTTATTAAGCGCAGCTTCTGTGATGTATGTTTTTTGTGAACAAAGTTACAAATATAGTCAAAGTCTGGCTGTTTGAGCAAACTGTGATCAGCTTTTTTTTTTTTTTTTTGTATTTGTTTTTAAAAAAATCTGACTGGAAATCAACAAAAAAAATAAACTTTCTATTGTAAAGTTTTCGTGATCTGGTTTATGCAAAGCAAGAAGTTGTGCTTCCTGATTTGCCTCTGACCAAAAAAAAAAAAAGAAAAAAAAAAGTGCAGAGTTTGTAATAATATTTTACCTGGCTCCTGCTGCAAATGGTGCGATTGTCCGCTACCAGTATTTTTAAATGAAAGTTTGACCATAAGTTCCTCCTTACTGGTTTCTCGCTAGGTGGAAAGCTGCGTCGCAGGACCACAATCAACACCCTTTGTGGGTGAATCAACTGTTAGCTGTTTGCTGATGGTTGAAAAAAAAAAAAAAACCAAACCCAACATGTGCTTTGTTAAAACACGCTGCTAACTCCAAGACGTCTTTGCATCTCTAGAATTTCTCCTGTGGTTTCTTTAAGTATATTTGCAGGACAGCCACGTCCGAGCCCTCTGCGTCTATTAGTAACCCTCGCTAGCCACGTTCCCACTTTTCACCCTTCAAAAATTTTTGGTTTTCTTCTCTACAGTTAGTTTGCTATAAGCGTAATGTTACTTACCCCATCAGAGCTTGAATGGTTAACTCTTCTGAGCTTCTAAGAGCAACTAAAGATTTGCACATTTACTGACTGGTTACATTGATGCCTTCCCTTAAAAGTTATAAAACAGTAAACTTTATAAGCCCCAGTTCCGGCTATATGACATTTGGGTGCCAAATGAATAGGGTTTTGTCTATGAATTAGATCGTAAAATCATCCATAGCACAGACAGATAGGCTCACTGGCTATAAAAAGTCACGTGGTGCCATTAAAGTAAGTTTTATGGTTTTGGGGAGTTGACATCCAACATTATATACCACATAACATATAATCTCACTGACGCTGGACTTCATTTGACTCTTTTGCAGGCTACGTGTGCCTCCTGGCCATTCAAATTGTCAGGTTTAGGGACAGAAGTATCCAAACCACAAGTTCTCAATACTGTATGAAAAATGGCTCCTTGCAAGTCAAAGGTAAGTTTTGTGCACAAGTTCCTTAAAGTTTATTTGTACAGTGGGGAAGCCGAGGCTCCCGCTCGCTCTGGCTGCCTCTCGCCTCTCTCTTTCTTTCTCTTTCTCTTTCCCTTTCCCTTCCTCTCCGCCTGGAGCTTTTCAGGACGGTCCCACCGAGCCCGCGAGGCAGGATCAACCACTAATGATCCAGGTTGCGCTGCAAATCCCCCCCATCCCTTCACTCGCAGCAGCTAGCTCGCTATTTTAACGATCAAATCAAAGTAAACCACAATAAGCGACTTTGGCAGAGATGGATTTTGGGGCCTAGTTTTAATCACTTTGACTACCGCAGAAGATAATTACTTCCTTTGCTCCAATAGACTCTCCAAGTTTGGAGAGGTTTTGTTTAGCAAGGAGTGGTTACTGCAGGCGATTAAAAAAAGGGGAAACAAAATAGATAGGGCTTGATATTATCTGGGCAGTGTCTTCTGTAGGCATGATAGAGTTGGAGGCGTGCTGATATGGTAATAATCTTTGGACTGGTGAAATATGTTGCACATCAGAGCTAGTATTAAAATGGCACAGACTGTACTGGAGCACTTAAGATTCCTATTTTCTGCATTGAGGTTGTGCAGAAAGATTTAGCTGTGTATATATGTCCATCTGCGAGTGCGTAGTATGTTTCGGGAATGTGCATTTATAATGTTGCTGTAACTTTTTCCAGATCCTATATGTAACAGTATAAATATAAATATATTTATATGTATATTATATATATATATACATATGAACATAACTGCATGCATGTACAGACCGATGTATAAGCCTCTATAAAGCTGTGCACATGCACATGTGTGTCTAATATTGGTGTATTTATGTATACAAGGGGTGTGTATGTGTGTATACATATATACATTTCCGTGACTTTTTTTTTTTTTTTTTTTTTTTTTTTAAAGCGAACCAATTGACTGTAACTTGTAGCATTAATACAAGAGACTACAGGTCATTAGAGTGCTGCAAATTATGAAATACGGGCTTGGTTTATTGAAGATTGTAAATATCCCCCTAGCTCTGCTCTCTCCCTCTCTGCTTTATATTGCTGGCTGCCATTGTGGGGTAGGCCCCAGCTGCGTGTTTACTTCAACATTCTTTTTATTTAAGTGGACTGTTCTCACTAGAGTGTGATTACTCAGCAATAAACTTTATGGCCGGATTTAACTTTAGTCTTTGAATTTCCAGGACTTGAATGAAAGGGTGAAAGGAACTGTCTTTCTCTGGGTAGCATTAAGGCCTGATCCTTACCCTCAGAGCTGTTACTTAGGCGAGTGATCTCAGGGGGTGCAGACAGACTGGTCTGGGACTAGGTAAGAGATTTGAGAATTGCCTCAAAAAAACCCAAAACAAAACAAAACAAAACAAAAAACCCATACATATATATACATACGTATATATCTCTCTTCAAACCAGCTGTAAGAATGTCTTTCCCTGCTCAGGTTTGGAGTAGCAGGGATTCAGCAGATCGCATTGTTTTCCTTCATGTGTGATAAAGTCGGGTTTGCAAAAGAATGGGGAGGTTAAATGCGAGCTGGGAGATGGGCTTTGTTTTATTTTGCTAGTGCTATCCCGTTTGAATATTGTGGTTTAGGCTGTATCTGCTACTGCGAGCAAAAATGAGAGAAAGGCACCGGGGTGCAGGAGGGTAAGGTTGTTGTGTACCTCTGCAAGGTCTGCACATTGCTGACTGATTCCTATTTTTAATTTATTTGCCTTTAACACTAAAGAAACAGTAGTATATAAGGTTATCTCAGCTCAAAAGATCTCACAATTTTACAAATATTTAATATTTAGAGCCAACCCCCTGCATAAGACAAATGGAGTCCGAAGCCTTTGTGTCTGTGTATCCTTCCTATGAACACTGAACAAACACTTATGCATATACTTTATATTTAAAAAAATGGAAAAGCTTTAAAAGTGCATATCCAAATGCACATTTGAAAACCATTTCCGTAATAAACAGCTGGACATTTTATAGTACACTAGCTGTCACAGTTTCGTCAATAGGAATACCAGAAAGTTATATATGATAGGCACGTACTATATTATATTAGATGCCATAAAATTTTATAGTCTGAGGCAAAGGCATGAAAACCCTTTAAAAGTTTCGACTTCGTTTATATACGGGTCCTTTTCCAAGGAAAATCCTTCGCCTGTAAACGGGAATGTTACTAGACACAAACTGTTCACGATTGCTCAATATTCAACAAGACTGCATTATTTGGATTGCCTGGCGAACACACAAACACATACACACACACACCCGTTCGACTAATATTTTTGGAACCTGGATATCATCGCGGATTGTAATTTTTCATTGTCTAGAGCGAAAAGATTTGCTACTACATATTTTCACATATTTGAATGTGACTTCTAGAGCATATTCCACGTAAAGCAGTGTACAGAGATTCAAGAACTACGGAAAAGAAAAATATCCCCGGACCCACAAGCATATAAACCCACCCGTACTGCAAGAAACTCTCTAACAACAAAAGAAAGTTAGCTAGAAATGACAGTTTCTCCAGATTCCTGGCCCTGCCCTTTCCTAAGCAGCATAGTTGAAGCCATTCAAATCCAGAAACGCATTAAGATTTTCTAATCCGCTTTGAAATTTGAAATTCAAACAACCCCAGACTGCCGAACTGCACCAAAATATTCCCAGGTCCTAATTGTTTTCCGAGGGAAAATGTCATGGAGAATAATCGCTGGGAATCAGGAGAGAGGTCTTATCTGTACACATTATTTTTCTGCTGTGTTTGGGGGATTAATGCATGCGAGTTTGTTTTATTTTAGGCATGGCAAGTGGCTTTCTGCGATTTGAAATGTAGTTTACCTTATCCCTTGAAAGAAATACTTGAGTGTAGAGTGTCATGTCTAAGCGTAAAGCCAATTAAAGATTAGGCAACTCTCTTAATGTGTGTTAACTAGTGACTTTGCAAGACATAACTTTCTCTAAACCAGAAGTAGAACAATCCGATGGAAAGTCATCCGTAAATTACAGCTCTGCAGCCTTGCTTAAACCCTGCAAACGCCCTAATTGCAGAACATTACGGGGAAATTATTATTCTGCCATTTCCTTACATTTAATAAGTGTGTATCTGTGGAAGGGTGACAATAGAGGGGTTTGCAATCTGCTCCATGGGAAATTGAATGGAACAGATCATGAGGGGCGGATCTGGAGGTTTCGATTTCAAACCCTGCATACTGGAGCAATGCCTTTTCCCTCCCCGCAAATACAGATTTAACGCATTGAATGCAGACATAAGTAAATCTCCTGAGCAAGTTAAGACGTCGCTTTGCTTTCGTAACTCTACCTCATTCCTGCCCTTAAAATCTCCCCGATTTGTTGCTAGAGTTACTAGCCAGATCGCAAAACCAGAGCTCCCACAGCCGCCTGGACATCTTTAAAAATATTATCCCTTTCAAATTAAAGCATCCTCACCAATGTCTCTCTGGAAGGCAAATACTCATGGACCACCACAGTCATATGTTCCTGTAGCTACACGCACAAACAGTACCAAATCTGACACAGAGAGCGTGCAAAATTTCGCAGGGATCTCGCCTTATAGCACGCGTAAGGAATCTTTTCTATATCCCCTCCCCAAAAAAATGTCTTTTCAATAATAATATTTGCTATGAAGGTTATTGGGTAATTATTGCAATTTTGTGGAACAGTCCTTGCTTGAGGTGAAGTCTGTCTCTGGATAACAAATGGCAGCCCGTGCAGTTCACTGCCAGGTTAAGTAAATGCAGAAAAGATAAATCTGCACACCCTAGGAATCACCAGCAGAGCTCGCTTTAGACCAAGTTCACAGTCAACTCGTTTGCCTAGACAAGGCTTCGCAAACAATTAGAGTTGTTTCTTTATGTTTAAATCAAGGAGAAATGACTAAGCCCTTCGCAGCAGAGAGCTGCAGCTTTTCCCCCAACGCTCGTCGCCACATTCCTTCCAACCTCACGCCCAGAACTTACCCAGCATTTCACCTGCAATTGTAACCATATAGCGCCTTTGAGTAACAGGCTTCCCTCCAACGCTGCCGAAAGGCTGTGCACACTGATATAACAGCATTTTACAAAGCTGCGAGATTAAAGAAAAGAAAAGGAAAGGGGAAAAAAAAAAGCGCGCAACAATTAAAAATGCAAAAGTATCCGATTTCTCAACAGCAAGAAGAAGGAAAAAGGAAAAAAAAAAAAAAAAAAAGCCCTTAGAAAGCTGGGGGAAACGGCAGAACTATTGAAACAAACAGTGCGAGTCTCTTACTCCTAAAAGAAGCTGCATAGCTTTTGTATATCTTTGTGGTTAAGGGCGTTACAACTGCAGGTCAAAAAGTTGAGGGTCAAAAGTTTACGTTTTGCACCACTCTTAGTCATTCGCCCAGACAGAGTTTGATGTCAATGTTATAGCCGAGATCTTGACTATCAGCACAAAAGATAAAATAGCTTTGAGTTACGTGTGTATCACAGTATGGACTCCAGGTGAACCCTACTGGCTGAATGACCTCAATTACCGAGGAAAGGATAGAAAATTCCTCTTTTCAAGAGTAATACACATTGTATTTCATCGTGAATTATCGGCCACATTTGTGTCTGAATATCTCGGGTTCAGCCGCGGCAGGTAAACACGCGTGTTACCCCCACAGCAGCCGCTGATGCTGCCTCCTCCGAGAGTCAGGTAGCAAAATGTTTCACCCTTGTTTATTATATAATAACATGCTTTAAGAGGTTTAATGTTAAGCCTTCTCACTTTGCAAAATGGCAGGAAGATAAGATAGGAGCGAAGCTATTAACGCGTGTATCGATCCCAGCCGCGTCTTTGTTTTCGCTCTCATTTCTGTAGCGACCGCTAAACTGTGCTTAAACAGGACATGCTGGAGATAATGCGGGTTATACGTTTGGTACGAAGGAGCTCGTTTAAAATGCGGAGCGGTGGGGCCGTGTTGTACTACCGATGGCAAATGTTGCGGAGAAGCTGGCGCCTTGCTCCGCTCAGTGATCTGGGGGGTCCTCACAGCCCCCTGGAACTACTCGTGGCAGCAGTTCCCAGAGAAATGGGGAGCGGGGAGGGATTTTTCCCTCCCTCCACCCCCCCGCTCCCGCCCGCCCCCCCCCCCCCCCCCCGAGGAAAAGTTCCGTGGCATTTCTTTGCGCAGGGAGTTATTCCCACACCGCTGGGATTTTCTGTTCCCGGGGCCGCCTCGGTGTCGAAGTTTCAGCTCCCTCGGTCAGGCGTGTGTGTAGGGAGAAATGGCTAATATGGCACGGGGAGTTTCATTCTGGGGGAGACCACTGCAAACCGGATTCAGCCTGAAATGATGAGGATGAGGGAGAGGATATTCCCAAATATTCATAAGCAGCTATGAAAAAGTGTAGAGGAGGGGACTGGGCGACAAGGAAGCCCGAGACAGAGTGCACCTCACCCCATCCGTGTGTTGCTGCCTTCCCACCCCCAAGGCAGGAGGCTACGCCGGCCTCCGTGTAGATGGTCCGCGTGAATTATTTGCCAGAGACACAGCTGGATCGTGGCAAGCGAGCGCTGTTTCTTGGAAGCAATTTGAGAGGTTCAATTTCAGATTAGCCAAAGAGATTTTGGGGGATTTTGCCTCAAGTATCTGCCGAAGCCTGGCAAGTATATAATGCAAGCGTTTGCTCGGCGCGTAGACGTTGGTCACAAGTTGCTGCTGTTGCTCACTTGCAGGGAGCCCTGGCATTGCACTTTCGGGGAGCCTGCCCTCGCTGGAGATAGTATATAACCTTTCACATCCAGAGTATTTATTTGGTGTAAGAGCGAAGCCTGATAACAAGCTAAAAGCCGTAGCCAAATATCTATTTTCTTAGAGAATAGCAGGCGGATTGTTTCCAAGAATAACAATGCGTCTTTGATATACCCAGAACGAAAGCTGTTGCTATAACTGGCTTACTCAAGAGTAGGTGACTGAAATCCATTTGTTTCCTCACCAAAACAATCAGTGGCTCGAATTTCATATTTTCAGTCTGGTTTAGAATATAAATATCAGTGAGAATATTGAAACTGCGACTTCAGTAAATATTGACTCTTCTGAACTCTCGTTTAAATTATTCCTTAATTTTATTTTATTTTATTTTTTTTTTTTAAAGGCAACAACCTGGAGCAGAACAGTTAACAATTTGAGACGAATTCTTTTTGTCCTTTCACTCCCTGCATTCAGCACACTGCTCTCTGGCGTGGAAGGTCTGCTCAAAAGACCATTCATTTAAAATCCGGGCACAAATCACATTTTACGTGTGTTTATTTAACCGCGCCAGGACAGAGCCAGCAAATCTCGCCAATCACCCCGTGCTTACGAGGAGCCCCGGTGCCGGAGAAGTCACCGTTTTTACCCGGTGCTGAACTTGGGGCAAAACTGCCAGCATTGCCCCGGCAGCGAGGATAGGAAAGGAACGCTCCCGCCCGCGGAGGCAGGAGCAGCCTCGGGGGCTGTATCGTTCCCGGGAACAAAGAAGGGAATACAGTCGATACATTCCATAACGTTTACATTTTCCCGCGATTTTTTCTTAATTTTCCCTTAGAAGTAGTGACCTGGGCAAAGCACCCCGCTATCTAAAAGACACTGTTATAGACCTTTTAGAAAAACTAAGTCCAAGGCCGAGGTGAACTTCAGGTCACCGCGTCTAACAAATATGAAAATGTCGCCTGGTGAAGGGCACGCCTTGTTATTTAACAAAGACTGTCAATGTGTAAGATTAATAAGAAACAAAATGCACACGGTGTCACTTTTCGGTCACTTTGAAACTTGGGACAGCCTCGCATTCAAGAGGGGAAAGCTGGGGCTAAATATATTCAAAATGGTTCAAATCAAATTCAAACCAGGCTGCTAGTGCGATTCTTCCTCCTCCTACCGCTCTCGGTGGAGGATGCCCGGGCACGGCGAAAGGTTGACTTGAAGAATTATTATTATTATTATTATTATTACTACTACTATCACTATTACTATTCTTGCCGTTGTTATTATTATTTTATCTTTCGGGGTAATTACGACCTAGCCGCGCATATGGAGGGTAGCAGGAGTGCTTGCCTGTTTCTCAAGAAAAAGGGGATCCCCCTTTTCCCCCTCTTTGGGTATGTATGAGGTTGCCTCTTCTTGGTGCATGAAAATTGACTCTCTCCCTCTCAACTTAATCTCCTTCTCGGCCAGCCTCGGCCAGGAAACTCTCGCTCCTTTATTAACTGATTAAAGTCTCCTTTGCCAGTGAAATCGAACCTTGAGCCCTTCTGGAAAAATAAGGGAGCTGGCCTATTTTTTCCTCTCATTTTCTTTCTTTGAGACCTTAGGATGATGCTACAAGTTTGTTAAAGGGAAGTACCGGGGAAAAAAAGGGTTTCTGAGATTGTTTATTACAGTCATAAATCTTGCAGTAAAATGTCGAAATGGCCGTGTGCAAGATAACACTTGGTGGTCTTGGCTGGGTTCTTGTTTATGATAACAAAACCACAAAGACATGGAACAGGCCTTTTGGAGGTCCTGCCTCAGCACATCTTCGCAGACTAATAGAACCACACGAAAAAACCAGACTTGAGCCGAGCAGCTCAGGTCACCTTGCAGATTTACAATCGTATACAAAATTGCATCTCTCTCTCTGTAACCGAGGGCCAGAGCCCCACGGTAGAGAGAAGCGCAGTGAAACAAGTATACTTTGAGATCTAATCACGGTAAATAATACGAAACAGAGCCCGGTCAGCTCGCCCAATATAGCGCTGAGCTTACAAACCGAGACATCACTTTTCGTTGTGTTTTACCGCGGCTGGGAAGCACGACAGCCTGCTGTAGTGCTCCGGCCACGGGGGCTCAGGACTTACGCCGAGGATAATATTTACGATAACCCGGTGTAGTTCATCTGGTGCTGGCCGGCAGGTATTTGTACATACGTGTCTGTATGTGTGCATGTATCTCTCTACGCCGGGAAAACGCTCTCTGCTCGCCGGGAAAACGCTCTCTGCTCGCGGTGGACGTTGACAATCTTTTTTTTTTTTTTTTTTTTTTTTTTTTACGGTCATGTAGGTGGGAGCTTTATTCTTTTACAACATGGGTTTGCTGTAGGTTTTGTCTTTTTAAAAAATATAAACAAAGCGATCTCCCTTTTCCTGTCAAATGCGTGTTGTTGAGCAGTTGCGGCTGCCTCTGTGTGCGTGTGTGTAACCGCATTTCCTCTCCACGCAGAGTAAATAGAGAAACTTATCTATTACCCCAGTTAAAGAGTTCCGTAGATGTGCCTTTGGAAATGAGTAAGTAAATGTGTTTTAACTCTCTTTACAAATTAGACATTCGATAGGAGGAGGAAATGAGTGATTGTTTAGATAAGTACCCCAGTATACCCAAGTGCTGGAAATGTTCTAACATATTACAAGCCGCCTGCAATGTGAGTGCGTGCGTGTGTGTGTGTGTATAAAATATAAATCGATACGGTGTGTGTCTTGTTAGATAGAATATATATTCAAATAGAATTTTATTGCGTGTATCCATTATCTATAAAACTGCAAAAGACAATAATCTGAATTTAAACCAGGGTAACTGTTAATGTAATATCTTTAGGAGGGCAAGATCTAAACCGTTTCATATTTACGCTTGATATATTAGATGTATTTTCCCATACCGGCAGAAGAGATTACCCACTCAGCAATTATATTCTCGAAGGGTGAGCAAACATTTCTATGTGTTTATACGCTTTCCTGAAAAAGAGCGAAAAAAAATCCGAAAAGTTCGCCTCTAACTCCGAATCTACCAGACTAGCTGACGTTCAATAAGTATTCCTCCCCCCCCCCCCCTTAGAATAAGAGCGTAATTAGTTTAACCATCAAATTTCAATTACCTAAGGTCAGGGCGGTTGCCTCTTTTCCTTCTGAGCTGCAAATATCGTTAACAGTGTCAGTTTTAGCAGCGCAGAAGTGCCCGAGTGCCCTCTCCCTCCTACGCCAGGGTTTGCGAGTTACTTCTGTGAAGGCGCTAGCGATTTCTAGTGGAAGAGATAATTAAGAAATAAACCCAAGACGAGGCATACCAAGCGGACGGGCTTAAATTCGTAGTTTGGAAAACGGCTCCTCCGCGGGGAGGGATGCTGGCAGTGAGCCCTGCTACTGCCGGTAGGAAGTATTTGATACCGTCGTGTCCGCCTTCCCCCCTCTCACTTCCCCCTCTCTTCCCCGTTATTTTCAGGCTCGCTATATCCCCCACGCCCCGCAAGCCCCTCGAGGACTCTTCTCGGCCTCCCCGCCACCTTCACGCTAACTTTTGCATCTGTTCCTCCGGGCAGCACGGCTCCAGCGGTGCCAAGGGCTACTAGCCCTCGGGTCGCCGCCCGCCCGCGGTCCGCAGCAGCGGGGCGCTGGGGGCAGACCCCGACGGGCTACCGGTGGCCTGTGCCCGGGGGCCGCGGCCGCCCTCTGCCTGCCTGCGCGCAGCCCCGGCTCCAGGCGCTGGGAGACGGGCTGCTTTGAGAAGGATTGTGCAACGGCCGCCTTGTGCAATGCCTGCCTGCCTCCCCCCGGACCGCGCAGCTTGGCTGTGCTCCGCTTCCTCGCCCCGCTTCCTACGCTCTGCCGCGGGGGAACGGGGGAACAAAAAGTGCTGGAGGGGGGGGGGGGCAGGGAAAGACTGTCAGAGCTGCTTTAGTTTTATCGCGCTTGACACCGCGACTGCGGGGTGCGGCCCGGCCCGGCGAGCGGGAGGAGCCGGGGATGCTGGTGAGGAGCGGCGGCGGGGCAGGGGCGTCCGGTTGCCCCCGTCGGGGCGCCCCCTCGGAGGGCAGGAGGCCCGGCGGCAGCGGCCCCCGCGGTGGCTACGCGGGCGCGGAGCTGCCCCGCGGTCGCTCGCCCTCCTTCCATTTCCTGATCCGGGGTCCGCGGCCCCGCGCGGTAATTGGCGCTGGCGGTCAGGTGGTGATGGGGTGGCGGGGGGTGCGAGGGGGAGGTGGGGGGGGTGTGCGCGGGTGTGTGTTGTGTGTGTTGTAGGCGCTCCAGGGGTGGGAAGAGAGGAAGGGAGGGGTGTGCTACGGGGAAGGCGGGGGGGAGGTGGGGGGGTGGGGGGAAGCTGGAGGCCCAAACTTTGGCAGCGGCGAGCACTTGACAGCAGCGGGAGGGGGAGAGGGAGGGAGGGGAGGGAGGGGGGGAAGGGGAGGGGCCTCGCCGAGCCCAGAAAAACGACAACGCGAGAAAAATTAGTATTTTTGCACTTCACAAATTAATGACCATGAGTTCGTTTTTGATAAACTCCAACTACATCGAGCCCAAATTCCCTCCCTGCGAGGAGTACACGCAGCACAGCGGCAGCGCCGGCAGCTCCGCCAGCTACCACCCGCACCACCCGCACCACCCGCACGCCCCGCCGCCGCCGCCGCCGCCGCCGCACCTGCACGCCGCGCACCCGGGCCCCGCGCTGCCCGAGTACTTCCCGAGGCCGCGCCGGGAACCGGGCTACCAGGCTCCCGCGGCGCCGCCGGGGCCGCCGGGGCCGCCTCCCGAGGCGCTCTACCCGGCGCAGGCACCCTCCTACCCCCAGGCGCCCTACAGCTACAGCAGCGCCGGCAGCGCGGCCCCGGGCCCCGAGCAGCCGCCCCCGGGCTCCTCGCCGCCGCCGCCGCCGCCGCCGCCGCCCGCCAAGGGCCACCCCGGCCCGGCCCAGCCCCTGCTCCCGGGCCATGCCCTGCAGCGCCGCTGCGAAGCGGCCCCCGCCGCCGGGGCCGGCACCGGGCCCGGCTGCCCGCTGCTGCCCGACAAGAGCCTGCCCGGGCTGAAGGGGAAGGAGCCGGTGGTCTACCCCTGGATGAAGAAGATCCATGTGAGCACGGGTGAGTTGCCCCTGCCGGGGGGGGGGAGGTGGGGATGCGCCTGCAGGGGAGGGAAGGGGGGGAGGGTGCTCCCGGGGCCGGGATGGGTCGTTGCGTGTGTGGCTTTTTTTTCTTTCTTTCTGTCTTTCTTTCTTTCTTCTTTCCCTCCTTCTCCCTCCGCGTTTCCTAATAAAAAAAAAAAAAAAGAAAAAAAAAGTGAGAAACCTTTTGTATCCGGGGTCCTTTATCAAAAGATTTACGAGACGCCAAACTGTTAGGGCAGTAATTATAGCCCCCATAAATTTAATTGCCCTGCAGTGGCTTTGGGCCATGTGTCTTTGAAGCTTTTCTTCTAACCCAAATGCCCATCACCATTTTTTATTGCTCCTCGATTGTCCCCACTGTCGATAGGCTGTGAAACAATTTTTCTTGCCGTTTATGTATCTTATGTGAACCTGGTGTCAAGTTATTATATAATGATTATGTTCCATCGCTCCCCCCCCCCCCCCTTTTTTTTTTTCCCCTCCGCGTGTGTGCCTGTGTGTGCACGTTTCAGTCAATCCCAATTACAACGGAGGGGAGCCCAAGAGGTCTCGCACTGCCTACACCAGACAGCAGGTCCTGGAGTTGGAGAAGGAGTTCCACTTCAACCGCTACCTGACCAGGAGGCGACGCATCGAGATCGCTCACACCCTCTGCCTCTCCGAGCGCCAGGTCAAGATCTGGTTCCAGAACCGGCGCATGAAGTGGAAGAAAGACCATAAACTGCCTAACACAAAGATGCGCTCCTCAAACCAGTCCACACTGAGCCAGCAGTCCAAAGCACAGACACAGGGCCACCCCCATCCGCTCGATGGGGCTACACCCAACGCAGCCGCGCTATAAATACGGTTTTGGTTTGGTTTGTTTTTTAAATATATATATATATATATATATATACCTATCTATTGGGGTTTTCCAGCTGCCCCGTGGTGGGGGCTGGCCGTTTGGACCAAACAACTGTGTAAAACAAAACAGGAGCGGGAAAGGAAGACGAGACGTGCCCAAGAACGGGCACATGTTTAAACCAAAACCCGGACGATTGTCTACATTGTATATAGATAATGGTTCCATGCCCATCATTTTTTTTCTATTTATGGAAACACTCTCTTGCCCTCGTTGTAAGAGAGGGCTGGATGCTGTCGCGGACGAATTCTCTGTACCTAAGATGGACTCTTTTTCTTTTTTAATCTTTTTTTTTTTTTTTTTTTTTTTTTTAAATAAAAGACGGTTAAAACAAAGACCTCGTGAGACACTTGTTTAAGGCATTGACTTGAATAGCGCTGTTTCGTGGCGTGTTCGTGGATTCCCGTGTGCGTGTGTGTGTGTGTGTGTGCGTGTGAGGGTGCACACGCATGTATGCACACACACCAACACGGGACAGAGAACGAACACGTCCACGGGAGTTAAAAGGCTTAAGAAAAATGTCCCCTTACGCTGTCTAAAGGAAAATGTTTTCTGTATCAAAGATAACTTAACTGGTTTTAAGTGTAGCCCCCGCAGTAGCTGTGATCTATTAGTTTTTCTCCACATTCCCTATTGCATTTATTTAAAGAAATATTGCTATAAAGGCTGTTGCTGTCTTCATATTTGGCACCGTCTAAATTGTTTGGGTCCATGTACAATTTGTGGATTTTTGGTGTAATGTATAACAGTGCCAAATGCTGGTAATAAAGATTATTCTGTACAAAAGAATTAAACGCTTGAAACACAAGTCCACTCAGTGCTGTTTCATCCACCTGGTGCTTGGCCGGTGTTGGCACCAGGAAGGGAAAACAACGGTTTAACATACTGTTTTAACTTGGATTCATCTTGTCACTAAGGTAATGGTTGCTTTAAATATAGTGAAAAACGTCCTGACTTCTAATCGCCTGGCTGGGAAAAAGAGCGCTGTAGGACGAGGAAAGGTCTTGCTTCTCTGTATAGGTGAGTGATATTCTCTTCGGTGGACATGGGACAGAACCAGCCCGGCTGTCCATCGCTGTCCATCACTGTCTGTCCGACTGTTTTCATCTGCGTTACAGAGAAACTGTGCTTCTACTGGGAGCCAATAAGCTCCCACGATGGGTTTTGCTGGAGAAGTCACACATGCTCCCCGTGCTAACACTTTCAATCTGTAGCCAGTTGTGATTTATTTGTTCATTTTCGCCCGATGATGATTTCTCAGTTGGCTAGCACCTTTCATGGGGAATACATGGGCGGTAACATAGAGTTTCTCTAAGCTGCCTTTTCTATTTCTGTTTCCTTTTATTTTCTCTTTAAGAATATTTCGAAATGTGTTGAGAAAGCCTCGGCAGAAACATTAATTTGGGTGCAACTCAGGAGGTTTATTTGACCGAGCTTGTCAAAGAGGCTGTGGCAAAATAGGGTTCAAGTGGTTCCAGCTCAGGCTGCGCATCTCACTGCTTCCAGGCGGCTAAGGAGCGCAGGCAAAGCGGAGCTGCTAGTGGGGAGCCTTGCTCAGGGCTTCCCAACAGAGAATAGCACTGAGCCGGGTAGGAAGGGGCTCGGAAAGGAGCCCAAGTGCTAGTAAATCTTCCAGGAAAGGTCTGAAGGCCAGGACTTACTTACTCACCCAAATACATCTGAGAAGGATTTTTTTGAATCGGTGCTTCTCTTCACGCGAGTGAGTCCACCAGGACCGGGTGCATCATCACCCTCTGGGTGAGGTAGCACCAGGCCCCAGGGGTGCTGCCAGCACCCCTGCCTGGCCACCCAACACAGACCAGACCCTCACGGAGGAAAATGTAATGTGCCACTGGCAGAACACGGTCAGCATCAGGGAGGTGGCAACTGTAAATACCCACAGCAAACACTGCTGTCTCCAAACCTGACCAACGAGCAGGCCTGAAAAACACGCTTCTACTCACATATTGCTGTTTACTGAATCCTGAACTGCCAGCTGCCTCCTTATCAAGGCAGAAAAATATGGCTGTGAGGTAACAACTATCCGCAAGTGTGTAACTTTTCGTTTTGTTTATTGTTGAGAATCCCTCAATAAATTTAGAGGAAAAATTAGCACGACCGAACAAAATTCCAGCTGAAACGTATTAACTGGCAATGTAGGATTTCTTTAGTGTTCAGCCTCTGCGTATAAACCTGGTTTGCTCCCATTGTAAGGAGAAATGAAATCACGCTGCAAATAGCAATTTTAGTGAGAATCATTAATCACCTCCTACAATAAATACTTCTTTGTAATTCAACAGCAGTTCTGAAAGGCATTCTCTTGGAAAAGTCTGTGAAGACGCAAAGGATTTTCCTGGAAAAAAAAAAAAAAAAAAAGTGGTCATGTGTAAAGACACAGCATCTTGGCTGTCTGCTAAAAAAATGTACACTCTCTTGTTGGAGATTGAACCGCGGACTGCAAAATACCCCATGGCAGATTATCGTCTTTTAAGGTAAATTTTCCTTTTTCCCCCCTTTTTCCCTCTGCCTGTGCTGGGAGCGGGATGCTGCTCTGAGGCTGGGAGCCCTCTGCTCCCTGTCCGATACTGCCCGTCTTTACAATAACTTTTAAAATTACATCGTCCAGTTTAAATTCTCGCATTGTGCTCCCTTTGCTAAGGCAACCGGGAGTTCACCGAGAGGACAAATTTTCTATCCCATTAATTGTTTTTTTTAGAGGAGCAGACTGACCCTTCAAACCCTTGACCTTTAAAGACAGTATTCTTTTTAATCCGGCACTTGGACCTAAATGTCTCCCCCCCCCCCGCCTCTCTCCCGCTCTCCCCGTGTCTCTCACACACGGATTTATCTGCTCTGGCCACAAAGGCGAGCGCGGCCCAGAACGCTGGAAGTGGAAGTTTGTCAATATTTCAAAGAAAGACCGAATCACCTCGGAGTCAATTTGCTGGCCGCAGGGAACGCCACGCTGTTAACCCCGGTACCCACCTCCCCTCCACCCACCAAGAAAAATGCTCCTTTGCCAAGATTCCCCTCCTCGTTTCTCCTGCAAGCTCTTGCTATATCTGGTGTTTTATTACACGGGGAACTCAGCTGTGACAAGCGCCTTGTGGTATTTAATAACTGGAGCCATCCTGTATTGGAGGACTATCCAGTGCTGGGACTGTTTTTTTCTTTCTCCCCCCCCCCCCCCCCCCTCCCTTTAGGGTGCTTGCCGTCCCGTGGCCTTCTTGCCCGGTGTTTGTAAACGAAGAAGGGGTAGGGGGGAGCCCTCACACAGACAGAGATCTTGACAAACATGAAACTCCAGCCTCCCCGGTTCCCCCCACCCCGCCCCGCACTGGGGCCCGATCCCGGGCCCGCCCGCCGTTCCCACACCTCCGCCGGAGCCGGCGCGGCCCCGGGGGCCCCCGCACGTCGCGACCCCGGGGAGGCGGAGGCTCTTGCTGGGACCGGAGCCTCACGGCCTGGTCGGGCCACGACGGGGTGGGACCCTCTGTGTCTCTCCAAGCCCAGCCCACGCGAGCCCCTGTGGGGTCGGGGCTCCCCGCGGGGGCAGGGGAAGGTCCGTGGCCGCCCCCCCCCAGCCCCGGGCAGCCCTCCCAGCTCCGCCCGGGCCCGCGGACAGGCGGTACCAACCCGCGGAGGGCAGCCCGGGGGATTGCCGCCCCTGATGCTCCCCTGTCCCCCTGCCAGCAGCGCTCAGACAGTCCCTCCCCGCTGCAGACAATGAGGATCTGGGTTCAAGTGGCTAATTTGGGGGTGAGGGGTGTAAAGCTGCCCCATCTCGCCGTACAGAGAGGGACAGCCCCGTGTAATTAATGCCCAAGCGCTCTCCCTAGGAACTGAGGAGCTGTCAAAGCCAGCAGAGATTAGGGGACCCAAATACGAGGATCCCTGCGCTCGCAGATAAAGGTGTTGCGTCTGTTCTGGGGGAGATATTGAAATTTTAATCTTTAGGGTCACGTGACTCATTAAATAATTAATGCAGATAGTCAGGAATGGATCCGTAGCCGTCAGTCCTCACTAGGAGTGATTCTCTCAGAAGTGAAACTCAACTCCTTATTACTGGAGTTTGTTTTTCTTTCTTTCTTTCTTCTTTTTTTTTTTTTCCTTCCCTTCAAAAAAAGCCCACCTGATTTATCTTGAAAGATTCTAAACTTCTTAAGCAAGCAGTAGGGTCTGTGTTGGTAAGTAGGTAGTGTGTATTTCTAGCTTGATGACTTTAATTGTTTGTGCTTGCTTTGTCTGCTGAGCATTTACTTAACAAGTTTAATATTTAGAAATGTTAAATCTTTGTTTTAGCTGCCTTGTGGTCACATTACGGCTTTTGGTGATTAAGTGTTACCGAGGCAAACACATTCGATAATGTTCTAATTCACACTGTGGAAGGCTGGGTGCCACAGTGCAGGAGGACCTGCTTTGTTCAATTTTCCTGGCGTTAATAAATCACCGGCTCCTAATGCAGGGCCAAAAAAGCAATGGAAAGGCAGTGAGCGTTGTAAAGGAAAAGTCATGGGCGAATTTCTCTATGACTCATTAGTCTGAACGATTTATGTACGAACTTAAAGTGCCGCAATGAATATTAGAGTTTGGGATAACAACAAATTAAAAAAAAAATGTCATAGCGTTTGTAAAGTGCTTTATTGCTACTTAGCAACTCTTTCAAGAAGCAGCATAGTTTAAAGGACTGTGGCAGTGTAAAATATGGTGGTGTGACTTAATAGCTCCAAAATAAATAACAGAAAGTAGCTGGCACCATTTTCAGATACATGCTCCATATTTAACACGAGTGGGGCAACCCAGTCACGA
Organism: Athene noctua; assembly: GCF_965140245.1. Classification (NCBI taxonomy): domain Eukaryota; kingdom Metazoa; phylum Chordata; class Aves; order Strigiformes; family Strigidae; genus Athene; species Athene noctua. The sequence continues at coordinate 140,116,474 of NC_134038.1, read as the reverse complement.
CACGCTTGATCGATGATTATTGCCGTTTGTAACATGACTATTGATTAGGGATCAAAACGGCTAAGGTATGAGTTTGAGCCTAAAATGCCAAGGGGTTCCCCTTGCGCCGAAGCCGAGCAGAGCAAAAGGTAGAGCTAAGAATAACCCCAGGCAGCAGCGCCCGGGCTCTGCGATTGCAGATTGAACTTTCCATTTTCTTTTGTGTTTGCCAGGAGATTTTAACAGCGCTCTCAAATTTATGAGACGGCAATAAACAGTTTAGTAGGCTATTATTGCATGATTTTATGTAGACTGGAGTTCAACACCAAATTTAAAATTATTAGCGTAATTATGGAACTACTAAATTACCAAAGCAAAGTCTCTGCTCGAAAAGTTCTCCCAAGACAGACTTAATATTTCCAAGGCTTAGATGACACCCTTCCGCAAGAACTGCGTTATTTAATTATTAGCATTTACATCTACTGACAATTTTAAGATGCGTTAGATGGCTTTTATTAGCGAGAATGAATACGGGGGGTACATTATTATATCTGACAAATTCATATGTAAACGTGATTCAGTAAGTGGCATGCGAATAATCTGACTATTGTCTTTTTGGATTGTGCAATATTGTTTATTTTAGGGAAAGAGAAGCCTTCCAGTTTTTTTCCCTCCTTCAATGTCTTGCAGTGTGGGTTTAAAAGAAAAAAAAAAAAAAAAAAAAAAAAAAAGGCTTTGGGCCCGATCCCATTCAGTGAGGTCAATTGTTAGTCTCTTATTGCGCTAGTGGTGGCAGGATCGGGCCCCGGCTAACCGTTTGAATAAAAGACCAACCACAATACGCCCCTCATTTAAACTGGAACACTTTCCGCGTTTTATTCAGCAGAGATGAACACCACAACTTGTGTTTAATGTCTGTTCTTGATTAAATGATCCTAAACAAAGGTTTCCCAGAGGAAAATAAAGCAGACATTCATGTAACAAGAGTTTGGAATGACAATATTTCCAAACACTTGGAGACAGAAGGCATAGCTGTCTATGGGAAAAAAAAAAAAAAAAAACCACAAAACCAAACCACCAACCCAAAACCAACCCACAACCAAACCAACCACACGCTTTTATTTCTCGGCTCCCCGTGTTCTTCACCCGGGTGGGAACCCACGCTCCGCGCCGGGATCCCGCTCCCGCTCCATTCCTTCTCTCTCCCCGCGCACCCGGCAAACCATGTATTGCCAATGAAGGAGCAAAATACCTCCCCCTGCGCTCCCCGGTAAGGCACTGTTTGTTGCTTGTTTTCAGGGAGCCCCGAAAAAAACCCGCTCGGCGGGGGCGGCGGAAGGCGGGAGCGTTCCAGCCCAACTCCGCGCAGCTGGAGGAGGTAAGAGCCGGGAAGCGGCCGCGGGTTTTGCGCAGATCGCAGCTGTAAGAGAGCCATTTGCCCCGTACCTGCATGCAGAACAAGCTTGCTGGAATGAGAGTTTGGTGGTGGTGTTGCTGTTGTGATAAATATTTAACCTAGCTGGATTATTTTTTTTTTTTTCCCCCCCCTGGCTTGGCTCTATTCATCTTCCGTGGGTAGTGAAGGCGCGTGTCTGGGCAGACAAAGAATGTACGGGACCTGAGCGATCGCCATCCTTATAAAGGCAAGGGGGACAGGAAGGATGCAAAGACATTTGAAGAGCGAAAGAGGTTGAGAATTTCTTTGTCCATTCTTAGCTCCTTCCCAAATCAAAGGCGTGAGGCGAGGGAGAGCGGGCTGGAGCCATGTCGGTGTTGAATGGCTTATCGCGGCTTGTCTGTTTGCCTCCTCCTCGAGGAGTTCCGCAGCCGGTCCTGTAAACGTGGAGTGCATGTGGGGATGTTAGAAAACGTGATTTTTGTCCGAGTGCATAAACCAGAACGGATCGCGAATAAGTTTCGGGTATTTGTCCGTCCTGGCCTTGCTTTGCACCGGGCGGAGGTCGGTGTTTGATGGTTCGGAGTTTCTGAGTCCTTGATGCGCTTGGTCCTTTGGCAGGAGAAATGCAGTGCTTCTCATAGTGACCATTTTCTTACGCCGGCCGCCAAGAGGGGAGGATTACAGAGAATTAGCTCAAATTCCTGCTAGATTTACCTACTTATTTTTGGACGCTGCTGTACAATTAGTATATTTTACTACCTTTTAAAAGCGGCCATAAATTACAGGACTACAAGGGCTCTTTGTGTTGGCTTAATGGGCTGCTTAAATCTTAACTACAAAAAATCGCTGCGAATGTCTATTCACTCTTGTGTTAGGAAATGATAAGCGAAAATGCGGTACGAAGGAACCTTTCTCGAGTGGCATGTACCCACAGCACTGCGTGCAGGGATATTTGGGACTGCTGAACTGACCCAACATTGGCAGACTCAGCTGAGTCTGAGGCAGAACTTCTCCCACAAGGGCACAGTCGATAACTCTATTCTTTTTATCTGCTTGGAAATGATCAAAGACCAACTTTATCTCTATCACACGCACAGATGTAGGTAAACAACTCTGCGCCCCAGCAGATTTCAAATCTTTCGAGGAAGCGAGGAAATAAATACTTAGATCGTACGGTGATTCCCATTTCGTCTCCACATGGGAGTGATAGGCTTACCTCTTAACAACTGGTATAAAAGCAAACTTGAAAGACAGTAAAAATTCTAAATCTAATTATACTGAAGGTAACTTTAAATACCGTAAGTGCTAAGAGTGGCTATCAATGCCAGAGCTGGCACAAAGGGTCTCTCTTAATGAAGGCACGTTATGAACTCAGATCTGTTTGTTGTTACTGAGCCTGGAATTTCAGCTCAGCTCGAAGCCATGTGTATCAAGAGCAGAAAAATCAGTAGCAGACCTACTGATAAATTCCACATTTTTCTGCTAGAAACCGCGTTTCAGGTCTCCAAATCATCGAGGTAATAAAACACAATGTTGAATGTCCAGGAACAGGAACAAAGCAATGTATGGGGTGGCAGAGGAAATATAGCGTCTGCGACTCGCGAGATCATTTGAATTTGTGTTTTAAAACTCGGAATCACGATACTAGAGCACAGAAAGCTTTCTCCAAATTCGGCAGAAGGCAATAATTTTCAGCTGCGATCCAGGACAGTATAAAGTTAGGCAGACTCCCCCTTCCGCCCTCCTAAAGCACACCCTGTGGAAGGTATTCACACGTCAAGAAGTTACTTTTCTTAAGAATGAATTAGTTTCCCCACTACATACACGAAGTTAATTGTTAAACAGTAGTTTTAGGATTAACTTGACCATTAATACTAATAAAGACGTTCATAGAAACAGGGTTTTGAAGCCAATAGCCATACCTAGCGTTAAGGCATTTAAGCTGACTTATGATTGTGATTTATTGCTTTTGTAGTTTCTATTTGCTCAGGACTGTAACTTCTAAAGCCATCTCTCTGCTTTTGACGCAAAGCAGTCGATAACTTTTTACAGCAGCCCCTAGAAAGACTTGCTCTGCTTTTTTCAACATCTGCTCCATTCCCCATTAATTTCAGTTTCATTGTTGCAGAATAACTTCTCTGTGTCTTTCTTTTACGGGGTCTAAACTCACCGTATTTAAAAGAGCCTTGAATCCTTCTCGAGTAAATATCAGCCTTGGTTTACGTTAAGCACCAGAGCTGAGAATTTAACCAGTTCTGCTGAGAGTTACAGACTTGGACACGTCGTGCGTGGCTAACACTCTCTCTTTTTCGAAGGTACATAGTTTTTATTACAGCTCTTAGTGAGGGATAATATACGTATACCTTGCTACTAGCTTAGTCACTTCTACATGAAAAATTGCAAATCCTTCCTCTGTTGTAAATGTCACGCTGACTTCGCTGCAATGTCCACTGCTAAACACTGTTACTGGTGGGCTTAAGTTCCAGTGGCCCACTTCTGCCATCCAAGTGAGAGTGTATAAGGCTTGCCCATAACACTGGAGATCACCTTTAAAAAGAAATCCCTTTTTATTTTGTTCAGTGAAGTGCAGGTGAAACAGTAAGAGGAGATATGCAGTTAGCTGAAAGTTTTCTTTGAGCTCGTGGGGGATGGTGGAAAGATTCAGGCAAGGGTGTATACACATCATGATGCAAAATGCTGGAGTCACACAACTGGACCAGGAACACATTAAAAGCGTGAACTAGCCGCTTTTCTTTGACTCCTTCCAGAAAAGTTATGTGAGTTGGGGGGGGTTCTTTTGTTTGTTTAGCTTATTGTGTCAATAGCAAAGTTAAACAATCTTACAGGGAAGATGTGGTGTTTCGCACACAGGCAAAGCTGCCTGGCTCGGGGGCCGCACACAACTTTGCTCTTTTTTTTAATTTTTTTTTTTTTTTTGCCTTTAAGCAAAGCTCCCCCTCCTCTTTTTTTTTTTCTTTTTTTTTTTTTTTTTTTAATCGTTAGAAACCTATAATTTTGTGCATCACTCAAACTAGCTGTATAGGAAATGCGTAAGCACAGGTTTAACAGCAAGGTCCCAAAAGGTTTTCCAAAATTCAGAGCCACGCCAGTGAAGAAAGGTGTATTCTTCATAGTGTGTTAGAAGGACAAAAATCAACTAGCCTCTTAGAAGAGACTCTTTTTTGCCTTTGTCAGGTAATTATAGGTCTTTTTAGTTTCTACAGGAGCCCTGATGTAGCGTGTGGGAGTTGAGCAAGCCCCGTACAATGGCAGGGTAGAGGCGGCTGGAGGTGGGGGGAAGGCTGGTAATCGTCCCATTTAGAAGGGGGTTGGAAATAATAGTATTAAGATTTGGGCTTTCTTCGGGGGTTGGAGAGGACATGCGACGTTGAGCAGCGTGGCGGGCCTGGGGAGCAAATGTCAGTTAATTAGACTAAGTAGCAAAGTGCAGCATAATCCCGTATTATGAGAATAATTATTTTTACCTTCCGATGGGCTTTGTGTAAGGAAATATTGGTGTGGGAGGAAAAAGAATCAAACCAATCTTCCCCCCCCCCCCCCAATAGTCATTCCATCGCGTGAATTTTTTTTTTCCTCCCTTAAAACTCTTCTTTAACATATTGGGTTAAGGCTTTAAAAACCAAAGGCTCGCGCGAAGAAACCCTGTTCCTTCAATGATTCCCTATTTCAAATAAAAGGATTTAAGTTGACGTATGACCACGTGAGCACATAATACAGCGCATTATTGTGGCATTTGGAGTGGAGACCCGGTCTGGCTCTGTCTGCGATTACGCTTTTCCAGTTTCTGTTCAGCGCAAGCACTGCTTTCTATTTTTTTTTTTTTTTCCTCCTGCCCCCATCACCGTCCCCGCAAGAGCTGGCCATTTCGCTGACAGCTTTCATTCCTTATGGAAAGGTTATTGTCGAGCCGAGAGGACGAAATGCTTCGTTAGAAAGGATGGATTTTATTTTAAGGTATTTCCGTTGATTGTTCATTTATGTGGTGAGTTATTGCTGTTCGAGGCAAAGGTCAGTAGCAGAGGCTGGAGTGAGTGCGTGTGTGTGCGTGCGGGTGTGTGTGTGCACCCGGAGCCAGGCTGCTTCCCCCTTTGTTTCAATTTGCTGCGGTAAATATTCAACTCTCCCCTCGCAGCGAGCAGAGCAGGGAGAGTTTGCTTCTTTATTTATTTTTCTCCATAGAGATCCCACACTGCTGTTGATGGCCAGCTGCCTCAGCTCCAGCCCCTCCATTGCCATCTTATCGTTATTTATGATCGGCTAGAGATGGGAAGCGTCTTTTACTGTCGTGTTCGGATTTTTTTCCCCACTTAATTTTGTTTTATTATTTTATTTTATTTGTGTGCTTGTGTGTTTGTTTATTTATTTATGTATTTGGGGAAGTCGAAGAAAACGAGGGGGGGGGGGGAATGCTCCTCGGTCGGGGTCGTGCTCGAGTGTGCGGCGGCGGCGGCGGTTGTTGTTTTATGGGTGTTTGTTCGGCCGCTGCCGCTCTGTAAATCGATGAGCGTGCGATCGTGCTGCCATTTTATTTATGATGCTTTAGTGGTACTTTGTTTACCGTGCGCGGAGGGCTGCATGGGCGCTCAGCTCTGTGGCAAAGCTTCCCCTTCCCAAACGAGCCGAGGGGCTCTTTATTTCTCCTCTGTGAGAAGGACCTGAACCAAGAGCCAGCCACGGCTTCTATCAGTAAATCAGCCTTGGAAATGTGGTTTTGGTTTTTTTTGGATTTTTGTTTTTTTTTTTTTTTTTCCCTGTGGCTCTGAATGGGGATCTGGAAGCCGAGGATAAAAAGGGGAGGAGTGGGAATTATCTTCTAGGAGAACCTATATTAGTCCCAAATTAGTATGCATATCGTCGTTTACATAAATACAGATATATCCGTACGTATAAATACGTAAGTATTTGCATATAGTTATAAATCTGTGTGCGTAGCTAGATAAAAAAAAATGCACTTTAAACGAAGAAAATGAAAGATTACTTGGCTGTCCAAGGAGGACAAAATGCCCTATAAAACGACATTTCCCCGGTGTGTCCCGGCTTTGGGAAAGGTCGGAGAGCTGGGGCTCGTTTTCTTCCAGTGTCCTCTGCGCCTCTCGCCTATTCCTGCTGTACCATTTTGTGCCCAGTTACCGGGTGCCTGCAATTACTCATCTTCTAAGGGGTCAGAAAGGGAGGGAGGGAGGGAGGGAGGGAGAAAGGAAGAAAAGCGAACGATGATAAAAACTCCGCTGAAAATAAACAAACAAACGAGGTTATTTCCACTCGGAGCTATTCGCGGCCGTTCTGCAGAGACCTGCAGGGCAGAGATGTTGGGACTGGTTTCTCCCTTTCCTGCTCTTTAAGCCGCTCTCAGAGCAGAACTGACCCAAATAAAAGCTATTTCCCCTTCTCGCCATCGTGAAGCACGTTGTCCTTTCTTAGACCTGGTGTTTCTCTCTCTTCGGCCAGGGGAGGAGAGATGTTTCGCTCCCAGTTGTGTGTCTAAAAGCCAAGGCTGGCTTTGCCGTCTTTTGAAATGGGCCAAAACGCGCCTCAAAAATAAAGTGCAAGCTTTAATTGCAGCTCAATTACTTGGCAGCATTTCCTCTGATTTATGACCCAGTTAGGATGCATATTGACCCAGTTAGAACACTCATAAATAACACAGTCCTGCTCTAGAGCAAAAGAAAGCAAGAAGAGTTTTGGAGGAGAGGGGGATATCGGCGAGTTGTGTAAATAACCTCAGCCTGCTGAGCAAATAGCAGAGTCCGTTGCCGTTCTTTAGTGTTAGAGAATATAAACAGTAGTTCAGATTAACCACGGCTTGCTTCGATAGTCCAGTTCTTCCCTAAGGTAGCTAATATCCCCTCCTAACTCTCTAACGACTTGAACAGGCACCACTTCCAGAATTGGCCCCCCTTCTCCAGCAACTCCCCACCTTGCTATTTTAGCCCTAAGAGATCCCCCCAAATCAGCCTGAATTATGGTGCTGCCTGCTTCTATTTCAGTGCATCCAAGGATAAAGCTCTCTACAGGCATTATTTTACTAGGAAACGAAGAGTAATTCCATGAAAGGGACTGAGTCCCGCCGAGTGAGAACCTTCGGGAAGAAAAGGCAGCTCATTTCTGAACCGGGAATCAGCCCCAAACGCTGCCGGTCCCTCCCCGAGCTGAGCCCTATAGCTCTCCGAGGAGTGGAGCAGAAAGAAAATATTCGGCCTCTGGGAGGGAAAGACAGATAAAAGCAGCGGGGATCTTTGCGTTGGGACACTTATCCCGACATCATAGGAGACATTAAAAAAAATAATCATCTTCTCATGTTTAAAATGACCTCTTTGGGGAGAGAAGGGGGCGTGGGGAAAAGGGGACTAATAGGCGAAATCTCGCAAAATACCCTTTGCAGGCAGCAAGACGAATGGAGGAAACACTTGAGTATTCCTATGAACCACTTCGGTTCTCCGATTAAAGTCCCTCGCAATTCCCTTCAGTTTTAAAAAGATCCCCTCCCCCCGCTCCCCGTCCCAGCTCTTAAATACAGACATGGAGTCAGAATATCCCGCCGAAGATCGCTCCAAAGTTTAAGCACGCTCCCAGGAAGGGATCGCCCCGGGTTTCGGCAGGGCTCCCCGAAGAGGCAGGCTGCCCGGCGTCCGCAGGTTTCCGCAGTCCCCAGCTCTCTCTCCCTTGCCAAATCCTCCGCTCCAGTCCGGGGGGCTCCGTCGGGGCGCAGCGGTGCCTCTCGCTATTTGGTCGGGCAAGAGGGTGAACGGCAGATCAGCAGTTTCAGAAGAAAGTGTGGGGTTGATTATTGACTAAAAAGACTTTTTTTTTCTTCCGATGCAACATTCAAGGGATTGTTTGAAGCAAAACGCATACGCGGGATTTTTGCCTCTTCTCTCCTCCTACGCTGCCCGCTTCCCCTTTCATGTGGTGCCTTCTCACTTATGCCATAAGGAGCAAGTGTTTTCTGTTTTAGTGCTCTGTTTACAGCTTTGGTGCATGAAGTCATAAATCTTGCATAGCCATAAATGACAAAAACCATTGGTATGCGTAAGAGGCCACCCCAGCCTTATAGTGCTTTTTATTTCTCGCTTCCCCCTCGCTTTGTTTGTGCTTTAAGATGACGCCGGGCTCCCCCGTGCTTTAAACGGACTAGTTATATTTTTAATGCCTTAATTAACGAAGTAACGTCAAATTTACACGTAGGCATTATTCGGAGCCCATAGCCCAGCCACCGTCTGCCAGGGGAGCAGGGGCTGCAACTTTATTTAAGTTCTCGTTTGTATGGTGGCTGCCGTGTTTCTATTGCGGGGAAAGGGGGGGACACCTCCCCACCCTCCCCCCCCCGCCCCCCCCCAACTCGGGGCTCTGGTGAAAGAGGCGAGCGCCTTCCCCGGGGCGGCCGAGGGTGGTAGGCAAAGGCGAGCTGCGCGGCTCCGGGCCCGTGTCCACGCGGGGCTGCCTCCCACGCGTCCCCACGGGGGGCTGCGGGCACCCCGACCCGCCTGTGCAGCACATGTGTGTGTGGGAGCGCCTCTGTTCTCGTCCCGGGTGCTGGGAATATTTGGGGGGCGGGGGGTTGGGGTGTCTGTGTGTACATCTGTGTGTGTGTGCGCTCACGCATGCATGAGTTAATAATTAGTAACTCTAATGATTTCCAGTGTGGCTCTGAAAGCATTGCCCAGAGCGGGGATCCTGGTGGGCTTCGGTTGGCTCTCCGGGCTTTGCTCCCCTCGCCGGGACTCAGCCCGGGGCTTTGCGGGGCTGCCGGCGGCGGGGACCGGCAGAGGGGCTATTCCGCAGCCGCCCCCCAAGCCCACCGGTAAGAGGGACAAACCCAAGGCCCCCCCCCAGCAGCACCCCCGGAGGCTGGTGAGAGAGACCCTTTGTGAGCGCCGTTTGTCTTCATTAGCATAATTTTCCTGGACTTTGGTGACGCCCGGGTGCGGGGGGGGCCGCACTCCTTCACTGCCGCGCTCCTCCGCTCCCTCCCCAGCCCCCACCCTGCCCCAGGCTTCCCCAGGCGGCCGCCTTTCTTTCTTCCTTCCTTTTTTTTTCCCTTTTTCCTTCTTCCCCCCCCCCCCTCCACTCTCCCCCACCCCCCTTTCTCCTTTCCTCTCTCTCCTTCCCTTCCCAGAGCAGCCCTGGGAAACATCCCCGTCCTCCGTGCCCCGCGCAGGGGAGCCCGGGGCGCCGGGGACCGGCTCGGGGCAGGGTGGGCAGCCTGAAGCGGGAGGGGAGCGGGAGAGGCGGGTGTCCGGAGCGACCGTCCCCATCCCCTGCAGGGCAGGACTCGCCCCTCCCGGCCGGGGGGTGCCGGGTGCGGAGGAGCTGAGCCGGTGCCCACCCCGCGGCCGCAGGGACCAGGCAGGGGCAGGCAGCCCCTGCTCCCTGGGTTGTGTCGCCTCCAAAAAAAAAAAAAAGAGGGAGAGAGAGAGCATGCTGGCTTCCGCCTCAGTCGTCAGAAGTTAAGGTAAGCAGGCCACAAATACGCTGCTATCAGTCGTGAATGGCGGAGTTTATGTCCCAGTGATTTATGACCGTAGACTTAAATGTCGGTTCAAGAAGAGTTCACAAGCTGGGGCTTCCTTCCAGGCAGTGACTGATACCCTTACACTTCGTGTTCAGGCAGCTCTCTCTCTCCTCTCTTCCCCCCACCCCCCCCCACCTCCCCAACCTTCTCTCAACTTTGTCTGTATCTTTCAGGAAATATTTCAGGGGGGCTGCCTGCTTTTTCGTCCTAGAGTCAGACTTTGGGGCTCAGATGTGAGTTAGGGCAAAGATCTGGTGTGCTTGGGAAGGGGGGGGACGGGACGAGACGACATGGACACACGGAGGGAAGGAGAGAGTAGAGGAAAGCTGAAGTGGGGAGTGGGGGAAACGGGGGGGACTTGCCTCACCCAAGCAGGTTTCATCTGCTGTCTCCGAGCTGTCTGGGTGGGGGAGAGAAGTTGATAAAGGGCATAGAGGTGTATTGCACAAATGGAGATGGAGCCGATTAAATGGGCGCTGGAAATTGGGGGCCCATCCGTGTTTGTGAGACCTGGCCTTTTGTCTCCGAGGGAGAGTTCTTCCCATCCCAGGCACCGGCTGGGGTGGCAAACTTCTCCCCCCTCCCCGCCCCTCCCGTTAGGGAGCTGTTATTATCAGGATCGTTGTCGCTCTTAATCCCGCTATTCCCGCTTTCGCCAGGAATGGCCGGGCGCTCCTCAGGTTACCCCCGTTTCTCTATAACTTTGTAGGAAGTGTTTAACTTGGCGAAGCCAAAGGCGGGAGCTGATTTTTCCCCCCCTCCCCCCCTTTTTTTTTTTTTTTTTTCCTTTTTTCCCTTTCCTCTCTGGAAGGCGACTGAAGCTTCAATAATATTTTGCCTTCTGATTACAGTTGCCTATTGTCTGCGGGCAGGCGGCCGCGGGAGCTGCGCACCCCGCATCCTCGCTCGCTCCTGCCCGTCCTGCCTGCGCCAGCAAACTTCCAAGTGGCCCGGGGAAGGCGAAATATTTGATGTCGCGATCATGAAAGGCGGGTGCCTTTGTAAAATCACTGCTGGCTCATTATTTCCTCTTTCTCCTCTGGTAGTGGTGTCTATATTCTCTCTTTCAAAGGAATTGAGAAAAATCACACCAGGCCTCGATAGCATCAGGAAGGAGAGGCGAGGAGGTGGAAAATGTGTGCGCGCCTCAGATCTCCATTGGCTTATTACCTTAATAACATCCAAAGAGCTTGATTAGTGCAATAACAGGGTAGCCGCCCTGCTGTAGGTGTGTTACCTTCATTTTGTTACGCTCTAACAAAGGGAATACTGTTTTCTAAGAACTTGTATAACTTGAAAGGCGTAGAATGAGCTCGTTTGGTGCATGTGTTGTGTAAGGCTTTTCGCCCCTAAGCATTTGTCCTCGTTAGATGTTGCGGGGGGGCGGGGGGGAGGTGGTGGGTATCCAGCTGCTTAAGTACAGGGAAAGTGGCAAAAGAAATGAGAGTTCTTCTGATCCGAAAAGATGTGGTTGTTTGTCAGCAAGGGGGTCGGGGGACGGTGAGGAGCACACTTTAATTTCTGAGAACGATGTGAGTGCGTGTGGAAGGAGCCCCTAGACCGGAGATTACGCACAGGTCACCTCTCTCATTAATGCGGGCGATTGTTTAACTGGTTATTTTCAGGCAGGTGAGCTGTACACTTTAATCTGGGAAACAACAAAATCCCAGAAAGAAAGAAGGACGGGGGACAGAAAGGGGAGGGGTGGAGAAAGGGATTCGCCCGGGCAGGAGAAGCATTCTCTGGGTTTGTGTCCACCCTCTCCCCAGCCAAGTGACCCTCATACATCAAATTACATAGCAGTTTCCAAGACAGAACCTATTATCGCTAAGTTGGAAGGAAAGTTCAAGCCGTGGTCATGGAGATGAACGCTGGTTTTTCAGGTTCCTGGTGTGTTTTTTTTCCCCAATCCATCATGTTTTAACAGGTAGGATCTGGCCGATTCCACGAAAAGTTAGTGTCTTGAAAATAATTGCTGAAAAAAACCCAAACCAACAGCGCCAAAGCGCCCGACCTGCCCCTGCTGGCTTCGCCGAAGGGGCTTCGGCGGCGCCGGGGGTCGCTGAGGCTCCAGCCCCGCTCGCGGGTGGGAGGCGGGCGGGGGCTGCGTGGGGCGGCCCCGCCGCGCTGCGGGGCCGAGCGGCAGCGGCCGCGGGTGGAGGCCGGGGCTCGCCCGGGCAGAAGCCGGAGCTGCCGGGGTGCATGGCCTGGGCGGCTCGGGGTGCTGTGCGAGCACGGAGGGGAGAAGGCGCTGCCTTTGTTTATTTGCCTATCAAGCATCTCACAGGCAAGCCAAAATCCGTCACTCGGGATCGGGGTGGGTAAATACCCCCGGGTAGGAAACCTTTCCACCCCGCTCCTGCCCCCGCCACACGTAGGCAGGAACGATCTCATGTGTTTGAAGTTGTACGGAGAGGGGTAACCTGGAGAGAAAGGTTGAAAAAAAAAATGACGCCGGTTACAGGAGAGGGTTTGATCCTAGAGCTGGAAACGAAGGAACAGCCCAGCCCCTTTGCATTACTGATTCCTCGATCACCCTTATCTCAGAGACTGGTATTAAAACAGCCTCTCGGTGATAAACGGTCAACCCCCTTGCCGTGTGGTGCCCTGCACTGTTTCTTAAGAAGAAAGAAAGAAAAAACCCTCGAAAGTCCCTATCCTGGTGAAGCAAAGCACATATTTGTAGCTGCCAGTAAATCCAAGCAGCTTTTATATCGAAATGCTCTGTGCCTGAGGCCAAGTCATGCTGCTAAATATTGCTGACCACTTTTTCTTTTATGGCTTTCATGTCACTTAGCTATTGAAAGTAAGATGGATTTGTACCATTTCTTCACCCTGCTCTGCTCTCCCCACACCCCAGGTCTGCCCGGAGAGGCCATTGGAGGAAGAGCGCCACGTGACAGAGGGGTGCCAATGTTATTCTCCAAGGGTGTCAAGACCCTGTCAGTTTGCGAAATAAATATTGGGAAACAACGAAATGCAAAAAGCGACCTACTACGACAGCTCTGCAATCTATGGTGCCTACCCCTACCAAGGAGCAAATGGTTTCACTTATAATGCGAGTCAGCAGCAATATCCTCCATCTTCATCACTTGTGGAAACTGAGTACCACCGCCCCGCGTGCTCCCTCCAGTCCCCTGGCAGCTCCGTGTCCCACCACAAGGCCAATGACATCAGTGAGAGTTGCATGAGGACCCTCCCCAGCCAGCCTCTCCAGCCCTCCAGCCTCGCCGACCCACAGGCCCCACCGCAGCCACCTCCGGCCCAGCAGACACAACCTCCACCTCCATCCTCTGCCTCACCATCTCAAAATGCCAGCAGCAATCCTGCCCCAGCCAACCCCACCAAGAGCCCGGCTCTTAACTCGCCCACCATGTCCAAACAGATATTCCCATGGATGAAAGAGTCTCGGCAAAACACAAAGCAGAAAAACAGCAGTTCCAGTTCAGGTATGAAACATGGGCCTCCCTCTCCCTGGGTACCCCTGGGCTGGACACGCATCTGGTGGGGAGGAGGGCAGCCCTGCCTACCTTCACTTCGGGCAGGGGAGGGAGGGGGCTTTTTTCCTCTCTGATTTGACCCCCTCAGGCTTTTGGAAAGGGGTTGCCACCACCTGCAAGGGGAGCTCCGTGAACAAACCACCCCCTGCAAAACTTTCCCAGCCTTGCAGGATGGGTCTGAAGTGGTATTTTTTCCTGGTGGCTGAACCACTTGTGCATCTATCACATTTCCTAGGTAATCCCCCTCCAGTAAATCATGTCAGTGCGAAGCAGCCCAGGCCTTAAGCCAGAGGCCTGTCCCAAGTACTTTGTTGGCACGGTGCTGTTAGATTAATAAGACAGTGACCTATCTCTGCTGAAGTGTAACAGGAATAAAATAGCTCATAATCATGTGCAGGCAGGATCAATGCCCTGCGTGCAGTCAGAACCTCTTCCTATTTTAACAAGCTGATTGGCAAAGTTACAAGCTTGGTAAACAAAAATCATTCTGGAGTGCCATAAACTTCAGCCCATAAAATAATATCTGAGGGATGGAAGTGTATATTAACGCTTTTATTACCAGAAGAAACCCAAATCAATAACACCGGTGCTAGCTCCAATGCTCAGTAGTTGTGCTTATATTAACCTCTTCCTCTTTTTCTCTTAAATGTGCCTTGGAAATAGAGTCCAAAACTTTAGTGGATGTCTTTGTCAGAGTGCTATTTAAAGCTCTGGTAATACTGCTGTTTACAACCTTCCATATAATGTATTTATTTTATTAAAAAGTAGTAACATTCAAATATGCCTGTATGCCTGCACGCAAACCTAGCCACCGTATGTTCTTTTTATGTATATTGTACTTCCCAATCACTACCATATGTTTTTGCTATATGTTAGATGTGACAGAAACGCTGTACTGTCAATTCTATGCTTATATGTTATAATGTTACATGTAGATACCTAACCTTCAGCATCTCGAGCTGAAGTGTATATATCAGGGTTTTGGGAAAAAGAGGGCTGCGGATCTTTACAGCGATGGAGAAGAGCTAGTTTTTGAAGACCCCGATTCCCCTATGGTAGCAGAGTCCTAGGTTCACCTTCAGAGTTTCTAAACCCTGTTGTATTTCCTTGAACTTTTCTCACTCCTTTATGCAAAGCTCAAGATGGAGTGTATGCTGTCACCCTTAAAGGAAGCAAGCACAGTCATATAGTGGCACTGATGAGGTGAAGGAGTCTATCGAGGCTCGTAGGTTGGCACAACTGAGCTGGTGCCATGGGGGAGTACTCGTTGTGCATGTGGGCGTCCATCTTGCGTCTGAGAGCTGGACTCTCCGGGTGCTGGTGTTGTTGGCCATTGTGTCTGGTTGCTGTGTCCGGGTTCGCCATGCTGATTGTGTTCTTTGTGTGATTTACATAGGTGAGAGTTGTGCTGGTGATAAAAGCCCTCCGGGGCAAGCCTCCTCTAAGCGAGCCCGTACAGCTTACACAAGTGCCCAGCTGGTAGAACTGGAAAAGGAGTTCCACTTCAATAGGTACCTTTGCAGGCCACGAAGGGTAGAGATGGCTAATTTGCTCAATCTCACAGAAAGACAGATCAAAATCTGGTTTCAGAACCGCAGAATGAAATACAAAAAGGATCAAAAGGGCAAGGGCATGATGACCTCTTCAGGAGGACAGTCCCCGAGCAGAAGCCCTGTCCCTCCAGCTGCTGGGGGATATCTAAACTCTATGCATTCTTTAGTAAACAGTGTCCCCTACGAGCCCCAGTCGCCTCCGCCATTTAACAAGCCTCATCAAAACACCTATGGCATCCCTGCATCGTATACCGCTCCTCTTAATAATTGCCCACCTCCTCAAAAGAGATACACGGGGACGGCAGCTGTGACACCTGAATACGATACTCATCCTCTTCAAGGCAATGGTTATGGGAATCCACACATACAGGGAAGCCCCGTCTATGTAGGGGGCAACTACGTGGAGACCATGACCAATTCTGGGCCTTCCATCTTTGGTCTAACTCATCTCCCTCATCCTCCCTCTGCCAACATGGACTACAGCGGGGCTGGGCCAATGGCCAACAATCACCACCATGGACCTTGCGATCCGCACCCAACATACACAGACCTTACCGCTCACCATCCTTCTCAGGGAAGAATTCAGGAAGCGCCCAAACTCACCCATCTGTAAGAGACAGGAGTCACTAAGTGGAACGCCAAGCCCCCAACTTTTGGAAAGTACTCACCCCCCACCCCGCTTCTCTCTCTCCTCCTCCTGCCATGTGCCCTCCCCTCCCCTTCTCGTTTATTTTGTTCGTTTGGGTTTGTTTTGTTTCCTTTGGTAAAAGCGTTTTCTAGTTTATGTGACGTAGCAATATTTGTTGCTTGAATTGCTCTATAGTTTCACTAGTGGATATTTATCTTCTTGAACTGTAGCCTTGTGTCTCACTTTGGGAGTATGCAGAGGCTTTATACTTTACCTTCTACACTTTTATCAAAACAGGGTATATGAACAAATTTTCTATAAAAGGAATTCTTAAATGTGAATTTGTTCGTACATGATTGATCCCACGGGGAAGCAATTTTTTTTATTGCACTTCTTTTAAATAGCGAGAAAGACATCAAAAGCGCTTGGACAGGGACTCCCTGGACAATTATTAATACGTGTAAGTCTTTCAATGTGTGTATGCTGGTGAACATTCAGATTTATTTATATTTTTTTTTTGCAAACATTGAATAATCTAAGTGTTTAAAATTTTATTTATCCCCATTTGTTCATATTTATATATATATAAAAAAATCTGTACCCTGAATATTCAGGAAGTATTTACCTGGCCATATGTGAGATGGCATATCGGCACGCGTAGGAAATATCATTTGAAAGGAAACTATAACTCCTTTTATTAAAAATGGCGATAACGATGATGATGACGATGCAATAAAAGCTGGGAAAAAAGATCACGGTTTGAATACTTTATGCTTGTAACATCCAGCTAGGCGGAAAGCGTGTGAAGCTGAAAAGGCTAGATTTGTTTTGAAAGTTATACATTCCTTGCTGCTCACGTTCTGAAAAAAAAAAATAAAGTTTTTATTCTGAATAATAAAGAGTTAAGAACATGTTATTCACAGCGCAAGGGAAGGGAGAGCCCTTCATGACGTGGGGAGTTGGGAAACTCGTCTGTAAATTCACACGAGGATCCGCTCGCCCACCCGAGGGCCCCGCGACGCCTTTTCAGCATTTCATAGTCAGGGAGAGGGACTGAGGGACTGAGTTTGTTTTTTTTTTTTCCTTTTTTCCCGGTGGGGTTTCAGGGCCCGCGGCTGCGGTCGCCTCCTCCCGTGCCCGCTGCGCGGTGCCCGCCCGGCGCGGAGGGCAGGCGGGCGCGGATCGCCGCCTCCCCGCGGGTTCGTTGTGGGGATCGGCCGCGGAGCAGCGCGGGGAGCGTCCCTGCCTCCCGCGCAGGCCAGCCGGGTGGGGGGGGC
Source organism: Athene noctua (assembly GCF_965140245.1). Taxonomy (NCBI): domain Eukaryota; kingdom Metazoa; phylum Chordata; class Aves; order Strigiformes; family Strigidae; genus Athene; species Athene noctua. Next base: position 140,099,605 of record NC_134038.1, on the reverse strand, counting down.
GGGGTGCGTGTGTACGGGTGAGTGTCTATAGCACGCGGGAGCCGATGAAGCCCCGCGTGGGTGCGGACGCGGAGGGTCCGCCTCGTCCCCGGGCTCTCCCGCGGGGCCGGAGAGGAGCCGGGCGGCGGCGGAGCCCCGGCGGCACTCGGGAGCGGCGCCCCGGCCAAAGCCCAAAGGCGGCTGGGGGGTGGGTGCGAGCACCGCTGCCTCCGGACACGGCTCCTTCCCACCAGCCCCGCCGCCGTGTCTGCCCTTTTCCTTAAAGAAATGGATTTTATATTTTTTCTTTTAATTTAATTTTTTTTATTTATTTTTTTTTTTGGGTTTGTTTCATTCTTGCTGAGCCGCCTTCCCTCCCCACCGCAGTCTGAAGCTGTGGGGGAGGGGCGCCTTGTGTTCCCTGTTTTCCCGCGGGGGTGTGGATGTGTGTGTGTGTGTGTGTGTGTTGGGGGCGGGGGGGGGGGGGGCACACACGGTACTGCAGAAGGGCGACTGTCCTGGCCCCAAACCGGCACCCGCGGGGGTCTCCGGTCTGCCTCGGCTCGAGGTGGAAGGCAGAAATCCGCAAGCGTGTGCTTGAATCCGATTTTTCTTCCTTTCAGGCGAAATGTCTGTAATTTTTAGATTGAAACTTGAAAGATAAATCAAAACGGACCTTAATAGACTAGGTAAAATATACCCCTGCACGTTTATAAAGACATATTCATATGCTGTGTAGATAATAACGCACGCTGTTCACCATCTGTATCTTTTAGAGCACAGCAAAAAAAATGTCGCCATTTTGGTCTCATGCTGAAATATTATTAATCTTTGGGCTTTATCTAGTTCCCAGAACCATCCTTGCCTGATGCTGAAACATTGTCATGCATCCATGAATCTATATAGAGCTTTTCTGCATAAATAGATAAAGCATGCTCAGTCAAAGAAAGGGATTGCAAATATATTTATACGGCGCTGTTTATTGTATACAGAGATATGTAACCGTGGAAGGAAGGGTTATGTAGTCTGCTGTTTTTCATTGAAACCTGGTTATAACCCAATACGGACCAACGACTGATTATTATTTTGCAGGCGAAGGAAGCGTTTTTGCAACATTGCAAGACGTTGCTCGTTTCAAATGAGCTCCCGTATAAAATTCCAGCCGGCCCCCCACCCCTCGGACCGGTTAGGTTAGCTACAACAAAAGGTAACGGTACATTCGGTGATTCTTACTGTGTGGCTCCTTTAGCACCACGAATTACATTTAGAAAAATGTTCAAAGAGAAGGAATTTGGCGTTCCACCCCCCCTCCCACTTCGAAGAAAGAAAAACACAGGCGATTTTGCCCCCTGTCCAGCACCTTCTTCGGAGCTTGTAGGTTGCAAATAAGAATTTGTATTTTCGCATTTAAGATTCGCACGATTAAAAGATCCCTCTGGAGGCAGAAGTAATTGATTTGCCCAAGAATTTCGCGTCCTCTCGCCAAAGGTTTCGTTCCAGGTGGTTTTTGTATTACACTGACCACAAGAAACAAATGTGCAGAATAGAGACACCCACACAGGTTTTACTCACAAAGCCTGGTTAAAGTCCAAACCTCTCTCTTTATTATTTGTCATCCTGCTGTTAATCCCAATATTTTCCAGAGGGAGGGAAAAAAAAAAAATTAAAGAAAAGAAAAAGAAAAGACCGACCCCGAGGTAGGCACTGAGAAGCAAAATAAAAACGGACTTTTCTCACAAGCAGCCCAGTCCTCTGCCAGCATATTTTAAAAGCAGCTTTTTTCCTTGTTTACTTGCGTTTCTTGCTCTGCCTCTTTTCTCGGCCACATTTGATCTTGGAAAGAGCAAGAAGCTTTAAATGTGTTCTTAAGGGCCAGTAGCTGTCAAACCTTTTGGCGGCCAAGATTGATCGCACGCAGACACCACCAGAGCTTTGTTTGGACTAAAAGCAAGAAAATTAAACCCCTTGCATTTTCCAACAGCATCGATATTTGTAAGGCATCCCTTTTCAGGGATTAAATGACAAGTCTCGTTCTATATTTTATTTAAACAAGCAACCACCAAAAAGCCCATTTAAAGCCTCCCGGCCCCTCCCCTCCCCCTCTCTCCAATGCCTTCGCAGATATGCTACATCTTGTGGGTGCATTAACTTAAAACCGATTTTTTTAAATGCACTTCGTGCAGTCTGGATGCAGACTGATCCGCTGAGTGCTTGTGGTCTTGTTTTCTTCCCCCCCCCCCCTACTTTTTTTTTCTTTTTTTTTTTTTTCTTAAATTACGAAGACACTTGCCGACCCCTTTTTGGCAACTTCAAAAATAAAGCGAGACGGCACCGCATCGCGCTGGCGATGGTCCCTGACTCCTCGAGGACGCGGCGAGCGGCTCGGAAGCGCCTTCCCCCCCGGTCCCTCGGCGCATCCCACCCCACCCCGCCGGGCACCCCGGGCTCCGAGGGAAGGCAAGCCCCGTCCGGGCTGCCCGGGGCGGCTCTGACCATAGGATTCATCGGGCTGGCGACTGTGGCCGTCATTGTCATCGCCCTCTCGCCTCGGTCTGGGTGGAAAACTGTGCCCAAAGTATCCAAATTCGGGACTTGCCTCGACCTAGCAGGGGCGACTGGAGACGGCGGCGGCGAGAGCCAAGCGTCGGAGGCGAATGCCGTCTCTCAAGTCATAACCCGGCGGCATTTTCGCTCTGCCTGGCCCCGTGAAAACAAACCCGCTACCAGCCCATATAGTTCCTGGTAATCGAAAATACTCACCAGACCCAGCCTACTACGGTTATTAAGCAAATTATGCCAGCAGACGGGAGTATCGTTTGCAAGCTAAGGCACAGGATTTGGGGTTTTTTTTAAAGAGGCAACAGCCAGACGCGTTTGCAGCCTCGCGATTTGGCTCGCCCAGAGAGGTACTCCTAGGGTTATGTTTTACGGTCCAATCCCGGGAAGCCAACTGGAGAGGGAAGTCATGAAGCACAAGGGCTGCTGCCTATGTGATTCTTCCCCTAGAAGCAAGGTTGCTGAGGAAGATCCTGTGAAACAATGGCTCGGCACCGGCGGCCAATTGTTCTCCGTACTGTACACCCGATAGCCACCAAAAAAAAAAAAAAAAAAAAGGGGGGGGAAAAAAAAAGAAAAAAGGGGAAAAAAAGAAAAAAAGAAACAAACAAGAAAAAAAAAAAAAAGAGGAAATAAAAAGGAGCCCATCGAGGCTGAGTCGGGAAGGAGAAACTAGTTTTGGAGGAAGTGCTATTCCTAGGAAAAAATCAAGACCCTCTGCTTCAGACTTCTGCCTGGGTGCAACTTCTTATGCGGGGGCCTGGCGGTGTCAAAACTTTGAAGATTAATGGATTACTTTGTTAATGACTCAAGGCGTCAGATTGAGGTGCTTAAATGATTTGTGAGGTGCAAAGCGTTTTCCTGACAGTCCCAAACAATGAGAGAAGAGTGTGCGGGTGGAGGCGAGGGAGGCAGCAGGCTGCAGGACAAGCAGCCACACACACACACACACACACACACACACACACACTCTCTCTCTCTCTCTCTCTCTCTCTCTCTCACACACACTCTCGCACACGCACACACACACACACACACACTCACAGCCTCGCACACAAACATATCCACGCACACGCACCCTCCCCCCCGCCCCCGATCATTTCAGATTAGGACGCCAAGGGGATAGATACTCGAGATATCATTTCCCTCTTTAAAAAAAGTGTAAATAAAGCCTTTCTGGCCCCCAATGAGGCGTTCCTTCCCGACTTTTTTGGATCAATCAAACAGACAGTGGCTTCTTTTGATTAAAGCCCAAATTGTCATTGGGCAGAGGCAATCATGTGACAGCCAATTCGGTCCAATTTCAACCTTGTCTCCATGAATTCAATAGTTTAATAGTAGCACGGTCCCCATACGGCTGTAATCAGTGAATTAGAAAAAAAACACCCCACCAGCGATCTTCTATGCTATATTTTTTTATCCTCTCTCTCCTTTTTCCTGGGCCTTCCCCCCCCCGAGCCCCCTGAATCCGAGGGAACTTTTTCTCCGCGGGGGCTGCCAGTTGAAGGCCATGAATTTCGCATTTGAGCGAGAGATCGGTTTTATCAATAGCCAGCCATCGCTTGCTGAGTGCCTGACATCTTTTCCCCCTGTCGGTGATACATTTCAAAGTTCATCAATCAAGAACTCGACGCTTTCACACTCGACACTGATTCCTCCTCCTTTCGAGCAGACCATCCCCAGCCTGAACCCCGGCAGCCACCCTCGCCACAGCGGCGGCGGTCGCCCCAAGGCGAGCCCCCGCGGCCGCAGCGGCAGCCCGGGCCCCGCCGGCGCCCCGCCACCCCCGGAGTACCCCTGGATGAAAGAGAAAAAGGCGTCCAAGCGATCCGCGCTGCCGCCCGCCTCGGCCTCCGCCTCAGCCGCTGGACCTGCCTGCCTCAGCCACAAAGGTCAGTCCAAAGACTCGCCGCCGGCCCCGCCGGGCCGCTTTTTTGGCTCCCCGCAGCCCCCCGGCTTCGCGGGGGGACGAGGCGGAGGGGCGGGCGGGCGGGGAGGACGGAGCTGGCGGGGCTCTCTGGAAACCCGAACTTTCCCCAAACTTGCCTAATGCGGGATGATTTATTTGAGTTGGAGCTGACCTCTCTTGTCTCGCCGTCCTAGAGTTGGGATATTTGACAGTAATGAAGAGTGATAGATTGCTCCCGCTCAGCTAAGCAGCTGATGCATTAATTATAAATTGCGGTATGGCTAATATAAAGTTTGCTCTGGTGTGGGGAGGTTGGGGAGCTGGAGGCGGTGATTTGCGGAGGTGGCCGAGGGGCACACGCAGCACCGGGCGCTCAAGCAGCGCAGCACAATGGGTTTACTGCATCCAGAGGCGGCCATTTTGTTGCAGTTCCTATTTTATGCTATATGGACATATAGATATAGACACAGACGTGTGGAGAGAGCACTGCCCCCCCCCCCCCCACCGCCCCCCCCTCCCCCCCCCGGGATGCGATGTGCTCGGGTGCTGAAATTCAATCCGTGCATTTATCTGTTTTGTGGGTGCGTGCGTGTGGTTTTGCTTTCGCTGTTCCGGCGGTGGTGCTTTGGGGTGCGTATGCCTGTGGTGGTTGTGGTGGTGTTTTTCTTTTTCTTTTTTTTTTTTTCAACAGACCCACTTGAAATCCCCGATAGCGGTAGCGCTGGATCTAGGCGGCTGAGGACGGCTTACACCAACACCCAGCTTCTGGAGCTAGAGAAAGAATTTCATTTCAACAAGTATCTCTGTAGACCAAGGAGGGTTGAGATTGCAGCCTTGCTGGATCTGACTGAGAGACAAGTCAAAGTCTGGTTCCAGAACAGGAGGATGAAGCACAAGAGACAGACCCAGTGCAAGGAGAACCAAAACAGCGAGGGGAAATTTAAGAGCTTAGAGGACCCCGAGAAGGCGGCGGAGGAGGAGGAGGAGGAGAAATCCCTATTCGAGCAAGCCCTCAGCAACGTCTCCGGCGCTCTCTTGGAGCGGGAAGGCTACGCTTTCCAGCAGAATGCCCTCTCCCAGCAGCAGGCACAGAATGCGCACAATGGCGAGTCCCAAACTTTCCCCGTTTCGCCTTTAACGAGCAATGAGAAAAATCTGAAACATTTTCAACATCAGTCACCCACTGTTCAAAACTGCCTCTCAACAATGGCCCAGAACTGTGCAGCTGGCCTGAACAATGACAGTCCTGAGGCCCTAGATGTCCCTTCTTTACAGGACTTTAACGTTTTCTCCACAGATTCCTGCCTACAGCTTTCAGATGCAGTTTCCCCCAGTTTGCCAGGATCTCTGGACAGTCCCGTAGATATTTCTGCTGACAGTTTTGACTTTTTTACAGACACACTCACTACAATTGACTTGCAGCATTTGAATTACTGAGAAATTAAAGACATCCTCTCCAAGGGTCCTGCTTTCTCCTCCTTATTCTTCTTTATTTTCCCCATGAATTAATTTTATTTTTTTCCCCTTCCCTCTTCCTGGTCAGTATTTTCTGTTTATTACCTCCCTCTGCTGTGCTATTTTGCTGTTTCTGACAAAGTTTTAGTTGTGTTCAATTTTAACCTAGCCACATTCTAGGTCCTTCTATGAAAGCAATATATGAGGTCTGTAAGAAAGTGATCATATAGGAATTGTATCTTCACTTTCTTTTTATTTTTGTATTGCATTAGGATGCGTTGTCATAAGTATTTTTGGTAGAATAAATTCTTGTTTGCTACAAGGAGCTTTCTCTTTTTTTTCTTTCTATTTCTCCCTCTCTCTTTCTCTCTCCTTTCAAGACTGATAACATGATGGGTGTTTCTTCCCCTCTCTCCTACTCTTAATTTACTAGCAATCAAAATCCAACATTCTGACTACAAGCTCTCCCCTTTTGGCAATTTAGGACATTTATTTGAGAGGAAAACCACATTTGAACGCTTTATTGCGAGGGTTCTCACAAGGGAAAAAAACCAAAACAAAACAAACAAAAAACAACAAACCAAACCAAAGAAACTAAAGCCTTTCACAGCTTTGATGGAGATCTCTTCCTTTTAATGTATAAATATAGCATTTTATCTCCGTGAGGATACAAAGCTTGGAGATGCTGAGCTGTAACAAAAGCACGAACGAGCACTTTCTCTGTTACAGGCAAAATGTAAGAGAGACTCAGTAGGATAAGCGTCTCCTGCAGAAACTAGCCTGCTCCATACACGGAAAGCTCTTTTGGGGAAATAATGCTGTTTTTCTAGAAAGTAGTGCTTAGCAGCCAGCAAGCTGTTTCAGGAAGTGTATCTTAAAAAATATCAGAGCTCACAGAGAATGCGCTTGGTTACTTCTCACGTGCTGAGCGGTCCAAGAAATCAGCCCTGGAAGGAGAGGAAACGGAGAAGTTAGTGCCTGTAAAATCAAAAGGGTGGCAGAAACGCGGGGGGGGGGGGGGGGGGGCGGGGGGGCGAAGAAGCATTTAGGGAGGAATCCGCCCCTCCGCTCGGTCCTTTAGAGAGGCGGTGCGGGGGCACAGACGAAGGTATTTTTCTGTTCAAATCTTCTTGCGGGACGAAGGACTGATAACGAAAAGGGGAACCTCTGACTTTAAAATTACAATTTCCTCGGGGGTCACCACTCTCTGCTGGAGGCAGCGAAGATGGGCTTTCGGAAATCTCCACCGAATCGCCTGCCACACGAACCCCAAAGAGGAGGGTGAGCCCCGTCCTTCGGGCTAAAGCCGAGCAACAGATGCCAGCGGGGCTCTGCCGCTCGGGGCCGGCGGATCCCGGGTGGGTGCGATCGCGGTTCCCCGTGTGCGTGTGAGTGCGTGTGGTTCCATCACACAGGCGAGCGGGGCTGGAGCGGGGGGTTTGTGGACGGGGCTCTGCTGCCCGTCCATGCGGGGAGTGTTGTCTCCCAGCCCTGCAACACGTTGTGGAGCTGGGATGCGTGGGTTATAGCTGGAAGGGCTGAACGCAATTCTTCCGAAAGTCATAAATCAAACTCTTTCTATGAATGAGAATGTCATCAAAGAGATCAATTGCAGGAACACATGCACAAATAAAAATCCTCTTACGTATTTGCCGGGGCTGGGGATCCCCGTCTAAAACCATTAAGTGAGAAGGCGTTTAGTCATAATTCATTTTTATTGCTCTTTTAAAACAACAGCTTGGCTGAGCTGCGGACTAGGCGAAACCTCGGCCCTGCTGCTTCTCCTTCTCCCCGCTCCAGCCCTGTCCCTGCGGAAAGCGAGCAGCCTCACCGGCGTTTTAACTCCTCTGCCACTGGGTTAAACTGGATCGCAACGTGCACGTACGGGTTGGGGTTTCTTTTGTGCCCAGATTTTTGGATACTGACAAAGCTGCTTTTTTTTTTTTTTTTTTTTTTTTTTTTAAAGGAAGGAAAATACGCTACAAGATTTAAACTTCTCGCAAACTCCATTTAAATAAATGGGGGGGCTCGGCGAGCGGGAGTCGTCTCCGAGTCTCCCGGTGAGCCCTGAGGCCATAGAGGGGACACACTCCCACGGAAAAGCCTGAAGAGCCGGGATCGCCCCCTCGGCCCCAGTCTCGGGGCAGGAAACGCGGAGCGGAGCGGCGGAGGGGCGCGGAGGGGTCGGGCCGGCCTGCGGGCAGAGGGAAGGGGCGGCAGCTCCCCCTCGCCGGGCTGCGGAAGGGGGGGTGGGGTGTTCCCTCTGTTCTGGCCCTTCTCAGTGATGTTGATCCCACGCACAGCACAGGCAGCAAACCCCCAAAGCCCCACCAGAGATACGATGCAACAAAAGAGACAATGGCACGAAAAAGGGAGAGAAAAAAGGATTTCAGGATGCTGGAGAGTGTAAGAGAGGTGCTGTAATTCGGCGGAGTTTACGGGTAAACCCGTTCTATTTATAGTAAAATATATTTTTTTTTTTCTTGGCTGGCTGAAAAAGCGCTGAAAAGATGCCAGCTCTTTTATTAGTAAACAGTCCCAGCGGCCTGTCTTTTTTCTCTGCCTTATGCAGTATTTATCACAACTGGTTTACAAGAATGAAATAAATGTGTTTACAGCTGTAACTGTAGCCAAAATTGGTGCAGTATAATGCCATAAATGCCTCTAGAGTGTTGTTGCTCTTGTCCTCCACCCCGCCCTCCTGGAGTTTAAGAAACTGAACCTTTCCAGAGGGCTGTTAACCACCCGTGTTTGCGTAGTAAATCAGAATAAATAAAAATACTGAGGGCATACGGATAGATGCGTGGTGGAGAGAGCAGCCCTTCAGTTTTGGCTGGCAATAGAGAGGCCATGGCATGAGTTAAGGGCTGACCTAGTAGTGGTAGGAGAGCTTTGCACCTAGGAGAGGATGTTGTAGTTCATGTGGGAGGGAGGAGCTTGAGGGTTTCTCTGTGTGTGTGTGTTCATGAGCAGGGAGAGGTGGCGGGGTAGAAGAGCCCTTTGGATTTTAAAACAAGAACCTAGAGTGAGAACAGAGAGACGAAGGCGCCGGCTGGAAATGCACCTGCAGAAATAGAGGGGGCAGCCCCTCCTGGGACTGGTGGCAGGGGACGTGACTTTCCATCCATCCATCCATCTATCCTCGAGGTTAACGCTTCGCAGGACGCCTCTCTGAAGTGTGGTGGTGCCGTCCTCTCTCCCTGCAGACGACTGGATGCCCCGGGACGGAGAGACGCCCGGCCTTTACCTCCCCTTTCCTTTTCCACACACATAAACCGAATATGAGGTCGCAACCCACATCCCACCACAGACCATTTTCTTTTTTTTTTTTTGCTTCCCGTGGGGGTGGCGAGGGGTAGGTTTGAGTCGATGCTCAGCGCGGTTCCCGAGGGTCCTGGGGCCGCCTCTGCCACTGGCCATCTGCCACCTCCCTCCACCGCCGGCCCGGGTGGCGGAGGGCAGGGACAAAGGGGCCGGGGCGGCGGGCCCTGCGCCTCCATCCACCCCTCTGCCCCTGCCCCGGGCCGCCTCCCCGGGCTGCCGGCCTGCGACCCGCGGCACCCCGGGCAGCCTTCCCCTCCGCCCGGTCCCAGGGCGTCAGCGACGCCGCGGGGACCCAGCAGATGGGCTGCGGAGCCCGCGGGACCCCGCCCAACCACCCGTCCCCCTGTCCCCGGCTCCTCCTCCCCTACCCCAGCCCCGGGCTGGCGCGGGTGAGCCCGGCGGAGGTGCGGGGGGAGCGGGGACGCTAGCCAGGGGGAGGCCGGTGGGCCTGGGAGAGCACAATAGCCGTCAGTCCCAAAAGCGGCTCATTTCCATGCTAATGTCCGCGGCCGCCTGGTGATGCGGCTGGACAAGCCCCTTTAACTCTTGGCGTCGCGTCGCGTTGGGACTGCGGTGGGGCAGGACCAGCGAGATCCCTCGGCCCCGTTCCCATCCCCATCCCCGTTCCCATCTCCATCACCACCCATATCCTCGACCCATCCCTGTTTTCCGCCTTATTCTCATCCCCATCTCCATCCCCGTCCCCATAGCAGCCCCCAGCCACATCCGCGGTCCCATCCTCATGCCCCTCCCCACGCCCTCAGCGCTGTCCCCGCCGCCCCCCTCGACCCCCCCCCGGCCCGTACCGCGGACCCAGACCCCCTCCCCCCCTCCCCGCGGCCCGGGCCGGGAGACGGGCGGCGGCGGAGGTGCCCAGCGCCAGCTTGACAGCGCCGACAGCCGGGGGGGGCGCCGGGGCACCCTGGCTGTAGCAGCACTCACTCACCCTGGAGGGGACGGCCGGTGGGCTCGGCGGGCCGGGCGCAGCCTCCGGGTCTCTCCTGCCTTCCCCTCTCGGCCGGCGGGCGGGACCACGGCGGCGGTGGCGGCCGGGGGACAGCTCAACCCAGCCCAGCCCAGCCCAGCCATGCCCGCCCTTCCCCCCCTCCCCGGGGGGCGGCCGCCGCCGCCCTGCCCCGCGGTGCCGCGCCGCGCCGTGCCGCGCCGTCGGAGCGCTCGGCGTTTAAATGCCCCCGACGCGGCGATCTATCAGCGGCAGGAGCCGGGAAAGTCCCGCAGGCGCCGCAGCCATTGGCTGCCGCCCCCCACGTGCCTGCCCGCTGCCTGTACCTTCGTGTCATTTTCCTGCCGGCCCCATGGAGGAAGTGGGAAAGTTGGCGCGGCCCCGCCGGACGCTGAAGACCCGGTGGCGGCGTGACAGAGGGACGCGGCGAGGATGAGCTCCTTCCTCGAGTACCCCGTCCTCGGCGGCGAGGCGGGGGGCTGTGCCGCCCGCGCCTACCACCCCGACCACGGGATTACAACTTTCCAGCCCTGCGCCGTCAGCGCCGGCAGCTGCAGCGGGGAGGACCGCTTCCTCGCGGGCCGCGGGGTGCCCATCAGCCCCCACCGCCACCACCACCACCCCCCGGCCCAGCCCGCCGCCTACCAGCACCACGGCGGCCTGGGGGTGTCCTACGCGCACCCCGCCTGCGGCCCGACCTACGGCGCGCAGGGCTTCGGACCGGCGTACGGCCCCTACCCCCTGGGGCAGGACGCGGAGCTGGGCGGAGGGTTCCCCCCCTGCGCCCCCGCCGTGTACTCCGGGAGCATCTCCTCCTCCGCCGCCGCGCAGCACCCGCACCAGGGCTATGCGGGGGGCCCCGCTCAGTACGTGCCTCCCCCCTACGGGCAGGAGCAGCAGAGCCTGCCCCTGGGCACCTACAACCATGCCCTGTCTCCCCTCCACGCCGGCCACCGGGAAAACGCTCGCTCCCCCTCCGCCGAGACCTCGCCGCCGGCGCAGACCTTCGACTGGATGAAAGTGAAAAGAAACCCACCCAAAACAGGTCAGTGGCCGGCTGGAGGGCCGGGCCGGGGGCCGCTGCTCTCCGTCTCTCTCTCTCTCTCTCCCTCCCTCTGCCGTGGGTGCGGGGACAGCGGCGCGGTGGGCGCCCCGAGGGGCGCGGAGCGGGTGGGGCGATCCGCACCTCGGGGAGCGGCCGCGGCCGTCTGCCCGCGGCGCTGGCGCCCAGCGCCGCTTATTCCCGGCTCCCCCTCTCCGCCTCTCCCGCGGTCGTATTTCTTGTAATTCATAAACCACTTATCAAGTTTCCTCTGACACTAGAGGCTGACTCCGGTTTAGCACCTCGCACTCCATCACTCACCCTGCCGGGGCTTCCCTCTTATCCTGAGAAGTTCTCGCTCCCTATCGCTGAGCCGGTGTGGACATATTGATTACGTCGCCTATAAATCATTTGCGCTTACTTACCGCTGCATGTCCCCCCGCAGGCAAGGCTGGCGAGTACGGCTTCGTGGGGCAGCCCAACACCGTCAGAACTAACTTCACCACCAAGCAGCTCACCGAGCTGGAGAAGGAGTTTCATTTCAACAAGTACCTGACCCGGGCCAGGCGGGTGGAGATCGCCGCCTCCCTCCAGCTCAACGAGACGCAGGTGAAGATCTGGTTCCAGAACAGGCGGATGAAGCAAAAGAAACGGGAGAAAGAGGGGCTGCTGCCCATCTCCCCCGCCACCCCCACGGGCTGCGAGGAGAAGGCGGAGGAGTCCTCGGAGAAGTCCTGCTCCTCGCCTTGCAGCGCCTCGCCCGCCTCCTCCGCCTCCGACACGCTCGCTGCCAACAACTGAGCCCCGATGCGCCCCGACGGCCGCCCCTCGCCACCGCCCCGCCACCGCAGCTCGTCTCCTCTCGCCGCGTTATGTCCGTCCCTCGCTCGGTCCCTCGCTCGGTCGGTCTCCCCGAGAGGTCCCGCCGCGCCGGCGCCCCCCCCTCCGCCCCCAGCCGCCTGGCCCCGGGGGTGCCGGCTCCACCGCCCGCTCGCCTTCCAGCCGGGTCCCGGCGCCTTGGTGCCGGGGGATTTTCTTGCGCCCCCCCCCCCCCCCGCCCCCTTTCTGCTGGAGGAGCTGTGCTGGCACACGCGTAAGGGTCTCCCTCTTCCGTTGCAAGGACGCTCCTCCGAGTTTCCCTGAGTGAAAGACAGGTTATCTAGGGTACATAACCTCACGAAGAGATGCACTATTGCAAGTGTTTACATGACTTATAGGACTTTCATCCCCTTAATTTAATGTATTCTTTGTTCGTGTCTATGAGTTTATTGCTTGTAAATACTTTGTCCGAGAGATTTATCTTTTTACAGATTTTTCTAGAAATGACGTTTCGATTATCAGGTTAAGCAGGGTGAGCTCATTCGCCAAACTGGATCCACTTTTATATTGGTAAAGCCGACGACCGCATCAAGTAAACCGTCTTAAGATCAAGCAGATACCTCAAAAAAAAGTAGCGCTATTTCTTTAAACGTGACAAACAAGGCTTCAATTGCACTAGGTTTTGTAAACCTTACCCGGTGTGCTTATCCCCCTCCCGCCCCCCCCCCCCCCCCAAGCTGTGCTGGATTATACTCAACCGAAGGGTATAAGCGTCCAAAAGACCTCACCTCTTCCTATTTTCATATTAACCTTCCTCTAGACTTGATGTCTTTTCAACCTACTCGTGAATGTGACGAATGGCCAAATGAATGTATCATTTCTGTGGTTGGTGTCTGGACCATTGCATGACGCACCGTGCTTTGCTGTACTGCGGGTACACTGAGTTCTATCAGTTGTTGTGTGTGAGCGAAATGTCCTCCTGATTTTCTGTACAATCATGAAAGGCTCTGGGATTCCGCTGGTGATGGAAGCCAGGGCAGGATTTACGGGTCCTTATAATGTCTGTAATAAATATATTCCACTTTCAGGTAGCCCTCGTCTGCCTACCTCTGCGTGACGTCAGCGCTGACTCACAGGCTCGGCTCAGCAGTTTGGTTTCCCTTATTTCCTACTGCTGGGGCCTTTCCATGGGGAAAGGGAGGAAGAGTCTCCTAGCACTACTCCTTATGTGTTGTTTTGCTGGTGTCAGAGCTCTGGCTGCCTGGCCTCACTCATAACACAAACCTTCTTCCTGTCCTATGCTCAAATAATATTATTTTTAGAAAATATAAGGCCCTCCTCTCCCTCCACCGTAACTGGGAGGAATTTATGATCCCGATCTATTTCTGAAGCACAAACACGAGAACTTCCTGGGTCAAGTGCTAACCTTTTCACCTCGGGATGGATGATGGCACTTATACAAACAGAGCACCCTTCAAAAGCAAAACTGTCCTCATCTAGTCTGTCCTTCCATCGCAGGCCCCTCGCCAAGGGCTGCACATTTAGGTAGCCCGGGCACTGAGCTGGTCCAGCTTCTCTCCCCCTGCCCGGTCCCAGGCTGTAATCCCCAGTGGGAGATGGCTCCCAGGTGCTTGGCAGTATGCTTCTGGCATTAACTCCGGTCCGTTCTCCCCGCTTCTTTTCCTTTCTTTTTTTTTCCCCTTGTTCTTTCCTCCCCCCCCGTCCCCGTCCCCGTCCCCCCCGTGAAAAAGAGCATGTTCTCGCAGGTAAATATCATAAGATTTCCAAGAAGTGTCAAATGAACAGTGGGTCGGGGAGCTGGGGGGAGCGTGTGTGCGGAGTAAGCGGGTGGCAGGACGGAGCAGAGACATGCTCAGCTGGACTGGGGGTGTCTCAAGTCACTGATGCCTCTTGAATTTCAGCGCAAACACGCGCAACGTCTCCATCACCCGGCCCAGCTGCGGGGGAGAGCTGCCGCACCGCTCCCGGGCTGCTCCCGGGCCGGGTTACCCACGCAGGTTTGGCTTTGCGGGACCCGCAGAGAGTCAACGCAATTTTCTTCACTTCGGTGTCAAAAGAGACAAGCCCTGATTTGCAAGGCGCGGCGGCCATATCAAGAGCTGAGCTATCTGCAAGGGAGAAGGGCTGTCTCCAAAGGCTCCCGCCGATGCCTCTATTTCTTTCATTTCCCCGCCTGCCATATACTTCACCTTTTGTTTATTAGTGTAAAGCCACAAAGCAAAACAGATGGCCTTCTTCCAGAGACTTGGATGTGTTAAAGTGGCATTTGCATGCCAATGAGGGCATTTCAATATCGAAATCTGGATCTAAACATTGCCGGAATCCGGATCTGCAACCCGGCTCCCTCTGTGTTGACTTAATGCCTTAGAAAGAGCGGCCATAAATTATAGCCTAAATGCGAGAGACAAGACACTTGTCAGTGCGTCAATCTGCGGTGAGCGATTCATCGGCAAAGAATCCCGTTTTCTTCCAAGTCCAAACCCCGGTTTATCTTCTCTTTTTTCTTTCTCTCTTTCTTTCTTCCCCTCGCCCCCTCCCCGCCCGCAGCCCTCATCGATTTCAAGCAAAGACACCCCAAACCTCTGGATTCTGGCTCATTTTTTTCGCGTTACTATTATTTCGATAAGATCAGCCTTTCGGGTCAGGGAGTGTGAGGAAGAGAAATTAAAATCTCTAGTTTAGATTTTCTACCACAAGAATACCGCTGGAAAAAAAAATTCAGTGTGCTTTGGCCTGACGGAAACACTAATTTGCCTTTCAGGTAGTAGGGATTCTTTTGTTTTTACACCTTTTAAAATTTCTTTAAAATTCTCTCTCTAAAGTCTCAGGGGGGGAAATGAATTAAAAAAAAAGAAAAACAAAAACACCCAAAAAACCCATCCCGAACCTCGTCCAAACGTCAAACGGAGTTTAGCATCTTCCTATCATACTTAAGGCCATTTCTGGTGTTCACCTTTAAAGTTTACTTTTGGAGGCTATTGAGATGCTTTGGTGTTTTCCTCTGGGGCAATCAGATTGAAACCGATCAATATTTACTCAGTCTGAAAGGGCTGTTGAAAAGGCAGCTAACAACAAACTGCTTAGCTGCTCTCCCCTCTTTAATCTCAGGTTCACCGAAAGTTCAAGCAGAAATGAATTCGGTGATGGGTCACTTTAGAATAAGTCCCAGTGGTTAATCTCACAGCCTTGGTAAAGGCAACAATTACAGAGTCATCGCTCTCCTTCTCTCCCTCTCGCTGTCTCCCCGGCAGCGGCAACTTTCCTCTCATTTTTGCCCAGCAGTTTTTACTAAATCTCATCCGCTTGCCGCTATTTTGCGGAGACAGCAATCCCCCAGCATCTCCCCCGCGCCCGCGCTGCAGCCGACGCCGGCGTAAAGGCGGGGAACCCCCGGCGAGAGGTACCGGGGGTGCGGGAAAAAAACCCTCCCGCAAAGGATCTGGCATTTTCAAGGCGGAAGGGGGGGTGGTGTGTGCGGGAGCAAAAGGAGAGAGGTGCTTGGGGTTTTCTCCCCGGCAGCGGCTGTGGGGGGGGCGGCTGGAGCCGCGCCCGGCGGCTGGAGGCGCTGGCGGAGCCGCGGGGCTGTGTCCCCTTCTCCATCCTTTATGGGAAAAGAGCAGGGAGAAATCCGGGCAAAACGCGATGGACGTCGCTGCTAATTGCAGGGACTCTTCAGAGGCCAAAGTTCACGTAATCACCGCATAAATGCATGCGTAATAGGGATTTATTAGCACCTCTCTAATGGCAACTCACGTTCGGGCTCTAGACTCGAGCGGGTTTTCACCCACAAATCGGTCCTTAGGAGCTGCCCCCCTCCCACCCAGGCATTGCCGGGGGGGCCCGGGCACTACTGGAGATGAACTCCCGGCCGGGCCCCGGGGAGGCTCTGGGCCGGGCCGGGCCCCGGGGCCGCCAGCGGGAGAGCCTGGGGGGCCGCTCCCTACCCGCGGCACGGCGGGGACGGGGGGGTCTGTCATCTTTTAGGGAAAAGAATAGTTTCAGAATGTTTTTCCGCATAAGCTTAGGAGCAAGATCTCTTGTTTGTTATCCCTTAGCAGTTGGCTCCGTCAGATCGCAGTGAATTGGTAACCACAAAAAGGGATACATAAATAATTCAACGAATAATATATGAATAAATAGCAATATCATATTTTCCTTCCTTCCTTCCTTCCTTCCTTCCTTCCTTCCTTCCTTCCTTCCTTCCTTCCTTCCTTCCTTCCTTCCTTCCTTCCTTCCTTCCTTCCTTCCTTCCTTCTTCTTTCTGCCTTTTTCTCCTTCTGTCTCACTTTTTCTCTTTCCCTCTTTCTCTCTCTTTTTCCCCTTTCTCCCTTTCCAAAGCAAACATTCCTTTTCTCCCCCAGGCACACTACTTGGCCGACTTTCACTGTTAACATTATTCTTTTATGGTTTATGTGTCATAAAATATTACGGGTCACAGTTACTCCTGTTTCAGGCTCAGAAAAACCATTGAAATCAATGGGAGCTCTGGGAAAAGAAGTCTTCCCTTGTGCCTAAGAATTTTGGGGCAAACTTTGTTGATTTTGATCATGTGAGGAGTCCTCTTTGCCATATAACTTGAAAAAGGATTACACATTTCAGTAATACGAGCAGAAATTGGCCCGGAAAATACTTCCGCGCTATTTTTTTATAAGGCAGTGTCATATTTTAAGCATTTCCACACGAAGAATGTTTCAGCCATTACTGTTACAATTATTTTGGCTTTCTGATCTACTTTCCCTGAAAGTGTGTGTCTCGTGAAGTTAAATCGGGACTAATGATTCTTACAAAAATGTGGCCGAACAGCGATGAACCTCGTTTATGATGAAATCAATAGCCAGTTTTCGGGTGCTCAGTTCATAAATGCAAACTCAACGTATTGCAAAAATTCTCCCCGTTCAAGAAAGTAAAAGTAGCAAAAAGAAACAAATCGAATAAAACCAAATACAAGCCCAAACGAGGGACGGCGAGGGGACACGAAGCCACTCTCGGCCACAAACTCTTTTGCCTGTGTTCACATCGGTCTAAAACGTGGTGTAGCCAGCGGGAAGCGGGAGGGATTAGGAAAATACAGGGACTCATGGAGCGTTTCTCTCACAAGTTGTAGGAAGTGTCCGAGCGGTCGGGAGCCGGGGGACCCACCCGCCCTGCCCCGGTGCCTGCCCCGGTGCCTGCCCCGGTGCCTGCCCCGGTGCCTGCCCCGGTGCCTGCCCCGGTGCCTGCCCCGGTGCCTGCCCGGCTTCCCGGCGCTGAGCACCGCTCGCTCTTTGCATCCGCTACGCTTTGCCCAGAAGAATTTATACCTTTACTAGTTCTAGCCTACGCGGGGTTGTAACTCGGCGAGCCACTCGTCGCCCGAAAAAAAAAAAAAAAAAGCTCAGCAATATGCTATCGATTATTAAAAAATAATAATTAAAAAAATTCCAAGGAAATGGCTACTTTGATTGAACGCTTCCCTAACGCATTTTGTAGGGATCGATTGCATTCGCAGCTGTCTTCGGGTTTGATCTTCGGGAAATGACTAATACGGAGAAAATTCGTTGTGTGCTTTGTAATAACAACGAAGCGGGGCTGCGGCCGCTGGGTCGCTCCGCACCTCTCCGCACCTCTCCGCTCCTCGCCCGGAGGAGGGGGGGGACACAACAGCGGGGGCGCCGTGCCCGGCGGCCGCGCTCCTCCGCATCCAGCTGCACGGATCCCTCCTTCGGGCCCCCGGCTGCAGGGGGGTCAAACGGAGAGCCCCGCCGGGGGGTGCCCCCGGCAGCCCCCCCCGCCCTGCCGGCTGGCTGCGAGCCGCTGGGCGGGAGGCTGGGGGCCGGCTGGCCGCGCCGGCGGTGGCATCGCAGCGCCGAGCCAGGGGCATCGGTTCTGATCTCCTTTGCCTATTAATACAGCCATCACCGAATCCCGGATAACCTCCTTTTCCCTCTGTCAACACCCCTCCGCTCCAGCCCGTGCTGGGGGAAGAGGGATGGGACCTGCCGTCGGGGTCCTGTAGCAAGGGGGTGCCCCTTTTAGGGGTAACTTGGTGACAGATGTTGACGTTTCTAGGGAGCTCGGTAAACAGAAAGTTGGACTGGACTTTTTCATAGCCCATGTGGTTTTCATCATTCCCCGTCAGGCTCAGACCAAAGGCAGAAACTTCCCTCTTCACACTCCTCATGCCCTCTCATCTTCAGCAGTCACTCAGCCCCGGTGACATGGAATGAAGAGCAGAGAAAACACAGGAGACCAGGTTCGTTAAGTAATGAAAAGAGATGGGGGTGAGGATGAGGCTGGCGGTGGAAATGGGGGGCGGTGGGGGAGTGGGAATCTCTCCTCTGCTGCACACCAGCGAGCGTTCAGGTGCAAAGCACATCTGTGTAAATCACAGACTCCAGCTGGGGACAGATCAGGGGGAGGACATCGGAGGAGTCTCAGAGAATAACCACTTGTCCAGACTTCTCGCTGCCTTCATAAGAATGTGAAGGTTATGGAAGGGGGTAAGCCACAGGGGTGGGGATTTCTACACAGTTTTAATTGAAACTCCTCTGTACCAATATAGCAAAGCTTTTTCCTGACTTTTGCGACACGTCTACTACCTCAGCTATCTCCTGTGCAAAACATCAGTTGCAGTGGAAATGCCATCCAAGCCTCAACTTATTTTCTTAGTGTAGTTGAAAAATATTCCCTCTAGCACCCAGCAGAGATGGAGACTTTAACCAGACTAGTCTATTTTGCAGAAAATAAAGTCCCTGCAGCACTGCTCTGTAGTATCAGTGGATTTAACATCCATGCACGGTTCTGAGGACAGATAGATCATAAAACAAAATGCATTGGTTGGGGTAGTGTTGTGATCTTCATGCTGTGCCGGGAAAAAAAAAAAAGAAGGAAGTAATAAAAAAAATAACACTATTAACTGGAAGGTGATACCATCCGAGCTGAGCAATCGAAGAGCCACACATATTTCACTGTGCAAAAGTGTTATCTTGGAGAAACACTCCTTCCAGCAAACAGTATTAGCATGAACAATATGTTTAGACATGGACCTGGGTATTGCAGGCAGGCAGGACCCTGTGGGGGTCTGTAGTTCATTTCATCACCCCAAGCATTTTTTTTTTTTTTGGGGGGGGGGGGTGTGTGTGGGATTTTTGACAGTGCTAGGAGGCAAGGCAACAATCACAAAAATAGAGAGTGAGGCAAAAAGGGTCAGAGAAGGGCTATCCTCAGTGACACACCTCAGCTCATGCTGCACAGGAAACATGCAACATCTTTATTTATGGGAACATGTTACCCCAGAATTTAGATTCATCACGCGAGGTTCTTTCAAGTCAGCTCACAAACTGGAAGACCTGAGTGTTAGCAGAGGCTTGTACCTGACTCGACGCATACATCGGTTTTGAGTGTGACCTACTGCAGCTCATTGCCTGGGGAGATTCAACTCACCTGAGACCCACAGCTCTACAAATCAAAAGATTAGGTTCATTGAACCTGGTAATCCGCCAATAAAGATAACGTTTCTCTCTTCAGATCACGCCTTTCTCACCCCAGGGTTTGAATAACATAGTAAAGCACATACAGAACATAGGCAAAACCCACTGAAAATTCTGCTGAGGCTCTAGTAACAAAACGGCTTGATTGTAAATCAGACGTAAAACTCTAGAAATCCAGATAATCTCATGTAATCCCCTTTTTGAACACGGTGATGTGTTTTGAGACCGGTCAACCATACAGGTTGACTCCCACTTTCGCTGGAGCTGAAACAGAAGGTGGCACACCCATTACCCTGGGCTCTGGATCAGGCCCTAACTGCAAACTCTGTATTCAACAGTGGGCAAGGGGTTTTTGTATTGTATATGTGAGCAAGCACAGGGGAATCCTGCTTGTGGAAGGGGAAGATGATGAGTTTAAAATATTTGCGTTTATCAGAAAGAACAATTTTGCTCACCCTAACCAGTAGGTGTGAATCGAATTAAATGCAAATCATTGAGGCTTGAATACAAATCTTAGCTGCAATCTTAACTATGAGATCCTTTTCGAAATATAGGAATGGAGGAGGCCCTTTAGTAACCCATCTTAACCAGGATTAAATACAGAACACATAATGGGACTCTCTTCTGCAGACCTTTTTCATTAAAATCTGTGGAGTTTTGCCTCAGAAAATACTGCAGACAGGATTTTTTTAGCCACTAACCATTTTTCAATATGACATTTTACAATTTAAAATAAGTGAAAATTAGTTACCACAAATGCAGCATTTAAAGCAACGGTGAGCCCATGTTAACATTGATTTCTCTCTGTGTGTCTCCTTTTCTCTTTCTTTATAAAACTTATGTACTCTGTCGATACAATACTACCCACTTGGATAATAAATCTGTTGTTTCGAGCTAGGATGCTACCATTTCCTTTTCCAGGTAATTTATAGTTATATTGATTCTAAAGCTGTGGTTCTTTATTTCCCCCCTGTTGTATTAAAAATGAGTTCTAATTGCAAGGCAAATGATCTCTGGTCGAAGCACCTCACAGAGTATTTTAACTGTGGCTAAGGAGATTTAATTTGATTAATAGAGAAATGAAAGCCTTGAACATTTAAAATTGTAATTTTCAGTTTAGGAAAAAACGAGAGACAGAGAAACAAGGGACATTAATGGAGCCAGGGAAAGCATTCATAGATCAGCACGAGCAGATGTTCTTTTACTTTTCTGTCAACATTTCTGGTTTGTTGTGCATATAGAAAAACAAGCTTTTCAACTCTCACCACGATTTCAGCCTGTTGCCAGATTTGCTTGCCTGCAGGATATCTGCTTATCTAGCATGGGAGCAGGATCAGGCCTCCTCCCCTTTGGTCTAGAAGCAAAACAACCTTTCACATGGGCTGGGAGGTTTATCACACTCCCCCCTCTTTTGCACACACATTTTCAACCCTTAGATCTTTATTTCATAAAATTCCTTTCCTCTTAGAGACTGAAAAAACATCCAGGAGATGAATGGAAGAGCTGAGCAATATTAACTGCATTCAGGTGTGTGTTGGCGGAGAGGAGATGACAGGAACCCGGCCCCTTCCTCGAGGGCAGTGTGCGTGTTCAGCCACGTGGGACGGTGACCGCTGCACAGCTGTACGGGGTCCCCTGTACCCCTGGTGCCTGCACGCAGTGTGTAGCCTCAGAGTCAGAAGGATGCTGTTACTTCATACAGGAAACTCAAACATCCATTCTCCTCGGTGAAGCACCTCTGAGAGCTGCCTTGTGTGCTAACATGTCTGAAGTGTCCATGTTGAAGGAAGAGAGTGATGTATGGGTGCATGGGATTCATGAGAATGAGGCATGTTTTTTCATGTTTTTAATCCTTTAACAGGTCTTTTGTTTAGTGCAACTCCCCATCAGTTTGGAGCAGCAGCACTAAAGGTGATGGAGTCTAGCCTGAGCCTTAAAATTAGGTTTGTTTGTCTCAGTACTCTCCAGGGCAAGGAATATGCATCAGCCTTTGGAAAAAAAAGCAATCTGCATTTAAGTGAAGATTAAATAATCTAAGATTTATTATTCACATCTCAGAGGGTAGGTCTTTTTTTTTTTTTTTATTGCAGTAAAACGTTTAAAGTAAAAAAATGCCAGCAGGCATCAAATAGAAAATTCCCTTTCATCACAAAAGGTTAACTCCTGCCATATTTGTGCGGTATAAATGCCCTAGCAGTTTCAGTGGAGGGTTTCTCAGAAAAAGGATTGTGGAAGTAGCCCCAAAAGTCGCTACCTGTGGGGGCAAACGCTATCTGAGCTCAAAGGAGAAAGGAATGAAGTCTGTCAGCAGCCCTGTCTTGGGACATACCTGCTCGATCTGAGTTTGTCTGAAGGCAGGCACCATGCTCTGCCCTAGAGATCCTGTCAGCTAGATCTGAACTGAAGGACATTCCTCAAGTCGTCATGTGTGAATGCCCCTTTACTTGTGAGTAGGAGTATGTGTACTTAGCCAGAATGTCACTATGAAAAATACTGCTTTTTTCTGAACAACACAATGAATTCTGGACACACTCGAAAGATGAAGAGCTGCAAAAATTCATATCAGAAAAACAGAGGGAAGGAATTATTCCTTGCACACAGCTTACTCTCTTATTTAAAAGAATTTGAAAAATAAAGCTTTATCTAGATGTTTCCCAGATGCTTATCCACACCTATGAGACAAGCTCTTCAGGATCTGTTCACTGGTGCTCCAAGTCTTCCAGTTTTCCACACTCCATGAATTTACATTCTCCAGTCCTTGGTGCAGGCAGTCCTTCTGTTGCTTTAATCCGGGTTAGGATGAGGGTGGTCAAAAGGGCAAGGCTGATGTGAGAAAAGAAGAGGGACAACTGTGTAGGGGCTATGCTGGCCATTGCTGCCACTGTTCCCAAGGATATTGGATATGGGGCAGTGGGGTAGCTGGAAGGAGAGACTGTTGCCCAGGCAGGGCAGGAGCAGGGGGACAGCACAGGGAAGAAAGATATCTCTTTCTTTCCCAGGTACAACATGAAATTTTTATAATGCATTCCCAAGTTGCGTTTCATATGACCATCCAACAGAGTTGCTGTTCCTTAATGTATTTTATAATTCCTCTAGGTTCTTTCTTCCAGGTTTCTGCACTGTTTACTCTAGCTTGGATCCCATCACCCATGGTTTTGTGCTTTTGGGTGTAGCACAAAAGCTTGCTTTTCTTTAAAAGGTATGTGGGTCATGGGACAGAAGATGAATGACTCGAAGATTTTTTAATCGATTTTTACAAAAGCAGACATGTCCTTCCTTCCTTCCTTCCTTCCTTCCTTCCTTCCTTCCTTCCTTCCTTCCTTCCTTCCTTCCTTCCTTCCTTCCTTCCTTCCTTCCTTCCTCCCTCCCTCCCTCCCTCCCTCCCTCCCTCCCTTCTCTAAAAATACTACCCTTGTCAGCCAGGTGTGACTGTAAGATATATGTACCTCCATATCCCTTTTGAAATGCCCCACAAGATTCACAATGGGGTGTGTGGGAAGAAAAGGAGGATGTGTGGTTTCCCCAGATTTTTATCTGCCTTTTCAGTGTGAGGCTTTAAAGTGAAGCTTTGATCTGAGCTATGATAACTCTGCTGAGGGTGAGGGTGGTGTTTTACTCTCATTTGATATTAATTTGTGGTTTGCTGTTGATTTCAAGTCTTCCCCCAATTTCTTCAGTCTGGAATTCACAGACTCAGACTTCTGCTGCAGGGAAAACATGGAAATTGTTTTTTCCCTTGCCACAAAGTGTTTTCTAATAGTTGCCGCCTCCTTTTCTGCTGTCTTTTCTTCTGCTTTAATATCTTTAATAAGTGTTACCATCTGCTTGGGTGCCTGGTATTACATGAACAAGGCCAAGAGTTTCCGAGGGGCTGGGACAGTGTTGTTTACTATTAGGCATAATGAAGATGGTTGTCTTTGCCTGGGGCAGGTGGGCTGGGGCTGGAGCACACATAGAAATGCAGAACATGTGCTGGGGTAGAGCTATCTACAGCTCTCTTAAAAGGAGGTTTGGCTGTTGAGCTAGCAGTGCTTACTTAGTATGCAGGGACTCTTTTCTCCTGCCATTCTCTGGCCCCTAACATGCTTAACCTTAGAGAGAAAGAGACAACATATTGTGATGCTACTAACTGGTCGAAAGGCACTATCAATTTTAGACATGATAGGTATATGTCAGAATCAGCATAATTAACTGGAATGACAATCCTGTTAAATGTGTTCATGCCATTGCACTGGCAATAAAGCATGTGTAAATTTACAATTAAGGCCTGTCTTTCTTCTATACCTTGGAGACTAGTGACAAACATTAAGAAGTTGTATAACATCAGGAGCTGAAGGGAGGTATTTATCACAATAAAAACATCAGGTGATGCATTTCCCAGATTATCTGTCCTTCTTATGCAAATATTCTTTTTGCTGGAAATTTCAGGCTGAGTAATAATTATATTTCTGATCTGAAAGGTGATATTTCATCCTCTGAATTTTTGTTTTCATTTGAAGACGGATGAGAACCATATTGTTAGCTACCTTGCATAAAGGTATTTGAAACAGTTCTCATTTCACATTATATATCAAGCTGCACTTTCTTTACATTGGGTGCATTGGAAATTACATATCCACGGAGAAAATTTCAGGGATGCTACAAGACATTTCCCTACACTGTACATAGATGCTACAGCTCCTGTTACGGTGATGGCTGGAAAGCATCAGAACAAGTAAGATAAAGGTGATTTAAAGTGCGTCTGTGAGTCAGGCAGTGAACTGACAGCCATCTTTAACCAGCCTGACCCTGGGATGACCCTGAGCTCAGCTGGTTGTGAGATAGTTGGGTCTATTATGGGACAAAGGATCATATGTCTGACAGGATGCAGAAAACACATTATAGGATCACAGCTGAGTAACAGTGCAAGACATAATGTACATTTATTTGATGAACAACACAAGCAAATCTTGCCAAGAAAATTTAATTTCAACTATTTTGTTTATTTCAAGTCAATCTCTTTCTGCTGCCTATTTCAGGAAACTCATATTTGCTAGCTTTTTCTCTTCTAGGAACGAAACAGATGATCATGCTAGTGAAATTTATAAAGCATGCAGAATGTACACTGATAAATTCATATAATGGAGTTGTACATTTCTATTGTATTTCCTGCTTCCCATGTGGGCTCAATCTGTATCTATTCAACATTAAATTTTGAATATCTTCACCTAAACCCACATATAATTTGGTCAAGTGAGGCTGGAAATGTCAGAATGAACACAGCACTGGTTAGAGAAAGCCATAGGCTTGAAACCGTGTACAGTCTTGTATGTGAATAACTGCACTCATGTGAACAGTGCCAGGTGACCAAAATTTGGTGTGACAGGTTCTCAAGAAGGGAGAGAAATAACTGAGTACCTTTCCAGGCTGCTCTTCCTTCACATCTAGTCTTAGTGATAGCATTGTGGCAAGATATCTGATATCCTCAATTTCAGCACAGGATAAAAGGCTGATAGAGATACGAGTAATCTGTATAATACTGTGCATCAAAAATTAGATCAGCTCTAGCCTCTCCTCTGCAGAGATCATTGTATGTCACGGAAAGGAATGACTGCTGGTCTGAAGATGTGGAAGCTGAGGCTGGGCAGGGAAGGGGCTTGCCTGAGCCACTTGGCTAGTCAGTCACCAGCCTCCGTGCCCTGACTCTGCTGCTGACCACACCAGGTCTCTGATGTGGAGGAAAGGGAGGATGGGTGTCTCATTGCCCCTGAGACAGCACTCAGCACAGGGGGAATGCCATGCTGCATGGTCCCTGCCAAGCCCCTCAGTTGAACCCAGGAACAATGGCACTAGTGAGAAACCCTTTGCAAGCACAGGAATGGTCCTGTGAGCCTCAATGGGCTTCACATCATGTCTTGTCTCCTGAAAAGAAACCCCAACCCCCAAACCAGAGTGGTTAGTAACACTTCCCCCAGCCTCCAGCAGTTAAGCTGCTCGTGTGGTGGGCAAGAGAGGTGGAGAGATGGGGAAGGGAGGCAGCAAGTCTGTCAGAAGACAAGTCTCTTGTCCTCCTGCGAGGGAGGCAGTACCACATCTGCCACAGCTCCTGACAGTGGTATGTCCTGATCCTTCTGCTGTCCCAAAGCTGCTGTCCAGCATCACTGGGCAGGAGGCCAAAGCTTCAATCAGCAGAAGGAAAATTGAGAGTTAACCCCCCGCCTTCCCTGCTGCCCCCACGGCCGATGTGGTGGAGTGATGAGAGAAGCAGGATGAAGTACTGCACCACAGGCAAAGCTGAGAGCAGCATTTTACTTCAGCCAGCTTTAGAGGGGACGGGGGGTTAATCTGCTTCCCAGGCCCTGTTGTCAGTAGCCACACGCCCTATTGCTCCAGGCAGGCTTGGATCTGGCTCTGAGTCCTATACAAACAGCTCACTCTTTACAGAGCTACTGCACTGAGTGACCTTTTCTAATGTATTACTGGTTTATATTTGGGCTGATTGCTTCCAAAGGGGAAATGACATGAAGTGAATCAGTGTGACCTCATTAGCGTGGCTCACACTGGTAAATGGATGACCACCATTAGGAAGGCTCTGTTGTGGCAGTGCTTCCATCGTGTTACCTGTGGATAGTATCATCATCTTGCTGTAACCTGCTGCAAAGATTTATGCACTATGCTAACTTGCATACTACAGCTGCTTTCTGTCTTATAAATATTGACTTCTGTGCCAAAAACAACAACTTGGTACAACAGGAATTAATCTTCCGCTTGACTGATGCATCTTTATAGACCAGTTTGTCTTTAGAAAATGGAGCTCAAGAGAGTTTTATGATTTAGAAAAATACTTTATAAGTTGATCTAAAATATAGGCTGTGATAAGCAGAGGCATCATTAAAGTGACATGGGGGCTATATTTTGCCTTCTAGATTTTCCTAACTGTGCCATCTGTTTGTCATCTTGACTTGTGTGAAATTTTAAAGAAATCGCCAGACTCTGGGTCCTGAATCTTTTCTGTATGTTGAAGTTTCTCTGATAATTTATCTATCACACTATTCAAATGTTTTCAATTCACTTGATTTTTTTTTTTTTTAAAATAAAAAAAAATCTTTAGGCAATCTGTTTTATCAAAACACTTGCAGATGTTATACCTTTAGTCCTCAGCTATAGCTTTACAATGCCAGGGGAGCAAAATGCATCTACCACCTGATGTTAGGCACTAAGATAAAATCACAATATTGCAGGATTTTGGAGCTGACAGTAAATAGCAACATAGAGTCAAGGTGCTAAAAGATTAAAAGATAGAACATCATATCTTAACCAAGATCCTTCCAGGAAGACTTGTACGCTATGATGCCTAAACAAAGATACTTTTCTGTAGAAAGAAATGAACCATTTAGGATATTAGATCTGGAGATGAACTTGCAGTATTTTCACAATTGTCATTTATTGAAGTTCAGGTGTTCCGGCCTCCAGTTTTGGCCATTTTTTGTAAGCCTGTTCATACTATGCATGAGAGTGACAGAAAGTGAGTATTCCCTGCTGTGATGGAATTTTTGACTTGACTGTGCTCATATGGATCATATAAAAATAAGAAAGGTGTTGTGGTTTAGGACAATATTGACTTAGATATGACTTACACTCTTAACTTATACTATAGTTACATAGATCAGACCTGACTGACTTGCAACAGAATTTTTGTTTGGATGGAGGCTTCAGTGCTGATTCTTTAATGATTTTAATGAAGCTCATTGCCATCCATACTTGAATAAGCAGGCTGGTGGCAGGACTTCCACTCCTGGAGTCAAATTCATGCCTCTGAAATGGAGCCAGCCACTGAGTTTTCTCACAGTCCCCACCCAGGTAGTTGTTTGGTTTGTGCAATGCCACAACGATGCCTTCAGAATGCTTTAGAACATTAAAATCTGTGGTACAATACCAATAACCACTATGGGGTGGAATCATGGATAGAGACAGCTGATCTCGCTGAGGCTATCGCTGATACGAGGTTTGAGAAATCCTAGACCACAACCCCTCTGAAGGCTGAATTAGTCTGAATGGCTCATGTTACTTATTCCACACCACTGGTTAACTTTGCCATGAGTATAAGGTTTATATATCTCAGAAAAAAAGAACAATGGAAAATACTACAGGTGCATAATCAACAAATTAATAGTGTTTTAGAAAGTTAATTTGTTATGTAGAGAAATTAAGTATTTGGATTTTACACTTGATAAACTGTTAACTTTTATTTTTTATAGTTGATTCTCATGCTTGCTCAGTGCTTAAGAACTCAAGCAAGTAGATGTTTGAGTGGGCTGAGCTGTATGGCAGTCTCAGAAATGGAATTTAAAAAATTTTCTGAAGTCTTACACATAAAGGTGGATATGCCCACACATTTGAAGTTATGGTGCAGAGTGTCTTCAAACAAGAGTTGTTTTTGTCTTCAGGGGAGGCATCTAGGCAAAGTAAACCAACAACGAATTTTAAGCTTCATCCCTGTATGGATCCTATTAATGCAAATATTCTCATGTGGGAAAAGAGTATTTATTTTGTGGTCAATCCTCTAAAAAAACAACAGAACTGATTAAAATCACTTTCAATCAATAGGAATTGTAACCAGTAGGAATCTTCATCAATAAGACTTTGAAAATGTTAACCGAGAATTCAATTTCTGTTGTGATTATAAGCTCTACAGCTATTTAATTACTTCAGGTGCAATGCTGTTATTAGAAAAAGGTTCATTCATAGTGAAGCACACATAACTGAGTCATTTTTAATATATAGTTCCAAATAGTAGCAGTAATTAATTTATGTATATATATATATATATAAAAAGGAAATTACATGGCTGCAGTCCTTAAGTGGCTCACAGTCAGATACATATCTTCTGTAACTGCCTGATAAACTGTGCATCCAATTATAAATATGCCAAAGCACAGACGTGATCATCAGTAAATACATGTTCATATTGCACATTAATGGATTCATATTAAGCAAATGAACATATTTTGAACTCTAGGAATGATTAATGTATGGAAAGTAACATGAGCTGTAGTTTAGATGCGTTAAGATCCAGAGTTTGGATTCCAAGGCAGGAAACCTTATGACAGCTTAGTCTTAGTTCTGAGTTCAAACCTATAAAGCAAAGGTTCTTTAGTACTTTTTTCAACACCTTACAAAGGGGATGCTGATCAACAGCGCAGTAGTAATTGCTATTGCTTTTCATTTACAGAAAGCAAAACCAGACACTGGCACTTAGCTAGAATTCCTGATCTGTGGTATAGGGGTCATCAGCAGGAGCTGCGACTGAAGGGCCAGAACTGGCCAGATTCAGGTGAATCCTCACCTCACCTACAGAAGCTGCACACTCCCTCAGTGTAGCTGTCTGTGCTTGTGTAGGGGGGGTTGTCCTGACACTTTATGTTATTTCAGGAAATTGTGATTTTATTACATACTGGGCAGAATATCTTCTTTGTTTCTGAGAAATTGAAGGTTTTGTGGAAAGGGTTTTCTCCCTTATCCAGCTTTAATCTTGAGATCTTAATCAAACAAGCAGATCACAGTCAGTGATACACAGACTATGTTTTGGGTTTTCATGCCTCTCTTGAGGCATAGTCCACTTTCAATCCTTGACAGCACTGGGAAACAGGTTTTGGTGTGGCACCTGATATTACTGACTTGCTTAGGCTCTGACATTGCATGCACTTGTGATTCTGTCCCAGGTGTATAAAGCTAAGCATAGACATTACTCTGGATTTCTAGGATCAGAGTGAAGCTATGAACAGTCATCCCCTGCTGCTTCAGTGCCAGCTGAGTCCTCAGATGAGAGCTGAGCCCAGCTCTGGGCCAGCAAGAGCAAAAGACTTCAGGCAGAGATTGTGTGCATGGGGTGTTGTGAACCCCTCAAGTTTCTTGAAAAGTTCCCTTGGACATCAGAGTGGATGAGATGAGAATTTCTGTGTTGGAGGTTCAGCACCATCATTCGCTTACATTTAGGAGAGGAAGGAGAGATCTTTCCTTTTCCCATGTCTCCTTGCTTTCCTTCTCTTGTATTAAGGTGAACCTGAATGAGACAGCTAGCAGAAAGCCAGTGAAAAGTGAGTGGAAGATCTAGCCTAGAGCCCTACTTATGTTGCTCTGAAAAAGTTGAAGCTTGATTGAACTGGAGGCCATGGCAGGAAGAGAGGAACTGCATTTCTCTGGGTGTCAGAGAATTCACTCTTGGCATTTTTTTTTCCCCTCAACTACTAGTAAATTCCTTCCAAGATTTTCTAGGGCTGAAAGATTTGACTCTTGATCTCAGCTCATAAAAGACCTTTTTTTGTGCTGAAGTTTTGAGGAAAATTCTTTGATCCAACGTTGAGTCACAGAAGAGTGAGACCTTCTTACAGGCTACAACTTAAAAACAAGCAAGCAAACAAAAATACCCTAGAGAAAATGACATCTAATTTCGATGCCTGAATGTTCTTCTGTAAAGGCCAATGTCCTAGCCCAGCTGCAGTTGCACAAAATTCAGTGAATGCCATGCACATAAGAATCCTGGGTAAAATCTCGTTTGGAAAACAGAATGCTGAGAAATGATTTCTAAACATGCATGGGAAAAATATTCCTTTAAGAAATACAAAGGAAAACCCTCTAGTGTGACAGCGTGGGAAGTGAAGAGCTGTCTATTCCATTTGGCTGGAATACCACACTGGGGCCAGGCTGCTGTGGGGGATTTGGAAGTTTCTTCAGACGTACCCATCTCAGCATAGTGGGGACTTGCCCATCCCATGCAACTACCGGCCTTTTTGAAAACCAGTTCAAGCGCTGAATTTTAACAACTGGCGTATGCACTCACAATGTTTCAAGCAATGCCTTTGTTACTGCTGTTTGTAACATTTAAACAGTAAGTTTGAAGAAAATATCCTACTGTTACATTCCCCATTTATTTTAAAATATGTTGATAATAGCCTTAAAATCAGTTTAAATCCTCTAACAAATTAAAGAGATGTTTGAATGAAGATATAGTGGGAGTATATCTCAATTGTCAATAAAAATCCATAGACACAGATGGATTTGGTCTTTGCAGTGGTAATCACCCCTCTCTGATCCAGTAGTGAGTGGATGCCTGCTTAACTGGACTATGGGATGTCCAAGCATATAGATGTGCTGTTAGCCACAACACTCCTTCGTGTGCTATTGGCTGCAGAAATTTGGTGAGCTTTAACCTTTTTCATCTGATGGGCCATCTAGACCTGGCAGATATTGATAAGGATACAGAGATTCTGTTTGAAATCCAAGTACTTATCCTTCATAAATCACCAAGTCTGATTGGTTTTTTTAAGCTGTGAAGTGCTAACCATATTCTGTTGGCCTGATTTTGTATGATGACAAATAAAAGCCTGTAAAATAGCTGATGCCATGAAATAATACCAGCAGGAATATGTAATGAAAGCAAAGTAATAGTGTTTAGAAAAATCAAGGCTTATCATGCTGCGTAAAGCAAGGCTCTTATTTCAGCTGCATTTAAATCTGGGCTCTTCTCACTGGTTTTGTTTTAATAATGAGTGCACATCTCAAACTGGCAAATAGAGCAATCCCTATTGAGAATAATATGCCTGTTGTTGTCATAATGGATCTCCATTGACACATTTAACAGCTTGAAGGTATACACTTCAGACACTATAACTTACACTAATTAATCTTTATTACATCATTAGTGCCTTGTAAAAAAAAAAAAAAAGCAGAACCTCCACAAGAACTCATCATTGCCATTAACGAATATGTCTGATGTTAGTAAATTGAAATATAAACTTTATTTTGAAACAGAGATGCTCTAAGAACCTTATGCAAACAGTGAGTGGATAAACCCAGCCAATTGAAACTGCTCTCTGTTACTGTAGAGTATAACCGCAGCATATTTTTATCTGATGATGAGTTATGGGTTTCTGTGTTTAGAATTCAGAGGATTACTAAAGAGATTATCTGATCTGTCAGTCAAACTGATATCTTGATGGCTTGGAATACTGCTACAGATTTAACAAAGTGTCTTTGCTCTAATGTTAATTCTGGGTGTCACGGTTAACCAACATCTTAATTACATATAATGAATAATCTTTCCAATGGCATATTATTGTAACACAAGTCTCAGTAGTGACATAAAAGCAGAGTCCATAGGTGGGAGTCACTTAGAGCTTTGGGGTCCCACTGAAGGACTGCTATAATAATGAATTCAGTAAGCCTCACCTGAATGAATTTGATTGTGACCTGCTTTGGAAACTAAGCACCCTCTGGTCTGTCCAGGGGACTCAGATGACCATATAGAAAGTCTAGGTACAGCAAGAACAAAGCTTCATCATGGACAAACATCTGGCCACAGAAACTAAATTAACTGAAGTTGAAATAACCTCTACTGCTGCTACTATACTGATGCTTATGGTGAAGAGACAAAGCCACAGTGCAGTCAGCTGAAGAAACTTTTCTCATTAAGTAGTGATGTGCATCCAGGTGTCTAGTAGGACCTGGAGGCTTTTTCAGTGCCCTGCTGGCCTCTGGACTAAGAGACCAATGCACTGGCAAGTTCACCTGCCTTCTTTACCTCACTGTCCCTGCTTTCCTATCTCAACATTTATGTTCTCATACCTCCATCTGTTTGCTTATCTCACACAAGAGGAGGGACATTTTGGTGATGAAGAAAGGGTTTCCTAGGTAGTGATGGACACATAGCTACATGCTACCCGAGCACTTATGTTGTGGAATAAACAGTATTTTGCACTAACGGCTATGTAAGATT
This sequence comes from Athene noctua, assembly GCF_965140245.1. Taxonomy (NCBI): domain Eukaryota; kingdom Metazoa; phylum Chordata; class Aves; order Strigiformes; family Strigidae; genus Athene; species Athene noctua. The sequence goes on along the minus strand of NC_134038.1, from coordinate 140,067,313 downwards.
GTTTGGATATAAGGGTTTGAGGGCGAGCAGGTAGCAATGACACACTTCACAGAAGAGAAGTACAAATACTCCCCAGAATCCAATAAAAACCACTGATAAGCAGAAACAGTTTCAGCACAGCACTTCTTAATTTACCTGCCTTAGATTTCTCCATCATGTTATCAGTGCTGTTCATGTAACCCTGGATGTAACTGCTGAAAGATCTAACATGACTGAAACCTGAAAGCTTATCCTGGTGGCAGCTGCCAGGTCTGATGGTTCTCCATCACAGCCTAAAGTGGAATTGCAGCAGAGAAGTGACAGTGGGCTAACACTGTCCCCTTGTAGCTCTGCAGAGGAAGGGAATGTTGCTAGAATAGCTGGATCCCTTAAAACAGGCATTGCTGAAAGAAGTTGGTTTCACTGAAAACTGTTATTACAGGATACAGCTACATATATATGCTTTTGTCATCATAGAAGGCCAGAGACTAGTTTCAAAGGGATGCTCTAAAATGGCGGAGTTCTCAATCTCACAATGATGCAAACTCATCTATGTTGTGCAGTGCACCCTCATCTAAAATGTAGATACCTAAAAATCAATGCCATTAAATCTCTGTCTGGGTACTGAAAACAAACACAACAATTATGGTGGTTAATATATATGACACATTCCTCCAACCTGCAGATGAACACAAAGCAGTTAAGTATTGGACATGTTTTCTATGACTTTCTGCCATATCTGATTACAGGCAGTTCAAAAAGGACCAGATTCTCAGGTGGTGTAAGCTGATACAGTGCCCCAAACTCATAGCTAGGCTAGTTGATGGGAGATAAAATATTTCCTTCAAGAAGATCTAGGAAAAGAGCTCAAGGAACAAACAAATATGAATTCCTGTAACTGTATTTTCTTTATCATGGTCAGGGACTATTTATAGCCATTTTCCATGGAAGTTCTTGCATTCCTATCTCTACAGGGATACAACTATTCACATGAAGTACACTTGAGTATTTGTTTCAGGATTGCTCACATACTTATCCTAAAAGGAAATGGAAATGATCTGAAATGATCAGCAACAAAGCTGCGTGGACTAACATGAGAATAGTCACAGCCAGGCAATGGAAAATTCGATAAGTGATTAGTTGAATAAGATTTAGATGGAAATATAGCAAAAATGAGCCAAATTATTCACAGTTAGCATTAAATTAGATTTTTGGTGCATTGTTATAGGCTATCTTATTGTGTGTCTAATTGAACTTTTGCCAGCTGTGCCTGGTATGTGTAACAAGTCCTCTGTAACTCAGACAGAAAGCAATGATCTGCAAATACTAACTGTGTACTGTAGCAGTTATGACTTAAATAAGAGAAACAGAGGAGAGAGCTACTAAGTTTGTTTTTCATCACTGATGCATCCCTAGTATAGGACAATGACTGGTGAAAGCCGCATGATCCTTACAGTGCGGTGGGCCACCTTGCTTTACCATTTGCAGATTGGGACAGGTCTTTTGCTGCCACAGGGTCACTGACTTCCACATACAAAAAGACAGTTCTCATCTGGAGAGGAAAAAATCCCCCACATTTCTTACTCTGGGCTCAATAACATCAAATGAACAAAGTGACCTTGCATACACATTATCCCAAATGATGTGCATGCCGTGTTGTTCCCAGTTCAAAGAAACAGCACTCTGCTTTAAAAATAAAATGGTAGAAATCGGTAATTTAACGGCATGTAGCAAGCAGTTTTCAGCTTTCCCTGCTGTGAATCAAGTCCATGGCTTCCTGTCTTAATCAGGATTTTATTTAAATAAGTTTCATTGTACCACAAGAAACAAAATTGGCAACTCATTCTCTTGTAATGAGGCGCCTTGTCTGCAGGGCCAGCTCAAAGCTTCTCAGCACTGTTGGCAGGATTGGATTTCACAGTCCCAAAGTTGGAGGCCTGGGCTCATTCTGCTGCTGGATGGGGAAGGACAAAGGAAGGGCTGGAATGGAGGCGAGTCCTGGAGAGTCAGGCTTTCTACTCCACGCCACTGGGGTGGGACATCTGCCACATCCCTTTATTTGACTTTCCAGGACTCTGCTGGTACGTAACTCACAAGCTATTTTGCCATTCTTACCAGTCATCTGCTTGAGACAACTGCTGACTTCGCCAGTGGCAGTGCCAGCTGTGGTTATTAGTTTGTCCTGTTGACTGCAATGTGGAAGGCAGAGCAAATACCAGGGCTGCTCTGAGCCACAGTGGGAGAGAGGTTTCAATTGGCAATGTGCCTGTAAAACTGCCTTTCCCCCAGTGAAAGGCTGGCTGTTCTTGTTTACTACTTTATGAAGGTATTATTTCCACCTCCTGCAGTACCGCTGTGAAATGTGTGTCTTGCCTTTGAACTCAAAGATCAGGATAAATTCTCCCTTTCACCAGAGTCTGACTTAGGTTGGGCAGGGTGAAAGGGATAGCGGCAGTATTAGTTTGATCCTGGTTGTAATTTAGATTTACTGACAAATGTTAAGCCCTAGGTCTGTCCTGCCTTCTCCTTGACAATTGGCATTCCTACTGCGCCAGCGCCAGCCCTGCTTCTTTCACCTCCGCTTGCTTGTAGAACTCTCCCTTCTTGGAAGGAACTCTCCATTGCCCATTGCTCACCATAAATGGTGTGGCCTGAAGGAAACAAATATTTTGAATTCAGGGTAATACCTAATTTACCCAAACTCGAGGAATGTGGGACTGCATAATCTTTTATTGGTTCTGACTCTCACAACTTGCTGTTTTCAGTTGTCAGGAACAAAAACCTGTCTTGGTCCTAAACTGGTTGAAGGGGCTTTGTTAGGATACAACCGCATTGATTTAACAAACAAGATGGCCTAATCTTAATCTAAATGTAAATTCTCAACCGAAATACAGAAACTGCAGGAACTTCGGGGCCCGGTGTGCCTGTATTACCGGAGAGGGGTAACATTACTTCCTTGTGGCCAACGTAGCCTGCATATACAGGTGCAACCTTCTGGTAGCTTCTGTGGCACCTCCTGTGGGAGATGTTTTGAGTGCTTCAGGTTAATCTCTGGCCTCCAACTATCCCATCAGCCCTGCCTGGAGTGATTGAGGGCCAGAAAGATGACTCAAGGTCGGTCTCACACATGGATCCTTCCTAAAAGGTCTGATACCACTTGCAATCAGCACAGGCAAGATGTAGGCTGCCTATCCTTAGGTTAGCAAGTGCCATGTCTTAGGAGTAAACTGGGGTTCAAAATATTTTGGGAGCACCCTCTCTGGGGTTGCTGCTCCTCTGGGGACAGTCATCTGGGAACCACTGGTCCTTCCTCCATGAACACTCCTCCAACTCATAAGGCATCCTATGATGAATATTTGAAATACTTAGTTGTGGTCTTAAATACTTGGGTTAAAGTAGTGCAGCAATTGTATCTAATCACTGAAGGGAATAATGAGACACTTCTAGATATCAGATGACCTTAACACATCTGATGTGACGTGACGTGTCTTGTCACGTTTTATTGTTTAGCGACATGATGAAGGTTTTGAAGATAATTGAATGGCAGGCATTCGTGACTGCAGCGGGTGATTAAAGGAGCAAATAGCCTAACAAGCATGGTCAGGTACTGCGTGCGTTTCAGCTGTTCATTTTGCTGAAGGCCAACAATTTATGCCATACCTAGTGGCTACCGACTATCTTCAGACCAGGTACGTGCAATAAAACTGGAATGTTAATTGGGGCCGACTGCAAGGCCTTAAAGGGACAGTGTCCTTGCAGGTACTGGTGATACCTTATTCTAAGTTGTTTCATTCTTGAATTTTAATTTAAACCATGGTTGTTGAAATGCTTATGGGAAGGAATTAATAAAAGAGGCAACATGTTTTGACACATATTGCACATCCTTATTTCAAAGTGAAATCCAGGACTCATTTTTTTCCTGAAGGTGAGATGTCATAGCAAACATTTTAAAGTAATGCCTGTGGTATATGAGAGAGGCACGGTACTAACAAATGTGGAAAAATGCCAGTGTTGCAGAATTATTGACAGGTCTGATATAAAATTCAGTTTCTTCAATACCATTACAGCTAAACAGAATGAATGGGGTATTAGACTCTCAGGGTCTGTGACTGCAGGTATATCATTCACTAAACAGCTTCTCAGCTATGCAGTAAAGGGGGAAAGGCTAACATTATGGTTAAAAGTACAAGCTTGCCAGTACTTTTTCTACATCGGGTAGCTGTCTTGCTACTTGCAGGATTCCTGATTCACCGTGTAAATACTGCTATAATCTGTTCCCCCCTAGTTTTATAACTGAAGTAGGGATTCTTGAAACTTGAGAACAACTCAAGAAGTAACACCCCAAGAAATTGTTTAAACATCAGCTGTCTAGGCTCAGTTTCCCAAAGGTATTTAAGGTCTAACTCTCCAGTGGTTAAATTCCCACCAAGGCCAGAGGGAAGTCAAGTACCCCTGTAGGATTTAGGTTTTCAGATATCATTGTGAATTTGACCTCTAGCATCCGTAAAGCCTCCTGTTGAGTGGCATAAAATGTTTCCTGATCTCCAGAGATTAAACATACTGGCTAGCTACACTAATTCCCATCTGTCATTGAAAAAAAAAAAAAAAAAAAGGTGGAACTGAGCTCAGTAGCTGGAAAGCAAGTGTCATTTCAATATAACACTAACTTGCTGGACCATTGAGCCAAGCTATGCTTGGAGGTTTGCCACATCTTCTGTTTTCTCATGGACTGGACGTTGACAGCAGTTGAGATCCTCATATTGCCCAGACTCTTCTGACATGAGAACTGTACAGTGATTACAGATGAAGGGTGTTGGTTACATCTGTTTCAGGGCTGCTCCACTCGCTCTGCTAACAAGCAGAACTGCCTCAGGCCAATTCCCTCTTGTTTGTGGCTCTCCTACCTTTTGTTACACTTGCTCATGAGGCAATGCACTGACCTTTGTTCTGTGTGGAGCATGTCCTAGCAGCTCATGTCACCAGCTGGATGAGTTGAACAGCAGGCTAGGAGGGACAGATACAGTTGTGGTGAGTTTTGAATATGATTAAATGCACAAAGGCTTAGGAGGTTTTAGCTTTGCAGCATTAAAGATCATATACCTTGTAAAGGTATAATGATTCATCATTAAGGAAAGTTACATATATTTCCTTTTTGAACAGCTGGACATATTCTATCCTGTGGAAAAGCTATGCCATGTTTTGACAGTTTTTGCCTTGATTTTTAGACTCCCTTGAACATGATACGTTTATATTTTCACTTAAATGCCACAGACTTTTTGTACATATCCCCCCCTTTAAAATTCAAAGAAATAAAGAGGGATCAAAAGTCTAACAAGGGCACGGAGAAAAAAATAGAACAGCAAATGAATGATGTTTAGAAAAAAAATAAGAGTGGAAACAATAGGGGAAATTATGGGGAAAAAGTATTTTATGAAAGCTAATGATGAATATCTTTGCTTATTCTTAAGTGAAACACTTTTTCTTTTTAGATACCTTTTTTTTTTTTTTTTTTTAACTTTCAGAGAAGACAAAGATCAAGCTCGTGGCACAGCACAAAGAAGAAGTGAGCCTGGGGAGGAGGACGCTGAGCTGCTGGGATCTCTGCTCCTCAAAAATGGCTACTCTTGGTGCTTCAGTAAGGTTTTTTTGTTGTGTCAGCTCCTTTCTGCCTCCTCTTGTTGTTGTGTTTCGATAGCACCTCCTGCAGTGAGGGGGAAGCGTGCTGGTCAAGGAGGTGCTCACATGCCTCCTGTGGCCTCAGCTTCTCAGAGTACATTGTCCTTGTGGGCCATTTGTCACCTAGCATTACATTTGGGATGAAAGAAATGAGCCTTTTAAGTGAACTTCCCTGTCTTTTCAACTCTCACTTTATTCTCAGCCATCACAGTCAGGCAATATTGAGCCCTACACTCTGGAATATAGTCTGCAGCAATCTCTGGTCCGATGGCAGGGACAGAGTTTCTCAGTTAGGGCTTGATTTTGGGAACTCACTAGGTCACAGTTTATTTTATTCTTGTTCTCTTCTGTGCAGGATTAGAGTGCCTCTGCTGTCAAAATTACTAATAGACCCCTGAGGCAGAAAATGTTTCTTCTGTAATGATATGTACTGTGCTACTTCACATCTGGAGTGCTGCAGGGCCGCTCTTTTGGCTACCTCTCACTTTGCTGGGGAGAGAGATGGAAAAATGACTGTCTTTCCTGGTACACCTTTAACATACTTTAGTTCAGTTTACATTAAATACCCAGGAGTGAGGACAGAATGACAGCTACTGTACTGTGTGAGCTGCCCAAAGGTAGACTCTGTTAATACAGAAGTTAGACAGTGTGACAGATAGATGGAAGATAAGCAAAAGGCTATTATCCCAAGGTAAAGTTATTTCAACATACTGCCAATAAGCCCTACATATAATTTGGATGAGAGGTGGGAGAGGCATGACTTCAGCTGAGATCCTTTGACTGCCATCTACACCTTTCAGTGAGGCTCTGACACTTTATCAAAGAGGGGCGAGGGAAGAAAGATCAGTCTTTATATTCTGGGCAGATGTCCAATAAGAAACTCCAGCAGAAGATTAAAGTCTTTAACATGAAAGAGAGATCTGGTGCAATGTGTAATATCTAGCAGTTCTAAAAATAAGCGTGTTTGTCAAGTCTGCAACAATCAGGCTGATTGCTAGCCTTGACAGCATGACATACAGCTCACAGTCTGGCACAGGGGAAAAATGTTATTCAAGTATCTTCACAGGTAAGCTGGCTTTTGCATTTACGGGGGAGGCACTGCACAAGAGCCTTGGCCTGGCATGCCTAGTCTCTCTCCCAAGCTGTGACACCCCAGTTCCTGAGGAGCTGGAGAGGAGCCGGAAAGACAATTTCTGAAAAGTATTCAACAGATACCCTTGCCTGATCTTGAAAGTCTGACCAGACCCTTCTGACGGTCTTGCCATAGAGAGGGAGTCCTTGGCACGTCTGCTGGAGTATCACATGTTGTGACTGGGGTGATGACTCTTCAACAAGCAGTGGCAGAACTAGGCTAGGACCTTGCTCCACCCCAAACCACTTGAGAACAGATAACTGACCAGAGTAAGGGCTGTATGCAGTGGATGAGTGCTTGTGTGCTGAATGATTTCACAGCATACTTCCTTTTGAACGCCAAGTAGTCCTCTGGGAGCAGGAAAGGAGCACTACATCAGATCCAGTGACGGGGCTGGATTTTGGGGGAGGAAGAAAACCAGGGCGGAAAAGCCATGTAACTCGACTGTAGCCATAAAGGAAGCTGATGTTCAGAGTAGGATTCACATATGGAATTGCTCTCTTCCTGCTTCTAAGTATGCGGAAGAGGCACAGATATAAGTTCAGGATATGGGACAACCGATCAGTCCATACTCTGAAGGCTGCCCCATATTTATGGCCAGAAATCTGAACAGTGGCACACAGAGGAATTAAATCTGCTTCCCGGGAGGGAGCTGCTGTCTTTGGGCTGCAAGCGGTACCTCTGTAGCAGTGCCCTGCTCCTGGGCTGACACAGGGCTTCTCCGAGGGAGGCATCAATGCACAGGCAGACCTTTCACAGAGACTGATCTCCAGTCAGAACTGGACTGGAACCAAGAGCAAACTATATGCCCTAATAAAGAAACCCCCAGACTAGTATGCATTTTTTCTGTCTAAGAAGTATATTTGACCTCATTTGCTCTTGAAAGGAAAAACTCACTTCAGCTTTCATTTCTTCCTAACTGGGCATGAAATAGAACAGTCATCTCTTTCTGTGAGTCTGAGACCCACAGTGAAGTCTTGGTATGAAACTCTAAAACCCTGTCCCTTGTCTCTCCTGGCTAACCTTCCTCTGCACTCCATGAGCTCTACATTTTCAAACCACTCCTTTCATATCCAAGTGTCCTTCTGATCCCCTTAGATACATAGGAATGTTTTTTGCTTATTTTTATTTTCCAGGAAGCCAAACACTAAAATCTGAACATGAACATAATGTTAACCTTGCTAACCCTCTTATAGGTCAAAAGAACAGCCTCATGAATTACATAGCTAATGATCTTCACCACCTCATTAAAATCCAGGACAGCTGAATGCAGATGCTCACATGACCAGAACTGCAGGCATTTGCAACCCTTCACATTAATAAAATTCCAGAGTACTTTATTAAAACATTGCAGCTCCACCCACTCCCCAAGACACCTCTGGGGTTTGTGAGCCTGAGGAAAGAAAGCATCAGGCAACAGAACTATTTCTGGTTCTGGCAGGCGTTCTCTGTTCACAAATAAAGTCTTTGATTCCTGTAGCTTTTTTTCTTCTTTTAAATGCAGAACTTATGACTTCATACTTGCTTCCTGGGGCTAAGTAATGCTGGTTCATGCCCATTACTGCACGTCACCTTCTAGAGTAAATAACTTCTCATGCTCAATTCCTGTGAAAATAAAATACAAGCTCCTGACTCCTGTCATCTGGGGTAGGTCGTATTCTTATGGAAATTCACTAGGTTTGGAAAAATACAAATACTGTAGGGAAATACAGCCATACAGCTTAGCGTCTCACAGTTTGTCCCCAGGGCTGGACTGGATGGGGAACACCCAGTTTTCACTTACTAGAGGTTGGCCCAGAGTTCATTTATGTGGTCCTTAACTGTTCCTATGCCAATCCACAAGGCTGTTGCCTGTGCTATTTGAGAGCCTGCTGCATCTCTGCGGGAACCACAAGGAATTGTACTAGCCTTGCTATAGAGAAAGGCAGTGGATATACTTGGTCCGTTAAACAGTTTGAAGTAGTTCAGAAAGTTTAGGTAATGAGAAATGACCTTGTAGCGTTTTGAGTGAGGACTGGGAAAGTGTTCCCATATACAAAACATGTCCAAAATGGTTTCTGGGTTCTGGGAAAGCCTCGTCCAATTCATCTTTGTAAGGTAAGGAATTAGTTAAATAGCTATAATTTATGTGCTCACTCACCCATAAGTATGAATTGCAATTCCTTGCCTCCTTGACCCTAAAGAGATATGTCTGGGTTTAATGACTAATTCAGATGGTATTTTACCCACAGACACTGTTGGTGATGTCAGCATTTCTTGCATGACAGGGTAAGGGTTCATTACCCTGGGAGAGCAAATTCAAACCCATACCTAGGAACAGATCCAACACTAGTCTAGCCATGCTCCAGCAACCTGCTTCCAAGTGTCCAACAACCTGAGCACTGCTGATTGAATCTACCATCGGTGATGTGTTTTTTGAGATCCCAGCTGTTACCCTGGGCTCACCAGGAGGACTGGCAAGTGAAGCTTTCAGGAGGGAGAGAGAGATCCTATTCTCTGCCAGTTTCAACACTGCTGTGTGATGTGTAGGAGTCAACAAAGTATGCCCAGAAACCAGTGAAGCTGGAAGAACAGCCAAATCTTTTGTGAGAGAGATTCCCACTTTCAGCTAAGCAAAGGCACTAATGTTTCCTGAATGCATTATTTCTGACATTTAAAAATGCCTGGCTTTATAAAAGTTCAGTAAAACTTGGCTTTATTACAGTTGGTATGAATTTATCATTGATTTCAGCAGAGCTAGAATTTTACTGTGGACATACAGACCCACAAATCATCTATAAAAATACACCTATTTAAACTTAGTCCAAAACGGTTTTGTAGGCAGGTTTATGATGTAAGATTGAAGATCACACTGCCAGTTTAAGTTGATTCAGACACTGAAAGCCCTTTCACATCTAAGGCATGATACTTGGGAATAGGATGACAGCCCATACCGTTTCACTCTTTAGTAGCACATAATAGAGCAAGTGCCACCTGTTACAAAAGCTGTCAGCACTCTCTTTGGTGGAAGGGTGATCGAACAATGAAAAACACTTGTCTGATCCAGTCAGGATTTATGATGATATGCTGCTGAGTACATTTTGGGTTTTAACTGTAAGAAAATATACAAACATGAATGCATCTATCTATATTACTGATCTTTGTCCCTGAGCTGGTGTATTTCTTTATTTCTTCTTTCACCTGTTACATATTCTGCTTGTAAATATTTTTTCTATATCCACTTGCAAAGTTGCTTCCTTCATAACATTTCTCTTGGTCACCTCTTTCATACACCCCATTACTGAGTTACCCCAAATCTACATGAAACACACTGCCCAGACTCACCAGCATGAAGTTAGGTTTGTAATTTTTTCCCCAGTTCTTCCTCTCCTCCCTGTTGTTTAAGGTTAAGAGAATCAGTTTCCAACCAGGCTGCGTGGACAGGAGACCTGGTAGGGCACAGAGGCCAATCCTTTCTGCAGAAGTGCCAAGGAAGATCACCTTCTGTTTAAATAGTTTTTCTTGCCATCACATGAAGGATGCGTATGGCTGGCTTCCATTTTTCCACACTGACTTAGCTTAAGGAGAATATTTTTTCTTTCTCACTTATAAATAAATTTTGTAAGTTCCCTGAAGGCTTTGGGTGAATTGTGCCAGATGAACCTTGTTTGTTAGGATACTTAGCACAATTACCATATAACACCTGTTTTGTTATGACAACATTTCCCATATGTACAATCAATCCACTGTAGTCACCCAGAGCCTGAGGACTTACTTCACTTTTTACTTAAGGTTGTTTCTGTTTGTTTAAATAAGCATTTAAAGCAAAGCAAAGTGGAAATCCTGGCATTTGATCACGTTCTGGCAAGTAGCTCCAAGAGCTGCACAGCAAACCAAGGAGGGGACTGCAGAGATGCATTTCTACCCTGTCACTGGCATGTTTAGAGAAGTGAAGATGATTAAAATGAAGGTGACAGAAGAGACTACTGCTTAAGCCGTGGTCTTGCAAAGACTTTGAAGCAGGTGAGCTCTTAGGGCTATCCAGTACCACCCTGATGTCCTCGGCTGTCCTTGTGACTGCAGGAATTGAGAAAACAAGGTGCTTCTTGCAGGATCAAGATTTGTAGCTCCAGAGCTTGTGAGAAGCCTGGAAGAGCAGAGGTGCTCATGTGCTGGAGTGCTTCAGGTCCCCTTTCGTAGGCCTGTCCCCCTCAGCAGGCCAAGCTGTGTCTGCACTGTCACACCACTGTGCTCCTGACCATAGCTGAGCCCCAGATGCCTCCGTTTGTCCTCTCTAACCATGTCACATCCTTCTCCAGCTTGTCTCTCATGCACACAAGCCAGCTTCTTCAGGGGAAGGATGGAGGGTGGAGAAGGTGCTGGTGGGCAAGTCACCTCCTGCCTGCACGTGTGGGCCTGATGCAATGGTTACACCCCAAAATGGCCAGGAGACTGGGTGTAATCAGTGGTACCTCTCTCCTGGGGACTTCTATCGAAGGTGTGGAAGACACAACAAGGAAATTTCCCCTCACAGCTCAATCCACTGCTCTCCACGATGCTGCCATGTATGTGTGGGAGACAGCCTGGGCTTAGTAGAGTGAGCTGATGGAGCGTCCACGTTACGTAAAATCCCATTGGCACCACAGATACATGTAGAATCACAGAATCATAGCAAAGCTGAGGCTGAAAGAGACCGAAGTCAAACCTCCTGCTCACAGCAAGGTCAGCTATGAGAGCAGATCAGGTAGCTCAAGTCGTTATCCAGCTGGGTCTTGAAAACCTCCCAGGATGGTGGCAGCACAGCCTCTCTGGGCAGTGACTTCCAGTATTCAACTGTTAGCATTGTGAAAAAGCTAATATCTGTTCTGAACCTCTTGTTTCAGTTCATAACCATTGCTCCTCATTCTGCTGCCATGGATCTCTGTGAAAATCCTAACTTCATTTTCTTAACAACTTCCCTGTAGCTGATGAGGGGCTGAGGAGCTGCCCTCATATCCTCCCAAAGCTACCTCTTCCCCAGGCTGAACAAGCCCAGTTCTCACTGGGAAAGTGTTTCAGACCTGACTACCTCAGCTACCTCTTCCGAGCTTGCTCCAGCTTATTGATGTCTTATTTGTATTAGGTGGTCCAGCATGGAACTTCATGTGTCCAGGATGAAGGCAGAAAAGCATCAGCTACAATAGCACTACCTGCATTGGGTTTTATTTTGCGCCTAATCACAGGCACAGTGAAGTTTTGCTTCACTTTCACCTTTGTGAAAATGTCACAAAGAAAACTTTATTGGATGTGCCTACAGCAGATTTTATTAGTTTGTTACTATCTTTTGGATTTTGGTAATACTGGAATTTTTAAAAAGAGATATACAGAATTAGAGACTCAAAGCACATAAATTAGTTATACAGAGATATACAGAATTAGTTTCCAAGCACATAAAACATACAGAGTACTGCTGCTATTTTGAGAAATTTTCTTTTATGTCAGTCAAATTTGCAATCTATAGATCTACAAAATCTACCATTTGGTTAATTTTTTTAAAATTGAGAATTAGAAAACTTTAAAGTTATTTTTAAGATGAAGATTTATTTTTTAAAAAAATCTGTGAATCACTGTGGGAAACTCTATCAAAATTCCAGATTTCAACACATAGTTATTTTTCCATTATGAAAAAAATGCTTACATTGAAAGATGATTCAGTTAAAAAGTTTATGAAGCTGAAGCTGCTTTTATGTTATCGTTCAATTTTCTAAGGGATGAATTCTTATTTGATAGAAACTGGCATGCCAACATCACAACAACTGCAGCTGACAATCTGATCCTGAATGCAATCTCCCAGTATAAAAAAAGTATAAACACATTCAAAAAACAATTAGAAAAAATCATGGTGAAAGGGCCATTAAGAACAATTCCACAAAAAGGATGTAGGTGCATAGGGTGTCCTGATACTGTGGATTGCTGGGTACTGAAAAGGTTTACTGACTAAAAGTAGTCTTGTCCTATTCTGACAATATTCTCCAATCATTAAGTGTCAGAAACCGAGCAAGACTGGACTGAGCTACGTGGACACTTGGTCTGGCACAGTTCTGTCACTCTGATTTTCTTTTTACTTCTTCAAAACTAACAGCATGCTGGCTATCATCAGTCACACAGATCTCTTTCATATCATAGAGACTACTGTATTTCTCTGATTTTCAAATGAAGCCCTGCTTAACTTTATTTACATATATCTTGTGAAATATATATTGTGTGGTGCAAAACATTGCTGTACTTAATTTCTGTAAAAATATCCATTTAAGACAGCCCAAGTGACATCAGTCACTGAAAAGAATGCATGTAAAATGTCTAGGCTCTGACTTGCTTTTGCACAAGAAATCACATGCCACAGATGCACATTCTGTTTTCAACTACAAACTTCAGAGTTTTTTTTCTCCCTGCGAGGCATACTGAGCTACCACTGCTGAGTGGTGCAGAGGATTTAGCAAGCACAGTTAGCAAAGAACCCCCTGGAAATCCCATCAGTGTGTCAAGACTGATGTTATTGATGTATATAGGGAGACTTCTCATTCCAACCCCTGCTGCTCCTTTAGAAACCCAGAGGATTGTTAACATGGTTAGAGAGAGTTCATGAACTCTGCTCTGTATGAATGCAAAGTATCTGGAACATTGATATGGAAGTGGAGACTCTCTTGCCTTTGTTTCTATTCATGTTCCTTTACATAATATTTTAATGATTAAGAACCACATTTAGCCCTCTGATATGCCTGCTGATTCCTCTGAAGTCATCCAATTGTTACCAAAAGCAGAATTTAATCCTGAATTTTGTAAAAATGAAGTAATAAAAATCCCAGCTCTTCCACCTTCATGGAACTTTTAAATAAAACCATCCCCTCTGGCTCCTGCCTTCTATTGTTGATTCCACTAAAAAGAAAAAGAGAAAAAGAAGCCTAGAAGACACAGCACAACCCTGTGGATCTGGCTTTTCTGCTGAAGGCATAAGTATAGGGTAAGTTCCTTCCAGGGCTTATTTACCAGTGTTACGCACACTCTGCCAGGCAAGTGATGGGCCTGATCCCTTCTAGCATCCTCAGGGATACAAATGGCTTCTAGGGTGGCAGATGTAAAGCTGTTTTCTTCTAGCAGCCAGAGGTTCAACTGCAGAAGCTGAGCTGTGCCATCAGAAAGCATGCTGCAGCATCAGATGCTCAGTGAATCAGTTCGCAGCATTCCCAGTATAAGCCAGTTCCCATTAGTGTAGTGTAAATCACTGAGATGGCCATGAAGTATAACATGAAGCAGGGTGTTGCAACAGTTGTTCCTTAATTTACCACACTTAAGCCTCACTTGAGAAAAGTGAGAAAAGACTAGGTTCAGCTCCTTCCCTGCTGCTGGCCTGCCACCAGCTACCTCCACTGCCTTCCTTCTGCCTCCAGAGAGGTTCAGCAGAGCTTGTTAGACTGGGTCCTGTTCTTCACCCATAAACTGCTCTCACTTCACAAGCCAGGCACCACATGCTAACTGGGAATTGCTGGACAGGAGGAAGCTCTATGCTGTAACCTCACAGAGATTCTTGAACTACCCATTTATAAGGCACTGCTGAGATACACACACACACACACACACACACACACACCCACACACACCCCCCTTCTCCTTTATTTTTTAAATATAGCTTTCTCTTTTTGACAGCTTGGACTCTTTTATATTCAGTGGGCCAAATTCTAAGGAGTATAAAATAGATTTAGCTTGCATACAAAAGGTCATCTTACACTGTACTCTGAATTTGAATTTCTTGGTACTCTAAAGTTGTAGAATGAGTTATGAAATATACAATAGCTACTAAATGATTTTAAACACCTTGTAGTTATAACTAATCGAATGTTTACAGCTAGCACATAATTAAGAAAACTTCTTGCTACAGCTCTAGGCTGGTAGATCACTTTGGGAGTGTAAATAGATGCTGCAGCAGCAACTAGTTTTTACTAGGAGTTTGTTCAGAATAATAGCTGGGGCAGTCACTCAGTTTTCACAGCTATCACACTGAGTAACTTCTGAAAGATGGTAAGATGGAGCTCAGATATGGAGAAAAGAGGCATCCTTGACTGTTGTCTCCTTTTGCTGGCTTGCTTCATGTGTTTAGGTATGGGGAAGTTTAAATAAAAGGTTCTAGCCTGAGATTGTAATGAAATGCAGTGATTTCAGATGTGATGGTTGATGAACATGGTAGTTGATGTAACCAGATACCACATTTTCTCTGTAACTAAAAAAAATAAATAATAAATAAATAAAAAAAATTGACAGCTGCTTGTGGACACAGTAATTTGTTCAAACCAAATGCTAAAACAACAAGAAGTCTACTGCCACTGCCACCACTGAAGCCACAAGCAAACAGCTCATATCTTGGAACTGAAGCCTAACTAAACACACCACATCTCTGCATCTAGAGAGTGTGTGGTCAGATGAACACTGAGCAATATTGCCATTTCTGGTTAGCTCTGCCTAATGATAGGCCATAACACTTCTATGTTTTTATTAGTTTTCAGTAGACATTTATCCAGTGACACACTCTCTTGCAGTGTAAACTTACCTGTCTTCAACAGAAGTAAAACACATTTCAACCAGCTACATTTTGCCACTAGACATAACATTGCTTTGCTTATACTGTCAATGATCCTGTCATTTTTTTCCAGAGTGTTGTATGATATTGTGCTTCTGGGTCCTGCTACAACAAGTGAAATCAGGAATTCCCTTCTCAGAGTGAAGCCTTCACTGCTGATGGCTGTATTGACATGAAGATGATGGCTGAGGGTAATGTGTATTGAAGGCACAGCAGCCTGCTGAGATTGGTGATAGTCATTCCTGAAATGCTTGATATAAACTGAAATTTTTCACTATTTTGTCAAGCAAGGACATGCTTGGTTGGAAGATGTCATAATTTCAAGGGTTCAGGTCTGAACCTAGCTTTGTTTTATACATCTTTGAGACATGAGAGCACATGTGCAGAGTCCTGAAGTTTTTCCTTGTATCCAGGTCCTCTTACTCGGCAAAACAAGTAGAAAAAGCATCATCTTTACATTTGGCTTCAGGCTGTGTGGGTTTTCTCTTCTTAGCAGTGCCAGTCCACCTGCATGTGAGTCCCCTGCATGCAGCTAAGTCCAAACTCAGATCTCCCATTATCTAAAAGGCTTCACTGATCTCAAGGGAGAAACTACTCCTTCTTCTGGGTACCCAGCTCCCAGGGTACCCAGATAAGAAGGATAGACAAGATCTGATAAGAAGGATGCAGATTCACTGTGTGTCCATCAGCAAGAACATGGCACAGAAATCCTGATTGTGCAGAAGGCTGTCAGTTCAAATAGGCACTGAAGAGCAAACCTTGCCCTCTGGTCTTCGTCCTAAAGTGAAAGGACCACCGAGATCAGTGACTTATGATTGACTATTGTTCCTGTCCATTATGATTAACTTTAAGAATGTGAGACCTTAATCTTCATTTAAATGATTGTAATATCCCTGGCTGTGGTGCAATTTTGGTGATAGGATGAAAAGGAATAGTCCTTTGAGATGACATGGTTGATTCCTGTGTATTCTCTTCATGTCTCAGGGAGCAAATCTTCCATTTGCTCATCCAGCTGGAATATTAATGACCATTTCTGTTGCTGGTGCATAAATGAGAACAGATCCCAGGTTGTTCATCAACTGTTCTAGAGCAATTCTTAAATGTAGCAACATGTATTCACCCACATGCTTTGCTTACTGTCTGGACAGGAATCATCTCTTCAATACAACTGAGGTTGAACCTCCCAGATAACTTATCAGCTTGTAGCTATTTGGTGGTCAGGAAACAAAGGGTTAAACCCCCCTTTAGCTGTTTTATTGCTGAATTTATGATTATTAGCTTACAAAATTAAATTGCATAGAGAAAGGTCCAATAGTTTGGAATTCTGAAACATAACTTCTACACAAGTCTTCATTTCAATTTCCCATCAACAGTTCTCAGAAGATGGCTTCATTTTATTGCCAAGAGTTGTGTTTTTATGAAGGGCATTCTCTTCAAAATAACAAATGTTTCAGATGTTTTATATCTATTTTTAAACTTAACACCTTTAGTATGCACTCTACCTTATTACGGATGTCTGTCACTCATGATTCAGTCCAGTGGAATTACTGATGAAACGATAACTAATAAAATTGGTTGTGAACCAAAATTCAATAACAGCAAAGTTAATTACATGTTTGCAAGAGTATAAACTTACAGTTTGATCAATATGTAAATTCTGACCTTCAATGGTCTTTTCAGTCTTCTTTTAAGCTTTTAGTCTTGCAAAGATTAACTTAACTGCCTAGAACTTCCTTTTATGAAGTTACCAGAATATAAGAATAAAGAATTTCAAATGGTGACTTTATATTTTTTCAGAAATTTAAAAAAAACCCACAAACACTACAGATACTGTAAAGACTCCTTAATCTGACTGAATAGCAGCATTAAACTTATATATATATACACTAGCAAGAATAGCTAATTAATATTTTTTGGTATTTCTTTTCATATAAATTATGCTAGTAACTGTATTAACACAGCATGCTTGCAACACACTGCTTGAGAACTCCTGTCTGAACTGAAAAGGAAATCTATGTAAGGGATGGTTGTTGAATCAAAGCTTTTATGAAGTTATTTGTCTCTCAGGGTCTGCCAGAGCAGCCTTCATGTATCAATGATCCTCTTTCCTTGACTGAATGACTACCTTTTTATCTGCCTTTCCTGAAGTAGATCTAAAGACACCAGTGCACTTGGTTTTATACTGTTTTTCCTAGGGAATCCATTTCTCTTGCAGATTAAACAGGCAGTCAAACCCTATATTTAACATTGCTATGGATAGCAATAAGCTTGACACACACAAGCTTTATTCAGGGCAGTCAAGAAAACACGATTTTGGACACATAACTTTCTGGTTAAACTCTAATTTGACCTTGGGATGACATGTTGTTTGAGTGAACAATTTGCAGAATACTGCCAGCTGCACCACAAAAATTCACTGAGAAGGACATTGTTTCTATCTAGACATTCATCATTTATATGTTTGCTTGGCTGGTTTTGCGTGTTACATTTATGTCCTCAGAGTCAGGAGGGAATTGCATTGACTGGGATGGAAACTGAAGGAAGTCCTAGCTCAGACATGAATATATCCTATTGTGTAATATGAGGCTGTATTTTTCTGTAGGATTTGTGGTTACAGAGCAAACCACAAGATGCTTTCTAGCATGTTTGCACTGAATGGCTTCTACAGTAGGACATCCGTGCTCCGGTTCAGCTCTTAGGCAGCTCTTAGACACTGCAGTAGGTTGCTTGATGGGCACAGGAAGGACTGACTTATTTTAAAATAACTTGCAGAATTTCACTCAACGTTTTTAAATTATTATTCTCTCAGGAAGATTATATGTCTGATTTGGAATAACAGAGAAAACTTCATTTGGGAGGTGTGGAATCTTATGGCTCACGTAATTGTAGCTTTGCTTCTGAAGCCTCCCTCTGTGTCCTACCATCCCACTATTTCTAGATCTATCAAGGGTCCCAGCCGCTCCTCTTTCCCTTTGTGGTTGGCTTTGTCAGTGGTAGAGTAGAAGAAGGGCTAGGACTAGCTCAAGAAGGTTTACTCCTTCATTTTGTATGGCCACGGGAAACTAATTTATCTCCTGATTTAAACTGTTATCCTCTGATACTGTCAGTGTTACGTAGGAGCTTCTGTATGTTTCATGCAATTAAGTCCTTGATTTTTGTCTTCTTAAGGTAACAGAATTGCTGGAAGAGAATAACAAACCCAAACATTGTAATTTGCTTTAGTATCAGCAATCATTTCAGGCCTGACTAAAGGGGGAATAATATTCCATGGGAATAGTGTTTTAAATGTACAAAATGAGAACGTTGTACTCATCACAGGATCATAGGTAGTCAGTCTATAACAGCATGGAAAGCTTTCTCTAGAGTCCAGCCAAAGAGGCACTCTTTAGCAGGAGGTGTAGTCCTTCCTGACCTTGAGAACCCCTTTTCCCCAGCAGTGACAGAACTGGGAACCAGAGGACCCAAGCATCTTGCATGAGGCCCTTGGTACCTTGCAGAACTGGCTGCAGCATTTCTGTTGATGAAAAAGCCAGAGATATATTCCTGCTCACTGCCGGAGTATAAAGTTTAGTGTATTTTGCATGGTGCGTGCTAAAGAAGGCTAAGGAAGGCTTGGTAACGTATAATGAATGTATATTTCGCCCTTGTTGATGTGATTTAATTACAATGCTGAAACAGAGAAGTGAGTGTAAAGTATCAGGCAACACACAAGAAGCGAACCTAGTGAGAATTACTTGGTCATTGAAATCTAAAAGTCAGGAAGGTTTCGATCTTTGGGCTCACCTATAATTTGTGCACCATAAATGTAGACTGAAGTCGTTAGGGACTTTGTAATGACAGTGCTGTCTATAACAGTATCATCAAGCAAGACATTGGCATAAATCATTGGCACTTTGCAAAGTGTCACTTCTGTCAACCTCCCAGGGATGTGATCTTTAGTCTTTCAAATCTATAGACTGGCATTTGGATCAGCTAAGCACCTAACATCCTGTCTTGCATATTAAAGCTGCTTTAGCCAATATCTAAATGCTGAAGTAATGCCTGCCTAAAAATATTTTTGAATTATTTGCATAATATAATCCTACTACTTTAAAGTTTTCCTTTAGGGCATAACTTTACAATCTGTCCTCTGTTGATGAATTCACAACTACCTTAATCAATAATAAAAAAAAAAAATTGCTATTAATTGAAACAAGAAGCCCTGTAAAATGACTAAATGGATGTTAAGAAAAATCAGATACTAAAATAATCACAGTTTTCATAATACTTTCAAATAAATGTTATGAAGACTAAAGCTTTTCAGTTTGAAATTGCTTTAGATAATATACAGGCTTTTTATGAATTGGAATTTTGCTTGTAGGGATTGATATAAATAGACTAAATAATGTAAGAAGATTTAATAACAGCTGAAAGTGGACAGCAAGCAAAGAAAACTCTCTTCCATCTCTCAAATGAATCTCAGCGCTGGAACTCAGTAATGTAGCACCTCTCTGGACAACACTGAAATTCTGTCCAAGTTGTTTTGTTTTCCCATGGGTGAGTTTTTAGAGACGATGTGCTGTTAGATGTGTAAACGCCGCTGGGTGTGTTCCCAGCACTGGACATCTGTAGTCATTACTGATAAATAGTTAGAAGGCCCCTGGCATGGTCTTGTTCAGTGACTGTTGTCTAAAGAACACTGATAGAGTGGTACAGGTGTTGTCGTAAAGGCTACCTGAAGCTACTAAGAAGTGTGTGCAGAATTTGCAGGTGTGTCCTTATGACTACACTAGGATGACAAACTACAGTCACTTCACTATAATCTTCTCCTCCTTCCTCAAGCTATTAAAGCTCAGGGTTGTATCTTGTATGAGATTTTAGAAGAGTTTTCTTTTGGATTATGAATGTATTTGTTGAAGGGACTTTAAAAGCCCTTGTAGTATGTGCCAAAACCAAACTGATTGATATACCTACAATGTAATTTAAAAGACGTTGCAGTTGTACACACAGATGTAATGAAAGGCATGAAATCATCTTTGCCACAAATAAAAATATATGTAGCTCTATGAAAGTCAACAATTTCGTAATCATCTACACCCAGGACTAAACTAGCTTACTCAGAGTCTAGAAGGCATGTGCATCTTAGAGTGCAGATGTTTGGAAAAGGCTAGATGAGACAGGTGGATTTCATGCTCTTGCCCACTGGCCTCTGGAGGTTTCTGGACTACTTCTAAAGTGCCTATAAAAGGTTACTAAAAACCAGACCTGTTTTCAACATATTTAGGTATCCTCCCCTTTGCTGAAAAACTTGAAAATTTTGAATGGAGGGCAACAAGATATACCAATTAGATTAACATTAAGCATCTTCAAACTCAGGCTGAGTTTTAAGAAAGATATATATTACAGGTGCTCAGATGTTATGAAGGCCTTACAAAATTCTGGCCTAAGTATCTGTACAGCCTCATTTGTCACTAAATAAACAAATCTGGAACTATTATTTAGAATACTATGGTGTATACAAGCTCTGTGATGGATAGAAGTCCTATTGTTCTATGCTCTTTGTCCAAGCATAACATAATTTTGGTTTATAATTACCATCACAACAGAAGTAGACAGTAGAAGAATGGTAATGTTCTCACAAAAACTTTACAACGGTGAGAATCACAGATGGATGACCTCACAAATTGATTTTATTGTGGTTTTGATTGCCAAAGGTAATAAATGAGTAACTTAGCCAGGTTGTATCGATAAATTTGAAGCAAAATGGCTACAACTGGACATGATATAAACAAATGTGCTCAGAGTGGAAAGATTTATACCTCTTTTGACATAAAACCTGCCATATCTTTCTAGATATGTTGAAGTCTTCAGTGTTTAATTTGGAAAACCTCTTTTACAGGCAAGAGAAAAGAATGAAATTCTACATCATAAGCCTTTAATGATGAAAAGTGCAAGAAATAGATGTAGTTTTTTATTTAAAAAACCCTAGAAGGTATTTTAGAATTAACTTGGAAATATAGTAAGAGCATTATCCATCATCCACCTGAAACTCAAAGGAAAAACCTCTCTTCCACCTTTGTTATTTAATGTTAACATATTCATAGTGCATCTCCTAGATTTTTTTTTGTGTATGTGTGTTTAAGATGTACAACAGTGAAGTCATAGCTTTCTGTAAAGATCAGGAAGGAAAACTGAACTAATATTTGCATTTCTGCTTACTGATCTTGTTTGTCCATAAGCTCAAAAAATATCTGTTCATGTTTACATGACATTTTCTACTGAGAACTATGCTAAGTGATGAAGGATGAGACAATATGTGTGTATTTAAAGGGATAAAATGAAAGAATTACAAGGAAGATTTCTAGCCAGTAATTGGAAACAAAAGGAGAAACCATCAGCACTGAAATTAATGACTGTCCTGCCATTGGGTTTATGGAGCCTAGTATGTGGACCAGAGTAAGAAAAACAATTACACAAATCATAATGGATTCAGGCATATGTCTGGAAAATAAAGAGATGATACTCCAACTCCATTTCCAGTCTCTGTAGGTCCATGTTTTATCTGACTGATCCGCAGTAAATTAGAAGCTCATTAGATTCCATAGTTAACATTTCATTGTGATGGATAAATTAACTGCATCCAAGGCAGGGGTACAGGAGTGGTCTCAATAGAAGAAAAAACCCTGCCCTGATACTCCATTTTTTCCTTATAATGGACTCAGCATGCAAGGAGCTGAATGAGTTCACCGGATACTGAGGTCAATGAACTAAATTCTCTGCTCTTATACAATGCCATTATAATGTAACTGTGCTGAAGCCATTTGAGTCAGACCAGTGGAAAACTGGTCTAAATGAGAATGAATCTATCTCAATAAGGAGTCAAGATGCTCAGCAACTCAAGAAAATGCCGTACCTCTTATAGCATAGCTTCCTGGCAGAATATCAGATGGGACAATAAGATTAAGGGAAGTCCCACTTGCTTTCTGGTTTAAATGTGCTCTCTCACTTAACACAGAATATTGTTTTTCCCATACATATAAGCAGCAATGGTTCAAATCGAACATAGCACTTCAAGCACCAAGTGCTCCACAGCTAGAAAAAATCCAATTACATCAATTCTTTGCTGGGGGCCACTGAATGGCAGGATAGCCTTATATCACTATAGGCATAAATTTCTTCAGGATCAATCCTGAAAACCTTTGTAGTGCTCAGATGGACAAGATCTCTCAGTGATACTTTATCTGTCTGTAGAGAGCTTTACTGATGGGTATGGACATACCTGAGAGCATGGCTGCTTGCTTTCTGACTCCTGAGCCCTGAACTTTTAATCACTCTCTCCAGTTTGCCTCTCTTCACTTTTGAGTTTTATCGATTTTAAGAATTCAGTTTCCTTCATCCTCATTTCTTCTTTCTAAGCATTATTCATGATATTTCCACTTCCTCTGTTGTTCTGATACAGATAATTCTTCTCTCGGCTCTTCTCATTTGCTCCCAGGGCAAGATTTTGGAGAAGCAGCATCAGCATCTGGTTCTTCCCAACATCCAAGATTGGCCTTGAAAAAGATAGAGTAGTAACTAGTAACTTCAGTGAGTAAGCTGTGGGCATAACATCTCATAGTTTGGGGGGAGGGGGCTGTAGGAGGTTTATTGCATAACTGTAGGTGATAAATGTTAAGAGGTTGGCTACCAAGGTGGCTTATTTAACATGTTGCTGTACTGCTTTCCCCTTCTGGGACCTTCACAGGGGATGAGGCATTGAGTTCTTACTGATCTTCAGGAAATTGGGCCTAACTCTGGACCTTTGAAAATGTCTGCTATTATTTAAGCAAGTCTTTAAATTCTTGTACCAGTTCTAACAAAAGGTGTTACCTGGGATATAGTAGACAGTAACTATTCACCCCTCTAAGTGCCTGGTCCTTAATGGGAGATAGCTGTAGCAAAGTAGTATCTTCTTATTTCCTTTCTTCCTGCCTCTGTCACCTTCAAAATATTCTCTCCCACCACCCTTCATAAACAGCTTTCACCTGGTGTGAGTTTTATACCTGTGATGCTCTGTGTTTCCCAGTCCCTTTGAAGATTTTGTCAATACATCTGAAAATGCTTTAAGTCTGAATGTCACTATGTGCTTGTAGAACAACATAACAGAACCTACGCTGGTCAGGGCTGCAAGGTGCTACTGCTGTAGTTAATTAACTAGCTTGACTCTTTAGTAGTAAATCGGGTTTTGTACTAATACTGAGACATTCTCAGGATTGACATGTCTGAAGAAGTGGAAAATGCCTTTGATCTAGCCTTTGTAATCGAACTAGTGCAAAAGATCAATTTAAAAATGTGTTACATAGTTTAAAAGTATAAAATAATAATTTTAAACCATGACTTCTAAAATGCAAAGATGTAAGGGGTACTTGTGCTTCTTAAAATCTTCAGGACATTTTTCAGGAAATGGTTCTCTAGCTTTGCTTCAAGTATTACTTACCCTTACACCTAGTATCTGGTAAATGAGCTTAGAAAAGTGTTTGTATCCTCAATAACTTATCAGAAAACATGTGTAAAAATACTCAAAGACAATGTGCACAACTGTTCCTTACGGGCTTATGATGACAATGTGTATCAAACACTCAGCACATATCTAGGCAGCAGCTAAAGTTCAGCTACTCGACTTTAACCCCCAAGAGAAGGTCAACAGGAAAAAGGAATGCATGTTAAAGCTCACACCGATGTTAAGTGAGATTCCTTCAATGGGGCTTGAACTCCTACTCAAGATATCAGCAGCGCGGCTGAGTGCCTTGGAATGCAAATCGAGCTTGTTACTCAGCATTACAGGAGTCATAAAAGTTCTACATCAAAGATGCAGATACAGGCTGAATTTTATCCAAGGGATGTTTCACCACCTACCCAATGCCAGCTTCCAATTTGAGACAATGGCAGGGAATACTTTGAACTACTTCTCATGGTAGGGCACGCTGCTGATTAGACTCCCTCTAGCTTCACAAATACTTTATCATTGTTTGTTCCACTAAATTAACACTAGAAATGCAAGATCTTGGAACAAAGGTTCAAAAAAATGCTTTCAAAGATGAAAATCCTCACACCTTACAACCTTCATTTTTATTGAATGATCTTTTATTATATCTTCATGTACCAATAAAAAAAAAATCTCACTTCTGAGTATTGCTAGACTAAATAATAATATAATGTAATGTACAGTTTTACTAGTCATGAGATGACTCCAAACTTTAGAGATTGATTTTAAATAATTTAGATACACTACCTCACCTGCAAGCATGGCAAAAAACCCCAACCAACCAACCAACCAACCAACCAACCAACCAACACACTCAACCTCAGGGGACACATAAGAGAATGGCACAGGTTACAAAAATGCCCCAGTTTTTGTTGCACATTGTTGAAAGTTCAAAGCACATGAAAAACCCCACAGGAATCACATTTTATTCATCTCTTAAATTAGGGGGAAGGATGTGCCAAGTAAGTGAAAAAATTTAGATAAACTGAGGGGAAATGAAGTGGAGCAGTAAAATTCAAAATAATGATAATTACATAAACTCAGGTGTTTTACTCTTAGTAGATTGAGCAACTGAATGAAAGGGAATTATATTCCCTATAACCATGCAGCAAAAGCACACAGAGGATAAAAAAAAGAGAATGGAACATTTTTTGTGGTACTGGCCACACAGGCTATAATTTATGAAACAAGACTCAGCAGTTTAGGCCTCTGTTTCATTCCTCTGATGAAGATGAAAGAAGAGATACATAACTCAAATCAGGCTTTTTTTCTCTTAACTTCTGGAAAGTTTTAAGATACTTCACTGCAGAATGGGGTACCAAAATGCAGGCAGACAGACAGACAAATGAGCAGGAAAGTTCATAAGAAAAGGAGATCTGTACATTTGGTCTTGTACTTCAACCATCATTTTTTTTTACAGGTCCGCTTTGTATTGACTTTGCTGAGAGGACTTTACCCACTGTTTCCTTCCATGCCACTCTCTGTACTTCTCCTTTTAAGATGTGAACTTGACTTTCATGATGACCACCCTTTGGTGAAGGCTGTCCTGCCATCACCCACCAGTGAATGCCAGTGAGCATCACCACCCAGCTGGGGCTAGTGGAGCAAATAAAGCCATAGAGAGTCTGAATGTGTGTCAAATCTGCTCTCACCCAAGGAAGATATTTTATGCTGTGCAGTTGTTTCCTGGTGAATCTGTGTGCTCTGCTCCCTCTGCAATATTCATTAACACAAGTCACTTGTACAGTAAATATTTATTTAACTTTAAGATTTATATAGTGTCTTTCCCTACAGCATCTAGGTGGTATTTGCAGAAATTAAAAACATAAGTTATATGAAGCTTTCAATAATGTTTTGCATTAAATTGCTACTGTTGTCAGAAATAAATCAGCCATATTGTCATGAAATGAAATAAACCTAACAAAACCCAAACAAGCAGAAGTACAAAATCAATCAACCAAAAGCTAACCAAATAAATGTGGCTTGCATAAATACAAGCAAGAAAGATTGGCTATCAGCGGCATCTCTGAAATACCTAGACATGAATGAAAGAAGGCATCATTAATCTGCATTGATTGCACTTGTTTGCTGTGCCGTGCTTCCTATCTGACCTGAACACTAGCTGGAAGCCATATTGCTAACGTTATTTGTAGGCAGATGTATGTTTGCTGCAGAGATGGTGCTAAGGCGAGCAATCATGGTAACTGCTAAGTTTAGGAATGTGAAAGGGGAGCATTTTTCTCTGGCAGCAAAGGCAGTTTGAGGGGTTCCAGCCTCATTGCTCATTTTCTCCTTTGTCTCCCTGTTCATCACTCCAGCAGTTGCTTAAGGGCAGCCATTAGTGCAATTTTGCTATATGGTCAATCGGTGAGTTCTTTTAGATTAAATACCTCCAAAACCAACATTAACAAAGAAAATCAGAAAGAACAGCAAGCTCCTCCAGCCATTGCACCGATCCAGTTTAGGACACAATCTCACAAACAGCGAAAACAGCACCATTAAGAGACCACTGACCTCTGGGAGCAGAAGAGGGAGAATCAGATGCTGTAGAAAGCTCTTCAGCAGGCTTTACTGCCAGGGAAAATGTTTATTTAACTACACACCAAGTTAGGAAGCTGTGCCAGTCTCTGGTGGTGGCTGCTGGAGAAAGAGGGACTTTTCCTTTTCCAAAGGTCCTCAGATGTCTGAAGCTTACTCCGGTTGCTACAGACTTATAGATACAGAGCTGCATGTGGGCTACTATTTTAAACACTGCATACACCATCACTTTGTTTTTGTTTTTCATGGTGGGCTACATGTTCAGCCCACAGTGAGGCAAAGCACTTAATGGACTAACTTCACACATCTGAGTTAGGAAGGCTGCAATAAACAATTGTTTTGCTGTTTGCATGCATTATTTCTAAAGGCTTCCTTTAGCGATTTCTCCCATAATAAAATACACATAGTGCTTCCAACTGAGCATTTCCCATTGGAAGGCGGCCAATTCACTAGGTGCCTATGTGGAAAGCCAAACACTTTCAAAAATCTGATCTACTCTCAGAGCACCTTCTGCTCCATGATCTATGCTTCTATTTTACCTTCACACCAGCTGATTATTTAAGATCTAAAGCGTGCTGGATTAAGTTTGGTTTTCATTTGCACTCCGTCACAGAAACAGCATTACCCAGCTGTAGAAGGGAGCAAAAATGAATCCAGAGTGGTTTTACTTGCATATCAGTCCTGCAGCCATGACTTTCCCTGCTTGCATTAAGTGGGATTTATTTTTCCCTTTGTGAAGAATCAGAGGTTTGACTTATGATACTACTTAGCATGATGATGCTAGTGCAGGGACCAGCTCTTATTACAGCAATTTGGTAACAGATGCAGATATAAATGCATGTACCTTAGAACAGCGTTTCCCCATCTTTCGCCTTTTAGTACCATATTGTGCTTTTTAAAACATCTTTTACAACTCCTTGCTAAAGAAACCCATCTGCATCATTTGCCCCTTTAAAGACCATCTTTGGTGAAATATATTTCACAGGCAATGTAGTGAGGGTTTCATAGGAAATTGGATTTTTTTCCTCACTTTGTTGTACAAAAGGTTAAAATTTATTTCTGTTTGATCGTGCACACCTCAAAGATGTCCCCTGCAGGCTCTGTCTGTTGGCAGTTAACATGGGTTTAAAGAATGCTCTCTAGGCCATTTTGCAGTGAGAAAGTAGTAAGTCTTACATGGAAATGCAAACAAAACCTTTAAAGCTTTTGATCTTCTTGGGGACTTGATGAAATCTCTTGAGCAAATTGAAGGATTACATGCAACAGCAAATATGTACAAGTATAACAAATTAACTGTAAATGATATAACTAATCTAAAATGGAAGTATAAGATATTACTGTCTTATGGCAGCATTTGAACTTTGTTTCTCTAAAACTCAAGGATATTTTAAAAGAGCTGGTAAATGACTATAGACTACAAATATTCATTCAAATGCAAAAGAGAATTGCTTTGGGGTTTCTTTTCCTTTAATCTCCTTCTGATTTGATCTAAGCACATCCTTCTAACCTTAATGCAGAGGAGTGGGAGGGAGTGTGGGGTGGCAAACTGTGAAATTCATACTGCTAATCCCCTGAGGACTTTCTAATCAGACAAGAGCCACTAGGGAGATAGTTTCCTAAAGGTCTTTTGTTTCTCCTCATGTAAAGAACACAGAGAGCAGGTATGCTGCTGTGCATGGTACACTGAGACTTTTGCATGGCAAAACAATAACACTTTGAAAAGGCAGCAGGATTACCATATCTTCTTGTACTAATTGTCATTCAAAAAGGTGACCTATAAATTTCCCCCTGCTTTGAGCAGAGGTGGCATGGTGACCTGGTCAACCCAGGTTCAAGTGTCATTGATTGGATGATGATGGACAAGGAAGAGTCCTTTGCCAAACATGAATCTACTTGACATTTCACTCATCAAGCACCTTGGGTTTATTTTCTAAATCAGCCTTTTCTCTTGCTTTGCTTACAATTTAGCAAGCACAGGCACATCATCACATTTGCATCTGGTCACAGCTCTGGGGAGCAGGCGTAAAGGAAGAAAAGCCTATGGATAATTTTCACTTCACATAACTTTTAAATGAATGGGGTGAGCAGTAGTGAGGACTGAAACACCGAGGAACTCATACCATTAGGAACTTCAAAAGAGGAGGACTGCAAAGCCTCTCTTGTAGCACCATCAACTAATTTGTCATCCCTTTGGGAATGCTTCTGTTCAAAATGCTAGAAAATAATTCACAATCATGATAACAGTTTGAGAAAAAAGTCAAAGTGATCACCTTTATCAGGCCCTTTTGAAGTTAAATGTATCCCATTTCAAGACATGTAAAGTATTCTTAATATAGGCAACCATTAAAAAGATCATATGCAGAAGGGTGTGTCTTTTACTACTCTCATGTTTACAGACAGGATTACAAATCCCTGTTCTCTATTGAAATCACGCAAACCTTTCAAACTTGTGGTTTAATTACTACCACTGCCTGAAATGTTTAACAGGTTCCAGACATTAAGGGTCTGTTTAAGACACAGTTTTTGCATCTGCCTTTCCAGTTAAGCAGGTATAACCTTGAGTGTGAACTGAGTAAGAGTAATGTATTGGCATTGCACATTCTGTGTTTTGATCACACAGAAAACATGTGTCCCTTGAACCATACTGCTACTGAAAATGCGGTACACTCCTCCCCTTCTCATGCCAACAGAGGTGTAGTTTTATTAGGATAAAAGTGCTTCATTTTGGTATGAATGACTGACAGTCAGGAAAGGGAATAGACTGCAACACTTCTTCTGCATCTGTAGCAGGGAGCATGCCAGCCTAGCCATTTCAATATAAAATATTGGCAGAATGGGTACCATTGCTTAAACGTGCCGGATCATAGCCCAGCAGTGGCAGCAATGCCTGCTGATGTGCAGTGGCCCAGCCTAGGGTGATGAGGTGCAGGAGGTCCAAGTGGGGCCCTTGGGAGTCAGAGGAAGCAGAGCGCTTCTGCTTATCAGGAGATGAGTCTGTCCTATCAACTAGCCTGAGCCTGGCAGAGTGCAAAAGCTTTTCAGCACTGATTTGCCCTGTCAGGATGACAGGCTTATCTGGGACCTCCCTATGCCTGGCTAGGACAGATATCTGGGGTCTGGTGCATTCAGGTACCACTCCCTCCCTTGCAAGCTTACCACCAGGGTTGAGCCGCCCATATGCTCTCATTCCCAATAATGACAGAAAGTGGTTTGGCTAGCTATACTATTGACATGGAGGCCTCATGCTCCTACGGAGTGAAGCACTGAATACAACTGGTCCAAATTTTCTAAGAAATATTTCTTCACTACAAAAAGCAGTTTTGGTCCAGCTGAAAGAACTGACAAATTCATGCCAAGTTTGATCACTTTTTTTTTTCCTTTTCTGTTCCCAGACATTTTATCTGTTGTCTTGACTGTTCTGCCTTAATTTAACAAGGAAAGAGAAGGCCTAATCCTCTCTCCCCTGAACCCTGGTGTCTAAATGAAACATCTTAATTATACAAAGTCGATTCTTGTTTGGCATTTTTTATTTTTCAAGGGTGAAGGGTGTAACTTCACAGTGAAAACTGAGAGTATTTCTGCGTGAGGCAGTATTTCCATTCAGTTTGCAGACTGTAAAATCAGTTTTCTCAGCTCTATTAATGAGAATACCTGCCAGTGCTCTTTCTACTAATAAAACATGATAAAGAAGATCTCCTTGAAAGAAATGAACAATTCTGATATGTGCAAGAATACAGAAAAATGGTGTTTGGTGAGTAGTGTTGAGCAAGCAAAGACTGACTAATAGGTATGGGATGATGGAAGAGAGATACAGGAGGCATTGGCACTGCTGATTTAATTGCATAACTTAACAGGTGAAAGAGAGATAGTATTAGTCCCCTGGCTGTTTTTTCCAGCTGCCTTTGGTAAAATGCACAGTCACCAGGAATCTGCAAAATATGGCTGGGCATAAGTAAGCTGCAAGTCAAATACAGCACTAGAATGATGTGGTGATTTGGGAGCATCATGGTAGAATTAGGCACGACCTTGACAAGGATCTGTGAATGTTTTTTTATGAGAATGAGCTGTGAGTTCCCATCATGTGGATAACAGCAATGACCTGCAAGACAGCTGAGCCCTCCTGCTCCACAGCCTTGCGGCTGGTGCCTGGGCTCTCTAAGGGCTGAGCATGCCTCTTCCTCACACAGATGCAGTTATATGTTTTCCCTCCTTTACACAATTGACCATTTTCAGGATTCTTTCAAGAATTTACTATCTTTGAGACCTTTATCCCTCTCTCAGACTTGGATGAAATTAATTGGGGAGCTCAGAGAAGAAGGAAGGACAGACAGATGCAGGTCTGACCAGTAAGCTGACAGACAGAAAACATGATTCACTTCTTTTAGTTTCTTTTCATGGACATGCTAGCAATCATCTGGGATCAGTGCACCACACGTGAAAACCAGCCACATACAGCAATCCCACCATTTATCCTAAAAGCAACTCACTGTTCTCCCCTTGCCAGTAAGTCATGCCCTATTTCTGTGTTGCTGATGTCCATCTTCCTCAGCTTCTTTCTGCTCTCATGTTGCTATACTAAAGAATTACCCCTAATCTAAAACCAAATTTAGCTTAAGCTTCAGACTGAATTCACTACTATAAATTTCTACAACTCTGAAAAGAATGGTGTGTCCTAGAATATAATGTAAATATTGGCCATAACTAATAAAAATAAAAATGGCAGAGCAAACCTTGCTGAAGGCAAAGAAGACATTGTATGGAATAACGCTGGATTGTATTAAACCTGCACCATTTTTCTTGAGATGTATTTTTATTGGTACATTTTAAAGAAATTCTGGAATTAAAAGCCATAATTAGAAAGTGAATAAAACTCAAAGCACAAGCCTAGAAGGTATACATCACCCCACAGACAGCTCTTTCTTTGTCCCGCTTCCCTCAGAGACAGCTTATGAAGTGGCATTGCAACCTGACTGTTTCTCTCTGAGTTTCTGCAAGTACGACTAATAAAAAGCCAGGAATTTCCCATCTTTGGTTATGAAAAGGAAGTTTCCAAGATTGGAGTCACTGATAAACTGAATAGCCCCTCTCTAAATTGCCTTATTACTTCCGTCTCCTTCCCTAAGCTTTGAGTACAATAAAATATTTATATGCATCCTGGCAACAGCCCAACTCAAAAATATTATACAGCTGGTCCTATTGATTTCAATGCCTGTGGAATTAATGGCTACCCATGTGAGTAAAGGAGCCAGAAATAAGAGCTCAAATTATAATATTAAAAATGTGTATTTTAAATATGCATAAGAATTCTTAAGTAATGAGCTTTTATCTTTTTTCCCCCCTCTTTTAAAAATTTTTTAATTACAGCTTTAATACATGGCCTTATCCTGATTTAAAATCTTCACAGAATGATCCTGTCTGTGCTGAAAGGCATCCCTGTGTGACAGTAGTAAGCAGTCTTGTTTGGATCATTTACAGAGGTTTCCACAATAACAACCATTACAATATTCTGGATTTGAGAGGGGCTATACAGCTCTTTTCCTTTGATTTTCTCCTTTACATTGTAGCATAAATGCTCTATAAAAAATTCTACTGTCTAATTTTAGAACAGAAACTGATCTTTACAGAAAAAGGGATTTTTTTTACTGGCTGAGAAAATTAAAAAATTCAACATCGACTAAACTACAAATGAAGCCCAAGCCACTTGCTAAGTACATTTTGCTTTTTTAAAAAGGCATGCAAACAATAATTTTTCACAGCAAGTCTGTACTTAAATTCATGTTGGAGAAACGTATATGAATTCTCATGCAAATGAAATGATTCTTGGGACTGGTTTGTCTGAGTAAGCAGCAGCTATATGAGCTCTGAAAGGGAAATTTATCTGGAGGAAAAATTATTTTTGCCAAGATGATTAAGCATTTGGGGAGATGACTGTCAAAACAGAACTGCAAACTTTCTTGGTTAAAATCTTTATTGATTAAATTCCTGTGAAAATATTCATAGGACAAAGCCATAAACACATTTTCTATTCCAAAATGCAATAAAAAAAAAAAATCAAATATATCAAAATAACATTATGGGTAACTGTAAATTTCAGTCAGATCTGATGATACAATAAATTTCATGCACAAGAGAAAAATGAGGATATTACATTTAGGAAGCATATACTTCCTAATGTTGCATTTAGGACGCATACATTCTTTTAAAGTATTTATTTTCTGAAAGGATTCAAAAGCATTTTTTAGAAATGTAAATTAGGCATAAAAAGGCAAAAGGCTTTTTTTAAGGCCTTTTTCAGCAGCTGTAGATGTGTCACGAGACGTAAGACGTGCTGTTCTCCATTAAGACTCAAAGCAGACAAAGCAGAGGACAGGAGGTGTAAAGGGAAGGAGGCATATGAGAGATTTGTCTTTGCTTTTGCTATAAAATAACAAAGCTGGTTCTTCCATCAGATTTTTGTCACTGAACAGAGGCACAAACTCCCCTCTACCTCCTGTGCGGAGGACTCCTCAGAGTCTCTATGTATGTTTAGCTGCACGACAATTTTGAAAAATCCAAACAGCACCTTTTATTTCACCTTTTAAGAATCATTGTGCAAATGAACAAGGATTATCACAGAATGAAGTGCAATCATCTAACCTCAGGGTGCCTACCGACCTGCATAAGAGTTTGGATCTGACCCCACGTGAATTCCCGAGATGTACCACTGTATTTGCATTTCCATTATGAATCACACAGCTTTTATTTGACTGGAATCAATAAATCGAAAATATGTTATTCATCTGAGTTACTACTTAACATGTTATTTTTCAGCAGAATCAACAGACTTATCAGTGTGTGTAAACACTCCGACTGTATCTCTTGACCACTAACACAGAATGTGGTAGTGAAGTGCTTGCTATTTAGCTATAATTTCCTTAATAGCAAAGTTACATGGAGAAGACCACTCATAGCTTGGCAAGTGGTTTTGTTTTGTTTTGTTTTTTTTTTTTATTATTAGCAAGGTTTTGTTTGATTTTCAGACCTTCTGAAAAAACCTTCCTAAGGAAGTCTGCTGAACAGCCACCCGGTCCTCAGCTGTTCAGATGTTCAGGTCAACACCCACTACAGCAGTCTGTGAGAGAGCTAATTTTTCTTTCATCTCAGGAAATTACTGAAGGTGGTGGGCTACCCATAATTTGAAGACATGAGAAATTAAAATACTTGAGAGTTTCTGATATTGGGGGAAATAAGGCTAAAAGTGCCTCATTCACATTTTTGTCTGATTTAGAAAAGAACAGTTGCAAGACTGGGAGGAGGAATACTTATTTCACTTAAGTTTCAGCTCAGCTTGGTTTAATAACATTGAATTCAGCAGAGAAGAAAGACAATTTGTCTATATATTAACAAAGAAAAGGTTCACCTAGTCAACCCTTACTACTGTTATCATCCCTTATTTGTAAAACTAGGCTGAGCAGTTTTCAAGTGAGAAGACTTTAAGGACTGCAAATGGCATTTAGAAACAATGCCATTTCTCCAAAATCAAGCTCAGCCCCCTTGCCTGATTAGAAAACTGCTCCTTCTCTGGCACTGACACCACTGCTGACTTAAAAGCTCCCTCAACAGAGCACATAAACATAACCATATGGTACAAAGAAAGTCACTGCAGAGAAAGATCAACAGCCTGTTTTCAAACTCTCCCTGGTCAGCAACTGCTGAAAAGCAAGTGCAGCTTAATCCTCACCCAGAGCTGTACCTCTCCGGGGAATCTGGGACACAGTTGGTCTCTGCCCGTGGCACAACCATCCGAAGGGATGTTGTGTCAAATGAGAGGTGAAATGAAGTCTACCGATACCCTAGCAGGCTGACAGCATGCAAATTCGGTCAATCATTAGATAAAAGAGGTTGCACTGCTGCACACCATTTCAGTTCAAATTAATTAGTATTAGAGAGATCTTTTTTAAAAAAAGGCAATTTTGACTGCAGACTAAACCCCTTTGTAATTAGAGTGTTGACCACTTATGAGGCAATTTTAAAAAAAGTTTTAGTACTGTTTGTGACACCTGAAAACCAAACATTTGTTGAGCCTAAATATTCTTCATGTAGAAAACATTCATGAAACAGTCATGCATACTTTGCATGTTTGTGTCCAGTTCATTGTAGATAGTGCTCAAAACCAGCTTGTTCTAAAAATATTACCAAATTAAACTGGCAAAGATCACTGGAAAGATAGTTTATTTGCCTCAAGAGCTTAGGTATGCAAACTGAAATCACCAGGAGCATTATAAATCTTGAACACTGAGTTATTCAGAACACTTTCTACTGCTCCTTTCCAGGATTTTTCTGCCTATTAAATTGTGCCATTCTGTTCCTGACATCCTGCAACACCTATCTGGATTGTGTAGTCTCTGA
The DNA here is from genome assembly GCF_965140245.1 of Athene noctua. NCBI lineage: Eukaryota > Metazoa > Chordata > Aves > Strigiformes > Strigidae > Athene > Athene noctua. The sequence continues at coordinate 140,032,507 of NC_134038.1, read as the reverse complement.
TCACACAAGTACATCCAACAGGAATTTGTATGTTTAGGAAGACTATGATGTACCCTGAAAGGATGTGAATGTAGCAGGACAGAAGATGGTTGCCCCAACAACTCTGCTTCGCCCTCTTTATGAGCTTACTGCAGTGCCTGTTTTCACTTCACTACCCATACTAACTTCAGCATTATGCTTTTCCTCTTCTGTGGTAAGCATTTTCTTTCCTGTTCTGTTTTTGAGTGAGGAAAAAGCTCTCAGAAAAAAAGACGAAGCCTGTTTTTCGGTTCCTATTCCCCAGCCACCTGCAGCAGACCCACAGAGGTGGAGAGCTCCAGCTTTTCAGGGCAGTTAATGTATTTATGCTGCTTGTTCAACATCTACCAAAGTGGGCTCAAAGCGGGCTGTGCCCACATGATGCCTCCACAATATAAACTTTCTACAACAAGTGCTTCCCCAACGACTCTCTCAGACATTATTGCTTAGGCTTGATCAGGGTGGATGCAAATATAAGGAGGTGTCTTAAGAAGAGATTTTATTTGAGGGAGGACAGAAGTGCAGTCCTCCAAGGAGAGGAAATTGGTTAGGAAATTGGCTTTCCTATGGAAGAGACAAACGCAGGTTCATGTCTGATAAACTTTATGTTAGCTCCTATTATATGCTTCTGCTTATCTTCTCCCTCATGGCCTGGCAGGAAGTTTGGAAGAACAAAAAACTCCACAATAAAAGTATTTCTTCTTGTTGCTTCTGCTTCAGAGGCTCTCATGCTAGGAGTGATCCCCCCGGCTTCCTCTCTGCTTTGGGAGAGGAAAGGTGGTGGAGCTATCCACAGACTTCCTTCAAACTGTGCAGGTACAGATGCTGTGCTCCTCCTGTTCTGTGTTTGCTTCTAATTGCTTTTGATTTCTCTGAGGAAGCACGTTGATTATTGCAAAATTCTCAGTTAAGTAAACCTTTAAGCCTTTTGCTGAAATATACTCATTTCAATGGGACAAATAGGTTTTGTTAAAGAAAAAAACCCAAACCATCTGAGGAAAGTTTTCTTTTGACTGATTGAAATTTCTGCTGGGAAGAGGATCCCTTTTTTTCTCTTTTTATGCCTATCTCCACCAAACACTTTTTATTTTCTATCTCATTGGTGGAATTTAAAGTTACCCCAAAATGATCTGGTATGCTGTCATAAATTTTGCCTGGGCGAATGGCTCCTTACAAAAAATCTCTGCAAAGCTTTAATTCGAAACAAAACTAGGGCAAAACCTGGACTGCTTCCTCTTTTTAGTTTTTAAAGCTGAAATAACTGAGCAGGTGGTGGACTTAAACCTAATAACCCAGGCTAATAAACTGCATTTTCATGTTATGTGAACAGGGGAGAAGGACCCAGCAAATGAGAGACTGTTTAATTTCTAAGAAACCTATTCCTCCACCCTATTCCTCTCATAGACATTTCAGTCTATAGCAGTATCTAGGCAACTTCTGTTTTCCTTTTCTCCTGTCCTGGTTTCATCCTTGAATACTTCTGAAGTAAGTAGATATTCAAGTACCTAACTGTGTTATTTTTTTAATGACAAATGTAAAATAATGTTGAAAAAATACCCCTGGCACTCTTCTTTCTAACAGTGAAAATAAAAATTAAGGCGATATTAAGAAAGAAAAAAATACTTACCATTATTTATAGACAAATATTGCTCTGATATTGTCAGTGTACCAGTATCTTGTTAGATGTATCCTAACTAAGTGCTGTTTTAAGAAAATAAAAATAAAGAAATAATTAAAAATGTGTAGTATCTGTTCAAATCAAGGCCCTAGTAATCAACTTCAGACCCCCAAGGTCACTTGGCCAGCTTGTGATTACAACAGCAACTTCAGCGCTTGGTATTGTCCTACGGCTGTGGCAGGTCAATGGAAAAATGTTCTTTAAACACCATAAGCATCTGATTGTGCAATACCTAAATCAGTGTCATTGATTATTCACAGTGCTGGACCGCTCAAAGCTGGGGAAGTAATTAGGGCTTTTTGTGTGGATTATCCACTGAGAAAAGGTCAAATAACTACAAACAGTGCCAGAAAACAGGAGTCACCAAGGACCTCAGCCTCCGTGATCAGTTAAGAAATGCTAAAGCAGGGTTTGATAATGATGTGCTTATGCCAGGTTCTACAGGATTTGATCATTCTGTCATAGAAATCCAATGAAGCATGAGTGATGGCTACTTTTTCCCTTGAAGCTTGCTTCAGGTCCCTGATGCCCATCAAGCAAGTTTGTCAGTGAAACTTGACTGAGAAGAATTTAAAAGGCAGGTTTTGTTCCAAGGGGAAATGCACATATATATATGTATATATGTGTGTGTGTAAGTAAATGACTGCACAGTCATTTTAGACATATACTTTCTAATTTAGGTCTAAATACTTGTTTTGTTCCATCTTTTGTCCTCCCTGCTGAAAAACCTGCCTTTGCCAATGGGCCATGTTGTACCCGCTCACAGATCTTTTATCACAATACACCTCCCAACTCTCCAAATGGGAAGTCTGTACAAAGAACAGCCTTCTGCTAATGACTTTCTCCCTATTGAAATGTGAGAAGCAATAAAAGAAGTCCCTAGTTTTGTAATAGCATTTCCAACGTTTGCTGAGTTTACAGGGGTACTGCTACTTAGCAACACCTTGTAAATTTAATTGCTAAGCCAGGGTGTACAAAGCATTCCAGTTCCATATGGGAGCCATTCCTTACAGATCTCCTTCCCTGGGAGCTCCCAATGTTGTAAATCTCTTCCTCTCCTCCCCTCCGAATTGCACTAACACTTTAGATGATTAGGGCTGCAGCAGCGATCAACATTTCCCCCTAGTCATTCCTTTCCATTGATCATTTAAATGAGGGATTATTCTGTTTTCCCATTTTAGCTGTAGATCAATTGTTTAAAACAATGGATGGAGGTTAGTTCAGAAAATTGGTGCACCAAGAGGAACACATAAAGACACACTTTGCACAGGGGAACGTAACTTTATATTATTTGTGCTGAGGGAAAAAGCCAAAGAAGGATGACACACAACAAAAGAAAACTTAAACAGAAGAGAAATAGTCGTAGTTAACCGTAGGTAGATTTGGCCAAGTACAGGCAGGGTCTTGTAATGCCTGTAGTGAAAACACAGGAAGGGAGAGCAGGACCCTGCTAGTCAGATGGAAGTGATGGGGGCAATTCACAAGCCTCTGGCTTCCGCTTCACCATGGAAGAGTATTTCAAGCATGCAGTGAACGCTTGAGGTTTTTATTTTTAATGGAAATCTTATGACACTGGCAAGAGAAGTGGAAGACTGACAAACTTTTGACAGGCTGAGCAGTTGGCCATCTTGTAGGACTTGGTGGATAAAGAGCATGGGGTGATTAATAGTTTCCTTAGGCTCACCAAACATTTAAAGGGAGGCATTTAGATATTTAGTTGGTTTTAATCCTTGGATTTAGGGTTTTGGCAAAAGAAAAGAACTTGTCCTGGTAGAGACAGCATTCTTAAAGCTAACAGTGTAGTCCATCCTCTTTAAAATGTCTGCTTAAATATTGTTATCGGGAAAATCTCTGTGTTACTTTCATCTTAGGACTCTCGTTGAACTAAAATATTCATGATGTGGAATAAACATTTCATTACTACAACTTAAGTTGGGCCCAGTGCTGTCAGGTAGGACTGCAATCCAATTATTAGATATAATATATTAAAAAATATTTATTTATTTATTTATTATATTATCACATAATACATTCCACAGGGTGATTCATTCACCTTTAGTGTTCTTAAATTTGCTATGGTTCTACATTCATCAGAATATTTGATATCAGGCCCATGTGTTTTTCAGACCTCTGGAAACATTTTATTTTGATTTAAATTTTTTTTTCTCTCCTTGCTTTCCACTGAGACTAAACAGGTAGTTCAGGTTCAAAGCAGGAGGAGTGATGAAGTAGGCAGAGAGCCATAACATCTAGAGCTAGCTACAGCTTCTTTTTGCCTCAGAGCAAGCTGCACTATGATGTTCCAGACTTTCTGGTACTCTGCAGCAGAGTTTATAATTTGACCAACTGTTACTTAGAAAATATATGCTTGGGAAAAAAAAAAAAAGAAAAAGAAGATAGGAGATAAGAGGGTAGTGAAAGGTAAAAATTCAGGTGAAATTCAACCCAGAGTAAAATGCTGTAGACATCACTTAAGCCTTAGAAGAAATACTTACTGTAGAAATCATCTGTTCACAAGATCTTATTTCCTATCCATACAAAACCCCTGGAAAAAGCAATGCAGCACCTCTGTTGCTGAACTGATCACGAGATGGCACTACTATATGCAGAAGGATGCCAGCACCAATTTTTGCAGGTATCCAGCTGCAGAAAGTTACATGAGGCCAAATGGATGCAAAGCAGCGAGGCCCCCGATCCACATACACTTCCACAGCTCTCGAGGCCCTAAGACCCGGGGGGAAAATGTGGGAAGGCTGAGACGGCAGCGCTGGGCTGAGCTGCACGGCAGTCCTGCTGCTGGGCACAGGCCGAGGGAAGAGGGAATTGCATAACCCGCCGCTGCTCTGCGCTTTGCCTGCACTGTCTCCAAATGCTTGGGCAAGCAACGAATATGGCCTAGAGCAGACTTTCCATTCCAGGGTGAATTTGGAAGCTGTTCTGTTCTGCAGTTAATCCTCACTGGGATTAGCAGCCTCATCACTATTTTCCATGTAACTGTGACAGGGAGATTTCACTATGGCCCTTTTATCATCCATACACGACAAAGAGGATTTGAGTTCTGGCAGTTGCCATTATTTCAGTCAGTAAAAGTACAAGTATTGCTTAACTATTTCATCAGATTTTTATTTTATTTCCCACCATGACTTATACAGTAAAACTTTATTGTAACATATTGTAACTTAAGGTATATAGCTCTCCTATCAACAGCTGTATTCTGATTTGTAGTCCAATAAGCTTTCTCGCTGCAGATTTCATGTGTACAGTTGTGTTGAGGTGCAATATATCACCACAGCATTTTTAAACTCAGAGCAATAATGTATTCAATTAGGTTGGAAATAAAACTTCTAGTTTTCCTTACAATAAATCTTTTACTAAGCCCTCTACATCACATGTTCAACAAGGAAATAATACATGTCATTCAGACTAAGGGTTATTATAGACTGCTGAGGGAAACATGAAATTCTGGAGGTTTCATCAGTCCTGTGAAATCCTGCAACATGGTAAGTGTACAAATTAGAAAAGGATGTAATATGTGACTACTGACACCTCTTGGGATGTTCTTTGAGCCCATATTTACTGTTATGATCAGTAGGTTCATTTAAGCTGCAGGAGTTGAAAAGTAATACTAAAGTCGAGTGAAAACACCTCTGAGTTCATTAGATGTGGTTGTAATTCAAACTCGGAAGGCATTTCTTTTCTTCCCTGTCATTCTTCATATTACTGGAAATATAGTGCTTGAGCTCCTAATAAAAGCATTATACATGATCACATATCTACAGTCCCTGCAAAACCCGTTTACACCTCGACATCTGTAGCAGTGCCACAGTCTGAGCAGCACCCTAATTCACCCCAGATGTCTCTTTAAAGGAAATACTGTAGTAGGGCTACTGTTCATAATATTTTCTGAGTATTGCCTTTATTACTTTGAAAGACTTTGATTTTTCAAGTGTCACAAACATCTGCAGTCACCTTTTTTTTTTTTTTTTTCTGTGGAGGCAAAAGTTATATCACGTGTTTGAATATGAATAGAGATTTTGGCAATATTCACCCCTGGAAACACCAGTTGTTAACTATACATCAACCCCTATCCATCAGCTGCATTATATAACAAGGATTTCATTATATGCAGCCTCTGTGCAGCACAGCACACACTCACACCAGTATTGTATTGGCTATTTCTTCGAGAGCTCTCAGAGAGTGGCGTGCCAGAGCTCTTTATCCACACTTCAGTCAGCATTTCGCCAGCTCAGAAGTGTGCCAGATGGTCTGCAGTGCTTGGTGATGCTCGCTTCACAGCCAGGACTGTGGTGAATGAGATTCCATGAGGATGGGTCCTCAGACAACTCTCTCCCTTTCAGATAGGGTGGTGTGGACAAGATGCTCAGCAGCTGTCCCAGCATTGCTGTAAGGCGAGACACAAGCCAAACTGAACTGTAGGGATTCACAGTACTAGAAGCACTAAGAAGAGCCAAAACCAAGCATGGTCCTAGAGAAGGGTTTTCCCAGGTCCAGCGTTCTACACACATGCTGGTTTCCCTGGCCAAATTTATACCTACATGAACTTTGATCCCTACTATCCATACTTTAGAGTCTTAACCCAGAGTTCATAAGGACCATGGTCAAACTCCTGGCCATCACAGAATCACAGAATGGTTGAGGTTGGGAGGAACCTCTGGAGATCATCAAATCCAATCCTCCTGCTCAGAGCTGGGTCAGACAGGTCAGGTTCCTTAAGACATTGCCCAGTGAAGTTTTGATTATTTCCAAAGATGGAAATTCTGTGACCTCTCTGGGCAACTTGTTCTAGTGTTTGATCACCCTGAGCCTTCTTCAAGCTGAATACTCCCAGCCTGAATTCAGTCTATCCTTTTATATCAAATGCTCCAGTCTTTTAGTTATCTTCATGGCCCTTTGCTGGACATGCTCCAGTATGCTCATGTCTCTTGTGTACAGAGAAGCTGGACACAGCACTCCAGATGTAGTCTCACTAGTTCTGAGTAGAGGGGAATAATTACCTTTCTTGACCTGCTGGTTATCTTCCTAATGAAGTCCAGGATGCTGTTGGCTTTCTTTGCCACCAGGGCACATTGCTGGCTCATGTTCAAATCCGTGTCTACAGGGACCCTGAGGTCCTTTTCTGCAAAGTTCCTTTCTGGATGTTTGGCCCCCAACTTGTACTGGTGCATGGGATTATTCCTCCCCAGGTGCAGGACTTTGCAGTTCCTCTTGTTGAAGTGTAGGACTTTGCACTTCCCCTCCAGCTGGATCCCTTTGTGCCCAGCAGTTCAAGCAGTTTTTAGTCCACCTCACTGTCCACTTAACTAGTCTGTACTTCATCAGTTTGTCAGTGAGGATGTTGTGGGAGACAGTGTCAAAAGCCTTCCTAAAGTCAAGATAGACAACATTCTTTGCTCTTCCCTCTGCCGCTAAGTTAGTCTTCTCATCACAGAAGGTTATCAGGTTGGTCAGACATAACTGCGCTTTCATAAATCCTTGATAACTAGTCCCAGTCACCTTGTGCTCACAGGTCAGGCTAGACAATGTTTCATTCATGAAGGAGAAAACCCTCCATAGGTCATGTTTTGCTTTGCACCATCTTACCTCTTTGTAGTATACTGACATGGCAGCTTTTGGAAAGAAGAGGGCAGGGATGTGGGCAATGCAGATGCCCCGGTCCACTGCAGCAGGTCACCTCCTTCTTCTGAATATAGACAGGGAAGCTAAGACAGCATTTATGGCTGTGAGACAATTTCTCTGGAGAAAAGCTGATATGTGATATCTGTGGATTAAGAGAGACTATTTTTCTACAGTATGTTGTTGTTGTTGGACTGAAATAATATCACGCCCAGTAAATCCTGTGCATGTGGTGGAACTTCTGATGAAGCAGGTGGGTACAAGGGTGTGGAGGCTGCAGAGTCTGGTTGGCATGGTGGTGTGGCCACTTAGTGGGACACTTATTGGCAGTGGAACTCCTGACTTTGGAGCTGTTGAAATGCTGGTGATGCAACTGAGAGGCACTGCAGCTGTTAGTCCGAGTTCATCTGCCAATGTTTCCTCACATGGCCCCAAGCTTCAGCATGGGTGCTTGCAAATTCACTGGTACTTTGGGCTAAAGTGTTTGAAGATGTGTAACTACTAAATAAATATGCTCATACCTCTTGTATGCATGCTATCACAACTGAGCAACTCGAAGACCAATATTAAGATTTTAATTTCTTGGGTGGGTTTTTTTGCAATTCAATATTACATTAAGAAAGAATCCAGCCCTGAACACTTCTTGAAGAAAAATCACACTGATATCAATTTGATGTCAGGTAAGGACACCAGAAGATTTCTTCCTCATGCTTCCTTTCTTGTATAGCTTTTTAGTGATTAAGCCCTCCAAAATGTACACAGGGACATCCCAGAGTAATGGGAGTGTTTATATGCAAAATATATGTAAAGTTAGTCACTGTTTATATATGAAAGCTGTGACCTCTTTGGGACAAAGAAAAAGGAAAGGCACCATATGTATTTAAAGCACGTAGCATATTTTTTAATCCTTCCAGCCTCATTTTCAGTCCTCTTCTCCCACAGTGCCCTGTTAGGCAGCTATGCAGGGAACTTGCAAAAACAGTGCGCTTGAGGACTTAATGGACAGTTTAAATTTGGTGGAAAAAAATTTCAAATCATTCTTCACCGTTCATTTTTTAGTTTGAAAAACCATAAACATGTTAAAACCAAATTTAATCCCCCATAAAAGAATACCAAATTGAAACCTTTCTGAGTGGATAAAACAGTGAATATGATTGCACCAAAACATCATGGAAGCAGCTCATTTTTTCTTTTGCAGCGTAACAACTCCCAGGTAGGTATTCTTAAAATAAGGTAAGGCTCATGCTTTGAATTTCACAGAATACAATCCAGTGGGGGAAGCCAGGGAGAGGAAACAATCAGGGAGAGAGGTTGAGCTGACTGTGCAGTTTCTTTGCAGTGACAACCACATGTATTCATAAATAGTTTACAAGTGCAGCTTTCTGACTGGAAAATTTAACTGCCACATTAATGCAGCTTGCAAGTTTATAACCTGGTCATTTGTGTGCTGTGAATGTCCAGTATTCTGCAGATGATGACATTAAAAGGTTTATATTTGGAAGGTTTTTCTCCTGTAGAGTGCTTTCTAGCTGTAAGACTCTTGTGTTATACAGCAGCTGTGTTTCTTGTATAATACCACAATTCATCAATTACTAATTCCATTGAAAGATGTCACAAATATGCTCTTTATGACCTATTCCATGCTGTCCACAAATAGGGCAGAATCTTTACAAAACCAAGATCACCACAGAGACATCTCAGGAGAGCTGCAGAAAAAGTTGCATGCTTTTTACATTCAATGCATTATACTATTAACACAACAGAGGTTCTAAAACAAAAATGATGAAAATAAATGTTGTAATCAGAACCAATTATAAGCAAAATGATTGTAGCTGACATTCAGAAATGTTATCAAGATCACAAATATCTCTACTCAGCATTAAGACTGCTTCCCATAAGTCAGTGCTAAAATTAGTGGTCATTCGGAGAGCTTAAATATGGTTCAGCAAATGGTGTGGATCTTTCCACTTATTTGGATAAAGGAGGGAGAGAATGACAAATGGCGTCCTAAAAGGAAGATGACATTGTTAAAGGGCAGACTAGAACCGAAAAAACCTAGAGGGTCTGGAAATGTGTAAAGAGAAAAAGCCAGCTATACTGGACTTGGTGAGGGCAAATGCCACAATCACCCTATAGAATAGAGGTGTTTTGTATCGATTCTCTTCATCTAACTTCTGGACTCCAACATTATAATGACAGAAATAAAGAAAAAAATCAAAGGGAAAGCAATACAAAGTAAGAAAGAACTTTCTTCTGGAAAATTCTAACCTGTTGTGAAATTTGATTTGCCCTGATCTTGTACTGAACCGTCTTTTAATCTTTCACAAGGATTACACTCTTGGCTGCAAAACCAGACCCATCCCACTAGCTGTCATGTCAGAGTAGAATTAAGCCCATGTCAGAAGACGTGGTTTGATTCAGCTTGTTTTCCCTGCAGCTTCTGCTGATGGCAGTCCTGCAGAGCTTTTGATGAGAGCAAAACCTTCTCATCTCTGGCATATTCGTCAAGTAAAGCCAAGGATAAACGCTCCGAGCACAGAAATCCTCCCCAGTGCAGGTATGCACTATATGCATTTTCCTCTACAACAGATAAACGCTCCGAGCACAGAAATCCTCCCCAGTGCAGGTATGCACTATATGCATTTTCCTCTACAACACAAGGTGAATTTATCCCTGTGGACAAATGCTTCAAAAAAGCTGTCTACCAATAGGGCTGATGGCTGGCTCCTTGATTCTTTTCTCCCAGAGTCCAATCCTGTCAATATGTACCAATCTGATTAATCCTGCAGCAGGTAGCAAGGTGGTGCTTGTTAGGACAAATTATACGTCTCAGTGAAATGTACTAGATACTAAAAAATTCTTCTTTTTTTGTCATTTGCATGCACGCACTACAATCCTTTGTTGCCCGTTACAACCCAAACCACTCTGGATTTGCTTTTCTAGATGACTTTGGTCTGAAGAATAAGACCCTGCGAAGTGCAGATACTTCTTGTTTCCACTGTTTCTAACTAAAGGGATAAAAGCAGTCAAGTGCTTCTTACAGTAACTCAGGAAAACTGCTTTAAAACCAATTAAATCAATTTCCCTTTATCTTGTTACCTCCGACCTGAGCAATTTTAAAGAGTTCAAGCCAAGTAACTGCAATCCATGACTGACATTATATCCATACATCTCTCTCTTTTTCTGTTCCAAAAGTTCTGCTGCACATCACAGATGGCTGAGCCTTCCAAGCAAGAGATAAGCCACCTGAGAGTGTATCATGTGTTGAAATGTGAAATTCAACCTTTTTCTGTAAGCGTTCCCAGACTACTCCACCTTCTCACTCTGCACTGCATGCATCTGTGCTTAATTGTTAGTCTTCTAAGTGTAAGAACAAAAGATTGTTGAATTTATTTAGTACCTAGTGTCTTACAAGGGCAATGGAATAGATGCAAGGAGGCTCTGAGCCTTCCACTTGGTTTTCCATTTACGCATAGGTATTTCAAATATTCCCTAAGTGGGCTGATGATTTTAATAACCAAAATAGACAAAACCTACATAACATATTCTAATGTACCTCATCATCTCATGTGCCTAAACTTTCAAAATGTAGACTTCTTAGTATGTATGATACCTATTCCTTCTGTTACTGAAATGAATATGAAAATACTGCATCTGTACTTTACCATCAGCCTCCAGCTTTCACAGCAGGTCTTAGTTTTTTCAAATGTTCCAGGAGGTAGGAAGAAAGATGGTTTGTACCTATACTGGGACTCCTCCCCCCCTCCTTAATTTTTTCTAAAACCTCTTTGAAAACCTCTCTGGATTTGATTTATTTTTCATCCCAGTCCCAGATAGATACAGGCAATAAGCAATATGCCCTCTGCTTGCTCCTTTCCAATCTTGTATGCACAGTTATTAATCTTCATAATGTTTCTCAGACAGGTCTTTGTTCCCTAATGACTCCAGGCACACCTTTGGGCATATTGGTAGGCAAAATCCCTGGCGTTTCTCAGGACAGATTTTCCATAGTTTAGTTTATGAATGAAGTTTTGAATGTTTACTTAGGCACTCATTCAAATTTGGACCTAGATTTTTAAAAGTAGAAAGCAATTTCTGCCTTCAGTGTTGCATGGTTTGAGACTCTATTTTAGATGTCTTTTGAGCACTTAAGATCCTAAGTTTTGTTGTAAGTCAATGTTACTGAAGTTGTCTATGTCAATTTTTAAAGTGGACCTTTGCTGTTCAATCATTTAAGCTTAAGATTCCTAAATTCTTTTAAAAATGCTACAGAAATTGCACAGAATTTAGCTTATTATATGCCATGTTGCCAGTCTCCAGAGTTCTAATATTTCAGTTTCAGAAAAATGAATAAAAGGAAAATATACTTCATATATTACAGTGTCAGCCTACAGAATGTGCATTATAACCGAAGCTATACAAATTACAACTTACTACCAACTACCAAAATCCCATGTATTAGTGCATCAGATGATCATTGCACCAAGTCAGCTAGTTGATTGTATGAATTTGCAAGGTTTCTGTTCTTCCTCTGAAGTACAAAATATTGGTCACTGCCAAAGACAACAGAAACTGTATCTGGTTATTCAAGATGGTTCAATATGGGATGGACAGTCCTCTGTTACACAAGAAGTTTATGGTGTTTATTTAAATAAGCCCAAATGAGCGAAGAACAATTGCCATGGAAACAAATCCTGTAAGTTTTGTTTCAAAATAATAATTTTGCTTCTAGAAGTATAAGTTTTGCTAAATAAAAAACATATTTGGACAAGATTTTGAAACATGGGTTCTTGTAACCCTACCTAAACTGTAATATGGAATGCTGGGTTTTCAGCAACGCAGAACATGCTGTACAGACCCAGACAAAGCTCTCCTGGAGAATGGACTGTGGTCATAGTGATTTAAAGAGGGGTAACCATAAAATTAAAACTATACATTTAAAAAAAAATATTTTAAAGTTGTACTTTCTGATTGGGTTTTTCTTCTGTTAATCACCAACCACAGAACAAGCAGGGGAAAATAACACAGAAACATTATTTGCATGTGGACAATGAATCACATTTAAAGAAATCATTAGCTTGTATACACAGAATTTTGAATCTATCATTGATGACAATTTATTGCCCTTAAAATTCTGTGAAGACTGTATCTTAATGCATAATGGTTTGTGATTGCCTTTGCCTTGAAAAAAAAAGACCCTGAATAGTTATTTTTTAAAAAATACTACAACATTTAACTGTTGTATTTCATAGGCATAATGAAGCAGGTTTTAAACAGAAAAAATAAACATATTTTGATGGAATATTTCCATGTGCCCTGTGCCTGAGCAAGACCTGTGTCATGAACTTAGTGATCAGCAAGGCTTTGCCTGGGAGATTGCAGATATATAGCTACTTTAGTGTTTGACATCACTGTTCCCTCTCAAAGGCCAAAATGCACCACTAACTGTCTTGGGTATTATTTAGAGCACTTTAAATCGGGAACTAATTTGTGACATGCAAAAATTAATCAGGATTTGTTTTATTTGGAATGATGGTATGGCCAAAAGTTAAAACTTCCACATAAATCTATACCTATACCTATATCTATCTATATCATATTTGAGAAAGAGATCTTCGAGTGCATGTGGTCAGTGCTTGCAGGAGGAAGAGAATAATCCTAATTTAAAAAACTTAGTGGAAAACACAGAAATTCTTTAATTAACTTGTATGATATGAAGCATTTCCTAGCTGCCTTTCAACACTTTGGTGGAAATAAGATGCAGAATTCTTCATGTAAAGGGGGACTTTCTGCCATTGTTCTAAGTCCCCTTTGTAGGGGGGCAGTCACAAGAAACAAAGAAGGCAATTAAAATCTCATGATATGATCTCAAGCTCTGTGAGAGGCCCTTCTTAGCAACAATTTGCATAGCTGCTAGGTCACTTTGTGGTATTTTTTCTGAGCATCCAGTTGGCTCCAGCATCAGGACAGAGTAAATACTGCAGATAAGATCACAGGTATCTTAGATACTGCTATTTATATGCATATTGTGTTGTCTTATTACAGGTAGATACAACTTCTTGATTAGCCAGTGGAAAAAAAAAAAGCCAGTATTATTCTTTACTCCTATTAATTAGAATTAAGGAATGAATTATTTAAATTTATGAAAGTCTTAAACTCTACAAGAAAGCCTATTTTCACTGTTTCATCTGAACATAATTCATTGCACAGTATATTAAGCAAATTAATATTTGAAAATAATTTTATAATTTTCAGGCTAACTCTCTCAATTCTCATAACTGTCAACAGAGTAAAACCTTCAGTTGAAACAAGGAAACAGCTGCTCCATGGACTTTATTTTAGAATTAAGAATTAACTTTCTACCTCCCCATTCCCAGAGTTGGAATAATACCCTGTTACTTATCAGAGTTTAGCTGACTGCTTAGGGTACTTATATTGAAAAGGCTTTTCTCTTGTGTGCCAGTACATGGTCAGTTGGGGAGGTTAGGCCAAGCCAGACTATATCTTACTCGACAAAATATATTGAAGGTTTCCTATTAATATTCAGATACCACCCATGCCTTTATTAATTATTAGCTATGCTACCATGCCCTTTCCCTCCATCCTTTATTGCTCAGTAGCCTTCTGCCTTCTGGTTTGTAAGGGGGAGTATGTATTAATGAAGAAAACTTGTATATGGAAAACATTGCTGAGCAATTTCTTGGGATGCAGTCTTTGTTGCACTTACTGAATGCCAAGCCTCCTATTGCCTTGATACTTTTCAGTAGTTCACTTTATTAGGCCCCACCTGTGAAGTGAAAAAGAATAAGATTATTGAAGAAAGCTTGCTTTTACTTGACAGGTTTCAAGTACCAGATCTAATTATCATGCCACAAGCTGACAATTTCAAAGAATAATCTTCTGATAAATACTGTGTTAAAGCCAACAGATTAAATGCATTTTCTCATTATGCCAATTGAAATGGAAACAATATTTTCCTTGCCATGGGCACATTAGAACATGGTCAGGCAGAAGCTGTAACAAAAACAGGTAGCAATTTTATTATAATTAAAGATAATACGTTCAGCATCAAACATGGAACTGGACAGCAATTCCTTCAGGCAGCTACTATTCACGACATGTCATTTTAACAGAGCCACCTGAGAACATGGTGCCTTTGGTGCTATGCATATGTTTGCATATGTCTATGTATGTAGTCAATACCGGTATTGAAAGTTTTTGATTTCAAACTCATTAGAAACAAGCAAATGTTTCACAGTTACTTAAATTATTTAAAAGTTCATGAAAATATGAAGATGAATAGGAGAGAAGATCTCATAAATTCTAGACAAAGAAAAGGCTGAAGGGTGAATTCAAAAGTTTTAAGACCTAAGAAAATCCACACTGGAGACAGCAGGATCTTTCATACATGCCAGCTTGCGAACAAACCTCCCTTAAAACTCAGTCAACCACAAGCCAAAAATGGTAGGTTTCAGTAGTTCTGGTTCTCATAAAAGTACTCATTTAGAAAGAAAGTGATATATTCTGTAAAAGAACAGACCAAAGTACCTGCTTGCTCTCCCATACACTTGCAAGACCCACATGATCTGGAGTCCCTTGCTTGGTAGCCTCTGCTGTCCAAGAGGCTACTGGGCTGGCAGAATTTACCTCATCCCTCAGAGGTGGTGTACTTTTTTGCAAGCAATAGCCAGTAAGATAGATATTCCCTTCAGTGAAAGCAAATAATTTTATCTCCTCAAATTTCCTCTTTGATTTAGAAACATCTAGAAGTAAATGCCCTGCTTGACACCATTATTTTTTCTTTTTTTTATAAAAAGCTCATAAAGCTAGAAAGCTGTGTGATAAAAGCACTATGCCTACCAGCTTGCCATCCCCACCCCTTTCAGAAAAATATATGGCATGAAACGTGTCCCTGTCTATGGCAGGGGGGTTGGACTAGATAATCTTTAAAGGTCCCTTCCGACTCGAACCATCGCATGATTCTATGCATGAAAAATATGCAGAACAGATTCTCCTCCTACAGTCCTGCTTTCAGATAAGCCATCTACTCGAGGTTTTACTTTGCTGGTACTGCACAACCAAAAGAAAAATACATATGGAGGAGACAGGGATTGAGAGAAAAAAGACAATCTTCTGAGTAATACAACCTTCAGATCTGTAGGTCATGAAGCCACAACATAGGAAATGAACAAATCTTGCCACAGCCTTCCTGAGGTAAAGGTGATACAGTCTGAATCTTCTCTGGTGCTGATTCCAGCGCAAGCTACTGTTATGTTACTGAACCTTATAAACAAAAAGTTAGTGATGTTTTGAAGGACTACAAGTGAACATAGTCTCTTCTATCTCATTTCTGCTCTCAAAGTGACCCGATTTTGCTGAGGAAAGAGTGAAGGACCTGCCTGCAGGGGTTTTCATACCAAGGTGTGGGCTGTCATGCAGGACAGTGCTGAGAAGCATTGATGTATTGCATTTACTGAAGACTGTGATACTAGTCTAGTACTGATATATCTTTGACTCTCAACCTGTTCACACCACTGTTGGATGCATCTCTTGATGCATCTCTGTGAAACTATGTCTGTGAATCGGGGCTGTTAATACATAACTCACAAAGGTATCTCAGTTTAACCATATTGTTGGCCAGCAAAGATCTACTGGGTAATTTTAGGAAATACTTCTTTAATCACACAGCACTCACATATGTCAATTTTATATTTGGACGCCTGTCCAATCAGGACAAGAATGTGAAAATGACATGCCGTTGATATGGTACAAATAAAGAGTGTTCTGACATATCTCACAGGCATTTGCATAACTGCAAGGTGCAGGTGTTTCCAAGAATCTCTTGCATGGCTATTGAATGCTGGAGTATTTAGCTTCAGGCTTCCTGGACAAAATGCACTCCTAACGCTATGTCAAGAAAAGAAACATATCAGCTCATATATCAAATCCTAAATCTTACTATATCAGGCAGTGCTGACTTTCTGAAGAAGTTACTGATAACTAGAGGGAAGAAGGAAAAATCCCAAGAGAAGGCAACTGTATATATGGATATGAACTGGCAATCTTTTATAAACGAGATGTGCAAACCCTTTGCATGAAGTCTCTACAGTAAGCTGGCAATACTTTGAGATAAACAGCTCTTTTCCTGTTGCTTGCAGTTGCCATGAATTTACTGGAAACACTGACTCATGCTTAATTAGTGGTGCCTTGGGTTATTTTTACATTTTTTTAGTTGTTTATAGTATCTGCTATTTTTAAGGCACGTATTATTCTTCAGAATATTTCACCGTAATCTGGCACGATGATTTTTCTGTAAGATATTGAAACCTGAAAAAACTATCTTTTCAATATCTTGTTTTGACTTATTTCCAAGCAGGCAAATCTATGCATGATAAACTTTCTTCATATAAGTCAGTTAATCAAGTAATGGATTGGTTATTAACTAATACATGGAGTTGGCTGCACACCTAAATTTCTCAGAGATAATGAAATGATACCTATTAGAATGATTGCACAGCTCCTGGAATCTAAATAGAAAGCAACTTTTTTTTCTATCTGTAAGGAGAGTAGGAAAGTGTTAATGTTTTAAATCCCTGACAGATCTCAGTGGAAAACATCTTTGCTTGTAGTGTTTGTTCACCACATGGTGCATGCTTCAGAAGGTGCTAAATCAGCAAAACTGCTGAATTTGAAATATCGGGAACATTCATCTGCCTCTGAATTCAGTTATGCTATGTGTAAAGATCCTGAATAGAATCTGATATTGTAACAGCAATGTGGAATTGCATATTAAGCATACCTAACCTGTCATTAAAAACCTCTAATTACAGCCATCAGATGAGTCCCTGTGCTGCTACTTGTCATGCTATATCTATATATCATTTTAATGGGAGAAGATAGTATTTCTGATTATGTCGGTTAATGTACAATATATGAAAGTTATGGGCCTGAACCTGTTCCCATGGAGGTCAATGACAGTTTTGCCATTGTCTTCAATTAGAGCAGAATGTGATTTTATGACACTAGAGTTTCATTTGCATTAATTAATTTACTTAGTAGGTAATGAAAAATTGAAAAAACAGCCCTCTGGCTCATGAGTTTGGCAGTGTATTTAATACTTTCATTAGGAATAATTGCATTGATAAACTTTTAAGCAGAAATGGGTAAGATGGATCAGTGTACTAGGCAAAATCAAGCTTACCAGCAGTTGATTGGGAAGCCCTAGGTCTGCCTTCTGTGCCCTAGCCTTGTTTTCTTTTACTTGTCAGTGACTAAGTCCAGGATGTTGAATCTTTAATGCTTAGCAGTGTAAGATGAAGGCACAATATTTTTGTATTTTATGGATTTATATGCTTTATACATCATGGAGACATTTGCTCAGCAGACACTACAGAACCAGCAGCTGGTTTTCAGGTCAGCAGCCTCACTGGGATCAGCAAGGATAGATGGGTGATGAGGCTGAGGTGGTTCTCCATGTCATGGTTGAAGCCAGGAGCTACCTATATGGGAAGATCCATACAGATGTCACTGAATGCAAACACAATCCTGTGGAAGGATTCTTACATAGCATGCTTTGATTTCTTAAATTAAAAATAGCATATTAGTCTCCTAACTTCTTCAGCTTTTTAGCTGTTAACAGCATTGATTACGTTAGCATCAGGCTCATATGTGGGAAAGATAAGAAGCTGTGAAAACAGCAATGCAGTTCTGCCAAGCTAGTAGGATTGCACCGTGCCAGTTGGTGGGGATGCAGGGTAGTCCCAAAATGCCCAATTTGGGACTGAAGAATTATAAAGAGTCTACATATAACACCTGTCACAGAAAGGACATGAACCTAACGATCTTCTGGTGAGCCAGTGACAGCCAAAGGATTTTATGGTGGTTTGCTGGAAGGGTGGTATGACCCGGTACTGAATGTACCTGTTTGGGATTTCTGTGATCTGGCTGATTTCCACATGCTGCCACATACTTCCCCTGTCATCCTGGCAAAGCCACTTCTCCTGGGTGATACTTCTGCAGCCTGGGGGGTAATAACTCCTCTTTACCTCATAAGGCTTCTGCTTTGGTTGGGTTTGTAAGGTGCTTAGTACCCAAGTGTCGGGAGCTATAAAGTACCAAGATCAATTGAAAACCCGTCAGTCAGAACTTGAAAACCCATCGGTCTCTGTATTCAGAGCTTTTTATTAAATTAAGAAAGAAGAAAAGTAAGACAATATTGGCTTGGGGTCTGCTTGCCCCCTTTAGCATATTGCTATGGTTGTCTTGGAATACTTTTAGCCAGGCACGCTGTAGTTTACAGACATTATTGTAGAAATACTTGCTGAGAAAAGCTATTTTATTAATTGAGTAGTCTCACTGTAAACCATGTGATATCCCAGAAGACACTTTATAAATAAAGTGTATTTGCATCAGGAGTTTTTCAAGGTTCTCTATTTTACAGAATAATAATTCACAGCTTAAACTAAATCCATCGAGGTGAAGTTTATCAGTTGAGCACTTTGATAAAATGCAATTTCTAGCGGAGACAACAAATGCTTCTTATTTGGCATGATATTTTACATATCTATGTATCACTTTAAAGAAGGTAATTGATGATGTTCCTCTTGCAGAGAAAAGGAGTTTGCATGGCAAGGAATGAGCCTATACATCTGTCTCACTTGGACCAATCCTTTCTATATGAGCCTGAAGAAGATTTTCATCTATGTTTCCCAGAAACAACGTTGAATTCAGACATCAAAACTAGCTATTTCATTTGAAATTTTATGAAACTTCCCAGATTTGTTGCTGTTTGTGGCAATCATATAAGAGTAGCAAAATAATTGTAACAGAAAAGCTAAGTATGCTGCAAGGAAAAACACTGAGTTAAGCACATTAAAACAAAAATTCATTTGAGCTGTTTAAAAAGAAAGATGGAGAGTTAATGCCTATGCATATGATGTAATATTTAGCTCTTCTTGCTAGCTAGACTATAATTTGTCATATATTCATGTTTTTAGGCTGATGAAAGCACTCTTCTGAAGTGCACTTTGACTTTTTAAAAATAAAAATAACACAGCAGCTCTTTTTAACTTTTTTAACTCTTAGCTTACCACTTCACTAATATTTAGTGGAAGGCTCTCAGTGTGTTTCTGAGAAACATCACTTGTTTAGGAAGTTATTTGTCTTTATTTCAGTTAAAAGATTGGCAATTCAGAGGCTGCAATCCAGGACTCCGTAGCTTATTGCAGAAATTTTATTTAGATTTTACCCTGATTTTGATTCAGCTCCGCTTTAAACCAAACTGACTGTTTTATTTCTCCTGTGAAGGGAAACGTAGCATTACACAGGGAAGTTTTGAACTCTGGAACCCCTTTTTTCCCCTGCAAATCTATTGTTACTGTTCCTTCTACAATGTACAGAGGAGGGAATGTTGAAAAGGGGATTGCCCTACTGCCCACAAAATACAAGATGCTAGCACACAAACATACTTAAGCTGGTTGTGCCTCAAGGCTTTTGTGAATTATTGCCAAATTTACCTCTGAGTCTCCAAAGTAACAATTTTTGCTTGATTACTCAAGGAAACCTGTCCACCTATTGATTTCTCCCTAAAATCTGGCCACTATATCTGGTAGATACAGTCTTCAGATACTATCTTTTTAAAAACTTATTGAAAAGCAGCTGCTGGATGAAAGACAGAGAGCTAGGGTTAGGAAACCACTGCCACTCGGGCTCAGCAGGTACCTATTCTGTTTGGCTTGCAGGCTGGTCAACCAGCAGAAGCGTGCTGACAGGTCACACAGCACAGCAATCCCTCCAAACTGACAGAAAATGTTGCTCCTTTTTCACCGATGGAGTAAGAGGCATCGAGGGAAAAAAGAAGGACAATGGCTCAGATGTTGGTGTCTTATGGCACAGGGGATTGAAGTGATATTATCGCAACAGGAAAAGGACACAGGATATTCATACAGAAATGCATCCAAAAGTATTCTTCATTAATTTTATTACCTATGGTATAATTTGCTTAAAATATGGCTCAATGCATTATATCATTGTTAATAAAAGGCTGAAAGAACTACAAAGAACACTAAATTTAGATTGGAGGAACCTAGATTTTATTTCATGTATCTTTCAAAGAATGATGTTTTGCTTTTACTTCTGGAGGATGCAACAGGACGTTTATGCATGTTTACTCACCTCAGAGTTATTAAGACTCTTCATTCCTCCAAAATATTCATTAGATATCAAGGCTATATAGGGGGTAAGTAAAAGTTTATGTAAGATTTAATTATAAACCCCAGTCAAACAGAGCTTCCCTCCCCTCTTTCTTCCTAAAACCATGCTCATCTGCAGAAGGCCCATCAGGGCATCTCTATACATCTTGAAGAGAAGTGGGGAGAGGAAGAGTCTTCATTCCTTTAGTATTTAATTTTAAGATGTCTAAGAACAAAGGGCTAGATACAAACAGGAACAGATAGATTTAGTATGAGCTGAAATCTCCCAACTCTTATTCAGCTGGTTGTTTCCACACTTCACAGGAACTATTTGTATGATGAGCAGCAGAGACCATCTTCTGTGATACTTGGGGAGTTATCTTTGGCTTGCTTTCACAGACTTTAGGAAGACAAAATGTCCACTGACATCTCACACCTGTGCCAAAACTAACTTTCAGAATGTTCCATTTGAATCAGACCAGCTGGAAAATCACCTCAAACCAGGATCTTAGTGAAACTCTGAAGCCTTTATGTGATATGAGTTTTCTTAATAAAAGGGTTTTTTTTAACAAGACACTGAACTTGAACTTGATGTGATGCAGAATATTTTTTGTCAAGTGAAATACCAGATAATGCACAAACTAATGGATGGTCATGTAGCAAGAAATGGTTATGCAAAAATGCTTCCCACAACATGTAATGCTTAGAAAACATCATTCAAAGTAATATTTATTATCCTATAGTTTTGAAAATGTAAACATCAATTCTTCTTTCCAGAGGTAGTTCTTAGGCAAAATTAGACATTGTTGGACTACATTCAAGTACAAAAATGAAGAATTATGCCCTTTTGCTCTGTATTTGGAAAGGCAAAGGCTTCAGCATCAAAAATTACAGTTCTGAAGGCTGAGCAGGTAGTCACAATACTGCACACAGAAAATGATCTAGGAGACCATTCTTGATCTTTTTCAGTTCAGTACCTCTCTTCAGTCATATAGCTGGGAAAACATGGAGAGAGAAGGGAAGGGAATGACTTGTGTTTTGTGACATGTGTTTTCAAACCTGTTGGCAATTGTCATCCTCAGGTTGAGGTCTCAAAATGATAGGCTTATAGAAAGCAACATTCAGAGCAAGACAGTACCAACCTGGGAAGTACTGTGCTAATGGCAGGTCACCTTCACAAAGAGAAGTACATCATCAGTTTTGTAACTCAGAACATGAAACACTGACACCAGAGTCTCCAAACTGTGTAGAAAATAGGTTGCTGTAACAATTTTTCATCATGTAACCCAATAAAAACTGAGCACTTGATGTTTAAAACTATACAGTCTCTCTGAGTACATTTTAGCTCCATTTGTGATCATCAAAGCATCCCATAAATTGAAGAGTGTGTTCAGCTCATGTTTGACAGGCTGAATTCCATGGGCTAAATTCTAAGTGCGAGACCATGTTTCCACATCCTAACAAAGTACAGCCAATGCAACCCAATTGTGCAAACATTATTTGACTGCTTCAGAGATGTTGTTTCTGTATAAAAAGTCTGTAAGAGGACAGCAAAATAGGAAGCTTTCATGGAGATGGATTCTGAAGACTAGAGGATACACAAGATTTTAGTAAGTTGTTACATGAAGTACTAGCTCTTCTTTACACTTCAATTTGTAAATTTATTCTCAAAACAACTGCTGAATGTATCTCTGCCTGTGAGGAAATAATTTTAATTTGAGCAGTAGTAGTAAATCCTAAGAAAACATTAATGATGTTTTGCCAGAGGACAAAAGGTTCAGAATATGTTTTTCCATTGTTAGAGGCACCGCAGCTTTTCTTCAGTGCAGTGACCACAGTCAAAACGCATGAAGAGTTGCCACGTTTAATCACTGTCATTCAATAACATTATTCTGATTTTTTTTTAAATCCAGTTTTTGTGTTTCTTTATAGCCTGTGCTCCTTCTGTTTAACAACTATATAGGTGCATGCCAACAATCTTTCCCAACTACTGTTTAATGTAATTAAATAATTAAAAATAGAAAAATTCTGATTATTGACTGGCTATTTTTTTGAATCTGTCAAAAGAAGCCAGCCTGCCAACAGGATGAACAGATGAGAACACAGAGTAGCCTCAACAAGGCCGCTGCTGCCTGTATGAAACAGTGCAGGGAGCATGCCCTGTAATCCAATTAATTTTCTATTAAAGGACATGTAGAGAACAAGCAGCAGCTGTGCACAGGTCCTGTTTCCTTCTTCTCCCAGAATCTAAGTTTTAAAAGCATGGCTACAGAGAAGTGGAACATTTCATGAGAAAATGCTGGATTTCCCAGTACACTGGATATGATGGATGTGAAACTCTGTTCTTCCTACATCTGCATTAGTGTAGGTTCTCTGCAGATTCAGGTGGGCTATTCCTCCTGAATTCCCTGTTTTCACAGCCCTCCCCACGCAGAAGGACAATAAACTTCTGTGTGCTCCCTGTGGCATTGCTACCCACACATCAAGAACCCCTGATCTATGGGCCTGATTAAGCAAAGCCATGTGTCTGGTTTCGATGAGGCACAAGCTGTGGAATCCTCAGAAACCAGGCTGGAATGGTGCTGAAGCCAGACTTGTTTCAGTGAAGGATCTGTTTTGAATTATGCTTCCTATTAGCGGTAGATTTAAAAATTAGGGAACTATGAGTAAATCTGGAACTTAACAAGGCTTAAAATAGGCCTGGGTCACAAATCTTTCTAACTGTGTGATGGGCTGGTGTTCAGTGCAACAACGAGGTCTTTAAGAAAAGAAGTAAGTAGGAAAAAGCAGGGTGACTAGAGTATGGGGAATGGAAAATAATAAAGGTAAGTTATTCCTTCTCATTTTATGTTCTGAAACTCAGAGAAAGCTCACACAAATGGTAAACATATGGAATAAATTATCAGGAAAAGTGATCTCAAAACAAAAACTACAACAGAGTTCAAGTGACACCCTTGACTCATTTCTGGAACAGAAATGGATGGAGCCGTAAAGTCAACACAAGAAAGCAGGATTATGATTAACCTGAAAAAGGGCAAGTAAATTAAGACTACAAGCCATTTTCCTGTTCCTTATGGCAGCTTCCCAAGACTGCACATCTGAAACGTGTAATTTAACATAAGCCCAAAGAGCCCTCCTTGCCAACTACAGAAAAGTTAATCAAACATATTCTTGTACCAGAAGAGCAGTGGGTATTTATACAAACAAAGAGGCAAGACCTATTTATACACATATGCAACCAGATACATGTGTATGTTTATTTTGAAATTAGATAACTAACATAAAAAGCATTATGCAACATTATACAGTGTCAGTCAGTTAACCACTTGAATTTCAGTCAAGATGGCCATAAAATCAGGTAATAAAGCTGCAATGCTTTGAAAACCCAGATGTATTTGAACTGAGTTGTTCCATGCAATTAAAAGAGATGTGAGGTCAGGAGAACAATACAATCTAACACCACATCTACATTGCAGACTTCAGCTGGTACAGCAACATCAAGCAGAAGTACAAAGCTGTTTAATACCTGACTGATACAGCTGTACTGCCAGCTGTGCCACAAGTGTTAATATAATTAGACCGGTATAAAGGTGCAATTTCATAAATGTAACTTCTTTTCCTTACCATTTTTTCAACACTGGCATGATATACAGATGTGCTAACATAGCTGCAGCTCTAACACAAACACTTTCTGAAGTAATAACATAGATACAGCCAAAACCACCGAGGTCACAGAAGCACATGCTAAGTGTTTACTTTGACTATTTCTACACTAAACATATTACATCACTGATGTGCTCCAAATACATACAACTAGGGATTTGCAGGAAAAATATACCAAAGCTGCCCCATAAGCAAAACTTCTACAAAGTCAATCCTTCCAGCAGCCCAGCTGTGTTGCTTAGGAACAGCATTTCTTCCTACCTCTGCCCACACATCCGTGCTAACAGATGCCAATACCAACAGGCCTGTTCCCACTGCTTCACTTCCCATTTCTTATTTCACTACATGCCTCGTGTGCATTCAATCCCCTTCTCTCAAATCCTCTGGCTTTATTTTGCCAACTGCAACCACTGGTATATGGGTACAGCTGTGGCATGAGGTGAAGCTGCAGTCTGTTGTCCCAAACCCCGACACCGGTAATGACAGCAGCCCCAGAGGGAAGAGGGAGAACCGGCAGGGCCGTGCTGGATGCCGGAGCCAACCGCCTCTCCCTTGTTGCCTCAGCAGCGCCATCCCACCTACCAACAGGTGAGCTACGGTCGGCACGGTGCTCTGAATAAAGGCTGAAAAGATATGTAAAAGAAATTAGGTTCAAAACATATCGCCCCCCGTAACCAGAAAACCCATCACCTCCCCGCCCGCCCCTGGGAGTGGAGGCTTTGAGAAAGGCCTGACGGTCGGGCGGGACAACGAATGGACCAATCAGAGAGCAACTTCGGGCACTCTTATCCAATAGACAACTTCTCCCGGGCTTCAGGGCGGAGGCGAGCAGAGGGCACCATGTTCGTTTCTGGCAAGAGGGACGGGCCTGCAGGATGCCCTCACGCAAAATGGCTGCTGGAAGCGGTCACGTGGGAGGCAGTCCTTCGGGGCGGGGGCGTTGCTGGGGGGGGACACCCAGCAGCGAGTATAAACATCGGGAGGGGGATGAGGCGCATGCGCGACGCCGGAGGGCGGGGGGAGCCGGGGGACGGGGAAAAACGTCATGAAACCCCGCCCCCGCGGCGCGAAGCCCCGCCCCCGTGGCTGGCGGCCGTGCCGCTGCGGCCGGGGGGCGGGGCCTTCGCTTCCTCCCTGGCGGGACCGGGACGAGCAGCCGGGCCCCGCCCGCGGGGTGTCCCCCGCCGCCCGCAGCATGCACGGCGCGCTCGGCCTCCCCGAGGAGGTCCGCAGCCTCCTGGCAGGTACGGCCGGCCGCCGGCAGGCAGGCAGGGAGGGAGGGAAGGAAGGAAGGAAGGGGGGAGGGCTTCCCGGGGGGCGGGCGGTGAGCAGGGCGGAGGGGAGGCCGAGGGGGGCGGGCCGGCGGGGGGTGTGACGGGCCGGGGTAGCCGGCGCGGCCGGGGCGTGCGGGGCGACCGGCTCTTGAGCTGCAGCGCTGGCGGAGCGCTCCTCGGCGGGCGCTGGACGCTCGCTTCCACTCCGTGGGTTCGGGGCTTCTCCCCTCCCCGCCAGTTCCTCTTTTCCGGTCACTTCCTCCCCCGGTCGCCAGCGGCAGCGGCGCTCCGGCGCGGTGCTGCCGTTCCCCTCCCCACGGCTGCTCCGCGCACCCGAAGGGAGGAAGGAGAGAGGTCTGGGTCCCGCTCTCCCCGCTCCCGGCCCGGCCGTCGTGCTGCGGCCGGGCGGTCGCAGTCCCCCTCCGCCGCCTCAGCGACGGGGTGAGGTGCGGGACGTCCGCAGAGCTCCGCCGCGGGTGTCAGCCCTCGGCTGACACGCGTGTGTGGACGGGAGTGGAGGCCCGGCAGGCCCCGTGGCCCCTTTCCTGACCGCTGAGCTAACCTCTGAGCCCTCAGGGGAAGCTTTCTCCCCTCCAAGGTGTGTCAGTGGCCGGGCAGGTCCTGTGGGGAGTTCACCTTGTCGGGTGCTGTGCTGGCGCCAGCTGGGCCGCTTCCCCGAGTTAACTGAAAAAATTAAAAACCTTCTCTGCTAAACAGTTGAGGCTAATGCGGAAGTGGATTAAGGTGTTACTGAAGTGCTGGCATATTGTCAGGTCAGTCAAATACATCTGACTGACTGTCCACGCTCTCATGGATATGTTGGAGCATGGGAGTGGGATGATTTCTCACCATGAAAAGTTGGTAGCAATAGAGACTTAAAAATGCCGGTCATGTTTTTTATGCTGAAGATTTCCATTTCATTTTTTTAAAAAACTTTTTTTTTTTTTTCCTGTCCATTCAAACAAATTACGTATTTCCAGTTTGGGATTTCTTTTTACCTTTCTGAAAAACTCATAGAAGGCTTTGCTATCCTGAAACTGTTTCAGTGAGAGTACCTTGCTTTTGGGAACTTCGGTTTCTGCCACAGGAGCTTGTATAGCTCTGTGTCATTCAAATTACCCATGTTTTTAAGAATCTTCCCTCTGAAATGAAGTACTCGATTACATGACTGGGCACCTGCTAGAATCTAGTGTGGCTCTTTACCTTTGGAGACTGTTCTTTTTTAAAACATTTTGATTGTGAGCGTTAATGTTTGAAATATATTGCTCTTACCAGTCAGTCTTCTCATCTTTAAAGCACTTCTGCCAACTGTTTAAAGTGTATTTGTAACTACTATTTATAATTACCTTATTTGCAGATCATACCATCTGTAGTAACACCTGCATAAAAGGCCACAAGAAAAAAGGAAAGCTTCTGATGATTCCTTCTATGGCATAGATTCTTAATCATTGAAAAAAAAAATTAGCCTAAGAGAGCCTTTTGTTAGTTTCTGTGGTATTACTGTATTCTGGACCTTGTGATCACCTGAAGTCTGTGTGTGTATGTTTGTTTCAGAGTTGTTTTCACTGGGTGAAGCTGATCTTGAAACTCATCAATGTTTTAAGTGCTTTTATGATTTTTTTGGGGGTAGGGTGTGATGCAGATGTGTTCATTCTGGGCTGTGATTACTTTTTTGTCATAGTGCCTCATTTACACAACATGTCTTTCTCCCCATCTTTATCCAGTCTTCTATGGCAAGAGTGATACAAAGTTTGTATTTTGAAGTGAAACTGAGAACACCTATTTTCCCTCAAGGAAATATATTCTTTCAGAGTTCCAGTGATCAATGGCCTAAATTATATACAGGTTTCTAGTGTTTGTACAGCTTCAGCTGTTTTGGAAGAAACCAAGATGGTTTATTTAGTGCTGTCTATAGAACTGAAATTAAGAGGAGAATGGAATGGTTTACCAATGATTTTTAAATCTTTGGTTTATTATTATGGTAGTGTAAATGCTACATAATACATCTCTACCACTGTAATGGTAATATTTTCAACTTAATTTGCATTCACATGCAATTTTATTTTGGGACAATGCAAAATGAGCTTGGCACTTGTTAATTTTATGACAGTGTAATTTTGGAGTAAGCAGAAATCTAGCAGGGTGGAGATGGGGTGAGGAACAACTAAGAGTTTGTAACTTTCACTCGTTACTTGCAGAATTATCAAAGGGAAACAAATACAATTATGGTTATACAATGTAAAAATTCAATAACCCTATTCCTTTTTTTAAAAAAATACAGCATTAATTTTTACAGTTTGTATATGTTATGTTAACCTCTCCTTTTTTTTTTTTTGTTACCAGTCAGGTGCATGAAAGTTAGAAACTAGAGTAGTTCAGACTGTATAAGCCGTTATTTCACTGATATGTTTAGGTTCTTATAGTCTTTAATTATATAGTCTCCTGCTTCTTTTTGCTCAAACTATTCATGTAGTGAAGATGTATGGTAATGGAGGAAGGAAGGGAGCTCTGTAATATCTTTACTATTCATTAAGCAACCTTTACACAATACAAAGACTGCAGTGAGTAGATAGTTATTAATTTCTTCATGCTCTTCTTCGAGGGTGCTTCTTAATGTATTATTTTAATGGCTCACAAGTATTGATTCAGCACCTCTTTGAGATGAGGGAATATTGTTTTCCCATAGGTAAAATTAGTGTAATAAACAAAATGTGATCTGGGGTTGCAAAAAACAATCAATGGTGGAACAGAATTAGAATTCAAATTCACTTGCCTCCATGCTGTGCTGATTCCTCCAGAAAATAATGTGAGTTGGATGTCTATATTCAGTGGCCATTATGAGTGCCAGGGACATCTTCATATTAGGTTCTGTTGAGAACATGCAGTTAATGTCTGGTGACAAGCACCTTTTTTTTAGCCTGATATTCACATAGCAGTGAGGCAGTGACAGATACAAAATCTCATAAATATTGTGCTCTTCCTCCTGCCCTTGATCTTTTTGCCTGCTATTTCCAACTTCTGCAACAAGAGGAGGACTGATCATATGGATTTCCTTATCCCTGCTTAGCCTTGATTGATTGTTGGAGTACTGTCCACCCACTATGCTGAACAAGTAGGGCTCCTACTGGAAAACATACTAAGTGCTCCTGTAGTTAAACATGCCGATAATGGGAATAAACACACCAGGGGATGAATTAAAGTTGCACAGGAAACTTTCTGACTTGTGAGTACTTTACTTTGAACCTAAACAATATTATATCTTTAACGCAAAAACAAATTCTGTCACACATGCTGGCAGGGTCATTATAGTTGCATGTCAGTGGTGCTGAAATTTTCCAGGCAGAAGCACAGCTTGAGCTCAGGGCTAACTGTATTAGCTGGAAACAGGAGGAAGCTGTTTCTATAAAGTTGAAGGGGAAAGGTCAGTGCGGCAATGGGCTTACTGCAGAGGGTTGTTGGGATTTCACAATCCCATCCTCTTTTCTCTGACTTGTTCAAATTGTGGGAGGGAAACACTGGAGACAGAAACAGGGTCCTCTGGTCATGAGTTGAACTTCTGGTGGGAAGAGAAAGTAGTTTTGTTGCTCTTTCACTTCCCTCTTTACACCTGGGAGGTGTGTGGTAGTGTATATGGCTTATTCATTCCCTGCCTGTGTCTCTGCACCTTCTAGACTATGCTTGAGATTTTGGAATTTAGTGAAGGAAGCCTAGCCCCACTGTGTCTTTTCTTCTTTTGAAAAGGTATCCTCTGTCGTGTTCATATGTTCATGATTTTTTTTTGTGGGTGTTTGGTAAAGTGGGATGTTACTTATTTGGTTTTTTTTCCCCTTGCTGTCAAATTATTATTGGTTATGTAGATTGTTGGAGGCCTGCTCATTTTTGTTTTTCCTTTCTTTTTGATACACGCTTTTAAGTTTTGGCTTCTTCCAAAGGAGGAGGCTTCTCCCCGAAGTGTATTATTTCTCGTATAATGTAAATCAGACTGGTTGCTTCAGTTATCTTGATTGGAAAAAACTTGACTTTTTCTAGTAATGGAGGTTTAGTCGGAGTTAAGATTTCTTTATTTTTTTGAAAAAGTTTTTGATGGTGTCATGATCATTAGATGTATATATCATTTATATAATTTCCCACTTACCTTCATGATGCCTGAGACTATAGTAATGGTCCTATTCCTTTATTTATTTTTCCTTTAACACTTTGCATTATTTCTGGTATTTCTGAATCTTCTGTATCCATATTTTAAAAGTCATGAAGATTTTTGCTATGAAAGTGGAATAAAACTCTTTCTCTAGTTCATATGGAACCTTATATGCAGTTCCAATATCTGTTTTCCTTGTTCTGCTCAGCAAACCCCCCAAACTAAACAGAAACCAATGTTCTTGCCCTAGAGATTGTTTCCAGCCAGATATTAATTTTGTTTAAATGCTCAGTCATATTGTCCAAATTGCCTTTTTTCAGTGTGATTCCTCTAGTTTTTTCTTCAAATTAATATTGTTTATCCACTTGTTTAGTTGTATCCTGGAAATAGCATGCAGAACAGGGCAAGGCAAGCAAACTCTGAGACAGTGAATCCAGTGCATGAATTTGATTTTGCTTGCATATTATTTTTGGGCACTACAGTAGTTATATTTAGCCCTGATGCCCTTTTTTGACCTCCTTGTCAGCTGTTGCTTGACTTGCTCCTTACATTCCAGTCATAGGAAAAGCCACATAGGTACAGTATATCTCCTCTTTGTTGGCTGGTTCAATTTTAAGAGGATGTTGTGGTTTAAAACTTTACTCTTTGTTTTAAAGTATTATTTTCACATTTCCAAGGCTTTAACGAATGCTGGTTCTTGCTGAAGAATCCATCTTTACAAGATAAACCAAGGTGATTATTGTAGACATCTTCTAAGTAGACATGTATTTACAGCTTTGGTAATATACATCTATTTCTGTAGTAATGGAATAAGAATAGAAATAGTGAGGTGAAAAAATGCACAGAGGCATTCCTGGTAAGAAATAACCTCCAGTGATTTGAAACATAGTTCAATTGTCTCTGCCATAAATTTGAGAATAAGTGTCATATACGGGTGATAAAAATGGCATAGGCTATTTTTTATATACTCATTATTCACTTAGTTTGTCTTTTTCAATTAACGTGGAGTCTATCTTTCTCATCTGACTGGGTTTACGTTTCTTTCATAATCATATGTCAACAAACCACAATAGATGCAGCATAATGTGGCATACAGTGTAAATCTTTAGGTTAATCCTTAACATTTTTTATTATCGTTCATTTGGAATCACTTTAACTTGATCATGATTTGCACTTGTGATTTTTTTTTTTTTTTTATGATATGCTTAATATGTTACAGCTTGATCTTTCCTCACCTCTTTAATGTAAAGAGAGGATGTTCAACTATTTGGCCAATGAGATTAGATACAATTTGAAATGAGATATCCTCAATTATAAATTTTTTTTCTTTGACTTCTTAAAGGAGTTTTATCTGTTTACTTCTTCTGAGGAGTCTTAGCAGTCTGAGTGTGCTTCTACTTTCTAAGTGACTGACAAAACTGTTGAGTGTCAGCATTTGTGGTTGTACTGACTTTGTATGTAGCAGCATGGCAAGATAGCCTTGCTTTTGGGGGTTTAAGGTACAGTGGTTTCTAAAGGCTATCCTTTCCAGGACTTTGTGCTAAAAGGAATGCCTACTTACTTGTTTAGGTTGGATCAATGTGATATTTTTAGGCATTTTAGTGTGTCTGTCACTTTTATTTTACATCATATGTTCTGTTTCTGCCTAACTGTGTATATATATTTAAAAGACAGTTTAGCAAACTTTGGAGAGAGATTTTTAAATATAGTTTGGAAGGAAGGGGGAGAGCAGAAGTAAAATCCTCATATTTTTTGATTCAGAAGGACAGGCAGTCACAGATATTGCTTGATAATTTGTATTCAGACCTGTTCCCCATTAATGAATTGCATGAAAACTTCGAAATCAAATTAATTGCTTTCTAATGCCAGCCCATGTAAAACTGAAAGATATGTGGCATTCTGTTTAATGTTGGTCACTTTTGGACAGTGTGTGTGCACAAATGTGCCGAGCTTGCAGCTACCTTCCAAAATAGTCTGGCCTGTCTTCCCAAATTCTCTGGCTTGCAGCCAGCTTCTGGCTCTCAGTCCTTGAGATGGAGGAGAGAGATGCAAGAAGGCTGGTGGGTGGAGGTATTATTCTACTGACCTGCCATTCCCTTCTTGTGTGACTGGCAGCACATCTGCTAGGTGATCCCATGCAAGTGTCCCTTGTCATGTGACAGATGCGTGTCCAGCCACAAAACAGGAGCCTGCATTCTTCTCGGGTCACGGACAAGGAACCGTGTGCATGCCCTGCCATGTGAGTGGGCACACACCTATTTCATTGCCAGTTTATAATTGTTCTCTGTCATTTGAATGTCATGAACTCATCAGGTAATAAAGAAGTGACAAACTGTTTGATAATGTGATGGACAACAGTTTGGTTATCTACAGAAGGAGGGGAGAAAGGAAGACCCAGGGCACAGTCTGAGCACTTCTATGAGAGTCTGTTTGGCCCACCCTGACACAAAAATGAGGTATTTCTATCCTGAATACATTTGTTTATTGGGTGCGACTTATGATCATGATATTAAACTCTGTTAACAGCAAAGTGCTATGATTTGTTATAATTAGCACTCTTTAATGCAGCAGTTGCTTTGGGCTAAAAATTTACAACATTCTTGAAAAAGCCCATCTGCATAGTTTTAGCCTTCATTAAAGAAAATAGCCCCAAAGACTTAAAATAATGAAAACTTGGTGTTGTCTGTTTATAATCGTTGAAGTAGGGAGAACCACAAAATGTTTTAACAGCGAAAAGCAAAATAAATCTTAGCTCTTTTCATTGTAAAAGGAACGTAGATGAAAATAACATTAAAATGGCCTTTTAGATTTTGACTGTTGTATGAACTGGCAATTAAGCTTTGAACTGTATGAGCTGGTTGGACAGAGCTAGACTGTAGCATGACTTCCCTTTTCTGTCAGTTTGTAACCTGTATTGACAGAGCGATTTGTGAGTGAATCATCAATCTAATCTTTCAGTTCAGCAGCTATTGTTTATTTCTGGAGGCAAATAATTTCTCTGGTGTATGGTTCAGACAAAGTTGAAATCACAAGCTTATGAAATGGAGCAACAACTATAGGCATTCAAGCTATTAGGCAGTCTAAAAAAGACGTGTTGAGTAAGTTTCCAAAGTTTATTTCTCTTTGAAATTTTTGTGTTTTCAGTGGAAACAGCTGAGTTTCTGCAGTGTGTGGTACTAAATAGCTGCTCAATTTATCAGGAACAAACAATTTATGGAAATAGATAATTTGCTTGGTTTGTTGTGTGGTAACTGATTAATAAAAGTGCTTTTAAATCAAGAGTCTGTTCAAAGAGGTTTTCTTTTTGGAGTTTATCTTCTATTCCTTTTTAAATTCCACAGTGGACCAACTGCTACTGAAGTATGAAAGAAACATGTCTACACTCAAGTGCTTGTGACCACTAGTTTACGCTTTCCTTTTCTGTATAGCATTAAACCAGTAGAGATCAAATTTTTCCTGGAGAAGGAAGAGCATGTAAGTGACTAGAATAGTGGTGAGAAGTGGGTAAATTTTGCTGCTTCTGTTTCAGGTTCACTGTATGAGACTTGAATCTGTCACACTGAAGCCATGAGCTCTGTTCTCATTCCAAGGTAACTCATTTTGTGGAATGTCAGAGAAATTGCATGAATACCCCCTTATGTTAAGACAGTGATGAAGTTTTCTCTGACGGCAGGGACTGCTCCTTCATGCGCTTCTATGGTGTGGCAGTACAGGTAGTGAAGAGATTATCATAACTTTCTTGCTTCTTGTACAGAGGAGCTTAGGATAAGTTACTTGTCTCATGTGCATCTGGCACATCCTGAATGGCTGTACAACGCTAGATCAGAACATGGCTTGAGTGAGATATATAACATCCTATGTAATGGTGAGTAGATAAGAATGATCTATGATACATTAAAGCATACTTTTCAGGTGAACTTTTAGCATCCTGTTGAAGGTCATGTGTACATCAGGTCTGTCTTCATATTTTGGGGTTGTGATGAATCAAGCTATAGGGTTTCTCTGGACATGTTCCATGGTGAGTACAGTGCACTGTGATTGTGGATACCTAAGCTTGGAGGAATTGTTTTATAATCTCATGGGAGAAGGAAGCCATCCCAGGGATGTCTTCTCTGTAACTGCTGCTGTTTAGAAACAACAAACTTGTCAGGATCTTGTGCATGCTTGCTATCTTTCTGTCTCTCTCCTCCCCCCCTCTCCTCCAACTCATTATCTACTTATACTGAGAATAAATGGAGCATCTATTTCTGCCCTGTTCTTCCACGGTTGAAAATTCTGCATTATTTGTGCTTTGATGTCCAAGCTTTTCCATAAAATAACAGATTCTGTCAGCAATGTAGTTAATCCTCAGATTTTTCTATCAACAGTGTATTTGAAGCCAGAAGTGGTAATTCTGGTTTATGATAATCAAGTTGGTTTATCTTCCACACATACTTCTTAATTGTGTTATCTTAACATTTTTATTTGAAAAAAGCTTTGATAGTCAGTCAAAACCCGAGATTGCAGAGTTCTCAGCTGACTTCTGAGCTTTCCCAAGAAGAAGCCCACTGAGTTTAAATGAAGACTTCTGAAGCAAAGTGCTGTGATTAATGTGTCCGAAGATTACTGTACAATCACGGCTCCTTGTTTATAAACGTGACCTAATTCCTCAAAGCTTTCACATATTGCTGCCTAGGTAGAACTTTGAAGCAGCTATCTAATTTTTGAAATAAATATGTAAAAGTATGAAGGAACAAATATTTAATCAGTCTGTCCCTCTCAGAGTGAAAGGTTGGTCTGTACTGGAAAATCCTGTTGGGTTTCACTGAGAGAAAAAACGGTTGATGGTTTTGTTTTTTGCTCTCAGTAATAAAAGTACGGGATTTTTTGACTTAAGTTTTGTTGTTGGTCAGTGTGTTTGGATTGTGTGGGTCCTCAATTGCCCGCTTGATTGGAAATTCCAGTCATTGGAATTTATGAAGACATATACATTTTCTATGGGTTAGCACAAAATGTTTCTAGGGATGCATGGTGTATGGCATAGAGGCTGTTGGGGGTGTGTCTGGAGGATTCATTAATACACATGTTAAGTGCCTTTCCTTCTGTCCTTTTAAAGAAGGAATGCTACAGAACTGAGTCTGGGTCCCCCTGCTTCAGGACTGCTTTGGAAAATGTAATGGGGAAACTTCTCTGTCTAATGGGGAGGGGGAACAATATATTTCTTCAGAACTTTAAAATACTTTAAAAGGAAGTGAAGATTTTTGCCACACTTTCTGAAGACAGCAATCTAAACATCTAGATAATAATCTGGTAAATTATTTATAAAGAACAACATCTTTGTAATAGCTATGCTGCTGTTCCCAAAGAGTAACTTTTGACTTATTTGTTTTCTTGCGGTCTGTAATATAAAGTGGGATATGTTTCCGTTGAACTTCTGTTTTTTAAAGAAAAAAGCAGGCAGTTAGAAAGTTTCAGTTAGAAAACCTGCAGTAATTATTAATTTACTGTTGCTTTAAAATGTAAACTTTGTATGCAAATATTTGACTACTTAATTGACTCTTTTGTATTTCTTTATGAAAATGGAATGTCTCATCTGATTTGAAAAGTTACAGGATTAAAATAGTTCTATCCATATCTATTTGCATCTACACAGATTGAGCCAAAGTGTATCTATATGTGTGTGTGTGTGTGTATGAGAGGTGGGAAGGCACTGTCTGGGTGTTTTTGTTACTTATGTATGCTTTCCCTTATTCAGTGAACAGTTACTTCATACAGCTGAGAAATTTAAGTTAACAAGCAGTATTTTTTGGTCATCTTTCTACTTTTCAGGATAATTGTATGTTGATTGGTAAAGATAAGAAACTTTTACAATTAGTTTTTGCAATTGTTTTTGTTAATCAAGAAAACATAATATTGGAGGAGTTACACTCTCCCAAATTCTGTCACTGCATTGTTTTTACCCTATGGAATGGATATTTACTATATTACAAAGAACCATGGTAACATTTATGGAATGCCTTGATTCTATATAACTGTATAAATGTATCTTCTATACAAGAATTAAAAATTACTGTGTACGTTAGAGCCTCAGTTTATGATTTTATAAGTGCAGGTATGTTTAACTTCAGGTACACGCTTGAGCTTGACTCTTTTGATATGGTTACTGTTTGCAGGATTAAGGCTTTGGATATGAACTTTTAGTCAAGTAGAGAGTTCAGAGGCAATGTGAGAACACTGGAAAATACTGTAACCAGTAAATGACCTGTATTAGTAGCTGGGTAGGCGTTACTCCTGAAATAATGAAGTACTCAACCATTTTTGTAACTTGAACTTCTGAAATAACATGGCAGTAATGCAGGCATAAAGGCTGTTTCCATGTTTTAGCTTTATCCCTTACTTTAGGTGATGGAAAGTAGTTGTTAAAGTACTGCAATTTCTTAGGACTTACGTGGCATAATTAAGCGAGCAAGAATCGAATGTCACCATGGGATTTGCTGCACTAAGCATAAGTAGATCAAAGAACAAATGTATCCCATTTAGAACACAAAATGTCCACTAACTACACTGTGTATAGGCTTGAAAATAATTTTCTTAGTTTTCTCACAGTAATATCAGGACAAACTCATTACAGCAGTGTTTATCTTTTTTTGAGGTGTATTTTTTTTTCTTTATTTAGATGTTGACACATTTATTTCCCAAACTCTAAAAGGAGAAAATCTATCAAAGAAAGCAAAAGAAAAAAGGGAAGTTCTTCTTAAGAAGATAAAAGATGTTAAGGCAAGGTAAGTGAACTTTATGGCTTTAATATGTTAGAAAGTCACTTAACGATAACTTAAAGTTTTCACAATCTTTTAACAATATTAACAGTTAAAAATCTGTTTAGGTCCTGATTTTGGCAAATAATCTGTATGGGTTCAAGTCTTTATATCTTTCTTGAAGATCCTACAATTTAGTAAAAAATGGGAACGTGTTTGTTCCATTTGAATTACTGTACCCCTGACTGCAAGCTGGTTGGGTAGAGCGTGCCTTCACCTCTGTTTTGGTAAAGTTCATTAAAATCTGAGAAATATAATCCATTGAGAATATGAATGAGCTTCCTGTTGCCATACTCAGCTGGTATAAAACAGCATAATTCAGTGCTGACTTTGCTTTACTGTATATTCTGTCATTTAGCTCTGTCTGTAATAGAAAATTGAAATGTAACTGGAAACTGTTTAGAGATCATAAGTTTGTTTTAGCAGTGTTTAAAACAGTGAAGTACTATGACAGTAAGCAGAGGGCTGTGATTTGTTTTTTTTTTTAATATTGGGTATGATTTGAGATCTGTTCTATTGTGCTTTAATTTCCGACAAACAATTCAGCTAAAGAGATTTGGCTGTAGTTTTATTTGCACTACAAAATTTTCTTTGCATAATCTCTTTTTACAACTCTAATCAACTAGGATATAATCTAGTACTTGCTGTTCTTTTCCTACT
This sequence comes from Athene noctua, assembly GCF_965140245.1. Lineage (NCBI taxonomy): Eukaryota > Metazoa > Chordata > Aves > Strigiformes > Strigidae > Athene > Athene noctua. Next base: position 139,995,458 of record NC_134038.1, on the reverse strand, counting down.
GTTGTTTCCAAAGTGTTTTTCTACTGATTGCTCCTGTGTGATGTCTTCTAACCTCTCCTTTGATGACATGCTCCCGCCTGTGTGGCAACTTGTTTACAGTTTCAAAGACGGCACAATCATCTGGTGAGAGCATCATTCTTTGTATCATGCTAACTGTAGGAAGACATGGGATGTGTCCCAAAAATCTTTTAATTGAAGGTTTGTTTGCCTTTGAGCCTTTGGTTCAGGCTGTAAATGCTTAGGGAACTACTTTTCCATTTATTTATTTTATTTTAATTATATTTTTTTTAATAAGGAATCAGGGTTTTCTTTCTCTCTTTTTTTTTTTTTTTTGTGCCTTTCCTCCTGGGTTATTGAGCTTACTGGGACTGTACAGATGACTTGCATATACAGCACTACAGACTTTTTTCTTCAGTCTGATGACTCAACTATGCTTTTTTGGATGATACAATATCAAAAGATGGAACCTGCAGTTGTGAGCACAGCTGACACTGAATCCTTTGCTATTCATTTACATGACCCTATGATTTCACATCTTATTTTAATTTCTAATTCCTTCCTCATCTCCTGTAATGTTATTCACTGTTAACAGCGTTTTGCTTTTCATGCAGGCTACAAAATATATGCACATTGTAGTTAGCTTTGATATTCACATCCCACATATTGGGCTGTGCCTAACTATTACTGCTACTTGCTATGCAGGGTTTCTTAGATCTGGCCTTTTATCTCTGTTTGCATTTCTGTTTTTTATTCCTAGATCCTTCCTTTCTCCTGCTTGTTACTTGTAAGCATCTTCTTACTGACTAACCTGATACGTGCACTATGGCTTGTTGTCTATAAAGATGGTCTTGTAAGCTCCATTTTATTTGCTAGTTATTCCTAGTGAAATCCACTTCTTTTCACATGAACTCTAGTCCATGCATGCTTTTTGAGATGCCATTTTACATAACTTTGTCCTGATTATTTATCTTTATACTTTATCCTGTATTTATCAAACTGTATCCCGTGATTATTTGTGTTTATGAAATACCAAGATTTAGCTCTGAAGAAACGGTTTTTCCCCCCCTTGCATGATAGAATTATTTTTTTTTTACACATTAAATAAGTTGAGATCTTATTTGATTTTTTTAAAATTAGGTATGCATGAACTTTAAAATTCTGGTTAATGATGAATACTATTTCATTTGTATTTCATAAATTACTGCAACTAAATTAACTGTTTGTGGATTTTTTTTTCCTGCTGACCTACCATGTTATTTTAAAAGTATGCTTAGTTTCTTTTACTTGTGCACAAAACTTTTTGAAATATATTAACATATAGAAGGTATGCTAAAATTAAAGATGCTTTTGTATGTTTATACCTTAAGATTTCTGAGCAGATTGTACATTCCTAGAAAAGGCTGCTCTACCTGAGTTTGGTTTTGTTCAAGTCTTATTTGAAGTGATTGGGGATTCTCTCAACTGCAAAGGCCAAATCAAAACTGAGTAAATAATTTAGCTGAAAATAAAGACTTTAAAATTAATAATGAAAGCTTGCAGTGCTAAGTTTCAACAAAAAGCTTATTGAGAACTAGTAGTTGTTCTATGCTACGTTCTAGTATGGTGGATTTGCAAATGTGCATGGCTTTATGTTGTTTCTTCTTCTTTCTGCAGTTATCCTCAAGAATTCCAGGATAAAGGTAAATCTCGTGCCTTTCCCCCGCCCCCCCCCCCCCCCCCTTCTCCCTCATCGTGGTGCATTTTTGCCCACTGACGGACTCAGTGTCGATGAGCTGATGCCGGGGCAGCGGCGCAGGGCTGTGCCCTGGTTGCCTCCCGAGGCCGAGGGGGCTGGCTCCCCCTGCTGAGGAACGCAGGGAAAAGCTTCCCAGTCGCAAAGCTCTCGCTACTCCATCGCTCAAAGCTAGGTCCAGTTTTCTTCGTTAAACACATCTAAGGGCACTTAGTGATGAAAAGATTGGTTTAGAAATGTAGCTCAGAGTTTAATCTAAATGGAGCTTGTTATGTCTGGCTTAACAATGGTGTAGCATTGTGAAAGACCATGTGATGCAGGTTTGTGTGTTTGTTTTTTTTTTTTTTTGTCAGAGGAAGTGTATGCAAAGCATCCTGCTTAGGAGATAAAGTTTTAATAGGAATAACTTATTTCAGACTTTTTTCTTAACAATGCAAAAGTCTTCAATTCCATAGTGATGTTCCTTTAACCTTTTAATAGGATCATCTAGTGGCAATATGATATTGGCTTTCGATCCACAGTGAATGAATGTTTTCACAGTGCAGCAGGAGCTCAGACCTTTAGTTGGAGAGGAGATGATTTAGTGTGCAAGTAATGAAAATTGAAGTGTGGGTTATCTATTGTCTTCTAGTGGAGTTAAAACAAAGCTGCAGAGTTCAGTTTAGAGAAGACCGAGGAGTTTGTTGCTCCAGTGTTCTGTTCTGTAACTAAACCTGGAAGGGCTCTTATTTCCATGATGCTAATTCTTGGGGTCATGACCTATAGCCTGTGGATGTTGGTATGAGGGTCACAGTGCGAGGTCAAAAAAGCCTGTGCAATGCCTCACTTTTTGCAGTGGTTGAAGAGCTGTCTGTTTTTGGACAAGGAGGTACAAATGTGTAGGCTACAGCATGCCTCCTGATAAAGTGAAAATATGTAAGCTGTATTAGGCAAGTAATGTTATAACAAGGCACAACAAGTTCATACGTTTCTTATCCCTGTTTAAATCAAGTTATATAGCCATATCATTTCAACTGAAAGAGAAAATATAACTTGAAACTTCCCAAAGATTGCCAAGATTTTGTAAACTCAAACTATGTGATTATTTAAAAATTGTATTAAAATAATCTGCTGGTTTTTTATATTGCACATCAGCACCCTTGCTGAAGTTAAAATGTAGTTTCCCTCCTCTTCTCACTGTCCAACAGAACTAAGTGTGGAAAAGTCAAATGTTATTTTATTAAGAAAATGATTAACATGAAATGAGGTTGGATGGTTGTTTCATTGCAAATGCATGTGACTTTCTGGAGAGGAAGTTTTTTAAGATTTAGTAACTTTCTGAGGCTGTGACTAACAAATGTGAGTTGTTTACAAAGATCACTGTTTGCATTTAGTGGTTTGCTTTTTTTGAAGGTCAAGAAAATTCTAGACTATTTGCATTCTTCATTGGCAATTTGATTCAGAATTTATTTTCTGATTCAACAAATTATTAATAAAGATGAGATTTCATTTTATCCAGCTGGATGATTTAATTGCTATAGTCTGTAATTGTTAGTGTATAGCTTGCTCTGATTTCTGTGAAAATTGTATTAAGCCTTATTCTTTTTCTTAGAGTGCATTTGATTCCTAAGAAGGATATATTGTGCTTTTTAAAAAAAAATTCTCATGTGTCTCTAGTTCAGATTTGTAGAACTATGTACAGATGGGGAAGCTTGTGAATGCTGGTGCTTTAGTTTTCTTTCAGTATTTGTCAATAAAATGACAGGGCTATAAAGTGATACCATTGTCTCCTGCAAGCGAGGATAAATTTCTTCAAATTAATGTGTATTTACATGCATGAATATGGAAAAAAATCACAAGAAATGGGAGCCTGCACTTATTTGCAAAATATTTGAGGGAATGTGTTTCAATGATATGGGTTGTTGATATAATTTCCAGAGTTCAAGAAGTGTGTGCTGAACTTTCATTGGTTGTGTCATTCTTACTTTAGGCCTGTACAAATTAGGCGTGACTTGTGTAGGTGTAGAACAAAAGACCCACATGGAGGTAAGCAGTCAGATTCTTGGCCAGCTACTAGTGGAACAAAGAAGTGGCAGCAGCTGAGTGAGGTCAACTTTTGTGCCCATTCATCCCTCTGTGCACACCTAGACATTTGAAAAATGGAAAATTTGAGAAAAGATTAAAACCTGAGGTGGCAGTGATGGACAGACATTTTCTTGTTCCTCCCCCCCTCCAGAGAAAGAAGAAATATCTCAAAATATGAGGTGAAAAAGGAGAACATCTTTTATGAAAAAAAGGAGGGATGGAAGCAGAAACATGGAAACTGCACTGAAACGAACTATGAAGAATAAAAACAACTATGCACATTTAGACTTCCTATTTGCTGTTCTTTGTTTGGTGGTAGCAGTTACTCCTTTCTTTTAAATGCAGATAAAATAAACTTTCTTGTAGCTGAAAGGAAAGGTGAGGAATGGTTCAAACTATGTGCCATGTTATCATGGTATAGTAATTATCATACTATTAACAGCTGTTTTCTAGAATCTTATGAGTTGTGACCTGTCATGCTTCCAGAGGCATCCAGAAGAATCTTTTGGAGGCCAAAAGATGTGGACTAACACTTTCAAAGCACCAGCTTGTCACTCCACTGTCTTTTGTCAATGTGTGATCGTGAAGTTCCATTGGCTTTGCATGTAGCGACCAGTCAGTTTGACCGAGGTATTGTATGTGAGCTCTTCCATGGGCTTTGGCCGATAGCATACAGAATTTTCCCTTTATAAAAATAAGGCAAGGAGGTTTAAAAGAAGAGTAAAAAAAAATTGAAGAGCATGTGCACAAGTAGAACCAGGCTCCTTAAAAGTGAAATAATCTGTGTGCGTATCTCTTTCACTTTCAGAAAGTGCATACGTACTTCTTTGCAACCAGACTGATGAACTTTAGGACTGTTTTTCATCCTCTTAAAAAGAGGTCGTCTTATATTGTCTGTTGGTCAGTAAATATGTTGCCAAAAGCGTATTTTGTGTCTACACACTGAAAAAATGGAGCTTTTCAGTGGAAGTGGGTACCTGTGAAAATTAAAGACATGAAATTCATTATACACGAAAGTAATTCTTGTGTGATGTGTTATCTGACTTTACACTGACTTTTACAATTAAGTGTAATGTTGATTTACATACAAGGAAAGTGCATGTTGTTCTTATGACAAAAAAAAGAGTACAATGATATTAATATCTAAGCCAGTAATCTTTCTACAAATTTTATTTTTATTTAGTTGTTATTAAACAATTACATTTATTTTATCCTTCAGTTAAGGAACTCAGTAGAAATGTCTTTTTCTCTTAGATACTGCTGGTTTTTTTTCTTTTAATTTGAAACATTAGACTCTTTATCTAAGCAGTTTAAGCAAAACCAAAAAGCCATAGTCACTCTCAAAGTGACCTGTTCTACATCTTAGAATTGGGAAGGAACTTGAAAACTAAGATAATTTTCATACAAATTTGATTCATTTTTTTTATAAGACTAATATTCTACTAAGGATATAAAAGTCTGGACTTTGTCAGAAATTCTTAGTTAATACAGTTTTTGGCATTTCTCTGTTCTGAGATTAATTGAATCAATACCATGGCTGCCAAAATGTTTAGTTAAAAGAACCTTGTTTTCAATTTATGCTAAAAATAGTGCTAGAGTTGGCAGAAGCCTATAAGCCCTAGAAACTGTATTTGTGTTTGAAGCTCACTTACCATCTGTTCTTTGCATTTATTTTAGTAAAATATATATTTTTAATCACTTTTCAAAAAAGATTCTGGCTCACTGCTGGAAGTGAGACACCAAAAGTACTAGCCAAATTGAGTCATAATATGGGAACTTGCAGAACAAGTTTTTCATAAAGCACTCGGTGCACCTTATATCTGTCTGATCTGCAGCACATGACTTTGGTACTATTTGTGCAGAAAAGTATGATACAACATTTGCTAACTACCATTTTTCAGTCGGATAAAAACTGATGAAGGTGCACTTTCATTTTCATTTCACTGTGGTATAATAGAAGATAAACCTGTGTCTTCAGAGCATTGGTGTTCTACTCAATGTAATTATTGGGAGCACCTGTAGGAAACCTTTAAATGATTCAGATGGCTCTTTGGCTCTTGGCAGAGTAGTGAGTGTCTGGAGCCTGAGACATCTGCTTCCTGGAAACAGTCAAGCTGATAGAGTAGCGCTATATGCAAAGGCTTTGTGTCTTCTGGTGTGTTGTGGTTTTTTCTTTTTTCTTTTTTTCTTTTTTGTATGGAGGTGGTATTTCCTTTTTTGTCTCTGTACACTCTGTTTTTCATTAAATGGCAGCAGGTAGGAGTCTTTTTGGACTTCAGAAAGGGAGGCAATAGCTTGTGGTCATTGGAGCAGTATGTGGGTATGAGTTTTATATTTTAACACACTCGAGCTTTCAGTCAGGAGCATAAATACACTGAAAGTATTTAGCCATAAATGGGAAAGATATGGCTTAGTAGTTACGCAGTCTGAGGATCGTCACGATGTATTTCTGCAGACACCATCAGATGCATTAAAAGTGTGCCAGATATCACTCTGTCCTGGATGTCTGGAGGGTTTCATTGTAGGCAAGTCACTGTGTTGTCCCTTTCAGCTATACGCAGCTGTTATCTGTGAAGTGTCCATGTCAAGTGCAATTTCAAGCAGCATGAGATACTGCCACCAGTGCAGCACAAAATGGACTTATCCTGATATACATCATCAGAATGAGAGGCAACTCAACAAGTAAAAGTTGTGTTGCATTTCTTGTTTGAAGTGTTTTTGCTTACAAACCTCATGTTGTTTCAGTATTGTTTTAAAAAATAGCTGCTAAGTAATTACTACTTGACCTTTACAAAACAAGTAAGTAAAAACCATCATGTTAACATGAGACTCTAGAAGACTCTTCATACAGTGAGCATACATTGAGAAAGTGGCTGTCAGAAGAATCCAGTTTTTCCGGATGACTGGTGGATTGGGTCAGTAGCATCTTCTTAAAAAATTAGCTGAGCTATCAAGGGGCCAACATATACCTATGCCAGCTTGAAAGCAACTTCATCTATTTACTTTTGTGAAAAACTGTAGTGAGAACCTTGCATTAATCTGCTTGTTGGCTTCATGCAGTCCTGTTTGGTGGTCCTTAATGCAGCGGAGATAGGACAGGAGGAAGTGATTTCAACCTGCTGTGACTTGGGACCTTCTGAAATGGCAAGAAGTGGGATGTTTTGACCTGCATGTCTTTTTATTTTTGTGAGATGTTTTATTTCTCTTATACTTGAGCAGTTTTAATGCATCACTCTGTCTAGACTTTTTTAGAAATAAATTGAAAATGTTTAGTGATCTGAGGATGAGAGCTAGCAAGTCTCTTTTGGAGGCATTGGCTGAAACATCTTGCTTGCTCTTTTTTAGATTTGGTGGTGGAAGCAGTATCTTTAATGTTTAGGAGTTCATTACTATAATCTACTACAGAAGAAAATGAATTCTTGGGGAAAAAAGAAGTTTGGACTTTTAAATTTTTGTTTAAATTGGATTATTTTAAAATAATATGGCCCTGTTCATTATATTCAGCTGGTACCAACTAAATCTGCTGGAAATCTTCAGAACAGGGGGCAGGGACTGAAGTGGAGCCCTGGCTACAATGAGAGTTTGTTTTATGCTCCATTCCTAATGTGGTACACTTACCCTTTGGTATGCATTATTTCCTAAATCAATAAATAAGCCGTAATGGAAAAGGTAGCATTTAATAAGGAAAGACATTGTATGGGTGTTCTTTTGAAGATATCACAAAATATTGATTCTGCTATTAAACCTGTAAGAGCTCAGTTTAAATTGCAGAAACCGGAGAATAGGGTCAGTTCATATACATATTTTTTATATAATTGTAACTGTTAACTATCTACTGTTAATTAAACTTTTTTTCCAACTTCCAGATAAGTCATATGGTATTCTGGGGAAACAAGAAACTATATTAATGAGCATCAACTCCTTAATTATCCTTGTGACTACATAACAGGGACACATTCATGTCATTTCTTTGTGCAATAACTTTTGCAAAGAAGTATTTTTAAACTGATCATTAATTTTATGACCACAGAAATGAGATGCAAAATTTATGCTGTTGTCATTGGCATAGGATCAAGGCACCACTGACATTATGTGTGATTGTAATGGAATGGCTGCCAACTAATGAGTCTATAGACATTTCTTTTGAGCATGCTTTGCTTTTAGATGTCTGATTAGGCAGTAATGCTTTCAATTATGCCTGCAAATTGTATTAGATACATTTACCTGATGCCCATTGTTGCTTTGTAGTTCAGTTTTCTATTACATAAATGTAAGTTGAATGCTTTTCTTTAATTTATTGATGCTTTTCGGGTGTATTTTTAGGTACTTGGCACCTGAAGAGAGTAGTGGCTTGTGATGCTCAATACTGACTCCTCTGATTGTTCAAGGAGTAACACATGTAGCCTCAAATAAAATTCCATCTAGTCTTCCTCAGTAGGTGGAGTATAAACTGCAGTGCAACACCTTGACGGAGGAGCATATAAAGTGGAGAAAGGGCAGAGATTATTCTGAGTAGGAATGCAGGAGACCCCACAGAATCAACAGGAAGCTTCTCTGATGAATTATCAGGAGCAATATCCTTATATATTAATAGCATAAGCTCCTAAGATGTCTTTTAACCCTGCCAAAATTAGGAGGCAAACCCTCGAGGTTGATATTACCACGTAGTCATTCATTTATGTAAGCACATAAAAATGCTGTGAAATGCTGCCTGTTAAAGCTCCAGAGCACATTGAGTCAGTTCTCCTATCAAAGTGCCTGCGGTTCTTCTGAATAAATTAGATGATTTAAGGATTGTACTTCAGTGTATGATATAAATTTACAAATACATTTATTTACTCTAAACGAAAAATGTTCCTTTTTTTAATTTTAATCTACTTCTGCAGGGCTACTGGTTGCTTGTACCTCTATGTAGTGTCTGACCTATTTTCCACATTTTTCACATAAAACAGTATGGCTACCTAAATGTAGTATTGTATGACATATGATTTATATACTTGCTCTGACTGTCTTAGTGAGGTGTTTTTTTTCATAGAAGTCTGCAAGCTTTTATTTAGGATTTAACATCTAGAGATTGCTTTGAAGACTGTAAACTCTCTAAAAGCACTGAACATGTAATTTTTTTCTTCATAATACCACAGCGCTTTTTTTTTTGTGGCTTTGTTTTAAGAGCATTTTGAACTTGGATACTGTAGACTTAGAACAGATACTTGTTTCGTTATAACTCTACGTTCAGTGTGCCCATGGTTTTTGTTGTTTCAAATACAGTATAAACCTGGGATAGGTACATGGTGTGCCCTAAATATGTATGTATATATTAAAAAGCCCCTTGTTTCTAGATCATCTGGCTTCTATATTAGTGCAAAGCACAAAGATTTACTGAATTTGAAATCTTAAGCGTAATTAGAAAAAGTTAGTATTGTGACTTAATGGAAAAGCAAGGTAATAGTGCAGCTATGCAAACTTACATAAGAAATCACAACTTCTCTAAAAGAGGTTATGTATTGCTAAGTGGGGCAAAATTCTCTGGAGATGTTTTTTCTACATATGTACTCACCAATTTGTCATCTGCAAGTGCTGCTCACTTAAATATACTTAGGTTTACTCTTACTATTCAGGCCATGAATTTTTGAGTGCTGGAGTGTGGTGTTTGTGGAAATGTTTTCCTCTGGAAATACAGCCTAATATTTTAAATTTATGCTGACACCTTCATGAAGGTTAAATAATAGTACATTTATGTGTAGCTGATAAGAGGACACTTTGACAACCAGGGTTTTTATATATATATATATACACATATATGTGTGTATGTATCTATACAAACATATTCTATACATTCTAGTACTAGCAAAAGTTTAGGATAGGAAAAGAGTGGAACAACTTTTGATACTGTATAGGTTGTGAATATAATGTCTGCTCTTTTTATATGGAGTCAATTGTCTAATAAAGAGGTGGAGAGAGACAGGCAGGCAACTGGTCTGATATGTAGGTGTGAAAGATGATCATGCTGTTTGTAAATATGGCATAATCTTTGCTGCTCTTGTCCTATCTGCTCTCTGGTTTTCTGTTTGAAGGAAGAGGTGAATCCTGGAGAGGGGTAATTTACTTTTGATTGGTTTGACAGGTGTGATGAAATGCAAATATTTTGATCAGATTAACACGATGGCTGGAGTGCTACTGGAAAATGGCTGTGTCAAAAATAGGCTGGAGTCAGGTTCAGATTCAAAGCAGTTGTTATATGGCATGGGACCTTGAAAGGAAGCTTACTAAGCATACTAAATTAATGAAGGGAAAAACCAATTTAGTATTCAACAATCTTGGGATGTAAAAGAACTCCAGCAAAGCAAAAAATCAGGCTTTGTTGTTTCACTTGCATAGAAAACTTGCTGTTCTTTGCTAACAACTATGGTGCTTTTTGGGCATGGACTCTGACTTTTCCATGATTTTTCATTTTTAAATGGAAAGCAAAGAGATAAAACTCAGCCATCGCTAGGCAGTCTTACTGATGAATGCAATTCATATGTCTGCAGAGAAGAATATTTTCACTATGCATGGGGTTTATTTTGGATTCTGAGAAATTAGTTTCCCAATACAGTGCTCCAGAATGGAACATATGCATAGAGAAGCATGTCTGGAGGTCTCTGGAAAGCTTTCTGCATATGACTATACCAAAAGGCAATGCTTGAGCAATTTAGCTTTATATAATCTTTAAGAAAATTGAGGGTGATTTGATCTATTGGAGCATCAGCTTTATGACTTTGGTTTGGTGATTTTTATAATATTTAATTATCTGATTTTACTCTTTCAGCGACTTGATTTTTTTTTTGTTGTTGTTGTTTAAAGGAACAATATAGTTTGTGTTATTTTTCCACCTCTTCTTCACCTAGATGATATTAAAAAACAATCTGAGAAAATATACTGAGTTTTGGGAGGGAGAACTTAAATTTTGTCTAATTAAATGAAAGCCTCAACTAATATTGATTTCACTTTACCTTTCCCAGACCTTCACACTTAATGCACTCTGATCAGCATAGTGCATAGGTTAGCTAATAATGTAGATTTTACATATATTGTAGTAGGGCTCTCAGCTGTGTAAGAAATTAATCAGTAGAATGCTGTGTTAAACTGCAGGTTCAGACTGGCCGCTGTCAAAAGGCGATTCTGTTTTTAGTTTCATGGGAGGAATACACATACACGTTAACAACATTTGCAAAGTTGCACCTAGTTATGGTGAAGAAAAGTCGAAGTGAGCAGAGGGTGACAAACTGCTGCCAACAGTAGCTGGGCAGTTTCTTTGGCGGGAAGTTGCTGCAGCTCCTTCCTGCACTTGGACAGTCAAACTTCACAGCTTGGCACTACCCTTTTCTCCTCCTGCCGGTGTTTTCCCATGCCCACCTCTTTGCTGTGGTGTGTGTTTCTTTCCCCACTGTATGAGAAGCTGTCAGCTGCGTAGTGCTGGGAGTGGGTTCATTATATGACAATGTTTAGGAAAACTGCTCCAGCAACATGTACGTGGCCAGTTAGGAGGTAGCCCTAGACCAGCACCACTCGCAGCTGTGCCAGAATGTACAAGGTGTGTGTTATTAGCATCCATGGGAAATGGGATTTTTTCCGTTTCAGATAGGAATTGGTATCCTCCTACTAATTAAAACACTTGTCTATCATACAAACACAGAATCTAAAGACTATTTTAACTAGCAATGTATTTTTCACTTTTACAGAACTGGAAGATGAGGAAGAGTCTGAGGGCTCTGTTTCTTTGCCTCCTGATAGTGTCTCAATAGCATCAGACCGATATGATAAAGAGGATGAAGCACCTTCTGATGGTATGTGGCACTGTTTACCTTAGAATGTACTAGATTTGCCAGTTTGCTACAAACTCATGTAATTGGATCCTGGTGATGTGAATGTTAGTGTTGGCAATCCGATAAACAGATAAGCATCACAGCTGGACAGTTTTCTTACCTTTACAAGAACTTTTAAAGGAACTGAAGAGCTCTCTCTAGTGGTCCTAGAGCATAGTGAAGCTGTCTAAAAAACCGTAAATTTGAAACTCATGTTTTTTCATAACAAAGCATCTTCTGTAGATACATATGTTTTTAAAGATAGATCAGTGGCTAAAACAGTGTGAATATTTGTAGTAACAAATTGTTTGTTAATTCAACATTATCAGATTCTTGCTTAATTTTATTGTGCTACTTAATGGCTTACTGTATTATTTATCTAATAAATAATGAAACAGTTTTACATGATTGATATTTTTCTGCAAACTCTGTGCAGAATAGGTTCATAAAATATTAAATTAATTATTCCTACAATGTTTCCTTCCATTAAGACAGTCTTTTGTAGAATGTTTTCATTATATAAATTTTAAATTTGAGTTTGCATTTAAAAAAAAAAATCTAGGCTCCATAGCTGTTTTTCATGTTGTTTTATTTTGTATTCATTACATTTAATGCTAAATGTGACTGTTGTGAAGACATGAACAATTGAATATTTCAACAGTTAACAAGCTTGCTTTAGCATAGTGTCCGTATTTTTGAGATTCGTTTATTGCATACATAATATAAATACTTTCTATGGATAATATATGGCAATAAATTAAATATATGTACAAATAAATTAACGATGTATATTAATTTGTGGCACTAGAAGTTAGACTTACTAGTGAATGATGTTTCCTGACATGATATGATGATCAAACTGTGCAGCTCCATCTCGAAATACAATTGCTGAATGAAAATATGCTTCCTGCAACATAGCACTCCACATTTTATGTTATCCAGATTATTCCCTTTGGAAACATAAATTGCTTTTATGAGGTATAAAATTATGTCTATTGCAGAACAGGGATAAGTCAAGTACATGCATAAGTGATAAACCTTCTAACCACTGATTCAGAATAACGCAATTTTTTTTATATTCAGAACTCTGTAAAATGGGTAACAATAATAATCACACTTCTTTTTTAATATTGAGCTTGTTGCATTTTTGACAATGTGACCTTCTATTAAAAAAGTAAAACCAAGCCTTTTTGCTTTTTTGTTGAAATGTAATTATCTGTCAAATTGAACATGGCTTTTCGAAAACCCAAGCTAATTTTGCAAGCTACAGATGAATGCAACTTTCCATGTATTTAGTTTTGCTTACAAACATAATCTTAACATTATTTCTAATTGTAACTTAATACCATGGTACTGATTGCATAAAGGGTATGTGACAAAACTGTTTGACTATTTAATAGGAGATATGATTATAGATTTGTTTTAAATCAGTTAATGATGAAAAAAGTGATAATGTTCATAAATCTAAATAATGAATGGCTGAAGAATGCTGATGCAAAAGTATATGAAATACTGTATGAATTTGTACAGATGGGTGATTAACTTTTAGCCTATTTTGGAATTTATAATTACGAGAGTAGGTATAATAGCTGCCCAACAGTATCTCAGCTAATTTGTTCCAGTTTAGGTAGAATTATAGTGGGTGTGATTCTGCTATATTTAAGATAATTTTACCTCACTGCTCTTTCTACTTTTTTTATGATTAATCCTCTTTAATTATCTAGTGCGAGTGCAGCATGAGGAAAAGTAGAGAAAGGTAGTAGATTTTGATCTGTTAATAATTTCATTTCTTGGAGGAGTGTTTGTTTTCCTTTTTGAACATCCAGTGTATCATTCTAAGACCATTTTGATTTTAACATTTATAGTCTATCATTCAAGTCTAGCCATCTAGAATATGTATGAAAACGTATGTTGGGAGAATCTTCTAAAAAGTGGGTTGATCATCGGATATGTAATTTGTTTTGGTTCTCATAGGCGTGAATAGGTTTGAATCTTAATACTATATTTTTGGATTTTAGCAATCTGTTAATGTTCGATATTTAAATCCTACATAAGAAGCTGGGTCTGTAAGGTTGATGTTTGATCTTACATGGTTATCAGCTTAGTCCAGCAGGATTCTGCAGGTATAAAACCTCTCAGCATTAACAGGGGCCTAACTGTAGGTAATCAAATGGAAGTGTTCTTTCTTTGAGTCCATTCATATTTTTATGTAAAACCTTTTATATTTTCTGTTAAAACCCCCCCCCCCAAAGAAACCAGGTATTTACCTTTATATACTTGAGTTAGACTGCCAGGTTTCTGTGAGTTCTGAAAGTGTCACTATTTGACTTGACAGTGTGGCTGTCAAAATACAATTTGTGAAGGCACTCGCTTGGTAACAGATAAAGAATTAGCGTATTACGTGTACATTACAGTCATTGTAAAATCCTGGAGTTTTTGTGTGACCTTTGTCTAATGGTGTATTAATTACAAGAGAGATAATCCATTTAACAATAAGTATGGGATAACTAAATTAGCACAGGTCACCTAAAGGCCTTTTGTCAAATCTGATTGTTATGTTGTCCTTTTGACTTTTACCTTATGGTAGGCACTAACAAAGTATCTGAACTTTGATGGATTATAAACTCTAAACATGATATGTATTTTTCATAATGCTAATGTAATTTTCTAGGTACTGAAAAGGTCAAACCCCCACATCTCTGTGTGCATTCTAAGTCTGTCTTTCCTTTTAATATTTCTTTTTCTCTGTTCCTCTGGTTCAAAAGTTCACTCAGTTCCCAAATGGCCACCTAATTTTCCAGTTATTCCCTCAAGCCATATGTGTTTTGGTTTCTTTATGGTTTATTAGGTACTGTAGGAAAGTAGCATAAGTTATATCATCTAATGAAATTCAAGCACACTTCAGTGATGCTTTGACTTGATTGCTGGCAGCAATTAAATCACAACGAAGGAGAATGATGCATAGGCTTACATGTCCAGACACCCTACAGAAATTGGAAGAGGGATAAAACACAGCAAAACCCCGAAATAAAATAACCCCAAAACTAAGACAGACAAAACAAAACAGCACTGCCAGGCACTCCATTCTTAACTTGATTTTTTTTTTTTTATTGGCTAACAGCCTGATTGATAGCAAAATCATAACTTGCTGTATGCTAACAGGCAGAGTTCACTTGTAGGTTATTGTGAGCTGATAAAGGGTTAGATGGAGTTTTGATTTTCGCATTGGTCCTTGGTGCACCAGATTAATGGAATTTCAATGAGAGACTGGAGTAGTCACAGCTTTGTCAGAAAAACAGATGGAGATTCTATAGCCATGTCTGCTCATTAATACCAGTTGCCTGAAAGGTGTACTACTTCTCTATACAAAAGACTCAACATAATTGATTTTTGAGCGGGGTATTTTTTCACTTATTGATGACTAGGTTTCTTGCAACTTAAATGACAGGTTCTTGTATACTACATTTTATAACAATGTTATGTCTTCTAAATTCTTACTCCCCTTCCATCTGTATTTTGAAGAATGTGTGTAGTGAAAAATATATATGTCTTGATCAGTTAAAAACCAAAGCATACCAAAATATTTAAAATTTGAAATAGTAAGACTTTCTTTAGGGTTGGTAACAAACTTATTTTTGGTTGAGACATCAATGGGGAAAAAGTTACTGTTTTCCATTTAATTTTCAGGTTTCTTAAGATGGTATTAAATGTAGGCTCAATGCCATGCTGAAACTTTCCTATTTAACAGTGTAATCTTCTTTTATGATCTCAAAAGATTTTTAACAGTAAAGTTTTTTGGTTTATGGTATGGTAATTTGATTCCATAGTAGGAAATGCCATTAGTATTAAAGGAACAAACTTTCTGACTTTAAATAATGTGAGTGAATTGACCAGTGCTGAAGAAGATATGGATGTTTAGCTTTTCAGGGAGTATGTGATTGGGTAATTACTGGATCTAAAAAGATCACAGTGAATGCTGTGATAAAATAATTGAGATCATCATCATTTCTGTGGAAGGTCTAGAAATGTTGCCTTGAGTGTGTAAGGATGAAAGTACTACTAAAAATGTGTCTGGGGACTTGTATACTCTTCAAATGGTCATATTTGGCTATAGTTTATGAATAAAATGTGCTTTTCAGTAGAAAATTCTAAACAGGGTGAAAATCTCATCAAAAAATTACCCATAGTTGAAGTAGAGGAAGGTAGGACCTAAGCAAGAAAATAGGACATTGGCGAACTTTAAGGAATCAGAATAAATGTCAGGGTTGTGCCTTAACTGTTTGTCATCAGAGTGCAGTATTGAAAATGAGCAGAATTTGTTGCTCTCTGCAACATACTTTCCTTGGTGTAATTTTTGGATGCAGCAACAGGTTTTAGCACTTTGTTTTCATGCAGCTCCTCTGGAAAAGTTCTATACAAGTCTTTGCAGGCTTGAGTCAACAATTTTACATGAACTATGTTATTTTGTTAGCATGAACATCACATTTTGTGTTTTGATCAAGTGAGAATGAAAAATTGTGTGATTAAATTTTGCATACTGCTTCTTCTCACATTTTAAGCCCCAAATACAAGTACAGATTAAGCTGCTTCCTTTTTTTTTTTTTCTTCTATTTGGTAGGCATAAAGGTTTGAATACTGTCACTGAAGAAGGGTAGACTTCAGTGTAAGACCTTATCTTTATGTACAATGCATATACAAGTGTTTTCCCACTTTCTTCAACTACATTCCTACTGAGTTAATTCTTGATGCACTACATTAAAGCAAAAATCGTGTTCCATCACTGAGCCACTTAAGCCTTATTAGCAACTATGTTAGCAAAGGTTGGAGAATGGAAGATGCAGCTAGGGTTTTACTGTTTTCTCCTCTTTTGCCCTACCTATTCCCCCAGTCTTTTATTGGTTTACCAATATTTTAGTATCATAATCACATACACAGAGAGGATGTTTGGTTGTTTTGATGATGACAGCATTGGAAGTTTACTTGAGTTATTTTAGGAGATTAGTTATTTGCTTTGCGGTACTGGAGAGAGTTCCAACCTAAGTGCATTGACAGCCATTCAAAGAAGTGAGAAACTTCTTTATTAGTCTTGTTTTTCTCATAGGTCTATCTCTTTGAAGGGAGAAAAACGTATTTTCTTATTCCTTATGTCTCTAAGTATTCAAGCTTGATTAAAAAAGACCATAGT
Organism: Athene noctua; assembly: GCF_965140245.1. Classification (NCBI taxonomy): domain Eukaryota; kingdom Metazoa; phylum Chordata; class Aves; order Strigiformes; family Strigidae; genus Athene; species Athene noctua. Next base: position 139,978,633 of record NC_134038.1, on the reverse strand, counting down.
GAGGACAAGTAAGATCTAGATTTCTGGGATACTTGATCTTTGGTGAGAAAAGGTAATTTCTACTTTATGCTCTTATTAGGAGCTGGCAGGAGGGCAATAGCATCAGTGCCATGGGAAATGGGTAAAGACTAGACTTTGACATGCCAGTTTTGTTTTGAGGAGATGCTAGTTTGTCAGAATTGTGACTGGGGAATAACGTAATTTATTATTTTTATATATGTAGGTAATTCTGTGCTTTCATCAATGGTTTAGTAGACTCTATTGTTGTGTCTGAACAGATACTATATGGTGGAGGAAATACTATGTGTTGCAATGTATTATGATCAGGCATTTCTGACTGAAAAGGTAGTATGATCAGAAAAACTGCTTTCAGAATTCTAAGAAACTGTAGTCAGCAACTCAAACTGGAAGACTGCAGTCTAGAATTTCTGATGTGGTATGCCGCGGCTGTCAGAGGAAGGATGTGTCGCTAGGGAATTAGGCCGAGAAGCTTATGGACAGTTTAGATGTCACCCAGAAGACAATCTTTTGCAAGCTGATGGAACACGATGAAAAGTAAAACATACTAAAGAACTTAAAATATGAAGTGTTTTTTTAAAAATCAGGTTGTGAGGATATTGGTGCATGTGGGACCATGTGTGCATTAATTCCCATGTCCAAATGTTTAACAAATGAGAAGAGGGTGCTAGCTTAATTGAAATTGTCAAAAGCTGTAAAGATCAACTCCTTGTTGGATAGGAGAGTCCTTAAGAGTAAAGTTAATATATCATGCTTAGCCTTCCTGAGACATTTCTTGGCAGCCACCTGTCTCATGTTTCCTAAAAATCTCTAAATGGTGCAACTTCAGTCTCCCTTGGACATCTTACTTACTCCAGTGTTGCACTGTACTTGCTAGTAGAGGATGCATACCCTAAACTCTTTTTGTCAGTTTGTTGACATTTGACTCCTTTGTTCATAAAGGACATGATGATGGTATATTCTTTCCCCCCCCCGCCTTCTGTCATGAATATATTTGAAAACTAAGTAGAGTCTTTTAAACTTTCTACATGTAACTGCTGTTGAAACCTTATGTAAAGAACAAGTAACTGAACCGCTTGCTTGCTTGTTTGTTTGTAGGATCCATAGCAGTGAATATAGCAGCAGTGACTTACTCTGGAGAAACAAATTTTTTAAAAAAGTGCATGTGAAATATGCAAAGCTAATTAAGTAATTTTGATTTAAACCATTTGCACAGAACAGAAGGGATTAATTTCTGATAGGAAGCAGAAGTTTTAAGTAAAATTTTGGCCCTATTAAAATCAGCAGTAAAGTTAAAAATGGCATCATGTAGGTTAACAGTGTGTACAAATTGATGATACTAAAATGCTTGAACTTCTAATTATCATGATGAAAAACTTCCTATTAAACAATAAACCCCTGTGTTCTTTTAACATTTACCTTTCTCCCATGGGAGATATGACATGGTTTGTTGCTCATTTTATTTCATCTATGTTGCTTCAATGACTGAGCAATAACAAAACAGTCATGTATGCTCCACCACTACTCAGGACAATATCCACAGTAAAAAAACAAATAATGACCTGCTTAATCCATTTGTTTTTAATATTAGATCATAATTTTATTCAAGATATCTAACAATGTTATGGTTAAAAAAACAACAGAAAGCTGAAGTGCAATAGATTTTTCTATTTACTTTATATTACTTTTTGGACTAATGTTTTTCTAAATCAGTTCTTGTACATCACAAATAGCTGAAATAAAAAGGAACAGAGAGGGTATTCTTTTAGCCTCTTTTGATATGTGAGAAGCTTTTCAAGTGTGTTTTGGAGGCTGTTAATCATGGATTTTAGGACCTTATTAATGCTTTCTCTCAGCTGAGTATGTTTTTACCTTCTGATTTCCCTGTAATTCCTCTTTCTTCCTGCCAAGCAGTAGTGGCAAGTCACCTTCCATTCTGCTCCTTGCTCCTTCCCTCCCAGAATCAGACAGATGCATTGATCTTCTCGAGGGTAGGGAGGCTTTGCAGAGAGACCTGGACAGGCTGGAGCCATGGGCTGAGGCCAGCTGGAGGAGTTTCCATAAGGCCAAATGCCGGGGGCTGCCCTTGGGCCACAACAACACCCAGCAGCGCTACAGGCTTGGGGAGGAGTGGCTGGAGAGCTGCCAGTCAGAGAGGGACCTGGGGGTGCTGATTGACAGCCGGCTGAACAGGAGCCAGCAGTGTGCCCAGGTGGCCAAGAAGGCCAATGGCATCCTGGTTTGTGTCAGCAATAGCGTGGCCAGCAGGGACAGGGAAGGGATCTGACCCCTGTACTCGGCACTGGTGAGGCCGCCCCTCGATTCCTGTGTTCAGTTTTGGGCCCCTCACTACAAAAAGGACATTGAATGACTCAAGCGTGTCCAGAGAAGGGCAACGAAGCTGGTGCAGGGTCTGGAGCACAGGTCGTACGGGGAGCGGCTGAGGGAACTGGGGGGCTTTAGTCTGGAGAGGAGGAGGCTGAGGGGAGACCACATCGCTCTCTACAGCTCCCTGAAAGGAGGTTGCAGGGAGCTGGGGATGAGTCTCTTTAACCTAGTAACAAGTGATAGGACAAGAGGTAATGGCCTCAAACTGCGCCAGGGAAGGTTTAGACTGGATATTAGGAAGCATTTCTTTCCAGAAGGGGTTGTTAGGCGTTGGAATGGGCTGCCCAGGGAGGTGGTGGAGTCCCCATCCCTGGAGGTGTTTAAGAGTCGGGTCGACTTAGCACTGAGGGATATGGTGTACTTTGGAACTGTCAGTGTTAGGTTAATGGTTGGACTGGATGATCTTCAAGGTCTTTTCCAACCTAGATGATTCTGTGATTCTGTGATCGTAGATGATGGCACTGCTTCACCCTACTCCAGTGGCACCTTGAGGTGGGTACTCTTCTAGTACCTTTCCAGAGGTGAGCACATCCAACAAAGCATTGCTGCTTGGTATTCAAGACAAGAGGCATCTTTTCCTTTCTGGTATCTTAACATGTATGAGAGGAAAATAGGTCTGCCTTCAACACATACTGTGCAGTAGCCCCAGACATCTTGGGGAGAACAAACTCTACATAACCATAGTGTTTTGTTTGTTTTAGACTAGATAAGAAATATGTAAAACAATGCTCTCTGTAGTACTTTGTGTTTTCTGTCTCAAGGATGAGGCTTTAGAAGGCCTGGATATGGGAACCAACTGGAAGAAAAAAAAGAAAAAATATAGCCTTGCAATAAAAGTACAAATTAAGTTTGGTGTTGGCTTTTCTTTCTCTGAATTGGTGATAAGTAATTTGTGACCATATTTAACTTATTACATTCACTGAAGTGTGTATCAATCCTAATGACCAGAAAAATATTTTTCCAATATTCCTGGGTTTGTGTTTTAACTGATTAGTACTTTCTGTAGAGGTGCAAAGTGTATTTGTAGAGATTAAACAAGTACAAACCAGGCCTGTTTTCTGTCAGATATTGTGCAGTGCAGACATTAATTTAGTGGATCTGGGTTTGTTTCTTTTTAAATAAAAGGGAGGTTGCAGTGGGTTAATATTTATGAATTTTGAGAATAAATATGAATGGAAAAGTAAAAACTTGGATTTGAAAAGTAAAACTATGTCATGAAAAGGTTTATTGAAGTGTGTTTGCAAAGAAAAACCATTGTAAATAAATCTTTATGATATCCACTGTATGGGCAAGTTCATTATTGCCCTGCTCAAGAAGATGTTGCAGGTATTGTTCACTGCTTAAAAATTTGCAGCAGGAACCATACTTCTTTGGACATCTGTCACTAGATAGTATTAGTTTGCTTGATAGTTTCCACCGTAGTTCTACACAGATATTTACTTGGATTATTTACAAGAGTAGGATTTAAGTGTAGAGTAGCAGACTAAAAATGCCGAATGCCATCTTTTCTCCAAACTAAAATTATGACTACAGTTTCTTAACTATTATTATTCAGAGCCTGTTCACCACTACTTAACACAATAGTGATGGGTAATATCCCATGAGGATTTTCGCCTTGTCTTCTCAACTGCTGGTAGTCAGGAATAGTTTTGGGCCTATTTTGGGCAAGGAATTATGGACCATCCTATACTACAAAATGGAGGAAAACCTCTTCCGGTCTAAACAGGATTTTTCTGTCCTTCTGAATATTTACTCTGCCTACCTGAATGTACTTTCCTTATTGGAAAGTACCTCACAGCCTGATAATAACTTCCTAGAGATATCCTAGTCTTAATATAAACCATTTTCTTTTACTTATTCCTCAACAGTCAAATTTTGCATTTCTATGTATCGACATGGGTGATGTATAAATACAGTGCATATTCAAAGATGCCGTTCATTAATTATGTGTTTCACACATCTGTACTTGTGCATCATGGCATTGCACTGAAGAGTTAAGGGGAAAGGATTAGTGTTGAAAGAATGTGAACGGGGGCAGAAGGATGTTTGGACAGTGTGGACAAAAATGGGATGGTTACATGTGAAGTGAAGGTGGTCCAAGTCTTTTTGATAGGTAACAGATGAATTGTTCTTTTGCAAACATGGATACAGGAAATGGTCATTATTATTACAGTTGCCTGGAAAAGTAGTTAACGGAAGTATTGTCATTGACTTCCAATCAAAAAAACCCACAAAAAATCCTTGCCTGTTTTCAGGTGGAGACTCTAACACATTCTTCTGTCTGTTTTGTGTTTACTAATTTGAATATGTATGCATATGATGGTGGTGGGGGAAAAGTTTGTCTTTTTGGTTTCTAGAACAGCTTTCCTTTTGTGAAAGGAGTGGATTAAGTTTTCTCCCTGTAACAGCTTCTTCAGAAGCTAGCTTTAATACTGTATTTTAACAGAAAAATAATTGGTGAGATTACCGCAAACCTTTTTTGATCAAAACTTTTTGGAATATTTTAGCAAAATGGTTATTCTGTAATTGTGTGTGTAAAATAACTGCATGTTGAAAATACACAAAAGAATGTAGTCATAATATTGAGAAGTGCAGAGGGGTTTTTTTTGTTATCTGTATAGATAATGTTTGAAACTTCAGGTTGAAAATAAAACCTACAAAATAAAAACTTTGGTTTTACTTGTTAACCGCAGCATACCAGCAAATATAATTTGGAAATATGTACTATGTAGATAGAGGTGCATTTAAGTATGTATTGCTTTTTTAATATATGGCATACCTTTTTTTCTGTCTCAAATTGCTGGAATCTTCTAGTGCTCTCATTCATTTGAGTGATATTTAGAATGTGGTATAAAAATAATGTGAAAATGCTGTAGTGAGCTGGTGATAATTGATTTACTCCATCACGCTGCAATACCTCTTGTTTTCCTCTTCCTCCTCCCTTGGGCAATAATCATGGGATCAAGCTGCCAGTCTGTAGATATAATTTTTCCAGCAGTGCCATCTGGCTCCTTGGCACTGGAAGTTGTATTGGCTTCTTTGCTGTTTCCACTGATTTTTGTCAAATGTTAGTCTGTTGATGAGATGTCTTTTGCTAGTAGGTGCTGATTTCTGCCATGCCCCACCCCCCAGTAAATATTGCTTTTTACTGGTGTTGTAAGGGACCGCTTAAATTGTGTGGGTTTTTTTGTTTTGTTTTGTTTTTTTTTTTTTTTTTTTAGTTTGTTTTTAAGTGGGATTTAGGGGTTAATATGGGATCTCTTTGAGGAAAAATTAAGTTTTATTATCAATTGGCTTCAACCATCCATGTTTAAAATATGGTTTCCCACGATTTTTGTACTTTTTGAATACTACTAGCATCATATCCTCTCACAGATTTTTATAATATTCAGTGTTAATGTAAAATTGTCTCCTTTTTATTTTCGGGAACTCTCACCTTTTAAAGAAATTATGGATAAACAATAAGAATTTGTAGCTTCTGTGTAACAGATGCTACAAGCCTTATGTTTTAGAATAACCAGTCAACCAAGCTATATTTTTTTTTTAATCACAGAACTACAGTTTTATTTTTGCTGTCAACTTTTCTTAAAAAAAAAAAAAGTGTAGAAATGGTGGGTCAGTAGAACAAACAAATCTGAGTTGCTTTATTCTGTTTAAGCCTTAGATGCATTTCATTGCCATACAAGATATAATGATTGTATTGATAAAAAGTTAGAAAAGAATGCACTGTAAATAGTATTTTTAGTATTTTAATAGGGATGAGAGGCAGGAGGAGAATTCTCTTGACCTAAATTCTTTTTGTAATTATAATTGTTCTTATTTTTTTTAAAATTTCTTCTACTGATCAGAAACATTCATTTAGGGGGAGAAAAAACCAGAAACCTGAGGAGCTGAGGATCCCAACAAAATACAAAGAACAGAGTTTCAGATAACACATTCTTATTTGGCTTTAAAAAAAAAATTGCTTTGAATATTTTGGGTGAATTAAAGAAATCCAAAACTCTTTCTATTTGAACTCCTATTATTCAGGACAAAGCTAACTAATTTAAATCCTTTATATATATTTAAAAATTTTAATTTTAAGTATGACTTTCAAGTGCTGTGTCTCAGCTGAATGACTTACATCCCTGGGTGTAAATTTAAATTTTCTTGTGTTGAAAGTATTTTCTTAAAGTTGTTCAAGGTAACCTTGTGAACTCTCAAACATGAACAATTGTGTTTAGTTGGCCTGTTGGAATATTTTTTATATTATTATTCCTAAAAGTAGAAAATAATAAGCACTATTTATTTGTCATAGTCTTAGTCCTACCCTAGTGTAATGCCTTTGTTAATAAAATACTATTAAACTGGTATTTAAATCAATATTATTGTGCTTTCCCAGTACTGGGAACGATAGGACTAAAAATCTTAATGTGGGGCAAGGAGGGCATTGGTAAGGTTTTTGTAGCAGTTGGTTTGAATTAAATTTCAAGGATCTCTTGGTGTGTCTTTATAGCGGTCTTTTAAAGAAGACGATGATGACAGACAGGGTATCTAAATGTGGGTCTCCTTATCAGTGACTTGACTCTGATACAAAGTGTGTATTTTTAATATATGAGTGTATTTGAAAGAATCTATAGAAAGGGCTGTAATATCAAAGTATGGCAAGCATAGCTAAAGATGCATGATCTATTGTTACTAGTAAAAGTGTAAGTCTTCAGGTTCACAGTATATATTCTCTCATGAAAGATTTTAAGGGCGTAGGTATATCATGATTTTCTAAACCAGCATCAAATCTTTTTTGTTTTTAACTAAATGTGAAGATAAAATGCTGCTGCTAATCAATTGTCTGGGATGCCACCTCATTAAGATTTACACGATCATCAAAAATGCCCAGAATTGTTTGTTGGCTATATCCTAACTCAAATATATAAAGGGGATACCACAGCATTTTTCTTTAGAATCGTGGAGAGTTCAGTGACCTTTTGTGGCAAATTATGTAGAAAGAAAATATTTATATTCATTTAAAATAACCTCCATGAAGAAATAGTCTCATTACCCTGTTTGATCAATTCCTTGCAGCCTGAGCTGTAGCATGCTGCTATTGCCATTGGTTGATGGAATACACTGAGAAGTGGCTAATGGTGATGGTGCTCATCAGGACAGGGTTCAGCCAGCGGTCAGCAACAAATAATTCAAGACTGTTTCTAAGTTTGTGGCTGGTGGAATTTGCTTCTTGCCCCAAGCCAGCAGCATTGCTGAGCTGGGCTATTTGATTAGAAGAGAAGCATATTTGCTTCTTAGCAACTGCACATTTGCACAACACACAGACCTATACTGCCTCCAAAGGTTTGCCTTTTGTGATGTTGGAATAATACTTTTCTGTTGATTGACAGACAAAAGAGATCTTTGCAATGCAGAGGAGTTTACAACCAATTTTTAGTTTGTCTTTTGTAAACTTATTGGAGGTGCTTCTTAATTTAGCATTGCCTGATGCAGATTTGTATATTCAGCAAGGCTGGCCACGATTTGAACTCCTACATTTAAGCTTTTAACTACTATGGCTATGCATATTTACAGGACAGATGCACACTTACGCTTAATCATTGGTGTGTGCGGCTTTTTCCCCAGCAGGTCTACCTAATAAATTATTTTCTACTGTATTTTGAAATAAATTTTAATATGTATATTACTATCTCTCATGAAAAAGGGGTATTCCTTTTACAGAAGATAGATAGAGTGAAAGCTGTTCTAGTCTTGGTGCTTTTTAAAATATATTAACAGAAATGCAGCAGTGATCACAATTCTAATAGTGCATGTGTAATTTTTGATGTAACGTTTCCCACAGGAAGTGAGTCTACAGAAGAAAATGTGTGTAGTCAGTAGAAGGCAAAGGTATTTATAACACCGGTAATCCTTGAAAAAAGACAATTTAGGAAAAAGAAAGCCTGAGATTTACAGTCCTAGGAGGCCAGGGCAAGAAAAAAGCAAACTCTTTTTTTTTTTTTTTTTTTTTTTTTATGGTTTTACAGCTCTTTTCACTCCTGGCCTGTATTTTATTGTGGAAGTTTCCATGCTGCTGTAGTAGAGCAATAAATTGCTGATGTGGTTACTGAAATGTTGCATGAAATACGAAGTACAGTTAGTGTTAATGTGGATTTTTGATGGAGATACCTGCTTGCATATTTTACTAAATAAAAGATATCTTCTAGCTTTCATAACTAAAATCAGTGAGTATCTTTTTGAAGTGGCTTTTATAGTCTGTTAAAACTTGTATTTTAAGTGATAGGGAGAGTTAAAGCAGGAGTGCACAATAAAAGACTGTAAGCTGTATTAGCATCGCTAATGTAAGCATCCAGGAGTTTACTAATAACCATTTCGGTGGCCATTTGGAGCCAAAAGAGGAGAGAAAGAAAGCTCTCTGATATAGTGAGGCAATAATAAGCCCCAGATGTTTTTCTTTAATACTAAACCTTCCAAAGTTTTAAAACATTTATCATGTATGAATTATTTTTTAGTCAGATGAACAATTTTTAATAAATAATAATCCAAAATTTAGTCTTTTAGCGAATTTTGAAGATGGTGAGGGAATGAGACAAAGTGAAAGCAATGAGGGGGAATCAGTGGCTGTTCTGGGAAACAGGTATTTGGGGTGTGCATACTGCTGAGCAGGAAGCAAGGCATAGATATGGGTGCAGCTGTTTTGGAGGCCCTGGTAGGACTGATTGGCGACTGATTCCATTCTCTTCCTAGTTAAATTTGATGTGTGTATATATAAATTTTTTGAAGGGTGTTTTAACGTACTGTTAGGATTTCACAGTCAGTAGGGAGAAGTGTTAGCTTCGGCTTAATTTCTGAGACATTGAGTTGTGATAGTGTCATAAGACAGCTGCTTGTTATGCTGCTGAATTGCCGCAGAGATGCTTATGCCTGGTTGGTTTACTTCTGTATCTTGATACCTGTTCATGTGTTATCTGTGTTCTACGCAGATTTTATACTTCTTTTAGTAATATATGCACAATGCATTAGTGTTGGATTTTTTTTGTCTGGGTTTGTGGTTTTGTTTGTTTGTTTGTTTTTTTTTTGGTAGCAGCCTTTTGCAAGCGCTAGGTTTTTTGACCAAAGTAACTAAAAATATGTAGGAATTGCTACATCTCTACTATCAAAATGCAACTCTGTGCAGGGTAGAACGCAGTAGCTTTTATAATGGCACTGTAAACAATACCCAGAAATTTAAGAGCAGGATATGAGGAATATCTCACCTAATTGAAATGACAAGGGGGATTTTGCATAGGTAGCTGCAATTATTCATATTTGGAGGTGGGCCAGAATGCTGGGGTTATTCCCCTCATCTTGCTAATTAGGCTTTCAGTTTCATTAACAGTCATTGAGATATTGGGTGACTGACCTGTCACCCAATGTATGATGTTATGAACATAACCATAATACATACAAATAATATTTATTTGTTTTTTAATTATCCTTTAGAAACATCTCTTGGACTGTGTTAAAAAGTCTGTATAACATTATAATGATCACTTTCAGTTATATAGCTCAAGATAGGTAGAAGGAATGTTTTAAGATGCGCAGAACACCAAACATACGAAGACTGAAGGCAGCATGGCTTTGCCTATTTTTGGTTAGACTGTGTGCCACAACTAAGCCGCTACCCTGTTTATATTACTGGCATTTTATTTTCCTTTTCCAAGATAGAATTTACAAGGATTTCTACCTTTACACATGTCTCTGTGGAGAAGGGAAATTAATCCAGCTTTGTTGCGCTCCCAGGATGTTTTCTATCTGGGGTAAATTTAACTTTGAACAAGTCTGAGGAATCTATAGTTCTTGTTGTCTTTAAGCCCTAATTTAGGAAATATAACTTAATGCGTATTTAAATTCCTGTGTCACTCTAAAACATTGTCACTGGATATATTTTTTTTTTTCTCTCCTCCTGTTAATTGCCTTTGTCCTTCGGAAACAGACATTTTGAGGGAGTTTTTGTTTGGTTTTGTTTTCCTTTTTAGGGAGTAATAATGAGGTGCAGTGATTCATACCATACTATGTTGGTACCAAATAGCTTCTTGCTTCCCTTGGAAAGGGCCTTGAGTGTCTGGGCCTTAATTAAATCTCTAGGCCAGTCTTTTTTCAACTGACTTATTCTTTTCCAAGTTCTACGATTAGTGTCTTCTCAGGAATGTTGGGTAGAGAATTTCTTCACTGTATCTGCAGTGAGTGATGATTCAGGTCTTAAATTAAGAATAGCCTTCAATGAAGAACATCACAAATATAAATCAAGAAGGTGCAAATATTGTACAGAAAGCAAATCTGATGAGTCAAAATGTTTAAAACCACGAAAACTGTATGTGTGAAACTGAACAAGCTAAAATAATAATCGCCTTAAAACTGAGAAATAATAGTTCAGAACTGGAGTAGTTTAGGTTGTTTGGGTTTCCCCTGCCTTTTAACAATTAAAACAGAACAATGCTATCCTCAGGTAACATTAAAATAAAGAGTGTGATTATAACATAGCTAGTTATTCTGGTTCCCACTGCCATATAGATGAGGCCATAATTTGTCCTTCTGGTTTGGTATTTATATTGATGATCCTCCTGTAGTTCTTCATGGATCCTTTGGGACTGAGAGTCAGTTGTCTAGCTCTGTTTTTTTCATGTTAGTTTCTTCATCTGTAAGATTGTTCTAAGGAATATACCAGTGATTTGTAAATATTTTGAACAAAGTTATCTTTGTGTGTTTTGTTTCCCTTCCATACCCAGAAGTAACTTCTTTTGCCAGTGTTTTTTATTGGCTAATATATATACTATTGAATGAGGTGACGTTAATAAAATAAGAACAAATAGAACAGTGATTAGTGATTTTATTAATTCACTATACCTCTAATCTCACACAGGAATGGGCTTTGGTAGTGATATAAAGATGCATACTGGCATAGATAATGCATGAAGAAGTCGATCCTGGAGTCTTCAGTTCTTTAGTACTTCTGTATCACTGACTGGCTTCCATGTAGTGCTCTTGAGCACAATTTTGTCAAGTGTTTTTCAATAAATTGTTGTCAAAGTATATTATTTTTAGAGGATCCCAAGTTTATGCAAGGAAATCTGACAGTGTATTAGCATAACTTGTATATGCAGATACTTTTGTGGGAAACAATATAGAAAGGAACCTTTGTAATGATTAGATTTTTATTTCAATACAGTTTTGTTGCTAGTCTTAGATTCGTTGGCTGCCTATGGGAGTTTATACGCAAACTGAAGTTGTGATTTAGCTTTTGGGCTGAAAAAAATGAAAAAGCTTTGAAAATTGGCTAAGTGCCAGTAAATGTGTGTAATGTATTTTTCATGTGTCATCTTATTTTTGTTGGGTCAAGGCAGTTTTAGAATCCTCCACTGTATGTATGTACCTGTGCTTCAGAGAACCTAATGGGGATAAAAACAAAAGGTGGGAGAAAAGGCTTGGAAACCGATATGCAAATATACTAGTGGAGGATCTAGGTTGTACAGAAGGTGCATAGCAGGGACTGGTCTTAAGTCAGTTTGTCAGTTGAAGTCCATAGAAATATCTTCCTCCTTTACTAGAAATGTAACTGTCAACTAAGAAAAAGTCCATCTGGTTAGGAATACAGCTGTATTATTCTGTGCATTGCCACTTATTATTTCCATATTACTATATTCAGGCTTTAATAGTCAGCATTCTTTTGTTGTGCTACCTGTTCACCACTGCAGGATACCCATGTTCTTGATGTGGAGAAAGAGGTAGAGTGTCAAAAGCTCAGTAAGTCCTTAAACCAAAACTGCTTAATTTTTACCATTGATATTCTGATTTTTGAATGATGGTGAGAGTTGAAAAACCGTGTGTTCAAACTGAGGAAAGATTTTGGCTTTGATGGTGGTGTGTGTCCTGAACTACCACCAGTTTCAGTGAGCTATTCATATGTGTTGGGTAACAGCATTTGTACTTGACCTGATTTTGTATTTAAAAAGGAAGAGAGGAGAAGGCAACATTATTAGGATCAAAAATTGTTTTTCTTGGGAAATAATTTCATCTAGATAATCAGAGTAGTCTTACTGTTTACTGTAAGATTCCTCTTTCACAGTCTTCTGACTTTGTCAATCTGATGTGTGTTACAGCAGTCACAGAAGAAAGTGTGCAGTTTTCTGTGAAATGCATGAATTGGTATATATGTGACATCACAGTGTTATACATGCTCTAACCTTCCCTCTGCCCCTTCTCCCTCCCTCCCTCCCTCCCTCCCTCCCTCCCTCCCTCCCTCCCTCCCTCCCTCCCTCCCTCCCTCCCTCCCTCTCTCCAGTTGCTTATGTTACTTTGAAAAAGTGTGTGTGAGACAGGGAAGAATCAGTAAAGTAGCACAGCAGGCCCCAAAATGAAATGTTTTTCCCTGTAAATGTGTTGTGGTGTTTTTTGATGTTAAAATGTAATGAAACCAACATTTCACAGCATTTCTAGAAAGATGTGAATACTGTTTCTCTATTACGAGGAGGAGCAATGGAGGCAAAGTAGCTCTGACTTGTCCAAGATTGCAAAAGGAATGTGGTTAAGAGCTGGGACTGGTTCTACATTTTCTAGCTCCTGCTTACATGGTAAGATCTCTCTGTTATGCCTCACACTTTCCAGCTTTCTGAAATTTTTGACAATTTGAAATGGATATTAAAGGGACATAGCATAAACTTTTTTTTTCTGTCCTCATAACCACATCATTTATTAACAGATGTCATCCTTATGTGTATACAACTTCCATGGCTTTGAGTGTTATTGTAAATGGTAAAAAGACTCTTCAGTTGGGTTTAAACTGATGCCTCCTGAAGTACAAGAGTTATTTGTAGTGTTGTATAATGCCTTAGTTTTAATAATATTATTTTAATATGGAAATGTTGGTGTTCCTTTAACAGCATATTCTGCTCTGATTTTTCAATATCAGAAAATCATTTAGATAATGCAAGATACAGGACCCCAACCCCCCCACCCTCCACCCACCCCCGAGTTATAGCAGTGCATTAAACTGCTGATACAGACACTAAAACTGTGAGTTTTCCCCTACTGGTTCATTTGAGGGTGTTGCTTTTTTTTCATGAAAAAGGTGGTGGTGCAATATAAAGGCCGGTATATAGAGCATACCAAATGTAGTAATGTTCTGGAGGCAATAGTATAATGCTTTCTATCTGAAAGATCACAGCTAACTTACATAAACTGGTGGAAAAGTTTATGAAAGTTACTCTTCAGCTTGCAAGTGATTGAAGTGATTTGGCTTCACTTTAAAAACAGCAGCCTAAAACTGAACTGCCTGAATATTATCATTACTCCAAAGCAGCATAATTACCATTAGGAGAGAATTGGTTCCTTTAAAAGAAAAAATAATGAAGGGAAAACTTCTTAAAATGAGTTTTATTACATTTTTCTTATAAAATTAGTCTTTCATTTTGTTGATTAATGCTTGAGTTTAAGATTTTGATGTAGGCATTTCACCATTATAATTCTGAAATATGGGAAGTCCTTGAAAACATTCCCGGATTGCCTTCTGTCTGTCTGCCTTGTAAAAGATCCTTTCAGTTAAATGGACCATCCTCCTTAAATGATGTCATTAGCTTGGATTGAAAAGACATTGCCTGCAGGGAAATCATTTAATTGTCTTAAAGTGCTCTACTTCTGTAGATCTTGAAGCAGCACCCTCACTTCCATCTTTGTATCGGATAATTCATCTAAAATTCTGTTTTTAATCTCTGACGAAATATTGAGATGTAATTTCCACTTTTATTGGAGAAATTTGAGACCTTTTATAGTCTTGTCTCTGTCAAATGGATGGAAAAGTTTCACTTGTTGAAATGCAAATGGGTACCGCCTTTTTTTGACTTAAAGAATTAATTTAACTTGCATTCATGCAGTGCTTTATAAATATTAATGTATTGAACTCTTATATTTAACCGATACCAAGATATACTTTTTTTTACATGTGTAC